>NC_135308.1:54049734-55312234 GCF_048772815.1 Callospermophilus lateralis
AAACTTGTGGGCATCCTCTGGCTCTAAGTAGAGCCATCTGAAGTGGTGATTTAAGGTACGAAGCCTGATATTTGTGCAATGTGCTACGTTCTAGGTAGATATTGCTGGCATGTTAAAGGGGTTCTATTGCTCCAGACACTTGATATTTAGATATAGGTTTCCCCTGGGTCTTTGCTGTAGATTAGAAAGGACAGGCACAGAAAAGTAGACTGGCCAAGAAGGTTGGACGTGTCATGGTGTGAGCTGGTTGTTTTTGTGTTTCCTGTGACTGAGCTACCCTCTGGGAAAGAGCCCCAGAGAAAAGGAGAAAAGTACCAGCAAATCAGTCTTGCAAGTAGAGCAGGTGCCTAGAGGAATTGAGAAGGGCCCCTCTCCAATCATTGGGAAGAATCATCACTCATTTGCCAGATTAGCTGGAGACTCCCAAGCCTGCCAGCCGCCATCTGGGGGAGGCTTTGCAGCCTGAGCACCCGGGCCTGCCTGGGAGTTGCTGATTTAGACCAGAAGATTTTATGGTCTGAAAATGGCTTTAAAATTTGTTTGGAATTACCCAGAGCACATTTTAAACACTTAAATTGCCGTCTTCATATTTTTTAGTATTTGCAATTTACCTTAGTACAATTCTTCTTCTGTCTTCCCGGTGCTTCCCTCACTCTTGCCCACTGGAAGGGCCCCACGCATCAGTGTTTCTCCAGTTCACACAAAGAGACCGTGTGATGCTTCGTCCCCGACACCTGGAGCTACCCCCACCTTCCTGTGCTGTTTTACCCTCTGCGTGGGTTGAATCGAGTTCCTCTGAAAAGTTGTGTCCACCCGGAATCTCAAAATATGACCTTATTTGGAAATGGGGTCTTTGGAGATGTAATTATTTGAGATGAGGTCACACTGGATGGGAGTGGCCCCTAAATTCAATGACTCACTCCTTCGAAGAAGGGGAGAGAACACACAGACACCCAGGGAAGATGGCCATGCAAAGACAGAGACAGACGACAGTGACATGGCGACATGCCAAGGAAACCCAAGGATTGTTGGGAACCACCTGAAGCTGGAGGAGGTGAGGAAGGCTTCTCTAGGGCCCTCAGAGGGAGTGGGGCCTGCCCACACCTTGGTTTAGACTTTACCGTCTAGAACTGGGAAGAAACACATTTCTATTATTTTAAATTACTCAGTTTATGGTTATTTATTACGGTGACTCTGGGAAAGGAATCCCCCTCTGGGATCACTTAGGGTTCTGCCAACCTCCTCCAAGGAGATCAGCACACACTTCAAAGAGAAAACCAGGGAAGCCCTCCCTTATCTCACTTTTGAGACTTGAGTCCAGGGTTAGTGGATTTAAGACCCGTCCATCTCTAGCCCATGGCTTATTTCTTTCCTTGTTCTGTTGTTTAATTCACATCTTCAAGTTTCTGCCCTTTAGTGAGCCTGTGAGATCTGACATCCTCCAGAGCAGAACTGAATTGCTAATATTAAGTTAGCACATACTAGGTGCCAGACCTTTTCCTACTCTATGTTAATTATTTATTCTCACGCAAAATAATTATTCAATGAATGTTTGGTGTCTAAGATTTTAGTTCGATGTCCTCGTGTGCTAGGAATGGGAGGAGACAGTTTTTGTTTTTTGTTTTTAACCAATTCTTGCACTTTTTCCTGCCTTTCTGAACAATCCAGAAAGTTCTTCCTGCATGCTATGGGACCCTCCAAATACCATGAGAACTGGACTCATTTTGCCACTAGGAATCCTGCCTTCCTGTGCCCTGTCCCCTTCTGTTAATTGTGGAAGGCCTTGCCCCTGTGGGCTGTCAGAGGGGTTCTGCACATTTTATACCTGACAGGACCTCTCTCAGAAACCCCGGAGGGAGACACCGTTAAAGTGTTTTATGTTGGGGAATAGGTTGGTTTCTGTGCAATAAAAGCCAAAGCCATTGAACAAGCAAGCTCCTGGGTAATTACTGGGACTGAGGAGATAGCTTCCATATGCCGGGTGGGTGCTTGGAGGCCAGAGCCTGCATCTGTTCCCTTTGTTCTGTCAGAGAACAGAGCCAGGAGGGGGTCTGACCTCCCGATAAACCCTGAACCAGAACCCTCTGCCGAGCTTCAGGGAGGAGGGGGGCTGCGGGTGGTGGAAGGAGGTCAGAGGCCAGCCACATCTGGCTGAGGGAGGGGTGGTGGGGAATAGGCATAGGGGAAAGGGGCTGGGGCTGCCCCCTCTCTAATCAATAAACCCAGCTACCAGAGGAGATCAGAGAACCATTCATTAACGAACTCGTTAGGTGATTGATAGGCTTAATTTTCCTGTCAAATGTGGACTTCCCTTGTAAACATGTCAATTGAGGAAAGTTCAAGCTTGTCACTTGGATTTATGGTTGGAATAACATGTAGGTGGAGAAGAGGGGCAGCTCCCCAGTGACCCAGGCTGGCTGCTATGAAATGTGAAGGCCAGTGGATCCAGGTGCCTTGAAAGACCCTCCTCTTTCTCCCTACAGCTGAGACAACAATCACAGTCCTGAGTTCTCATTTCCAACCTCAAAGGAGTGGAGACAAGGCAACCCGTGCCCTGCTAGCCCTCCCACCTGCACATGGACCCTTCCCAGAGCCAGCCATGCTCCACCCGGAAATCCAAAGGGACAGCCCCATGTTGGAAAGGCTCTCCTAAGCCGTGGTTCCTGGAAAACAGATCTCCTTTTCCTTTCTAGTTGTCTGAGAAGATCAAGAGTGAATGAAAATAGGAGCTGAAAGCACCAATATTGTGACATAAACAAGCCATCAGCTCCTCAGTGATCTGGAAAATTGCTGGTGGCACTTGGGGGACAGGTCGGAGGGGAGGTGGGCACAGAGGGAGAGGCCTGCTTAGAAAAAAGTGGTGGGGCAGCGGAGGGCAGCTGCAGCCAGCAGCCTTATGGGTGGTCCTGGGGGGGCCCAATTTTAACAAGCTCCAGTGAACACTCCTTGTTAAATTAGCCAAGCACAGCTACACTCCCCAGATGTGTAAGAAACGCCCGGATACAAGTGAGCATTGGATAATTGAAAATGCAGTTCAAAATCCATGATCATCCATTAGTGTTATGATCACAAAGCACTGACTGCAGTAGAGAGGCTTCCTAGGGGTGCTCTGTGGTCTGCTGTACCCAGTAGAGCAATGGAATTTGGACTTGAAGGTGTCCCACTTTAGTATCCGAGTATACTTGGCCTTGTGCATGTTTCTCTCTAGCTTGACTGTGGATCACCTGAGAGCAGGGGTCTCTTTCTTGCCCTCTGTGTTTCCTATGATTCTATAAGAGGGGCCTGAGCCCCACAGTGGCTGCCCCACTGAATGTGGACAGGCTGGGCAGTGCCAGGGCACCACTGCTGGCCTGGACCTTGTCATCAGGTGTTGTGAGGAGCTTCATCACTGTCACCATAGAGGGAGTTAGGATAAGGGATGGAGTCAGGGGGAAGATTATCTCTAGGTGAAATCTCTGTGGAAGTCCTGCTCCTAGCAGCCTTTGTTAAGTTGTGTGTGTGTGTGTGTGTGTGTGTGTGTGTGTGTGTGTACACTTGTGTATAGAGGGGTGCTCAGTTCGGTTATGACAACTTGCTGCAGTGCACCCAACTGGGCAGGCTAAATTCTTTGGCAAAGAATGAGGAGGAACACCTAGCTACTCTGGTGGGTGGCTCCCCTTTGATGTTCTATTTTTTCTTTTTCCAGACTTGAAAATTTAGTAACTTATATAGATTTGCTTACTCTTCAATATTTTTCATTGGAACTGTGTTTTGGTCTGCTTTCTGTCACTATGCCAAAACAAAAACAAAACAAAAAAAAAACCAAAAAACAAAACTTAGATAATCAATTTATAAGGTGGAAAGACTCATTTTGGCTGATGGTTTCAGAGGTTTCAGTGCATGGTTGGCCCTGGGCCTATGGTGAGACAGCACATCATGGTGAGAACACGTAAAGAAGGAAGCATTTCCTCATGGTGGTCAGGAAGCAAGAAAAGAGATAAAGAAGCTGGGGTCCCCATATCCCCTTTGAGGATACAACCCCAGTGACCTCATGTTTTATCACTAAGCTCACCTTCTAAAGGTTCCACCACTTTCCAGTAATGCCATGGGCTGAGGACCAAACATTTAACGCATAGGCTTTTGGGGGCATTCAAGATCCAAACAGATAGCAAAAATAATGATAATAACAATGGCAAAGCAATCTCTTTTTTTAAAGCATTAATCAACAATCTCTACAATCATTTTCTCTTTTAATTCCAAACCCCACAGTTCTGCCTACAGCCACACAGGTGCTTGGGATGAAGACTGTTGAGTCTGACAACTCACCATCAGCCCCCATACACCAAGGGGCTGATGCTGTGGACCACACCACTGCATTACTGCAGAGCAGTCTGTGTTAATTGTATGGAACCACATTTTTGTTGTGGGGTCAGAACCCATGTTTGTTTTTATGGTGGGATCTCTGGGCATCTAGTAGAAGCACTTTATTGAAATATTTTTAGGTTCAGACCTTCAGGTTATTTTTCTTTTTAGTATCTAAGTGCTGGTGTATAATAGGAGCTATATTATTACTATAATGTTCTCTTGAATTGAGCCTCTGGAATGATTCCAGGGCCAAGTTTGGACACCAGCAAAAGCCCTGTTGGAAAGAGTTGTATGTGGGGGTTGGGAGGCCCATCAGTCCTGGAGACCTGTCTTGGCAGGCTACCGAACCCTCACTTTCCTTTAATGCAGTCAAGGCCATTGACCCCAGGCCCAGATGGCATCTCTCCATAGGCTATTGCCTTCCAGCCTGTAGTTATTAATTATTATTATTATAGCAATATCTATTATTTATTGAATACCTACTAAGTGCCAGGGACAGACCAAACTACTTTGCATATGCTTTTTCATTCATCAATAACTCTATGGTAAGGAGTAGGAACTACTGTTACTGATTATAGATAAAGGAGCGAAGCCTTTGAGAGAGGAACAGTGGTATTCCCAAGGTTAGGAGGGAAAGGACTGCTCAACCCTAGAGCTTGGACCTGGTCCAGACTCACCTGCCTGCTGTTCTCATGCATTCAGCTCCCTGTGTCCTCTCCAATCCTCCTCATCCTGCTGTCCAAAAATCCTTTGCAGCAAGATGTTTTCAAAGGCAGCAATGAGTACTTCTCCAAGTGTTCCCTGGCTTTCTGTGACCTGTGGTCACAATAGACAAGAGATTATTTGCACTATGACAGAACAGGATGGACTCTCACCTGTGTTTTGTCTCTATGTGTCTATGAAGTGTTCCTAGGAGGCTTTTCTTGGTGAATCAATGGATTCCTTCTATCCTGGGTGGTTTATCTGGGAGAAAGGAGCTATGCCTCATTAGCAGTTTTCCTCAGCCTGCAAGAAGCACAGGAATACATTCTGAGGCTTCCAGAATCTGCGGCCACCAGGATTCTGGTCTATACCTCGCTGGGGCAATGGACACTGCTTCTTGGTACCTTCTGATGTCCGGATGCAGCTCTCCTTCATGGGAACCAGTTTCCCATCTCCCAGGACCTTGGCTTTTCAAGAAATCCCCAGCATCTTTCGTTTCTAAGAGGTAAGTATGAAAGTGCACTCTGTATTTAGATATATGTTATCAGCCCTGCTCAGCCAGCTGTGTCCTTGAACCCTGGTGTTTTCATGGTAAGGAAGACTTTGATCAACTGCTCCATTTCAAAGAGACTTGGAGGTTCTTTTGCTTGCATGAAGTGCAGTCCCCTGTCTGCGCTGGAAAGTCCCGAGCTCCACGGTGCTGGCACTAGCCCCTGGGAACTGGCAAGTGAGATGAATTAGAAGCCTGGAGCAAAATATTTGGTTTCATGCAATTTAGTTTCTTTCTACTACTTGCTTAAAATTCTGTGGAACAATTAAATCTTTAAAGTGTCTTGTGGGTGCCTTGGGCTCCCCTTCCTTTCAAGTTTATTGATCATATTGAATATCACTCACAAAAGAAAGGATTTTTTCCCTTTTTTTTTAACATTTAATAATGCCATTTGGTTGAAACCCAGAAAGAGAAAGTACAGAAGGTGAGAGAGAGAGAATCCAAACTGTGACATTAGACCCTGCAGGTGGAAAAGCTCTCATTCATCTCTCAACCACCTTCTCAAGGTTGCCTCTGAAGTCAGGGCATTAGCTCAGCCCAGTGGAGAAACAGGAAAGAAGGCTTGACATTCCTGTCCTTGAGAAGCATAGAGTGTCACTGGGAATAAAGCAGAGGATACCCCAAACCAAAAAGGCTTGAGGACCCTTCAGGAAGGCAGATGAACAACAACAACCACAAAAGGGATAAAATGATCCTCAGGTCTTGTTACTTACGGAAGGTGGATTTACCAGAATGTGAGTTAGCTTTCTGTTACTGTCACAAATACCTGAAATAATCAATTTAAAAAGAGGAAAAGTTTTGTTTGGACTCACATTTTGAACATTTCAGTCCATGGTGGGTTGGCCCTGTTACTTTTGGGCCTGTGATGAGGCAGCACATCATGACAAGAGAGCATGGCAGATGAAACTGCTTACCTCATGGCAGCCAGGGAGCAGGAAGAGAAAGAGAAGAAGAGAAAGGAGTCAGGTTCCCACAATTCCCTTTGAGGGCACACCCCCCAACAACCTAAATTCCTACCACTAGGCCCCTCCTCTTAAAGGTTCCACCATCTCCCGGTAGCTCCACAGGCTAGCAACCAAGCCTTCAACAAATGGGCCTTGCAGGGACATTCAAGATCAAACTATTAGTAAACATTGGGAGCATTCTGTGGATCAGATTTGCAATTTTTTAAATCATGCCATCAAACTGAGCATCTTAACTCCAGGCATTTGAGGGATCAAGGAGTCAGCGCAGATAGGAAAACAGCATGAGCAAGTATGAACGTCATTTTTGCTGACCACTTCTTGGCAAAGGATTTACTTATTCTTCCTCCAAAGGGTTACCTTCTAGAATGCCTGAGCTGAAGAAGATCTGAGTTAATTTACAACCTCGGTGCAGCTGATTAGGCCTGGATTGCTGCCTGAGTGTCTTCCATCTTCTTCTTGTTTCTTTTTCTTCTTCTTCTTTTTAAAACAATTCATATTAAAGGCACTTTAGAATAATAAAATGTAAGAGTTGCCTCCTGTCTATCCTGGAAGATGAGCTGCCATTTCACCCCACTTCAGTCGGGAGGTGTCACAAGAAGCTTAAAGCACACAACCCCTGCAAAGCTGGTAATGAGCATTTCTCTGTAAAAGTGGAAATGGAGGGGGTGCGGAGAAGGTGGAGGAAGGAGCACTGATTACACTGTGCTTTGATGGCCTTATATTTTTGAGCCCTGGGAAAGAAGAATTGGAGCTGCAGAACTCAATATAGAGCAGCGATCTGTGGTTGGGGGAATGCAGCACATCTGCCTTTTATAGGTTTGGAATGAAAAATGTTTTTAATTAAGGAGTAGAATTGGGGCTTTTACTCTTGCTACATGCTATGTACCTGTCAAACCTGCTGGATGGGAATTTAGCTCTGACCTCTCACCCCCACCTACATTAACCAAAGCAGTGCTGGGAGAGTTCAGAGAAACCGCAAGCACCTGAGAAAATCAGAATTGCTGCTACAGGGGTCCCATCCCCAACATGTGGTATGCACCCCAGTGCAGAAAGCTCATCCACTTTTCCCAGCATGGGAAACTTGCAACAAAATTCTAATCCCTTGGCTCAGTTGTGGGAAGGAAAGGTAAGTCAGTGTCATTGCTAGTTAGGGATTGACACTGTGAGCTGGGAAGGCTTTGGAGACAACCTAGTCAGAAAAACAAAGAAGAGATAGAATTATAATAAAAACTCAGCAATAGAAAAAAAAGTTTAAAAGCAAAAGAAGTCCAAAAAGCAATGCTCTGTTCATATGTTGCCATCGGAAACAAACCACTTGTGTTAGCTTTCTGTCACTGTAACAAAATGCCTGAAAAAAATCAACTTAAAGGAGGAAAGAGGTGTTAGTCCATGGTCTCACTTAGCCCGATTGCTTGGGCCTTTGGTGATCCTCAAGTTTCCATCACCTCCCAATAGCCTGTTAAATTATGATTCCATCAATAAATTAGTCCACCATTGATAATATCCTTCATGATTCCATTACCTTTCAAAGGCTCTATCTCTGAACACTGCTGCTTTAGGAACTAAGCATGAGTTTTGGAGACTATTTCAGGTCCACACCATAATACCACCCAAAGAAAACCCCTATAACTATTTTTCTTACCTCCTCAAAAATCCCTCTGTAAAGGAAAATCATCCTGTTGAAATGACAGCTCTGTCTGAGATATTAGAAAACAGTAAAACTCACTAGCATCTTTGTGGATCTTTAGAATGCAGAAAAGGAGCCATGGTAAGAAGCTAGGGTTCTTTGCTGATGATAATTTATATGGTTGCCTGCACTTAGTTTCTGGCTTTAAAAAAAAAAAAAAATTCCCAAATGCCTCCAGCTATAAGGCACTTTCCATAAGAGACAGGAGTCCTTCCTGGGATGTTGGAAGGAGCCTTCCAAGAGTGAACTCTAGAGATAACAAACCTTTTGGAATGTTCAAGGCAGACCTCAAAGCAGGAGAATGGCCCAGAGATATTTCCATGCTTTCCCAGGCCTGAACATTCTATGCATTTCTGTGCCTTTTCCTTGACTGGCTCTTCTTCCTTGTTTTTCTGTCTTGTAAAATCCTGTTTCAATCCTTGAAAATCTAATGAGGGTTGTGTTAATTCCTTTCTAGGCCCTAAGTATTCACCCTCACCCTTTAATAGGTTATTAACACTTAAAGAAGTTTTTAATATGACATTAAGCATATGCGTGTTGAAATTAACCCCCTTCCCGATTTTCCAATTAAATTTTTGAATAAGTTCATCAAAGATGAGCTCATTTTCTCCCTCTTTCCCCTCCTTTCTTTTCTCTCCTTTTGTTTTAATCCTACCCTCTTTCTTTCCCTCCTTCCCTTCCTCCTCTGTGTTTCTGCTTTGTTGGTTCCAGAAACAAGTATTTAGCCTACCCATTGGTAAACTAGCTCTAGGTGCAGTTTAGATGTCACTTCCTTGCTGAAGTGTCCCTTCTCATGATGGACAAATAATTGCTTCTTTGTTGTGCTTTCATAGTCCGGCCCACCTTTCCTCCCTCCCCCACTCCTGCACCCCTCATCCACAATCTAGGGGGTGTAGCACTTACCACACTGTATTACATGGAGCTCTTTATGTGCCTGTCTTCCCTGATCTGTGAGCTGCTTCAGGGCAGGAATGCCGTTATTCTTCATTGCATCTCCAGTGCTTAGCACAGTCTCTAGCCTGTTGAAAATGCTCCACAAATGGTGTTAAAATCAACTGAGTTCAGAATAGAGAAGTTAAAAAAAAAATTAGAGGAAAACCCATGGTAGATTTTTGGTTTTAGTGGTGAAGAAAAGTGATCTTACTTGGTGGACTAAAGACCTAGTGGCCCTCAGCTAGACTATCAAGACCTATTCTTTTTTATATATATTTACTTTTTTAGTTTTTTATAGGTTGACACAATATCTTTAGTTTTTAATATTTATGTGGTGGTGAGGATCGAACCTAGTGCCTCTCATGTACTAGGCAAACGCTCTACCACTGAGCCACAACCCCAGCCCCTAGACCTATTCTTGATAGTCTAGTTGAGGGCAAGGATAATGGTGACCAATCCACTATAGTAGACTCTTTGTATAAAATACTGATATAAGACCTATCACCAATATGCACATATAGATATACCCATCTGGTAAAATATTTACGATTCAAAAAGTTACTGAGCTCATTAAATTATATTGCTTTAATTTCCATTATTGAACTTATTGTGTTCCTTTATGACTATATACAGGAAATTGTAGATCAATTTTTACCACATTGGTATGAGACTTTGCATAATAGCCAACAGAAATCAACACTAATATTTGTTGAGCCCTTACTATGTACCAAGTACTCTTTTAAACACTTACATATATTAACTTATTTATGTGACACAGTGAACCTCTCTGCAGTTAAACATGATTTATAACTGGTGCTGCTATCTCCCATGTCTGTAAAAAAAAAATTCACAATATCCTATAAACATGGATAGCAGTGCAACTGGGAATATGGTTGGCAGATAGAGAACTATTGCGATTTAGTAAGAGTATTTATCCAAGCTCCACAGTCACGGATTCAGTTTGAGGACTTAAGGAAGGAATGTTGACATTCGGACCCACAAACGTTATAACTTGGGGAAAAGCGAGTCAATTTCACTCCTGCAGTTTCAGAGCCTTGACAGTAGTCTCAGGGAAAGAGCAGAAAGGGGAGCAGATTCTGGGGGTCTGATGGAAGGGATCTGGTTCATCCGGGGCCCCAAAGATGAATGTTGACGTGCTTGTCTAAAAGATCAGAGTCACAATGACCCACTGGAACGTCACACCCCTGAGGCCAGGGGAGAGATGTGTATTTTTCTCCTTGCTGCTATCTCCAGGTAATGGTTCTTGTTATGAAGACAAAAGATGGAGGTTGAAGGATTCATAGATGAGAGTATGATACCTCCCTTTCTATTCTTATATGCAGTTAATTTTTGGAGACAATGAAGAAAAAAAAAGGATATTGTCTTAGTGCTCAACATATCACAGGACATTAGTAGGTGTTTGTTGAGTGAATCAGCAGATTTCTCTCTAGCCTACACTGGCAACGTGATAGCAATTTGCTCTTTTATTATGTTAGATTCACACCCTATTAGTATTTATTTTAGTTAATATAATGCAATTAGAGTGTAATCATATCAGTAGCTTTCAGATCATGTCAAAAAAATAAAAGTTATTGAAATATCAGTGCTAATGTGAAGTGATAGAAAATAGTTAATGTGATGAAATGCTGGATTGAACTAGACAGAGAGAGAAAGTTGGGAGGAGGAATGGGAAAACTTGATCCTAGGCTTCTTCAGAGACTTGCTTAAATGTGTACAGACTTGGAAATGCCCCATCTCTGAATTTTCTCTCTGATGCGGCCATGATTCTTACTGTTTCTAAGGACAAACTACCCATTTAGGTCTGTCCAAAAAGATGGTCTCCAGTTTGCTTGTGGAAAATGAAGACCAAGGTCTAATTTCAGCTCTTCTCTAAGTGCCAGTGTGACTTAGGTGAGCCTCTTAACCTCTCTCCAACCCCTTAGTCCTCCCCTGTACAACCAGGAGGGTAACCTCAATGATTATAAGGTCCCCTGACAATATTCATATGTCCGATGGTAATATGACTTCTCAGAGCCTAAGTCAAACAATGAGGCATATAACCTGACCCCATTTTTTTTTCTGCCTGAAGTAAACCCAGATGTAGTCAGTGACCACAGAGGAAATTTTTTAGCATGGTGCCAACTGGTGGTACCACTTTTAAAGCTCCATCCTTCCAAGTCTCCTAGGACCTGAATGGTAGGTGTAGGCAAATATTTGCTTCAAAGTGTTTTAAACCTTTCTAAACCCTGGATTTGTCATGCTTCTCATTCTTAACTCTTTGCCTAGACCCTTAGTTGACGCTTCTTTTCCTCATTAGTCAATAGTTTTTTTTTTGCGGGGGAGACTTGAACAGGTAGAGAATTCTAGAAATGAAGTCAAGAAAATAGGAAGTAGTCAAAGAGCTAGACACTGCCATTCAATGGTGCATTTGCCTGGAGGTCCCAAGGACATCCCAGTAGCAGCTCTATTTTTGGGTCCCTCCTAGAAGGGTGCAACCCACTTCAGGCCCAGGCCCAACTTTGTGGTTCTTTGGTGTTTGTGAAGCATTACCTCAAGAAACTTGTTGTTTGGGGTTTGTTAGGTATGGTGCTGGTGGTGCAATTCTGAGGAAATAATTAACAATTATTTCTGAGGAGAAGCTTCCAGCCAGAGCCGCACCTTGTGGTGGCGCATACATTTCGCAAAGAATTGTTATTTAAGCAATAATCCTTGAGAAATTGGTCGTTACCCACATTAAACGACTCAGCCCATTGCCAAGGATGGTTAACGCTCTAATAAACTGGTCATTAACTGCAGTAACAATGAATTTCGAGGGGATTATTGCTATTATAAACCTTAATCAATGGTTTATAACAGCAATAATGTGGTCCTTTCTCTTAATGGTAAGTAGGGCAGCCTGCACCATCGCCTTGAAAATGTTTTCGTGGTAGCTGATAAGTCTGAGGGGAGGTGTTGGAAAGGCTTTCCACTATCAAGGAACAAACCAGGGAAGGCAAAGGACATATCAGGAACTTTCGATTTCCTGTGTTCCATTCTCCAGGGATCAGGGATGGCTCAAGGATCCAGAGATTCTCCTCCAACCCATATGGTTCTCTTCCATTCTATTAAGTACTGGGTGTTGGGGTTCCAGGGCATGTCAGTCCAGCATGAGACCCTGGATTGGGGGGTGCAACACAGCATGGGCCTCTTTAGGAAGGAAGAAAAAATGACCACCTGCATAAAGGAATGGATGTGCCAGGGTTACAGAATGGATGTGAGGCTTTGAGTCTGCTACAGGCTCTGTTCTGTCACTAACTTGCTGTGTGATTACAGATGTCACATCACCTTTAGGAGCCTCTGGAAAGCAGAGCTTGTAATAAACAACTTCTCAAATTCCTTTGTAGTATAGCACCCTAAGGTTATTTTAATAATATTGACACCTCATATTAATATACCATTATATAGCAATAATAATAATAATTTACATAATGCTTAGTATTGTTCTTAGTTGTTTCTGTATATTAACTCAATGAATCCTTGCTGCCATACTACTTCTGTGGTAGAGCACCTGAGATTGAGATTAAGAAATTTGTCTGAACCACAGAGCTAATCTGAGGTAGAGCTGGGATAGGGGATAGAAGGGGATAGGTTCCCAGACACCCAGTGGATATCCAGTGGAAACCACAGATAGTACCAACCCTCTACATACATACCTATGACAAAAATTAACTTAAACTAGGAAATCAACAATAATAACTAATAATAACATAGAACAATTATAACAACATTCAGTAATAAAATTTATATAAATATGCCACAAGAAGGGTATCTTATATAGTGTGGATACTCTGGACAAATGGATGATTCATGATTCAGTCAGGACTGAGTAGGATAACACATATCTCGTCACACTTCTCAGAGTGGTACACAACTTCAAGTGTATGAATTTTTTAATTGCTGTAATTCCCCTTTAACATTTTTTGGACCTTAGCTGGCTGTGGTAGTATATTGAAACTCTGGAAAGTGAAGCCATGCATAAGGGGAGACCACTGTACAGGGAGTCCAATGTCTGTGCTCTTATTCCTTACACTGTTCTCCGTCTCTGGGAGTCCATCTTCTTATTGAACTGAATCCTAACATTCTTTTGAAGTAGACAGATTGGGGCTATCATCTTGTGTTTACAATCAGGAAACCAAGGCTCAAAAAAATGGAAGGACCAGCTCAGGTTGATACAGTGTGGCTGGGTCCTATCTGGGAATACTCTCTGCTTCTGCCTGTGAGTGTGCCAGGAAGCTGTGCTGGGGAGTCACTACACCCAGGAGCTTCTGTGTCCTCCCAAGCAGCTAGCCACAACCTGGAGGCTGGGCTTCTTGCTAAAACTTTCTTCGATAACATAGGAAAGGGAAAAATATTCATCTTTCCTCACACATTTCTAAAAGTGTACTTCAAGTGATGGGAGGGTTGCTACTATGGAAATGCATCAAAAAAATAGACATTACAGGGAACTTTGGGGACTGTGGCACTCAGGTATTTTACTTGTATTTTCTTTATTATGTAAAATTTAAGGCATGTATAGAAGCATAATGAACCCCCATGTACCTATTACTGGCTTTAAGGATATCAATTCATGACCTATCTGTTTCCTCCAACCATCCCCCCATCCCTTCCCATCTTTGATTATTTTGGAGTAAACACATCTATCACATGCCTGTTTTCATTTCAGTATACCTGTTTCAAAGTTAAAAAAAAAAATAATCGCAACACCACTATCAGACGTTAAAATTAATAATTCCTTAATATCATCAAATATCCAGTCATATTTCAAGTCTACTAGTTTGATCATAAATGTATTTGGATTCTCTTCTCGCTCCAGCTACCTGTGTGCTCTCTGATCTATGACAAAACCCTTCCGAATTTGTTCCCATTCGCTCATCTATAGCAAGGAATATGCAGACAATACTCCTTCTCTTCTGTCACTGGGTGGTTGAAGGGAGGCCTCTGTAGTACAAGAAGGCCTTTGAATGGCAGCGTTTGTTAGTAAGACACACTGTCATGCCCAGGTGTTCTCTGTGCACCATTGGGAGGAGGCTTCCAGAGGCTGCCACTGTATCAAGCCTTTTGAGTTTGACCTTCTTTTCACGCAGCACATTCCAGAGAGCAGATTTGCTCTGGGAAAGGGCGAAAACCAGAGAGCAGTCCCTCATCGGAGCTCTGCCTTTCTGCCAGGCAGCCCATCGGCAGAGGGAAGAGATGTACCTTGCTGATCTTTCAAAGGAGGAGGACATGGAGGATGGGATGTTGGCTGCATTTATACCATCAATCCTGGGAGACTACCTGTTTAGAGCTGGCCTGGAGTATTCTGGCTATAGTAAATGAAAAAGCCCCTTTCTCCTCTTAATTAGCCTTGGTCATGTGGATAGCAATCCCAGTTCTGCCACTGTCCCACTGGCTCTCCATTTCCACAGGTGCAAAGTGGAAGAGGCCTGGGCTGGGTCTGCCCTAGAAGGGCATAGGAGAAACACCTGGGGGCTCCTCCAAACTTTATATTTTCCTCTGAAATTATACATGTCTGGGAGTCAAACCTTTCCCCCTTGCATTTTCTGTTTCTACCTCCCTTTCTACCCCACCCTGAACATTTTCAGGATAAAGGAAGGATGTCCAAGTTCTCTTGATGTGCTAATGGCCTATGAACCCTTAGTTTTGCCCAACTTACCGATGTGATTCTTGCTGACAAGACTAAAAGACACATGTCTTCCAGGCAGAGCTGTAGCGAGTAACTCTTGGTGTGGGGAGTTGCCCTAATTTGCCTTTGGTGGGCTCACTCTTCTAGGTTTTTCCTGGAGCTGTAGGTTTTTTCTGCAAGACATGCCTAACTGTAGAGACTTGTTCCTTGGGTGTGTTGTAAAGGGCTAATTCATAAACCCGAAGGACAAGTCCCATGAAATAAAGACACTTTAACAATGGAAAAACTGTCCAATGTTTATTGTCTTTTCTCTTCTGGAGTCTTAACTGGGTTATGGTCCAAGAATATTGGCCCAGTTTCCTTGTGAAGTTCTCACACACAGTGTAGCCTGATGCTCACTGAGAGTCTGATACATCTGGTGTGTTGCTGTAGGTGCCTCTGCTGGGCAATTTGGCCACAGTGCCCAGCTGTTAGTGGGGTCTTTAGTTAGTGTCTGCAGTTTCCAAAAAGGGTCCTTTCTTCCTATAGGTGGAAAATTAAAGGGATTGTTCTTGAACATCTAGACCTCTCAGCCCAGCTGACTCCCCTGCCCCAGTCTCTGAACCACGTCTGGTGGGCATCCGCCCTGCCAAGAGGCTCTTCCAGTCTCCTGTTGCTCCTCTGTCCCCAGCCTGTGTGGAGAGGAGCCAGTGATTTCCTGGGCAAAGGGTGGGGGCATAAAAAGACTGATCTGGAATAAACCGAAAAGTTTACTCTGTGTAGCACTGAAATAAAAAAGCTCATTCAGAAAGTTAATGATTTATTTTATAGTTTCATTATCAGGGTCACATTACTCAATAGCATTTCAAACATGTCATTTGTACAAACTATGGTAATTAAAATTTATAACATACTTCATCAGCAGCATATGAATCTTTTAGCCGGCACTCTGCTGTCATATAAACAGTGTAATTTCAGCTGCAATTCACCCTTTATTGGCTCTCATTTGTGATTTAACAGCCATCAATGACTGTGCTATAAAGAATAAATTAACCATCCGTAAACCTTATGATGACAGGGACAGTCAAATAGACTTAAACGCCTTCCGCCCAGCTCTTGGAGCCAACAGAGAGCAGGTGAAGGCCAGGTAGGCACCAGGTCTCTGCATAGAGAACTTCCCTGGCTCCTGCTGACTCCTCTCAGTGGAATGGTTCTTGGCTGGTCCTGAAGGCCTTCTAGGTGCCACTAACAAGAATTATTAGCTTCTTTGCTCTTGAGATGGAAATGGAGGGAACAGTTCTTTACAGACCCACCTGGGGTGGCTGCATTTGGGGACAGACTTAGATTATCTGCTAATAATCAAGTGAGATGTTGGGACATAAGTAGGGGCACTGTTGGTGGATCTAATGACTTGATAGGAGAACTACTGACATCTGGTAGTTGGACCAGTGCTGCTAACCATCCAGCACAGAGCAGGACTTGTCCTCCCCCAGATGTCTTCAGCACCATTCTGCATTGAGCACACTGAGGCCCCTGGAGGGGAAAGACCTGGTCACAGAGCGGAGCCAGGAGAATCCGTGCTAGTAGACTGAAGGTGGCAACTGCCTGAGCAGGTATGGCTGACTCTTGGGGAGTGGGAGCACCACCTGGGAACACTGCTTTCCTGAGGCCACACTCCCGGGCGCCCTCTTGGAGAGGGCCCTATGGCTGACATCGTACACAGCTCATAAATGAAGTGGATTGCATTTGTTACTGAGACATCTCCAAGGAGCCTGGGTCATGCAGGCCAATAAAATTGGTCTCATAAATTCATCTCGACATGCAGGATTACTCCAGCCTGCTGAGGTCACCTTCCTGCCCTGATTTATCGCTAGCTTATGGGTTAATAATACTGTTTACGGAGTGTTCTCTCCGCGTCCCTCTGCTTCCCCTCCCTTTCTTGGAGTAGATACAGATCAAAGCTTCCCTCTGGAAGGGTGTGGTGTGGGGAGGAATATGTGAGTCGGGGTTGAATCCTGTGCTGTTAGAAGGCAATATTTTCTTTTACTTTCTTTCTGACAAGTGACCTGGAGCACTTCAATCCAGTTCTCTATTTGGAGTTGAGTGAAGGATGGTGGTTTGGGGGGTAGAGGGTCGAGCTCCCACTGTCTCATGGGAGCTTGTAAAATTAGATAAGAAGGGACTTTTCTTTTTTTCTCTTCTGACCAAGTTGTGGGGTGTTTTCGCTCATGTGACTTGACTTGTCAGTGGTAGAAATCAATGACCTGTGGTTTCTCTTTTAAAGACCAGAGGGTATACCTGGAAACAATATGGAAAAAAATCTCACAAGGAGACCCTGAAGTTCTCCAAGCTGATTTTTTACTTTTACAAGCTTCTAAGTGTTACATTCTAGTTTCAACTGCAATCGTTTGAAATATGAAAAAAAAAAAAAAAGCTAGCTTGGGGTGGCTTTTGAAACAGTTCCATACATAGGGTCTCTATTCGATAGCAACCTTTCTGTGGGTTTGTGAGACCTTTTCAGTGGCACATGTATGCTCAAGATCAGAGTCCTGGACCACTGCACAACAAATGAAGCTGAAGGCCCTGAAGCATCTTGACTTCTGATTTTTCCCTTTGGGAAATACAACCAACCCCTTTTAGTTAAGGTGCTTCAACGATGGCTTTAAGATGACATAAATGTCCCCAGGAACTTGAAAGTCTGTGAAATTAGGGGCAGAGCACTAGTGGGGCATAACATCTTTAATCAAATTAGCAAATAATTACAGAGCAATTTCTCTGTGAGTTTCAAAGCACCAGGAATTAAGCACTCCCAGGCCTCAAGGTACAGGTATCTATTGGAGAATAACAACAAACGACTCCTCAGACGATTTTGACATTACAGCAGGGTGTTGGCAGGAAGAGCCTTAGTAAAATGAGAGAGGGAGACAGTGAGTCCAGATGGGGCAGATCCCAGAAGTGGTTTGGGAGCTGTGCAGTCATTGATTCAATCATCAAACTCTTCCGAAACCCTCCTTCTTCTCAGGCACTGGCTCCCAGTTATTTGAAATCTTTCCTTGGCTGGTGCTTTGGGGCCGATTGCAGCACAAGTCCTAACCTTTTCCACTGGAGTGACCTCTCTCTGCTCCCTGTCCCCAATCTCTTCTTCCTTCACACTGGGCTGTCATCCAGCCTTGCTGATGTGCCCTGGGAGAGCATTAAGAAGACAAAGTCGCATTTAGAGAACTGGGCCTGCTTCCATTATTGAAGGCTGAGGAGGCCTGGGTTGTGAAAGCTCACAGCTGCGGAAGGAATGCTCCTGTTATTGGCTGAAACCAGCCCTGGTGGGAGTATGATCCTCTTTGGATCCTCTAGCTGGTCTGCTTCTTCGCTTCCCATGCACCCTGGCTGTCAGATGATTATAGGGCCTCAAGCAGCTGTCTTTAGAGACTCTATCAGGCCCCAGAGGAGAGAGAAAAGAGAAGAAATGGGGGAGAATAAGGCTTTGCCATATTGAAAATGGCCAGGATAGGTGGGGTTCTGGTAGCACTGGAGAACATAAACCCCTTAAATCACCATTGTGACCAACCTTCCCTCCTGGTCTCACAGTGTGAGTAGGGAATGGGATGAAATAAATGGGTGACTTCCCATAAATGACCTTGTTGCCTCATACAGCACTCCTGGGAGCTGCCATATTGGTCCCAACTTTTACTCATGGGGAGAATCCCTTAGAGAAGCTAAGCAATGAGGTCCAAGTCACATATCTAATGAGTGATGTAGACGAAGAATCTGTAAATACTTGGCCAGCCTCAGAGCTGGCCAGAGACAGAACTGGTCTTAAACCTGGGTCTTCCTCTTCAGTCTGCTGTTTCCCCACTTGACCTATAGGGAGTCCATTAAAAATAAGTACTTTTCCTCTTCAAAGTATCTTACTCACTCTGGTGAATAAAAAGCTTTGGGGGAATTTGGGAACAGATATACTGACACTGTGGATTTATATCTACCTATCTACATCTGTCTAGCCAGCTCTCTATTCTGTCTATATATATCTGTCTATATATACATATGTAAATCTATCTATGTACATTTGCATTAGAAATACCAAGCTGGCTACAGTCTCTGGCATTGAAGCTGGTGGAGCTGCTTCAATGCCTCTTCAGCACCATATCTCCACAAGGCTCTGTCAAGAGCCACTGCAGACTGTGAATTCTCACAGCGGGGCCTCTTACGCCTATTGGGGTCACCAGTTAAGTTCTCTTCTTTCTGTGTTTGCCCAAACAGCCCCATTGTTCTCTTGTACCTGTTGGCCCATGTGCAGTCTCTGCATCATAAAGAGCTGTTAAAACAAAACAAAACAAAAAACAGGAAACCACAAAGAAGATTCAGTTAGACCTTACATCAGGGAAGACTCTGAGTTAGAACTATTGCTTCCATAGGCCAGCTGGTGGACAACTTTGTTGCATTAGACACAGAGGATAGGTGAGAGAGATAGCAAGACATCAGGCAGGCCACATGTCACAGGTGGTGTTTTAAGTCAGCTTTTTCACTGCTGTGACTAAAGACCTGACAAGAACAACTTTAGAATGGGAAAAGGTTATTTGGGGGCTCCTGGTTTCAGAGGTCTCTATCCACAGACAACAGCCTCCATTCCTGGGGGTTTGAGGTGAGGCAGAGCATCATGGCAGAGTAGTATGGCAGAGGGAAGCAGCTCACATGATGATCAGAAAGCAGACAGAGACTCTACCCACCAGATACAAAGTATGTACCCGAAGGGCATGCTCCAGGGACCTACCTCCTCCAGCCATATCCTACCTGCCTTCAGTTAACACTCAGTTAATCTTGGTAGGGGATTAATTCACTAATTGGGTTAAGGTTCTCATAACCTCATAATTTCTCCTCTAAACCTCTTTGCATTTTCTCACATGTGAGCTTTTGAGGGACACCTCATATCTAAACCATAACAGGTGACATGCTTTCCCTAAAGGCACTTACCCACCTCTTTGGCACATGCTCCTGGAGGTGTTAAATAACTGTAAAAGGTGACAGTACAGAGTCACACACTGAGACTGTCAGGAGCCACACATGTTGGTTCTAGGTCTAGTTCTGCCCCTTAATACCACCTGTGCAGCCTTGAGTTAAGTCCCTTCCATGTTTTCATCCCTTCATCTTTCCATTGATGGTGGCAGGAAATGACTGAGACAGGACTCTGAAAACCAAGCATTCTCACCAGATAGAAGGAAGGCTTTGGAGGTTGGGAGCCTCATCACTCTTGATTTGACTTTGAGGCACCCTTAAAGTTATGCATCAGATATCGGAGTGTTTCATGGCAGGTGTTATGGGCTGAATTGTGTCTCCACACCCACTCTCACTGATTCAGATTTCAAAGTTCCAGTTCCAATGCCCTAGCACAGGATGTAGTTCGTTAAGACACATGGGATGGTTAAGGTATGTTAGTCTTGGCTTGAGCTGTGTGTGCAATTCTGGGAGTAGACTGGGGACAATTGCATGAATTTCTCCTACAGGTTTCCAGGTACTATAGGGTTCCTGATATTTGGAAATATGGTCTGATTTCTTCTTATAAGAATAGATCAGGACCCAGGTGGGTACAGGGAAGAAGAGCACACGAAGACACAGGGAGTCAGTGGTTATTTACCTCTGTAAAGGCTGCAGAAGAACCAACCCCTTCAGCACCTTGATCTTGAACTCCACAGCCTACAGAAACGTGAGGAAATAAGTTTTCTGTTGTTTATGCCAACCAGGCTGTGGTACTTCATTGTGACTGCCCTAGCAAGCGAACACACATGGCAGAATGACTTATTTATCTCATTTAGAGGTACTTTCGAGAATTCTAGAGCAATCTGGATAGGATGGGGGCTTAACAAAGGGAATGCCCAACCAAGGTGTGATCACAGTCCCAGCCGGACATGTGCATGTCACTCTGAAAATACCCTGGGGACCGACCGCTGTGTGGATTTCACCTCTAGTTTTCCTGCTGCCTTGGAAGGATTCTCATTTATTCTCCCTTATTTAAGCCTCACATTAACCCTGTGAAGAAAAGATTGCAATTTTCAACTTATTGATGAGGAAATAGAAGTCCAGGGAGTGAAGCGACTTGACCCAAGTTTCACTACTTAGTTCAGCAAGCCAGGAGTTCTGGCGATTGATTTGCTTAAAGCTTTTGCTTGGGACCAGCCCAGTAAACATAACTCATGGCCTGAACCCAGCTAAACAAAGGTGACCCTTTGGAAGCACAGTTTGAAAATAAATAAATAAATAAATAAAGGTGAGGCGCAAGGAGGAATTTTAAAGCCTTTCCCTAATCAGGACAAATGGCTGTGAGCTGGAGGTCTGCAGATAGCTAGCTGCCACATCTCAGAACTCAGCCCTTGCCACAAGCCAATGCCTCACTGGCTCTGAAATTTATGCTGGAATTTAGACAGAGAACACAAATCATCGTAATCTCCCGATGAAAGATCACTGTCTCTGCAAATGCATTACCTGCTTGGAAAGCGACATGTTAAAAAATACTGATAATATATGGGCACAGGGAGAGCGATTTCCATGCCTGGACACCTCCAGCTAAAATACGCACACCTGCACGAGAGGCGGCAGATGACAGAGTAAGTCACCAGGGTCCAGAGCAGCTTCTGTGTCTTCCGTGTCAGGCTGTGATTCTGACACTCTGAACAAAAGACTGTAGGAGTTGGTACAGGTGCCCCCTCCACTTCTCGCCGTGGGGTATTTTGGATGGGGTCAACCTGACCTGCGGGTATTTGATCCCTCTTTTTCATCCCAAATCAGAATGTGCTTTGGGTTGATTCTATGAGGGAGAGATGGGGAGGAGGTGTTAGACCACCTGGGTGGGGACTTCCTGCTGGAAGAGGCTCAAAGTATGAGCTTATCTTTCCCCCTTTTTGCACCCCCAGACTTGTTCTACCTCTCAAATAGCGGCATTGGCAGCCTTCTGCCGGCCACTTTCCCCTGGAGATAGGACACAAAGAAAGCTCTTGGCACGAGGGGCATGGAGCCCTCTGACTTTGCTGTCACAGCTTCCCTCCTCTGTCCTCACCCCTCTCTTTTCTCAGCTGCTCCCTGATACAATGAGGTGGGGGAGAGTATGGACTAGGAGTCACATGGGCCGCTTTCTGTGCTGTAACTCCAGCTCCACGACTAATTGGCAGTGTGACCTTGGGCAAGTTCCTTCTCTCTCTAAGCTCCAGCCTGGTTCCAGGCACAGCACCGCTTCACCTCCCTCTCTTAGCCCCGAGCCACTTCCTGTTATGGCTCAAGGTTGCGTCTTGGTGTTCTCCGCAGGCTCGCTCTCCTCTACTGCAGCGTGCTTCAAGTGCCAAGGCTAGTTTTCCTATATGCCTCTGCTCAGGAGAAAAGCAATTCCGAGTCTAATGGGCCTGCAGAACAGGTGCATCCCTCTCGCTGTAACGATTACTGGATAAACAAAGCAAAAAGAACCCAAACCCAAGTACATTGTTCTAATGGGGGAAATAATTCTTCAAAATGGTCAGAATGTTTACCACGACCCCACGAAGGGCAAACAACAAAGAGGCATTGAGACTCACCTTCCCCAGCAGATGTGGGAGAGTGGACCTCTGCGGTGGTCCCTCCCAGGGCTAGTCCCTGTCCTCCAGGGGTGGGTAATGGTGGAAAAGGGATTCAAGAATATCTTCTCTGTCATTTTCCTCCTTCTCTATAGAAATGAAAAAGAACCCTTAGAACCACTGAAGAGAGCTCATCTTGGAAGCATCTGCATTTCCAGCCATGTTCAGGACTGATCTGAAGGAAAAGGGGGAGATGGCTGTCAGAGGATGTCCTTGAGGGGGTCTCTGAAAGTCTGTTTGGAGAGTCTGACTGGCATGTGTCTGTGGTGAGGGTCTTCAATGAAGGGTGGCCTGGCGTGTGGCTGTGGCATGGTTAGGGCTTTCCAAATGCTTGCTGGAGAAGCAGTTCTGCCTCTAATGGAGGTGAGCAACAGGTGCACCATTCACCATTATTCTCCAAAAATGTGTTTTTGGCTCCATAAAATCAAAAGACATTTACAGCACAAAACCAAATGCTTTTTGTGCAATAGCCTTCTTGCCATGTGTTAATGAGGTTCAGAATTCTAGTTTTCCTATAAATTGGGGCATGGGCTATTACTAACCTTCTGGGTTGTCTTCTGTGTCCTTCGTAGCTTGGCCATTATCATCTTACTTTATCCTCCCATGGAATGAGAAGTTTATCAAACAGACACATGGTTGTAAAATTCCTTCCTTAGGTCCGGTAATGCTTATAGAAAAATGTAAGCATTTCTTATAGAAAGATGAAAGAAGAGATGTGAAAAAAGACAGTTGAATGAATGATGAAGTGGGAGAAGAGAAGGGCTTAATGGCTTGGCTAGGACAGCATTTTGAGTAGATGTGAGATAACACATGCAAATATAGTATTTATTTGTTCACCTAAAAAAATTGTTGGGCCTGGGATGTAACTCAGTTACAGAGTGAGTACTTAGCATGCTGGGTGTGATCTCTAGTACTCTTCACATTTATATTTATATATTGGGGCCTTATTACATGTCATGTACAAAATATAAACAAAACACCCTTGTTCTTGTGGAACATACATTAAAGAACCACAAGCATACATGTAAAGGGCTGAGCTGGAGGAATGTTAAGAAGAATTGTTTGGTCTGATGAGAGCACAACTGGTAAGATTGGATCAAGTCAGGGAAGTCAGAGAGGGCTTTCCTGAGGAAGTGATAGTGAGGATGAGATCTGAGGATGAGTGGAAGTTCACTAGGGGAGGTGGAGGACAAGAGCATTCCAGACAGGTAGGCAGCATATGTAAAGGCCTGGGGCTGAAGGATGGATTTATAATAGACATAAATAAAGATCAGAATCAAGAGTATGTAAAGAACGCTCACAAATCAGTGAGAAAAGCACAAACAACCTCAGGAAAATAGGCAAAACACACTGAAAGACATCTCGTGAAGAAGAAAATGTATTTGACTATTAAACCAATACAGACCTGTTCAATGCAATTAGTGATCAGGCGATTTTAGATATCATTTTATACCATTTGATTAGTGATGATTGACAATAGCAAGTTTATTTCAGAGGCTACAGAACTGCAGGATATTTCACACTTTGAGAGTGTGAAGAGGGCAAGCACTTCATTTTATTTTGGCATCGGGAAGTGAACCCAGGAGCCCTTAACCACTGAGCTACATTCCCAGTCCTCTCTATTTTTTTTATTTTGAGACAGGGTCTTATTAAGTTGCTTAGGACCTCACTAAGTTGCTGATACTGGCTTTGAACTAGGATCCTCCCCCTCAGCCTCTCGAATAGCTGGGATTACAGGTGTGTGCCACTGTGACCAGGGGGCAGGTACTTCCCAAAGGCATGCTTTCATATATCCTGAAATATGCTAAGGAGCATACCAAGGGGACATTTGCAAGAGTGTTCCTTGTAATACTGTTCATAATAGAAAAATTAAACCAGGAAACAGCATGATTGGTGATCCATAGTACAGCAGATAAATAAAGTCTGATGTGTCCACATGCTCTGGTTTGAATGTACCCTCCAAAACTTAGGTAGAAATACAATTGACACTGCGATATTATTAAGAGGTAGAAGTTTTAAGAGGTGGTTAGTCCAGGAGACCTCTGCCCTGGTAAATAGAATAATGCCATTATTGTAGGATTGGGCTAGTTATTGCAGTAGGGGATCCTGATGAAAGAAAAAGTGAAGTCCCCTTTCCCTCTCTGTCTTAGGTGCTCTCTTGCCCTTCCATTTTTCTCCATGGGATGAGGCAGCTCAAAAGGGCCCTTACCAGATTACAGTATCAACATCTTGGACTCTCCAGACTGTAGAACCATGAGTCAAATGAATTTCTGTTCATTAGAAATTATTCAGTTTCAGATTCTCTGTTGAGGCAGTAGAAAATGGATAAAGATACCACACAATGGAATATCAAATGTTAATCAATATAGATGAACTACCATGACATGCAACAATATTAATGAAACTTACAACTTTAAAGCCTTAAAATCTTAACATAATAATAAATAAAAAGCAGCTTCCAAAATAATAGATTTGAGTCTACTCTTATAACAAATGATTAGAATCATTTTTAGGAATCTCTGTGTGTGTTTATTCATGCAAAAAAAGAAAATATGGGCATATGTTATATATATGCATATGCATTATGTAATAAAACTCTAAATAGTAAGGCAAGGGAATGGTGGACACAAGAGTCAAGGTGATGGTTACCTGGGGTTAAGCAGGAAGAATAGATGTGAGGTGGTGATATGATTAACAGTAGATTATTATCCTTGCTTTAGTTTTGTGAATTCTTATTACATTATTTACTAAACTATATGGATAAATGAATAACTAAGCCAGACCATTTATGGTCAATGAGGGGTGTGGTTCATCACATAAAGATTATGTTGATATGATTCTATTTCTCTGAGGTTAGAAAACAAGTCTTACATTTGTTGTAACCAATGGAAAGAACCCAGCAGAGAGGGATGGGGTGTGTGATATGAGGTGGTGCTGGCGGGGTGGGTAGGGTATAGGGCACATAGAATCTTATAGATCATGTTAAGGATTTTGGACTGAAATGGGTTGATATGATGATGAGATTGTATTTATGTTTTAGAAGACTCCTTCTGACTGCAGTGTAGATATTTTATTATCGGTGCTAGGAGAGAACACGGGGAAGGCTGGCTGGGTGGTCTTATCAACACTCAAGTGATGGTAGCTTGGATTAGATGAGATGATGAGAAATAGAAGAAATAAAAAAAAATGAGTAGCAAGAACTGACATTATTGGCTTGGGTATGGGGAAGGAGGGAGAGAGATGAGACAAAGAGGATGCTTATATTTTATTTGTTAAGTAGGTGGATGGTGGACCTATCAGTGGGAACCTTTGGGAAGAAAGTTTGGTTTTGAATATGACTAATTTGGGTTGATATTGAGACGTTCAAGTGGGCAGTTGATTCTATGGGATGCTATGGAATTCGAGTTAAGGAAGTACAAGAAAGTCAGCATTGATAGAAACTGTAGAAGTTGATAAGATTGCCTAAAAGGAAAGAGTGAAGCAAGAAGAGAGACAAATTAGAAACAAAGCAATAAGACAGCCTTAGTAGTAACTAAATAAAGCAGGCCATGCATGCCCTGTGATGAGAATGTGTGGTGAATCTGGGATTATGATTAATCCAGCTTAGAAAAGAAAGATGATGTTTGGACAGATCATGACTTTTTCAAAAGCAAGAAGGGAAAGCCAGTGAGCCTGAGGTACAGAGAAGATTGGGTGCTGGGAAGTGAGGTGGGCTGGAGAGGTAGATAGGGTCTGGAACATACAGCATCTCAAGAATCAAGCACATTAGGAGTTTTTACTTTTCATTTGTTCTTTTTAGATATGCATGACAGGAAAGGGAGATAGAAAGAGAGAGATGAGAAATGAGAGAGAGAGAGAGAGAGAGAGAGAGAGAGAGAGAGAGAGAGAGAGAGAGAGCGGGTGCGCGCACGCGCGCACATTTATTTATTTATTTTTGGTACCAGGGATTGAATCCAGGAGTGCCTAACCACTTAGCCACATCCCCAGTCCTTTTTCGTATTTTATTTTGAGACAAGTCTTGCTAGGTTGCTTAGGGCCTCATTATGTTGCTGAGGCTGGCTTTAAACTCACAATCTTGCCTCAGCCTCCCAAACTACTGGGATTACAGGCATGCGCCACTGTGCCCAGAGCAGTAGAGTATATTTTGACATATTGTACATACATGGAGTATAACATTAAGGATTTTGATCTTTACTCTGAAAATATTGAGAAAGCTTTAGAGCTTTTAAAATTTAAATTGTGTATTTTTATAATTTGCGTACAATAAAGTGCACCCTTTTAAAGCATCAATTTTAGATTTGATAAATACATATTCCTGTGTAACTACCACCACCACAATCAAGATATGGGACTTTTCCATTATCCTCAGCATCTCTCATGACCCCATTTGGAATCAACGGACACGCTTTCTCCTCATGTTAGTCCCAGGTAACCACTGATCTGCTTCCTGTTACTAGAGACTAGTTTTTTTCATTCTTGAATTGACACAAATGAAATCATACAGCATGTGCTCTTTTTTGTGTCTGACTTTTTTTCCCTAGCCAAAAAATTTTAGACTTACTCATGCTGTTGCATGTATACGATGTTCTTTCTTTTTATGCTGAATAGTATTCCGTTGTGTGCATATGCTACAGATTATATAAACAATTCGTCTGTTGATAAACACATACATTTTCCCATGTTCTGTCCTTATGTAAAAAGCTACTATGAATATTCATGTGCGAGTCTTTGAGTGGACTTATGGGCAACTATCTGGATTGAAATTTCTGGGTGCTAGGGTAAATGTAAACTTTACAAAAAACTGCCAAAATTTGTCAAAGTGATTGTGTTGTTTTCTACCACACCAAGAATAGATGGGTTTCCTGTTACCAAATATCCTTGTCAATACTTGATATTGTTAATATTTTAAATTTTAATATTTTTCCTTGGTGTGTAATGGTATCTTATAGTGGTTTTAATTTTTATTACTTTGATGACTGATAATATCAAATGTCTTCCATGAAGGGTGATTAACCATTTGGTCCATTATTTCAGTGAGGGTTTGTCTTTCTCTTTACTGATATACATTTTGGATAAGAGTCCTATGTCACGTATATCTATAATCTTTGTCTAGTGTGACTAGCCTTTTTTTTTTTCCCGCTTTTCATAGTGCCTGTCAAAGCACAGAAATTGTAATTTGATGAAATTCAATTGATTAGGAAATCTTTGCCTAAGATTTTCTCCTGGAAATTCTGTAATTTCAGCTTTCACATTAAGTAGATTGCTTCCTGTGCTTTGCAGATGACTTTTAGTTTGATAAAATCCTTTTCATCTGTCTTTTTTTTTTAACTTGATTTTTTTTATATTTATTTTCAATTTTTTGGTGGACATAACATCTTTGTTTGTATGTGGTGCTGAGGATCGAACCCGGGCTGCATGCATGCCAGGCGAGCGTGCTACTGCTTGAGCCACATCCCCAGCCCCATTCATCTGTCTTTATTGCTTATGCTTTTGGGGTCTTCTCCAAGAAGTTTTGCCTGCTCCAGTGTCTTGAAGTGTTTCCCTATGTCTTTTTCTAGTAATTTCATGGCTTTTGGTTTAGGTCTTTGATCCACATTGGGTTGGTTTTTCTATACTGTCAGAGGTAATATTTAGTTTAATTTTTATGCATATGTATATCAACTTTTCTCAGCATCATTTGTTGAAAAGACTATTCTGTCCAATGTATATTCTTGCACTATTTTTAAAAAAGAATTGACTGTTTGCATGTGGATTAATTTCTAATTTTAAAATTTTGTTACATTGGCTTGTCAGTTTTTATGCCAGTACCATACTATTTTGATTATTATAGCTTTGCAGTATATTTTGGAAACAGTATATTATGATGCCTCTGGCTTTGTTCATTTTGCTCATTATTGCTTTCACTATTCTATGATTCCATATAAATTCTATAGTTGTTCTTTCTATGTTTGTTGAGCACTCCACTGGTATTTTGGTGGGGATTTCATTGAATCCATAGATTTCTTTCAGTTGTGTGGACATTTTAAGAATATTGTTTATTCCAATCCATGAATGTGGGATATCTTTCTATTTTTTTACTATTCTTTTCAATTTATTATATTCAATTTATTTCATTGGTGTTTTATAATTTTCATTTTACATATCATTCAATTCTTTGGTCAAATTTATTTCTGGAAACTTTATTTTTTTGTTGTGAATGGAATTGCTTTTTTATTCCTTTTTTTTTTTAGCAAGTTTGTTTTTGGTGCATAAAAGTGCTACTGTTTTTTGTAGGTTGCTTTTGTATCCTGTAACTTTACTAAATTTATCAGTTATAACAGTGTTTTGGTGGAGTCTGTATGTTTTACTACATAGAAAATTAAGGCATCTGCAAACTGGTATAATTTGTTTTGCCATTTTCCAATTTGAATGTCTTTTATTGCTTTCTCTTGTCTAACTGTTCTTGCTAAGATTTCTAATACTATGTTGAATACAGGTAATGAAAGAGGACCTCCTTGTCTTGTTCCAGATCTTAAAGGAAGCACATTGAGCTTTTTCCATTTAGTATAGAGTTGGTGGTGAGCTTGTCATATACAGCCTTTATTGTGTTTAGTTACATTCCTTCTATACCTAATTTGATGTTTTATCACGAAGGGATGTTGAATCTTATCAGATGCTGTTTCTGCATCTGTGAGGTGGTAATATGGTTTTGTTCTTCATTCTGTTGATGTGATCTATTATGCCTACTAATTTGAATATGTGAGCCTTCCTTGTGTCCCTGGGATAAACTCCACTTAATCTTAATATATAATCTTTTTGATGTGTATTGGATTCAGTTTGCCAGTATTTTGTGGAGAATTTTTGCTTCTGTGTTCACCAGGGATATTGGTCTGTAGTTTTCTATTTTTTCCCCTTTGTTGTATCTTTGTCTGGTTTTGATATAAAGGTAAACTTGCTTCTAGAATGCATTTCAGTTTTTTGGAATGGTTTGAGAAGAAGTGAAATTAGTTTTTATTTAAATGACTTGTAGAATTCAGCGGTAAAGCTGTGGGAAACTTGTAATTACTGCTTCAATCTCATTACCTGTTATTGGTCTATTTAAGTTCTCTCATTTTTTCTTTAGTTCAATTTTGGAAGGTTGTATATATCCAGGGATTTATCTTTTTCTTCCAGGTTTTCCAATTTTTCAGTGTATAATTTTCATAATAATTTCTTATGCACTTTCATATTTCTATGGTATTCATTGTAACGACTCTTTTTCATTTCTAATGCCAATTTGTTCTTGCAATTATATAACAAACTATTGGTTTTTGTAGTTTGACCTTGTATTCTGTGACTTGGCTAAATTAACTTATTGGTTGTTAACGATTGAAATTATTTGAACATTTACATGAATTTGAATATTCATCTGGGTTGCCAATTTATTGGTATGAAGTTATTAAAGATATGTTCTTATTATTATATGAATATCTGCAGGATTTATAGTGATGTCTCCTCTTTTGGAAACCAGAGGATTGTGTATATATTTTATATTTACCCACATATTTATTTTTTCCAGTATTCCACCATATTTTGTATAGACTGTTTTCACCTGGTTTTATTTCACCTCTGCCCCCAGACCTTTTGTTTGCATGTCTTCTTGTTCAGTTCTAGCAATGGATTCTCTCAATATTTGTGTGAGAGCTTTACCTTTGAATCATATTTTTTCCCAGGTATATAATTTCATTTTTTAATTTTTAATTTTGGTATATAGAGGCACTTAACACTGAGTCACATCCCCAGCTATCACTATTTTTTATTTTGAGACATGGCCTCACTAAGTTTCTGAGGCTGGCTTTGAACTTGTGATCCTTCTGCCTCAGCCTCCCAAACTACTGGGATTACAGATGTGCACTACTGTACCTGGCTTATATAATTTTAGATGTACAGAGTTGTTATTTTTTTTCAGTATATGAAAGTTCTTTTCCATTATCTCTGGTTGCATTGTTTCTAATGAAGATTACACAACAGTCATTTTCTTCCCTCTGTATGTTAATGTATTTAATTACACTTATGCTTTTAAGATTTTTTTTTGTGGTTGGTTCTTATGCATTAGATTATGATGCATCTTTGTGTTGATCCTACTTTGGGTTCATAGAACTCCTTGAACTTGTGAGTTCATAGCTTTCTTCAAATTTCAAAAATATCTGGCTGTTACTTTTTCAAACTTTTCCCTTCCCCTCCACACTGTTTTGGGAACTCTCATTATGTAATTCCAGCTCACTTTTGTACTCCAGGCTACTGAGGCTCTGTTTATTTATTTAGTTTTCAGTCTCCCCCCATCCTTTAGTCTGGATACTTTATTTTACTATTTTTAAATTCATTGGTCTTTTCTTTTGCAGTGCTAATCTACTGTTTAATTTCCATTTTTTTAAACCTAAGTTATATTTTTCATATCTACAAATTACATTTGGTTTCTTTTTTATATTTTCTTTTATCTTCATTGTGTTAATATTTTTCTTTAATTTTTTGCATAGTTATACAATAATTTAATGTTTTTTGTCAATTTGTTTCTTTATCTCTATTATCTCTAGGTCTGTTCCTATGGTCTGATTTTTCTCCTGACTATTCTTCTCAGGTATAATAATTTTTGATTGCCTATGAATGATGTAATAGTGTCTTGATTTTATTTTATTCATATTTTGGAATGTGAAGGAAGCTAAATTCCTGTGGACCAGTTCAATCCATTGATATTCCCCCTACCCCCCACCCCCCCAGTTTCATCAGGTTTGGATTTTGGAGTAGACTTTACTCCAGGGCGAGTATATTATGCTTATTTGGTGTGACCTTTTGTAGTTTCTACTGAGTTCTGTGAACATCAGCAAGGTCTTGCCAGTCTGGCTGATTAGAACCTGAGCATATCTTGGCCCTTTGTGAGCTCTGAGAACTGCCTAGCTTACAGCACTCTAGCAGTCATTCTTTGTCCACCTCATGGAGCCTCACCTTAGCCAAAGACACATCCTTTTTTCTATGTAGCTCCCTCTTTTATGACGTTCTGCACTGCAAATTGAGTTACCTTGACTTTTCCAACTTTTATTTCTTTTGAATAAAATCATTGAAACTCTGTGGTCTGCTAGTATTTTCTTTCCTTTTAATGAAATCCAGAAGGTACCTGCCAGCAGATGTTGGGATGATTGTGGGCTCACCTTGTTTGTTTTCATTCTGTTGGCATTCTTAGTCTGTTATGTCTATTTTCAAATGTCTGAAATTAGTTTTTAATGCAATTTTCCTGGTTTCCTAGTGTTTATGGCAAGTGTGCAAGTACAGCTCCAGTTAATTCGATGGAAGAGCAGAAATCAAGATGGTAGAGTCTGAGACTCAGCAGTATTACGAGAGTCTGTGAAGGAGACTGAGGAACAGCCAGACAGAAAGATGGAAACTTGAGTTCTGAGAAGAGGGGAGTTGGATACCACTGAGGAGTCTGGTAAAATTTAGACTAAGAGGTACCTATTAAATACAGTATCCCAGAACCAGGAGGGATTTCATAGAGATCTAGTTTCTAGAAACAAATTGGAACCAAGATGTAGTGGGCTGAAGAGTGATGGATAGGCAAGTCTGTGGTTAAAACAATTCTAGCTGATGCAATAAATAGATACTAAAATTCCAGTACTACTTTTACAAGATAGAAGTTAATGTATCCCTTTCAAAGCTGAAGCATTTGGATGCTGCTGGTCAGTGGGCAGCTTTCCTTCCTGATGTGATCCAGGGAACCATCCTTCATCCTTTTTGTGTTTGGCTCACCCCCTCATTGGACCTCATCTTTGCAGCTGTCCCCAACCAACTGGTCAGAGAGGAAGCAGAAAAGAGAAGGCTATATCTTAAGGTCTTTGCCTAGAAGTGACATACAACCTCTGCTTATTTTTCATTGATGGAATGAATTACATGACCGTGCGTAGATACAATGGAGGTAGGAAATGTAGTTACCAATTCTCTATGAGTAGAGCTATGACATTTTTGGGGGGCAGCAAGTTATCATCACCACATTAGAGATGATGCTCATGAGAAGTTTGCACTGAAGGCCAGTGGGTGATTGGTTCAAAGCTAGGTTGAAGTAAGGGGTTGAGGGTATTGCTTTTTTTTTTTTTTTTCCAATTCCTTTGGGATGATCCCATTCATAGAAAGGGGTTGAGCATACAAGAAAAAAAAGGGGGGGATGGGGGAGTGATGAACAGGATGAAAAAAACACAAGGCGGAAGAATGTGATATGCAAAGGCCAAATGCAAGGATTGGTTCAGGAAGGATGAATAACTATTGGAAGGGAAGAGAATCATGTGGGGGCATAATTAGATCTGTATGCTTAATAATATGAAACACAAGGACTTCCTCTCTTCTGGCATCTATTTGTGTTTGTTTGTTTCTAGAAAATAGGCTAAGTACAGGGGGGAAGTGTGCAGTATGAGAAATTTGTGGAGAGTGACAATTTGAAATTCTTCTTGCTTCGTTCAGTACTTATTATACAGTAGGTGCTCTATAAATGTTTGTTGAATCCACTGATAGGTGCATAGACTTTCCCAATATTTTTAGGATAGCATTTGGGGATTGTTATGAATAAATAAGGGCTCTTTCCCTTGCCTATGATTAGACACCAAAATCTTGCTGCAAATCAGGTGCCCTTGATTGGAATTCAGTTTCTGCAGGTCCACCTTCTGCCACACCAAGAGGGGCTTGGTCACTGAGAACCTAAAGATTCTTGTTCTATGAATTCCTCCTTTGACATTTTCACCTGCTGCCAACAGCTGCAGAAGCCCCTGAGGCAGGATGGAGGTGGGAGAGGTATGGGGAGGAGGGTGTCATGTTTCCAGAAGGCTGGTGGCCTCTCCCAGTCCACGCATGGGAAGGAAGTCACAGCCTTCGCCTCTCCTTTCCTCTTTCTGCTGCCTCCAGTGTAGAGAAAACCAGACCTCAAATTTAACAGGCACCTGCTTCCTGCTGCACGTACTTAGAACCTGAAATGAAAGGTGGGCACTCCGCCAGAAAATAATGAATTTATAAAACAAGCAAACTGGAGCCCTCAGAAGATGGACTCTGGGTCCTTCTCCCAGGGCCACTGTGCTGCCTGCCCCCTTCTACCCACCCCTCTTACCTTCTCATTGTTTCTCCCCCACCCTACCCCCTCCTTCCTCTAAAGCCCCATTTCTCCTGACTTCTCCCTTTCTGCCCCACATTCCACCCCACCCACCCAGAGGTGGCGGGTGCGGGCAACCCTGCAGCCAAGGGCTCGGGCAGCTTCCCGGTGGCTGCTGTTCCCTGTTATTTTCATTCTCCTGTAATTCGAGGGGACAGGTGAGATGTGCTTCAAAACACTGTAATCATATTTTAAATGGAAATGAAATGTGTGAATTAAATGTAAATTACAGTAGAATGGAAGGACAATCACTATTAGTTAAGGTCTGACACCTATTTTTGCAGACCTTGCCCAAACGCCACGACTTGTTTCCCCACACGTGTGATGAGAGGTTGTAATTATGTGGCAGCTGCTCCTGCCGTTGGACTGATGCTAGTTGCTGGATCATTTGTGCAAAGGGGGTCTGCATGTGGGGCTGCGTATGTATTTTAAATAGATATGGACTGCTGTTGGTTCTATAAAATTACCCAGAAGAAATGATATTTTTATACGAGGGGCCATGAAAAGAAACCTTTTTTTCTTTTTTTTGTTTTTCCCTTGGAAAGGTGAGGTGGTAATATAAAGGGACACTTTTATATAGTCAATTTATTTACGGATTCTCCATTTGCTTTTATATTGGAAAAATATGTGCTGTGCCAATGAGTTGCAATTTTGCCCTCAATCTTGGTCTGCCTCCCTCCTACCCAGTGCTGAGATCCTTGCTGGCTCCCAGTGGAGCCCACACATATAACCATTCATTGGAGTATTTTTTTTTTTAAGACAGTACCAGCTCTTTGTTATAATTCCTTGCATGATGAAGGGAATAATTTTATTACCTACCTATCCAATACCATGACAAACAACAAAAGAGATATTTTTAAAAAAATGACTGCCTTCCAATCAGTCCATCATCTTTTTTTTTTTTTTTTTTTTTGTGTGTGTGTGTGTGTGTGTGAGTGTGTGGACAAAATGACAGGCTGATTGAGGACACTTTCAAACTTTCTAAGCCATTGTCCATGGTGAGTTGCAGAACTCTCAGGGATAAGTATAAATCTGGATAAACTAGATAAGGTCAGAATTATGGGAAGATCAGTAAATCCATTAAAAAGGGATCTATTTACATGCCCATTGTTGATTCTAGTCTGGTTTGCTCCCACTAAACTCCTCCGACTCCATTGGAGCAGTCAGCAGATAATATATGTTGAATAATCATGTGTGTCATTGAATTTTACAAATCTTGCATTTTTGAAGCAACAAAGATGCAAGCTCAGTCGATATTTTGTTTTCGTGGACACTGGTAATTAAGGTATAATGTCTAGCTTGTGATAAACAAAGATTCCACCCTAAAGAGCCTCTGGAATCTAGCCAGTCTCTCCTCTGCCCTTGGCTTTGGACCAGTCCTCCTCCGTGACCCTCTCCTAGGTCCCCGCAGAGGGCTCCAGAACCCCACATTCCACACCACTGCCTGATCTCCTGCTCTAAATGCAGCTCTGATCCTGTCACTCACTGCCCTGATGACAAGCCTCCAGGGCCCTGGTGAGGAGGGTCAGGGTCCCTGCTGTGGCCTCTAGAAGTGTTCCCTAGCCCCAGAACTCCAAGAACTTGCCTCTGCTCAGGCTTTATCTGCTTTCACCTCCTCTGTCTGCTGATCCCTTTTACTCTCTGACTTCTCCTTAGGGCTGAAACTGTCCCAGTAGCCCTGCAGGCTGGTATATACCATGGTTCTGGAATGTCCCAGAAAGTCCCCTGTGTTAAAGGCTTGGTCACCAGCCTGTGTGCTACTAGGAGATGGTGGAACCGTTAGGGGTTGGGGGTTGTGCCTTTGAAGGGGATATTGGGGTCAGGTCCCTTCTTGTCTCTTTCTTTGGGTTCCCAGCTGCCATGAGGTGAAACGTTTGTTTAAACCGTGCGCTCCCAACATGAGGTACTGTGCTGCCACAGTCCCAAAGCAGTGGGGCTAAATGAGCATAGACTTAAACCTCTGAAACTGGGAGTCAAAGTAAACCTTTCTTCTTGTAAAGTTGATTAATTTCAGGTATTTGTTACAGCAATGGGAAGCTGACTAACATCCAGGCCAAACCAAGCGCCTGGTTGCTGTGTTTCCAGACATGTTGCCTGTACCACCCAAATCATGACTGACTTTGTACATACCCACCTCTGGTGTGGGCCCACAACACAATGCCTGGCCCCATGAACATGTCTCCATAGAACTCCACGGTTAGTCAGAAGTTTTGTAAATGGTGGTCATTGTTTTTTATTTTTTATTTTTTTGGCTAAGTGAAGGTGCTAAAATAAACAAACATGAATATATGCTAACTGTTGAAATTCCTGTTTTCCTCTCTTGCTGACATCATCCATCTTCATTTTTAAATAGAACACAAAACCACAGTGTGTAACAAAATGAAACCCACATCCAGTGTCTCCCTTTTTATTTCTTTATATCTACCATCACCTTGTTTATGCTCATGTGGAAGGAAAATTAGTTGGCAGCATGCGTTCTGAATGGAATTCTGATCATAGTACTGGCTTCCCTGCCACAGAACCTCTATCTTGGTCATAAAAGAATTGATTAAGATGGGCCAAAAGGACAAAAAGGAAATTTCCATGACTTTGCAGGAATAATTGAAAGGAGAGGGTTGGTGTTTCTGAAAGTCCCCTCAAATCTGATTTCTTCTCTATGAAACAGAGAAAGCATTAGGATCAGCACTGTATAAATGAAGACAGTGATTCAGAGTGATGATCCAATTAAGAGAACCTGAGACAATGAGAGATTATGTAACCACAGCCCTGAAACCTGTGAAGTTCCAGTAGATGGTGGCTTGTTTGACAGGTGTCCAAGAAGCACCGTTGTTTTGAACCAGATAGATTTGGTGAGTATCCCATGAAAACCATTTTCCCTATGCAGTTTATTATTAGGAAGCCTGGATGTTTCCACTGAGGACAGTAGTTCTGATTAAGATTTCCTTGGGGTGCCGGGGTGAGGTATGATGGGGTCGGGCAGCCCTTGCCTTTGGCCACACCCATGCCATCATGGGTCACCATATCCCTCGTTAGAAAATGAGTTGCCAAGTGTCCTTCTGATTCCAACTAGAAGTCAAGAAGGTGCAGCCAACCCCCAGAAAACTCAGCCACCAGATCAGCTCTCTCTATTAACACAACTAGACAGCCCTTGCAAACCTGGGATTTATACTGGTAAGTCGTGGTCTCATGGGGGCCCAGCTCAATTTGTGCAGAAATTCCACCAACGGTGGAGAGTTGATTTAGTGTCAGAAAAGGGTATTTGAAACAAGTGCGTTTTCCTTTACGAGTCTTTTAACATCAGGAGAGAAATACAGTTGATTGCAATTGATTTGTATATGTGGCTCTTTGTGTGAAGTGTCACAGCATGTTTTATAGGAAGACAGAAACAAAGAAGGGGAAGGCATAAAAATCATTCTTCTGGAAGATGCAGAACGGAGAGAACAAGCAAAAGCATCTTCCAGGACGGGGTTTGGCTCTCCAGGTGAACACGCTTGCTATCTCTGCTCAGCTGCTTACTTGCTCTATGACCCTGGCAAGTGTCTTGAGGTCTTTAAGCCTCAGTTTCAACATCTGTAAAAGGGGAATACCTATAGTGCTTACATTATAGGCCACAGAGCACAGGAAATCAGTGCATCTGATGGTCTGGGCATAGTGTGTGCTCAATAGATAATACAAAAACGGAAAAGGGCACAAGGATTGGGATTGTTGTAGGGCAGAGAGGCCTTGGGAGTCAGCCATCCAACTCTCACTTCTCTTGGGGCTGAAGCTTTTGCAGTGATGAGGTGGGGGTCCAGGCATTCTGTCCCAGACCCCTGCCGGGTGCCTTTGTTCCTTCTGTGTCATCTCCCTCCCTAAGAGCTACTTCCAGGAAATGGCCTGACAATTGTTCATCTTCCTTAAACATAATAGTCTAATGACAGTTTAGAGAGTGTCCCACATGGGAGCACCCATAAAAGAGGACTTAGAATGTTCCTTTCCTGGGTAGAGCTCTTTATAGTTTTCAAAGTATTTTCACCCATATTACTTCATTTAACATTCTCAACAGTCCCAGGAGTTAAGGCAGGGGTTGATTGTTCCTGTTGAATAAAATGAAATACAGACAGAAAAAGTTAGGTAACTTTTCTCAATTTGTATTTTCATTTCATAAATAGAATTCGAGGTGTTTGTATCAATGAGTCATCCAAAAATGACACAATTAATAAAATGAGAATCTGGGACCAGAAAAATGTGTTCTCTGACTCCGAATCCAATACATTTGAATGATAACAAAGAATTTTGAGTCAAAGAAAATACTAATTGTGGAATTTCTGCATGAGTCAATAGATCAGAGCTGGGTCCAGTGTCTTTGCTTTAACATTCTTTGGAAATCTGTAGATGGGAAAGGCCTATCACCACCAAGACTTATTATAATAATCGCAAAGGTTCAGATTTCTCTTGGTCTTAGGCTTTCTGATTGTGTCTGCATATTCCTTCACTATCTCTTCCACTAAGATGCCTGTATTGGTTATCCACTGCTGTGTAACAAGTTATCCCCAAATTCAGCAACTTCAAACAAAACACAAATGGTATCTCACAATTTCTGTGGATTGGTGTTCTAGTGAGCTTTTCTGCTGCTGTGACTAAAGAAACTGACCAGCACGATTGTAGAGGAGGAAGAGTTTAGGGGCTCGGGGTTTCAGAGGTATTATTCCACAGAAGGTGGGCTCAACTCCTCAGTGCTCGAGGTGGCGGGAGAAGGTGGCAGAAGGAAGCAGCTCACATCATGGTAATCAGGAAACAGAGAGATTCCACTCTCCAGATACAAATATATACCCAAAGCCATGCCCCAATTCCCACCTCCTTCAGCCACACCCACCACTTCAGTTACCACTGAGTTAATCCTTGTGAGGGATTAACTCACAGATTGGGTTAAGACCATCACAACCCAATCATTTCTCCTCTGAACCCTCTTGCATCGTCTCTCACATGAGCCTCATATCCAAACCGTAACAACTGGGAATCTTGGCATCACTTAGCTGGGCTGTCTGCTTCACCATGGTCTCCTATAAAGCTACTCAGGGTCGGCAGTGCCTGCTGTCGTCTTCAAGCTAACCTGGTGCATATCAACTCCCAAGCTCATCAAGTGGTTGTTGGTAGGACTTAGTTTCTCCGGCCTGTTTCCCTGTGGTTGTTGATTGGAGCCTTCCCTCAGTTTCTTGTTATGAGAACTTTTCTGTAGGACAGCTCCCAGTATGGCTGGCTTCATGGGTGGGAGAGAGAGAGAGAGAGAGAGAGAGAGAGAGAGAGAGAGGGAGAGAGGAAGTGCCAGAACTAACAATCTTTTGTAACCTAATCTCTGAAGAGATATGCCATCATTTTGCTGTATTCTGCTCATTAGATATGAGTCATTAAGTCCATTCCACATTCAAGGAGAACAAATTTTACCAGACGTGCATATCAGCAGGTGGAGGTCAATGGGGTCTTCCTAGAAGTCAGCCTGCCACAGCCTTCCTTTGTATGGAGCCAAATGCTAACAACTTCATTTGCCAGTTTCTATTTTGAAATTGTTAGCATATCCTAATAACTCGTGGTAGCAGTTGTTGAGGGTGCTAGTCTGACTTGAGCCCCTAGCCAACCAACTCTATAATGAAGCAAACTGAATTAGGTCTAATGGTATATCACCAATATCCAGAGTTCAGCAGGAATGAATGACAGGAGTATGCCTCTGCATTAGGCAAACTTTCAATTCTTGTGTGTGTGTGGGGGGGAGGGGGGTACTAGAAAGTGTTTTACCTCTGAGCCACATCCCAGCTCCATCTTATTACAAATTTTCAATTTGAGACAGATTCTTCCTAAGTTGTCAAGGCTGGCCTCCAACTTGTGAACCTCCTGCCCCAGCCTCCTGAGGAGTGTGCCACCATACCTGTCTCCATTTTTTTTTCCCCTCAAGTGTTTCTGACGATGTATAAAAGTACAGGACAAACTCTTCCAAACAATAATAGGGAATCTCTTGTCCTTGTATTACCAACTGGTGCAGAGGTCAGGTAGGATCAAATCCAGGGGTGTCAATGCTGATGGGTCCCCAGGTGGTGAAGATCCTACGCAGAGAGGACAGCCCTGCCTGTCTGGCCCAGCAGTCATTCCTAGGGGGACAGCTCCAGACAGCCTTGAAATCAGAGCCTATTGTTGCTCAGAAGTGTTGGGTCCCACGTGCCCAGACTCACACCATCAGTTTGGCAAGTTCATTTTATTTTCATTCATTTAATCGCTTCTGTCAGCTGTTTGTTTTACGAGGAGTTAGTTTCATTAGCGCTACCAAAGCCCACGTGCTAACCCAGCACACTGGAGCCTCGGGCTGATATCAGTTTTTCCTCCAGTGTATCAGGCAGAGCAGAGAGCACATAAAGCCCTCCTGGCATGTGCTGCCCAGCGTGGACTAGCAAGTTCATTAAGCCTTCATCTGTAACCGTGTCACTTCCTTAGGTAAAAGCTACTGCTGGCTCCCTGTTGGTCTGCAGGAAATGCCAAGCTCATGGGCGTGACACAGTCTGGCCCTCGCTGCCCCAGCAGGTGCCTCTCCAGCTGCCCATCTGGACCTCCTCTCCACACAAGGGCTAGCAACCTACCCCACCTGAAGCTGCAGGAACGAACCGTACACTCTCTGGGCTCTGTTCTTTGTTCATGCTTTTCTCTCACGTTGGAAGGACTGTTCTCATTGCCTGCCCCCCTTTGCTTATCTCTGCTCAGCAACCTCCTATGCACTCGCCAAAGCCCAGCTCGAATGCCCACACTCCTCATGGGCATACAGCAGCTGCCATCAGCACCCTACTCTCCTCTCCTTGGCGCTTACCATGTTTCTCTATGCCAGCTTATACTTCCAATTGCTAGCACCCACGGTCCTTTATCCGGGGACTTTCTCTGTTGGCCCTCTCTGCCCATGTACAGGGTAGATTGTGCCAGGCATTATGTCTGTAGAGCAGCTGATGGTCCCTCAGCCCCTGGGCGGGTTGTTTCTGAGATGCATATTCTACAGTGACCCCCAAAGGTTTCCAGTGGAACCCGAATCTGCTGTAGAAACTGGTAATAGTGCACCCTGGGAGGCTCCCTAACTTTCCCTGTGGGACTTTCCCAATTTTACATCAATGATTTACATCAATCACCTCCCAAATAATCTCTTTGTAGCTGAATCTTTGCTTGCAGGGTCTGCTTCTGGGGGAAGCCCAACTAAAGCCAACCTCATCTGACTTTGTGGGTTCTCTGATTATCACTGTCCCTAGTATATTATATTTGTGCTGCCTCCACCATGACCTCCATGAGGACAGGAACCCTCAGCATGCCCAGGCTAGTGCAGTGCCTGGAGCTCAGTGCTCATCCTCTAGTCGTTGGTCTTGGATTCACCTTCCTAATTCTGAAGTTTTTCAGTTCTTATGGAGCTGGTCGAGCTTAGGCGTCCTTACACCAAAGAATGGAATGGCCAGACCACTTTGGCATCTTTGCCCACTGTGGACTCCGCCTATCTCCATGGTTCTTGGTGGCCAGATGTTTTCCCAGACTCTAGAGAGCCAAGTGACAACAGCAGCCCTGTGCCTCCTGCTCTTTATGATCCCTGGTCTGGTGTAGCCTCTGACCTCATCTACTCTATCAGGATTCGACTGCTACCAGGAGAAATTGGGAGGACAGTAAATGAGCTATTGGAGATAATCCCCATCCTGCCAAGTGCTAAGGCCCCAGAGAGAGAAGGAGGACTGATCTGCTGAGTCATTGTGGAGATAAATTAGATTTCTGCTGAGCTCCGATCACATATGTTCTCTGGTCGGGTTGGGGACTTGGCAGCAGAATTGTTACCCTGCTTGGAAGAATAGTGTTTAAACAAGGAAAGGGGTAGAGATGGGCATTTTGGAAAGGTGAATAAAGTTCACAACAAAAAAAGTTATTTTTTTGTTGCTACTTATTTATTTAACACATATTAATCATGCATTTAATGGGATTCGGTGTGGTATTTCCAAACATGGTGCATCGATCATATCTGAATATTGTTTTTCCACCTTTGCCTCCCCCTTCCCCTTAGCACCCTTTCTAGTTTCCTAGTAATCACTATTCTACTTTTAGAGCAATTTTTTTAAAGTTTCCACATCTGAGAGAGACATGTGGTTCTTGTTTATTTTGCTTAATATGATGACCTCCAGTTTCATACATTTTGTTATAAATGATAGGATTTCATTTTAATTTAGGGCTGAATAATACTTTATTGTGTACCTTATACCATATTTTCTTTATCCATTCATCCACTGATGGGCACCCAGGCTGATTCTGTATCTCAGCTGCTGTAAATAATACCAAAAAATCAACAGAAAGTCTTTACAATAGTATTCTTCTGAGATGATGATGTTGTTCACTTTTCGGTTCATATAGTAGTCCCCTTGCATCCATGGTTTCACAGTCCATAATTACCTATAGTTAACTGTAGTCTGAAAAATAGTAAATGGAAAATTCTAGAAACAAGCAGTTCACATGTTTTAAACAGGGCTCTGTTTTGAGTCTTATGATGAAATTTCATGCAGTCCTGCTTCATCCTGCCTGGGACATAAATCATCTCTTTGTCTAGTGTATCCAAGTAGTATATGCTACCAGCCTTTAGTAGCAATCTCATTTATCAGATTGACTGCTGCTGAATTGCAGTGTTTGTGTTTAAGTAACCCTTATGTGTTGTCTTAGCACTCTGTCACAATGCCTATGACATTTACCCCCCTTCATTTCATCACATAGACATTGTTTAATCTTGCATCATCACAAGAAGTAGAATGAATACAGTATAGTAAGATATCTTACCATAAAAAAAAGAGATAAAAGCCACATTCAATATTATAGCATATTGTTATAACTGTCTCATTTTATTATTATTTTTATTACTCTCTGACCAAACTTAATTTATGAATGAAACTTTACCATAGGTATGTATGTGTAGGAATTAAACATAGTAAATATAGGGTCCAGTACTATTTGTGGTTTTTCAGGCATTGACTGGGGGTCTTGGAATCTATTTCCTATCAATTAGTTGGGAGAGGGGGACTACATATTGACTTCAATTTATTTCCAAGTGAAAGAGAAAAAGAGATCTATGAAGTAGTTCACCAAACTTTTTGTCAAGTTCATCTATACAAAGAGAAAGTTCCAACCACAGTGAGAGGCATTCTGAGGATGTTTGCTGAGCTCCACAATTGAGAGAAAAGTCTACGATTTGTTTGAAGTCAGCCAGGAAGATGGGCACCCTGGCAGCTGGGCTCATGGTCTGGTTGGCATTTATAGTCTGATTTGGTGAGTGCCTTACTTGCCTCTGGGGCTTGAGAATGCTTCTGGTGAGTCAGGAAGATGATAACAAGATTATGTTAGCTTTCTACTATAACAAAATATCTGAGAAAATAAAGTTATAAAGAGGAAAGGTTTGTCTTGGCTTGCAGTTTTGGAGGTTTCGATCTATGATGGATTGGCTTCATTGTTTTGGGCCTGTGGCAAGGGAGTACATCATGAAACGGAGGAGTATGTGACAGAGTAAAATGTTCATCTCATAGGCTGTGATACAAAAGAAAAAGAAGGAGAGACGAGTCAGTATTTCACCATCCCCTTTGAGGACAGGCCTCTAATGACCTTAAGTCCTCCCACTAAACCCCACCTCTTAATAATCACCTCCCAATAGCACCATAGGCTGGGGACTAAGGCTTCGATAAACGGGCCCCTGAGGGACAATTCAGATCCAAACTCTGGCAAACACTTCCTGTCAACAGTGCTGATGAAGTCTCTTTCCTTCTCTTTGGTCTTTGTGAAGTTTACATCTGTGGGCTTTTGAGGCCAACTGAGTCAGCTGTTGAAAGTAGATTCCAGTCCTGAGAAGGGATTTTTCAAAAAGGTCCTTAATGAATTGTTACCGCCTTGGGTACAATGAAGGATAGAACAGTGTGGGTCACACCAGGTGTCAGGTTGCCAAAAATCTTTTCTGGAGGACTCTTCTGAGATTAATCCTTCTCACTTTGATTTCTAGAATTAAAATGGTTTCTTTTACAAAATAAAATGTATAGGATAAATTTTCTATGAGTGGGCTTTATTTGGCCAGAAAAGAAGTTGGCAACCCTTGTCATTTTCAATGCCCCCTTTAAAAATGTTTTTAACATATCTATAATACGTGAGAGAGAGGTGATTTATAGCCAGAGATTAAGGATCCCCCAAGTCCCAACCCAAACCTGACTTTTGGCTTTCTCTAAGGAAGTACACTGTGCTACACACTTGCCTGTTTTCCATATGAGCAGAATAAGGGCAGAGACCTAGCTGTCTAGCTTCACAGAGACCCAATGATAGAAGTGATTAGAAAAAGGAAATTCTATGAAAATTTCAGTAGTCTGAAAAAAAAAAAAACCCTCTGTAGATATGATTAAGTGTCTCAGGCCGGAAAGTTTGACTTGAATTATCCAGGTGGGCCCTAAGTGAAATCATATGTGTCCTTATAAAAGGAAAGCAGAGGGAGCAGAGGAAACAGAGGGAGATTTTACACAGAGGAGAAGGTGAGGTGAAAACAGCAGAGAGATCTGAAGGCTTTGAGGACTGGACTGGTGCAGCCATAAGCCAAGGAATGCTATGGGCTGCCACATTCTCCCCTAGAGCTCCCTGGAGGGAGCATGGCTGGGCTGATACCTTGATTTCTGCCCAGTGGTACTGATTTTTGGATTTCTGACCTCCAAAACCATGAGAGAACAAATTTTCCTTGCTTCAAGTTGGTTATTTGTTTCAGCGGCCACAGAAAACTCATACAGGAATGCAGATTCTGTGTTGCTTTAGGGCAGGGATTAATCCTGTATTTCTTTTGTCTCCCCAGCAATGTCTTGTCCTTATCTTAGACATGACATAACTACCCTGATCTGTAGGTGGAGATACCTTGATACCTTTCTGCTAGTTAAGATAAGTCAGGCCTTCTCTTCTAAGGCTAGGAGATGCTTCTGTTATCAAGTTCTTTGGAAACAACTGACCCTGATCTTTGTTTATCTGTGGTACAAAGGATTGAACTCAGAGGTGCTCTACCGATGAGCTACACTCTCAGTCCTTTCTCTTTTATTTTGATACAGGGTCACACTAAGTAGCCCAGGCTGGCCTTGAATTTGTAATCCTCCTGCCTCAGCCTTCCAAATTGCCGGGATTACAGATTACAGGGTTGTGCCATTGTGCCTGACATTCCTGGCTCTTTCTAAAATTTATCTCTCAAAATCCTAGTCTGTCTTGATGTCACAGAGAGACAGAGAGAGAAGGATGCTCTTTTAAGGATCTGTTTATGATTTGGAGTAAGAATTTTTTTTTTCTTTTTTAACCAAAGAGCTGAGAAATGGAAGTCCATGTTGTATCTATCTCCCTTCTAAATGGTGTTGTGCCTTTTTTTTTTTCTTTTTCTTTTTCTTTTTTGACTCAGATCCCTTTTGAGCAGGAACTGGCTTTTTGGTTTGTTTGCTAACCTCATAAATGACTGTTAGAGGCTGAATTAAGTCCCCCCCACATCATTCCTATGTTGAAGTTGTAACTCCTAGACCTCCGATTGCATCTTAATCTATTAAGATAAAGTCATTAGGGTAGGCATGACACAGTGTGACTGTTGTCCTCATAAAAAAGCACAATTTGGACAAGACACGTACACATAGGGAGAGGGTCATGTAAAGATGAAGGCAGAGATTGGGACACTGTGTTTATGATCAAGGAATAGCAAAGATTGCCTGAAAAATCACTGGAAGCTGGAGGAGTGGCCAGGAACAGATTCTCCTTCACAGCCCTCAAGAGGAACCACACCTTGACCTTGGACTTCCAGCCCCTATAACTGTGAGAAAATTCATTTCTGCTGTTTATAAACAACCTAGTCTATGGGGTGTGGTACTTTGTTACAGCAGCAGCCCAAGCAAATGAGTCTGGTGACAAGACCCGGTACACTAAATGTTTTGCCGCAGCTTGGAGAGCGAGCCTCCAGAGTCTGAGCAGGAACCCTCTACATGCAGCTATTTCGTGCCTGGATAAGAGGATTGGTGGTGAGTCTCCAAGCCACCTTCCTGTTTTAATCTCTCCCCAGGGACCCAACCTTGCCCTCCAGATAGGGTCAGCTAAAGAAAGTGAAGTCCCAGTCGCCTTTTGGATTGCCCTCCCTTCTCTCCTCCTTTGGTCTCCCCCCTTTCCCCTTGTTTCCAAGTGCCCAGCCTTTTCAGAAGAGAGGGGACCATCTGGTTAGTCCTTGTTTACTGCACACCCTGCCAGTTTGAGCTTATTAATCATATTTACCCAAGTATCTTAATTACTCCCTGTCTAGCAACTTGCCTTGCACTCAGCTGTTGACCCCTCTTTTTTTATTCCTTTCTATCATTAATCATAGGAGCAGCGTGGGTAGAGGAATTCCTGCAGCTTGGATTTTGCTGGCACCATTACCACTCCCAGAGAGGAGCGGCTGGGGTTCACGGCTGGTTCCTGACAAACTTCCTAATTAATCTGCTAAAGATCAGAGGAGGACTAATAGGAGCTGAAGACTGTGTGCCGGGACCATCCCTCCGCCCTTTCTCTTTGTGCGTGCGTGCATGTGTGTGTGTGTGTGTGTGTGTGTGTGTCTGTTTGTGTGTGTGTGTGTGTGCACGCGCGCTGCTGAGCTTGGCAGAGAGATGGCCTTGCCGAGCGATTCAGCACAATACATTCCTGCTGCTGCTGCTGCCACCTACCTTTCCTATTTTGGGAGAAGGAATTTTCTCCTCTTGCTTACAAGTTTAAGAGAGTCCTCAGATTTTCTTCCTCCAGATAAAAGGGTGGAATTAAAACATCTCCCATTCAACTCTCCTGTGGAATATGGGATCTTGATATTTGGGTTCATGCAGGTGGGAGTCACTCTCACGTAGAGAGGATCCAAGTCTCCTCCTCTGGGACCAAAGATCCTCAGGGTATCAGGAGCTAAAGCTGCCCTGGAGGACGCTGGCCATCCTTTCAAGAATGTCAGGGTTGGTACTGGAGACTGTGGAGACATCTGGCCACAGTGGTGTTTCTGGAGGTGTTCAGGTGAAAAACTTGGTACACAGGCATCACCAGGCTGAGGACAGCCCAGCAAGAGAAGGGAGTACTTTCTCATTGGCCTTGCCCTGGGCCTGGGTGCTCTCGGGCCTCTTACGTCAGGATACTTCAGCAGGCAAATGGCAGGGAGCAAGGGACAGGGCCGCGCCTGCGTCCTTTCTGCCGGGCCTGGTTCTGCAGGCCGAGAGACACCATTAAGGGGTATAATTTGTTGATCCAGGCTCTCCTTGCGTTTCAGCGCAGAGTGGCATCGTTTTCTTTATGACCTCGTAAAGTCACAGCCGAGAGGCCGATTTGGAAAACAAACTGCCTCAGGTTGACAGATAATTAGATACAGGGGACATATTATATGCCTTTGCATATAAATGTGCTCCGAGGCGTGTTGGTTCATCTGAAGTTGAGGTTAAAGGCGCGCCAGGTATTCCTGACACATCAGGATATATATTTTCATACAGTCTCAGGCGCTGTGTTGGTTTTATAGCCCTTTCATCCTGGTGCTGACTGATGGGGTGTGCACGCAGCCCAACTCGGAGGGAAGGCGCTGCTCTTTACCCAGGAGCCTCCTGGCGTCTGTGATTGGCACCTCCTCCCTCACACTCCCTCTTTTCTGGGAAGGGGACTGTTCTTTGGACCTGTATTCTACAGTGAATGAGGAATGGCCAGAACCCTATGGGCCAAGACTCAGTTTTCTTCTTTCTCTCCCTTTTTTGGAGTCTAATAGGCCCAGTTAATTACAGATATAACATGGGGCCTTTCAAGACAGGGACAAGCCCCCTTGGAATTCTATGTCCTGCACAAGGAAAGAGAAATAAGTGGATATGTTCTGGAAGGTTACGTGGGTGGTGGGGGCTACGGGGCAGATAGCTGCTGCTGCCCAATACTGCTGTTGTGGCTCGGTCATCAACGCTGGCCTTACAAGGACATCTCCCTCACTCCTGGCATCCAAGCTGGGGGCAGAGGCTCAGCCTTGGGTAAACAGGGAAGAAGAGCTTTGGTTTCCCCACAGCTTCAGAGAGCTCTTGCTGGGGAAATGTCTCTTTGAACACAAAGTTCCTGTTAAATTCATTCACACTAAAATGTAAAGAGCTTAATTTAATGCCCTTTGGGAGTAATTTTAATTTAAAAGTGGTATTATAGCTAGTGGCTAAAAGAATGGGCTTAGTGGTTAGTCATCTTCTGTTTGGCAAGTCACTTAATCTCTTTGTGTCTGTTTCTCCTTCTTAAAATATGGATGAAAAGCAGGAACCACCTCATAATGTGGGGCAGATTAACTTAGATAAAGCATGCAGCATAGTGCTTCACATATCGTAAGCATTTAATGAATGTTAACTATTTTTAATAACGATGGGGAATGGAGCTAATCACAAGAAATGATAAAAGAAGAGTGTGGCTCAACCCTGAGGAAGGAGCCAGCACCGAGGGGGCTGGTTGGTGTCCTGGCAGGGTCCTGGCAGGGTCCTAGAAGTGTGGAGGTGACAGCCAGAGTGGGGTGTGGAAGGATCCTGACTCCTTGGGAGGTCTGGGTCCCGCTCTGCCACTGATGTGCTGTGTCATCTGGATCGTCACACTCTCTTCCTCCCAGTCTTAGTGTCCTCATCCCTAAAAATGAGGAGCTCTCTAGCGACCTGCTGGGGACAGCACTGTGATCCATGATGGCACATGGCATGTGTGCCTGCATGGAGGTCCTCTCTCTCTCACTGCCAGGCCTCTGGGCAGCCCCAGCTGTCACCCTTGCCTGTGCACTGAGCCTATGATGTTTTTGAGGCCCAACTGGAGGGCCAAGGGGGCCTATTAAGGGAGATGGTTAACAATTCCCTACTCAAAATTACCCTCCTCCTTAAATCTTGCCATGGCCCTACTAGAAAAGCTGAGAGGGGAAGGAAAAAGGGGGAGACATGGAGAAAGAGAGAGAAAGTAATAAAACTCAGAGCCCAACCCTAAGCCCTGTTGAAGGGGGTGATATAAATAGAGTTGCCGTCACTTTGATGAATTAAACCCTTCGTTAATTAGGATGCATCGATTTAAGGGTTGTCCAAGCAGATAGTCCTTTCCCCCTTCCCAGCAAGTTCTAGCAGAGGGACTACACGGGCAGGAGAGTGCTTTCTCTGTGTCTTGCCTGATTGCTAGTTTCTTCCCGACCAGGCTTCATTAATTATCCCAGAACATGGTCACCCAGTTTTCTCTAATATGTGCCATCTTTCTTTCAAGCTGGATCTTGGCCTTGTACTACAAAGGTGCTGTCTGGATGAAGGATGAGTTGAGCCCCCCCCCCACTACATCTTGAAATGCCCCACCCAGGGTCATGCCTAGCTCTGAGTTGACTCAACAGCAAGCAGACTCTTTCTGCTGTACTTTGACATCATTAAAACCTAAAAAGAATAGAACCAGAGCCCCTGACTACAGCCTTTTTCTGGAAGCTATCCCTGGGCTGGTGGGCTGAGGGCTACCCTTGTGAGCCACACCTTATACCTAGGGCCAAGCCACTTTTGATCCCAGGAGCCTGAGGTTCTAGCTGCTTGGTCAGGATTCCATTTACAAAGAGCTAAAGACATGGTCACAAAGTCCTGGACAGTCCAAATGCAGATTGAGTATTCCTTAAGGACTAGCAGTTTGGAATTTTAAAGTGCTATATTGATAAGCAGAAATAAGTCGGAGGAAGGAGACCCTATATATAAGGCCATGAACTATTTTTGTATTGCTAGTGCAATCTAAGTCTGCATTGGTGATTGTATGCAGTCAATCCCGGTGCTTCATGTGGAGTTAAATAAGAAATGAGCTGTTAGCCAAGCCAGCTCTGGGAGTGAGGGGGTGGCCTCTTAGGGAGGAGCCGCTAACCCTGACCCAGGAAACCCTGAACCAAATTGGCAAAGAAATTTATCTATTGCTTTACCCCTTAGCTTGCGAAAATCTCATTACCTGGGAGAGGGAGGGTGTTCCTCAGGGGATGGAGGACATTGGGAATGGGTAGGATGATTCTTCTTTCAGAGAGTTTGGTTATAAGCAACTGGAATAAAGCCTGTAAGAGAAGACTCTCAGATTTAGTCTTTCATATCCAGGCTTTTCCTAAAATCCCTGACTGAGGAGAGCTGATGTATATACATATACTCCAAGTATTGGCCAAGGCCACCCCCCCCACAATTATACACATGAATACCAAGTACCGATGCTGAAAATGCCTTCCTGGAGTTGCTCCTTATCAACAGGGTGGAGTGAGGCTTGGGGAACGATAAACTCATCAGCATAGAACTGTGCCCGAGTGTGTTCAGAGTTACACACCCGCAGACTCTTATTTTGCTGAGGGGATTTCTGTGCTGGCTCTGGGATTTCCTGTTGTTCTGATTGCTAAGATATAAATCCATCCTGGATCCTGGGGCCATAAGCTAGAGCCCTCTGCTCCTAAGAGTGTCTCAAGTCAGGGTCCAGACAGGTCACAGTGCCAGGGTCCCCACTTCTAAGGAATGTGGCTTCTCTCCTCTCTCTTTGCTGCCATACCAAAAGGGTCCGCAGATTTGAGGTCAAGTTCTTCTTTTAGTTGCTTGGGTGACTTGGAAGGGATGTGGTGGAGAAAAAAAGGGGGAACCAGGAAGAATGGGGAGGAGATAAAATACAAGGAAACAAAGATGGCAAATACAAACAAAGATGGGAGACCAGCAAGGGACTGAAAAGAAATTGGGGTGGGGGGGCAGAAAAGAGCAGTAAAGAAGAAAATCCCAAGAAAGAAATGAGCTCCCCAGACAGGAGGCAGAAAAGAAAGAAAGAGACAGGGCAGAGAGCAAGGGAATAAGAAAAGCAGAGGAGAGAAAAGAGCCAGGAAACCAGGGCAAGGGAGAGAGAGGAGGGAGAAGAGGGGAAAATGTCTGAGGTGCTAGGATAAAATGAGGGAGGGCGAAAGGAGGGAGGAGAGGAAGGTGAGGAAGAGGAGGAGGGAGGGGGAGCCAGAGGAAGTGCTGTGCTGTGGGTTATTGTGTGTTTGTCATCTGGAATGGGATAAGCTGGAGGTACAGCATCTCCTGCCCATGATTTATGGTCCCTGTCAGGCAGGGACCGCGCTTTGTCTGCTGTAGCGTGGAGGATGAATGCGTTGCTGTCATCCCAGCCTGGCCGGCCTTTCTCTCTCTCTGCTCCGAACGCTCGCTCCCCATTTCACGCCAGTGAACATAAACAATCTTTTGTAAACCTGACAGTCACACTTGCTTCTTTGGAAACATAAAGCAGAAATGTATGACTCGGCTTTCATTACCCAATTTCCTACGCTATATAAAAACACTCAGGAAAGACATGTAAGTGGTCACGAAACCTGGGAAATTGGAAGTGTCCTGGAGGAAAAAAAAAAAAAAAAGAAAAGAAAAGGTGGAAGGGAGGGGAGGAAGGGGTCTGGGGGTGGGAAGGAGCTGGCGCAGCGAGGAGATGATCTGCCTAACCCCACCACATCCCGTCCCAGAAAACACTCTCTGATAAACTGGGCCATCCAGACACATAATTATATTACATTTCTGAATAACAGACATTTCCTGCCTGAAGTGTTGCTTTCTTGTTCTCTTCCCTTTAACCCAGAGCGCAGTAATGAAACAGTCTTGAGATCAAAGCTGGCTGATAATGTTGCTTTGGGTTTTTTTCCCCCTTCCCCCCACCCCACTTTTTTTTTTTTTTTTTTTTTTTTTGCTTTACATTTTTCTTCCCCACTAGCCATTGGGCAAACTCTGCCACATCCAAAGCATAACTCATTTTTAAAGCGCCATTAGGGTGCAGGTCCAGGAGATTTCTCAGCTTCAGTGTCTCCGATGAAAAGACAGGCAAGATCAGTGGTGGAGAATCCACCTCATCCCCACTGTCTTGCCAGAGGCAGAGCAGGTGAGATCACCCAGCAGGTGATCTCAGGAGAGCCTGGACACCTGCTGACCTCAGAGCCAGGACACAGGACCTTCCTTGGCTTTTTTCCTTGGTGGGTGGCCTCCCTTCTTGCCATCAGCTACTCAGTTTCACAGCCAGCTGAGCAGAGGGGGTGCTCAGAGGGTGGAGCTCTTCTTCGGGGATTGCGCCTTGAAGGCTTCGGCCAACCCAGGTACTGGGGATCTTATTTCAGCAATGCTTCCCGCCAATGAGGTTCCCGGCTTTGGGGTTTCTGGGAGTTGAAAGCTGTTTGCTAATTATTGTTATCATGTTCCCTCCATATTATTTTCAGATCAAAGCCTTGGAAAGGCTTGTGGTGAATTGCTTTACTTTATCCACATAGTTACTTTGAACAGAAGCGAGCCCTGCTGCATCCACTTGATATGGAGAGTTGAGCTCCTTTGTAGTGAGGCGATTCCCACACGGATTCAAGTCTCTCCATTGACTTAAGATACATGGAGAGCTCAGTCTGCATCTCTGGATGTCTGGTTTTCTACGAAGACACCCCATCTTCACATGAACACACACACATACCTACATATCAACACATACACATAAAAACACACGCATTCATACATAGACTACACAAATGCTGGAATACCATTTCAAGGACTGTAATACTATAATTCAAAAGAATTTGAATACCTTCTCTAAGTCTAATCCCTGACTAGGTTCTATAAGGTGGATGCCTTTAAAATGATTTTTGTTTAACTGGAAAGCTTACAGTATACTCATACATATTGAGGTATGTAAATATTTTCCCATCTCTTCTTCCTGCTCCGTTCCCACCACGCCTAACATTTTTTCCCCATTATTCTTTAATTGAAATAAAAATGTGTTGTGCTCTACATTTCTAGGTCAGTGGTTGGCTGCCTCTGAATGTCCAGAACTTACTGATGCCTCCTGCTCTGTGGTAATTAACCATATGCTATCCTGTTCCAGTTCTCACATGGTTTTCCAATGTTTGTGTGTAGAATCTTGGGAGGTTGGGTTTTCATCATGTTTCTTTCCTCTGTGCATTCCCACAGCCACGCAGATGGAAGTTTGCTTTATAATACACCCTGCGCTTTTGGAAAAGAAAGATACTAAGACTTTTCCAGGTTTCGTAATTTGCCCCAATTTAGAAAGGCATGTCTGTATAGATTTCTGAACCTTCCCCTTGTAACCTTTCCATAAAGAGTTACGTTTAAATTTTAAAATAAAATTTAAACATCTTTTTAACTCCTTTGGTGGCCATTTATTTCTCACAAAGAAATAGCTTTTTATTATTTCGAGAGGCAGTGTGCATGGTAAGTGTTAAGAATGAGAACATGGAATAGAGATTTGGTTGAACTGAAATATCGACAGAATTGTACCTTTCTCCTTCTGACCTCTCAACATCCCTGATTCTAGTGTTTATTTATTCTAATCAGTTATACATGACAGTAGAATGCATTTTGACACATCACACATAAATGGCGTATAATCTCTCATTCTTCTGGTTGTACATGGTGTAGAGTTACACGGGTTGTGTAATCATATAGGCACATAGGGTAATAATGTTCATTCTACCGTCATTCCTATCCACATACCCCCTCCCTCCACTCCCCTCTGTCTAATCCAATGTACCTTATTCTTCACTGGCCCCCTCCTATTGTGAATTAGCATCCATATATCAGAGAAAACATTTGACTTTTGGTTCCTTGGGATTGGCTTATTTCACTGAGCATGATACTCTCCAGCTCCTTCTATTTACTGGCAAATGCAATAATTTTATTCTTCTTTAAGGCTGAGTAATATTCCACGGTATGTATACACCACATTTTTTTTACTCCATTCGTCTGTTGAAGGACACTTAGGTTGGTTCTGTAGTTGATCTGATTCTAGTTGTTAGCTCATTTGAAAAGTAAAGTTTCAGATTTTTTTTTTTTTTTTTTTCTGATTGTGGAACTGTGGGTTGGCTCACAAGTAGAAGAAAATGCAAAGAAAACTTCTACCAAACATCTAGGTAATTATTTGAAGACTCCAGATTATTTTTATTAGATTTTATTATTATTATTTTTGAAAGCTAAGAACACCTATAATGCCCATGAATCCTTGCTACCTTCTCACCCCTTTCCTACCTATAATCCAAGGAGGCATAATAGAAGATACATGGGCTCTGCCTTCAGATCCAGTGTCCCAATCCTGATTTCACCACCTTACTAGGAATGCCATCCAAGGCAAAATAGCTTCTTTGTATCTCTGTTTCCTCATCTGTTGAATGGGCACTGTAATAATCCACTAGGTGGGCCCCTGTGCAAATTAAATCTTCAGTGACTACTCTATAGTTGATAGTAATTTTTTCTCTTCCTGTCCCCTACAAAATGTCCCCTCATTTCATGGAATTCAAAATGTGAGGCTTCAGAAGCCTCAATACTGGCTCTATTTGGGGAAGAAATAGCTTGCTGAGGCTACCTAACCATGATATATATATGACTTTGATAAAGACCTAGAATTCTTAGGAGCTCTGGACGAGCCCTTCTTTTATTGTTAGGCGTGTGCATTGGACAAACAAAGTAAGCACAATGAGATGAATTTAATACCTGCCAGGCAGCAGAGCAAATGCCGTTGATCTTACTGATAAAATATAAGAAGCAGGAAAGTGGATCCAGTTTGGTTCTATGGTGATTTATGATCCTTTTGCCTCACTAGTTAATTTCTACAAGGATGAATATTCTTTGGCCTGTTTGGGAGAAAGACACTACTCTCAGAGCTTCCTGTGACATGTCACCCGGAGACGGCCTCGGAAGGGGGCTTCTCACAGGCCCAAGAAATGGAGGAGTAAGAAGCAAAGAGAGAGGAATTGGGCTTCCTGTTAGGAGAGTCCAATCTGTGGAAATCATAGGCCATTCTCACCTCTGACGGGTCCCTGTTTCCTCCAATAAAGATAAAATTCAGTTATTCATAGGGCAGAAGAAGAGTTTCCTCCCTTTTAATGATTCCTAGAAGTAGTCAGCTTCCTAAATGAGTGTACTAAATAATTTACACCTAACACAATGTATTATCAAACTATAGGAGAATTCGGGAAGGCAGAAGATGCTATTAAATTGCTTCATTAGATGATGGATCTCATTCCTCACAACCCAAAATCCAGGTTTTTTTTTTTTTTTTTTTTTTTTGAGGGTTTTTTTTGGATGGTGATAACTTCAGCATGTTCTAACTAGTCATGACAGTGGGCCTTCTTTAAGATTCTGTTTGGGGTTCTGGAAAAGATCTCTGCATAGATGTGTTGGATACAGCTTTGGTTTCCAAACCGGGAAGCTTACTAGGCATTGTCAGCCTTATGGAGGAGTCCTATAGGCCTTATGACTTATGTATTAGTCAGTTTTTCATTACTGTAACAAAATATCTAAGATAACCAACTTAAAAAGAGGAAAGGTTTATTTTGGCTCCTAGTTTTAAAGGTTTCATTCCATGCTTGGTTGACTCTTGCTTTTGGGCATGTGGCAAGGCAGTATATCATGGCAGGAAGCACATGGCAGAGTAGGCTGCTCCCTTCATGATGGTCAGGAAGGGAGAAAGGGGGGGGGGAGAGAGAGAGAGAGAGAGAGAGGGGCCAGGGTTTCAGTGCCCCTTTCAAGGGCATGCCCTAGATGGCTGGAAGTCTTCCAACTAGACCCTGCCTGTAAAAGGTTCCATCACCTCTCAGTAATGCCACAAGCTGAGGGCCAGGCCGTGAACACATGGGCTTTTGAGGGACACATAGGAAGCACAGCACTGTGAGACAGGAAGACCAGCCCCACAAGCCGTAAAGAGCCAAGCTTTTTCTCATCCCTAGGATAGGAGCTGGAACTTCCTGTAGGTATAGAAAAGCCCACCTCAACCCTTGGTCTTTGGTTCTAATCATGTTTGGAACACTGAGGTCTCTTGACTTCTCCATAGTTATGCATTACTATGGATTCACAGGTTCTTTATCAGGATATCACAGGTTCTTTAGAACAGGAATTTGGGAACAGCTTATGTGGGTAATTCTGGCTCAGGGTCTCTCGCAAGGTTGTTGTGAGGACCTGCCCAGGTCACCTGAAGGCTTGACCTGGGCAGGAGACTTCCTTCCCGCTGTGGCTCACTTCCCCTCATGGCCTTAGTGTCTCTCTGGACGTTGGCAGGAGGCCCTCATTTCCTTGCCACATTAACTTCTCTCTAAGTTTGTCTGAGCTTTCCTCACCACACAACAACTAACTGGCTTCTCCAAATCAATTGATTCAAGATAGCAAAAATGGCTCAGCAGTAGAGCGCTCGCTTAGCACGTGGGAGGCCCTGGGTTCAATCCTCAGCACCACATAAAAATAAATAAATAAATAAATAAATAAATAAAGATATGTGTCCAACTAAAAAATAAATATTTAAAAAAAAAGATAGCAATGGGGAGATCCTGATGCCCCTGATGGCCTTGTCCTAGAGTCCCATGATGTCACGTTCCCACATTCTGTTGGTCAGAGGTGAAAACCGTGTCTAGTCTACTCTCAAGGAGGGGAGATTTAAGCTTGGTTTCTGGAATGCATAAAAAATTTATACATTATACATAAAAAGATACCTCTCGTATCTTCTCATTTCTATTTCTAACAATTCATACAAAAATCAGTGTTGAGTCTTTATTTCCATCCCTAGTTCTCACTTTCATTTCATAAAATTTTCAACATTCAATGTTGAAATTGAATAAGACTCTGAATCACAAATAAATGCTTTTACAAAAGGTAAGTATGCAAAATCACATAACATAAAAGCTTTGTTTTGAGTATTTTCTCTCTGTGATTCTTCATTATGGGCTATATTAGGTAAGGTCTCTCCAGTTCCTTGTAGACTTTCCTTACAGACATTTTTTTTTTTTTTTAAATTGCTCAGGGACCATTAATTTGCATTTAAATTCATGTCATTTATTTGGTAAATATTTAGGATATCTGCATGGGTAGCTCAATGAGGTTGTGCAGTAGATGTTTTTGAATCCTCAATAATGGAAAAAATGTGGTTGACAATATAGCCAGCCTACTTCTTCTTTGCTTCAGCAATCCTCTGCTCTAAATGAAGAGCTGATTGAGTCACTTAAGAGGCTGCTAAACTTGACTTTGGCCAGCAAATTCCATTGAACATCAATATTAGGATTGGATGTTTATCGAATGGGTATAAATGTATTTGGGTCATTTCATTGACATAGTTCCAAGCAAGTCATCAAAATTTGGGAATGATCTATACAAAGCTGGTGGCTCTTAGCAAGCCACAGAGCACAGAGGACTTGCAAGTACAAGGGGCTGGCTCTACCTAAAGCCTTCCCAAGTCCCTCATCAGGTTTACTCAGTTACTCATTCATTCATTCAACATATATTTATTAACCCTCTACTGTGTGCCAGGCATTGTGCCAAAGCAAGAGATGATAAAGTTTCCAAGTAGGTGGGAGAAGGCATTGGGACAAAGAAGCTGGGGCCAGGATGCTTCTGCTGGCAGAGTAAGCCACTAGACCAATGTTTAAGGGACACTAAAATGTGGTGACAAATAACAGAGAGGTATCCATGACACTTTCAAGTCTTTGGGGCTAGGAGGACACAGAAGTGATCAGATGTTGTTGTGGGCATAATTAATAGGACCTACTATTAATTATTATGCACCAATAGGAAAGGAGAAGGAGAAAAAGGAGGAAGAGAAAGAAGAAGAGGAGGAAGAAGAAGACAAGGAGGAAGAGAAGAAGGAGGAGGAGGATGAGAAAAAGAAGAAGAGGAGGAGAAGGAGGAGGAAAAGGATAAGAAGCCACCCAGGTGTAAGAACTGGGTGCTGGGTAGGGCCAGACTTGGAGTGATTAGACCTGAAGTCAAGTTAGCAGCAAGTAGAACTCAATGCTGGTTCTCCTAAAGTCAAGTCTAGAGCCTCTTTAATCTGGCTGCTCTCAAGAGAGACAGAGTCTGAAGCCTGGTAGGGCCCCCAACTAAGAATCCAGTTTCCTGAACTGGAGGAGAGGAAAGCTGCAGAGGTTGGCAGCCTTGTTGGGTCTGAAACATCCTAGTGACTTTTATGTGTGAGGATTGCTCTACGGAGAGTGCAAGGGAGGGGGTTGGATGAGCCAGGAAAAGCCAGCCAGGATCAAGGATCCCTGGGAAATCCTGGACCTCTCTCTCTCAAGGTCCCACAAAATCTTGCCTCCCAGCTGTAAAGGCAGGGAGGCGCCCTCAAGGGTGGGATCTGGAAGGGATGCCTGGCAAGCAGATGGGATCTGCAGGGGCACAGAGCCTGTTGAAGCTGGGGGAGTTTTCCACCCTGGTCTGCACAGAGGCTTCTCCTCAGGGGGTTCATTTCAATGTTAATGAGACTAAGGAGGTAGGGAAAGTTGTTTACTTCTAAAAATTCCATTTCACCCTTCCTTGCTCTCTGAGCACACCTCTCTGATTTAGATACACTGTGTTTAATTAAAGCTGTGTTTTCCCCCTCCTTGGCTCTGGCCACTTGCCTGTCAAATCCTCTGCCTACTCCTGTTACTTGAGCAGACTCTTTCCCTCAGTCTCACCCTGCTGTGCTTCTGGGGAGAGTTTCTGAACCAAGCTGTGGGGCTGTTCATTCTACACCTTGCCACCTGGGACCAAGGGCAAATTTTGCATCTGGAACTTTTGGAAGCATTGTTTCATGAATTAGGCACACAGGGCAGCAGTTTAGGTAAATCTGAGAGCCCAGGTATAAGAAATCTGGATGATATGAAGGTAACCAGAAGGGAGTGGAGGACTTCTCAAAGGATGGGAGAAGGAACTTGACTGGAAGCCAGGGAACATTCTTTAGGGAATTACCACCTTGCTCTCTATTAGATGGGGACTAAGCAAGTATCCTTCCAAGGGTTAGATCATCTCTTGCATTTAAAATAGGATTTAGGTGTAGCTTAGTGATAGACAGCTTGCCTCCCATACTTCTGGGTTCCATCCACAGCACCAGGAGGAGAAAAGAGTTAATCAACTAAATGAAGAATATAAAATTTCAAAGTTACACAGATGAATCCTAGCTACCATTTATATGTGGAGTTTTTACTGAGGCTTTGTTTTATTTCTCCTACTTTACAAATGAAGAAAACACAACTCAGGTTGATTTTCTTGTGTAAGCTTGTGAGACTTGTAACAGCAGAATGGAAATTTGAATCCAGAATTTTCCAGCCCCAAATCCCACATTTCCCCTCTGTATTCAAAAAGGTCCTCCTGGGTCATCCCTTCTTGAACAACTGATTTTCCAGAAGCCAATACCAGCTATCTGAGGGGATGGAATAAGGAATGCTTACTCCACATCTTCTGAGGGGAGCCTGTGGTGGAAGCAACTCCAGCCGACCAGCTAACTGGAGGCCTTGATGTGGCTGGACTTCTTGACATGGTCACACGTGTGGCTGATGGAGCTCCAGGCCTGGACTCTTGATGCTTCGGTTGATGATCTTTCCGTTTCTCTATATCAACCTTTATATTTGCTGGGTAAACTGAGGCATGATCGGCATTAAGTGTTTCCTATTCATGAGGGTTCTCAGATTGGAAAGAACTAGTAGTCCTTGTCTTTAACTGTCATTCATTGTTCTTCCTCTAGTTTAGGGCTGTCCAATAGGAACAAAATGTGAGCCCCATTCATAATTTTAACATGTTTTAGTAATTTATTTAAAAAAGAGAATAAACAAGTGAAATTTGAATATATTTTGAATAACTTTTAGTCCAAGATAGCTATGATACAATCAATGAAAGAAAAGCCATATAAAAAATCATGGACACATTTTACATTCTTTTTTCTTAATATATAGTATTAAAAATCCAGTTGTAAATTTTTTTTTTTTTGTGTGTGTGTGGGGGGGGTACTAGACAGGGATTGAACTCAGGGACGTTCAACCACTGAGCCATATCCCCAGCCCTGTTTTGTATTTCATTTAGAGACAGGGTCTCACTGAGTTGTTTAGGGCCTTGCTAAGTTGCTGAGGCTGGCTTTGAACTCGGGATCCTCCTGCTTTAGCCTCCCGAGCTACTGGGATTACAGGCATGTGCCACTGCCCTCAGCCAGTTGTATTTTTTCACTTACTACATGCCTCAAATCACACTAGCCACATTGCAAGTGCTCCATAGTGCCGTGTGCTGGTAGGTACTGTATCAGAGAGAGTGTGCTTTGGGTTTCACGGCTCTTTTGAAAGCACAGTAGTTGACCCAGTTGTAGGCTTTCCCCCTCTTCCCCCTGGAGTGGAGACACCAGGTTCCTCTTGATTCTGATGGGAAGAGTGGGGAGAATAGATGGGGGTGCCCTCTTTCTCTTTCTCCATGTTTCCCTTCTGTTCAGCACGATTTCTCTGCAGAAAGTATTGCAGGACTGGTATCAATCACTTCCATGTAGAAGAGCTGCTGGTGGGGAGGATTTGTGACTCTGATGACTTGTGGCCCTAAGTTCAGAAAGCTTAACTAACTTCTGAGGGGGCTTGTGAGCTGAGGCTCATGAAAATGCATCCCCTTTTGTTGTACATCTGTCTAGACCATGTTGGACAAAATTTTTGCCATTGATAGGAAGAATGAGTTCTGGTGTTCTACTGGACAGGAGGGTGGCTGAAACTAACCATAATGTAGTGTATATTTTCTCACCACAAAGAAACGATAAATGTTTAAAGTGATGGATTTGCACACTACCCTGATTTTCATCATACTATGCATGTATCTATCATAATGTCACATTGTATCCCATTAAGTATGGACAATTATTATGTGTCAATCAAAAAATCAAAATTATAAAGACAGTTTTGTAACCAGTATAGGTCAGCTCAGCTCTAGGAAAACTAGAGCAGGAGAGGTTGACTTTTGTCCCTATTTCCCCATTCTGTCTCCTCCTCTCCTTCATTCTCCAGGGGTCCAGAACCCAGTCCAGTTGAAAACCCAATTCCACCATGCTCTACCACACAGAGAAATTGAGGTTTCTTCTCTAAGGCTTTTGAACTCAGTTGAAACACATAACGTAGGTGGTGGCCTTCTCTGCTCTCATTTCCAGTCCTACATTGAGTTTGCTTTCTGACTACTGGGGAAACAGATCCTGCTTGGTGTAGGGAGGTGGAGTGTGTGTAGAACTGACTGTAGATAGGGAAGGATGGGTACAGGTGTCATGGAGATGACAATCATCTATTCAACTCTCTGACCATGTGTCAGTAACTTGGTACTGGAGGGGTCATGCACTCCCCACCTCTGAGGCTAGTAACCGTCATTGAAAAGGAATAAAACAGGACACTCTAGGTCAGAAATCTCCAGTTTGAGGGCTGATCCTGCCTGAACCAGCACACGACTATAGGGGTCATTGTTTCCTTCAGTACATTCACTGTCTTTGTTCTGGGTCCCTCCTTTATATTTTTTGGTGCTGTCAAGGACTCAGGTCTTATCCCTATGTCAAACTCTACCTCAGATGAGAAGCTGAATTCTGATTTAGTGAGGTGCTGATGAAGGTAAGAGCATTCCAAAAAATTAAAAGAAATTGCAGTTGTGTTTGACAAGTGCTAATGCATTTTAGACAGCATTATGTGGTAGGTGTTCACTGAGGGATGAGGAAGTAAAGGTAAGTCCCTTCTGCTGGATTGCTAGGTCATCTTGCAGAAAATGGCAATGGAAGACATTCCCTGCTTTGGTTTTTGTGTCAACTGTCCCGGGAGAGTGGTGCTTTTCCAGCCCTGGTTGTATATGCTACTTGGGTCAGCAATTAGCCAGCATGCTTATCAGAATTATAGAAGTCAGGTGCTGTGGTACCCCTAATTGTGACTTTGTCACATGGTTGGGGACCCAGTTTTGGAAGGACCCTTGCAATAGTCTTTACTGCAGCCTGGACTCCACCTGATGCCTCCCTAACTCTGACTTGCTTTGTCGCCTACCATGCCACCCCAACACACTTTGCTTTAGCTACACCTGTCTCCTCATACCCCTTGACATGAAAGAGCTGCTGGCGAGGAGGATCTGTGTCTCTAATGACTTGTGGCTCTAAGTTCAGAAAGCATTTCTGAGGGGTCTTGACACACTCAGCTTAAGCTCAGCTCAGAGCCTCTGAGGTTCATTGCCCCAATTTTCATAAGATCCCCTCATTCTCATTTACAGGTTTGTCTTCATATAGTTCCTTCCCATGAGGCTTCTCTGACTACACTGTCCCTCCTCTGGTCCAAGCCTTAACAAAGTCTCTATCTTCTCACCCTGTCCTAGTTTTGTTTATAGAACTTAGCATTACATGTCATTAGCACATGCATTTATTTGCTTATTGTCTGTACTTTCTACAGAGTATAAGTTCCATTGAGGGCAGGGACTTGGTTTTGTTCATTACCATCCGAAGAAGAGTACCTTCCATGGCACATGAGAAATGAAAACAAAATGCCAGTGAGTGATTACCTGAATGAATGAATTTCACCTGTCCAGCGCATACTCAGCTTCTGCTCAAACCCATGTAGGATTGGTCAGCTTGCCAATGTCTATTATTGTTTGGACACAATTGTCAAGATCTCTGTGTGGAATCGTGGCATGGTGGAAAGGCTCTTTTCAGTAAGACTTGCCTGGACATCTGCATATAAACCTGGGGAAAAAGCAACAGGCTGTGAATCCCTGTGTATCATGGTTTTAGATCTTAATTGTTGTTTCCCAAAGACCCCTATACTAAAGGCATGGTCACCAGCCTGTAGTTCCATTCAGAAGTGATGGAACTTTTAGGTGGGGCATAGTTGGAGGAAGTTAGATCACTGGGGTGTGCCCTTGAAAACAGATAATGGCACACCAGCCCCTTCCTCGGTCTCTCTTTCCTTTACCTGCTTCCTTGAGGTGAGCAGCTTTGCTCTCCCACACTATTCCTGCCATGATGTGCTGTTTTAGCACAGGCGGGAAAGCATGGAACCAACCAACCATGAACTGAAACCTCTAAACCATGAGCCAAAATAAACATTTCCTCTTTTTAAATTATTTATCTCAGGTATTTTGTCATAGCAATGGAAAACTCACTAACGCTGCCTGTGTTTGTCCTGCCATCACTTCCCACCAGGGAATTGGAGAATTCTATCATTTCTCCAGACTCAGCTTTCTCTTCTGTAAAATAAGTTCATGTTCACACCTTAGAAAGAGGATCCCATGACCAGAAAAATGTCTGTAGAGACAAAGACATCTGTCAGAAGTACAATGGTAGTGTTGTTTAGCTTAAATACTGAATTTCCAGAGTGTCTTATGTTTTTTTTTTTTTTTGTGTGTGTGTGTGTGTAGACCCACAGGCATGTAGACAAGTTGTCTCAACCTGGACCAAAAGTTCCACTTGGCTAGGGACCACATCACCTGTTTCTTTCCTATTACTCCATAAAATCTGTGCAGAGAACTGTACCAGCTCAAAAGGTTGATAACCGATTTAATATAAGCACAAGAATAACCGTGCATTTATGTAAAGTCTTTCTCAAAGGAGCTCTCAGCGCTCTGCAGATAATGGACTTATTTATCCTCAGAGCACCTCTGTGAGGCAGTTACAGGACAGGGGTGACCAGACTCACATAATAAACAATGTCAAGAACAGCACGAAGCCAAACTAGCCTATAACTCGGGTGCCCTGGAGGAGATGGGGTAGGTCCAAGGTTGCCCAGTGAGTTGGGAATAGGACAAGTGTTCTTGCTGTAATGTGGTCACTCATTCTTCCTAGCACTTGGGCTCCAAGGGCCTGATTGCACACTGCTTTGGCTTTTCCGAACTCTTTATGTGCATATCCTAAGGTATATCCCTTGGGATATCAGAGGTATTATTAACCCATAGCCCAGTGAGCTCTGCAACACTGGGTTTCACAGTTAAGCAGGTTTCTCTACTGGAGGACTTCATAGGCATTTTAACAAGCCCACTGTGAAATTCCAGGACAGGTCTCCAGCAGGCCCGGTTTCCCAAATTGACTCGTTCATGGGAACTTCCCTCCTCAGCATTTCAGAGGATTGGTGGAATGCTGATTTCTTAAAAATCTGGCACCAGAACTTCCCGTGTAGAAGGAGATGTCTAGATTCAGAGACAATCTTGGCAAGCCAGCTGGGGATGTGGGTGACTTTGTATGTATGACTGTCACTGGATGCTGAGACATTAACTGGGAAAGCTGGTCTGCTTGAGGCAATGGGGGAAATGCATTGCTTCTGTTCTTTAAAGGGAAGAGTAAAGAGAAGCAGAAGAGAAAGAGAAAAGATAAAGGAGAGAAGCCAAGAAGAGGAGAGAGACGGGCTGGGTGGAGTGAAGGCAGAATGAAAGTCCAGGGTTGTAGGGAGACTGAAGGACATTTGAGAAGGGTGCTTACTGTCCCTTTGGAAGTTGGTTACAGTGTAAACTGTCCTTCCATTGTATCCTCCCCCACTTACAAGGAAGTCTTCCAGGAGCATATATGCTTTGCAGAGGGGTTGTACCCTGTGTATCTAGGAATTGAGAAAGAACTTCATTCCATCCCTGAACTTTTGTGGACAGGGAACAGGCAATATTAATGGGAGCAGGTGCCTATTTCTTAGAGGCCAGGCTTTGGGATTTATATAACTCAGTGGGAGGTGGTGTAGGGGATATGGGGTCTCAGCTAATCTCCCAAAGATCTCAATTTCCGGCCAAGCTGCAGTTACTCATACTGATCAGCTGACTTCTAATATTGCCCCTGACATGTCTACCTAGGCTTATAGTTACTGTTTCATTTGTACCACACTAGCCCAGGCATCAGGAGTCACAGAGAACACACTTCTTATTTTATTTTGTATTTTTTTCATTCCAGAGATTGAACCACTGACCTACATCCGCAGCCCTTTTTATATTTTACTTAGAGACACGATCTCACTCAATTGCTTAGGACCTCACAAAATTGTTGAGGCTGGCTTTGAATTTGCGATCCTCCTGCCTCAGCCTCTGGAGCTGCTGGGATTACAGGCATGTGCCACCACACCTGGCTGAGAACACTTCTTAAATTATTGCTTCTGTTTCCCTTTAGCAGTCTGTTTTCCAGATTAAATGTAATTCCTGCCACATTTCTCATGGAGCAGTTATCTGACTTGTCATGGCCCAGGTCACCCTTGTCTTGAGACTCTCCAGGTTTCCAATATGCCTTTTCGGGTTTTTCAAGACTCAACCAGTGTGGTCTCTGCCTATCATCAACCAGAGTGGGATCTTTCCTTCCTGAGACTGAAACTTCTGCTTCTCCTAAGGAAATCTAAACTTGATCCTGCATTGATTTTATTTGGCCATCAGATTGTGTTCTGAGTTTCGATGAATCCCTGTCAGGTCATAAAAACACTGCCCGTTTGGGTTGTGGCTGTTCTGATTGTATGGTAATACTGCCACATGGGTGGGAGCAGCTGAGTTTTGTGTCGTATTCTCTAACAATTGTAGTTTAGATCATGTTGTGATGGGGAGGATGTCTTCAAATACATGCACATGTGTGAAGGCAGTGAGAGCCACTGCATGCCACTTTAAGGAGTGCCTGGGTGTAATGAAGCGATAATTAACGGCGTCACTCACAAACATCTTTTTCCTTTTCTTCCTGTACAACGCCGCTTGTTTGTCAAAGGCTGCCAATGCGCTGGTGATAGGTGCTATGTAAACACAGGTAGACAGAGAGACCTGGCAGACGGTGGTTGTAGAGTGGGTACAGAGACCCCACTGCAAACATCCTTAACGATAATGACAGCCACATGTATAAACACAGTTCACCTTAAACAGCTTCTCAGTGCTTCTGGGGGTAGGAAAAGGAAGAATGAAGGGTGGGAACGGAGAAGTAGCAGGATGATGAGGGCTTCAATTATATGAACTGAGTTTCTGTCTTTTCAGAGCTGTGTTCCTGTCTCCTGATGGAACTGGCCCTGGAGGGGCCCGAAGCCCCCAGTGAAGCATTTCTCCTTAGCCTGCAGCTTTGCAGGTAAGTGGAGTCGGTGTGGACTTTGAAGGAGTGCTTCCCCTTCAGCTATTCACTGCTGGGAGAGTTGGAGCAAACCAGACTTTGTGAATCGTGGTTTCTTCATCTCTAAAATGCATTATTCAAAGTCAATTTGGAGGATGATGGGAAAGTGGATGAACGGTCCTGATGCCTGAGGGAGCTATACCTTAGTAACCTTAGCTAGCAATTTTCTCTCTTAGGGTCCTGGTTTGGGGAGACGCAGGCCCAGCCACTCGTCATTCAACATTGGATGAGCTGCTCAGGGTGAAGCCTTGTGAAGGACTGTGGGCCTTCAAAGACAGACAGCCATACTGCCTTCCTAAGCCTGCAGAGATCAAATCTGCACTTCAATAACCATTGTAGGACTGAAAGTGCTTTAATCCATTAGGCGCCAAGTTTTCAATTCTGCAAATATTTCAATGACACAGGCACATTAAAAGAGGGTGGACATCATAATCACAATCTGCAGCTTATCTATCCTCTATTTATTTTATTTCAGTTCTTGCCACTTGGGGGAGAGGCACTGGGGATTGAACCCAGGGGTACTTTACCAGTGAGCTACATCCTCAGTTCTGTGTGTGTGTGTGTGTGTGTGTGTGTGTGTGTGTGTATTTATTTATTTATTTTTTTGAGACAGGGTCTCACTAAGTTACTGTGGTTGGCCTCAAACTTGCAATCCTCCTGCCTCAGTCTCCCGAGTTGCTGGGATTACAGTTTTGCATCACCATGTCCAATGTTTATATATTTTCTATTATCAGTGAGAGCCAAAGTACAGATGATCCTATAAATAGGACACAGAGACAATAGAATATCTTTTACATATAGGAACCATTCTATAAATACAAAGAGAGGTCAATCTCTTAGAACTCACAATGGGTAGAGAGGGACAAAGATGAACTTCAGTGTGCAGAGAATCCCAGCAGTGGGTGGGTGTCATGGATCATCCACGCAGCACACTGCACGTTACTCTGCAGCATCAGCTGTCCCAGAGTTCTCCTTGTAGGACAGCTACTTTCAACTGTTGGTGATATGAAATGCAGTGCATTCCTTAAAATCAAATGACAACCTAGTCCTAGCAAATACTTTCCCAAATGCATGTCCGTCCGTTCTTTCTTTCTTTCTCCTTCCTTCCTTCCTTCCTTCCTTCCTTTATTCTTTCTTTCTTTCTTTCTCTTTCTTTCTTTCTTTCTTTCTTTCTTTCTTTCTTTCTTTCTTTCTTTCCTTCTTTCTCTCTCTCTTTCTCCCTCCTTCCTTCCTTCCTTCCTTCCTTTCTTTCTTTATTCTTTCTTTCTTTCTTTTTTTCTTTCTTTCTTTCTTTCTTTCCTTCTTTCTCTCTCTCTTCCTCCCTCCCTCCCTCCTTCCTTCCTTCCTTCCTTCCTTCCTTCCTTCCTTCCTTCCTTCCTTCCTTTCTTTCTTTCTTTCTTTCTTTCTTTCTTTCTGTTGTAGATGGACACAATACCTTTATTTTGTTTATTTATTTTTATGTGGTGCTGAGGATGGAACCCAGTGCCTTACATGTGCGAAGCAAGCCCTCTACCGCTGAGCCACATTCCCAGCCCCCCACCCCCGAATGCAATATATATAATTTCTTATATTACTTATCAGTTATGTAATATTTTATTCAGTCGAACATTTAGTAGAATTAATTTTTGCAGCAAAGCTTATGCATTTTTGCAATGCATTTAAAAATTCGAACGCTCTCATCAGTTACCGATTACTTTTCTCAAAAGAACAAACCTCTTTAAAACATAACAACTAAAACAAAGTTACCATAGTGGTCTATTTGTTGCTCAATTTAAGTTTTTACAGGTGTTCCACATCTGGGATGATAAGAGAAAATGGGTTAAGAAACAAAGATGATGTGAAGTGGGGGTGTCTACCCTGATACAGGACGAGAAGAATGGACAGTTGGGATTCCAGAAGGGCTGATGTTTGTGCTGGCCCTGAAGGCAGAAAAGAAGATGGGCAAAGAGAGGACCAAGAGAGTGCCTGTCATGAAGAAGGGATGATTCCTTGTTGAAGCTGAGTGTTTTCCCATGAGTCATCTGACTCAGCCAAGAGCGACAATAGTGAGCATTGATGAGCACCCTGCTTGCTGGAGACTGTGTGAGCTCTGCTCAACAGTGGCCCAGGGCTGCAGGGGACCTCATGGGAGGCGAGGCTGGAAGTTGTTTCTGGGAGTCTAGGCTTTATTCTGCAGGCAGGAGGAGCCCTGAAGATTGAGTGGGGCATTGACCAGAGTCAAAGTAGTACCCACATGGGATGAATCAGGCCACTGTGTATCATGCAAATGGGGGCTCCCCTCAAGGCTCTGTCCCTGCTTTTTGGGATGCCTAGAATCATATTTAAGTCTAGAATCATTCATTCAAGGGTACAGGGTTTGGGAGATAAAGCTAGAACTTGAGCCATATAAAGCTACAGTTCTCTAGAGAAGTGAATGGATCAAAGTAGTAGGTAATTCAGTTATTCATTCAACAACCATTTAGGAAAGAACCAAATAAGTCATGCATAGACAGGCCCTGGGACCCCCCAGAAGGACACAGGCCAATCCTTGTCCTGCTCAGCCTCCATGGCTCAGCTCAAAAGGACCTTCATCAAGAAGCCTCTGTGACAAGTTCTCTGAAGATGGTCTGCCCTTTCATGTTAAACTCTGATATTCTTGCTGTTAGGATGGCTGAGAGAGCCAACAGACTGGGATCAAGAGTGTCTGATGTGGCAGTCAGAGAAGGCTCCTTGGAGGAGTTGAATAGGAGGGCCTGGGCAGGGAGTGCTGGAAAAGAGTATCAGAAAAAGGCATGGGCAAGGGGCAGGCTAAACTAGGAGTTGACCCCGCAGAGCTCGTGAGGCTGGGAGTAGGGAGAGAGACGTTGGGCACAGTTGATGGAGAGCAGAATGCAGAGCTCTGTGTGCCAGGCTAAGGAGTCTGGGCGTCACCTGATCAATGACGAAGAGCCACTGTTACCTTTAAGGCAGAAGAAGGACAGGAGAGGCTGCGCCTGGTGGGCCCTGTAATCCCAGCAGCTTGGGAGGCTGAGGCAGGAGGATCTAAGTTTAAAGGCAGCCTCAGCAAAAGCGAGGTGCTAAGCAACTCAGTGAGACCCTGCCTCTAAATAAAATACAACATAGGGCTGGGGATGTGGCTCCGTGGTTAAGTGCCTGAGTTCAACCCCTTGTACCTCCCCATCCCAAAAAGAAGAAAGACAGGATAAAATTTCAACTTTTCAAGGATGATGAGAGCAAATACTGATATTTTTCTAAGCACTAAGTGCTTTCCAAATAATTCTCATAAGGACCTTATAAGGTAGGTGCCATTGTTATTCCCATAGTATAGATGAAGAAATGGAGGCTTAGAGTGGAAATGATTTGTCCAGAGCTATGCACATAATACAGGAGGAGAGCTGGGATTTGGGACCAGGGAGTTTAACTCCAGAATCTGAGCTCTTGGCTAGTTTAATGCACCCTGGGACGAGGGGTGTCCCAGATAGCAAGTTTAGATAAGCTGGGACACCCAGCTTGAGGCTGTTGCAGGGGTCCAGGTGAGAGATACTGGGGTCTTAACCAGCAGTGAGAAGGGAGCATGGTGTTTTACTCAGTGTTTTCATCTCTGAGACCAAAAAGACCTGGCAAGAAAAATGGAGAGCAGGAAAAGTTCATTTGGCACCTGGTTTCAGAGGTGCAGTCCATGGTGGGCTGGCCCACGGTTCTGAGTCTGAGGTGACACAGACCATCACGGTGGAGGGTGTGGCAGAGGAAAGCAGCTCAGGACATGGCCATAGGAAGGAGAGAGCGCGCTGCTCACCAGGGACAAAATAAAGCCCCAAAGGCACCTCCCAGTGACCTATTTCCTCCAACCACACTCTACTGCTGACTGTTACTGCCCAGTTAATCCATATCAGTGAATCGATGAGTGTGGTTGTATTCTAATAAAGCTTTATTAATGGACACTGATACTCAAATTCCATAGAACTTTCATGTGTCACCAAATGTCCCTCTTCTTTTCATTTTTTTTTTTGGTAAAACTGTTGTTAGCTTGGGGGATATGCAGAACTAGGCAGTGGGCCAGAAGGGGCTGTGGACTTGTAGCTTGCCAACGTCTGCGCTGATTCCTGGGGAAGGGGTGGGTCAAGGTTGGGGAGGAGAGGATCCAGGAAGAATTGAAGGAAACACAAAGAAGAGGGTAATGAAGGCCGCACAGCATCTTCCTGGCCCAAGGGCTCCCACCATGGTGCCCTCTAGCCAGGCACACACACTGTGAAGGGAGCAATTCAGAACCAACATGCAGAGTCCGACCCCCTTAGATCTGAGCCACTGTTAATAAAAGAACATTTGCAAGGACAGTGTTAACAAGCAGTGGCTTTCTCATCTTCCAGCTTTCCCTTTCCATGCAGGAATGGTGGTAATGAAAACACGTTTACATAAACACAAAGGTCATGGTCACCCAGCCACCCTCATGGTAAAGTGTTTCCGAATACTAATAGTTTTCATTTAATGCAAAATCCAGGTTGTACAGGAGAGCTTAAGGTGACCTGAAATAACACGCTAAATTGCACAACTTCATAAATAAAAAATCATTCTGCAGGCTGAATTACTTTAGTTTTCTTTATCCACATTGGAGACAGAGGGACAAAAAAACTTGAAATTATCTGAATACAAATCTTACAGCACCAGTGGTGTGGCTTGAAATGTCAAACCCTCAAGAAAGAAATGCAGAGTAGATCCTAGACCACCAACCCCGCCAGCCAGCCCCTAACCCTGCTCGTGGAACTCTCTCAACTCTCTCAGGTATAGAAGGCCACCGTTTTGTGGGTGTTCATCATAAGGGGACACTTGGGCACTAGTTCAAGGCTGTCATTTTTGAGCAATATTCCAGGTACTAGGCCAAACCCTTTACAAATAATCACAGCTGTTTTGTTGATGCTGATAATGATATAAACAAAACATAGGGGTCTTATTAGTCTCTTTTCCCTTGTTATAACAAAATACCCCAATCTAGCTAATTTATAAAGAAAAAAAGGTTTCTTTAACTCACAGTTCTAGAATTTCAAGATCATGGTGCTGGCGTTTGCTTGGATTTTTTTTTTTTGGTGAGTGGCTCCTGGCCAATGGTAGCGCACAGCTGGCGTGTGTGTGTGAAAACAGAGGGAAGGCTGATCCACATTTTTAACAACCTACTCTTACAGGAACTCATTCAGTCCTGTGAGACCTGACTTACGTCCATGAGACTTAATTCAGTCTCCAGAGAATAACCCAATCTCTTGAGAAAGATATTAATCTGCTCTTGAGGGTGAAGTCCCCACGACTAATCACCTGCCACTAAGCTCCACCTGTTAAAGGTCCCACCACCTCTCAATACCATTACACTGGGGAACAAGCTTTAGCACCAGAGCCTATGGGAGAAGAAACCACATCTAAACCATAGCAGGCTCACAGAGAATGAGAGGTCCAAGTGTTCTTGAACAATGAAAGCTTTTTAAAATCAATAGCATCACAGTCACATCACCTTATTTTACATGGAACTTCAATGTATAAGACATAAAACGGGGGGCAGGATGTTCCCTGCTTTCTCACCAGTAGCCCTGGAGGCATCCTAGGGTTTTGCATCATGAATATGATCTTTTACTTCATATCTTAGGAAGCTGAAGCCCAGAGATGTCCAATGGCTTTCTTAAGAGCACACAGCTCTGGCTAGCGGAAGTTATTTCTCAGGTCAGTACTCACGTCCCTCTATAAGGCAATCTGTTCTCAGCAATTTCTAGAGATGGGCATAAATGCTTCTATGTCAGCCAACAGCCCTTGACCGTCAACTGGCAGCTTGAAGTAGCATTCGCCCCAGGATACCTGACGGCCACTTGGATTTGAGTCTCAGCTGCCTCTTAACCAGAGACATGACCTTGAAGAAGTCATTACCCACACTTAGCCTTGGCTTTTTCATGTGCAAAATAGGAATAGCAATCAGACTTGTTATAAGGATCTTGTGAAAGAAGTAAAGTGTTTTGTGAGAGGCAAGATGTGATCAGGATGTGGTAGGGACTGTTTTAGGTGGGCTTTGGTGGCCGCCCTAAGATGGGCCGCAGTCTGTGTACAGAATGGAACCGGGTGGGATTTTCAACCAGCCTCGTCTGTCTTGACCCAACTGCATGCTCAGCACCAAAGGGCAGGCTTTGGGGGACTGGTGGGAAATACTGCTATATTTCCATCTTTGCTTAGTGCCCATCTTTCCAGCTCCAGCCGTGTCTCCCATCTGCCATCCATCTAGGGTGCTGGGAAGGAGAAAAGGACTTTTCTTTTACCCTCTAGTTCCTGGGCAGCATTTAAGAGTTAAGGGCTTTTTCTCCCCCAAGAAAGAAACATTATCCTCAGCCTTTGAAAGTGAGGATTCCTGAATGCAACAGGGCTGAATAATGCCTTTTCTCTATCTTTCATACTGGAATTTAAGAGGACCCTAGAGCAGCTAAGTTTATTAGGACCCATAAGAACTGTACTATAACCAGGACACCAGCAGCCATAAACCTGTACCTTGAAGTTTGCAACAAATCCTGAAATGGTGAACTAGGATGAGCTCTTGTCTCTGTCAGCAGAAAAAATATAAAATAAAGGGAGAAATGCAAACTCTAGCAGAAAAACAGACCTGGGAAGAGAAGGCAGGAAGAGTGTGTGAGAGAGAGAGACAGCCACACAGCGATGCTATTAATGAGGGCAAAAGTAACAATCATGAGATAAAAAAGCAGGTGGTGTGTGGACACCTTGCCGAACAGCTGTGGAGAAGTCACCCAGATTGTAGGGTGGGCCTGGCTCATGTGCGGAGAGGGGAAGGGGCAATTGGAGACACACACTCACACACAGCCAGGGGAGTGGTAAGAAGCTGCTTTTGCAGGAAAGCAAAAACCAGGCTAGTCATCAAAAACATCCGGGCCTTCTCTGCCGCTGCCACTGGTGAAAGCCAGTTGGAACAATGTCTTGGTGAAGGGGACACTTTCTGTCTGTCCTCTGGTGCTGGGCAGAACACTGAACTCAGTCTCCTCGAAATGCCCAGAGTTACTTTAAGGCTGGACAAAGAACAAGGACTTTGCCCTTGAGCAGCATGAAAACACATTTGGTCCATTGTGACGGCACACACTTAGCACGGCAACCGCAGCACAGCAGAACTGGGGAGCTGGGACTAGGTGACCAGCACGCTCTCCGCCTGGGACCTGGATGAGGAACATTTCTGTGAATAGCACAATCCCAGCCAGTTCTCTCTGCACAGATCCCACTTTACCAGTGTGGCAAGTCTTGTCAAAATTCATTCCTGTCTCCTTCTTCATAAATGGAACCCCTATCTTATTTGTGTCTACTTCTTCTCCTTTGGGGGCCATTTGAGACAATTCTGGTCAATGAGATAAAAGCCTAAGGTTGCTGGGAGGTTCTGGGAAAATTTTGCCTTTCTTGATAACAAGGATAATGAAAACTATGACTTCTCCCTGTGTTCTTCCCTCGGACACAAACATGATGTCTGGAGCAACAGTGGCTGCCTTATGACCACGCAATCAGGTCACAAAAAGCCAACACCTGAAAGATGATAAGACAGACATTTTGAAAATGGATCCAGCACCTCCTGCCTCTGGACTTTTGTTACGTGAGCAGAATAAACACTTCATTGTTTAAGTCACCATGGAGTTGAGTTTTTTTGTTCTCCCAGCCAAACTCAATCTTCACTGGAAACTTCAGGTAGAAAGAACTTGGCACTTCTTTGTTGTTTTAACTTCTAACCTTCCTGTTGCCTCTTTCTAGCTCATGAGACTTAGTTGCCAAAGTATTAAATAACCCCAGCATTCCCGATGGTGTAAAACTGGAGCTTCCGGGGCCCCGGCTGACCCTCTGGCCCACCTTCCTGCCTGTGGCCTCCCCTTCCCCGGAGCCTGACTCTCGGGGCCTCTCAGCTTACCTTGGACTCGGCCTTATGCTTACTTCCTCCATGTCATCTCTGATCTAGAATGGGTTAAATTTTTTATTGATTTATTTTTCTTTTTGTGAGTGTGTAGGGAGGAAGAAGAGGGAAAATAAATTATACATCTCCCAAGATACGATCTGTAGTTAATTCTTAATTAGGACTGACAGATGCTTCCCCCATAATCCTATTCCCAACATGTTCTGTTTGCTTTGTTTGGTGCTGGAAGATATATTGTGACACAGTAATGACCTTTCTAAGCTTGTCCTGGAAGTGTTATTGGCATTCTAATGATTTATTGCATGTTCCAGTTGATTACAGCGCCATTTGTCAACATTTTATTTCTCTCTCCATAAACCTGTCTCCTGCGTCACAGACATTCGCTGGCATGAAATTTAAACAAATACAGTATATAGCTCTTATTCAACTTCTGTTTTCACTTGGAGCCTCTGGAGCAAACCTATCCCAGCCAAGAGAGGGCTTTTTATGACCAGCACCGCTGTGGCTTTCACAGGGCAGGATCGGTCTCTGTGTGTGAAGCTGGCGATGACGATTTTCTCCCCATTGATTTGCAATCGTTTTGCTCATGTTGGGAGTAATTTTTAAAGCTCAGTTGGCCTGGCCGGTTTCCCAATTACTTGTGTGAACCCTGCCTCTGGGTTTCCAAGCAGTCGTTCGGTGTCTGTTGGTATGCAAGGAAATGCTTGGCTGAAAAAGGAGCTGTTGACCTGTCCTAACCAGTCAGTCTGGCAGGTTTACTCTTAACTCGAACAACTGCAGACTCACCACACAGGTGACAGGTCCAAGCAAGCCCCAGGGGCATTCAGAGAGACTATGAGTCATGCCATCCCAGCATGAAGGCTTGTCCTATTCCCAAACGCACTGGGTGACCTTGTGCCCACCCCATCTCCTCCAGGGCATCCGAGTTATAGTCGAGTTTGGCTTTGTGCTGTTCTTGACATTGTTTATTACATGAGTCTGGTCACCCCTGTCCTTTAAGTGCCTCACAGAGGTGCTCGGTGGATAAATAAGTCCATTATCTGCAGAGCACTGGAAGCCCCTTTGAGGAGGACTTTACATAAATGCACGGTTATTCTTGTGCTTAGATGAAGTCGCCTACCAACCTTTTGAACTGGCCCATAAGACACTGTGGAATAGTGGAAAAGAAATAAGAAATGAGGCTTCCCTTTCAGTTTCAACTTGAAAAGGCAGGAAGATTCACCCGTAGGCCTTCACACACAGACACGCACATCCCTAAAGGAGAGCACTTGGTAGTTAAATGTTGGCCCTGAACAGTGATAGCAGTAAACTCTCCTCAGATTCCTGCATCTCCAGTAGACTTTTATCCTTGTCCCCTGTGCATCTTTCTTAAGTTGCGTGGTGAAGCTGGAAAGATATGATTGTGCTCCTGTGTAATCTAGATCCATGCGTGTTTCCCACAAGCATCTCAAAATCTTCAAGTTGATAACTGATTTGTAATTAGTCTGCATGTTTTAGTTCCCTGAAAGCTGCGTTCTGTTCTTGAATTATATTCCCTCACTGAATGGCACGAACATCTGCCCAGTAGCCCCTTTAAAAACCCCAGCATCCTTGCCTCTCTCCTTTCTCATTTCTTCCTCAAGTCCCGTGGATTCTGTGCCCTGTATGTTTATTGGCTCCAATCCCTCCCCCACTCAGTGTCACAGTATTTTCAGGCCCGCATCATCCTTCCCCTGGGTGGTGGCAGTATTCTCCTCCTCTGTTGGGGATAGTGGTTGCAAGCAACAGAAACTTGATCTTGCTTCTCATACCCAGGGAGTGTCTACTGGTAGTATATTTGCTGCTCCAGGAAGTGGGGGGTAACTAGACTAGAAAAGGATTAAGTGTCCAGTGACCCCCGAAGGTAAAGTAGTTGGATCCCCAGCCATGGTTATCATATCAGTGATCTACTTCTATGTATAAACTGTCCCAAACTTAGTGACTTAAAAAGACAACATTTGTTTTTCTCATGAGTCTGCAATCTGGGGATGGCTTGGAGGGGACAGCCTGTCTGTGCTCTACTTGGAATCAAGGTAGAATTGCCTTTCTGCTGGCTGATGCTGCCAGTCATTTGGTATCCTGACTGGGGCCATGGGTTGGGATACACCCATGCATGTGGTCCTCTGTGCAGCATAGGGTTTCCTGTAATGTGGTGCTTGGGTTCCAAGGACAAGCTTCTCCAGAGAGAATAACCAAATGGAAGTTATTTCACTTTGTCTGAAGTAGTCCCTGAAATCTTGTGATGTCACGTCCATTCTTTCTATTCCAGAGGGGATTCTCGATGGAGGTGAAATAGACCCCACCTCTTGATGGAGAGTGGCAAGGCTCTGGAAGAAAGAACACGTAGAATTGAAAATAATGCTAAGGCCATTTTTAGAAAATACAATTTGTCGCAGTTTATGCAGATGGTGTTGTTTAGTGACCTATCAGGACTCAACATTCCTAGAAGGGAGCACCAGATTGGCTGTGCCTATCCAGGGTTTGCCTGCCCAGTGGTGGTGGGACAGTTAGTTTCACCCAATTGGTGATGGAAGAGACAACTGTCTTCTTCCAAGACTTCACAAAATGGGGAGTTTCTTCTCAAAGGGATATCAGTGGGGTTGGGGATTTAGCTCAGTGGCAGAGCATTTGGCTAGCATGTGCAAGGCCCTGAGTTTTATCCTAGGCCCTGAAGAAATATGGGGGAAAAAATCAAGGAAAAAAAATCCAAAGGAATATCAGTGTACTAAAAGGAAGATGGATAAGGGAATAGGGAGGATCTTTTGAATGCTAGTTGGCCAAAACATAACCAGTGTCTTCTACTTATTCTGACTTCCAACATTCATGTAGGTCTTACCTTGAGGCCATTGGGGTCTAAAGATTCTGTTGTGATCATGTGACCTTCAAACCTATAATCCTCTGACAGCTTCCCACAATTTCATCATCAGGCCTGGTCTCTTTAGATTGCAGTCAGATAACCATGGCTCTGACCCTTGCCTATCTTTGTAGGTGTCCTCCGGCCACTGCCCACAGCCCACAGCCCACATGTAGTCTTTGTTCCACCATGCTGCTTTCTGACCTTTCCTCACGTTTGTTGTGCTCTCTCTCTCTGGCAAATTTGTAGTTTCTCCTGAATCACAAAATTCCCCCTCTCCATTCTTGTGCACCAGGCTGATTTTTCTTATTTTGGTATCCATGTCTGGTGTCATCATCACTAAGAAACTTTCCATGAGACCAAGCTAACTTGTGGCCCTTTCTGAGCCCCCATAGCCTGCTGCAGTTCTCATCTTTATTCATCTGGGCAGTCTCTTCAGAGGAGCAGAGACCCTGTCTTCATTGTCTCTGAATCCCTGAGGGGTTAGGATGCTACAGGTCACAGGGTGGTTGTCCAGTAAATGCTCACTGAATGGTGGCAAATGATGCCCTAAGGTGGCCCAGATCCCATTTGCTAATATGATTGTCAAAGGCTGGTGTCACGGTGGGAGGAAACTTTTGCAGCTAACTGTTGGAAAGGCAGATGACAACTGTTCACCGTGGGTGGCACTGTTGGCCATACAAAGATGACCTGGAGGGGAAATCAGCTTGACCCATGTTTTTGAGCCACATTTAAATGTTGATGCTGGGTGTTTATGGGTTGGCCATAATTTTGGCCTGGATGGGGTAGGGAGGTTCGGATATATTTTCCCAAGAGCAATGAATAACAGGGGGAAGCACAATCATGTCACTGGGGAGGGGATGGGTCTTTCTGATACAACTGGTCTCTCCTTGTGACTTGGAAAGCTGCGAAGGAAAGCAGGAGAGGTTCAAGCAGATGCGGAGAGCAAAGATGGGCAGAGAATCAACTTTGTCCCTTTCATATACAGACACATGGTGGAATTAGGCCTGGGGAGCTTCAACCTGTGAAGGGACATGGAGGGGAGAGATTAGTAGGATGTTATCTCTCTTATTGGGTCTATTTTCTCTACCATTGCTGGAACTGAAGGTAGGAGCACTGTCTCATCAGAGATGCCCACCCAGGCCACACCACAGGCACGTGGCCACTGCCCCCAGCTCTGCGAAGGTGGTATCAGGCCTGTACAAGGGCAAGAGTGAATTCTAGCCCTTGCCGGAAGAGGACAGATGGGTTGAGGAGAGGGGCATCCCTGAGAGACTGGAGGCCGAAGAGCTCCCAAGCCCAGTGCAAGCTGCATGTAACGTATGGCTTAATTTCCTCTCAAATTAGACACTTGATAAAAAAAGTTATTATATCTGTCAAATTGCCAGGGCATTTTATGGGCGTGATAAACTAAGAACCACTGCTTTACAAACCTTGATGGGATGTTTCAGTACCTGAAAAACAATTTTATGGCCGCCCAGGCTACTAACAAATTGCAAATACTGATTAAGCCATAAAGTTACAACAACATTAAAATATAATGAGAGGTTATTGCACGCGGGAAAGCTCTTAAGCAACAGACACAGCTGCACTCAGCCGGCGAGTCAGGCTTGTGCTCCCCTTGGCAGAGGGAGGCATGTCAGGACCCAGTGTTCCCCGCAGGGCTGTACCTGGGCTGGGCTGGGGGTCCTGGTGAAATTTCCTCCAGGATAGAGCAGAGCCCGGAGAGGAGGTGCCCTCATTGAGGGTTTAGATTGAATCGTTCAATGTCATACTTCTTGGGAGACAGAGAAGAGAAGAAGAATCTTACATCCGTCCCACATGCCATGGTTTTGATGCAACCTTGACCCCTTGTTCTCATTCCCAGCAGAGGTTCTTTTCATCATGCAGTGGAATCTCCTACTTTGTGTACCTGCAAAATCCAAATGGTCAGTGTGCAGCCCTCAAGGAGAAATGCCATGTGATGCACAAGGTAAACAGACCTAGACTTTGCCTCTGAAGAGCTGCAGTCTAGTGAGGGAGACAGGAGTCATGCATGGGAAGATAAAAATACAGAGCAGAATTTACAGAGCTGGCCAAGTCCCTACACGAAGCGTACTGCTGGGGAGAGGAGAAGTTGGCGTTATCACTCTGTTCTCTTTGCCTCACTACTCTTCGATCAAGCTGAGATTTTCTTGAACTCCCCAGTCTGTCACCCAAGAAGCAACAATTCTTATCTGGATCAATGGTCCATAGCTTCAGCTAGGGGAGAATGTCAATGAAGCCCAGGTCTTCTGAGCGCAGGACTGCTTCTCTCGCCCGTGACAGGGGCTATGTTGTCCCAGTGTCTTTTGTAACTCAGCATGTCCAAATTTCCTTCTCTATCACTCACCCTAGGCCTGATGTCATCTGTGTGGTTCTTTTGATCTTAGAGCCTTAGGTTCTTACTGTCTTCACTTGCAGAGGTTGGCAGCTTCTCAGAAGTGGTAGGTGGGCTCTTCATTGAGGGTTTCCTTCACTAAGCACAGGCTCAGGACCGCATTTTACGGGCATGATAATAAGCTTAAATAAGCAACTTCAGTCTGGAAGGGACATAGTATGGAAGCATATTCAGGAGACAGGCAGCCCTTGCTGATTGCATTCCCATGAGAAGATGGGCAGATTTGGAGACAATGGCAAGCTTGAAGGACCGTACTGAGATACCCTACATTTTTTTTCCTAGGGAAGTCAATGATGCGGATGTCAGTCCCTTGTCACTCAGGTGGGGGAGGCAAAGTTAAACACTTTCAGGGAGCTTATGCAATGAGTTAACAGGAGAAACAGTGGTCTGCTTGTCTGAAGAGGTAACTCTGGAGTCAGAGGGGCAGAGTGGAGTCCAGACTAAGGACTCATTGGCTGAGTGGCCTGAGACAGGTTATTTAGCATCTTTGTGATTTAATTTCCTCTGTATAATATAAATTCTAGTATATATTTATATATTCACATATCATATGAGTATATCAGTGATATACTCATATATCATTTAATATTCATATTATAGGTCTTATTTGTATATTTATTATATTATGTTTAGCCTCACTTAAGTCACCACTCATAGGGTTATTTGGAGGATTAAATGAGTATGTATGTGGCAGACCTTAGAATGGGGTCGGTCTGGCACATCAAAAAATTTTAATTATGTCATTATTGCCATTTATTGAACATCTACTACATATTAGGGTCTCCATACTTTACATGAGTTATTTTTGGTAATATTCCTAATAAATATCAAACTTACTATTATTAGTTCTGTTTTATAAATGCAGAAACCTAGTGAAGCTCAGGGAGGAAAAGTCACCTGGTAATGGCTTAGTCAGTGGCAGAACTGAAATTCGAAACTAGCTTGATTTGATTTCAGCATTGCTGCTCAAGAGACCATGATTTAAAATATCTTTGAATTCTGTAGCTCAGGGAGCTAAACCCTGGGCAGCTACCTAGGGAAGTGGGAAGAAACTCTCGATCCCTCTCACCCATCCTGCATAGCATGGCGTAGGACTCAAACTTCAGCTCTGTTGGCCCTTGGTTCCAGGAGAAGCTCCAGCTCCTTGGTCGCCTTGAATATGGTACAGTCCAAGCCATCTGGTGTGCCTGCCACCTTGTGCCACCCGGCTTCGGCACAGCTCCCCAAGCAGCGCCCAATGAACAGAATGCCTGAGAGCAGCTTCAGTTTGGAAGGGACATAGTAGAAGCATATTCAGGAGACAGGCAGCGCTTGTTGATGGCATTCCCATGAGAAGATGGGCACACTTGGAGGACAAAGACACATTTGAAGGACAATGTCACCTAGGCAATAAACTGCCTATTTTTCTCTTTTAGGGCATGGTTGTATAAGAATGCAACACATAGAGCTATTGTCCTCAAGACTTCCAATTCATCCACTCCTACTCATTCATAATTTCTTCTAAATTTAGCTGTTCTTAAATACCTATGAAATAGCGATGCTGTACCAGGCACCAGAGATCAGTGACTGAATAAGACAAAGAATGTGTGTTGAAGACTTTTAGACTAATAGGTGACTATAGCGTTCAGTTCCAAACACTGTGTCAGATATACTATAGCTGAGGTGGACACAGAACAAGGGACAGGGGAAGGATGAGGGACGTTTAAGTCAGCTTGGGAAGATTCTGGGTCTGAGGCTGTTGAACTACCCAGGCCAGAGGGAAATAGCATAATCAAAGTTTTTGCTTTTCTCCTAGGAATACTGCTCTGTGCATCTAGGCTGTAAAAACATTAATGATGATAACTGACGTCTGTGTAGCACTTTGCCAAAGTGCTCAACGGTCCTGATAAGGCAGCCATCATTGTTAGTCCCCTTGGATACATTAAGAAACAAAGGTGTTGAGAATTGGTAGAAGTTCCCAGCATTCCCTGTTTGACCATGAGTTCCCAGCTCAGGAGGATATGGTTTCCATACACATGAGGGCTTTTCCTGGGTTGAGCTACTTTGGGGGCATATTTATGGTTCCTAGAAGAGTGCCCAGTGGCCAGGTAATTGGAAATGAGTGAATAAAATGAAGGTTCCTTTTGGTTCTACCACCTTTGTGCTCTTACTGTAGCACAGGCTTCTGCTAGAGAAAGAGTTTGCATGGGAGAAATGTTACACAAAGCCATTCCTTTCTTTCCTTATCCAGAAAGGAAATTAGGCAGGCACAAGGTTTTGGTGATCCTTGTGTATACAAACCCAGATGCCTCCCGGGTACCCAGGGCTGGGAAGCATTGCAGGGGTGTGTGGTGTGCGTGTAGAGAGGGACAGTGGGAGCCTGAGGGCTTTTGTATAGAGGTGGACGAGGGTGGGAGGAATCTACAGCCCTCCCCCAACATCAGACAGGGCCCCGCGTGGCTCAGCTGGAATCAGACACAAACAAAGTAGCCTTCTCCATGCCAACAAGAGTGGAAATAAGATGTGTCAGCAAGACGAAACCGCTCCTGGAGGCTCCGCCACAGTACCTATTAGAAGTGAAGTCAAGAGGCTGCGGGTGGCGGTGGAGAACCTGTGGTTAAGAAGAAGGGAATATTAGCGCCGACACACTGGGCCATAATGGAAAATGTCACCTTTTTCGATTCCTTTGAAATAGTCACCTGTGATATATTTTCTAATATTGCTGCCCTGTTTTTAGCTGGGTCATTTCTCCTCCAGGGCACCTTGGAAATGGAGAAGAGAGATGGGAATCACAGAGGAGCTGCGAGGAAGGAGCCTTGGTCTCTCTTGTCTGCAATATTCTAGAACTTGGGCTGGGCCTCTGTGTCCAGGCACAGGGGTCTGCTCTGACTCAGGGAGTGATTCCCTTACATTTTTCATCGTCCTTCCGGCCACTGCAAATCGGTCTCCCCTGTCTGCCCTCTGTGGAGAAGAGCTGGCAAACATCTGCTGTACCTAGATGGGCCTGCTGGTCAGCCATGAGAGAAGGCATCCCCATTCCTGAGTCGAATGTGAGATATGACCACCAGCCAACTTTAAGTCTTTTGATCACTTTTAGAAGCAGCCACCAGTGTGTCATTACCTTAGCATTGCCACATCTTTCCAAGGTGAACAGACAGACCATGGGCGATAAAGGGGATATAATTTAGAAGCACCACATATCAAAGTAAGAACAGGGTATATGTGTGTCTGTATCTCTTAGAGGGACATTTTGGCAGCACATCACCTATAGGTCCGCTAGGTAGAGCATGGGCTTACTGGGTTCCTATTTGTTTCAGTGGGTACACTGTCTACGTGTGTCCTGAGACCTGGGGTAATCATCTCCACATATCTCCAGATATTGCTAAGGTGTTGCAATAGCAGAGATCATCCCTTTTGCTTTAATACTTTTTATTCTCTGTTTCTTGGTAAACTAATCTGCATCCCAGGGCGTCAGGCAGGCCAGAGCATCTCCACGTTGCCATGGGTTTATACAAGGATGTGTGGTAGCAACTCACAGCAACAAGAGTACTGTCCATATCAGCGCCTGCAATGCCCAGCACTCTGGTAGTCATTTTACATTCAAAGCCTCTCATTTCCTTTTCTTTCTTTCTTCTTTTTTTCCCCATTTGTTCTTTTTATATATCAAAGACTCTCATTTTCATTGTGCTTTGCTGGGGTTTTGCTTGCATTGGTCTGTCTCTGGTAACAGGATCACATTTGCTTGCTGGGAGATTTCAAAGTTACATGACTGAGTTTTGTGAAAAGTAAATGAGTTTTCTTTTCTTTTTTCTTTTTTTTTTTTGCAAGATTTTTGGTCTCTGGTTGCTTCTCCTTCTAACTTTCTCTTTATACAAAGTATTTCCAACCTTGGCTGGCCCCTTGATGGAGCGGACCTGATAAAGGGCACCATCTTCCTTTCCCGTCAGTCAACCTCTGACTTTCTCCATCTCCACACCGAATTGTCTGTGCCTATTTATTCTGGGCCTTGGATGTTTCTGACACCTGCATGTTCTGACTCAGCCATCCCAGCCCACCCTCTCCCAAGGTCTCATTTCATTTGGTTTGTGCTCTCCAGTCCCGGGAGTGGACCTCTTATTTTCCTTGTCCAAGGTGGCTTACAGGTCTACCCAGGAATAAAAAAAATTGAGTCAATTCTAGTAAAGAAGTTGATGGGGAGAAGTGTGTGGGCTGAAGAATGCTGGGATTCCTTTCTTATGTCAGTGTGTCTGTTGGCCCTACAGGGTTTATAGATGATAAGAACAAGGATCTAAATAACTGGCTCAGGATGTCATAGTTAAGCCTAGGATGGAGGTGAGATTCTACCCTAGGCCTGTGTGATTCCAGAACTCTCTCCACTGCATTAACTTGCTTTTTGCAGAAAGGATTCTGAGAACTTGGCTGTAGGGCTCTGTAGAAAAGGATCAAATACTAATTCTACTAAATCAGTCTGATGAAAGCTACCATACTTCTAGTAGAAATTAAAAATTGAGTTCCTAGTAACCTTTTTGAAAGCACTGTATGCTTTAATCCTTATAACATTTCTTCCCCAATCCCCCTCCCCCCATTTTCTAGATGAGGAACCTGAAGCTATGAGACATTAAAATAGCAGCCATCTAACAGGGACAGTGTTACCAACATGATAATGAGCATGGTTATATTTTTTGAAGTGCACCCCAACTTACAAGATTTTTTAAGGCCTCACCCATCTCCACACCCTATCTCTTCATTGGCAAAGAGAAACAGGAAACATAGGGAAATGAGTTCAGTAGAAATAATGCTTCCTCTGCTCAGCATAGTCACACACACACAACCATACACACACATTTTATTTTGTGTTTTTAAATAGTGTGGTAATTCTCAATGTCCCAAATGCTCAAAAACCAGTTGTTTTTCATGTGTGCTACAATGCACCATTTAATCTCCTCCTCCTCCTCCTCCTCCTCCTCCTCCTCCTCCTCCTCCTCCTCCTCCTCTTTCTTATTTTTCTTCTCCTTTTTTGGTACTGGGGATTGAACTCAGGGGCACTTGACCACTGGGCCATATCCCCAGCCCTAATTTGTATTTTATTAAGAGACAGGTTCTCACTGAGTTGCTTAGTGCCTTGGGTTTGAATTAGCAATCCTCCTGCCTTAGCCTCCCGAGCAGCTGGGATTACAGGTGTGTGCCACCCCACCTGGCAAAAATGCATTTCATCTTGACATGGACGTGGTGCACAAACACCATGCCTGGCGCTGCAGGCACTGACTTGATACTGTCTGCTTGGGATGCTTGCTGCTATTTGGAATGCCTACCTCAGGCAGTGCAGTGTCTGGAAAGTCCTGGGAACTGTGTCTTTCCAGTGTTTCAAGAGCATGAGGGCCCAACAGATTCTTTCTGGAAAGTCTGTTTCTTAGTGACAAAAGTAGAGAGTGAAGAGGTTTAGGTGCCCTTGTAGAATGAACAAAGGAAGGTGTACAGCTCTGTGTCATTATTCCCGAGGTGCAGAGTGGAGACCCCCATGCAGGCAGGTGGCTTGGATTTGAGTCCCTCTATGGCTGACTGCCCATATGACTTTGGGTAAGTTATTTCCATTTTTTGGCTAGTCTTGGGTTTCTCATCTATCAGGTTAGAGGAATTAGGGTCAGGTTAAATGATTGCCTATTGTTTTATTTTGCGGTTCCATCTCCACTGCATGACTTCATTCAGGCATTCTTCTCCTGTTGCCTATGGGGGCCCCTGACTGTCTCCATTCTTGTCCCTTGATACACATTCCATCTTCCTACCCCCAGCCCCCAGAGTGGACTTTCTAAATATGAAAACTTGGTCAGGTCATCACTGTCTCTCCTAAATCCCTCACACCAAAGTGATAAACAGAATTCCTTGCAATGGACATAAACAAGGACATAGAGGATGTGGGCAATAGGATTATGAAACATGGTTTGCCTATTATATAGGGAACTATGTTCCCCACAAAACTGAGATGCCCATTTTCCCCCAAATCAATGAAGTATTTTATAAAACTTGAATTTCTATAGTAATAACTTCCCAAAGTAGAAAGTTTTTGGTCACATTCACTAATCACAATGCATTAACTTTAGAATTTACTAATAGAATAATATTTGACATACACTTTAGAAACTTAGAATTTAAAAAAAAAAATCCCAAACTTAGAACAACTTTAAAAAAATGGGACAGAAAGGAAGTCAAACTTCAAATAATAGATTGTTTCAAATTATTAAAAGTCTGAAATCCCACATTTCCAAAGTTGCGGGGAGGGAAAAATTTAATTTTGAAGGATGATTCACATTCTCAAATTCTATATTAATAAGGAGAAAGTAAATAATGTAAAAATTGAATTCAAGAAGTAAAAGAAAGAAAAATAATAAAACCAAGGAAAATGAGAAGCAAGAGAAGGCAAGATAAAAGCAGAAACAAACAAATTAGAACAAAGAAAGAGTGAATATTTAAAAAATACAAAAACAACCAACTGAAACACGACAGATTAAGCTGCTTTGGCAAAGATTACAAAAACAAACAGACAACCCCCCAAACAAAGAGATGATTATGATCAAGAAAAATGTATCACATCAGATTGAATACATTATTTCTTGTTATTAGTGTAGCACATTACTACAGACTTAGTAGCTTAAGACGACACAAATTTATTCTCTTGAAGTTCTGGAAGTCAAAAGTCTGAGATAGGTTTTATTGGGCTAAGGTCAAGGTGTTTGGCAGAGTTGGCTCCTTTTGGAGGTGCTGAGGGAAGACTCATTCCCACAGTTTCTAGATGCTGGACGCCTCCTGCATTGCTTGACTTGTGACCCCTTCCTTGTATCACTCCAGTCCCCAGAGATCTTCTTTCTCTAGCCACACCCTACCTGCCTACAGATACTGCCCACTTAATTCATATCAGTGGATCAATCCAATGATAAGGTTTCAATGTGCATTATCTAATCATTTCACCTCTGTTCTTGCTCACATATGATTCTTTTGGAAGACAACACAGCCAATAACAGGGGAACACTATCCAGCCTATCATGTTTCATAATCACAAATATTTTCAAATTAAATGTGAAAAATGTTAATATAGATCTTAAGTATACTCACCACAAAAAGTAACTATGTATGGTGACAAAATAATTGATACAATAATTAGCTTGATTGTGGTAATCAATTCAGAAACATCACATTGCATACCTTAAATATAAACAATTTTTACAGGTTGACTATACTTTAACAAAGATGGAAAAACCCAAAAGCAAAATAATTAAGCAAATATTATATGTAAAAAGATTTCAGTAGATCTGAAAATCTACATAAATGGTAACCTCTATTCTGAGAAAATTTCCAAAATTAACTCATGAATAACTAAAACAAACAAACAAACAAACAAAATCAGCAGAAAACAGATCCTAATTTCTTCATCAAAAGTGACTAGATCTAGGTAGTTTTGTGGGCAAGTTCTACCATGTCTATAATGAAAAGACAAGGCCCAGATGACTTAAGAGTCTGCAGTGCAAAAAAATATGGAATATCTTCAATTTCATTTTTTGACTCTGATTAGAAAACTCAATGAAATCTCAAATAAAAATATAGAATAATTGCACTTGAGTAGAAATGTAACATTTCTGAGAAAAATATTAGCAAGTGAAATATAGCAATGTATTAAAAAGGAAAAATATGCTCCAACCATGAGGCTTCATTCCAAGAATGATTATGAAAGCTTGGCTCAACATTAGGAAGTGTAGTAATGCAATTTAAAAATGTGCTGTAAGTTGTTAAATTAATAGGTTAAAGGAGAAAATTACATGATCGTCTCATTAGGGTCCCCAACTGCATTTTACAAAATTCAACATCCAGAACTGGAGATAGATACTAATTTAGAAAAATTTATACATCATGGTAATTCTGTATTTTTGTTGAGGTCTAGCCAATGAAATAATAAGATAAAAGTAAATTAGAAAAAAATATTGGAAAGAGCCAAAACATTTCCAGTATGGATTACAGTATTTTTGTAAACCTAGAAAATCTAACTAAATCAAAAGAGGATCTACCAGATAAGAGTTCAGGAAGTGAACTGATATAAGACAAAGTCAAACACTTTCCTATGCATTAACAACTACCAGTTGGAGACTAAGAGTGGAAAAAAAATACTGCTCAAAATTAGCGTAACTTGTAAATAAATAGTTAATTTCTGGAAATTAACAATAACATGAAACATAGGAAATCTGTCAAAGAACATTATGAAGTGCTTGAAAGAGCTAATAAGATAACTGAAAAATTTGAGAAACCATATTATTGCTGCAAATACTTATTCCTGCAAATAATTTCTATCTGACGTCTATGCAACATATTATGAAGGAATAGTAATTAAATAATATCTTATTGGCATGAGAATTGACAAACTAATTTATCAAAAGTTAATTATAGGAGGATTTGGATTTCAATGCTATTAAATAGAGAATAACATTTTTTAACCTTAGGTGAGAAGAAGATGCTTCAAATGATCTTCTAAGAATTACATTAAGGTTGAAAACCTTTTAAAAATCAACAGATTACATTACATAATAATTTTATACTTTTCCACATTAAAAGACATTAACGAAGTTAATAGACAAACAAAAACTCAAAAATATATATTAGATGTGATAGGAAAATATTTAATAACCATAATATCTAAAGAACTTCTAGAAATCAATAAGAAAAAGGTACATAGCAGCAAAATGATGTTAATTGATGATTCACAGAAAAAGAAAAGGAATTCCAAAAACTTAAGAAAACATCTTCCACAAGAGAAAGTAAATTTATGTTAAATCTGTGATATATACCTTTTTACCTCTTAGAAATGGAGGTAATATGTTTTGAGATATGTGGAAACATGTTATCAGTGGAGATATAAATTGATTGGTGTAACATCTGGAAGGGCAATTTATCCATGTGTCAAATTCAAAATGGGCATTTACTATGACCTAGCAACTATATGGGTATATGTTTATCTATGGAAACAATCTTACAAATTTACAAAGATGCATATGTAATGTTAACTAATATATAATTTATTTTAGTGAAGAATTATAACTTTCTTAAATGTCTACCAGTTAGTGATTTATTTTAATATATTATGATTGACTCAAATCTGACAGGTTAGATGGAGGTTTAGTAGTCCCATACCTAACCCTTTAAGGATGAAGGCAAGAGTACAGAAGGGTGCATATCTCAATATAGAAAAGGTGCAAATTAAGCTAACAGACTGCTAAAATAAAAATACTATATCTTCCCATCTTCATTTAAACGTATCTTCAAACATGGGAAAAAATATAGTTTCATTTGGCTGAAATATATAGTTTCATTTGACAAATATAAAGATAACCAAATTTAATTATTGTGCTAATCTCAATGGTCTGATGAATCAGAGGTATTTGGATGAGTGGAAACAAAGAAAAAAAAAGGAAAAGAAAAAAGGCATTCTTAATTTTCCTATGCATTTATTACATAAAATTTATTTTTCTTGTTTCTAGTTCAGTCAATGATTAATATGTTGTTATAATTGAGATTTTCATGCAAATTGTGTTTTATTGACAATGCCCAAACAGACAGACTTTCTGGAGTCATCGTATTTTTTTTAATGTAGTCTTGTATTAATTTCAATTTGGAGAAATTGTGCTCTGCTGAGGCAGTAGCAAACAGAATTGTCGATATCAGCCTTAAAGTGATTCACAGATTCGGAAATGAACATGAATTTTATATATGCTGTTCGAACGTTAAAATGGGTCACGTATGATAAATTATTCTTAGTTCAGAAAATGCTACAGAGCATATCACTTTCATTGTATAAATTGCTGTCACTTATATTGTGATATTCACTGACTTTTAAAGAAATATCTAGATCCATACAGAAATGTGAAGAGTTGGCATCATAGGCTTTACCCATTTACACTTACACACGCACACATGTAAAAAGTACAATCACACACTGCATAGTGATGTTTCAGTCAACAGTGGACTGTGTGTTAGTTATCTTTCCATCACTATGACAAAATAACTGAGAAAATCAACCTATTTGAAAGCTTCAGACATTTTAGTCCATGGTTGCTTGACCTCACTGCTTTGGTCTTGTGGCGAGACAGAGTATCATGGCAGGGAGTGAGTGGTGGAGTAGAGCTGCTCAACCCTTGGTGGCTGGGAAGCAGAGAAGAAGGGACTGGCATCCTAATATCCCCTTCAAGGCCACACTTAGATGTTCATATAAACACCCTCACTGTATGGGCTGTCATGTCAAAATACAGCACATAGTTAAATACAGTCCCTACCACTTGATAATAATGGTCTGTATTACTGATATACTTTGATTAGAGTGTACTCCACTTACAAAAAAATGGATCACTGTAAAACAGCATGCCACGTTAAGAGTAGCCTCACACTTTCCATGTTTATCAGATTTCTTATTTCATCATCTTTTCATTTAATTTCATGTCTAAGTGCACTCTATGATGTTCTCACAACAACAAAATCACCGAATAAGGCATTTCTCAGAATGTACCCTGTTTTTAAGGGACCTGAGACGATAATATAAATTGTTTAATATTGAAAAATATACCTCAGCCACTGTGAGCAACTTTTGTAATTGGCATGGTATCTCACGAAGACCTCTGGACCCATGAGTTAGATTACAAAGGTAGTAAGAAAGTGGCCACTTGGCTCTACTGGGGAACAGTCTGACATTGTGTAAGTCATTCCTATCTTGAGAGATATGGTGAATTGGGTCCTCCTGACTCCTGCCTAAGCCCTCTGATGCTGAAGCCACCTCTGTGCTCTAGGACAGTGTCACCTTCTGACATCAGCAGTAGCACATTCCCCACTCTTCCCTGGTGTTTGTCCACGACTTTCTAGTATTCAGAAGATAAGAGAGAAAGTTACCTGGGGCCTGAATAGGGCTGACCTTGTGCATGAGTGCTTGGAGTGACGGGCCAGTCTGTGTCAGCCTAGAGGGCTGGCTTCTGAGCAAGTAAGACCCCGTATGTTCTTTAACAAATTTAAATTTCTTGTGTATTGGTGACTTGTGAAGCCTACTAGGTCAGGCAAGCTGCCTCCAGTGGCTGAGGTAGGGCTAATGCTCAACTAAAAGGAAAAAAAAAAAAACAACTAGTTGGGTGTGTTGGCTCATGTCTATAATCCAAAGACTTGGGAGGCCGAGGCAGAGAGATCACAAGTTCAAGACCAGCCTAGGTGACTTCAGGAGACTCTGTCTCAAACTAAAAAGTAAGGAGGGCTGGGGCTGTAGTTCAGCGTTAAAGCATGTGCAAGGACCTGACTTCAATCCCCTGGACTGCCAAAAACAGACAAAGGGTTTTCCCTGGTGACATATCTTGAGTGGGTTGTCAGGCCTGGGCAGTGGTCAAGCCAGCCTCTGGGGCATAGTGATAAGGCCATTCCCAGGGAAGGGTGAGTGGGCAGTGACATGTGAACCTGCACCCAGGAAAGAGGTGCAGTCACGTGGGAAGGACAGGCATGTCAGGGTTTGGGGTGTAGAACGCAGCTTGGTGAGTCCCAAAGCTTCAGATCCCTTCTGCTCAGAGTGAAGCATCTAGAACCTTCTTATCTGAAGCAGGGATGGGTCTGTGTGTACCTGGGAACTCCCCAGGGAGGATTTGTCCATAAAGGGACTTCAGTGGGTTCCTGAAGATTTGAGAATATCAAAGAGCTTATGCATTTGCGAATGAAGAAGAGTTAAATAGATACCAAAACCATACTTTTCTTCCTTTACATTTTGTCTGGGCACTCAAAATGCAATGGGAAGACCAACAAGATTTCTGACTTTAAAATATAAATTCGTGCATAGAAGGCATGTGCAGGGCCAGCTTTATGGGCATGTTTGCCGAGTGCTTACATAGGGCCCCATGCTTCAAAGGTCCTGTGTTTGGTTTCATGTGCTATTATCACTGCCTTGAAATTCTGAACGATTGCCAAAAGAATGGAACCCATATTTTTGTTTTGCACTGGGTTCCACAAATTCCATAGCTGGTATGGGCGTATGTCATTCTGATACAGTCCAACCATATTACTGGTGGCCTCACTGGTTAGAGATCTGCATCCTTTCTCTGGATTTCTGCTGAGTTCTCCCTTGTTCCAGAGCCTTGAGCTATATAGCATTATCCAGCTAGTTGGTTGGCTTCCAGGGAAGATACAGTGGCAAAGGGTTGGGGGAGGTAAGGCACTGGCTTGTTTATCTAGTACAGAGTATCTCTCTATGGAATGGTGAACACCCAGGTGGCAAACAGAGTTGGCATATAGTTACATTCTAGTTATTTAGGTTTGTTGTTAACAAATAAGCTCCTTGAAAATGGGCTTCATGTTGATCTGCCATTATATTCCCAGTGCCTGGCACGGAGTGGTATTGGCAGATGTGTTTTTCAATGAACACTTAAATGTTTGAGATACAAAGTGGCCTTGTAAGTGGTGGAGGTAGAAAGGCTAGTTTTGCATTTTTGAGGGGCATGACCCTCAGAAGAAATTTCTAGAAATGGGAGATCAGGAGAGCTTCGTGACTCTAAGATTCGGACTTCTTGCATGGGAAGTCAAGTTAATGGGTCTTCAGACATGGTGAGACTGAAGCAAACAGTGGTGAGACAACTACATTGATGGAGGGACCCATCAAGTGGAGATTCCTACTTGAATTTCTCTTGTTTCCTCACTTTGGAATACCCCAAGGATTTTCCTCAACTCTTCCCACACATAATGCCTATTTGAAGTTGTCTGGATGTGGGTATCATCCATCCCACGTTATGAAGCAGGAAACTGAGGCAGATGACACGTTTCAGAGGCCTGATTCAGACTCCACTGAGCTAAGCTTGCATTTAGACACAGCCTCATGTCTCTGGCCTCCTGGAGATGAGGTTAATTCAATACCAAAAGCATGCTGTTGACCGCCTCTTTTTCTCACCTGAGGCATCTCAGTGGGTCTCCATGGCTGTGCAGAGCCCTCGAGAACATGTACAAGGCAGGGGAGTTAATGTCTCGACAAAGACCTGCAGCAGGCCACCCCTTGCTGCTTTCCCAATGACAAGGTGCATCCTTCACCTCACATCCACCAAGCATTTGGCTTTGAACACGATGGCGCTTGCAGAGGGCTTGGAGATCCCCGAGGGTGGCAGGTGCTCGATATTAACATAACATCAACTTTTGTCAAGCAGAACGTTCATTCGCTCAGGCTGCTGATGCACAGAGCTCCCCAAAGTTTCGAAATATGCAAAACTGGCTCACCGGCATCTTTACACCTGGTCGAACCTCTTAATGGCATCTCTCCCTCTTGCTCTGCCCAGCAGCAGGCTGCCGTGCACAGCTTGAACATCCTCTCTCTTCTCTCCTCTCCCTCACCTCTTCTCCTGTCAGTTCCTTCCTCCCAGGCTTTCATGCACCGAGTCATTTTTCTGGAGTTATCACGTACTGCTCCGCCTAACTGCTACATCTGAACGTGGCTGAACTAATGATGCAGCAATTAAGAGTGATTAGGGTTATTGATAATAAAAAGACTTCATAAACTTGATTAAATGCATTCATTAATGAACATGTTGCGTGTGCTCACGTGGGGGTGGGGTGGGTGGAATGAAAGGTGGAAAAGATAGGAAAAAGAAACTCAATAAATCTCCCATGGTGGTTTTGAAGATGACGAGGGGGGCTGAGATATTTGGCAAGAAGATCAGGAGTCCGCAGGGGTTTGGACGTTGAGAAAATTGTAGCAAAATTGCCACCCAGAGCATGTCGTTCGTTCATTTCTGTGTAAGAGTTTATGGGAGCGGGAGAAAGGGTACAAGATAGTGTTATCAAGAAGCCCCCAAGAATTACCTGAACTGTCTCAAGTTTGAGATCCCCTTCCTTCCCGGGGGTGAGCAGTTGAGGTTGTTATTAATTAATAATTCTCCTGCCATGGATGCTGCTGTTGCTGTGTTCATGTGCCTTGATTCTCTACTTCTTCTTTTTTGTTTAAAGAGAGAGAGATAGTTTTTTTTTTTTTTTTAATATTTATTTTTTAGTTTTTGGCAGACACAACATCTTTGTATGTGGTGCTGAGGATCGAACCCAGGCCGCACGCATGCCAGGCCAGCGTGCTACCGCTTGAGCCACATCCCCAGCTCTTGATTCTCTTCTTGCTTGCTAAGGGTAATAGTGCCACACGCATGACAGCCTTCTCTGTCTCTTTCTTCGTCAAAGCTTTGGAGTGCTGTGGATACCAAGTGTGGGGTCCTTGTCCTTCATACAACACCCAGAAACTGGGAAAACCTTACAGCTCATTTTTCTTTAAAGGTTTAGAAAAAAATCTCATTAATTCTGACCTCAACTCAGAGTAAGGATAATTCAGAAAGGAATCCTCTGATGAGACCTTCATGCAGTGTATGCAGATTCCAGGCAGTACAAATAAACCTGATTTCGAACAGATTGAAAGGGGGGTTAAAAACTTTGAGGATGGCAGTACAAGATCTCAAAAATGAGTGTCTCCCAAATTAACAAGTGAGTTACGTGGAATGTAGTCTTTGAATCACCTCTTCGAAGCCCTCTGTTCCCCCAATGGGCAGAATTACCACCTCTGGGATGGGAGTCCCTGTGTTTCTCCTTTGCTAGCAAAGCAATAAAACAACTTATTTATCCTTTTTCTAAAAAAAAAAAAATGAATAGGAAGGGTTGAGGGTGTAGATAGATCAGTGGTAGAGTACACATTTAGCAGGTGCAGAGGTCCTGGGTTCAATCCCCAGCACCAACATTTTTTTTTAAAAGGGAGAACTAAGCTCTTTCTTTATTAGAGGAACCCTTAATACACTTCCCAAGCACCCATTTAGTTACGGTGGCATACTGTTTATAGTATCTTCCTGCCCCTGGACTAGATTCCCTTGGGACCTCCCAGACAAGCAAGCTGTTAACTTGACCCTTGTTCCTGGTACTTCCAAGTAGTTATTCTGAGTTTCTTTTCATTCTGTTAATGATTTTTAAAATTGATAGTGTTCCTCCATTTGGCTTCAGTTAGTTGCAATTAGTATCATTAGTATGATTTTCCTGTACTTCCTCAAACCCCATTCTGGCCTCATCTGGGGAAAGTGTTGGTCCCACCAGCTCTCTGTGCCACCCTGTCTAGCCTCTGTGCCACCTGACGGGCCCTTGTGTGCACAAAGGCCTGCCTGGGTGGAATTTAGTGAATTGGAGGCACAGCACTCACTCACTTCTGCAGCATAGCCACACTGAAATGAAATACTGGAGCTGTTTTAGAAGATTCACACGCTCACCATGTAACTGATACTGAGCAGAAAGATTCAGTAGGCCCCTTAGGTTTGTGAACACCATTGATTTTGCCCTCAAACCACTTCTGTCAGATGTTGAATTGGTCAGAGGCCTGCTGTCTAGTCAACAGCATTTACCAGGAAAGCCCTTGGCGTAGGCTGCTACACCTTGGAGTTATGAGAATCGACAGTCATGAAGAGAATCCCTGGACCTCAGGGCTGGATGGTGCTTAAATTTCATCTCATGTTCTAATCCCTTTAGCAGCACCCTGTCAAATGGTCCCCACTCAGGGGACCTATTTTACTTAGTGGGGGTCAGACTGTCAGGAAGCTCTTCTTGAGGCTGAGACAAAGTCACCAGAACCTAAAAGTTATATTGTGGGATTGCTCTGTAGGGAAGATGAAGTAGTAATGAGGTCTTTGTGGCACTCCACAACCACACTCTTTGGGATGAATATCAAAGTGGACCCTGTGTGACGCTAGACTCCTCTGGTGGGAAAGTGACTTGCTAAGATCTAGTGGGCTTGCTCAATATGTATCCATTTCACCACTTAAGGTTGCCTGGGGGATAACTGGCCCTTGCTCTAGAGGAGCTCAGGGTTCAGTTGGGGAGACAAGGGATATCTTCATGAAGGCTATTGTAATATTTGGCAATATCATACAAGCTAGTCAATGAACTGCAGAGCATTTAAAGCTGGAGAGGAACTCAATATACATCAATAGCCGTAAATATAAATTCATTTGTAAGAATTTGACCTTAGAAAATAATCTTAGAAACAATGTATGTGCAGGATGTTCATTGCAGCATTATTTATAATAGCTAGAAATTAGAAATAACCTTAATGTCCAACAATAGGGGATTATTTAGAAACTTATAGTTAAATTCATTTAAATGGAATATTATGTAGTCATTAAAACCATGATTTAAAATAATGTTTTAAGGGCATAAGGAAATGTTTATAATGGAATCTTTAGTGAAAACAAATAATCAAAAGGCAAAGTTGTATATTAAGTTTTGAATATTTGTGATCTATCATCTGTCTTTTCTATCTATCTATCTATCTATCTATCTATCTATCTATCTATCAATCAATCATCTGCTATGTTTGAAGAACTAGGGATTGTACCCAAGGGTGATCTTCCACTGAACTATATCCTCAATGCTTTTTATCCATTTTTTCTTTCTTTCTCTTTTTCTTACCTTTCTTTCTCTCCTTCCTTCCTTCCCTTTTTCTCTTCCTTCCTTCCTTCCTTCCTTCCTTCCTTCCTTCCTTCCTTCCTTCCTTCCTTCCTTCCTTCCTTCCTTCCTTCCTTCCTTCCTTCCTTCCTTTCTTTCTTTCTACTGAGATTGAACCCAGGGGTTCTCTACCAGTAAGCTACACCCCAAGCCCTTTCTATTTTATTTGGAGACAAGATCTCCCCTAATTGCCCAGGCTGGCCTTGAATTTGTGTCCTCTTGCCTCTGCCTCCTAAGTCACTGACGGGACTACAGGCATAGACCACTGAAGCCAGCTTCTATCACTTATATTCAACACTGGAAATTATTATTTTCTTTATACTTAACTGTATTTTTCAAAATTTGTAATGAAAGTAAAACAGTATTTTTTTTTTCATAAGAGGCAAACTCAATTTATGTATCTTTGCTTGTTGTTTTTATGGTAGGAAAGGGGACGCAAGACCAAGCTGGGTGGGGAAAGATGGAATTTTCTCCAAGCAGAAAGTAAGATGGAAGGGAACTTGCCCAGTATTTCTAGCCCTCTGGGACTCCATCCTGAAGGCTGGAGGGGAAGTTAGGTGAGAGAAGAGATGTGCTGGGCAGGGATCTTTTGGAAAGACTCGATGAAGAAGTGGCCGAGAAGCAAGGTAGGTGGGTCAGAGGGGACGGGATTTGGCTGGCATTTTGGGTATAGGCCTGTTAGGATGCAGCTTCCAGATGGAGCTGGAAGGTGGCCTGTTAGAATGTCAGATGGGGGCAGCATCCGATGCAGGTCTGCTTCCAATACCTACAGTAAAATCTTATGCTTTACCTTCTGACTTTCCTTGAATTTAACTGAAATTTTGGATATTAAACCAGTCTAGCTTGAGCTGTGCACGTCAGCAACCTTGTCTAGAAGGACACTGCCCTTCTTGCTGCCTGTATGATCCCATCTATTCTTCAAGAAGCAGGCGCAGCCTCACTTCTTCTAATCCAGACCTCAGGTGTGTCCTTTCTGCACACCTTCCGCATTGGCCTCTTCCCTGTTCTCCTCCCATCTTGTCTTTGATGATTGGCTGTCTTAACTCACGTATGTCTGATACATCTCATTAACTACATTTTAAGACTCTGTGGGGCTGGAACTCTGGCTCATAACTCTTCAATGCTTTTCATGAGCCCCCTGAAGAAAGGCGTATCAAAACTGAAAGAGGGCTGGGGATATGGCTCAGTTGGTAGAGTGACTGCCTCGCATGCACATGCCCTGGGTTCAATCCCCAGTACCCCACCCCCTGCACACACACACACTCACAAAAGAGTTTAAAACTTAAAGACTGCTTAAATATTCCACCCAACTCTGTATTTTATAGGCTGTGCAAGAGTCAGAAGGAAAGTCAGTGACTTGTCCAAAGTTGCCTTGTGATAAATGAGAAACAATTTATGAATGCAGCAAATGTTTAGTGGGCTCCTGTCCTCAAGATCAGGGTACACAGTAAATACTTGTTTGTTTGCTGATTGAATGAATGGCTAATATTGACTGCATCCTGAAGTGGAAACTCAGACTTAACTGTAATAAATGTTTTCAGCAACAATTATTGCCAGGCACCCTATATGCAATCATCATTTCTATTCCTCATATTCACCCTGTGACATAAGCTTAACCCTCTGATGGATAGAAAGTAGTAGAACTAGAATTCAAATCCAGTGTCTACTGCTGCATATTCTGTGCCCTTGATCAATCGGCCATGGGACCCTGGCCCAGCATTGAGGATCACATGTATGGGAGGAGTCACAGGAGTCATCCCGGGCATCTCTGGTTTCAAGGTCAAATAAAGATCTGGCCAAAATTATCTTCAATTTAATGTCCTGTTATGAGCTGCCTTTATGATCATTTTCTTCTCCTACAAGGAGACCTGAAATTTTGTTTTGGGAGGGGGCATAGGGGAGTCCTGTTTTTCTCTGGTGGCTTTGCACTTGGGCAATTAGGTCTGCAGTTGCGAAAACAACAGCATCCAGTCTGCAGTGGGAAAGAGAAAGAGAGAAAATTCTATCATGTCAGAATAATGAGATCTGTGATTTCAGCACTTACTGGGTCAAAGACACACACAATGTGTTATCTGTAATGCTTTCCTCCTGACATTTGGGGAAATTGCATTTATGCAGAGGACACAGGATGCTGGAACGTGGTACTTCACTGATGCCACTCAGGGTTGACAGACTGCAGTCCTTCCTGTCAGAGCCTGGACCTTGATATTCCTCAGGGAGGCTGAGCCCTGGCCCATCCAGGGAGGTAGGAGGGGTCCTGAGGCCCTGCTATGCTCACTGTTGCTCTAGCTGTAAGGGAACATTCCAGAATCCACAAACGGGGTGGGTAGGTCAATTTAATGAACAAGTTGTCATGTGTCACTTAATGGTGGGGACCTGCTCTTGGAAACAATAATCTCCTTGTAGTGTGAATGTCATAAGATGGCTACGAGGTGGTTAGGTGATATAATCACATAGGACCACCATCATGCATGTAGCCCATTGTTGATCCCCCACTGTTTTGCAGCAAATGACTGTGTATGAAGTGACCTCTTCAGGCATCCTATGTGTGCTGGATGAAGCTTTCTTCTAATCCAACATCTTCAAAACCACTTTTTTTGCTTCTAGTCTTTCCAGGGCACCAGATATTTAGGACAGTCTTGGGTTTCTTTTGGAAGAAATTTAGATTTGTAATGGAGGCTTCTTTTTTCCTCTCCAATTCCTGCACAAAGAGGCCCATCGGCACCAAAGGAATGAGGCTTGCTGCTCTGAGGCTGATTCAGAGGCAGGAGTTTATCGCTCTCTCTTCTGTGTTCCTGCACCCTTCCTCCTGTCTCGCCGCTCTCTTTATCTGCCATGGCAGTGATGGAGTGATTGATTATCCTGCCTCAGATGTCTCGTGTAGTTTTAAATTTAATCCTGCCACACAATAAGCAGACAGAGGGGGAGGTGCATGTGCGTGCATGCACATGCGGGGACACACACACACACACACACACACACACACACACACAGACACACACAGAAAACCCAAGCCGGCAGTGATTCTCTGAGTTGATGGTGGTGGTCAAACCTCTCCCCTGCACATAGCACTTCAAAGGATTCTCTCTCTCTCAACCTGGGGACCATTTTCTCATCTGGTTCTCTCAGAGAGTCCTAGTGGTTTGTTAAACAGCATGACAGACAGCACATCCCACATTCACTGTTCCTCAGAGGCTGGTACTTTCTGTGGCAGTAAAATGAGGCAGTTGGACTGCTAAATAGCCTTTAAACATTTTTAGAACAGAGCTTGTTTTCCAAATGAAACTCTTACCTGGAATCCCAATGTTAAAAATAGATTAGAGCGATGAACAGATTCCCTGGCCAGTAACTTTCTGTTCTTTGGTCAGGTTCATGGAAACATTAGCAGAGCCCCTAAAGTTTCTTCCATGAGCCCTAGAAGTCTGTAATACTCTGTTAGAAACCCTCTGAGCCATATGGTGAACCCTTTCCAACCGCAAGGATCAGAGAGTTAGATCCATTGCCCAAGGACTTCTATAGCAAATTGGTAATTGAGCTGTGTTGTAAACTGGGTTTTCTACACCCAGATACATTGAACATACTTTTGCCTCTGTGAAGGATGTGGGGTAGAGTGTTTCCCATTGCCTTAGAATCAGTGATTAAAGTCCACAGCTGAATAGAAGAGGCACGAAATCCCCACATTTTAAAGAGAGCCCGTAACATTTGGGTCAGCCCCTTCTCCAGAGCTTCTTGTAAATTGGCGGCATGAACCCTCCTACAATCACCAAACCCCTTCACCACCACTGAATCTCAATTTACCTTAAGGTGAGAACTTGGGTTTGGAGGGGGCAGTCATGGGAATTGTCTGCTTGTGGGAGACGCAGTATTCATAGTGAATGGGGAAAGAAAGAAGAGCTTCCACCCTTCCTGTCCACCCAACCGGAAGAGGAGGGTCTACTTGTAACAGTGGAACATGAGCATTGTATTTCCTGAGTGGAGGTCTTCCTGAGGGAAGTCACAGGCCTTCCTCAGAGTAGGGGAAAGAGAATTAGAGATGGTGGGGCTTGGAGAAGGAGCACCCCTGAGCAGCCTTCTCCCACCACTCACTCTGATGGTCTTCTTAGATCAAGGAGGCAGCATGGAAGACAGCTGGCTTTGTCCATCTTGCTGAAGGTAAACAACTTGAAGGAGGAAAGCTGGGCTCCCAGTTTCGGAGGTTTCAGTCCGTGTCCTCTTGGCCACATTATTGGGCCCGTGGCAACATGTGCACCATGGTGAAAGTGTGTCATGGAGGAGGCTGCTCACCTCATGGAAGCCAGGAAACAAGAACAGAGAGGAGGGCCCAGGGACCAAGCATCCCTTTTAAGGATGGCTCCCAATGACCTAACTTCCACCTCCTAAAGGTCCCACCACTTCCCAATGGTGCCACCAGTTGGGGACCAAGCCTTTAACTCACGAGGCTTTAGGGGACATTTCATATCCAGATCATAACAAAATTTAGAAATATGCAAAATTTTAAACAGGTAGAACAACAAACATCCACGTAATCACCTCATAGTGTCACTAACTGTTAATGGTTAGATGCCCTTCCTCCTCCCTTTTTCTCTTCCCTCCTTCTTCTTTCTTTCTTTTCTTTCTAAAACTATAGAGGCAAAGGGGAGCAGGATGGCGGTAAAGGGTGTTCTCTTCCATTTCTTCCTCTCCAAAGAGTTGCGTCTTGTGAGACATCTAGGCACAGCCAGATTTCCTGTGGCAGAAGAGCAAAGATGGTCCAAGGCTAAAATCTAGTGACTAGAGACACCCGTGTGGCACTCAGGACTTCAGGCCTGGGAGGGAGTTCCGTTGTGCAGGCCAAATGTGCCCCCTGCATGGTTCAGCAGCAGGCTGTGCTTCCTGTAATGTGATAGAATATGGAACCATCAACAAGGGGCCTGACCACAAGTGACAGAGTCCCTGTGGCAGGCAGAATGTGATGGGGAAGAATTCAAGACAAGAAGTCTTTGGAAAGACAGGCAACTGGAAGGGGGTCTGGAGGCAGCAGGGTGCAGTTCTTGGGCCTCTAGGATATAGGACTCTGGTTCTTGGCATGAGTGCATTACTTCTTTTAGAAACTGGAACTCCAGGTTGATTCTTTGGATGGGGTCTCAGGCTAAAGAACAAGATAAAAAGAGAGAATAGATAATTTAATTTGGGGGATCTAATGTGGTGTTCAAAATCAGGACACAACCAGCATTCTGTAATACTGGATGCCTAGCCCTGAACATCAAGCCAGAGTTCCTCATGCTGCTGGCTGGGGCTGGATTCCATCCTGAAGAACTGAAAGGTCTGGACCCATGTTTGGAGGTCAAGAGACCCCAGATGAGGATGGAAGAAAACTCTAGTGACTGAAATGCAGGCTGAGTTGGGCAAGAAGGTGGGATGTTTTCTATTAGTCAGTTGGTGATAAACATGAAGTCCTTTAACTCTGTCTTCAGAAGCTTTATCAAGGCCCAATGAATATTTTAATTTGCCTTGCCTGGGATAGGAGCTATGAGGGGAAGAGGAGAATTTTAGACAAGAGCCTAATACTCATGCAACTTGCCATCTGCTTGGTTGGGAGAAGAATACGCACCTCAGTGATAACAGCATATATCTAAGAGCCAAAATAGACTTCTAGATAGACAATTCAGAAACTAGAAGCTCTCCTTGCTCCCTGTGGGGGATGAGAGATGATGGGAGATATTTTCCACAGGATATGTTCTTCCTGGTCTCTCCTTTCCACCTTCCTGGTTCACAGCTGCTCTCCCAAGATGGCCTCAAATGAGCCTCACCTCTTGGTGTTCCCATCCTTGGTTGATACCCATTCACGTAGAATCAGAGCCATCCTTATGACTCAGTTTAACCAGTAGCATTTGGCAAAAAGAGACCCTATATTAGTTCTGGTGACTCTTACTTTTGTGATTTTTTTCCAGTTCTCAGCCACTTGGGAAGAAATCCAACTACCCCATGGAAGAAGCCACATGGGATGACCATATGGAAAACAAAAAGATCTCCATATGGAGAACAAAAGGACTTGTGTCTACCTGATGGAGAAAAAGAGAGCTCCAGCTGACCACCTGCTCAACTGAGTCCTGTCCTCTTGCCTTTCATATCAAGGCATCAGACATGTGAGTAAACCAACTTGGACCTTGCAGTGGGTCCAGTTCCCTGATGCCTCCAATCCCAGCTGACCTTACATTGAGAAGAACAATCACAGAGCCCAGTCAACCCACAGGCTCCAAAGAAGTAATTAAGTCGTCCTAAACTTTTGGGTGTGTGTTGTTTTTTTTTAATGTAGCAATAGAAGACCAAAACCAGACCTCTGAAAGCAAAGACTGTGTTAGACTTGAAAGCAGGCTTTCCAAACTATGCAGTGAGCTGGTGGGAATGGAAGAGAAAACATCCTGATTAACCCCAGCAAGCTACATCTTCCTGTTTCTCCATCCTCTTAATGAAAGACCAAACTTCTACAACACAGGAATGTATGTCCTTCAGTTAGCACCAGATAAAACAGCACCACACATAGGACTGGTCAGGAAATGACATTATGAGCCAAGGGATGCAGAAGGGTATTTGATGGTGGTTGTGATGACAGGTCGTGTTGCCTATCTATAGTAAATATTCCATCTTACCTGGAGCTTCCCTGCAGAATGAGGAAGGCACCTTTATCTGCACAGGCAGAAGACCAATAGAGAGGCAGCAACTAGAGCTTAGCCCGCCCCAGGCTGAAACCAGCTCCCAGGGGCTCCTTTGATGATGATGAAATTGACTCATGGTGATGTAAAGTGGGCCGCCCTGTCCAGCAGCCGATCTTTTCGGGCAATTATTTGGAAGTAATGAAAGTGAATGCATGACATTTAAAAAGAAACTCCTCTGTCAGCAGGAAAGCTGCCACATTCTCCTGCACCTCTGAGAATACACTTAGCTTGAAATAATGTTCATTTTAGCCAAGTTGTAAATTACAAGTGTGTTGGGGTCCGAGGGGATTTATTACTGTTTGGAAGGAGGTTATTGGGCCTGGTGCGTGGCTGCTGCATATGGTGCACGTTACAAAGTGGCTGGGTCGTGAAGTTTGCAGCAAGGCAAACTTCTTTTTCTTTTTACTCTTTTCCTGTTTTTTTCTTTTACAGCTCCTCTCTGGAGCCTTCTTATTGCTAATGTTCCACAGAAACACTAGTAATAAAAAGCACAATGTTGCAATCTGTTTTTCCAATTGTTTCTTGGATTTGATCTGACATCATTAATGGCAAATGACAATGGGTCTGTTGATGAGTGTTTTGGCTGGACTCAGTCTCCCTAGGTCAGGGGAGTGCAGGAAATCTAGACTGTACACCAGAGGCTGGGTGGAAGGCCCCTGGAATGGCACATGAGCTGAGGGTGAACAGCAGACTTGGAGGCTACAATGGACCCACCCTGTCACTGCCATGCCCTGCCCACTGTGCAGCTGAAGGATTACTTTAAGGTAGACAATTGGGTGTGGCAGGAGGCAAGGGCACTGCCTCAGTCAGCTTTACATTACTACAGTAAAATTCCTGAGGTAATTAACTTTAAAGATAAAAGGTATATTTAGCTCAGTGTTTAGAGGTTCAAATTCAAGATCAGTCTCTGATGAGGACAGAGGATTGCAATGACAGGAATGCAGAATTATTGGAGGGAGGGAGGGAGGGGAGAGAGAGAGGGAGAGAGAGAGAGAGAGAGAGAGAGAGAGAGAGAGAGAGAGAGAGAGAGAGAGAGAGGGAGAGAGAATGGGAATGCAGAGTAGCTCCTCCCAAATTTCTCTTTGGGACATGTCCCCAATGACCTAAGGACCTTCCACTAGGCTCTTCCTCCTAAGGCTCTGCAATATGACCACCTGGGGACCAAGATTTACATGTGGATCTTTGAGGGATACTACCCATTTTCAAAACCAAAGCAAGAATGAATGGCACCATGGCAATTACCTTCTTCTAAACACTTTGATTTTCTTTTTCTGTTTTTAAAGAGTGGTAGTTTTTCAGACCCCTGGGATTTACATTTAAAATAACATCCTTTTCTTGGAGATGATGATGGATGCTGGAGCCAATGAAATAGAGGGCAGATCCCTGGCCTTGGAATCCAAAGGCTCTGCTATGGACTCTTTACATGACCTTGGACATATTTATTGACCTTCACTTTCCCCCTCTGAGAAGCAGAAATTTAGGAAAAATAAAACTACCCTCCCAGACTTATGACATTGCTTGAGGAGTTTCATTTGATGAACATTGCTCTGAACACAGTTTGGAGAGACAGGCCCTTGTTATGCCCAAATGGGTAAGATGCAGGTTTGTAGTGGGTATCTACATACCGTTGTTCTATTGTTTTAATTTTATTGTATGTTATATTGGCTTTTTATTGCTTCTTAATAATTAATCACGACTCACTGGCTTAAAATGGCATCCATTTATTATCTCACATTCTTTGTGAACCAAGAGTCCACATGGGTTACCTGGGTCCTTTGCTCCAGGTCTCCCCAGGCTGAATCAAGGTGTCAACAGGGCTATGACATCTGAGTCTTAGGGTCCTTTTCCAAGTTCCTTCAGATGCTGGCAGAATCCATTTGCTTGTGGTTACAGGATCCATGACCCTGTTTTCTTGCTGGCTCTTGGATGGAGATCACTGTCAGCAACTAATCTGAGACCATGGACTCCACCATGGGCCCACTCAGGGTGTTTTCCTTTTTAATATAGTAGTCCCCTTTATCCACTGTTTATTTTCCTCAGTTTTCATTTCTATGATGTTGCAGTCAGCTTTTTCACTCTATGACTAAAAGAACCAACCAGAAAAATTTTAGGGGAAAAAAGTTTAATTGGGGGCTCACAGTTTCAGAGGTCCTAGTCCATAGAAGGCTGGCTCCATTCCTTGGGGCTTGAGGTGAGGCAGAACAACATGGTGGAAGACTGTGGCAGAACAAAGCAGCTCACATGATGATCAGAATGTAGAGAGAGACTAAGCTCAGATCACCAAACTTATACCCCAAAGGCACCCCCACACGACCCACCTCTTCCAGCTACACCCCACTGACCTTCAGTTACCACCCAGTTAATCCCATCGGGGGATTAGTGCACTGATTGGGTTGAGGCTTTTATAACCCAATCATTTCACCTCTGAATATTCTTGCATTGTTTCACAAATGAGCTTTTGGGGGGACACCTTATATCCAAACCATAGTATATGGTCAAGCACGGTCCAAAAATATTAACTAGAAAATTCTAAAAATAAGTAATTCATAAATTTTAAATTCCACACCATTCTGATTGGTGAGATGGAAACTCAGGCCATCTTGCTCTATCCCCCCGCCCCACACAGGATATGAATCATCCCTCAGCCCAGTATATCCATGATGTATTATCTACCCATTGATCACGATAGTAGTCATTTCAGTTATCAGACCAAATGTCCTGGTATCACAGTGCTTGCATATGTATAGGGTTCAATTGCTATCCATGGTTTCAGGCAGCCACTGGAGAACTTGTATCACCAGAGAATAAGTGAAGGGCTATTATCTATCATAGTTGACTGAACAATAATCTAATCATAGGAGTGATAACCATGGTATTCACCATACCTGCCCAAATCAAAAGGTGGGGGATTACATAGGAGGTGTACACTAGGGACAAAAATCTTGGGCCACCTTTAAGCCTTTCCTACCACACATGTCCACTTCAAGATGGCATGGGTATTACATGCGGGGCCTGTGTCTTTCTTTTGGAGTCAGTGGGAACCCAGTTCCTTTAACTGGTTTCAGCCACATGAGGGAAGATCAGTGGACAGGATTTGTCACATGTCAAGACTAGTTTCTTTCCCTCTGTTCCTCTACAGCAGACAGGACCACTCGCTTGATCCTTTGGTTATCCATCCTCTGGTCCCACAAGGTCACCCTTCCTTCCACAGGCTTAGTTAGATTCACCCTTCTTTTTGTTAGAATCATCAGGGAGGGAGGGCCCTTGGGCATCCTCTAGTCCTGCATTCCCATGAGAATGAACCTTTGGATCACCTGGGAATTTGTCTAAAGCACAAGCTCCACGGGTGCTCTTGATCCTGCAGGTCTGGGTTGGGGCTTGCAATCGGTATTTCAACAAATGCATCAGTGAATTTGATAAACAGCTAGGTTTAGAACAAACAAAAGGAAGACAAACCCTAATATCCAAGGTGGGAGACAGGAGTCACCTACTGAATCCCAAACCCATGGGGCAGGTCCCACCTTTTCAGCTCTGGGGTTTACAGGGCCAAGGCTCCCATTTTCCTCACTACACTGAACCCTGCATTTCTTAGCCCTCTTTTAGATATGCGCGAATTCGCCATCAGGCCGTACTACCACACAGGTTGTAGTCTCGGCCCAGGCAGCCCCTTCTCCCTCCAGCCCCAGCCCAGATTGCTGCGATTACATCAATAGCATCAGGAGGGAGGCCCCGCCCGCCCCGCTTCACCTCGTCTTTGTCATTGAGAATCTCACCGATGTCACAGCTATGCCTCCCCAGCCACATCCTGAGCAGCACGGCAAGCCCAAATTGAGTTGTAGATGTGAATTATTTAGAGGCACCGGTGGAATATTGTTGTATCAGTAACAGAGACTATCACTTTGTGGCCTTGGGGCGGTCCCCGCTGCACACTCCATCACTATTTTCTCTCATGAATAATGGAGGAGCTGAATTACTCCGCGTGTGGAGGATTCATACCCTGAGAAAAACAAGTTTGCTCCGAAATTAATTTTCTGTACTAAAAGAGTGACAGAAAATCAATTAATCACACATTATTCTGCACAGAGACAGAGTAAAAGAAACAGGGACAGGGTTTGGGCCATATGTGGGTGAATGCCCAGGGTGGCTGAGGGCTCAGTTGGAGGCTCACCTGAAGTGAGTGGCACCAGGAGTCCATAAATCCTGCCACCCCCTGCTAGGTGGGCTCCTAGAGTGGGGGACCCCAGGCCTACCATTGTGCTGTGACTTTGTTGTCACGCTCTGTCTCCCTGATCCTTGTCCTTCTTACCTCCTTCAAGCTACCTCCCTTATGCCACCTTTGAAGCTATTTCAAGATATCCCTCTTCAAAGTTGACCTCCAGGAACATCTCTGTCCTCAAAGACCACCAGCTCCCCAAGAGGTGAAGCCACCACCAGGGGGAGGCATTCTCTGCCTGCAACACCTGCCATTGTCATTTGTCCCTCAGGGAGTCCCTTGGCTTAAATTCTTTACTTTTACCAACTCAAGTAAAGATCTCTTATTCTTTCTGGAATTTAAACACCCCCAATGACTGAAAGTATTATCTCTCTTGGATATTTGTAGCTGAACCAGAGCCCCAAATAAAAGAATGATTTTTTCATGGTGGAATTGGAAGTGATTAGTCATTTGGATGAGGAAGATGATTTTTTGGTCTATGAGGCATCAGAGAAGGATTTCTGGGGCTTCTGAAGTGCCTGCACCCCGTAGGTAGCTATTTGTTGTGGCTTTGTTTTGTAAAATCAGTGCCTTTCTGAATCTCTTTTGTTCATGAAGCAGAGGAATGAGGCTGGGATGCTCTTCCTATGCCAAATGTAGATGACAAAGAACACAAAGGCATTGGGGACTGTTTCCTCCCAAGGAGAGCAAGGGTAGCTGGTGTGGTGCCCCACACTGTTGTTTAAAGTCAACTTCAGCAGCCTACCTGGCTTCTCTCCTTATCACTCAGCACCTCTGTGAGTCCCCAACAAAGTGGAATATCCTCTCAGGCTGGGCAAGAGAAGGAGGAAAGGACTCAGGAAAGCCTGGCTGTGATGACCATGTGCCCTGTCTCCTTCTGGTCTGATCTTATCAGCCTGGGTCCACGGAGCCTTCTGTATACAGGGTGTAAAGAGGGGGTACCTCATAAGGTCTCATGGAGTATGTGACTGGGCTGCAGACGGGGAGTGTACCGCGGAACCCGCAGGAGACATGTGGATTTTTAGATCTCTGGCGAATACTGTTTTTTACCCTCTAAACTCGCCCCGCCCCCCATTGGATTTGACATGCTGATTTGATGGGTTGAAGGCTACAAAGGTTTTGAAGAGAGTCTTGCTGGCTTATGCTTTTTGCTGCTGTTACACTACATCTTTCTCCTCCACTGAAAAGGAACAAATGGCCTGCTTATCAGGTGCCTGTCTCCCTCCACTGCTGACATATAGGCAGATGTGTTGCGTCCCGGGAATCTGATGCGTTGCTTCAGCTCACCAGCCAGGGCACCTGATAGGCAGGTGTTACAAGTCCATGCCCCAGCTTGACTTCAGTGATGGAGTGTCCTGCTCTGCAGTATAGGGTTAGGTGTGTCCCCGAAGTCCTGTGACAGGAGATGGCCACCCTCCCCTCTGCAGTACAGTAGCATCCAACCCACATCAGGCCCCCGGCCCTGAGGAGGGAGGCAGGGGTGGATTTGGGAGCAGCTGGGGCATCTCTTACCCCGTGACAGGAGCACCTGTTTTGACTGCAGATTGCTTAGAAATTCAGTTTTTCCAAAAAGTCATTTAAATTGCACCATGGGAGTTACCACTTAAAGAAACCGGGTGGGGGTTGAATCTTTGGTGAGATAAACACATATTTTTAGCAATATAGATTTTAGCTCCTCCCAACTCTTGCTTAAATTATACAACTGTTGTTTTATAAATGTGCTTTTAAGTGAGAACATAGCTACAGCCTGCACGGTCTCTGATTGCAATTTTGCCATGCCCCAGTGGTGGGGCATTTGCTGCCTGCTCCATCACTCTGAGCAAGAACCAGAAGCCCTTGCTCTACAGGCCTTGGAGCAGGATCTATGTTGGGCCCAGGCTCAGCCTTGGGTTGGTGGGGCCCACATATACATGCTGCTTCCTTGCCAGGGCCTTGCCTGGGAGATTGGAGCACTTCATAGTGGGTTTTGTGGTGAGAAACTCAAATCTCTGTTCCTGTTCTGGGCATCATTTTAGATGGAGTTACATGCTTCCCATCAAGTGGAGGGTGAGGGCCCTAAACCAACAGTAGCCAACCAGGCGCTTATTGTGAGGAGGGTGAGGGAGGTGAGGGGCATTGAAGATTCAGCTGGCGGTGGGGTTGGGGGGTGTTCTGCATGTGCTGGAATTGCTCCTCTCCCCCACAACCTTACTCTACTAGGAAAACTGCAAGATGAGGAGCCAAGGCAGGTACTCAGGCCCAGTTTGGGCAGCCAGGCAGGCAGCTCTCCATCCACTCTCCATTTACCCATGTTGATGGATTCACAAATTTGCTCTATTTAACAGCACCTTTGGAAAGGGCAACTCTGGCTGAGGGCTGTTACCCTTCCTATCATGCTTCAGAGTCCCTTGCCCCATATCCAAGGACTTTCACAAAGAGCTACCACGCTTAGAAAAAAACAGGCAATGACTCATAGCTTTCCCAGCCATGAGTCACATCCTGTAGGGGGTGGAGCCAGCCAAGGGGAGGACGGCAGACTCCAATGGGAACTGGGAACATGGTAGCCTTATTAGTTGGATCAGTGCATCCCACACTTGTGTTCTTTCCATCCTACCTGTCTTATTTCCTCTCACACTCTCTAGATGAAGGAAGATTGTACCAGTCTTTTAAATTTTTTAAAAAATTTATTGGTTCTTTTTAGTTATACATGACAGTTAGAGTCCATTTTATAGACGAGAAAATTGAGGCTCCACATGCGTAAGTAGCATAAATAGAGGGAGTCCAGACCTCTTGATTCTAGTATACTGCTTTCTATTTCCCCATTCATGTGGTAGAGACAGGCAGCCTGCTTGTTGAGTAATTTTTATACATGCTCTGAGTAAAGAGCTCCCCCTGGATGACTACAGAGAGACCTTATACAAATAGGACAGTCTTTCTACCAATTTTGTTTGCCAGGCATATACAGAAACCATATTATCAGCCAGCCACAGGCCCACAGGGATAAGAACTGGATGTACTATTGAGCAAGTTGGAAAATAAAAATTCAAGGTTCTGCCAGCTGCCATCTTGTTTCTATTGACCATAAAAATTAAGAAAGGAAATTATCACTTTTCAAACACCATCTATGTTCTAGAACTGATGTCTGATGCTTCATGTCCATCATGTTCTTAAACATCACAATAAGCTTTTGGCCAGGTGTGGTGGCACATGCCCATAATCCCAGTGCCTCAGGAGGCTGAGGTAGGAGGACCACAGAGTTCAAGGGCAGCCTCAGAATCTTGGTAACTCTAAGCAACTCGATGAGACCCTGTCTCTGAAGAAAATACAAAAAAGGGCTAAAGATGAGGCTCAGTGATTGTCCAACCCCTAAGATTGTTCTTCCATAGGTTGAACTGAATCTTTTGATATTGTTGGTTTTGCAGTGGTGCTGACTGGTGCTCAGGCCTCTTTTCCTATCCATCAAGTCCTTTCCTGCAAGATGGAGAGACTAATTCTGCAAAGGGAAGGAAAGATTGGGCCATGTCACCAGCGTGGACTGGTGAAAAGCCTCTCTGGCAAATTGCTTTGAAACTAACATGCAATTTGCATCGAAATTCAGCTCAGGCCCCACCTATGCTGCATTGTTAAAACCATTTTATAATATATTTAAGCAAGAATCACATTGTCTTAAAGTCAGGTACAGAGGTACAGCTGTACATAGTGGAAAGAACAATGTACTTAACATCTTAAGACCTTGATTGCACCTGATTTGCATTGCACTCTACCCAACTGTGGGAATGTGGCCAAGTGGGTTATTCTCTTTGAGTTTCCATTTCCTTATGTATAAGATGGGTGTAATTATATCTTCCTACCTTACTTAGCTTGTACGTATATCAAATGAAATAATGCCTGTGGAAAAGTGTCTGGCAATTTGTGCAGTGTTCTAGCAATGGGATAGATAATTAGTATGCACTTTTTTTGGTTTGTTTATTCACTATATTGGTTGCTTTCTTAGAAAAATGGAGAGAAACCTATACACTCTTCCTTAGATTCTTCACCCCAGACCTTCAATATTGCCTGTGCTTCTAGATAAATACTTAACTTACCAGAAAGAAAATTTTCTTACAAATGCAAAAAGGCATCTTAGACAATAGTGGCTGTCCACCAACTGTATAAGTTGAGTAACTTCTTTTCAATAGCTACAAGATGCCATGAAAGTATATGGAACTTGAAGGCAAATGAAAGATTGGTAGGATTTCTTACAGTGGAGTGTTCTGAGCCCACTAACATGAAACCACTGCTGGGTTAGACTGCTTTAAAATTGCCACCTGTGCCAGTGAATATGGATGATGCTTGCAGAGGTGGAGATCCAGGGTCCCATTGTATCTACCAAGTGGTCTGCTTCTGAGGCTGTCCTGCCTCAGTCCACCCCCATTTCCTTTTCCTGGCTGCATGCTCACTGTGATCTATAAGATATTGAATTTAATTTTCCACTATCTGTTTCCTGGGAAAGCTATGAGTCATTGCCTGTTTTTTTCTAAGCTGGTAGCAAATGGCTGCTATTTCTGGCACTTGGCATATACTTTCTTTGGCAAGGTGAATGTAGAGGCTACTTAATAAATTAACTCCCAAAGAGATTGCACTGTTAACTTCATGCCTCTCAGGTTTGCATCTGTGGTGGAAAATTGTCCATAAATTCAGAAACTTCTTCTAGGGTCTGCAGTGGTTTAATTTTTTTTTTTTTTTTTTGTGTGTGTGTGTGTGCTGGATGGAGCCAAGTTGCTGAGATGATGATGAAAAGGAGAAAACCAAGGAATGGGATAAAAATTAGGGCATTTGAGTCAGACTTGAAGAAGAGTATGAGGGAATCAGGAGAGGGATTGCATCCGGAGCAAATGTGTAAAAGCCCAGAACTTTAAAATTCTCTCACGTGAGGCAAAGGTGCTAACCACTGTGTTATAGAAATTTATCAAAACACCATATTGTATCACGTAAATGTGAAAAATTAATATTTTTCAATTAAAAATAAATTTCTCCATGCAGTTAATGGTCCCTTTTCTGTTTTCCTGTATTATTTCCCATACTGAATGAATATAAGTTTATAGTTTGGTTTAGAGTGTGAGGCAGTGCTTACAGGGACTGGTGGAAAGTTTCTAGGTTGCTGCCTGCCAGAATTTCATTTATCCATTCATCCACTCATTCAACACCTATTTATTGATTAATCTGTGATAGGTCTTCTTCTAGGCACTAAGATATAGAAGTGAATAAAAAACTACCCTCTGCTTCTTAGAGCTTATATTCTAGTGCAAAGAGATGGATGATAAGCTTAATATATCAGATGCCATAAGCATGATACAGCTATGGGGAGAAATGAATCAGACTAAGGAAAGTAGTGAGCACAGGGATATTGCCAGTTGTGTAGGGCATATGGTGGTTTGGATATGAAGTGTCTTCCCAAAGCTCCTGTGTTAACAGAAATATTCAGAGGTGGAATAAGTAGATTATGAGAGCTATATCTAATCAGTCCATCCTAGTTTGAATGGACTGACTGGAGGTAACTGTAAGCAGGTGGGGCATGGCTGGAGGAGGTGGGTGACAGGGCTGTACCATGGAAGGGTGCATCTTTCCTGTGGCTCCTTCCCTCTTTCTGCTTCCTAACCCTGCCATGAGCTGACAGCTTCCCACCTTCTGCCATGATGTGCTGCCTTACCTTGGGCCCAGAGCAATGGACTAAATCTCTGAAAATCAGAGCCAAAGTAAACTTTCCCTCCTCTGAGTTGTTCCTGTCAAGTATTTCGGTCACTGTGACAAAATGCTGACTAACACAGGGTGGTCAAAAGAGCGTATCTAATACGGTGTTACTTGAGTAGACACCTACCTGAAGAAAGTGGAGGAAGGTGCCACCCAGATTGCTGGTTAAGGATGTGTGCAGCAGGTTGGAACACGCGTGAGAGCCTGGGTGGGGCATGCGCGCTTGAGGACTAGCGGGGAGCCAGGGGCTGCAGTGGCTTGGATGAGGGAGAGAGGGTAGCGGACAGGTTAGAGAGTGAAATTACAGGTAGGGAGGGCAGGTAGGGCTTTCTAGCTGGTGGCCAGGACTCGTGCTTTATATTCTGAGTACGATAAAGCAGTCACTGGAGGGTTTTTAGCTGAGCAGTGATGTGATCTGATTTCTGTTTAAAACCATCCCTCTGGCCACGGAGTTGATGATAGATAGAGGGTGGTTCAGAAAGGAGTCTGTTAGACCATCCGGGAGAAGGCCTTGGGGCAGCCGTGGTGAGTCAGACGCTGGATATTTGTTGAAGGTAGAACTGGCAGAATTTGCTGATGGATTGAGCCGGGGTGTGGCAGAAAGAGAAGAGTCAAGGATGACCTAAAGGTTTTGGCTGGAGCAGACGGGATAATGGAGTTGTGATTTACTGAAAAGGAGAAAAAGGAGGACTGTTTTCTCCACAGTCTTGCCATGCCTCCTTTCTCTGTCATTGGATTCGCCTGACTGTATACCATAAGTCTCCTGCTAACGGAAGAGATATTTAATAGGACTAGCATCAGTGAGACCTTTGTGAAAACCCAGGGTTTTGTGGTGATATTGACTAATTCGTGCTTGGTCTAGACCTGTGTCATGTGGTAGGTGAGGAGTACATGGGCAGCCTCTATCAGGTCTCTCCTAGAGCCTGGCACTAGTGGATGAATTTCCTAAGCCAGAAACCTGGCGGCTTTAATACCTTCCCCAGAGGCTGCATGCCTCGGTGCAAAGGGTACGAACCAGCCGTGCTTGGACAGCTTCCTATTTCTCCTGGCTTCAGTTTCATCTCAGGTAGGAAGAAGACAATGTATCCTGTCTTGCTCATCTCACAGGGTTACTGTGAGGACCACATGAGATCATCCAGGAATGTAGTAGATGAATATAAAAAAATAGTCATCTTGGCATTTGGGACCTTCACACATATAAACACACATGAGTGTGTGTGTTTTATACTTTGGTACTATTAGCATCCATGTTGCACGCGTTACTTTCCAAAGCAAGTGAAGCAAGGTGGCACATAGAGGTTTGGGTACATAGAATGTTCAAGAATGTGACGGTCGGTCTTCCAGTTAATGCTAAGTAGATTCAGACTCAAGAGACCACTGGACATTCCTAGCAAGATGGTGAAATAGCATATTTCAGGGAAGCATGAGTCAGAGGAATTAATAGCCATATGGGAACTGGGAAAATTCCAAGGGATGGAAGGCAGTAGTGAGTTGATTGTGTGTGTGTGTGTGTGTGTGTGTGTGTGTGTGTGTGGTGGGGTAAATAGAAGGAGTAGTTGAAGTTGAAGATGAGAGGACAGACTAGGGAATCTTGACTCTCTCTTACATGTTGCCTGAAATGATCATCATTTGTTCTACTGCAGTTAAATGGAGAGTTACAGCTTCTCCCAGGGCAGTGACACAGCCTGACAGGGTGAGGGGATGATGGAAGTAAGTGTGGTCTGAGTGAAACACAGGACAAGGCCTGGCCTCTGGCATGTCGTCAACATACATTACTATGCAAAGTAGGGAACGGAAATCCTCATGAGAAAACAAGCTCACAGGTCGAAAAAATAAAACACTTGAGAGACAAAACCAAGAAAAAAGAAAGATAGCAAACTGAAGGGTACATACCAACTGAAGTGGAATTACTAGAACAGAATGACAGAGAATTTAAAATAAGCAAAATAAATGCCTAAGGGAAAGGGAAAAAGTAGCAAAATGCAGCATGATAAAGAAATCCTACATTAACCAGGTTGTCTGGTGAGGTGTCTGGGGAGCCGGGAGATATCACCTCACTCCAGTCAGAATGGCAGCTATTATGAAGACAAACAACAATAAGTGTTGGTGAGAATGTGGGGGAAAAGGCATACTTGTACACTGCTGGTGGGACTGCAAATTGGTGCAGCTAATATGGAAAACAGTATGGAGATTCCTTGGAAATCTGGGAATGGAACCACCATTTGACCCAGCTATCAATCTCCTCAGACTATACCCAAAGACTTAAAAACAGCATACAACAGGGATATAGCCACATCAATCTCTACAGCAGCACAATTCACAATAGCTAAACAGTGGAGCCAACCTAGTGGATGCCATTCAGTAGATGAATGAATTAAAAAAAATGTGGCATATGCACACAATGGAATTTTACTCAGCAATAAAAGAGAACAAAATCATGGCATTTGCAGGTAAATGGATGGTGTTGGAAAAGATAATTCTAAGTGAAGTTAGCCAATTCCCCAAAACCAAATCCCAAATATTTTCTCTGATATAAGGAGGCTGACTCATAGTGGGGTAGGGAGGGGGAGCATGGGAGGAATAGATGAATTCTAGATAGGGTAGAGGGGTGGGAGGGAAAAGGAGGGGGAAGGGGATTAGCAAGAATGGTGGAATGTGATGGACATCATTATCCAAAGTACATGTATGAAGAATTGGTGTCAACATACTTTATATACAACCAGAGATATGAAAAATTGTGCTGTATACGTGTAATATGAATTACAATGCATTCTGCTGTAATTTATTTTTTTAAAAAAAATCAATAAAAATATTTTTATTAAAAAATGATAAAAAAGAAGTCCTACAAGTGAAATATTAAGTGCAAAGAACTGTATTGTTGAAATAAAGAACATAACCCATAGGATGAAATAACAGTAATAATAACAAAATGTAAGATTGAAGAATGCCCCTTTTGCCAAATACTAAAAGATATGAAGACAAGAATTAGGAATACGAACAGTTATTTAACAGGAGAGCCAGAAAAAAAATTTGGTCTACTGAATGGCCAGCCAAAAAGAAAGAAATAATAAAAATGACAGAAAATCGAAAAGAAACTGAAATAAGAATCATCATCGAGTGTTTCTTGTAGTAAATCTGGATGAGTTAAGTTCAAAGATAATCTCTACCACTTCACATGCATTAGGGTGGCCTAAAAATAGAAAATAACAAGTGTCAGTGTGGATGTGGAGAAATTGGAACCTTTGTATACTGTTGGTGGGAATATAAAATGGTGCAGCTCGTATGGAAAACAGTATGGTGAGTCCCCCCCAAGAAATTAAAGACTGAAACATCACAGTGTCTGACAATTCCTCTTCTAAGTACGTACCCATAGGAATTGAAAGTGGGGACTTGAAGAGATATTTGTACACCCATGGTCACAGCAGCATCACCACCATAGGGGAAAAGTGGAAGCCACCCAAGTTCCATAGATAGATGAATAGATAAACAAAGTATATATAGTATATACGTACAATGGAAGATTAATTCAGCTTTTAAAATGAAGAAAGTTCTAGCAGATGCTGTGGCATAGATAAACTTTGAGGGCATTATGAAACAAGCCAGTCACTAATAGGCAAATGCTGTATGATTTCACTTATGCATGGTACATAGTGTAGTCAAATTCATAGGCAAAGTAGAATGGTGGTCGCCAAGAGGCTGGGGTGGTGTGGGTGGGGACTTTTGTTGAATGAGTACAGAGTTTCTGTTTGCAAAATTAAAAGGGTTCTGGACATGGGTGGTGGTGATGGTTGAACACCAAATAAATACAATACCAATGTGAATGTATTTAATGTCATTGATCTATACATTACAAAATGGCTAAAATGGTAAGTTTTATGTTATGAGTCTAACCACACTTAACAAAAAAGACAAATTCTCAGACTAGATGAAAAAGATCAGGTATGTCTACAAGAGACACACATCAATGATACAGGAGGGATGAAAGTAAAAGGACAAATTGGAAAAGATATTCCAGATAAATATACACAAGCAGAAAGCTGAGATAGCAATCTTAGTATCTGACATATTAGAATTCAAGACAAAAAGGAACTTTATTATGTTGCTGACAGAAATGATAGAACAGAAAGATTATAACTGAAGGTAGGAGAGTAGTAAAGGGCAGAACTGGTTTGTGATCTGAGGAAAAGGCATGTGGATCTGGAGAATTAGCACCAACTTGAGGCTTAGAATGTAACTGGCCACATTAGCCTGATTTCAAGTTTGAGACTAAAGACTGAGTCAAAAAGGCCTTATTTATTCCAGGATCTTGGGGCTGGCAGAGGGATCCCACAAGGAAAGGGGTGAAAATGGAACAGGTAAGAATCCTGCCAGGTGTGGCAAACTGGTCACCACTGGCCCTGTAAATGTCCTCTAAGTAGTGGGCATTATCTATGCTATAGGACTGCAGTTAATGAAACTATTATAATTTCGTAGCTTTATTTATTCTACAGGGGAAAAAGAAAGTACTAACTTACCAAGCATCTATAGCAGCATGTAATAGATGAGAGTTGGGATGACAGCCAAGGGCCAGCAGGAGACATGGTGGTGATGGTTGACCCAGTGTGGAAATGCCTGACTTTTTAATCACATGATACATTAATTAGGAAAAGGTCTCTATGTAAAGGAGTGGCTTTATCTAGATGAAGAAGGTATCACCCACTATGTACCTATGTGTAGGAAACTGAAAACCAGTGGTCATTCTTTCCTCCATAGCAGCATTCTTAGAATAGCACAGCATGTGTGAGGGAGACACCCAAGACTTGAATGGGTTGAGAGAACTCTCTAAAAGGGTAAGGTGAAGGTTCTTTCTCCTGCCCATTATTGGAAGTGGGTCTCTGCTTGCACATTTGGAAGGTATCTAATTAAGGGATAGATATAGATCTGAAGGATGGTTGATCTGGATGTTAGATGAGATGATTTGAGGCTTATAGGCTGTTTAGATTTTATAGGTTCTTTTGTAGTGCTTCTTCTGGTGGTGTGGGAAAATTAATAATTGGTGTTATGGTTTAGATTTATAGTGTACCCCCAAAGCTTATGTGGGAGATAATTCAAGAAGGTTTAGAAGCAAAACTATTGGGTTATGAAAGCTTTAACCCAATCAGTGAATTAATCTCCTGATAGGGATTAACGGAGTGGTAACTGAAAGCAGGTGGGTGTGGCTGGAGGAGGTGGGTCATTGGGGGAGTTGCTTGTCCTTGTCAAGCAGTGAGTTCCCTCCCTCCTCTCTGTCCCCCCACCCCTCTCTCCCCCTCTCCTTCCTGGTGTGGTGTTCCTGGGTGCTTTCCTTTGCTGCACCCTTCAGTCATGTTGCTCTGACTCAACTCCTGCAGCTCCAAATGAATGGAATTAGACTTCTGAAGAACTGAGACCTCTGAAACCATGAGTCCTAAATAAACTTTTCATCCTCTAAAATGGTTCTTGTTAGGTCTTTTGGTCACAGCAGTGAAAAAGCTGATTAAAACAATCAGAAATGCATTTAGATCTGCCTCACTGCAGAAGAAACATGTGTGAAGGAAGGGCCCCTGAAACTTATTGTCAGAACTGAAGCTTGTCCAGATGCCTCTCATGGACCCTTATGTTGGAGGATAATTTTTATCAGCTTTTTTTGTGGCTGTGACCAGAAGACCTGACAAGAACAATTAGAGGAGGAAAGGTTTATTTGGGGGTTCATGGCTTCAGAGGTCTCAGTCCGCAGATGTCCAGCTCCATTGCTGTGGGCCCAAGGTGACGAAGAACATCATGGTAGAAGAACATGGTGGAGGGAGGTGGTACAGGAGATTACACCAGGAAGCAGAGAGAGATAGTGCCACTCTCTAAGGATGTATGTACTCCAAAGTCACAGCCCCAATGACCCTCCTCCTCCAGCCACACCCTACTGCCTTCAACCAGTTAATTAATTACCAACCAGTTAATGCCTGTCGGGGTTAATTCACAAATTAGGTTAAGACTCAAATTAGGTTAAGACTCAACAGTTTCACCTCTAAACTTTCTTGCATTATCTCACACAGAGCTTTTGCGGGGCACCTGATATCTAAAGCATAATAGAGGATCCAAAATAATGTACTGTGAATTTATTTCCTTAACAAAATAGGACACATAGTTTGGCAATTGTGTTTTTTTGTTATTTGATATTTATTTGTAAGAAAAATTCTTGCAGAGTAACGAATGTGAAGTCATAATTTCTTGTTTATTGTATAAATTAACTCCATTAGAAGGCATGCAATTTCTCTACTTGGGGGATGTACTGGGTAACCTAGTGAGTTTAATGCCAAGTTTGTGAGATAATAATGACTCCAATACCACCAGAGAGCAACCACTACAGAAAAACCTCTCCCACCTCCAGGTCTGTCCAACAGAAGCTTAGTTTTGACAGGACAGGTGAGGAGACTTGCCTAAAGTTACACACTAGCCTTGAGAGGGATGAGGTATAGGTTCAATTCTCCTGCCTCTATTCTAGTATTTAACTCATTGCCCATCTGATCATTTGTTGTTTCTGCTTCTGTATAATAAGCAAAAGGAAATTCTTATTTACATTGAGAAGTGGAAAACCCTATAGGACACACACAATGCATCTTGGGTTGGATAATAGCTGTAACAGTAGGCGGGTTGGCTTTGTGTGACCCTGCTATCCAAAGCAAACGCTGTGTCTAAGCCATGGAGCCCCCAGATTTTCTCTGATACTTGCTAATTATGTGGCTAATTAATATGTCATTGGCCTCTAATCATGAACCTAGACAAGATTAGCAATGATGAAACCATGGAAATTAATTTACAACCATCTACATATTTTTCTTTGACCCCACTGGGCTCACTCTTCTCTTATGGGTACAGGAAATGGGGAGTCTTCAGGCAAGGGAACAAAGAGCCAAAGGAAAAGGAGATGATCTTAGAGCTCTTGCTGAACTGGAGGAGGGCCAAGCAAGTGGTCCCCTGGAAGGTGGTAACTTGAAGGAATTAGAATTACAAAAAGTAAGTCATTCAGCAAAACAAGGGACCTCCCCAACCCCAAACTCACTGGATTGTATGTTGGGGTTTCCAACAAAATTAAAATGTAAATTATGTGGTGTGTAAAAGGGAAAGTTCAGGAACCTGATTTGGGGTCTCAGTTCTGCTTTTCACTCGCTGTTTGCTATTTGTTCAACTCACAGAATGCTCTGAGCCTCAGGCCTATTCAAGTGGGGAAAAGGCAGTGACTAGAATCTTGGAGAATCATCCTCAGCTTTCAACCTTCCTCTCCTTTCTCTCTATGCTGCCCTAAGTCACATGGGTTCAGTTTCTGCCCCTTTCATGCAGACCTTCTCTCCCTCTCCTCCTGCCCCGGGCTCTAGAGTGGCCTTTGCTGTTTCTGATTTGTAGTTTATTAACAGCTGTTCAGTGATTTCTATGACTGTAGCTTGTTTCCAGGTTAATCAGTTTTCCGAACTAAAATAAAAATGGCATCAACAACAACAGTCAAATGTACTGAATTCTCCAGCAGTTCCATCTCTCCAGCAGGGCTCTTAGGCTCCTTCACAATTTGATCTACCCTGACCGGGCCGTCCATCACTCCCAAATCTCCAACAAGCACATGCTTGGCTGTTCCAGGTCGTAGACTTCTTTTGCTTCTGTCTTTACCTGGGTATTTTTCCTCATTATTTTTTATAATGCTAAAGAGATAACATAACATTTTTTGTTTTAACCATTTTTATTCAAATGTATTAATTAAAGTACATGCAAATGTATTAACTACATATTCATTTGTTGTGCAATTATCACTACTGTTTCCAAAAATTTTCATCACCCCAAACGGAAACTTTGTACCCATGAAGTGAGAAATCTCCATCCCCTTTCCAACCTCATCCATGATGACCTCTACTTTCTTTCTCTGTGAATTTCCCAATTCTAGGTATTTCATATAAGTGAAATCTCATAATAATTGTCCTTTTGTGTCTGGTTTATTTCACTCAGTACAGTATTTTCAAAATTCATCCATGTTTGTAGCATGCTCTCATCAACACTAGTTATATTTCACTTTTAAAATTATAGCCATAAAAATAAAATAAAATTATAGCCACTCTAGTTAAGTGTGGAATTTTAACTAGATTATTGTATCTTTTCAGGTGCTTCTTGGCCATTTTTTATATCTTCTTTAAACATTGTCTACTCAAGTCCTTTGTTCATTCTTAAATTGGGTTGTCTTTTTGTTGTTGAGTTGTAGAAGTTCTTTATATATTCTGGGTATTAAATCCTAATTAAATACGTGATTTGCAAATATTTTCTCATTCCATTAATGGTCTTTTCACTTTATTAATAATATATTTGGGTGCATAAAAGATTTTAATGTTGATACAGTTCAATTTATCTGTTTTTTTCTTGTGTTGTTCATGCTTTCGTCCTTGTATGTGAGGATCCCTTGTAAAATGATAACTTGTAAAGATGTTTTTAATAATTTCTTCTAAATATTTTGTAGTTTTTGGCTCTTATATTTAAGTGGTTCATCTTTTATAAGTTAATTTTTGCATATGGTATGAGATATGATCCAATCTCATGCTTCTTCCTGTGGAAATCTAGTTGTCACACCATTTGTTGAAGAGTCTATTCTTTCTCCATTGAATGAACCTGGAATCCTAGTCAAAGTTCAGTTGACCATAGATGAATGGGTCTGTTTCCAATCTTTCAATTCTATCCCACTGATATGTATGCATGCCTTCATACATACTGGCACCCTGCAGCTTTGATTATTGATTCTTTGTATTAAGTGTGGAATCAGGAAGTTTGAGTCCTCCAAATTAATTCTTCTATTTTAGGAGTGCTTGGGATGTTCAGGGTCTCTTGGAACTGTCTTATGAATTTGAGGATGATCTTTTCCATTTCTGGAAAAAAACTGTTGGAATTTTGTTAGGCAGTATATTACGTCTGTAGATCGCTATGAGTAGTATGGAAATCTTAACATCATCAAGTTTTCCATTCCTTGACCATGGGATACATTTGCATGTATTTAGGCCTTTAATTTCTTTCAGCAATATTTTAGTCTTCAATGCACAAGTCTTTTACTTCCTAAGCTAAATTCATTTTGGGGTATTTTTTTTTTATTCTTTTAGATGTTATTACAAATGGAATTCCTTTCTTAATTTCCTTCCAGGTTATTCATTGTATAGAAACATAGTTAATTGACTTCTATAACCTAGAACTTTGCTGAATTTATTTATTAGCTGTATTAACTTTCTTGTGAATTCTTTGGGATTTTCCATATATAGTTTACTTTTTTCATATATAGTTTTTTTACATCCGTGAGTATAGTTTTATTTCTAATTTAGAAGGTTTTTATTTTATTTTTTTTCTTGTCTAATTATTTTGAATATAATTTCCAAGATGATGCTTAATAGCAATGATTAAAAACAGGCATCTATATCTTGTTCTTGATCTTTTGGGAGAGATTTTAGACTTTCACTATTAAATATGATGTTGTCTGAAGGTTTTTTTTTTTTTTTTCATAAATGCCCTTAATGATGTTGAAGAAATCCTCGCACACTCCTGGTTTTCTGAATGTTCTAATGCACTTTTATACTGCTAATTAATGATTGGCTTAGATTTTCCCTTCTGTCTGGAAATTTATTTGCCCTGATTCTTTGGATAAAGAAATCCTTCCTCAAGCTCAACTCAAATGTCACTTCCTCTTACTCCTATAAGCTCTTTGTACTGAAAATCTTGTCTCAGAATTATTTGCTTTTATGGCTGTGTACTCTGACAGCCTATTTCCTTGAGTGTGGAGACTGTCCTGTTCATTTTGCTGTCCCCGGAATGTAGCACAGTGCTCATGAGATGTTTGCTGAAAGAATGTTGGTTGAGGTATATTCTCTGATTTCTCAACTTCTCAGTTCTTCTGAAATCTCTGGTTTTGCTACATCCCCCACCTAACCATAGGCTACTGCTTAGTCACTCTTTCTATCTGACATATGACACTGCTGGAAGGATGCTCTCGGAGCCAAAGTCAACACAGCAGAGGTGGCCTTGGGTGCTTCCTTGATGCCTATGGTGAATACCCAGGCAGAGAACAGCCTTCCTGTTCCACAATTAACACATTAAGCAAGTGGCTGTTTGCCACTAGAGGACTTCTCAGACTGCATTCACTCTTATGCTCAAGAGCTTTGGGAATGCCAGACCACCAAATATTTTGTTTCCCTTATTACAAATGAAATCTACTCAGTGAGTACTAATTGAATGATTCTTCAGTGCCCAGCATTCCAGAAGTTCTAGGCGTATGTTAAGAACACCGTGGACTCTGAGCAGTTTTTCTTGGCCTTATGATAAGGCCCAAAGAGGAGGGTTTTCAGGCCAAGTTAGGTTGCAGAGGACTGTGTTAGATTCTTATTGCTGCTGCAGCCACAAACATAGTGGGTTAGTATAAGCCAGGTTTATCATCTTAAGTTATGAAGAGTAGATGTCCAAAGTGCACCTCACTGGACTAAAATCAAGGTTCTTGCAGGACTGTGTCACTCCTAGGGACTCTACGGGAGTCTACTTTTTTTTTTTTTTTTTTTTTTTTTGTCTTTTCAAGTTTCTATTGGCTGCTTGGATTCCTTGGCCCATGGCCCTGGTAATCCAATTACTCTGACTTTTGCCTCTATCATCTTATCTTTTCTGCCTCTGCCTCTCCTGCTTCCTTCTTTCACTTATAAATACCCTGTGATTACACTGAGCTCTCCTGGATAAAGTGGGATTATTTTTCCATCTCAAGAATTTAATCACATCTGCAAATTCGCTTTTTATCATGGAAGGTTCTGGGGATTAGGACATGAACATCTTTGTTGTTCAAGGGCATTATTAAGTCTCACATTTACAAGGACTATGGACAGGCTGATCTTTCACATCCCAAAGAGGATCTCTTGCCACTACCTCCAGGGCTAAGTTCATGTAGCAAATCACCCTTCTGTCTCACAGTCCCTTCACTTTACAGAGAAGGAATCTGCAACTCAGGGAGAGAAAGTGACTGACAGTCAGATAGTAGAGCCAGTGGTTGGCAGAGCATGGTCTAGGAAGAGGCTGTTTGGTCCATAAAATGATAAGGTTTAGTGACTTGGTGACTAGAAAAGGAAGATTGAAGATGAGATTTTTAAGAGGCTGTTAACCCAAACTTCTTTCTCTGGATGCAGAACCCCTCTGCCATTCATGTGTGGATGAACCTATTTTCAGAGTCAGGATAAAATTAGCTCCCTCAAAGAGGGGCACATGTATCTTGTGTTTCTGTATCTTGTTCTTGTCCTTGGGGAATCATGTATTTCTCTCTTCCGTACTCAATTTTGTTCCATGAGAATCCAAGTCGGCTCCTCCACAGTGCTCATAAAGTTTGAACCCAGAGCAATTTTCTTCTCAAAACACAGAGGACCCTTAGGGGTCTTGGAAGGTTCCAGGGCTCAGGAAACCCCGAGTCTCCAGCTCGCTCAAGCTGACAGATTGCATTTCCCCGTTAGCTCAGCCATTAGCTCCTGCCTTCTGTCACTTTGTGCCCACACACGGTCTCCCCACAGACTTCCAGAAACCTGCCTCCTGCCCACCCTTGCCGTTGCGGTGCTCCTCTGCTAGGAGTGACACCCCTCTCTGCCTGCCACTCCCCCCCGTTGTCTGACACTAACTCAGAGACTTGTGTCTGGGGCTGGAATTTTGTCGTTGCTATGGAAGTGGGAACCAGCTCAGTCTTCCAAACTCACAGAGTGTCCAAAAACACACACGGCATCTCTCGCTGACACACCACTGACAACCTGTGATGACGGGGATGTACTTTTGAGTGTCATCTTGACAAGGAGCAGGAGCCTCTATCTGCCGGCCCATCCGCCTGGCCATCTGTCTCTCAAGATTGTCTGCACTCGCCTGGCTCCGATCCTGAGCCTCCCTTGCTGGGGGGCTCGTCCTTGCACGGCCTGGCTGCCTACAGGGGGCTAGAAAGAAAGAGCCCCCTAGTCAGTGGGGTCATTCCACTGGGAGGAGGTGAGCTAGGACGGGCTCTGGGGAAGCTCAGGGTCTGTTCTTGGCTTTGGCACCTCCAAGGCCACGGGTGGGCATTTCAGCCAGGGTGACAGAGGGAGGAGAGCCAGATCTCCTGCCTTGTTTGCGGCCCGAAGCCACAGCTTTTGGGATTTCCTCGGCTCTTGGAAAGGCAGCCCTTTGGGGAGGCGCCAGCATTTCCAGGTGGTGTGGAGAGGGCTGCTCAAGACACGTGGATTCCTTTGCTTCCTGTCTCCAGCTCCCCCTGTGAGGAAGGATGGAGGAATTCCTGGCTTTGGTGGATGTCCCAGTCAGTTAATGTCACCAACTAATAAGGTGAAAACTAGGAAACTGTTTGGAGAAGGGCAACGAAAGCATCTAGTGGAAGAAGGAATGATGGGCAGGGGTAGAGAAGACCGAAGGACTCTTATCACTTACTGTTGACACCCATGTCAGCTTAGTGCCCTAGGTCCCATTCCATTCTCTCATAAGGACATGGGGCATGGCTTTTTCTACCACACTGCTTTAGCTGGACAGGCAAGCACTTGGTCAAAGGGTCAGCCCACTCCTATTCTGTATTCCTACTTCACTCTATCAAGAACTTTCTATTCTCAATCTGTCTGTGAATAGCATTATGAGACCCCAAAGTCTTCTGTATTCAATCCCCTTTGGGCTAATTTGTTCATGTTAATCTCTCTCACTCTTCTACCTCATGGTTGCCAGGTTTTTTTTGTTGTTGTTGTTGTTTGTTTGTTTTTTAAGCTTTCCATGTATGTTCTGATTCTTGCAGAGTCCTAGCTTCAGGTTGGCTACACCAGCACTTCTCCACTGTGGTAGCTGCCTGGCCACTAGTTGGGACGCACTGGCTTCTGTCTGCTCCCCACACCCCTGAGTTAGAGCCCAGAAGCACAGTCATCAGCACTGTCTGGTCAACATGACAGCCCTCCTCCTGATGCTGCAGGATACCAGCCCCAACAACTGATTGCTGATAAATATTTGACTTGTGTCTCCTCCTAAAATAATCTTCACACAGGATGATGGCTGTCACGCTGGCTCTGAGATGTAATTTAAGCCTCCTCATTTACATCTGGTACCAAGGCTGTCATGTGACTGCTGGTCTCTCCTGTGGGAAGTGAAACTAGTGTTAATCAGCTGTTGGAACTTAAATGCTGGGGGAGGCAGCAAAAGATAGAAAACATGACCAGAGTGAAACATTGCTTGGCTCAGCTCTTTCATGATTATGAAAGCTTTTGGGTGCAAGGTCAAGTCTTTTTATCATCTAGCATTTGGAACATACAGATTCATTCCCTTAACATGAACGAGGCAAACTGTAGCTCTAGCTCAGGGATTCTCAAAAATATATTCACAAAAACCCTCAGGCAGGTGTTCAGAGGATCTCCAGCTGGAGCAAAACAGTCCTTCTATAACCCACCTTCATTGGGAAGTAAATGGCTAAACAGTAAAGCTTCAGCAAGCAACTAAAGTCAAGGATAATAGTTGATTGTAAGAAACAAAGAGAAAGCCAAAGGAATGGGAGCTTCTGGGTAAGTCTTCCAAACATGACTTGACTGACATTTAAATTTTACTTTTTCAATTTTTCCATCTAGATTTTGGGGAGGCAAAAAACACCATGATTTTGCTATTTTAAACCAATAAATGAAATTTATTAGAAATTAACATGTCTTACAATTGAAGGAAGATTTGAACAACCAGTTTTGGGCACTGGCTTGTTGGATGACTTCAAGGAAATTTTAGCCAGATTACTGATAATAAAGGGAATTGATTACAACTATTTTAGTTTTTGTGTGTCTCTCTTAAAATTTCAAATTCATGGAAAAGAGAATTGTATTGAATCAGCCTAAATGTGATGGCTACCCCTTATCAGCCAGCAACAGTGTGGGGTTTGCAATATTCTCCTGAAAATCGAGGTTATTGTGAGCTAGTTGGTAACTCTGACAGGTGTCTAGTGGGAGGTCTATAATCCTTTCCACCTGAGACAAGAGAGCATTTCCACCAGAGATCAGGAAGCATACACAAATATTTTGAGACAGGAAATTTTTTAGATGGTATTTTCAGATCATAGCTACTCCTAGGGAAGTTCCTAGAGCTGCAGAGATCTGTGCAGAACAGAGAGGGCCAGAATTAGCTGAGATTCTGCAAGTATTTATTGAGTATCTATGAGCCGAACATTGCATTCTTTTGGATTTTTAAATGGTTTTTTTTTGTGTGTGTGTGGGGGGGGGGAGGGGGATCCTAGCCTGCCTTCAGAATAATAGGACTGCAGTGTCATGGGGCTTGCATTCTGAGTAGTAGGATTTTATTGTTTGAAGACTTCATTGAAACTCTTGAGAGTTTCCTAGTGCCTATTTGAGGAGGTAGCACTCTAAGTAAAAATATCTAGCTGGCTTCTGTTGCGACATCCCTTTCTCTCACCCCATGTGCCCAATGTGTCACTAAGTCCTATCAATTTTACCTTCTCAAGAGCTCTGTGTATCTGCTGCTCTTGATCTCTACACCACTACTCAAATCTGAGCTGCATCCACCCTCGACTCATCTGCTGCACTGAGCAGTTCTGGTCTTTGCAAGTCCACTCTGTCCTGTGTTCATTGTTCACAATGCTGCTGGTGATTTTTCTTTTATTCAAGATGCAAATCTGATTCCATTAGCAACCCTGCTTTAAACTCTTTAGGGGTTTCCTGTTGATCCTAGGATAAAAGCCAAAGGACTGAATGGTCTGGAAGGTCCTTTGAAGACTAGCTCCTGCTCAGCTCACCAGCATCATCTGGTACCACTGTCTCCATCTTCTGAACTTGGCTCATGTCACCTCCGGACATCTGTACAAACTCTCCTCTAACCAGGATGCTTCCCCCAATCCACATATTTAGCAATATTCAATTCTTCATAGAGTTAATTGCTTTTCAGGTGAAAGAAGAAATGTTCCCTGATACTGTTCTTCTCTGGCTCCCCCTATTTACCACATGCTTCCATAAGATAGAAGTGGTTTGTAATTATCCACCCACTAGTGTGATTGTTAGTCTCTTCTGCTGAGTTGTGAGCTCCCTAAAGGTAAGGACCTTGGTGTGTTCTCTCACCATTGAATCTCCAATGCCTAGTACAAGGCCTTATCACTGTATGAGTAAATGAATGAATGAAAGGAAATAACTGATCCCAGGGGAGACTCTATTATTATCCATTCCAAATATTTTCACTATTCCCTTACATAAGGATCTTCAGAGAAATCTAGATTCTTGCATTTTTGGCCATGCACTTTTTAGCAAGCAGGAGAAAATTGGGCAGTTTGGAAAACATCATCCTGGACACCTAAGGTGTAACCAACAAATACTTGTTGAAGTGAATTTTAGGTTGAATTGCAGTATAAGATTTCAAAAGAGTATTTACTGAGGCTGAAAGTCTACTGAGGAATAAATATACCATAGACATTGAGGCCTCCAAAGGGAGACATGGGGTAAAAGGAAGGGAAATCCAACCATAGGTAATTATCCAACAACTTTCAAGTTAAAGGGCTTCCATCTATTCTGTGAATTCAACAAATTAGCTGGTTGATAAATCTGTGCAGAGGAGAGATCTCAATGCTGCAGAATGGCCTGTTGTGGGTCTCTGCTTCCCAGGTAGAGGATGAAAAATAGGGATTGAGGGCGTGAGGTTGGGGGCAGTGGGGATCCAGGGTTCTATGGTCTCAGGTGAGCCTCAAGAGCTCTGAACCTCAGGTTCCTTGTCTGTAAAATGGAGAAAAAAAACAATAACTATTATAAGAATTAAAGAGATAAAATGGCTCTAAAACTATTCAGATACCAGCTAATTTACTTTATAGACATTTTAATCATCTATAGATTCAGTGTCTACTCCATTGGAAGAATTTTGCCACTAATTCTAATGAGGTCCACAGTAACCTCAGACCCGGGAATCTCCCCCCATCCTCAGAGCCATGGGGCCTGTTCATTCCACGTACCTGCCTTTGGTGGCCCCAGGCTGTCTCCTCACCTCCATTTAGCATTTTGATTTGTGCAGTTTTTCTGAGAATCTCTATTGCAGTGTGTTGACTTATCACTCATCCCAATAAGTTCCCATTCTCTCTCCTCCTGACAGCCTTGCCTAATGTACTTATTCATTCAATTTAAATAAATCGAACATGGGCCTATGACAGCCGATAAGTGAGTCACACAAGAACAAACAGAAGAGAAAGCTCTGCAAATAGTCAAATGTCAAGTAAGAATGGAAAACTGTCCCCACAGCTTCAACGAACCTTGGATGTCTAATATTTATGGCCAATTGATGTCATTAGAAAGTAAATAAGCCCTCTTATGCTGCATTACATAAGATTAACTGCAAGCAATGGAGTTTAAATAGCAGAGATAAGTGCAGATGGAAATAAACCTGTTTAAAGCTAGAAATATTTGATGGGCCTCCTTGCTGCTTTTAAGATAATTGATCTGTATATCTGTATTGAATCTCACCATAAAAGCTTTGAAGAGACTTGTGGCAAAGCTTGTTCAGACCCAAATCACATTTCTCTGGGGTCACCCAGCCAGGGTTAGAACCTCTCCAAAGAGGAACTCCAGGGCTGGAGAGCCGAAGAAAGCTGGGAGAAAACCGGAATCTTATGACTATAGTCACTGGCTCCCTGCCTTTTCAACCCTGATTTCTTAGATAGCAGCTAGAACTAAATGACCAGGCTGGGAGGGATTTAAAATTTTTATGGGCACAATATCTAAAGGAACTATGGTGGTTTAGCTTGGAGAAAAAAGGGTGGGTTGGCTTGGGAGGGGGCCAAACCACTACCTTAGAATGTTTGCAGTGATATTGTGTAAAATCCAACACCTTTGATCTGTGATTTCACGTTCCATGGTTTCAGTTATCTGTGGTCACTGAGGTACAAAAATATTAAATGGAAAATTTCAAAAATAATTTAATAATAAGTAAATAATAATAATAAGTTTTAAATTGTTCACCATTCTGAAAAGCATGATGAATTATGTATCCTGATTCTGTCCTGCCTGAGATGTGAGTCATCCCTTCACCCAGTGTATCCACACTGTATACATTATACACCCCTTAGTTACCCATCAGATCCATCACTGGAGTATTACAGTGCTTGTATTCAAGTGACTCTTACTTTGCTTAATAATGACCCCAAAAAGCAAGTGTGCCAAAGAGGAGCTATAAAAAGATGGAAGTACAATAAGACATTTGAAGAGAGAAAGAGGGAGAGAGGGGCACATATTTACATAGTTTCTATTTCAGTATACTGTCATGATTGTTCAATTTTATTATTAGTTGTTGTCATAATTTAGAAATTAAACTTTATTGTATAATATACATATATGAAAAAAACAGTATATATGAGTTTGATATTATCTTCAGTTTCAGGCATCCTCCTTGGGGTCTTGGAATGTATCCCTTACAAATAAGGAGAGACTGCTACAGTGTTTCTTAATTCTTAAGTTAATCATGGTAAAGGACTAGTTTTTTAAAATAATTTTTAGTTTTTTGTTACAGAGTACTATTGTGACTAACATATATCTCACTTCACATTTGGCTTATTCCATAAATGTCATAATAAATTGTGTTTAACAGGATGTGTCCACTGGTCATATGCTTTAGGACATGTCAATGCCCAGCTGCTGTAACAGTTTGTAAATTCCGACTTTCACACTTGCATTTGTTGAGGCCAGATCACAGTGTATGGACCAGTAACAGTCAGCCCTTAGAGTAGGGCTGACGCAGATTTGTTCTATTTGCTTTCAAACCCTTGGGAAGAGAATTAGAAGCAATGGATACAAGAACAAAGAGACCTATTTTATCCAAATAGGACAAAAAGATTTTCTAACAGTTGTTGCAGACACAAATCTCAATCCACTAACTCATATGGGTGAAAAATACCTTTATGTTTTTATGGTACCACATTGCTTGCGCTGAAGAAACAATCTCGATTTGAAGCCTCACACACATTCCTCTTCCCCTGGGAAGCATGTAAATTATAGAGAGCTTCAGAGAGAAGAAGCTGGAGTAGGGCTAGGGAACTGCTCCTGGATTCCTGCCATCTGTCCTCCTTGGCATGCTTTGAGGGGTCCTCACGCCCACCTGGCCTTTACTCTTTGGTCCAGGCATCCTTCTGCAATGTCTTCCTTTTCCTACCATGAAGCCTCATCACATTTGCTGGACCCCATCACATTTGCTGTGCCACATTCATGCTACTCGTGGTTGCGCGGAGAATATCCCATTATTCTCTGGCTTGGGAAACTCTGCGGCTATCTGCTTGCCCATTCCCCCCCACATTTCCTCCAGGTTCCAGCATAATGGTCTGTAGTGGGGAACTTAGATCTCAGGGATCTTGCTGGGATCTTTGGGCTCTGTTATAAAGATGGAGGGAGCTGGTGGGGGGACAGAGGACGTTTTGCCCTTGTTCTGTTTTAGAAAGCCTATCGTCATTCTGAGGATCATCCCTTCTCAACTCTGTGCAGAACCCATATTTTCTTTATTTTGTTTTGGACTCATGGACTCCTTCCTCTAAGTTTAAAAAGAAATAATTATTTCTTTATAGTGTTTTGATGGAGGTAATCTGAACCAGACCAATCTCATATTCTTTTAAGTATTTGACTCATTGCTTAGACATTGGCTTTTGAAACTTCACTGTTATAATTTGACTCTTGTATTCTGTCATCCCTTTCCTAGGGCAAGATTATTAAAAAAAAAAAAAGGCTTGACTGCTATCCTCAAGAGGAAAGGGTCACAAGGTAACAAGAATTCTTGGGAAAGCAGATCGCATTAGATAATATATACAAATGTTATTACACACCAGAGTCAAGAGTGGAGGTCACGTAGACTGAACTGCCTTGGTGAGGTAGCAAACTTTTCATTCTGAAGACTTGAGCAGTAGCTGGAAAATCCCTGTTGCAGAGGACATTCAGGGACCAGGTGATAGGTTAAGAGGCTCTGTGATTCTGTGACTTTGTGCTAGTTAAAGTGGATACCATGTGGGAGAATTCAAGGGAAGAAACCCTAAAGGATTTCATCTGACTGCACTTGAGTTCATGAGTAACCCAGGCTGGAAAAATGGTGGCTGAGAGCCAGGGTTGGTATCTGATCTCCTTCTCCATGGGGGCCATGTATCCTCAGCATCCAATATGTCTGTTTTTTTGTTGTTCCCTTTTACATTAGGGATTGTGGTAGGATGGATTTAGGTGTGTCGGTTTAATTGTCCTCTGGTACCAGGGCTGTAAATGGCACTCAGTCAGTTTTAACTGAGGATGAACATGGCATCCTCATTTCCTTTTGTGGAGATGCCACTGAGAGATGACTCATCCTGATGGTATCAACCATGTCACTCGTGTATCACTTAGAAAGATCAATAGAAGTGAGTCGCATCTGCTTTGTGTGTGTTCTGTAAATAGTAGATTGTACTCGCCTAACACCAGCACACGGCACAGTGCCTTGCTCCTAGGAACTACTCAGGATGCAACTGCACAGGAGATGGGACTGTAAAGTAATAAAAACAATTTCTTTTGTGACTTGAAGAAAGTTCACTGGCTTGTCTGGTATGTCTGTCTATTCAGGGAGGTCACTGTTGTTTTCATTGATATAAACTCTCCTTCCTGTTGTGATTTAGTTATTGGCCAATTGTTTCTAGAGATGAAATCAATACATTTTTCTCTTTTACTTCTCATCTCTGCCCTGATGCAAAGGGTTCCTCACATATTCTATCTGCATCATCCACTGGAAAGCAGGTGTGTTCTCTAGAAGAAAATGGAACAAGAAGCATTGGAGAAACCCTGGAAGATGAAATACAATGATAGATTTTATGACTTTGTGGTATGTTTTAAAATATATTTCCCCAAAAGAAGTGGCAGGGTAATATGCCCAATATGACAGCATTTTAAAAAGGAAAGAAAATCTAAGCCAGCATTTTAGCCAAATGTATATCTATTTTCCAGTGAAACATAACCAAAAGGATATATATATATGGTATATGTAATTTACATATATGTATATATATATATATATATATATATATATATATATATATATATATATATATATGTATTAACATACAAGAGGGGATTTGTTATTAGAATTGGCTCACGTGGGCTGAAAAGCCCCACATCACATATCTGTGACCTGGAGAACCAAGAAAGCCACTTGCATAATTACGTGTTAGTCTGAAGGGTTGAGAAGCAGGGGAGCCTAAGGTGTAACTACCACTTTGAGGCCAAAGGCAGTTGATAGGGTTGGGAGGGAATCAAGATATTGGGAGGGATTCCAAAATGTATGAGGATGGGAGAAGATGGATGTCTCAGATCAAGAGGGAAGAGTCAATTTGCCTTTCCTCTGCCTTTTTATTTTATCCTCAGCAGATCTGATGATTCCCATCCACATTGTCTGTTTTTACTCAGTCTCTGATTCAAATGCTCATTCCTTCCAGAAATAACCTTAAAGACATACTTAGAAATAATGTTTTGCTGGCTATCTGGGCTTCCCTTCCCAATCAGGTTAACACTTTATAATAACCACTATATTATATATAGGTCTATATGCATTTGTACAGGATTGTGTGAGCATGGAGAAAGATACGGAAGAACACACACAGAGCTATTAACATTGTTTATCTGAATGGTTAGATTAGGAGATGAGGAGAGAGCATGATTTTTTATTGGAGGGGATAACTTTTGTATATTTTTCTGTATTATAATGAATATATATTACCTTTATAATGTTGATGACCTAATTTTTATATATATATATATAAAATATATATATATATATCATAACTGAATTATATATATATATATATATATATATATATATATATATATATATATATATAATAACTGAATTTTCTGAATTTAGGTAATTAACCAAAAGCTGTGAATGCATTATATTTTAAATTATTAACAAGCTATGTGTGTGTGTGTACACATAGTCTTTATTTATCTACCTTTTAGTATTTTGATGATACTAATGGTTTTCTACCATGTGACATATGACATGAATATTACCTGAGAAGTTTGTCAATAAACACATTCCTAGAGTCCTTCCAGTAGAGCTTATCCTCACACAGAAGGGTTTGCTAGATGAGACTTTAGTTTGAATGGACTTGAAAGCTGTGGTTACCAAATACTTATGTGTCGAGAATCACCTAGGAAGCTTATTAAAAAATTCAGATGTCTAGACCCTATACCTAGAAATTCTGATTCATAGCCTTATTGTGGGGCTAGTATCTGAATTTTCTACATATCTCATAATTGATTGTAATTTGCAGAAGGGTTTGAGGACTGCTACTCTAATGAGACTCAGAATTCTCATTGAAAACTTTTACAAGACTCTTTTTATTCCAGAGCACCATTTTCAGTATGGGAAATTCCAGGGTATTTAGCTGATGTTATGGTTTGAATATAAGGTGTTCCCCCTCAAATTCCTGTATTAGTGCAGTAATGTGAAATGATTGGGTTGTGAGTGCTGTAAATTCATCAGTCCATCTTAGCTTGAATGGTCTGAGTGGTAACTGAAGGAAGGGGGGGCGTAGCAGGAGGAGGTGTGTTATTGGGTGGGAGTATGCACTGGAAAGGTGCATCTTTCTTGTAGCACCTTCCCCCTTTCTTTCTGCTTCCTGACCCCTTGATGAGCTGAACAGCTTCCCTGCTCTGGGTCCTTCCTCCATGTTATGCTGTCCCAGAGCAAGGGAGTCTGCCATCTATAGTCTGCCATTTTGGCTGCAGCAACACAAAGCCTGCCTAAAACAGAGCACATGAAACTTGTAAATCCAAATAACCCTGGTGAGGTATTCTTACCAGATCCAGGTGGAGATACTAACCTGATCATGTGCTGTTGTTGCTCCTTGCTAAATTCTATAGTGACAATTTTAGTGACAATTTCAGGCTATTGAAATTTTTAAATATGTAAAAGGTATGTTGGAACATTGCTGTTTGGAAGCTCCTCATAGGCATTTAAGAAGTGTTGAACAGCTTTGCTTGTCCAGATGTCCTATGTGCCCCAGATATTTTCTGGTGGTAAAATATTTGTCTTCAGGCCACTGAGGTCTTTCCCTGCTTTTGACATGCTCAGGTTTTTGATTTGGGGTGTGTTGAAGGCTCACATCCACTGGAGTTGTTGACATGACAGTGGTATAACCAGACTCAGAATTCTCTGAGTGAATGTATTATTGTCCTGGATGCTTAGCTCTGTGCTGAGAGATGGAGTTCCAGGCAAATGGTGGGGCTTTGTCTATGAATGTAGGGAACTGCAAGAAAGTGCAGGTTGGAGGGACTGGGCCTTAGAAGTGCAGACAGTAATTGCACACAACTCTTGAAGCCCCATCTTGTCCCCTGCACCATTATTGGCATGCCCACTGGGCACCATCTGCAGACCAAGAACATGCCAAGGCAGCATTGCTACCACTATTTCCATCACAGAAACATTTATTTGATCTTCCAACGTTGCTTTCAAGATGATTAATCTCAGCGTGGCCGTGTGTTTAGGCTCTCCATAAAGGCAGGTGCATGTGTCCGTGCGCAGCTCTGTCAGGCCTGCTAATGTAAGCGTCTGTTTTACAGCCCAAGTGACAGCTGTATTGTTCTGGCAGGGTTACAGCTCTGACATGTGGAATCAATCTTTTTAACCTGTCAATTAATCAGCGGGCAGCTGTCAGCCCAGCTGAAAGGCCTGAAGGACAGTGCCCTTTCAATGGATTATACTGGGGGCATGGCGAAGTAAAATTGAACACTTCAAGCTTCAAGGAACTCTTGTTGCATTCAAAGCCAGGCTTCACTCTCACTTAAAGGAAACAGGCTATGGCTCCAGCATGAGCTCCTCCCAAGGAGACTCTATTAAGGCATCTGGATAAAGGATAAAGGTAGTTATGTTCCTGTAGTTACCTTTCCAGGCTTGGGAGACCCTTAAGAGGGAGCCTCCATATTCTGCCAGGTGAACTTCATCTGTACCTGGGTCAGGTGCTGGGTTGTTTATGATGTCCAAAGCGAGCAGTGGATAGCCGGACAGTTGGTCTTTAGGAGGATTTACAGAGTGCCCACTGGAAGAAAGCTTATTTAAGCCAAGTTTATGAGGTCCTTCCTTTAAAACGGGCATTGTCTTAAGTGTGCAGGGAGAGAATACAGAGCAAATAAAACAAATTTCCCCTCCCCTCTCACCTTATGTACTAATTGGGGAGATACAGGCAGAGGGTTGCATGAAAGGATAATGGAAAGCAAATCCTCCGTAGACACGTAATTATGTTTGTAAGTATATTTGTTAAATTATATTTGTTAAGTACTTGGATAGACATAAGTTAGCATATGCTAATGGACAACAGGATGCTGCTAAAATTATATTCTGAACAGCATAGCACAAGAAAAGGTGCTAAGAACCAGAGCTGCAGATGGAGACTTCTCCCAGAAGGGGTAACGAACCACTTTTCCAGCCTACACTGTTTTTGTTTTTCCTACTTTTTTTCCCCTTGCTATTTCATAAATAACTTATTTTCCCCATTCCTCATTCTTTTCTTTCTTCTACAAATATTTATTTAGCACCTAATATTTGCAAAGTCTTGTACAAGGTGCTGTAGGGAATATAAAGATGATTCAGACCAAGATGAATTCAAAAGAAACCTTGAATGCTCCTATTATTTCCATCTTGGGGAGAGCGAAGCCTCTCTCCTAGCTCACTCCAGTGGATTCAGGCATCCATAAGGCTGCAAGTTACTCAATTTCTTGGTAGTCCAGGACCATACATGGTTTTTCCTGATGGGTCCCGAAATGAAAACTGGGTTCCTTGTGAGTATGTGACAGAAGAAGACTTGGTTTTATAGACACATCGGCAGAACTCCATTATTATGTCCTTCAGTGAATAATGCATATTATTTCTCTCTAATCCAATGAACTTCTGAGCCATCCGGGTCTGAGTTGAATCTGATCTCTGTCACTTAGTAGCAGTGTTACCTTGGGCAAATTTTTTTGTTTATTTGAATTCTAGAATTTTTATCTCCAAAGTGTGGATAATAATGTTCAGCTTTAAAGAGCTGTTGGGAGAATTAAATGAAATAATGAGTGCAGAATGAAGTACTCATTATAGTTGGTACTATATTGGTCACTCAAAGGCTATGTTCTATTCATATACATATTTTTCAAGGGGGAAAACATGGCTCAGTATCTCCCCTAGTTCCTCTATGGCAATTGCTCCATAGTAGGTACACATAAAATGACTTAAGATTATATAATTGAATGTCTGCAATCTCCTTTTGATAATGTCATAACGTGATTCAAAAGATGGGCCCTACTTATGAGGCATGTTCTGGCTGTACGACAGGCTGCCCTTGATTGTCTTGAATCTTCTATCAGAGTTGGTTGGTAGGAAGGCATTCATTCCTCTAGTGGGAGCTAAGAGCCAAGGAGCTTCAAGAAAGCCCAGTTCAATTGTTGGGGATTGGAGAAGTGAGTTTAGATTCCAGCAAACATCATGTCAGAAGCATGATCAGCCTAGTCCTTCCTCCCTCTGCCACATGGTGCTCAGCATCTGCTCTAAGCAAACACACCCACGCCTGTTGAGACTGGCATCTGAGAGCTGTATTTTCGGTAGGATGCATGTCTGCACAGTCCAGTGAGAGAGGAGTGGAAAATCTTTGTACCTCAAAGGGATGCTAATCTGCCATCTTGACTTGCAAAACTGGGGACAACTTCCAGAGAATCATGTCATTAAACTGTTTTGACTCAATGATCCCTCAGAGTGCAATGGAGTTTTTCACTAAAGGACAAGCAGTCATTGGGGCTTCTGTTTCTCCTCTGGCAGAATAGGGTGGAAGAGAGAAAACCTTTCCTTTCAGAATGTCTGATTGGGTGGGTTGGTGGTTCCAACACTAGAGGCCAAGTTTTTGTTTCTCAGTTAATACCATAGAGTGTATGGTGCAGAATGTAGGCCATATAACTTTATACTGTTATCTTAATAAAATTTCCTTTTCTGTGGCTATGCACATTAAATCATGTGAATGAGTGAGAGTCATTATTTGAATATTTGTTATTTGGTACGATGCAGTCTTACTAGCTGAAGACTTGAGCTGGTAGAAGTCCTGGCTCTGCTACTTACTAGTTCCACAATCTTGAGCAATCACTGAGGCCTATGAGCCTCAGTTTACCCATTTATAAGCATGGGATTATTTTTCAGAGTTGATATGAGTCTCAAGTGAGATAATACATAAAAGCACTTTGCAAATCTCAAACTGCTAAAATCATAAGAACAGCTAATAACCCTTCATTGTGCCATCTAGCTCTGTCGCCATGAAATTGGACAGGGTGAAGAAAACATTCTAAAAGGAGGCAACTTAGTATAGGAACCAAAGTTGTGTAAAGACATTTCTTGAGTGACAAGAGAATTTAGGAAATTCTCAGAATTGCTGTGTTTTCTAAAAAATAAAATTGGGAATTAAGTGCATAAGAATTGAAAAGGTTGTTTTTAGATCAAGAGGAAAAGAAAGTGAGGTTATGGTGGGGGGGGGGGAGAGAGAGAGAGAGAGAGAGAGAGAGAGAGAGAGAGAGAACTGTTCTGTTTACAGAATAGTTGCCTTAGTGGGAGTGTGGTATCAAACCTCAGTAAAACATACCTTCTTACTCTTTTAACCCTTTCACACACTCTTTTAGCCTGAACTCCATTCCTCAAGTGTACATTAGAGCACATAAAAATAGTCACTGCACAATCAATCCAGTAAGTGGTGAAGATGTTTCAAATGCTGAATATTGTTTTAGGTGCTGGATATTACAAAACAAATATGTTAGAGTCTTGCTTTCAAGACTCATAGTCCTTTTTAATATAGAACTATGTGTGCACAATGATAGATGTATGAGGAAATGTGGTTCAGAAGTACAACTCATTTGGCCAGGGAGTGGAGAGGAGTGGATAGCTAGGAAGGGATTTTAAGAAGGGACAGGAAATTAATCAGATGGGCAATTATTTTCCAGGAAAATAGTTGGAAATATCTGAAGCAAAACCTAATTTGATAAATTTGACACTTTAAAGGCCTTCTTATAAAAAAGGAAACAAGAAGAATTATGATCCACTTTAGGTATACTGTGGGTCATAGTTTTGGCTTTCAAACCTCGAGTTTTCCATCTTGGCGTATGAGACTTTCCAAGACACATTTTTCTTTGCCTTTGCGACTCTTCGGAAGTGGTCTTAAAGGAAAGAGCATGGACTGAAAATGGACAAGGAGTCCAAAATGGAAGGAGCAGAAGCCCATAGAGACTCATACAGCTCCCATTTCAGAAAGCCTGTGCTGCAAACAGCCTTCTCTCTAAGTGCAGCTTCAATCTGTCTGGGAGAATTCTTGGTTTCAATTAAATCTTCTAGGTCAAAAGGAATAAAACAAAACCATGACCAAAACAAAAAAACTGAACACCCAAAATGAAGTGTATTTTCTGGGAATCAATGACTTTGTAGCCTGGGGCAGGTCATTTCATGCTCAATGAGACTCTCTTTCCCACTACACACTAAGAAAGGGATCTGAAGTTTGTGATGGAAAATAATATACTCACATCTGGTAAGGAGTCCACACGGCCCACATTGCTGCACAATTGTGGAAACACCAAGCAGCACTCCACACCCAGCCTTCCTCCCTTCCTCCCTTCCTCCTCCATCCCTCCTTCTGCTCCCACTTCCCTCTTTGACCCTCCCACCATCCTTCCTTCCTTGATTGTATTTTAACTTGTACTGTGAAATCAAATTCACTTATAGAAAGAATGAATGGTGGTGGCAGCAGTAGATCCCCGTGCTTAAAATGCACCTGCATCTGTCCATTCCACCTCACACCCTCTTACAGAACCCTCACTTTGTCCTCTGAACTCACGATTTACTGTACGGAATCCACACAGTCTTTCTCTCTGTTAGATACCTCCTCTTTCTGTTCCTTTCCTTTTTTTCTTACTGTAATGCTTTTCCTCAGAGGTCACCTTTGGTTTTATGTGTTTACTTTAAAAAGTTTTTTCTTCATGGTAACTTCAGGTACATAGGATAGAATTAATTCTGTTTCTTAGTGTGCCACTCAGGACTCTGGTTTTTATTATATGGATTTTTTTTCTTGCGGGGGTGGGGGTACCAGGGTGCTTAATCACCGAGCCACATCCCCACCCCTTCTTATGTTTTATTTAGAGACAGGGTCTCACTGAGTTGCTTAGGATCTTGCTAAGTTGTTGAAACTGGCTTTGAACTTGCAGTCTTCCTGCCTCAGCCTCCCAAGCCAGTGGGATTATAGGTATGCACCACTGCATATTATGCACATTTTTATTGAAATATAATATATATACAAAAAAACTGCACAAATAGGGAATTTTCACCCAGTTAACAAAATTAGATTAATTTTGTCTGTTTTTGAATTTTATAGAAATGAAATTTGGTATTATGCTGTTTTGTATATTTATTTCTTTTAAAGAACGATATATTTGTGGGATTAATCTATGCTGTTCATGTATACTCATTGCAATGTCATAGTTAGTTGAGGGAATACACCAAAATGCTTTTGCTCATTCTATGCCTGGTAAGTATGTAGATTGTTTCTGGATTAGGGTGATTAGGAGTGTATTGCTGCTATGAACATTCTTATAGATTATTGTGGTAAACATCTATATGCATCTCTGTTGAGGGCACACCTAGGAGTGGAATTGTAGTAAATGTTTTCAAAGTGGTTATTACCACAGACAGGGAGTTTCTGTTCCTTGCCGGCTCTTGCCACTATCAGTGTTTGCCATTTTAATTTCCCTAGCTGTTCTCTGTGGGAGTGTCTCCTGCCCCTAGCTACTGCATTCCACCCAGAAATTGGAGTCACTACTTGGTTTTTAAAAATATTACTACGTACCTATAGTTCATCACTCCATATGACGCATAGTGTTCTGTATCATGAGAGTATTTATCACATTAATCCAATGCCACAGGGGTGGGTTCTTTACGTTGTATCCAACTCCTGATACTTTAGTCAACTATGTGATTGAAATGCTGAGGAATTTCTGGATTTTTTTTTTTTTTTTTAGCATTTTTCTTTTGCTAAGCATCACCATATTGTTCTCCATAATGGATGCACCAGTGCACCTGCTCACCAAAAATGCATGAGGGTTTCTGTCTCTCCATATCTTTCTCTCATTTATTATCTGATTTTTAAATTTAGGACATTTAGATGGTCAGAAAGTGGCCCTTACTGTTATTTTAATTTACAAGTTTCTAATTATTAATGAAGTTGAGTATTTCTTGACATGTTAGACATTTAGATTTCTCCTGTGAATTACCTATTTGCATCCTTTTCGACTTATATATTAGCTTCCTAGTTCCTTATTGGTTGTAAAAATTGCTTGTATGTTCTCGACAATAATCCAGTTGTTAATTTTTTTTTTAAAAAAAATTTTATTGGTTGTTGATGGACCTTTGTTTATTTATTTATATGTGGTGCTGAGAATCAAACTCAGTGTCTCACATGTGCTAGGCAAACGCTCTACCACAGAGCCATAGTCCCAGCCCCAGTTGTTAATTTTTAACATTGATATTCTTTATTCTCTCCTTCCCCATTTATTATTTTTTTCTATAGTATTTTTCATGGAATAGAAATACTACAGTTGAACTTACAAAATATTTTACAATATGATTTGTATTTTGGGGGTCTTAAGAAGCTCTTCTTGACCTCAGATCACAAAAATATTCTCTTCCATTAAAAAGTTGTACTTATAGTTTCATTTTTCATATTTGGATCTTTAATTCATCCAGAATTTTGTAATATTTAACCATTTTTTTCACCCATATACTTTCTCATGTTTTAAGAATAATCCTTTTTCTCCTTAGTTGAGATTAAAGTTTTTCTTCGTAAGATCTAGTGGGGTTTTTATCTGTGTGTTCTAGCTATTATATTATTTCTGTTCCTGTCATAGATTTTTTTTTTTTTTTTTTTTTTGGTATTTGAAATTTGATGACTCTGTGGCCAGCCCAAGGAAACAGGAGAAAATCTCATAGTTTTCAAAGGCAAGAACTAGTTTTCTTTTTGAGAATGCACCTCATTCGTTGGTAGTCCAAGATCAAATTAGGCGAGATGAAATTTCCAGAGTAAGGGGAGGTGAAGATTTCTCCCTGCCCTGTAACTTTGCATTAGTCTACAAAGTAGCATTAACTTTAAATCCAAACTTTCAGGTTCCCTTATCTGTTAGATAAAAAAAAAATATTAAGAGAAAACAACATGTGTTTAGATTTTCTCATATTCAAATAAGTTGAGAAGTTGCTAAATCTTGTTAGAACTTATTATGACTCTGAGACATTTTTGTTGTAGCTGTGACCTTTGTATTCTTTGGCTAGAGCCAGGTGGTCTGTAGGAAGGGCTGGCATAGTCTCTTTGTCCTTCCTGTTGTATTTACCTGGATTTTGAAAGCTGACTTGTCCCTCACTCTGCCCCATTTCCTGATCCCCTGGGCTTCTCTCCTTATATCTTTGTATCTTTTTCCAGGACATATCTCCATCAGATCCCAATTAGATGTTGTATGCTTTGCAAGGGTGTCTCTACCTGTTTTCAAACCACAGCCTGGGAATCTTGTCCAGACACCCTGATTGTCCTGTTTGTGGTCACTCTATGAGTCTTAGTACCTCCTTTCTAATATCCATTTTGCTACCACCTTGTCTTTGGCTTCACTAGGATTAGTCAATCCCACCAGCCTCCATTTCCCCTACTGCTTTATAGCTACCAGGAAGTGGTGTCTCTCTTAGACATCCATTGATTCATTTCACTCAGAAAATGTTTACTGAGTTCCTCTTAGGTGTCAGGAATTGTATACTCAGTGAACAACAGAGATCTTGAGCCCCATCTCACCTTTGCTGACTGGTCTCAAGAGAGAAGGAATATTTCAGGCAGCCACTAGGAAAAGAACACCCCATCCCTCTAGTGCATGTGCCCTGAGTCCAAGCACACTCCCGTTTTATTTGCTGGTTTTATTCCAGTAAGGGCAGCTTGTAGGTGTGGGTGTTCGTATGTGGTGGTGTGGAGGTAAGGTGCTGGGGGAAGAAATGTGTATACCACAAGCCTGTGACACTAGTTTTCTGCTTAGATTATACATAATGCTAAAGTTCTGGGCAGAGTGTTGTCCACTGCTCTCACTTTACTACCTTTTACACTAAATGTGTGACTCTAGCATGTTCTGACTTTGCATTTTATTCCCTTATATCCCCTTTGCAGGCTGTAAACAAATCCTTTGTGGTCAGTTGTTGAGTTCTTCAGATGTGTCTGCCTTCCTGGCTAAGTATAGTTCCTCTTTACCCCCAGGAAGGGGTTAGGGGCCAGGGGCTGGGCCTGGAGACTGTGCCTTAAATTGTTTTAGTCACTGGTGATGCTTAGCACACTAGCAGTCCTGGAGTGGATCAAGTATTCCCCCCTCCCCCACAATGGGATTGCAACTGATGAAGTTGGATTTCAGTTGAGGACGGGGTGAGGGGGAGAGAGAGAAAGGGGGAAAGGAGAGAATAGTGACATAGTGATCAGGATAAAATAGCTGGGCTCTGAGGGCACCTGTTATGTACAGTGGCTCTGAGCTCTGTGAGCAGCTGATGCTGCTCTGAAAGCTCTAGAAAGTCCTCCAATGCTCCACGTGGCTTGAGTCACACTGATGCAGAGAATAAAAGAGAAGTTTCTATTCAGACTCAGTTCATCTTTTTGGATGAGAGAAATGGTGGGTAGTACTTTTTATTTATGATGATGATAAATTGTAACACAGAGGTGAACTTGAATGTCCTTGAACAAGTTACATAAGCCTCTCTGTGTAATGCCCATTTGTAAGTTAGGAAAAATAATAATATTTGCCCCACATAGTTTTTTTCAGGGATAAAATTACCTGATTACAGCAATCACTTATGAGAGAGTCTATAATTTGTCAGTTGTTTAAAATACAGTCATGTACTACGGAATGACATTTCAGTCAACCCAGCGCTCTCATGAGATCGAATTGCCGAGTTACGTTGTAGCCATCTTAGTGTGTAAGTATACTCATGATGGCCCAAAGAAATCGCCTAACCATGCATTTCTCAGAAATGTTTCTCTGCTGTTAAATGACGCATGACTAGATAAGACCTTCAGAACATCATTGTGAGGAATCCCTAACACTGAAGTGCAGACATAGTTATTCACAGGGCTAATCCCATGATACAGGGAGAATGTGGGCTTGGGTTCTTTAGATACCAAAGGCTCTTACCTATTGACATTGCCACATGTCTGGATTGCATGCTTGTGGTATCTGGTGAAAGCTAGACCTGTAGTTTTGTTTCTGGGGCATTCCTAACCCTCTGGTAACTCCTCCCAGTTACCTGTACCCCAAACTGCATGTCTGCATGTCAGGTGAGCAGCACTGAAGGGCTGAGGGCATATCTGGCTCTTCTTTCTCAGATGGGCAGCATTCCTCCTTCCAGCTACTTTCCCTGTATAGAGGACAACTAGCAATGAGTTCCAGAAAAGGGCCAGGGCTCTGGAAAGTAGACACTGTCATAGCATTTATAGCAGAAACAGAGCAGCCTGAACTGTGAGTTTGAGGAGGGGGTAGCACATGATGAGGAGATGGTCCCAGCCAGAGAGGCATGGCCTTGGACAGCATTTCCCTAGTCCCTACAGTTTCCTGTGCAGTAATACTAGTTTAACAGCCACTAGGTTGACAGATCTGACCCTATTCCACCAAGTTTTTGCCATTCTGAATTTCTTTTACTCACAGAGAGTATATGGAACCCTTTTGCATCTTTTTCCCAGCTATTTAGGAACTAATTTCTCTTTTCCCCTGGGTCCCTGGTGATCCCAGTCTCAATGGCAAAGATTTTTGCTCCCACCACGCTGCCTAATCTATTAGTGTGCTAGTGCTGGCGGGAGACAAGGGGCATGGGGTCGTTTATTTGATTGTCGTATCATTTATGTGGCTGTGACTTCCAATGCTATTATCTTTGTTTAGCACAAACGGAGAGCAGTTAGTGCTCTGGGTAATCTATCTCAGAATCAAAAAGCTATGGAGACAGAGACAGCCTCTTCTCTGAGCCTTTATCTCTTACCACCATCATTTTCTCAGCTGGGAGCAGACGACGACCCTGCTTCCAATATGCTGCTCAATGATTTTAGATGATTGATCTTTCCAAAGTGCTTTTCCGTTTCTTGCCACACAGACGCAGATAGATTAAGCAATTATGGATTATTTCAACATCAGATGGCCCAAGACAATTAGTCAGAAGGGAAGCGAAGAAGTGGCCCTGCTGGCTTTCGTTGAAGGGGAGGTTTTGGGGGCATTTAAGGTGGAAGCAAGGTTAGAAAGAGACAGGGTATAGGGCCAGGTTGGTCTGCTGGGGTGGGGAGAATGTATATATATATTTCTACAGTGGCAGCAGTTATGATTTTTTTTTATTGGTCTATGGCATAAAAAAATCCTTACTCTCTTTGAATCAAACTAGCACTTTGGAATAGCATTCCTTTAAGGGAGATTAGATTGCTGGTATTTCTTGGATAAAAAAAAAAAGTTGCAAGAGGGAGAGAGCGAGAGAGACTGAGTAGTGCATGTAATAAAAGACAATAGATTAGATAGTCTCTGAATGGATCCAGGGCTCTAAATCACTCCCGAGGCCTTGCTGCCAGGGTGCAGACTTCCCGAGGAGGGCCTTCCTGTTTTATGGTGGTGGCAGTACTCAGGGGAGTGAGTTACAACCTTGCTGTCACTAGGCTGCTATCTGTTATCCTACATGTAAACAGGTATTCAAATCCCGGCTCCGGAACCTTCGCCTTGGCATTTAATCATCCTGGTAATCTAACCCCTCATCCCCGCCAAGGTCGCTGTTTGGATTGCATGACTTTCAGACTCTTCTCTGGCACGGAAGGCAGAAGCAGCCGGGCTGACAGCCGCCCGACTCATCAACAGGGCTGACAGGCCCAAAAATTAACTTTGATATTTTGTGTGGAATAATTCAGTGGCAATTGGGCCAGATGATGTTCTGTAACCTAAATTCAATTTCCATCACAGGGAAGCATCTCGGAGCTAGTCACACACTTGCCAAGAGTACCTAGCGATCTAAGAAGTATGCACGTGGATGTATAGATATGTACACTGTGTGCCAGTCATTTCTATTAATATGTGATAGATTAATATGTGCATGATATATTGGTGCAGGCAGTCATCGATTATTTGGGGGATCATTATGCAGGGACCTGTCCTTTCTTTTTCTTTCTCACTGCTTGTATTTAATTCTGTCCTTTCTTGTAGCGAGGGGCAGACGGGGAGGGTAGGAGTGTCAGAGAGGGAGGGGAGGTGTAAAACCCTCTGATACGCTTCTTAGCAGTTCTCCAAAAAGCTTGAGGATGAAAGGGGATGCTGCTCTAAGTACATTTGGGGACTGCCGACACTTCTGTGGGATGTGGCCATGTGCGTTTCTTAGAGTGGGCAGTGTGCGGCCAGGGGGACTGAGTTGAAATCCAGCTGCATCTCCTCTTAGCTGTGTGGCCTTATTGGTCACTTTATCTCTTGAAGGCTTGGGTTCCTCTATTTGTAAAGGAGAAAAGCATTCTCCTGGTTTCTGGCTCAGAGGAGGTGTCCAAAAAATGGAAGCTGTTGCGTGTCAACAGGAATGAGGATACTTTGACCTCTAAGTGCTTGTCTGTTTAGAAAGGTTCCCCCTGGCTGGTCATGGTGACACATGCCTGTAATCCCAGTGGCTCAGGATGCTGAAGCAGGAAAACCACAAGTTTGATCCTTGATATAAAAAAAAAAAAAAAGAAGAAAAAGAAAGGTTTCCCCTGAGCTGCGTGTAGGCACACACCTATAATCCCAGTGGTTCAGGAGGCTGAGGCAGGAAGATCACAAGTTCAAAGCCAGCCTCAGCAACTTAGCGAGGCCCTAAGTAACTCAGTGAGATTCTGTTTCAAAATAATAATAAAAAATTATAATATTAAAAAAAAAACACACCAAAAGGGCCGGGGATGTAGCTCAGTGGTTAAGTGGCCCTGGGTACAATCCCTGGTAGCCCTTCCCCACACCTGCACCCCACCAAAAAAAACAAACAAAAAAACCAAAAAACCTCATCCTGTTACTTTACCCTCCAAGAGGCGACTGTTACCACATCACTGGACACCAGTGCTTCTCTTAGAGAAAGTGGTGACATTTAAGAGGAGCTTCCTCTCCCTTCCAAAATCGTCATAAAATCATGATTGTTAGGACTGGAGGGAACTTGTAGATCAATTACTTCCTTGTGGGCATTTCCTGGAAGGAGATGTTGAGACCCAGACAGTGTAAGCCACTGTTCAACATTACACAGCTGTAGACCCCCAGCAGTGTCAGCGTGACCTGCCTGGCCAGTTGCAGCTAAGTGCAGTTGTGCCCGCTCAATCCCTATGAGGGTGTTGCAGACTTCACCGTGGGGTCAGGCCACAGGACTGGCTGTGTGATTGTTCAATGCTAATGTCCTTTTAGACATGGTCTAAGCTAGAGACTTCATGCCAAATTCTGCTGATTTGAATGTGATGCTCCATGATTTTTTTGTCCATCATGGACATGGGTAAAAAATACTATGCTTTGCTTTGGAGTTGCGTATAAAGTAAAGGAAAAAGAGAAGTGTAAGAAATTATTCCCAGGAACCAGCTCATGTGACCTCATACTGGCCTTCTAGCTGGTTTCACTATTCTATTTGGATTAAAAGAGAAAAAAAAATACCTGAGATTATGAGAAATTTAGGAATTTGCTCAAAGACACACAGCTAAGAAATGGTAGAGGTGGGCTTTAAATCCAACTCAAATGCTCTTTCTTGTCTGTGACATCTTATTGCCACCAAAAATAGGTTAATCTTGAGTCTGGGTCCCCTCTGATGAGGCCTAAAATCTAAATGTTGTGGATTCATCTGGCCTTGGTGGTGCACAGAGGGCCATTTGCTAGATGTTTGGATCTTATTTGTTCCCTCCGTTTTCCCTAGGGAATGCTCCTATTCATTTAAATACTGATGTGACTACCTTTGTTGGGGAGCATGTATGTTTTTTTTCCCCCTTAAATAGAAACGCCATGTGTGTAATGTTTTCTTTGAAAAGGAAAGCCCAGGGATCGTCTGCATCAAGTTACAAAATGATCCCAAGGTCCACTCCTAGCTCTAAGCAAGTTGAGTATACATCACCTCGTTTAATTCAGCAATATCATCAATGTCAGTGCGTATCCACCGGCTGTTGGCTATTGGTCATCCAGACCTGACACAAACTCAATAAATACTCCATAACCCCTGACAGCCGCTAGCAGATTAGCCTGAAATGAGCGATTGCCCAGCCAACACCTGCTGAACCAAATCAGCCCCGTGACGGATGGGCCTGTACTGAGCTCTGACCACGAGTGAGATCAGTGGAAGAATGATTTTATACTTTAAGAAAAGAATTAGAGATGGTGGTGGCTGGAGTGATTGGAAAGCTTTCAGAGGGGGCCGTTTTTCTTCTCTTTCTTCCTCTTCCCCGGACAGATGCCCTGCGGCAGCTCTCCTCCTACACCTGAGGCCAGATGTGTTCTAAGCTCCTGGGCCTGCAGAGGGATCAAGGGTGGGGGTGCTAGAGGCAGCTGAGCCTGGTGCTGGAGGCTACTTTGGGCACATGCTGAGGGTAGAATGTGCCCTTGGTGGAGGTAGAGCACCTCCTCACGGGCATCTAGAAGGGGTGTTCTTCCATTGCCACGGTGAAGTGGAACAACAATTTAGGGATGGGGGTAGACCACATAAGAACAGGCAAGGCTGAGGTTCAGCACCCCAGGCAGGTCCTGGCCAGAGAATAAACTTTAGGGCTTCTTTTCCTGAAGTTTATTTTATTTTATTTATTTATTTTCTAATCCCTACAGGCCACCTCCAGTCTAATTGTCTGGATTAGAATGCAGCGTTGGAGGCAAAACAAAAGTACAAACCAAACCCTTTGTTTGAGTTCTTGTGCTTTCACATAATAGATGGGGGACACTGAGGGATGACTCATCTGGACAGTGTTTGGAGCTCCGGTTTTCTTACATATAAGATGAAGATCATTCACTCATTCTAGTTTCCCTAAAAGCTATTTTCTAATTAAATGAGACTCTTGGAACATTTTGTGCTGGTCCCCTGTAGACTTTTCTTTTTTTTTTTATTTGGGTAACAATTTGGTATTATGACATCAGCCTATGCTGAGGGATGTTTTTACAAACAGACCTGTGGAACTCATTGCCATGTTTATAGAAAGGCTGCTTTGAGGATGCTATTCACTAAATCACAGAGTCCTCTCCACATGAAGCTAGGGGAGGCATTCCTGTCTGGTTTTAGTTCCAGGAATGGTTATGTTTATCTTGAATGACTGTTTGGATTTAGTGTTGTGAACTCTGAATCGTGTGAAGGATCCCATTTCCTTCTTTGCATTGCAATTAGAAAACACTGAAGCAAATTGGTATTCCCTTCCTAACCAGTGTATTGAATTCCGAGATAGGTCTGGGTTTTGATACTGATTCTCATTCACTGCTTATACTTTTCCTCTCTTGTTCTTACTTCTCTTGTTTTAAATTTATATTATCTTGTGGAGTGAGGCTTTTCTAAATAACATAAATAAATAATTTGTTGGTACCAGGAGGTAAATTAAGTGACTGATTAGGGTGAAGAAACAGGACTCCTGGGCTTTGATACCAATGTGCTGGGACAGGCAGATCTGAGCACAGGGCTCTTCAGCTGCAGCCAGGAAGAGAGCAGAGCTTTCAGATAGATGAGCTTTTGGAAAGGGTGCCCTGATACCTAAAAGTCCCCATCAAGTAAGAAGCATGTGGTTCTAAAAAGTCAGGCCTGCATGATACTCATGTCCAGGCCAGTCTCCAAAGGGCCAGCTTTCAGGAAAGAGAGGCCCTGAGAGTGTCCAGCCCACCTCACTTACAGCAGAGGCATCAGGCCAGTTACACCTGACTCAGGTCATTCAGATGGTAAAGTCTACTGTGGTGGCACTTTCCCCTCCTTTCTCTGCAGAGGAGGAGCTGCAGGCCCATACAGGGCTGTGGAGTTGATTTTGGCTCAATCACCGTGTGAATGACACCAGGTGATACCAGGGCAACATTCCTTTTTCTCTTTATCCACTTCTTAGTATCTGATCTTTAATAAATCATGTTCAATCCCAAGTTTCCAATTCTGCAAATGTTTTAATGAAATTGATACAGATATATTAAAATAGATTAGAAATCATAATCTAGAGCTTATATATTATTATTATGTTAAATCTAGAGTTTATATATATCATGTTAGATTATTACATTATAATTATATATTTTTTCTTTTTATTACTATAATTGTATTATATATTGTATAATGATGTTACTTATTATGTACTAAAATTAAGTTTTTGTAGATGTATCACATCTGAGACAATGGAACAGAATGGGTTAAAGGCAGGTTTTCTCAGCAAAGTCAGGCTCAACCTTGTCCTGGCAGATTCATGATGGCATAGAGGCTTTCCTTGGAGCTCCCAAATCACATCTATTTCTGTTTTGTTCTTGGGTAAGTGGGTGGTTCTCAACTCAGGCTGCTGAATGATGGGGAAGCTTCTGAAAAATAATGATCCTAAAGCCATCCCAGGTCAACTGGAACAGATTGTCCAGGGGTTGATGGGGGCACTGGACACCTGTATTTTGTGAAAGCCCTCCAGGTGGTTCTTATGTTCAAGCTATGGTTGAGAACATCCATGATCAGAGTCCGTCTTCTGTCAGGATTCTTAAAATGCCTTGGTCTTCCTTCTAAGAAATGTAGTCCAGCAGCTGGAGTTCTTATTAGGGGCTGTACATGCCTAAGGGAGTGGTAAAAGTCTGGTGTGTTTTGGTTAAACTTCTAAGAATTTGGAGAGAGGCTTACTTCAGAGTCCTGATGTCTACTCATCAACACACAGGCATTGGGAAACTTATGAAAAGGGAGGTGAAAGGTGGAAGGGACTGTGGGAGAGAAGGAGAGGCAGAAGCCACGTGACCTATATCTCCAGGGCATCCATTCCTAGAGGCAGGCAGACCGCAGGGGCAGGGGCTTCTCTGCACTGTAGTATGAACACAGCAGCTCCTACAGCAAGGCATGGCCCAGGGTGTTTTGGGAGGATATGGGGAAATTCAGAACATTATGAGCTGCTGGAAAGGTTACAGGGGTCTATTTTCTTTCCTCAGCCTGTCTTGGCGGCCTTTGCAGGTACAGTACCGCCTCATTTATCTTCCACTGTCAGGGGAGTACAGTGTTCCACTTAAGTGAATTTTCCTGAAATCCCAAGCTTGTTCTTTCTAAATCCAAAATTTCATTTATTTTAGCTATTCTGGATGGAAGACTTTCTAAAGTGCATTACACACCTCTTTACCTTCTTAGAAACACAAGTGGGTTTAACCCTTTCTGGATGACCCTGCCTAATTTCTATCAGTAGCCAACACACACACAGCTCCTCTGCTTGCTTAACTTTGTGTATTTTCTCTGCCACCAGGCGATCAGCTGTCAATTCTCATTACTGCTATTGAGTGAGCTGTCTTATGTTTCCCTCTTCCTTCTCTTGAACATCTTATATATGCTATATCCAATTTTCAGTATCCGAGAAACCCACTATCTGAGATTGTTACACTTTCATGTTAAGCAAGAGTGCAGAGGACTTGAACGAATGCCTTGGTCTTCCTTCTAAGAAATGTGGTCCACCAGTTTGGTGGAGGACTGTGCAATACTTATTTTAAGTATCTGGGGCTTTCTCTCCTACACATCTTGGAAGTTACTAGAAGTCAGACTTCAAGATTAAGTGAGGGTGATGCTATAGTGGGTTTGAAGACTGTATAAGTATTTTCCCTGACTATTCATTTTCAGGAATGTCATGTGTCTTATCCAACTAGCTGGGTCTCTGCATTGGATGTGTTATTGCCTACACCTGCCACACTACCTGTCACTAGGGTTTTTGTCTGCAGGTTTCACGAATCTGGACTTTGTCTGACAAAGGACCCTCCCACGTGGAAAGAAATGAAGATCAAAAGCCCCTTCAGGAATATGTCCAGGTCTTCAGACTGAGAGACAGGGCCCTGGTTTGAAGAGCTGTCAGACTCAGACAGATGCAGTGACATTTGGAAAGTAATTTGAATTACCAGAGGACCGTGGCAATTGGATGGTCGGCAAAGATGTCTCCCCGACACCTGCTGTCAGCACCAATCAACACTGGTCCAGCTTTCTCCAGAGAGGAGCGCTGCCCTCACCTAAGTTTTGGAGTCTTGCAGAGTCACATCATTTGGGCTGGCAGCTTGAGTGTGTTGCCAGTGAGAAATAATAGCCTACACCCAGGGATCGTCTGCATGGAGTATTCTGGGAATGTTCAACTTGGGTACTTTTATTTCCCAGAAAAGGTTGGGGTCTGAGTTCTTCCTTCCAGGCCATCACCATCCTCAGGAGCTTGTCCATTGTCACCCTGTGTCACTGCAATCCCACAAGGAGGTTTTGTGCATTCCGTTTTAAAGATCAGAAGCCGAAATCAGAGATAAAGTGTCTTTCATGAGGTCACGAAGCTGGAAAGTGATGTACGTGTGATTAGAATTTAGGACCATGGTCAAACTCATGACATTTGCTTCCTCTCTGTCACTAGCCTGGCTGCTGCTCTCTCTATATCGTCGTCACATTTACAGGCTCTGGCCTCCCACTCTTTTTATCTGAAGGTTCAAGGAGACACAAGTCCTGTGCTCGTGGGGATGATGGCAAGCCCTGGAAGCAGAGTCAAATCCAGCTCTTCATGTAGATAGGCCAGGGAGCCCCTGCAGGAACCTGACACGACACGATTGTTCTAGAAATCCTACTACCTATGTCCTCTGGGTTGCCTACAATTCCCAAATTCGAGTTTGAATCCTTGAGCTTTCAGGTTTTTTTCATGATGAAAAGATAAAAATAATTCTGGAAAGGTATAACTTTAAGCTGTTATCACTTATTTGCATCTTAGAGGAAATAAGTTTTAGGTCTTTTCTTGAGAACAGAGTTTTTAAAAATATTTTTATTGTTTTTTTAATTAGAAAGGGGAACACAGGGGAAGTGAGAACATTCAAGTTGTCTGCTGTGGGGCCAAAGGAGAATGGAGGAACAGGCTGGGGACCAGCTTCATCTGGGATTTATGTGGGAGGCAGTAGTGACATTAGGGATCAAAACATTCCCAAATGGACATACTTGTCATGACTCACTCAAAGCCTGAGGATATTGCATTCTATCCTACATACGTGTTCACATGGATGAATGAACAGAAACTCTTGAGGGATAGAGGTGACCCCAAGGGCATTTAGGTACATTGTCTAGGGTTGGAAGGAGAAAAAAATCCTATGTGGACACCCATATCCCTATCAAGTGGTGCAGAGATCAGAAGATAAAACCACTTGGCCCCACTGAGAGAGCTAAGTAAACTTCTCTGGCTATTTTTCTTTATCTTTTTTTTTTTTTTTTTTTTACTTTTCTGGTACTGGGAATTGACCCTAAGAATGCTTTATCACTGAGCCACATTCTCAGTCTTTTAAAAATGTTTTAAATTTTGAGACAGTATCTCATTAAATTGCTTAGGGCTTTACTAAGTTGCTGAGGCTGGCTTTGAACTTGTGATCCTCCTGCCTCAGCCTCCTGAGCTGCTGGGGTTATAAGTATGTGCCACTGTACCCAGTTTCTGGCCATTTTTCAAGTCCCAAGTCAAGAGACACCATCTCTCTCCACCTGATAAAAATGAAAAAAATTATATGACGGGGAAGGCTCTGGAAATATTCAAACAACATAAGTCTTCTGCTTCAGTATCTCCACCATGTCATGGCACAAGCTGAAACTCTTGAGTGTTTATCTCCTTTTTTTTCCCTAATTAGACCTTAACCAGTAATTTTTCCCCCATTCTCATCTTCCACTACCTCCATGCTCCATGCCTCACTTCTGGTCATACGGGTCTCCTAATTATCTCTGAACACAGGTAGGAATTTGCATCTCTTCATCTTTGCCAATCACTCCTCTCTAACTGAGAGATCCTTTCCCTGGCAGAGTCATGTACCATATTTGGGTCCCAGTCTGGTGATGGTATTTATTTTCTAAAATCTTACAGAAACTATGATCTGTACCAGCTACCTGATACTCAAGGTTTACTTTAAGGGAAATGTCCATCTTATATATCTTATCTGAGCTGCTTCGAAAGATGCTTGCATCCAGAATTGCAAATAATGACATGATTATCACAGTGTTTTCAAGTCAGCAGAAACCTAGTATTCTAGGAAGTTTTAATATTTTATGAAATATGAATTCACTGGTCACATATGTTAGAAAAGTACGAAGTTAGATTAAATGTCGTTTTATTTTGCAGACTTTCTCAGAGACTACATAATATGCAGAATTTCCTATTTCTTTATTTGACCATGGGACCCTTTCAATGGTCCTGTTAACCTCGATGCTCACTGTCAGAAGAGGATTGGAGCCAGCTTGTGCTAGTTTGTGAGAATCTATTGTTAAATTTTCAGGAAGTTTGCAAAGCCAGTGCATGTCATGTTGATTCCTTGAAATTGAACCATAGTGGATGTATTTACACCACAGAAATTGCTAAATGCTACAAATCAAGATTCTTTACCCCAGAGAGCCAGTCATTAAACATTTATCAGCACACTGCTGACACTAGAATTGTGAGGATGACACTTTGGGAAATGCTGCGTTATAGGGACTGAGAAGGTGAGGGAAGTGGAAAAGAAAGAGATAGAGAAAGGGACAATTTCTCTGACAGCCAAAAGGACACAGAATCCTCCTAAGAGTATTCTCAGGGGTGATGTACTCAGAGTGGCTGGCGGGCCACAGAGGTGATAATGAAGATGATCAAACCTAACAAATGTGTGCTTCTCGATCCAACTTAATTTGCTCCTTACTGTCTTACAGAGCCTGCTGCCAATTAACCAATTAGTAGCTAATTTAATTTCCTCATCAGGGTCGCAGCAGAAGGTTTTCTGATTTGAGCGTGAGGCATGCCAGGACAGGTGCAGGCGTGCTTATATGCCTGTTAGCGACAGCCTGGCCTGCCTGGGGGCTGTGTGTCTTCTGGGAGAGAGAAGCCAGGCATTCATTCCAAACCTGCCACCATCTGCCTGAGTGACCTTGGACAAGTCACTTATCCTCTCTGGGCTAAGTTCCTCAGTTACACAGTGAGACACTAAACCTGACAACTCCCAGGTCCATTTCTATCTCAGGGCTGAGTTTTGCCCTTTCACTTTTACTGCTTGTGTTCCAGAGGAAACAGGCCAGTTTCCAATCAGGTTTTCTCAGCTGTCAGCTCCCACAGGGCATGCACACAGCTCAGATGCAATAACTGAGAGCTCTGGAAATAGGAATTTCTTCTGCAGAGGTGGGGGAGTGCCCTCCCTGAGCGCCACCTGCTTGTCCTAAGGCAACTGGGAGAACCCAACACTCCATGTATCGATCGCCTCTTTCAGTAGTAGAGAAAATATTTCCTTCTTTTGATTATAGATATGACCTTTATAAAAGCAACCCTGATAGATTAAAAATAAACCAGATTGGGAATTGATTATCTATTTTACAAACAGATCATTCATTCTGGAAAGCGAGACTTGAAAAGGACATCTTCCTGTTGAAATCAGAATGGGCGGCAATTCGGAATGCACGAATGACGGCTCTTCCTCTCTCATTACCCACAAGCATCATGGCCAGTGGAGTCCATCCTCTCTCTTCCAGCTTGGGTCTCCTTGCCTTCCTACCTCCTGTCTGATCTCTCCACAGCCAACCCTCATGCCCGCTGCTCCGTCCCTAGGCGCTACATTGTACAAACATCGACATCCAGGAAAAACCAGATCACATCCCTCCAACTCTACGTTCTTATTCCTCTGCCCAGCCCTGGTCTTCCCTAGATCCAAAACTGAATGTTGGGGAAAGTTCTGAATCAGGAGATTGGACCACTCAACATAGGGGCTGTTGTAGTGTTGTGGGAAAAATTCCCAAACAGGCAGAATTAGTAACCTGTGTATTGGGGGTTTAGGCTAGAGAAAAGCCCAACCTGGCTTTCCTGCACGTGGATGTATATGCAAAGGCAGAGAACAGTTTTGTAAAGTGGAGACTTCAAGAAAAAAATCACACCCAAATAAATCCCTGTGGGAATCAGATTTTCTTAAAGCCCGGGGACTATGAGTTCACCTTTCTTCTTATGAATTCCTAGATCCTCTGCATGTATTGTTTTGGGAGACATTTATTTTATAACAGCTTGATAGAGATGTAATTCATGTTTTATTAGTGTTGCCCATTTAAAGTGCACACGATGCAGTTGCTTTACATAGTTGTAAAATAATTACAAGAACTGGATTTAGAACATTTCATCACCCTCAAAAGAAATCCAGAACCCTGCAGCAAATGCACTCTTTTCTATGCTCCCTACTCCATCAGCCCACGGCAGTCATTAATCTTGCTGTATCTTCTGTATAGACTTGCCTTTTTTGGACATAAATGTAAGAGTTTATTTCTGGACTCTCAATTCTATTCCATCTATTAATATGTCCATACTTAGCCAGTACTGCATTATCTTGATGAGTTAGCTATGCATTAAGATTTGAAATAAGGAAATAAATATTCAACTGTCTTCCTTTTTCTTTCTTTTTTTGGTAGCTGGGATTGAGCCCAAGGGCACTTTACCACTGAGCTATATCTCCATCCCTTTTAATTTTGAGACAGGGTTTTGTTAAGTTGCTTAGGGCCTCATTAAATTGCTAAGGCTGGCCTGTAACTTGAGATCTTCCTGCCTCAGCCTCCTCAGTCACTGGGATTATAGGCATGCGCCACCATGCCCAGCTCTTCTTTTCTTCAAATTGCTTAGCTACTTTATTTTCATTGGAATTCCATGTAACCTTTAGGATCAGCTTGTCAATTTGTGCATGGGGTACACACACACAGAGGCTATGATTTTCACAGGGACTGCATTGAGACCATAGGTTGATATGAAGAAGAATGCCATTTTAACAATAATTATCTTCCAATTCATGAAAATGAGGTATCTTTCCATTTATTTAAAACTTCTTTAATTTATTTCAAAAATGTTTTGTACTTCTCCATCGTGAAGTTCTTTTGTTAAATTCGTTTCCTAGTTATGTTATTCTTTCTGATGCTATTGTAGAAGAAATTGTTTTCTTAATTTCATTTTCTGATTGTTCATTGTTAGTGTATAGAAATAAAATAATTTTTACATATTAATCTTGTATCTTGCAATCTTGCTGAATTCATATATTACTTCTGATTTTTTTAGTGAATTCTGTAAGATTGCCTATATTGTATGATCTGCATAATAATTTTTTTCTTTCTATCCAATCCAGATGCTTTTTATTTCATAATTTCCCTGGCTGGAACCTCCAAGACAATGTTGAATTGAAGTGGCAAGAATTGACATGCTTGATTTGTTTCTTCTCTTAGAAAATGTTGTCTTTTACTCTTAAGGATGATATTAGCTGTGGGTTTATATTGGTGCACTTTTTCAGGTTGAGAAAAATGTGTTTTTGGTTTATTGAGTGCTTTTATCATGAAATGATAGTGAATTTCATCAAATGCTTTCCTGAGTCTACTGAGATGATCACATGGTGTTTGTTTTTATTCTGTTACTGGTGTATTTCATTGGTAATTTTTCAGTTGTTAAGCTAATCTTATATTCCTGAGATAAGTGGCACTTGGCCATGTTGCAAAATTCTTATTATATATTGCAGAACTTTGAGGAGAATTTTTCTATTTTCATAAATAATATCATTCTATAATTTTCTTTTCTTATGATGTCTTTGCCTGGTTTTGGTATCTGGGTAATATTGGCCCAATAGAATAAACTAGGTACTATTTTCCCTCCTATATTTTAGAATAATTTGCTATTAATTATTTAACTATTAGCTAAAATTCTCTTTGTGAAGCCATCTGAGTCTGAGTTTTTCTTTGGGGGAAGTTTTTAAATTCTAAATTCAATTACAGCCTTTATTGTAGCATAATGCACCTTTCCTACTTTTTTTCTTGGCTTGGTTTTGGTAGTTCATGTATTTCTAGGAATTTTTCTATTTTGTCTAAATTATCTAATTTGTTGGCATATGTTCAGCTCATAATATTCCCCTGTAATTATTTTATTCTTGTAAAGAGAGCATTGATGTCCTTTCTTTTATTCCCAATTTTATTCTTTTATTGTTAACTCTGGCTAAGATTTTGTTAATTGTGTTGACCTTTTCAGAACATCAAATCTTCATTTTTAATTTTCTCTATTGTTTTTCTATTGTGTATTTCATTTATTTTCAATCTAATCTTAACATTTCTCTTCTTATTTTATATAGTTCTTTTCTTTTAGTTTCATATATATGCATATGTATATTTAAAATGTTGTCATTTTAAATAAAAAATAGGCATATACTGCTAAAAATTTCCATGTAAATATTGCTTTAGTAGCATCTGATAAATTTTGGTATGTTATGTTCATGTTTTTAATCTATCTCAAAATATTTCCTAATTAATTACCTTGTGATGTCTTTTTAAAACTCATTAGTTACTTGGGAGTGTGTTGATTAATTTTTTTTCATATTTATGACTTTTCTAAATTCCATCTATCATTGATTTCTAATTTAATTTCATTGTGATCAGAGAGCACATTTTGTATGATTTCAACCCTTTTAAATTTATTGAGATTTCTTTTAAAAGCATTTTTACTAGATGAATCTTATCCATTTACAGTTAATGTAATTACTAATGAGTTAGGATTTATGTCTGCCATTATCCTTTGTTTATTATATATATCTTATGTTTGTCTTCCTTCATTACTTTACTAATTTCTTTGTAGAATTTTTTTATTATGTCTCTTGACCTTTTTTTAAATGATTGTTTTGAAAATTATAATTAGTATCTAAACTTATAAGAATCTAGTTTGTATTAATACAAATTAATTTCAATGATCTACAGAAGGTTTGTTACAGTATAACTCCATTCTTTCCTGCATCCTTTGTGTTATTCTTGTGATACAAATGACATCATCAGCCCATGAGAGTATTTTGGAATTATTGCTGTATGCCATTGTCTTAAAGTTAGATAGGAAAACTGAAATGTTATAAAAATACATTTACACCATCTTTTGTATTTGCTTGTGAAGTTACTTTTATTAGGGTTCTTTATGTCTTCAGGTGGGCTTGAGATAACATCTAGTCATCTAATTTTCCTTTATTTTAGCCAGAAGGAATGTCTATAAGATTTCTTGTAGAGCAGGTCTGCTAGTGACCAATTTTTTTCATTTTTAATATGAGGATGTCTTAATTTCCTTTAATGATAGTTTTTCCTGAATATAGAACTCTTAGTTATGGCTCTTTCTTTGAGTACTTTCAATATGTCCTCATTGCCTTTTGGCCTTCAAGATTTCATGATTTACAGTGCAAAGTCAATTTTTAATATACTTGAGGATCACTTGTATATGGTGAGTCATTTTTCTCTTGATGTTTGCATGATTCTCTCTTTTTATCTTAGAACCATTTAATAAAGATGTACCTACATGTAGATCTCTTTCAGTTAATTCTATTCAGAGTTTATTTGTTTTCTTGGATGTATAGATTATTTTTCATTAAACTTTGGAAGCTTTTGGCTATTATTTTTTCGAAGAGATAATTCATTTGATTTCTTCTTTGTATCCTCTCTGAGACTCTCATAATATGCATATTATCCTATAGGTCTCTGAGGCTCTGTTCATGACTTTGTTTTGTTTTTGTTTTACCCTCTTTTCTTTCTGTTAGACTGGATAATTTTATTTCATATATCCTCAAATTTTGCTGTTTTGCTCTTCTGTGAGTAGAAATCTAGTTAATTCTGCAGTTGAGTTAGAATACTCTTCAATTACATTATCTCTTCCTCTTCCTCTTCCTCCTCATTTAAGTTTTCTATTTGGTGAGACACTGTTGTCAAACTTTAATTCTTTAGATGATTTCATTCAGTTTTTTGAGTATATGTATATGAGTTCACTTAAAAGTTTTGTTCGATAATTCCATATTCTGAACTCCTGTTTGGGATGGTTTCTAATGACTGTTTTGACACTGTTGTTGATGGTTTGTTTTCAACCTGTCTATGGCGAACACTTTCCATTTTTTGAGTGTCTTTTAATCTTTTTCTAATAAATTAGACATTTCATATAACATCATGTGGAAATTCTAGAAATCAGGTCTTGCCCCATCAAGATTTGCTTTTGTGGCTGATCTTGTTTTCTGTTATTGCTATTTGTTTGCTTAATGGCTTTCCCAGATGAATTCTATGAAGTGCATGTTCTCTATTGTGTGAGGACACTAAAATCTCTGATTATTTTAGAGGTCTGCTAATGATTGGTTGCAGATTTAATTAAGTACTTTAAACCAATATATCTTTCATCCTTTGCTGAGGGTCTCTGTATTTTGGGAACATGCCTTAAATGCTTGGGAAGCTTACAACTTTTCCTTAGCATTGACTTTTTCTTTGCATGGGACTTCAAGGTCGTATGAAAGGGAGATATTGAAGACCTCTCATTTCTTTCTTGGGAATGTGTGTAGACCTGCACTTGGTATTCTAGATCCCCAGAGATATGTCAGTGCTTTTCAAAGCATTCTGTGGACATCCTATTCCCTAGATTTTTTGTTTTTGGCCAGGTTCTTGTTTTCTCCAACTTGTATTACATCCTCAAGCAGCTGCAATGCTAAACAACTGCTGCTAATATTTTTTTCCCTCCACAAACACTCTGGGGACAGGGCTTTTCTGCAGAATGAGCTTGAACAGAAGGCAAAGGCAAATAACAACTCATGTGAATGGGTTGAAATAGTGATAATGTTCTTGGGATGGCACATTTTGAGTAGCTTCAAACTCAGTTTCCAAACCTCCTCTGGTGATTACAGGGCAGCTGGTGTTCAAGGCTAATTCAGGACTGGTGTAAGAGAGATAGAAGTAGGTCGAATTACAGTGCCCAAATACCTACTGTTCTGATGGTCTTTCCACCTATGTTATCTCATTTTATCCTTAATATTGTGCTTTTCAAAGTGTTAAAAATGGATCAAAAAAACCTGAAAAAGCAGAGCAGTTACAATAACTACAAACAAAGTGGTGTTTTGATAATGAGTGGTGACTAAGCCCTGAGACTGTGGCACTGGAGTATCCCTATGCTCAGGACTACTTTGTGTACCAACCATTTTATTGTTCACATGGTACTTGTAAGTTCTCTAAGAATTACAGTGTTTTAAAAACCATGGTATTCATATGGTACTTTACATTTGCATTTATATCTATTACCTCATCGAACCTCACAGTGATCTGTGAGTTTTGATGAGAAACCTTGACTTCCAGATGTTAGGGCCACTCCTCAAGGTCACACAGCTGGACCAGTACACAGTGTCATGACAGGAGCCAGCAGCCCTGAGGCTTCTGACCAGACTCATGACTCTTTCCACAACACAGCTGTACTTGTTAAGGAGGGAGTGAAATCCAAATCAATCATTGATACCATTAGGAAAGCTGCTACAAGTGTTTGGTGGGGAGGGAGTTGAAATAAATGGCTTAAGAACGGTTTTGGGCACCATCTGTGGTTTTCTTGCTTTGTGGTAGGAAACTCCTGGATTACCCCATTTCTCTTGGATTCTTCCACTGGTTCCTCCTCTAGTTGTTGCTTGTGTTTGATTCTTTTCAGCTCTTGGCTGGCTTCTTTTCTCACATTAACCTCCCTTCCCAGACAGTGGACCACTTTCTGGATCTTCAGGGTCACCTGTAATGCTCCATATTCACCTCTAGCCTCAAGGTCACTCTTGAATTAAGAACCACTTGCTTGCTGAGGATTTTCATTTGGAAGTCCCCTCCCTGTGGTGGCTATCCTAGTTCAGCTCTGTCCTTAAACTTGGTAATTCAAGTCACTGAACAGAATTCAGTCCTTGAAATAGCATTGGCTCTGATTCTTTCTAGGATGCAGGGCCTATGCATTCTCCGCCCCATATCCCAGTGAACTTTAGCAATTGACAACCTTATAGCCTTTCAGAATTCTGAAGTACTTGTTTTCTTTGACAATGATGGTTTGACTCTTTTCTAGAGGACTTAGCAAAGCAAAAGTGGGTTGTTTGGGTGTTGTGTCTTTTGAGGAAGAGCATAATTTTTCCCTCATTGGGCCATCTCCACCAAGGTCTTCTATGTTTTGTCCACTCCTATCCCATAAAATGAATCCTCAGGGCGAATGTTTATCCCCTTTATTTATGTGATATTATTTGAATGTACACCTCCAAAGATTTTGCCCAATTTGAGCCTTTTAGTCTGTAAGGTTTCTAGAGATCAGGGAAACATAGGCAATCATCAAATGCTTTCTAAATGAATGAACACCTGCACAAAAAGAGTGAATGAAAGCTTTAATCCCAGTTTGCACAGAAAATCATGCATAGTTTTTCAATATCATTTAATAAGTGCTTATGATTACAGTAGTGGTCCAGACAAATTTAGTCATTGGATGCAGTATCCTATATTGAGAATTCATAGTGTGGAGTAGCAGAAATCCTACAGAATTCTGAAAAAGATTTGTGCAAATTTTGCACAGCTGGGCATGGTTAGAAATTCACTACCCACCCCCCTACCCCCCACCACCATTCTGTTTCTCTAAAGTAAAAACTGTTAAACATGAGGATCTCCCAGACTCTGTGGTTCTCTCACTTTATATAAAGGAGTATGGAGAAGGAAGGGTAGTTCTCCCACATGCAACTGCAAAATGGGGATGGAGACAGACTCTGCTCAGCCCTCTGCTCAGTTTAGATTGTCTGTCTGGCAGGAGTGCCAGGTTCAAACAATGTTAGCTGAGAAAAGTGGAGAAGTCAGAAACATCTATTTCCAGCTATTCTCCCCTTTTCTTCCAGTTAGTTCCTTTTCTTCCCCTCTGGTTGTCCCATCAAGTTCTAGGTGCCCAGTGTCATCCCTGCCATATGAGCCTTGAGGTCTTAGTGAAAAGATATGTTTTAAACTAAGGCTTATAGATTAAAGCTTCACATGTTCACCTTTCCTATGAGACATTTTCATCTAAGAGGAGACCTCTTAGACCAAAAGAAGGCTCCCAGACAAAAAAAGGAATTGTTCTCAAAACTCAAGTTCATTGACTGAACATGATTCTGAGAGAAATAACCCTCCAGACTCTGCTTAAATCAAGCTACCCAAGGACTGACACCTGTCCAGCCTGCTCCTGAGGCCTGCCCTTGCGAGCACAGGAAATGTGACCCTGCCACTTCCAGATCCTCAGCCTCCTTGATGTCAGTCCCACTCATTGTTCCACAGTGCAGCATCCTGGGCCTTACTTGCTTCCTTATCTACTTGCTTCTGCTCCCAAAGCCAACTCTAGCTCAAAGCAGTTTGACACTTATTCTCTGTGCCGCTGCCACTGTCACTCCTTGTCAACTCCAGTCACCCTTATTTTGTCTCCTCTTTACAGTCCATTAACAGTAGCCATCAGAATCCCAGGGGTTACCTGCAGCCCCTGACCCTTGGCCTCAGGTATCATGTAGCCAGAGAGTGATTCTTGACGAAAAAGAATAAGCAAACCTTAGCCTCTCTCTGGGTCCCCTGTCACCTTCTGAGGAGACAATTTTTGAAAGGGTGGAAAATCCTGAGACGTTTTATACATATATATTTTTAAGTTAATTCTGCAGACTGCTGTGTTGGTGACATTTCCTTCAAACTGCAATAACTAACCTGTCACAGCCCTACAAATGCTGACAATACAGCACCATGTGGGGTTGACTTAATAAACCTCATTTACATTCATTTTGATTCACTCAGGCGTTGAAAAACATTTCACAGGAAAAACTAGGAACCTCTCCAAGACGACATGATGTTTGCTGATACGATATGAACAGACTTAATAGGCAGCATATATGAAAACATGCATTTCTTAGGTTATTAGCAAACTCAGTACTTTATTTTTTTTTAAAGCATTTAAAAATTATTCCTTTGAATGCTGGGCTTCTAAGCTGTGAAATGTGTCAACGTTCACAGAGTCTTTCTGTTGAGTACTTATATAAGAGCAGAGTTAACCCTCTCCTTTGAGCTGTGAACCTGGACAAATTTTTAACCTCTATGTGTCTCAGCTGTTTTATGTGTATTATATCTGTGGTTCTGTTGCGCTTGGATAGGATCAGCTATGTGTAGCTCTAAGCAGTGGGTTGGGTTTAGGTCCGTTCCACACATCTTATTCTCCTTGGATCAGCACCTCCCTGGGGCATGTTCATCTGAAGGTAGATAATGAAAACACAAGAGCCAAATCATGGAAGCATATAGAAAGCCTCTGCACATTTCTTTGCATTGCATTGGCTAAAGTCAGTCACATAGGCAAGTCCAAAGCCAATGGGCATGAGGATATATTCTCCATATACCCTAGTGGGTAGCCCTTTAAGATCACAAGAAAGAGCGGGAGTGAAGCAAAGAATTGGAAATACCTACCACACCATCTCATAGAGCAATTTTGAAAACAGTACATGATACATTTGAGAGCTTTGTAGATTTCCGTGTTAGGCAGATGGAGGTCTTGTGTGACGGTTCTACAGGGGAATGCTTTTTCCAGATGTGATCATTCTCTGGTTACCTGATGTCTATATGTAGGGCTGCCTTCCTGCTAGTGACCCGAGACCTTATCATCCTATTTCATCCTTCCTGTCTCTCATCTGCCATGTTACATCAGTATTAAGGAGTCTATCCACCCCTTAGATAAGATGATCCCTTATCTGCCCTCTCCTCTTCATTTCCCCCTCTTCTCCCTAGTTTCAGGTCCTTCTTACCTCTCACCTCCCCTTTCTGATTTCCCTTAAGCCCAGGTGTCCTTGCTCTAACTTACCCTAAAGACCCCTGTTAGAGTCATGTCCCCGCTGAATAGCTTTCATCATGTCCTTCTTCTGCCTCAGGTTGGATTCCCCAGATGAAGAGGCTGAGACACGGATTTTTGTACAAGTAATTTACTGAGGGGATGTTCTCAGGAGAAGCCTCTTAGGGAATGAGGGAGGAAGGAAAGCACAGGGGAAGAAGACAGGCCCAGATGTGGTTTCAGGGAAAGTCCCGTCTCAGCCTAATTGCACAGGGAGCTCTGGAGCATAAATTGCACCAAAGAGGTTGTTTCATCCCCAGGCAGGAAGACAGGGATGTTTATTCCTCTAGTAGTCAATCATTGGCCACAGGCCATTCCTCCCAGAAGCACAGGAAATCCTCCCAAGGAGAGTCCTGGTATAAGCCATTAGCAGTCATTACCTACAACACCTGGGGGAGGGGCACTGGCCTTGGTAAAGGGGATTCCTGTGAGACACCAAGGGCAGCTGCTATGACCCACCTCGGGTTGAAAGTGTTTCCTAGTTCCTCCTTGTCCTCAGGTAAAAGTTTTAGTTCTTTGCTTTGTCATTTAAGTCCCTCTGGTGTGTCGCATCTTCTAAGCTCCCTTTTCATCTTTGTTTTTCACTGGTGTATTCCACGGAGCCTTGGCTCTAGCTAAATCCAATCTCTCGTTGCTCCAATCTCTATGAGCCTTTAATTATGCGATTGTTCTGACCCTCTTCACTTTTGACTTCTCACCAGGATTACCACTTTCTCCAAGAAGTTCAGGAAGAGAAAATAGACAACGGAGGGAGAAACTTCACCAAAGAAATCATACAAGAAAAAAACATCTCAGGATGGAAACATGAACCTTTCCAGAGTGTGAGGATCCACCAAGTGCTCAACTATATCTAATAACTGAAATTTCAGAACACTTGGAATGAAGAGAAACTCCAGTTAGAGAGATCACACATGTAGGCTTGGAAGTCAGACACAACAGAAAAAAGCTTGACAATTATGAAGTCAAATACAAGGATCAGCCCTGAGACATTCAAGTTCTAAAATAAAATAAAAATAAGAAACCCAATTCCATAGGAGGCCACTAGAAGACTTAATCCACCCAAATGAGGGAATAAACATAAAGAGGAAGAAATGACATCCAGGAAACTGGGAATCCAACAGAGTAAAAAAGCAAAGAGAATTCACAGGCTGGTGGCTGAGAAATGTCTGGTGAGCACCAATCTGCGCATGTGTGAAATGAAACCACTTGATTCAAAGAGAAAAGCAACAGAAAGGGGTAGGCAGAACAACTCCCAGAGACTTGTTTTATTGCTGTTCTACCATCTGAAAATAAACCTCCTCGGATTTATTTCCAACACTTTAGTTAATTCAAAAAACTTTTGCAATTATATTTTAAATTTATACGATCTCTTTATTGTTCTCTGACTCTTCCTTTTTGCCTTTGCTCTCTTTTTCTCTTAATTAATCTTGCCTAAGACTCTAGTGTCTTTTCATCTTTTCAAACAACCCTCCTTAGGTTTGTTAATTTTCTCTCTTTTGTTTATTACTTTCCTTATGTGGCAGTTCGACTTTGTTGCCTCTCAGCTCCAAATCCACCTTTGATTGCCCTAACTGTGATAGAGACCAGCTGCCACAGGAGAGGGTGTTGTCAGGAGAAGGTGTTGAAGGACACGGCAGGAGAAAGAGCCTTCTCTTCCCACTGGCTTTTGTGGTGCTCAGCTGTAGTGCAAGACACTCAGTGGAGCTCACCCCCAGCAAGTTTTGATGATACTTTGGCAGACACCTTCCCTGTGAGGTCCACGGTGCTCCAGCTGGCTTCAAGGAATGGAGTTCAGCATCAACCATGGTGGAAAGCTTCTGGGCACATTCCAGCGGGCAGGTTCTTGTCCACCAAGCTTGGCCCAGTGGCAGGTCTTCCTGCTTGTCAGTTCTGTTCTGTGTCTCCATGTCTACCGGCGCAGCCCACTGTGGGCCAACTCTAGCTCAGGACAACTCAGAGAAAGGCTCCACCATCTAGCAGGTTGTATTCACAACCTCTTCAACAAGATCTGAATTTGATCTTTAGCGATATCAATGAATCACAGGGTCCTCAGAATGAACAGATGGGCAGACAGCCATAACATTTTGTGATCTGTTCAATAGAAAAATTAGGCAAAAATCCTCACTTGCATCACCAGCTTCCAGATCTAAGTCAATGCACAGACCCAGAGCCTCTTGGAAGGACCCAGACACTGGAAGGACCTCGCTCAATTTTCACAAGTAAGTACTATGAATTTTCTTCCAAGCTTAATCCAGAAAGATCCTAGTAAGATCCCTTACTAGAATGACTATGCATTAGGAGACAGGAAATACACAAAATTTTTGGAGATTACTAGACATTGGCTATGAATTGATAGGGATTCTTGGGAAAACAAAATGTGACTGTGACCCTCCGAAGTGAAGCTATGGTAATCAAGTAATAGATGGAGCCTTAGCTGAAGTTTAATTCCAAAGATAGCCTAGTTCATCCACAATCCCACCCAGTGGTGATGTCTGCAGATCTTGAAGGTGTTTCTGTAATCATATACTTGTGAACTGGAAGTATCCTCATGTTGGCTCTTAGACCTATGGGAAGAGGGCCATCTTGTTTGGAAAGACTAAATAGAAACCTCTGGAAATTCTCCTCCCTACCACTGTAATAAATCAGAGGCAATATTGCATTTGCAGGGGGAAATTTCAGAGATTTATGCTCTCATCTGAGCAATGAAAGTAACAGGAGTGGTGATGGCCATCACATTCCTATTCAATTCACCTGTTTGGCCCGTGTAAGAGTTGGATGGATTTTGAAGAATAAACTGATTCAGGTGGTGGTCGAAATGCAGCTGTTGACTGTGTTCTATCTTTTCTAGAGCAAATCGGTTCAACTCTTGGCATTTGGTCTGTAGTTTTCAATGTGGCTGTTGCTTTGTTTCTCCATATCAATTTGAAAGGAATACCAATAGCAGTTTGCTTTTACCCAGCAGTGCCAATAGTGTATCTACACAGTACTGCTTTCGGGGCTGTGATGGTTCTCCTGCTCTTTACTATGATAAAGGCTGCAGAGATATCAATTATCTTAACATTCCACAAAACATCACCCTGTTCCACATCACTGATGGCATTATGCTGAAACTAGATGATGAGCAGGAAAGTGGCAAGTATTTTAGATGCCTTAGCAAAATGTGCGAACTAGAGGTTGGTTCATCAGTTCTCTGCTGAGTGGCATCATTGCAAATTTTGTTGTTATCTTAGTGGCCAGTTTCCTGCCTGCCAGTTTCAGCTTTTTGGACCTTTAGTGGGGGCTTTCCTGATTGCTAATCTGGGCCCTTTGTTCTGCACTTGCCAACCTCAGCCTACTAGATGGGGACATGCTCTGGTCCATGAAAACCTAGAGAATGTCTGTGGCGCCCAATAGATTACCACTCCTCCCCTTTCTTCTGAGGTCAGAATCCCAACTTTCATGTGGAACCCCTTTCATTTTGTGGCTTCCTTGGGTATTTTCCTCTAGACCTGGGGTATTCTTTGGAATTCTCTTTTTATCTTCACCACAGTAGGTAATATCCTGTGAATGGTTAATAATTATTTATATCAAGAATTCCATGTTCATAACATGGAATTTTCTTTGGACTTTTCTTTCTCCTGACTGGACCATAATGCTTTTTATATTTAATGTTTCCTTTCTTGTTTCTTTGGGTTAGTCTATTACTTGTTTCTTTCTTTTAGGAGGAGGGTAACCAGGGATTAAAACCAGAGATGCTTAACCACTTAGCCACACCCCCCAGCCTTTTTAAAATGCTTAGGTCCTCACTAGGTTACTAAGACTGGCTTTGAACTTGCAAACCTCCTTTCTCAGCCTCTGAGCCATTGGGATTGCAGACATGCACCTGGCTAGTCCTTATTTCTAATTTTTGTTGAATCCTTATCTTATTTGTTTTCAATCCTTGTTTCCTCATACACTAAATCTATAAATTTCCTAAACACAAATAGTTTTATACCATAAATGTTGACATGTATTTTTCTTATTATTTGGCTCTAAATATTTCTTATTTTATTTATTACAGCAATTTTTTAACTCAGTGATTATTTGGTAATATATACTTTAGAATGAAAAATGACTACTTTGTTTTTGATATCAAATTTAATCATCTTCTGGTTTAAGAGCTTAGTTGGTATAATATGGATGGTTTGGAGGAATTTATTAGGTTTCATTTGTGGCCCAATATACAATTTAGATTTTAAAATGTTCTGTGTATGATCAAAACAACACAATTTGTCTATTTATTTGCTACAGAGTTTTAGAAGTGCCAAAATTCATTTCTGTTCTTTGGATCTTCTACATTTCCATTCATTTCTTTCATCTCCTGGTTCTGTTTTGGGAAGGGTCTATTGAAATCTGGAACTACACTTATTGATTTATCTCTTTAATTTATGTCAGTTTTTGCTTTTAGTATTTTGAGACTGTATTGTTAAGTATGTTTTTGTTTAAAATGCTCAACATATGATATCTGTTTTATCCCTCAGGATTTTCTGTTTTTGTCTTAAATTTTATTTTGTCTAATATCAGCAGTGCTAACTCAGCTTTATTTTGGCTAGTGCTTTTGAGATATTTTATGTTTTCAGTTTTTACATTTCCACCTATTTTCTTTAAAAAAAAATATATTCCTTAAAGACATTGCATCACTGGATGAGTTCTAAAAGTCCAACCTGAAACTCTTTATCTTTTGATTGATGAGTTTAACCCATTTACATTTACAACATTGACTTTTATATTAGGATTGCATCTCATGCCATGTTTTTCATTTGCTCTGCTGCATTTCCTAATCCCCTTTCCTGCATTCTGTCAATGACTTTCATATTTCTTCAGTTCTAGAAAATTTATCTTTTTTAATTATAAAATGTAGCATACATAGGTATGTTTATGAAAAACATATGTTTGTATGTGTATACGTGTGTGTGTGTGTGTGTGTGTGTGTGTATCAATAAAAATCCCTACCCAGATATTCACTGCCAAGATCATAAAATAGAATATCAACAACTACTCAGAAGCAGCCGGAGTGGGTTTCCCTGTCTTATCATGCTCTCTCTCTCCTACAAATGAGCACTATTCTGAATTTTGTTTGAATTATTTTGAATTATTTCTTGCTCTTATAGTTTATTTTGACACATGATATGTATTCTGTAACAATGTATTCTTTAGTATTGCTTGATTTTTGACCTTGATATTTAAAATATGCACATATTTAGAGTAATAGGTTTTGAAGTCTATACATGATAATAGTTAAATCATAATTCATTTTTTCATCATTATATAATCTATTGTATGAATAATCCACAACTTATTTATTCATTGCATTGTTTATGGACATTTGGTTTCCCCCCTAATTTTTCCTGTAAGGATGGTGCTTCCATAAACATTCTTTTATGTATCTGCTGGTAGGAAAGCTTGAGAATTTTTCTAAGGTATATGCCTACTGGTAGAATTGCTGGGATGAACGTTATGTGCATATTTAACTTTACTTTGGCATATTTGGTGCCAAAGTGTTTTCCTCTGCAAGGTACCAGTTTATATCCCACCATCAGTGGACACAAGTTTGTGTTCTTCTCACCCTGAGCAGTGCGTGGCAACTTCATAATTTTAAATTTGGTTCATGTTTTCATTATTGCTTTTATTTTTCCTTCCTCTGTTATAAACCCTCTTTCCTATTTACAGTTAGTGACCACTTCTTTTAGATATGTTTTTTTGGCTTTTTTGTTTGTTTCTTGGCTCAAAAAAATTAATGTTTTCTGCCTCCTTCTTTCTGGATAAGTTCTTCATTTAAATCTCACAACTTCGTAACTGATTTTTCAGATGTATCCTTCAATTAATATTACATATATTTTATTCTTTGTTTAATAAATAATATTTCCACTTGGTTCCTCATAATTTTTTCTTTTTTTCCCCATAATGCTTATACTTTTCCTTTTATACTTAAGTCTATTTATTGAGCCTCCTTTGAAATCCTTGGTTTCTTTTAAAATTATTTTACTTTAAATGTCTTTTCTTCAATTGGTTCTAATACTCAGGTGCCTTGGCTGTGGGTTATTTTGGGTCTATAGGTTCAAGTTCCTTCGGGGATGTTTGTGTTCCATTGCAGGGGCTGGAGTCCTCTAGACTATGTCATACTGAGCTTCGAAGGCAGGTGCTGGACCCAGAGTGAAGATACTCGAGCACCATAGAACTATAGGTGATCACTCCCATAGTTACCTTCTCTGGTCAAGATTTTACCTTTAAATCCTTAGAACAAAGAAGTCTTGGTTGAAGAGTGAATGCCTGTGTTTGTTAGCTTTCTGCTTCTGTGACAAAATATCTGAGACAATCAACTTAAGAGAAACAAAGGTTTATTTCGGCTCATGGTGTCAGAGGTTTCAGTCACTTTGACCTGTGGCCAGGCACAGTGTCATGGCAGGGAGAGCATGGTGAGCAAAGTTGCTCACTTCTTGGTAAAGGGAAGTGAAAAGACAGAGAAAGGCCAGATGTTCCCTTCAAGGGCATGCCTCTAAAGACCTAATTTCCCTTTACTAGGCCCCACCTCTTGAAGTTTCTACCGCCAGCCAGTAGTGCCATCAGCTGAGGACCAAGTCTTCAACACAGGTCCCTTTGAGGACATTTAAGACCCAATTCAAAAAAAATGCCCGGGGACACTGCTTAACCCACACCTATTTTTCTCATTCCTCATCCCAATAGCATGTTGTCACCGTCCTTATATCACCCTGTGGACAGACCTACTAGGAGTGAGACCCTGAAGTTTTCACTCTCACAAGGCTGCTCTGTAATTCCAAAGTGTGGGAAATATTGAGGGCCACTGGTTTTCTCACTTCTTCAAGTCAGTTGTGAATGGGTGAGCCAACAGTCTGAGCTGGTTTGCTGCCTTGGTGAGAGATTTACCTCAGTGCTCTCATTTTACTAATATGTTCCATCACCCCTTTGAAATCATTAATGATGGTTTTAATGTTTTTTAATATTTATTTTTTAGTTGTCATTGGACACAATACCTTTATTTTATTTATTTATTTTTATGTGGTGCTGAGGATGGAGCCTGTACCGCTGAGCCACAACCCCATTCCCAGTTTTAATTTTGTTTTAAGAGCTTTCTCCTCTTCCCTACATTGCCTTCATTTATCGCACATTTCTTATTTCTGTTTTGTTTTCTTGTTTTTGTTTTGTTTTTATTCTCTCCTATCGGAGAATTTCCCCACACCTTGGTAATCACTGGATATCAGTTCATAATTAAGGCTAGGCTGATGGGAAGCTTTGTCTGCCTGGGTGGGTATCTTTGCCAGAGGATTTGTCGGTAAGCCAATTTGACTAGGACCCAGACATTTTATTTGGGGATCTCTCCACTCCTCAGGTCTCTAACTACATATATTTTCTTTTAGGCCCATTAATTTCCAGGAAATAATCCTTAAATAGCCTGCCTAGGTATGGCAGTTTGGTTGCTGCCATAAATTTGTTTAGTAATATGGATGTTGCCGACTTAGCATCCAGATAACTTAGGTTGACCTAAGTTATTTGAAATCCAATCCTACTCTGTCATTTTAGCCTAGTTAAAACTCCCCCTCCCTCTGTGGTGGCTAGTGTTTTACCCCTCTTGTTCCTCATCTCGCTGTGTCTAAACCCAATACATCCTACAACTACTTACCATGATAAAATCAATAGTTGACACAAGAATCATAAATAAGTGTGTTTTCTGTAAACTGCCCAATCCATACCCCCCTTGGGAAAGACTAAAAGTTAATACCCATGGATCTTGCTGAAGGCAGAGTCCTATAGGTCCATTCCCTTGCTCACTGGTTGAGCTCCCTGTTGACTCTGGATTTCTGTTGGCCTCTCCTCAGCACTCAACCTCTATGGGACCTGTGAGTAATAAATTGTTCTGTTTCATGCAGTTTTTCTTTACTTCCTCACTGAGTTTCACCTAATATCCATACACACACACACACACACACACACACACACACAAATCGACTTTTCTTCCTACTCAGGCCTCTCTTAAAGAGTAACTTCCTTGGTTTATGACTACTCTCAGAACAGAGAGAGCTCAGGACCAAATTAGAAGAACTCTATATAATAGGAGTCTTAGCAGTTGACTCTGGGAGCTGGAAGATGTGCAGCATCTGCATGTCAGTTTCACCTGCACCCCACTCTTAAGTAGCTGGCTCATCATGCTTTCAGCGACTGCAGTTGTCTTTGATATCAGACTCTGTATGGCTCATTCTTTCCAGAGATGATTAGTTCTCAGAGATCACTCTTCTTTGGAATCATCTAGAAAGCTTATTGACCAACAGGTTCTGATCCCCCATCCTGAAGTTTCTGATTCAGTTGCTTTGGAGTAGGATCTGAGGATACGCACTTTTCATAAGTTCAGGCACGAAGCTGATGCTGCTGTTGTCAGAGAACCATACCATTGAATAACCCTTTAGACTCTTGCTGTAGCAAAGAAGGGACCACCTGGATATCTGACTATATTTTTTAAAGATTTTTAAATCAAGCTTTTTATGGGTTGCTCTGCCTGGCACGCCTGCTTAAGCGTATTTGGTGTTTCTAATTCCTGAGCCTTTTGGGACTTCATTGTGAAGTGGCCTGGTTCTTGAGGCTTCTCTCTTAATGCCTGTGTAGAGTTCAGGTTTCTCTTATCTGTTATTTCATTTATCATTTGCCTATTTACTTTCTTGATTCCAAAATTATGTGACTATTTCTTGTCACCCGTGACCTCTCCTCCAGCTCTTTGTGAGTCTGCTAAACTTCTGTTTTGTTCTATTTTTGCTTTTGCTGTCATTTTAGTGTCATTAGTCAGAACCTGGCAGGATGAAATGTATATATTCAATCATCCATCTTTATATCTTACTTTTAAGCCACCACTATCTCTTATTTGGTAATAAATACCTTTTGAAATGACGAATGAATGAACTTCGATACACAGCGAAGAATATAGTCATCAGGGCTGAATGGGATATGCTCCACTTCATTGAAATGCATCTCTCTCTTTTTCCTATCCCAGCTCCTAAAGTTTTAGACATAGATCTGAATTATTGCTTTAAGCAACTTTCAGGGCTCAATTAAAGTAGAAGTTCTGATGAGGTAGAGGGGAGCTTGAGATAAATTTCACTGTCTCATGACTTTGCATTGGGAGGATGAAGCAATTCTGAAATAATTATATTATGAGATCACAAGAAGAATCTCCATCCAGGAAAAAAAAAAGGTGGATAAAAACAGAAGTCAATATGTGACATGTTAGTTATCCTTTGGGTGTGGCTGTATTCCATTTAAGAAGTCAGAAGACTTTATAAGAGGGCTTTCCTCACTGATAACTGGCCTATAAGCTGATTGTTATCATTTTGTTTACTCTTCATATATGTAAAAGAATATTTTGTAACCAGAATCATCTGTCAAACCTAGGACTAGGAGTAGTTCTTTTTTCCCTACCAAAAATTGAACCCAGGGGCACTTAACCACTGAGCCACATCCCCAGCCTCTTTTTGTATTTTGTTTTTTAAACCAAAGGTTTGACGAACAACTCACCTCTGATTCTTTCTTTTAATATTTGATTTTTAGTTATAGGTGGACACAACATCTTTATTTTTACATGATGCTGAGGATTGGACGCAGTGCCTCATGCATGTGAGGCGAGTGCTGTACCCCTGAGCCACAATCCCAGACCCCCTTTTTTTGTATTTTATTAGAGACAAGGTTTCATTGAGTTTCTTAGGGCCTCCCTAAGTTGCTGAGGCTGGCTTTGAACTCTTGATCGTCCTGCCTTAACCTCCAGAGCTACTGGGATTACAGGCATGCACCACCACACCCTGGCAAACCTAGAATTAGGAAGTAAACAAAAGAATATCTAAAAATGTTGTGCTAATGCACACTGGGCATTTCTATGCAAATCAATTATCTATAAATGAGGTAATTTAGTTTGCATTAAAGCAGTTCATGGTTGAAACTGATATAATAAACAATCATTTTATAATGTAAAAATAGTCAAAACTTGGGGGCACAGAATAGACAAAAATAATTGTCATCCTATCTGCCATCTTGTCTCATATCTATACATAATATTGTTTCAACATATAGCATTCATTTCCTAGGGCAGCCATAACAAAGTAGCACAGGTAGGTGGCTTACACAACAGCAATGTATTCTCTCATAGTTCTGGAGGCTAAACAGCCAACATCAAGGTGTCAGTAGGTTTGATTTCTCTGGAGGTATCTCTCCTTGACTTGCAGACAGCTGCCTTCTCTGTGTGCCCTCACTTGTTCCTTCCAGAGGACATGTGCTTCCTTAGTGTCTCCTCCTGTGTCCATATTTCTCCTTCTCACGAGGACTCCGTTAGAATGAATCAGGGCCTATCTTAATCACATCATTTTTACATAATCACTTCTGTAAAGGGCCTATCTCCAAATAGAGTCACAATCCAATGTTATAATGTATTCAATATGAATTTTGGCTGAACTGAATTCAGCCAATAATACAGACTTTGTTTTAGCAATGAACTATAAGTCACACTGCTTCAAAGGGGACCTGCCTTTCTCTTCTTGGGATCTCTTCCCAGATCACCTGGGCTAGCAAATGACTTATGAGTGAAGAGTTGAACCACTCCAACGGAACACTTATTAGAGGAGCTCCAAAGGATTTTTGCTATTCCATTAAATTCCATTTCTGGATTATCTTTACCTTCCTCTTCTGTGCTCTCCTCTTTGAGAAGCACTGCTTTTTTGAGTTTTTCTTTGTTCCTTTGGTGCACACAGTGGCCTGGGGGATGCTGTGTGGTTTCATTGTGGCTGTTGATTTTACATTCCCTGAGATGTTTTCAGTCAAACACTGGAGTTGCTCGCTGGCATTCCCACTCTCTCCCTCCCTGTCTATCCCTACTTTCTCCTCCCCCACTCAAGAAAACCAAGGGAAATTGACAAGCAGCAGGACAGGGGAAATTGAGCTATATTATTTCTCCTTCGGGAACCTCACTTTGCTGCCTTTATCTGAAAGCTATCATTTTCTACATCTCTTGGCAAGAGTTCTCATCGACCAGTGACCCCTAAATGCCTATGCTGATCAATAGCCCCGGTATCTTATTGACATGCCCATTGACAGCTCTCACTGAGCACAGGAACCAGGACTGGCAGCCAATTGCAATCTGTTCAAGCTGCTGGAGAGGCAGGGAAGGGCCGCGTTGATATTGACACTGTAAATGGAGACAGTTTACTTAGCACTCAGGAAGATGCATTTGTTAAGGAGAGCGATAGATCTCATTACTATTTAAGGGCCGAGGCTTTTCTGGCAGCCCACGGGGCTTGCTTATATCAAGCCTTTCTACTTACAGAGACTGGCAAAATAAACCCTGAGTGATTTGCCTTCCTCCTCAGCCCTTACAGAAAGAACCATCGGATGGAATTGAATGCATGCAAGGTGTGGACACTGAATCGGACAAGGGGAAGCCTGGAGAGAGGCCATTTGGGCCCTTGGTCTATCTAGGCCTCAGTTTCCAGGCATCAGTGAGTGACCATTTATCTGTGTGACAGGATTTGGGTCCCTGTGTTCTCACTGTTTAAGGGCAAAATCAAGAATCACAGAATCTCTGGGCAGGGAGAAATTTCAGGATTCATCTACACCAATATATCCCAGCATCCCTGGATTGTGTACTTATCTCACATTTGTTTGGTTACCTTCAGTGACATGAACTCACAGTCTTAAGATATATCCCATCTCATTGTCTCGTGGCTTCAGTAAAGGCTTCCCTTCTCTAGGGCTGCAATCTGTCTACTTATAGCTTCTCCTTGTTCTTAGATTGATTTTCTGTAGCCTCACATGTATACTGAAGACACCAGCTTGGCAGTTAGCATTTTTCATTCCTTATTCTGCTGACAACTTCTCTAGGAAGCCATCTTTCCATACCTCCGCAGCTGCCACGTTTTACAGGTGGGAAAATGAAAGCTTAGTGGACCCAGAGCTGGGACATGGGTAGGCATGAGTTCCTTTTTCTTTCTGCAACACTGTCTTGTCTCCTATCACACAGTGGGTCTGGTCTGATTGTCCTTCCCTTATTACCTCCCTGAATAACAACATTCATTTTCCAAGAGCCATATATCTCTTTTGTATTGTGACTACTATGGATCTCAAAAAGCAGTTGGATTTTTTTTCCTTGACTTGCTCCTGAATCACAGTTTTCTCATTCTCTCAAAAGAAAAACCTTTGGAACTTTAGCTCCTCTATCTCTCTAGCCAACACTGCCATTCCTCACCATGGTCCCTCAAATGATGTTGTGAGCATTCTCTCCCCTTCTAATTTCTTGGCCATGGGAGAAGGTTGGTACAGTCTGCTCACCCATCTTTTTTATTGGGGGGTGGGGGGTACCAGGGATTGAACTCTGGGACACTCAATCTCTGAACCACAGCCCCAGTCTTATCTTGTATTTTATCTAGAGACAGGGTCTCACTGAGTTGCTTAGTGCCTTGCTTTTGCTGAGGCTGACTTTGAACTCATGATCCTTCTGTCTCAGCCTTAGCAGCTGAGATTATAGGCATGCACCACTGTGCCCGGCTACAATCTTTTTTTGATGCATGCTGGGAAGCAAAGGGTATAGGAGGGAGTTTGGGGCTAGCTCATGGGACTGAAGGCCATCTGTACCATTTTCCTTAGGATAACAGTCTAAAATGAGGGTAAGCCAGAGCCATAGTTACATCAGCCTAAGTCTCTAGCAGGCCTTGAGAACTGAGGGCCAATTTCTGTGTGAAGGATGGGATAGGAGTGCAGTTTGGGAGGTATGCAGAGAGACTAAAGTAAGCATCAAACGTCAGGTTGCATCATTGTATGGGCACTATAAAGGAATGGGCCTTGGCAGGAGAGAGTGGAGTCAACTGATTGGATGCAAATTTAATGTGACCCTCCTTTCTGGACATTTGAGTTTGAGGTATAGGGGAGGGTAGGAAACTCATAGGCATATGTATCCTCTAGGCAGAAGAGGACCATGGAGAATTTTGGCCACCCAAGGGATTTTGAAAGGAGCTGCCTGTACATCTATCTTTGGACACAGAATAGAAGTGGCTTTTATAAGCCCCACTGGAGCAATTGTGAGGCAGTGAGTGGGACCAGAAGTAATGAACACAAGTGGCAGAGAAGCAGATTTTTGAGGTTAGATTATTCCCAGGTGAGGGCCTAGTTGAAGCAGACTATAAATGGGCTGAGTGGCACCCTATTCAAAGTGAGCAAACCTGGGTCTACATGGTGGTTCTGCATGTGTAGCTCTATTGACACACTGCCTTCTTAATCAAATGCATATGAGGATGCCACTGACACCAAATGACTTCATTCCATTTTGGAAAGTTCTGAAAGAGCAGGATAGCTATACAATCCCTACTGTCCATCAAACACCTATGTAAACACCTAATAACTTGTTTTGCTGCCTTCAACCTTTCAACTTTCCTTCTATCCATGTAGCTGAGGAGTTGGATGACATCAGTCTCTTCCGTTCTCCACATCATTCAGAATAAAGTCAAAGTTCTCCATGGCCTCCATGGTCTATCCTACCTTCAGTCATGTGTCTCACACACCCTGTGACTAGGTCACATGGAACCAACCAATCACATGGCCCTAAATATGCCAAGTTCTCCCATGACTCTGTATTTCCTTCTTCTATTTCTGTCCTCCATTATCTCTCCCTCTCTCTCTTTTTTTTTTTTTTGCCTGCTAAATCCTAGTCATTAGCTAAGACTCTGCCCTGAAGCCTTTTCTGATTTCTCTCATCACAGAGGACTCTGCTTTTGTGCTTCAACTCTGGAGTATTCAATTCACCTTATTGAACATTGTGGTTAAGTATCTTTGCATATCTTTGCTCATTCACGAAAACTGTAATTAGCATTGGTCATTTTATCCATAGGGGTCTCAACAGAATGCCTTATACACAGAAAGTATCCATTATTAGGAATTGAAGAGTAGGTACTGGTTGATGCCCCCTGCTCCCCTCCTTGTGGCTAATCACTATTCTGTAGCTCTGATTGCAGGAGAGAAGGCTAATACTTGGCAACATGCATACTTTCTTCTTCAGGGCTACCCAGATAGTCCATTTTTCCAGCCTCCCCAGTGGTTGTAAATTGACCAGTAAGATATGAGCAGAAGTGATGGGTGCTTTATCCCTCAAAACCTCTTATATGAACCACTGTTTCTTTTTCTGTATTGAATGGAGGAGTGTCTCCAAGGACCCAGAAATGCTGGTTCGGTATAGAACAGTGAAGCTTCAAGATGGGAGGTACCTAGGCCACTGATGGCCCTTGAAGGGTTCTTTTATAGGGCCTCTATCACCATCACCTCCCAACAGCTCTGACCTATGGGAGAAATGAATGTTCATTGCATAATGTGCAGAGTGCTAGATGTGGTTTTAGCACACAGCTAGCCTTCCCCACTACACTGACCCAGTACACTATCAATGGCTGTGTGTGGACATATGTGAGGAGCTGGAAGACACAGGCAGGTGTGGATCTGGTTTAGACAAAAGGGACTGCAATTAAATTTAGTGGTGCTTTTATGTTCATCTGAAGGATGACCCAGGCCTCTTCCAAAGCCTCCTTCTTTTGCACACAGAGAGTGTTTCACTTCTGCTACGTGGTAGTACTTCACCTTCCGAGGCTCTTTGGTTTTCTAGTCACCACCTCGTCTCAAAATACAACCTCAGAGGAGGAGAGCAATGGAATCTGGTTCCTTAAAGGCTGGGCTCTGGCACAATGCTGTCTTGGTTTGATTCCTGGTCTCACCACACACTGGCTACCTGACATTAGTTCTTGAAACTACCTCAGCTCCAAAATGGGGTAAAAAAAAATAGTCCCTACTTCATATTTTAAAGTTCAAGTATGCAAAATTGAGAGGAAGAGTTAATGTTAAGCATTTGTGCTTAAGGTAAACCCTCAGAAATTTTTAACGACTTTATTATTGTTATGTTATAGGAATCACTATCTGACTACATAGGTATTACCAGTAAGTACAGAAGTAGCATTTTCCTTACCTGTTCTATGTACCAGACAACTTAGTTTGGGAATAAACTTTATCTTTGGAGGCAGACAGTCTTACCCATGATTGAGGCAATGTGATTATAAGGTCCCAGTCATCTTTATGCATGTTCTTGTTGAGGCACACTGTTTTCTTCCTCCTACCTTTACCCAATTCTACATTTGAAAAGTTGATATTTTGGACCCAACTGTAGAATTTTGTTTGTTGCTTTATTTTTCATTTGATGAGACTTAGTCTCTTGCCCCAGGCTGTCAAGATTATTTTGAATATTGGGCCTGTCATCCAATATACTTATTATCCATATTGTCTTCCCATTATTTGAAAATCTGATAAATGTCCCATCTATGTATTACTCTCAGTTGTTAAAAACATATTAAAGAGAAGAGAACCGAGGACAGAGCCCTACAATAAAGAAATTTTTAAATGTCACCACCAGCACTATTGGGTAAAAATCATTCTCACATTTACGAATCTATTTCAATCTATGACTTGTTCCTTCATTATGTCATTCACTCACATATTCATTCATCTATCAATAAACTTTTTCATGAGCCAACTGATAGTAAATATCTAAGGCTTTTGGGGCCACAGGAACTCTTTTGCAACTACTCAGTTCTATCATTGTGTGGAATAGCCATAGACAATACATAAAGTAATAGGTATGGTTATGTTTCAATAAAACCTAGTTTTTAAAAGCAGGCCATGAGCTGGATTTTGCCCATGGCCTATAGTTTACTGATCTCTGATCTAAAGTATTACTCTTTACACTGCAGCAATATTTAAGTGTTCAATAGCCATCATCTCTGGTTGAAAAGCCATGAGAAATCAGGCATGTGTAAGAGCTAAGATGAGTCGTTACAATTGCAAATGGGAATCTCTTGCTCAATCTGTCCAACTACTTATCTTCTTCCTCTGTAAAGAAGTTTAATGCTGATGTCCACCCAGGAGGGAAGAAATACTCCAGGCCACCTGGAATCCCAACCCTCTTTTTATAACAGCCAAGCTCTCAGCACAGGAGGTGAGAACTGCCTCTGACCATGATGCCTTCCTGCACACAGGTGCTCACCAGGGACCTGTCAAGAGGACTATGTGGATGATAGGCATATCTCTCAGGAATGGGAAATACCCAACGAAAATTACTTTGACTCTGGTTTCTGACTCTAGAACAGTCTTCCTTATCTTGTTGTAGTCCAGTTATTTTACTATTTGGCTGTTGGACTTTTTTTTTTCTCATTTAATAATACTGTTAATCAACCAGTTCTCATCATATAAACATCTATGTCCATAACACAATTTCTGGGCATGCTCACTTCTCTGAAAATTCATCTCTACTTTTCTTGGCTGTTCATTCTTTCTTGCATCTTGTCTAAGAGGGTGTGGAGGGCTCCAGGATGTGGTATCTTTCTACATTATGCCATTTTCCTCTGCCTTTCCACTGTCCACCCCCTAGAATTCAGGTTAGTTGATGGAGGTGTGTGTGTGTGTGTGTGTGTGTGTGTGTGTGTGTGTGTATGTGAATGTTGGGGTGGGGGTGGGGAAATGAAACAAATGCATGGATGGGAATATTGAACTTCTAATGCATTGTAATTACCAAATGATCCTATCTTCCTTGTGATGGGTCCCGGTGGGATTTATTGCCATATTAACATTGGTTTCTCCATTGCATTACTTAATGAATAATATCTGAGCTAATAACCCACTTAAAAATCCAGCAACAACAACATAACTCCCTTAACTGTAATTATTATTTTTTCCTAATATGGTGGTTTTTATATAAATACTGATTATCTTTTTACTAGGTTCTTGTGTAACTACTTGCTTAAAAAATGGGCCCTATTAAATTGCCATCAGTCGTAGCATGCCATATGTTAGTGTTTTACTGATAGCTTTCCAGTGTATGGACTTGGGCTTTGCAGACTGTTTTAGGGCCCTGCAGGATGCGTCACCTCCCCTGTCCCCTCTTCTTTACCCTGCTCTGCCCACCTAGCCCCTCATTGTCCCCCTTCTCGCCCCTACCTGGAATTGATGGCATTTAGAGAAGCAGGAAGAGGCCTCAGCTGTGCAAACACAGCGCTTCTGTTTATTTTGGTCGCCTCCGAAATATTTGTTGAGAGTTATTCGAGCAGAAAGGCTGAATGGAGATCATTGCAATGTGTCAAATTAAGGAGTGCTTAATGCCTGCCTAATCTCTTGGTAATTACTGTTGTGGCAGCGGAAGGCTTCAGAGCCTTGGTAAGAAAGCTAATGATAGTGAGAGACATGAGGCTGCCCGGGCATCCGTGGCATCGCTGCTCAGCACAATTAGAGGCCCCACTTCCCTCAGAGAGAGGGAGCGTCTGTCACTCAAGACAGGGAGGATTGGCCCTTGGAGGGGAGGGGTCAGACAGGAGTGTCATCCTGGGTCACTGGACAGGGGACTCCTTTAGCTGGGTGTCACTTTCCTAATGGTGTTCCAAAATGTGACAGCTGTGTGTGTGTGTGTGTGGTGTGCACGTGCAAGCATGTGTTGTGCTGAAAAGGAGTCTGACCTCAGGATGTTTGGGGGGGGCCCTGAGGAACAGAGAGCTATCCTCCTAATTTTCCTGTCCTTGTCTTTCTTTGTGTCATTTAGTCTTTCTTCTTTCCCTGATTCTCATTTTCCTTCTTTCTGAATCTCTGCTTCCTCTCTGTCACTCTGGACCTCTCCTTTGTCTGCTTTTTCCAGTTCCCCTACTCTCTCCCTGTCTATTTGGCAGATCAATTTAATAGGCATCTACCTCAATCATGCATTTTTATAGAAGCAGAAAATAGTGATGAAGAAAGTAAGAAAGACGAAATAAAACTCTTAACAATACTCCTAGACGGTACTTAAAAAGGATGGAGAAAAATGGAAATTTAATAGAGCACCAAAAGCAAATTCATTCAGAAAGAAGTAGAAACTTAGAACCCAGCTCAGGATTCCTTTGGGGTTTCAGTGATCTGAGAGTGGCTCTCCATGGGGGGTCAGCTATGTGAGCTTTAGTCCCAGTCTACACCCTACTGGTCCTGGGGCTTTGAAGAAGGCACTTTAACTCATTTGTAAAATGGGGAAATACTTATCCAACAGGGGTGGTGTCAGAATCAAAGGAAACATTTGAGAACGCTCTGAAAAGAATAAAACACTACAAATCAATCAAACTATTAAGCAAGCTACCAACAGAGACTCATATGCAATGCAGAGATAATTGGCAGTGCTAAAAACTCTGTGTAACTACTCAGGTCACTGTTTGTTGCCGGCTTAAGAGTTGTTGCTTGGAAGAGTTGCTCAGCTTTGAACTGAGGGACCTAGACAGGATAGAGCTCTCTCTCCTATGTCCCTGGTCACCCTTATCCTCTTGTTGGAAAGAAAGGTGTAACAAGTGCTCTCAGGGACAAAAGTGGAAAAGCTCTCTACTTGAAAAGGGATTATATTGGAAGGTAAATGTGGGTTTTAATGTGAATGTGGGGAATCCAAGGGCAAGGCAGAGAGCCTGAATCTTTTCCGAAGGAACCTTGAATGTTAGGAGAAGGCAAGGAGCTTGAGAATCTTGTCCTCCTACACATTTTATATTGCTGATTCTATTTGCCTGTTAAGGATTGGGGTACCAGAAAGGAGGGAACACTAAGTTCGGCCAGTTGTTCCTGAGAATCTCCATTCTGTGTTGAGAAGAAGTCTGTCAGTCTTGGGGATGACCAACTGTCTAAAATACGGGAGAAGCTTTTCATCAATAAATACCTATAACTTCCTTAAGGGACAAAATTCTTAGATTTTTCTGGATTATTAGATGCAGAAGAGACTTTAAGTTAATTTTTTAGATTTTCATTTTTGGAGGAGAATCTGAAATCCAGAAAGCAGAAGGGCTTTGCTCTGTAGTTTTCTACTTTCTTCCTCTGGTGCCAAAGGTCTCTCATTGGTGAGAGTAGCTGTGTATAAACGGTCATCTCAGAATATGTTGCTTTCCCAAAGGATGGATGGTTCTATTTCTAGACCACACTGTCTGAACATTGGGCCCAAAGTCTGATTGAGGAAAAGATAGTCAACTCAGCATTCTTACAACTTGGCAGTCTCTCTGACTACTTGATGCTGAATATAGCCTCTCCCATAGATATATTAGAAATTCAGTCTTCCAGAGAAGACACCAAAAGACTGGCCAGAGCCTCTGCTTCTACTCCTGACACAGGCAATTTCTAGGAACTCTATGCCTGATGTCCAAACAATAGCTTGGTGTTGATTTGCAAGGCAATCCTTCATGCTGAGAATCTCTGTTCTCTTGTTGGCGGAGAGGGGAACCTGTGAGGTAGGGTGAACAGGGACACCCCAGTATCTATGAGAGAGGAAGGAAAGGGCATAGGAACCGAGTTGCTGTTGGGGAAGAGGACAGCCCAGACTGGCCGGTTCCAATCACAGAGCTCAGCAAGCAAGAGGTTCATCATTAACTGTCAAACAGTGGTTTTAATCAGCTCTGCTCCTCAGTGGAAGATAGATTTAATATCAAGGCACATTTTCAGAGCCATTAGTTTAATTATGACAGGTGTCTGCAAACTGGACGACTCTGCTTTCAGACCTGAGTGACAGCATTTAATTCTCCAGGTCCATGGGGACGCTGGGGTACTTTACCAAAATGAGCTTCCATTAAAAGTCTAAGTGTTTTTTTTTTTTCCTTCTTCCCCTGTTTCTCCTTGCCCTCCACCTCCTCTTTTTTTATTCTACAGTACATGTCAAAAGGAGGAAACGAAGAGAAAATTGTGCTTCAGTAGAAGAGAAAATAATTTACCTTGTCCATTAGAACTCATCTCACTGGGGCTCCAGCAGCTGAGATCCTGGCCAGGCGAAAGCCTTTATCATTTATCTTATAACCTTTCCATGAGCATCTCTACACTGTGACTACAGTAATTGCTTGCTGGCACTTTGCTTTGCTCTTTGGCAGAGCATGCTTGGCTCCTCCCAGACTCAAGGGAGGACCACTGGGACTGCCCTCCTGTGGGCTGGGAGAGTGAGGGAGGAGCCCAAAGAGTGTGGGCTGCAGTGGGCAGCAAGTTCAGGAGGGAGTCCCGGACAGTCCATTTCTCAGCCTCTGCTCTCTACACTTCCTGGGCTCCCATCCTTTACGACTTTGCTTTCCTTTGTTGGTACCAAGTGCTCTTTTCCTTCCACTGGGATCGACCAGGTGACCCACATGGTCTGGGTGACCATGGGCAGGGGCCTTAAGCTCTCTGAAGCTTCCATTCTTACATACAGATGATTGAACTAGACAGAACTTATTTTGGCTTTGTTTTGACTTAACAGAAGAAGTTTTTAAAACATGAACTCTTAGGAAACCCAAATTAAAATGAATAAGTAGAACTCTCTGGTGGGAATGTGATCTATTCTCTGGGTTTTGCCTTTCCTGTCTCAGAAGCTCTATGAGACCTGGGTCCTCACAAACCCAGGGCCGAGTCTCCATCCACTGGGCAAAGGACGGTCTCTGAGGATCCTCCAGGTATTGCTGTGCCTGACTTCCAGGACTAGGACCCTCATCCAAGATCCCCACCTTGGAGGCAGCTGCTTGAGCAGGGAGGAAGCAGATCAGAGCAGGTGGTGAGGATGGCAGGGTTCAAATGCCACAGCAGGGGTCAGAGGGCCTCCTGGGGTGGCTGAGGATGTGTTTTCTCTCTGGTTAGTGTACTTCTAAGCTCATGGTGCCTCCTTAGGCTGCAGGGTCTTCCTCTAACCTTGTCCTGGCAGCTCTACCTGATTCCTTTTGCTGTCCCTGTTTCATAAAGGCAAGACAGAAATGTGACCCAGCCTTGCATCTTTCCCTAGGGACAGGGATAGGGAAGTCCTGTGTGGTGTGGCTGAGCTGGGTACCTCCATCAGTGTACACTGACCCCTGATACATGGCCAGGATGTGGGTGGAGAGGGAGAGAGAAAGAGAATGAGTGAGTGTGTTAGGGAGGGGGGAAAGAGGTAGAGGGACAAAGAAATGCGGACTTCCCCAGAACTATGAGCAACCCAACCACATTTTCTCCTTTTCTTGCTGATTCTGCTCTCCTCTCCATACCAGCATACCAGGTGCATAACCTTCCTGAACTTTTTGACTGCTTCTTCCAAAGTGGAAATCAGTCTCTGGAAAACAAAGGAGGGAAATGTGCTTCCAGAAGATCCTGGTTAGATTTTTCAGGGCTGTTCCTTCAAATGCCTGGTTTGCCCCGTATGGATGCAAAAACACACTTAACATGTGGGGTTCTTTGGTTTTGCTCTGTTTAAAAAAAAAAGAGAGAGGGTCCCTGTGATGGAGAGATGATAGGAAGGATACTAGGACAAGGGTTTTGTGAAATTCCATGCAAAGAAGCTCACCTTCCAATCAAATTCCCCTGCCCTTAGGGAGAACACAGGTATTTTTTGTTTCTTCCTTCAAACTTAATTATCAAACATGATAAATAGATGCTGGGTGCCCGTTCCCTGGAGGTGAGTGTCCCTCTATCTTTTGCATGTGAGCTGATGTATGAGAGGTTACAGGGAGGGTCTGCTTCTGAGTCCTGGAAGCCCTGCCTTCCCCCAGGCAGAGCCTCTGCCTGTTTCTGGGAATCCCTCCCCTGAGGGACTGTGAGACAGATAAGATGGCACCATAGGAATTAGTACAGGCAGAGATCACACTTGAGTGGTATTTTGTGGCATTTGTGCATGGAGTGGTCATTACTCCAGGGTAATGGAGTGACATCACTCCAGAAACAATCCATGGTAGAGTGGAGTTACCTCATGTCCTTCCTTGCCTGTTAGCTCCTGGCTGGGAGATGTCCTTGTCCCTCATTTCTGCTAATCTCTGCCCTCCATGAACCTCCTCAGACCTAATTCAAGGGCATCCCCTCCTTCTCCTCTGCCCGGCCCTGGGCTGCTCCCCACTCTTTGAGCATTTACTTTCACATCATTTTGTACCAAGCTCCAAATAATTATTCCTCATGCTGAGTTCTGCTCCCTTCTCGAGATTGTAAGAACTGCATGACCATGGCTGACGTCTTGCTCTCACAGTTGCTCCTAAAGCTTCTATGGCCCCTTTATAGCTCCTAGGACAGACTTGAGCATGTAGACACACCTATTAGATTTAATTGAATCTCTTTAGAAATTCCCTTTTAGTGCAGTGTTGTTTATAATTAATTTTAATTTTTTCTTTTGTCATCGCCTGTCCTGGAAATACCGTTTAGAACTTCCTATCCTCAGTGAATCCTATAAAAAGAGGTGAATGCCAGCAACATGCAGTTCACCAGACAGCACCTGTAACTGAATGAAACCGCTCAGTGAGTGCAAAGCCAATAAACACAACCAGGAGATAAAAAAGTGAAGAAAGGTTTATTACTTGTAGCAAGTAAGGAGAGCACTGGGAATAATTCCCCAAGCCGTGTCCCCTTTGAGAAAGAAAGCAAGGAGCTTTCACTGGGGAAACTCCTACCTGTTCCTGTAGGAAAGACTCATCTTCACATGCACAGGTGGGCACATCACTGAGCATGCCCAGTTTGAGGTCATACTTAAGGGAAGACCTCCGGGTGGAGAATTTAGTATAGTGAATAAAGTTTACTCTAAATCATTGAAAAAGAGTCACCTAAACAGATTGGGTGATTTTGGCTATCTATTTGTAAGTTTTTCTAGAGGGTCTTATGTGAAATGAAAAATAACTTTAAAGGAGTTGCTAACTGTTAAAGAGGCAGTTGCCTCCCCCCCGCCCCCAGCATAGGTGGTTAAAATTCCTGCTTAACAGCTAACACACCCACATCTTTTAACAGCCCAAGGGTTCAGCTCTTTGGAATATGCAGAATTTACATTTCTTTGTCTCCCAATCTCCCAGAACAGAGGCTTCCAGGAAACTTGAGCTAAGAACTTCCAGTTCCATAAATCTTTTAGACATTGTGGAATGGAACTCGTGGTTCCAAGGCCTTCGACGAATATTAAAAAACCTTCTCTGCATACCTTTCACGTCCTGTGTGGGGAGAACTCAGAAAGCAATTGCTTTTCTCCCTTTCATTGCAGGCCTCCTGTCTTCAGGGGAAGAATTGCAACTGCTTGTTTGTGTCTTTAGACCCTATCCAGGGGAAGCACTCATGAGTTTTGTAAATTCAACAACCAGACAAAATATAGAGCCCCTAGAACAAACTGTGCATATACGATCCAGCCACAGGATATGAAAATTTGACATTATTAGAGGGTATAATGGTCACAGGACAGGAGTTATAATTCAAGTGCTGACACATTATTTGGGTTTAAAATGACTGTTTCTTTGCATTTGGTTTGATAGTAAAATTTCATAGCTTAGAAACTGCAATATCATAGCATCATAGTTCCAAGTCACTTTACCTGCTAATTAAAACAGAAACAACAATGATCTATTACTAAATTCTGTTTTGTCTCTTTAACAAAGAGGAGGAAAAATAAGCAGATTTTTAAAAATGCATAGAGTAATTAGTTTAGTAACTAATTAGCTGAATTTGTATTTTTTTTTTAATATATATTTTATTTGGAGCTTTCCCTGGGGAAACTCATACCTGTTCCTGTAGGAAAGACTCATCTTCACATGCACAGGTGGGCACATCACTGAGCATGCCCAGTTTGAGGTCATACTTAAGGGAAGACCTCTGGGTGGAGAATTTAGTATTATAGTGAACAAAGTTTACTCTAAGTCATTGAAAAAAAAGTCACCTAAACAGATTGGGATCTTGCCAAGTTGCTTAGATTCTCGCTAAATTGCTAAGGCTGGCTTTAACTTGTGATCCTCCTGCCTCAGCCTTCTGAGATGCTGGGATTACAGGCGTGCATCGCCATGCCTGGCAGCTGAATTATTTTTACCAGTTTCTCCACTGAAGTAGCAGCAAGTTGCTTAAAAGAAAGTTGGAGTACATGCTGCTCAAAGAATGTCACGTTCTTAATTTGATCAATGTGAAGATCACACATCTAAAAATGGCTAAGTAGTACCCAGGTTTTCTTGGCGAGTGCTTTCTAGGGATGAAATCTGAGGTCTGCATCATTCCTGGATCACTGGACGTACTCTATGGGCATTTTCCCTCATCTGTAGAAGCTGGGAATATGCCACTTCCAGGGTACTATGGGAAGATGTGAGGTCTGTGGGTCCCAAGAGATAATCTGCACAGTGAGTGGGTCCAGTGGGCAGGTATCTATATACCTATAGTTGATAGGACTGGAAGTCTGTTTTTTGTTTTTAACCCAGTGTTTCCCAGCCCTAATTGACCAAAAGATCCCCTCATCTTTTTGACATAATTCTCACCATCAGAAACATAGCTAATTAACATCTTGAGAGCCTTGCAACCTTGTGGTTTAGAGATATATATTTGATTTTTTCAGTACTCTCCCAAACTATACTAATTGGTTCCTCTTTTGATCTATGTTTTCCTCCTTCTCCCTTGTCATTGGCCCTATCTGTCTACAAGTGTGTTCTTCAAATTGCCCGTGATCTGAGCTTCCTCCTCTTCCCCCAATCCTTGGGTGTACTCATTATACCAACAAATGTTTTCTAGGGTCTTGGTCCTGACAGTCAGGAATTTGGCTTAAGAACCAGGATTGAAAGGAGGTGCGACTTTCTTCCTACTGGTTAATAATATACCCAAATGATAAAGGTAATGCTTTTGAAAGTGGAATGGGGACCATTTATTGATAAACCAGAGATTTTTTAAAAATTTGCTTTTAATCATTGAGAATTGTGTGAGCAGTGGAATGGTCATGGATAATGGAGAGAAAGTTCTGGTTTGGGGAACTGGTTATGGCCACCACTACCTGTATGATTTTCTCCTAAATTTTGACACAGGATGTCCTTATGTGTCTACTGATGCATATTTCACAGCCTTGTTTAGAAGATCTGGTGACATAATGCAGCATACAGTGTTGAAATTTACATACTGTGAGACACATGTGCACAAACGATAAACATCTTCAGTAGTGCTTTTATGTGCTTCCTGAGTTACTTGCTGGAATCCCCCTGCAAGCGCCCTTGAACTCTGCCATTGTCTCTGGCTTCAAAGTCCCTTACCTCATCAGCTTCCTGCTTCCAGTTCCCAGGCCTCTTGAAGACCAACACTCCTCTCAACACTTCTGCTTCTCTCCACCAGGGCCCAAGGGAATGTCTGAGTATCTAGAATATCCCTAAAATTCAGGAGATCCCCAACAGGTGCATCCCCTGGGCCACTTCCTCTGGACCTCCTATGTCAAGCTGGATGCTTAGAGGTCATGAGGCACCAAATCCAATTCCTTAGCATTTTGCAGGTTTAAGTAGCTAACACCTTTTGTCCAGCATAGTCCATTCTATGTGGATTAAGTAGAAAATTGCTTATAAAATGATGTTTTTGTTAGCTTTTGTCACTATAACAAATAGCTGCGCTGGTCAACTTCTAAAGGAAAAAGGTTTATTTCGGCTCAAAGTTTTGGAGGTTTCAGTCGTTGATTGGTCCTGGATTTTTGAGCCTGTGGTGAGGTCTCATGGCCAGAAAGTGAAAAAGAAGAGGGCACACCCCCAATACCTAAGGCCTCCCACTAGGCCCTGCTTCTTAAAGGTTCCACTATCCCCCAATAAGGCCAAGCTGGGGAACAAGGCTTTAGCACATGGGGCTTTGGGGGGCACTTAGGATCCAGACTATAGTAATGTTAGGTAACTTGTCGAGTCCCCTTGGCCATTCAGAAAACTGAGCTTGGGTGAAATAGCCAAGAACTGAGCAGCCAGAAAATACCTAGCTGTATCACAGGAATGTTCTAGCAAAACAGCTCCATGCAGGTTGACACCTGCCTCACTGGAGACTGGACACAAGGCCTTCATGCACACTTGCCTCAGCCTCTGGTGCAAGGCTCACCAGGCGATCCGAGTTCTCAGGGTCTGACGCTAGAGTCACTGTGCCCCCTTGCCCTCTCTCTGCTCCCGTCCTGCTGGGGTGCCCTTGCTCTGTCAGAGCTGGGTGAGGCTTACACACCTGGAACCCTAGATGGAAGGCAGACTGGGAAGTGGAGATTTTCTTTTGACTTTTCAGTCTTGGAAATTTGGGGCAGTACCCAGGAAAGGGTGGGCAATGAGAAATGAGGCAGATAATTGCGAGGTATGGCCACCTCCCCAGGCCTGTCTGCTGTTCTCCGGGGACCTTCCTGTCACCGTGCCCCGCTGTTCTTCTCCAAGCCCATCCTCTCCTGTGAACCCCAGAGGGCTCCCACCCTGAGTCTTGGCCTCCCCAATTCTTTCAACTTCCTTCTAGAACCTCTATTTATTTTTCCACATGAGGAATGCTACAGGAACATCATTTCCTCTATTCTTGATAATATGCCTTACAATAAAACTTTGCCTTTTATAAAAGGGGAATATCTATGATCAACCTCAAAGTCAAACACAGTCATTTGCAATTAGGGCCAAATGACAGAATCAGGGAGACAAAATGAACAATTTCACATCAAGCACATTAGCTCAGTTGTACCCACAGCCCTGCGACGTAGGCACAGTTATTGCTTCTTGTGACCTACCAGGAGAGCAAGGTTCAGAGAACTTAAGCAAGTTGCCCAGGGTCACACAGTTGGAAGTGAAAAAACTGAGATTTTTTTTTTTTTTTAGAGAGAAATATGTTTTCCCTACAAATTTGCAATTCACAGAAGAAATAAAAAAGAACAGATGAATTCTATGTTATGTTATCCCAAAGTGAACTGGTGGCCATTCTTGCCCCTGGGTGTGAGTAGTTGTCACTCCTGAGTGACCACCGTGGTGCTGTCCCTCAGGAGCACTGAGAACAGAATGTCCTTTGAGAAGCATCATCCTGAGGCAAGACTTGAAGGGCTGTTTCACTTTCCCTGGAGCCTGCTAAAGGCATGGTGCAGGCTTTCAAGTTTCTCATTCTGCATTTTTTTATTGAAACAACATTTCCTTGGTATTTTTTTTGTATTAATTTTTTGGCTGTTTTGAAAGTAAACTATGTTTTTAAATTAGAAAAGAATAGGAACACACTCATAATTTGTTCAAATTGAAATAATAATTATGAACATTTTGACAGATTTCCTTGTAGCTTTTCTCATATGTGAGATATGGCAACAATACAACTGTTTTTCCCCCCTCCTGGAAATTGAACCCAGAGCCTTGCACATGTGAAATGCATGCTCTATCATTAAGCTAACACCCTAGCTGATGCTGTTTTTCATATACCACATTTATGGCATTCTCCGTTTATATGTTACATCCTTTGTATTTCCCCATGTCATTAACTTGTTCTTGAAAACCATAGTAATGGAATAAAAATTCATCTTAAGCATTTTGCATAATATATTTAAACACTTTGTCTTGGGAATTTAAGTAGCTAACACCTTTTGTTAATATAAATAATGCTACAATGAACAATTCAATCTTTGAAGCTAACAAATCTTTGCACATATATCATTTTAATCTTATTTGCTTTCCTCAAGAGAGTTTCTTATAAGTATTTACATCAAGAATAAAATGTAGATATTTTTGAGGCCTTTAATACATATCATCCAATGCTTTTCTGAAATATATGAACATATATTTGCACCAGCAGTTATATATTCATTTGCTGGTAGTGATGGTACAGGGTTCTGGGTCTAGGTTCCCATGAACCTTTGCAGGGCATCCAGCAGTCTGAGGAGATCCTGGAATGGTATGCCAAATTTTATGCGTATGTACATTTTTTTTTTTGGAGGAGGGTTCTTGGTGACAGAATTGTAAAGGGTTGAATTCTTCCCGTGTTTTTGTTTAATTTTTCATGTCTTAGATAATAAATGAGGTTGAACACTTCTTTATGCATTTATCGGTCATTTATCTTTCTACTCTGGAGAAATGCCTCCTCACGTCCTTGCTCATGCTTCTCTGGGGTATTTGTCTTGTCCTTTTGATTTGCAAGATCCTTTTCTACATGCAAGATGTCGATCCTGTGTAGGCCATATTTGTGTGAGTTTTCATAGGGAGATTTAAAAATACTATGGAACCAGTGCCGTTGAATGTCTTCTTTGTTATCTTACCCATCATTTCTATATTTGGGAAGGGCTTTCTCAATTAGAGATCAGCTCAATATATGTTTGTAATTTCTTGTAGTGTTTTATGTTTTGCCAAGTATTTAATCCACCTCAAATTGAATATATTACTCATTCATTTATTCATTTCTTCTTTTAACAAATATTTATTTTGCTCTAATTATCTGTCAGGCACTTAATGTGAAGTGAGAATTTAACTTGATATTTTCCTCAACTAGCTTAGTCATCTTTCTCCAATATTTGTTGTATACTCTATTGCTTTTTATATTACATTTTATTGAGTTATATTTAATTATTCAGTATCAAAATTTACCGCTAGTATGTTTATCTCAATATGTTTACTTGTATATTTTATTATAGATTAAATAAATTAGTTATTTGTCACATTAAATGGGTATATAAATAGCATCTAAGTTTCATAATTGTTAAATATGTATGACATCTTCAGTGAAGTTTCTTTTATTTCATTCATCTTTCGTTAATTCTTCCACTAATTCCACACTTTTTCAATGACTGTAACTCTAGAATTTATTTTAATATTTGATAAGGACTGAGTCTTCTCATTACTCTTTTAGAATTTTATAGTCATCTCAGGTTATTTTTTCTTTCAAATGAACTTCGAAATTATTTTGTCAAGGGAATTGATATCCTATGTAGCCATTTTGAAATCCTGTTTGTCATTATTATTGTTTTATCAGTTTTGTATCATAGGATGACATGTATGTGTGTATGGCTAGCTCATGTCAGCACTAGATTTCTATTCATTTCTACTGTATTTCTAATGTATTATCTTTATCACTTCTACTGGTATTTCTAACAGTTTATTTTTGATATTGCTTTAATTTATAGAGTTTGGTGCTTTTCCATTTGTGACACAGAATTCCCTGACTGTTTATTAATTCATTATGTATTGTAAATTGGGTCTGTGGATCTCAGATAACTGTCCTGGATGATGCACAGCTACTGGCCGGGTTTCCCCAGAAATCTGGAAACATTGGGATGCAGTCACTGTGCAGCAGATGAGGCAACCTCCCACTTCACCTCATCTTCCCGTGGACCTTTGAAATAGACCCTCTACAACTGAAGAGAATTGTTTTGTTAAAAGTATCTCCTTTTAATCTCAGAAAAACTCCTCAGTTGTCATAAAATTATGCCCATTTCACTACTCAAGTCAATTTGAGAGTCTCTTCCTTTAAACCAGATAGCTTTTTTCACTTTTATAATCATCACTTTTCCTCATTCTGTTGTCTAGGTTGGTGATTTGGGGGTTTGTGCTGCTTTTCTTTTCATTTTTAGTCGACAGTTTTTCCTTGCTCTATTATCTGGTTTTGGGCCTTTTGGTTTATGCAGCTTGGCTTGTTCCTCTGAGTTCCCTTTTGCTGTATGAACTGTGTTTTAGTTGTGCATATGTGTTGGAAGCAGGTGCGGGGTTCTTCTTAGTAATTTGGGAGCCTGTCTCAGTGGAACGCAGAATCCCTGAGTTTTTAGAATGCTTACCACAGGTCTTGATTCCTGGAGTTAAGCGTCGGAAGTTTTCTTGAGAGGAGTCAGATGATGGGTTTTCTTCTACTTCTCATGAATTTTCTTGAACATAAAGACATCCTCAGATTGGAGGTGGAGGGGTTCAAGAGTTTCCTTAATTGTGATCTGCCGCCCCAGGGGTAGAGTTATCTGCTCAGCTGTTTGTACTTAGTGAGGGAACTCCCCCATCAGAAAGCAGGAGGGCAGAGAGTGGAGTCATTCCTACTTCCTGACATGCCCAGAGATCACAGAGGAGCCCCTGTCTTCTTGCAGGTGGGGACAAAACTACACAAGGAGAAGCAGAACTCTTTGAAGGACCCAAATTGTCCAGTTGATTGTGAACAAAGCATGCACCTGTAATCTAATTCTTTTTCCTTCCTTTTTCAAAAATTTGTCGTTTATAGATAGTACATGATATTACTGATAGTCCATGATAGTGTTCTACATGATAGTAGAGTGTATTTTGACATATTATACATATGTGGAGTATTCCAATTCCGATCCGGTTCTTGTGGTTGTACATGATGTGTAATTACACTGGTCTTGTATTCATTTATGAACATAAGAAAGTTATGTCTGATTCATTCCACTGTCTTTCCTATTCCTGTCCCTCCTCCCTTCCCTTCATTTCCTTTTGTCTAATCCAATGAATTTCTATTCCTGTGCCCACCCCAGTCCCATAGTGAGTCAGCATTGGCATATCAGAGAGAACATTTGGCCCTTGGTTTCTTGGGATTGGCTTATTTCACTTAGCATGATAGTCTCAAATTCAAGCATTTACAGGTAAATACCATAATTTCATTTTTCTTTTCTGGGCCGATTTGTAAATTCTATGGTTATGCAAGCCTTTTTGTGTATAGGTTACTTTTTCATATTCTATACATTGATTGTCATTTTTAAAACAATTTTTAATATTGGTTGTTTTTAATTGAATCAAGTACACACCTGAACTTGTAGCTGGCTAATCATACAAGTTAAAAATAACTTCAGAACCAGAGTATAATTTAATGCTTGAATTTGCTTGTCCCCTTTCCTACTTTTCCATATTTATCTATTGATCATTCATATAAATCTATGTCAATGTCAACAATAGTTTCTGCATTTTCAATTAACATTTCAATCCAAATTTTTAGCAGTTATGTTTATGCCATGTAATTGGTTTTAAGGCTCACATCTAATCAGTCTGGGGTTTTTCTATCTCTAGTGCTTCATCTGGAATTATCTCTCAGCTTATTTTTCAAGGAGTTTTCTGAAACTATATAACTGATATATTCTCCCAGAAATGGGGTTGCATTTGCCTTTCTGCAACAGCTTAATTGAATATAGAATTCTTGATCTACAAACCACTTTTCTCAAAATGAGCAGATGTAGCTTCTTTATCTTGTGCTTATTTTGTACCTGGGAGGAAAAGTGGGAAACCAGCCTATTTCTCCCCCTGAATTCCTGTAGGGATTTTCTCTTCTTGAGATTCAGCGTCCACCAGGGCTTCTCCTTTGGGGAGTCAGTGAGCCCTTCTCTCCTGGAGTTGCTGTTTTCAGATGCTCTTTGCCTTCGGTCCGTCACTGCTTCTTGTCCTATTCCCCCTCCACCCGCCATCCCTCTGTCTTGGCCCTCCACCCTTGTCTTCCTCAGTTATCAGTCCCCTCTCCTTTTCTTCTTTTGTATCATGGATGTATTTCTCCGGCTTCATCTTGACCTCATGGATTCCACTTTCTGGGATGCTCATTCTGAGTTTTACCAGCTCTATCGAGCATTTGAACCTGGTTACTGATAATGCAATGTTCTTCTTTTCCCTCTTCTTTATTTTTATCAGTTTATTTGACACCCGTGCCATTGTTATTGTCTGTTTGACTATGGATTTATGTTTTACATAGGTCTTGCTGTTCTTCTACCTTTCTCAGTTCACCATGTTAATATCTTCTAAGTTTAGTTTTTTTTTATTTTAATTTTTTTTGGTAGAGGGATTGAATCCAGGGATACTTGGCCACTGAGCCACATCCCCAGCCCTTTTTTATTTATTATTTTGAGACAGGGTCTTGTTAAGTTCCTTAGGGCCTTACTAAGTTGCTGAGGCTGGTCTCCAATTTGTGATCCTCTTGCTCCAGACTCCCAAGTCCCTGGGATTGCAGGCATGATCCACTGTGCCTGGCTTCCAACAATGTATTTCTTAATCAGTATTCTGTGGTTTGGATTTCTAAACACCCATGTATCTAGGAGTTAGTCCCTAGTTTGTGGGAAGGAGTAGAACCTTCAGGAGGGGAAACCTAGTAGGAAGAAGTGTGACCTTCAAGGGGATATTGGGAATTCAGCCCTTTCTTTTCCCTTTGCTGGTCAGCTACCATGAGGTGAGCAGCTTCCTCTACCATATGCTCCCCACCTTAATGTGCTGCGTTGCCAGAGGGCCAAAGGCACTGGAGTTAAGCACATATGGAATGAAACTTCTCCAACTAGGAACTGAAATAAACCTTTCTTCCTTATAAGTTGCTAACCTCAGGTATTTTGCCACAGTGGTGGAAAGTTGAATAATACACAGTCCATGTTGACAACCATCCTGTGGCAACGTTGCATGGCCTTGAACACATGTTCGCTTACATTGACTCTGTTGTGCTGACTTCAGATTTTTTCTTTGTTGAGAATCTTTAGTTGAGAAAAGATGTTGCTTCATTTCATCACTCAATTACATTTGTTTGTTTCTTATATTTTCCATGAAGTTAATCTTAAAACTCCTTCATAGCAATAGATAACAGAGTGTCTTCATGTTCATACCTTTTACCAGATTTAAACCATGTTATCTGAAAAGGAAAGCAGAGATTTCAAAATATCTGTGACTTCTGACATGCTTCTCAGAATGGGGTGTTCCTCCATCTCTGGCAACTCATACATTCTGCTCTGCTTTTGGGGTGCCTTAATAGAGAAGTGCAGAAATCTGAGTTCCTGGGTGATGGGAAGCCACTAGTGACTTTCTAAGCAGACATGCTACGTGAAAAGGAAAGGGAGGCGCCCTAGGGGGAAGGGACCTGTAGGATAGACTAGTAGCTTTAGGTGAAAGAGGAAGGGAAATACCTAAGATATAACTCAAAGAACAAGTAAAAACATAATAAAAATTTTAAAAGAAATGTTTAGGAGGTAGAATGGCACAGTGGAAGAAATGATGAAACAGAGGAGACACACAGCAGCTACCCGGCTAAAGCCATGGGTAGGTGGGAGAAAGTCGGTTCCATTACAAGGGCAGAGGGTTTAGGAGAAAGAGACTCTGAACTGTCGGGGAGGTGCCCCAGGGGCAGTTCTCTGATGAGGGGGCTGAAGCTTGATGTAGATGACTTGTTTAGTGCTCCTTCTATGAATATTTAATAAAGAAGATATGGGGAAACATATTGCTCTGATCATAGTGATTACCACGAGGATTAGTGATTACATGAAAAAGTTGCCTCAGACTGAGCTGAAAACAATGGGCCCTTGTCATATTTGCAGAAATTCTCTTCTGTCATTGAGTCACCTCCCCGCCCCTATCCAGGGATGTGATCTTTCAGATAGGATCTCTTGTGCTTTTCTTCAGTCTTCATGTCTCAAGCAGGCAATGGGACAGCCAGGGGGCCATGACGCATGCCTGTGATCCCCACAGCGTGGGAATCTGAGGCAGGAGGAATGCAAGTTTGAGGTCCAGCCTCAGCAAATGAGCAAGGCCCTAAACTTAGTGAGAACTCGTCTCAAATTTAAAAAAAAAAAAAAAGGCTGGAGATATAGCTCAATGGTTTTATGTCCCTGGGTCCGAATCCCAGTAACTCCCCTCAACACACACACACACACACACACACACACACACACACACACACACAAAGAGAAAGCAATGAAACAAAACTGGGACTTTAGGAAAGTGTGCCTGAGATGAGTGAAGGGATGGAGACCTTCTGAGTAAGAATTGCTGAAAATCAGGGTGTTAGGGTATATGGAAGACTTGGAAGGGGAGGAAATTTCAGTCCATACAGGGGCCATGCCCCAAGCTGCCTCAGAGGTGAGTGGAAACAGGATTCAGTGTGGACTCGTTTCTGCTGAGACTTTTCGGTGGAGCCCAGTGGTGGAAAGAGCACTGGACTGGGAGCAAGAGAGGTGGGCGAGGCCAGCGCTCCACACCACCTGCAGACTCAGGAGTCACTCCTCTGCTTTGCGTCTCCATTTCCTCATCTGCCACGTGAATAGGTTCTTGCAGTTCTGAAGCACAGAGGGTCTCTGCTTCTTCCTGGTGGTCCACGGCGAATCTATTGCAAACAACAAGGAAAAGTATCAGTGACACATAAAGAACTACAGCTGACCAAATCAGCCGTGTGTACATGACTTCTTTGCCTAAGAGAAGTTTACTAGACCTAGGCTCAGAATAAGGGTGTTCTGATGTCCAGTTTTGGGGTGCAAGGCTCAGAGGGCTCCACATCATTTAGATGGCACCTCCCCTTCCGGGGTCTCTATCACAGCCCATCAGGAGAGTGGTGACCATCATCGGATGACTCAGGACCAGCGCACCACATTCTCCAAACTTGGGAATGGAGAGACTAAAACCAGGAAAAAAAACATTATGCTGGCCTCCTCACGGTCGCAGAAGACATTGCAGGATAACATCCTCAGCAGGCAGAGATCCCACCGTGCACAGGGTGACATGACCTGGGGAATGTCCTCCTCGTGTCCATCAGGTGATGCAGGTGGTGTCATTCCAAAGTACAGCAGTACGAGTTTTGCCGATGACGTCATGAAGAGGTCCACAGAGGAGGGACTCTGCCAATTTTCTCCTGATCCAAAGGTAACAACAGTGCTCTGCTTTACTGGTTGGCCCTTGCCATTCACTGAGCTCATCACGGAAGAATAAACTTAAAAAATTTTAAAAATTAAGGTGAGCTGTACTTGGCAACAGCGTTGATCCTATGATACAGCATATAAGCTAGGAATGCTTTTGGCTACAAGGAACTAGAATTCCATTTAGCAAAGGTTTTATGACAAAAACACATTTATCACTTACTTATCAGGGAATTCAAAAGATAGCAGTCTCATAACTGATTGAACAGTTGGCTTGTCACTAAAAATTTAAGTTTTTGTCATTTTTCTCTGCTGTGCCCTTCCTGAGATTATTGGCTTTTTGGTTTTTGTGTTTGTTTGCTTCATGGTTATAAGATGGCTGCTGTGGCACTGAGCATCCCAACCATATTTGAAAGTAGGTAGTATGGATCAGGACAACGGGCTTTCTACTTATAAGGTTCTGCTTATTATTTTTTTTAAATCACTTCCTTTCCTAGAATTCCCTTTCAACTGTGTTGGTCATAACTAGGACATGGGGCTTTCGTTCTGCAAGGGGAGCTAGGAGAGGGCAAAGAAGATTGCGGTGCTGGCTTTGGAGAATCAAACAATAGTATCTCCTCCCACCTCCAGTGAATTGTCTTGAGACAGAGCAGCCTTCACCTTGCTTGAAGGAGGTTTCTTTTGTTTTCTAGAGCTACAAAGACCTTTACAGGAGGAGCAACAAACTATAGCTGCCTTGGACAAAAATCTATTCAAGCTTAAAATGCAAGAGCATTAACTGCTCAGAGCCGTCACCAAGGAGAGATAAAATACGTCTGCTCTCTCAAGACCTGGGAGATGCTTGCAGTGTGATTATTTTTTTGGCTGGGAAAGCTGCTTAGCCGACAGAAAAAGGAACGTACCTGAACATTTATGAGTCGGATTTTCAAAGACAGTGACCCATCTTCCTCTTCACCCCCCCTTCCCCTTCCCTGTAAAGGAACACTTAGCAAAACTAAATAAATTATCAGCCTCGCCATGAAGAAATGCTCTCCCAGGACAATGAGGGGCGTCTGAAGCCATAAAGGCAATCTTGAGAGCTGAAGTCATCCACAGGGAAGAGGCTAGGAGGGAGATGCTCTGGAGAGAGCAGGGGGCATGGCACTGGGCTGCAGCCCAGGGGACCTGGGGCTGCTTTGTGCTGACCCAAAGGACTGGCTGGCCAAACTGTGATCATTCGGGGCCAGTCAAAAGATCATACTCATATTGAGCTAGAACAAAGCCCGGTGGTGTAGGGGGCTGGGGGTGGAGGGCGGAGCCGGCAGAGCTGGCTTCCAGGCTCTGCTGTTTTCTTGCTGATGAATTGTTCTGGGCTTTGCCTTATCTGGAAAATTATAGAAATATTTATCTCTGCTAAGAACTGAATTACATCCCCTCCACTCTCCCTAATTCATATGTTGAAGCCTGAACCCCTAGTGTGACTATTTGGAGGCATCTTTTGGGAGGTAATTAAGGTTAAATGAGGTGATAAGGGCGGATCCTGAATCCTATAAGGCTTCTGGCCTTATAAGAAGATGAAAGAGAGAGGGCGGTGGGCGGGGATCTTCCCCTCTCCATGTGCTCAGAGAGGTAATGTGCCTACACAGCATGAAGGCAGCTGTGTACGGAAGTACGTGAGCCAGGAAGAGGACCCTCCCCAGGAATCAAATCTACCAGCACCTTGAACTTGGACTTCTAACCTCCTGAACTATAAGGAACTATAAGAAATACATTTCTTTAAAGCTCCCAGTCTGATATCTTGTTATGGTGGCCCAAGCTGACTAATACAATCTCTTCAGGTACTTGAAAGAAGCAAGCAGGAGGTAGGTGGGGAGGCACACTGGGAGCTGCTGTGCTCCTTAACAAATGTCAATCAATGTCATGCCCACATGGCCTGGTCTTCTTGATTACCACCTGAGCAATCTGAGGCCAAGAGTGTTACAGGACTTTCTCAATGTAGGCCAGCCTGTGGGGGCACATGGATGGCTGGTTTGAAAGCTGTGCTCTTGGTACAAAGAGGCAACCCTCTCCAGCCTCTCACTTGCTGCACTGGAAACCCACGGAATTCATGATCCCAAGCTGGGTGCTGAAAATGAAAATGTTTTTGTGACAATGTCGTCTTTAGGAAATGCCATTTCGTTAATTAAATTCATATTTCTGCTCTTTCATGTGTGCATTCTATCCCTTATTGACTGAAGAAAAAAAATTAAAAATATTTTCTAACTCTCTTAGGGCTCATTCCCAAGATGACCTGGGCCAGATGTGGACCCTGCAGGTTGCTTGGTGGCCTTGGCCAGTCCAAAGGGATGGAGGTGTCAATTGCTGGAGAGTCCTAAAGGGAACCTCAGGCCTCCTGCAGGAGCTCTGGTGACCCTTCTCTAGTCAACACAGCACTGGGACTTGGGGTCTGTACTTGTAACAAGGTTGGGCTCAGAGTCCTGTGTGCTGGCCAGCAGCAGAGGGGACTGGGCAAGTGTCCTCAGCCTGGAGCCCATACGAGGTGATGAGGTATGGCTTTTCTCTGGCTAGGAAGGAGTGGGGGTGCTAGCTCTCGGTGCATGACATTTACACTGAGCGCTCCTTGTGGCTTCTGACGTGGTATTTATTTTAACATCAGCATTTTCATTTGTCTTTGACTGTCAGGGAAGTACTTGCATATGCACGCGTGCACGTGCGCACACACACACACACACACACACACACACCCCACCACTACAACAACAACAAATCTCCTTGTAAGGAGAAAAGCAAGGTAGGTTACAGTTTCCTTCTGGGGGAAAAAAAAAAAGCCCCACAAACTTCTCACCGTATGATTTCATAGGCCATGCTAATTATTTTTTAGGGCGAGCATAATAAAACCCAGGTGATTTGCCTTCAGCCATTTCTCCTTATCTTCACACAGCTCTGGATCATTTCCCCACATGGCAAGCAATTACCGCGAGCCCTGCAGTTTTCACCAGACACTCTTTGTCGGAACCCTGCTAGAGTACACAAAGGTTAATATGCTTTTGCACTACAAAATCTGGGCATTATCTTGTGGATTGTAAGACATGCGTGTGACACTTTGAATTCAGACGATTTACAAGATCAGCAAAACAGAAGGGGATCCCACGGGGAGCCTTTTCAGCTAATGATTTCCTCATCAGAAAGTGGCTCAGGGAGGTGTAGTGGTTTGCACAGGCTTTTCTGCAGGGGGGGGGGCAGAGCTGCCCCTCCCCCAGATTCTCCAGGGATACCTGAGAGTGTGGGGTACAACCTGCTCACTGGTGAGATAGATACCCAGAACGATACCTCCTTTGGGAAAAGTAATTTTATTTTTATGGTTATCGTATAATTTATATAAGAGAGGACTTAAATGTTAAATTTGTCATCCTTAACCAGAGATAATGGGACTAATCAGGAGAGCTGAAACAAATATTGGGAATGACTTTCTAGAAAGGGAGATTTGGGACCCAGACATTGATGGGGACTGTGAGGCACATGATCTGCTCTTCATTAAGACCTCAGCTCAGATATGACCCAAGGGGTTTCCCTGACTGAAAGTCCTACATTTCTTTTTTGCCACCCTGTCACCAGACCCTCTCTTCTAAATTGGGCTTTGTCTTCTTGACCTCACTGATGGCTTTCTGAAATATTCTCATTTGTGTGTTAAACTAGTTCACTGGCTGTCTTCTAGGACATGACCCCTTGCGGCAAGGACCCTGCCTGTTTTCACTGTTAGATCCTCAGAACCCAGAGTAGTCACTGAGAAATACTTGCCGAGTACTTTGTCTCCATACCTATGCAGGAAGCAGATGTTCCAAGAACCAGAGTGTGGTTGTGTTGGGTATCTTCTTCAAGCAGATAGCCACCCTGTTTAAGGATCCATCATTGAGTTGCTCTCTTTTATTCATTCATTAAGTGGCCATTAGAATTCTAACTCGTGTCCACACACTCTTATGGAGTTTCCATGTAGCTGTTAACCCCGTAGCTCACAAGTATATTGTTTTGAGAGCGCCATCTGGGCCCACAGAGAGAACCGGAACTTGGGCTTTCTGGTTCCTCAGGATGACTGTAGCACAACTGGAGTCTACGGCGCTAACTTCTGCACCACCATGGGTGATGAATGCATCTGATATACTGGATAAGGATGTTCCTCTGGAGGTAACCAAGCCTTAAAATCTCTGGTCCCTCCACTCATTGTATATTTCATCATTTGGCAGAAGTGAAAATCAAGGCTTTGGAAGAATGAGCAGTGTGCAGGAATGCCTGGTTGACATAGAAACCTCAAAGGAGAAGTCCTTCCTCTGATTCCATGTGGTTGGATTTGCCTGGTAGATCACATTGTGGCCTTTGTTCACAAAGCCAAAGAAGTGGGCTCTGCTACCCTTTCTCTGTGCTGCTATTCAGGAACAGGTAAAGCATGGCAAAGAGGTAGTCATGGCAATCTGAATATTAGAGAAGATTTTCCAAATTGTCCAGCTCCATCTCCCTAGATGAGGTCCTGAGGTCAGGAGAGATGATCTGCTCAATGTCATATGACCAATCAAGATCAAGATCAAGGTCAAACCCCAGAGTTTGGGACTCTTGGACTGGAGCTTCAAGGCAAACGAGTCTCTGTGACATGACTGGGATGTCACGCTCAGCCTCTGGTGGAGGGAAGGGCAGTGGACCACCTTACTTCCTGTCTTCTACTCTTCTTGCTCTAATGCCTCCCTAGCGCCATGGTCCCTGATCAGGGTTTTCCAGCACAAGCCCTTTCATTTCACCCTTAATCTGCAATTCCTCAGATGCAACTCCTGACCAAGGCTGGGTAACAGATGTCATGGCCCCTGGCTGGACTGTCCCAGCAAGTTTATACTAATGCTGATTTCTTTGCTCCTTTTCTTCTTTGCTGTAGAAAACCCTATTTCAATGGGTCTATGGGATCTGCCTAGAAGTCAAGGCATCCCCAGAATCCATTCCACCGTAGTGACCCCCAGGTTCCCTTCTTCCCTTCTCTGTGTCTCACAGCACTCTGTAGTCAATCCCTTTTCACTGAGATCTTTCCCCTGGAATGACCCCATAAGCTGCAGAACAGTCCATCCAAGAAGCACAGACTTGGGTATCTCTTATTTCCATGATGACTTCAGCCAGAGATGAGTGGTCTACCTCTCCAAATTCCTATAGTCAAGATGGTTTATACTATCCAATCCTCAACTAGCTATATGTTCTCTTAGACTGTTTTCTGTTACTTAAGGTGGGACTGGCTGTCTAGTCTTCCCAGTCAGATTATAAACTCAGATTATGTGAGTGACATCCTGGTCTCTAATAATTACACATCAATTGACTGATACAGAGTTTTCTATTTTTTGATTTTTGAGAAAAACAACAGATAACAAGATACTTGCAGGGTCTTTAGTAATTGCAGGAAGCTAAATAGATTGGGCATAGGTTACTTCCATGGTCTCATGTTCCCTGGCTTCTAATGCTTCCTGCTGTTAGATTTAGGCATATAAATTCAGAGTTCTCTGCACTACCCCTAAACTTTCTGTAAATTTCTATGAATTATCCATCAACCCCACCCACCCCTGGTCTGGAAGTACTAAGACTTCTTTTAGCCTCTGCTTTTCCTGAAAGGAAGCTGACTGAAAGTTCCCGACATCATTTTGATTCCTATAGCAATAGTCCTTGATGTCACCAGCCCCTGATTATCATTTTGTTGCTGGATGTGGTCAATGAAAGAAACCACTTGGTCCAGTTGAAAAGCAGCTTTAAATTTTTCTTCCCAAACAAAATCAAACCTGCTTTGACATCAAAGGAGGTACTGGGGAGTATCAGTCTGAGGGATTTCCGTTTTTATCAACATTCTTTCCAAACTTCCTCCACTTTCAGCAGTATGACAACTCCATTTAAAACACAGACCTGACCTTGTGAAGGCCTCGGAAAGGCTGTTGAACATGAATGCCATAAAAGCAGGGTTTTAATGTCACAAAAATAACAGCTGGTGAGACTTGAATGGAAAAGGTTTTGGAAACCCAGAGCATGTTCATGGACATGTGCACACCCTGTAACGCTCTGCTTGGATCACATCCCTCATGGCTTATTAAAAATGTACAAACTTGAAAGAAAAATTAAAAAAAAAAAAAGAGGAGTTTGAATCTGGAGTGACTAAATCTGAGAGGGAGAGAAAATCCAGGGCTCTGACTTTGTACCTCATTGCAAGGCGTCTTCTCCTTTCCACTCCCACCCAACGGCTCTGGCCTCTCCTCCCTACCTCTGGTTTGCCCCTGAACAAGTCATTTACAAGAGATGGCTGTCGTGGAGCATAAAGAAATAATTTAAAAAATCTTCAAAAGGCTGGCAGCATAAAAATCCCTGGCTCTGTCGTTTCTCTGTTTCTGCAAGCAGCAAAAGATCCATAATTCTCACACTTAATGTAATTCCAAGGCATCTAAAGTGATTTACAGTCGGTTTACTCAATACTTTCAGCTTTATTTAATGTAACAGTTATGGCACATAAAAAGTTTATTGAAAATCCTTTGGGAGTGCGATTGAGTAAGAAAGAGTCGTTGCTAATACCATTACAGAAACAGAAGGAAAGGATCTCAGCCTGTTTTCTCTGTGACCTTTATGGTTCCATGAACAAGGGTTATGCAGGAAGGGACTCTCTCACCCTTGCCATCACGTAGACTGCATGCTGCCAGTGACGGGGCTGCCATCTTGGCTGTTTGGGACAGCTCTCTTTTAAGCTTAGCTGGCAAAGCCACTTGGATGAGAGCCCCTGGTTTAGCTTACTCTGGAGTCTCTATAATTATGCAGAGTCCAGGTTCAGAAAGGCCTGCTAAAGGGGAAAAGAAAGCATTATGTTTTCCTTCCCTCTCATGTTGCCCTGTTCTCTATTAAAAAAAAAAAATACTAAGGCCCACCTTCCAGTTGGGCCACTTTGCCCTGGAGCTCAGGTCGGTCCCTTGAAGTCCCCACATGGAGATTGTGACATGGAGAAGTGGGGAGACTTGGGAAAATGCCTTCCAGACCCTTTTGAGATAAGGTGAGTTATGCTATGGAGACCAAAGCTCTTCCATTTCCTGTGGTCTCCACACTGGCTGTGGCAGAAAGGAAATACGCTATTAAAGTAGTGCCTTTCACCAAGTCCATCTCAAAATACTTGACATTGCCCACGTATCTGCCCAGTGACTGTAAAAGGAAACATCTGGGAAGGCCCCCCTGAGGATCTGGACTCCTTGATATCTGTCATTTCAATGAAAATGCCCACTTGTCTCTTGACGGATAATGTCATTGCATGTGGACACTCTACCCTTATGATCACTTACATGGAGGAATTCTAAGACCCTAATGGGGATAGAGTGGACTCTTCAGCAGATACAGTATCAACATTTACTTTTTTATACTTTTTTCCACTAAAAGTGCATTTAAATCCTAGTTATATTTGGGCATCTCTTTGGTAAATGTAGTACTCTTGGGGGCCCCCCCATTACACACACACACACACACACACACACACACACACATTTGTATCCTCCTGTCTTTGGGAAATGACATATTCTATACTTGTTGATTTTTATGCTAACTGAAAAAATGTTTTTCTTCTACATGCAGATTTAAAAAGCAAACCAAGCATTCTCCATGAATATAATTTCAAAGTAAATTACTCACTTTCATTTCTGTGTAAACAAAGTACCCAGCACTAAACATTTTTAATGTTTCTCATATTGTCTCAAAATCATTATATAACAGTTGTTTTACTGAGTGGTAATGCCCTGATGCCCTGAAACTACTTGTTCCAACTCTGAAAGGCTTCTTCGGCCTTCTGAGCTCCCGTGAGCTCTCTTTCCCTTTCTCTCTCTCTCTCTCTCTCTCTCTCTCTCTCTCTCTCTCTCTCTCTCTCTCTCTCTCCCACTGTCAGCTTATTATTTTTCTTATTGTTTTAAATTTTATTTTACTTTTAACTTTTTTTGGTATCTATACTGAAGACACTGGATAGTCACATTGCAGGCATGATTTTTGACATGTGAGTTTTTCTGAGATATTTTTCTCTTGTTTCAGATTCTTGCCTGTGCTCCTAATATTTGTTGCTTCTAGTTAAGTATTGGGCAAGTTGTATATTACATATGGGTATGTGGACATATATATTCATACATATACTTGTGAATTAGTTTAAAAATTAATTTGCAAAATTTCCTACAAGGTTTATATTTGAGAGAAACAAAACATTTCCTTGCACTTCAGTTTTCTGATAGAGGTGTTATGCCCCTGTAACTTGGTGAGTTTTGGTAAATCCTTGTGAACTCTCAGAAATGATGGGTGAAAATGATCAAAAACATTCCATGTGCCATCAGTCTAATGATTCAGTTCTACCATAGCAATCTCTTCTGCCTTTAAAAAAAAAAATGTAGTTTCCCTTCATTAAGGAAGCATGTGCCCAGGAGAGTGGGTCTTGGGAAGGAGGAGTGTACCCAGCTCCCCTGTCACTGACTCACTTCCTAGCCTTGCAGCAAACCTGGTAGGGTACTCTGCCATCCTTGTAGCATTTCCTCCTGCCCCTGTATCAGAGAGTAATTTTGTGAAATACAAAGGTATAGCAAGGCTCATAGTAATGTTTGTACCTCTACTCAGTTGTCTTCATCCCTGCCTGTCCTTCAGTGATGGTTGTAAGAAAATCCTTTTCCTATGCTGGAGGTCCTTACATGAATCCGAAGAGCGTTGTTGCGACTGGCTGAGCTTTGTAATACTAAGTCACTGTTATGGAGAAGAGTGTTTGGGGGTTCATTGGAAAAATACCTTAAAATTGGTCTTTCATAGTAACAAGCTACTGAGTAACATAGTATTTTTGCAGTATGGCAAGTGCACCGAATTTAATATCCTTCAAAGAACTTGTTGAGTAGGTATTATCACATTTTACAGACACAGAAACCGATCCCTGGATAAGTGATTCAATCAGTACTACATAGTCAGGAAGTGGCGGAGTTAGGACTAGAAGCCAGATCCAGTTTACTCCAAACCTTGTGTTTTTCCCATCATGAGACTCTGCCTCATGAAGAACAGATGTTCCCTGTAGTTTTCAAAGCAAAGCATGTCATTCCATCAACTTTGGGCAGCTCTTAGCCCTACAAAAGTAGAGAACATCTATATTAGATTCCTCTTGACTCTCGTATCTCACATTTTATTCCCTGAAAGATCCTGCTCTCACCAAATTCTACTGAGGAATTGTTTAATAATAAATGATGTTGCCACCAGTCCCAAGGGTATTTTATTTTGATCAAGAACCTCCAAAGGAAACAAAAGCTTTTAACACTGAAATAAATGCAGGTATAATGGCAGAATTCAGTTTCCTGTCAGACACGGTGGCAGAAGAAAACAGAGAGAAGGCTTTCCCCAGTGCTAGGGAGATTTCAGCATTTTTCTAGTGCTGATTTTCTTTGAAGATGAGCTTTACATTACAACTTAGTCAATATGGACCAATGCCTCCACACATTGGGGTCAAATGGGCCTTCCTGGTTGGGGGCAGTTGTATCAGTAGCCACTAGAGGGCAGCAGAGGGCCGGAACTGCTGGTGGGAACTAGACTTTGGCTAATTTCTCAGGAAAAGGCTTGAGTAGTCAAGAGAGACCTAAGGGGATTGCTACATATAGTGAGTTCTGGGACACTTCTCCCAGGCAGAGCCCTTCTTCGGGGCCAATGCATCTGTCCCTCAGCTGCTGGGAACACTGGCTGCTGACAGGTCACAGATGCACAGTCACTAGGAATTGTCCTACCCAGGGAACTGCTTTCTGCCTAAGGGGGCTGACCAATGACTGACCAATACAGGACCAGAAAGAACTGGCCTTCTTGCTTCAGTTTGTGACATGCCTCAAGGACCATCCAAGATCCAAAGTCTCAGGACTGATTGGGGCCTTAATTTTGGGTCAATTTCTCCTATCCAAATCTGCCTTCTTGAATTCCTTATAGATCTGTTTCCAGAAACTACCTCCTGATTGACATGTGCCTCTCAGATTCAGTTTCCAGAGGCTCCCAACCAAGACACTCAATGGCTTGGTACAGCCAAGGCCAAGAGTTAAGCCGGAAGAGGGAAGGAGTAGACCAGCACTTATCCTGGAACCCTGGGCAGGGAACATGGGCAGGGAATCCAAGGTCAGAGCTGGAAACAGACCAAGATAGGATTATATAGGAACTGTGGATGCGACGACTTGAATCCAGTTCAAGGCCCCAAATAGTATGGGGACCACAAAAGCCATTGCTAAGATCAGAAGAGTGGGCCAAGGGTGGAAGTAAAATTACTTCAAAACACCCGAGCAGGCTGTGTAATTTTTTTTTTTTCTGGAGCAGATGCAAGGGTGGTTGTATGTCGAGTCTCCTCCTCTACCTTCCTTCTCACCGAGGCCTTGAACATTAAAGGCTGGCAGTACACCCTGACTCAAAGCCCCACCTAAGTCCCGGGTGTACTTGTGTTGACTGTACTTGCATTTCTCCCTCTTGGGATGATCCTTGGACTGCTAAACTAGGATCACACAGCACATTCAGTCACGATTCCTATGAAAACTTGGCCAAAGAAGGTTGGCAAAGAAATGGAGTTTTATTGCTTTCAGACGCACTCTCACAATTTCCCTGAAATTATTTTTAACTCTGGGTCATGTAGGCCATTGCCTGATTTTGAGTCCATAGTAGGATTTTTCCACCCACATAATAAAGGGTCCATACCTTTCCTTAACTTCAGCAGGATCCTGCTATCAGCCTCCCATTGTCAAAGAAACAGACTCCTACAATCAAATGCAGCAAATCCAGCATTTTGGAGCATGTACCAGAGGCTGGGCCCTCCACAGGGAGATGACTGAACAGCCTATGGATTAATGTACTATTATTACATTACTCTTTAAGCTTCAAAGGTCTGCCAGGAGGGCTAAGCTCACTATCTATTCCATGACATTTTAAGAACAAATAATACATTAATATATTTAATTTGAGAATAAACACATACATTACAGGCAGGGGATTTTGTCTATGCTGATAAGGCACCAAATGACCTTTCCAGAGCAATCCCAGCACGCAGAGCCGAAAGGGGACGTGTTCCAAAAACCCTTTTGTATCCATTGGCTGTAATATGTGGGCTTTAATGCAGGTTTGGCCTGCGTGGAGCTGCAGCTGCCACGCTCTTTGGAGATGGGAGCCGTAGCTATAATTACCCCTTCGACACTAATCTGCAGGAACACTAAATCTTGTTGCCTCAAATTAGTTAATCAATTAAGTGTCAAACCACAAAATGTTGGAGATTTGGGTTTGTATTTATTATCTTGGCAGGCACTTCCTCCCTCAGCCCCTTGGCTTCCTCTCTCTTCCCCTTGCAGGGGAACTGGCTTTTAAAAATGACCAGTCACTCATTGTTTATTTCTGGCCTTATTAGCAAACAGTTGAAGTTACATAAGCCTGGTGCCCGGGACTGACGCAGCCCTAAGATTGACAGCTTGGCTGGCGTTGTGTGTTTTCTAGTGCCTTTCCTGGGAATCACTTAGAAGAGCACATAGCTGATGCGCCAGCATCTTCTGCTGTGTTCGCTAGGGTCAGCCATTTTGGAGCCTCCTTTAATTGATTGAGGGTCTTGTTTATTATTACGTCACTCTCATGAGGTAAGTAAGGAATAGGCAGTGGTGTTTCTAGAATTCTTTGGTCAGAGCTTCTATTTTCTCTAAGTTGCTTAGCTTCCCAGCAGATGTGTCCAGCGTGCTGTAGCTGTGGGCCCCAGGGGGTACCAGGGTGTGGCTGTATCAACATCCCAGGAACTATATCTAGAGCTCTGCATCTGAGCATCTCATAGGACTCGGTCCCAGACAAACAAATCACCTCCAGCTCCCCTAACTCTTACCACTGGCTCAGCTTCGCCACACAAATGGGATCACCTTCAAATTTAAAATAGGCATGGCTAGATGACAAGATTCATCAAGCTTTGTCTAAGTCAAGGTAGGACATTGTCCCAATATTTAAGGAGTACATAGTCTCATTGAAGTAACAGAGATTATGTGCTTAAAACACACACACACACACACACACACACACACACACACAGAGAAATGCATATATATTCAATTGCTGAACTATTCACTACTTGTGTATGTGGTTCCCACCACCCTTTCTTGAGACAATATATCTTTTTTAATTTGATAGGTGAGGAAGGAGTTCCAGTGGTCCCAACAGTAGTCTGTGCATTGGTGCCTGTCCCTAGTAATTACCTCTTTTATAGATTTTAGGGAGTTAAAATGTCCTTTCTTTGTGATACGATGGTGAGAGTAGATCGTTATTTTTGAAAATGTCCTTACCTCACGAAATAGAAGTTGACAAGACCACATGAGGCCTGAAAGATTTTATTTATTTCATATTTTTGCTTTGAAATTTTACTTCTCCATGAAATCCAAAATTCTTAGTTGCCCAAATCAGCATCTTAACCAAGTCCAATACTCCCCTCTTATAGCTGAGGAGATTAAAAATCAGCACATATTTGCCAAGCACCTATTACAAACCCTCTTTGATCCAGTGCCTCAGGCCCCTGAAGAGCTGGGGACAGTTAGAACTTCATTTCCAGGGGTACCACACTCTGGTCTGTATAGTGTATTGGTCTCACTACTGCTACTCCCTTGACTCCAAGTGCTGACAAAAACCCTGAACAGATTATGGCGACTTCACGTCTAGGAGAGATCTTAGACATTCTAGAGTCAAATCCTTAGTTTTGAAGTTCAGGAAACTGAGACTCAGAGAAGAGAAGGGACTTTCTCAAGAGCAATGGCAATTCAGCCCTGGATTGGGAATGAATGTCCCCTCCTTCAGTGTAACACTCTTTCCTCCAGCCCTACTGGGTTCTGCCTGATAGACACCTGGTCTGTTTTATTTCTGAACCTTGAACTTCCTTTGTCACCAAACCCACTACAGAAGCTTGGAGACTTGGGGTAGAAAAAGAGTCTGTTCTCTTAGACCAAATCTAAGCTCTCCCCATAGAATTCCTGTGGGATCTCCCAGGACTGATGTCAAATGACTCCTATGACTAGAGTTATTGTATGGTTCTAGAAAGGCCTGGGTTTGCAGTCAGAGGGTTATATTGTAGTTTTACAGTGTGGACAGATATGTCATTCTCTGTATAATTTACATATCCTTGAGATATGGACACAAAACTTACCTGGCAAGCTGCCGTAAGTATCCACATGTCAGTTTTCTATAAAGCACTGGAAGCTGGGTAGGTATGCAAAAGCATGAGTCTTTTCCCCTAATTTCCATTAGCCGGTGTGATTCTTCATTGAGCTGAGAAAACTAGGAGGGACTTTCCAGGTCACAGTGATTACATTGCAAGTCCTATGACTGGGTTCGCTAGCCACATTACCTGGAAGCCCTAAAGTGGTTCAATAGTTCAAAGAGTAATGGAAAAAACCCAATAAAGATAGAAATATGCCAGTGAGCTTTAATCTTCACTCAGTACTAGTTTTTCAAATTCATATTATCTTACCTGTGTCTCAGCTTCTTCTTGAGAAAGTGCTGTTAGAATGGGGTAAAACAATATATATATTTACATTTCTCTAATTTCATAGGGGACTCTCTTGCCTTCCCCGAGCTTTTCAATTCAGGCACTGCTGCACCTCTCTGCAGACACTAACAGCAAGCAAGGGCCCCCTGAACTTGATGGGTCTGCAAGCCTTGAGGAGGTTTACTGAGCCAGTCAGTTCCAGGCCCATTTGCCAGCCTGGTCTTATAGGTCTGCCCATTTAAAATTCAGCCTTTTTTTTTTTTTTTTTTTTGTTTTCTTTTCTCAACGCTTCAGACTCTTTCATTTTAATTTTCTCTGAACACGTATAAAACAATGTGAAGAAATTCCTGGAAACTGGTGTGCCTCGAATCCAACAAGGCTTGGGATGGGCGAGTCCCTCTGCCTTGCTCCTTGATGCCTTTCCTGCAAGACTCAGTGCTCAAGCCAGGTTTTGTTTCCCGGGTTATGATTTACGCGAGTGGACCCTGGGCAGGGAAGAGTCGAGTATCAATTTCACTGGGTTACCGTGTTAAATGACCGATGCATGGATGGTTATTGCTGCCTCGGGAGCAAATGAAAGCCCTTTGCTTCCCTGACACCACTGTCCCCCCTCTGCTGATGATCAGTTAAAAATGTAAATAAAAAGACTGCACTTTGGAGAGAGTCAGCTCAGGAGGGGGGGGAAAATTGCAAAAGCGGAGTTTATTGATCCCCTGGTCAAGATTGATGGCACAATAAGAGCAGGAGGCGAAGAGTGATTTTGCTTTTGAAAACGTTGATGAATAAGCACTGAGGGGCAACAAATAGCCGGGCTCGCCGAGTGATGGACGGTGGTGGGGGAACAAGATGCATTTTTATAAATGGGTGAAAGGAGAGGAAGACTTATTAAAAAAATGAATGACCACATGTGGCAGGGATATGCCAGTAGGGAGAAGAAAGCCATTGATTTATGTGTACTACTGGCATTTGAAAATTCAATAATAACATTGACAAATGAGAGGCAAACCTGGCCACAGGACAGCGCTGAGCCAGGAATGGAGAAAGAAAATGCCAAGGTCAGAGAGAAGGAACAGAAAAACATGCTTATGTTGGAAAGCCTTTACATTAACTCATCTATATAAAGACATTAAGAAAAATCCCTCCACTATCAGTGGCCAGCTCTCTGAGTCGGCAGGGCTGGCAGGAGGAGGGGAAGGGAGAGGGAGATCAGAAAACTAGAGGTCCTGCTGCTGCCTGAAAGAGAAGCCTCCCTGGCCTCTGTGCCTGTTGCTCCAGTCTGAAATTTCCTCTCACAATTTGGGGGAATTTTCCCATTGACACCTGCATTTTTTTTTTTCCTGAGCAATTACTAATGCAGGTTCTGTTGCTAAAACTATCTGTGTGGCCTTTGTGACTATTAGTGCTTTTATTCACCCCAGTTGGTTGCATATGTTGTCCCTCCACTTGTGGATCTATGCTCCCTGAGGACAGCCCTTAGTTGGGTATCTCTGTGGACCTCCTTCTGGCTTGCGAATGAATAAGTGGCTGTAATGTGCCAGTTCTTTGGTTCCAGCTCATCTGACCCTTCTTATCTCCCTTTCTCCTCTCTCTTCTTAGCCTTAATGCCTTTTTTTTTTTTTTTTTTTTTTTTTTTGTACTGGGGATTGATCTTAGGGGCACCTGACCATTGAGCCACATCCCCAGCCCTATTTTGTATTTTACTTAGAGACAGGGTCTCACTGAGTTGCTTAGTTTTTGCTGAGGCTGGCTTTGAACTCACGATCCTCCTGCCTCAGTCTCCTGAGCCACTGGGATTATAGGTGTGCACCAGGCCCTAATGCTTTTTTTTTTTTTTTTTTTAACTGGAATATCGTTCCCTTTGATCCCATTCATTCATTCCTTCCTTCAGTCTGCAGGAAGTATTTGGGCAGTGCTAGGCACTATGCTAGGTGAAAAAAAGAGACATAATCCTTGACTCCCAATTGGTTGTTAGGAATCTCATTGAGAAACAATGCTACAGAGTTTTTTGTGCTGATTATTGTTTCTAATTAGCATGACTCTCAAATGCCACCCTAAATGGCTGCCTTTCTAAGAAATTTCTGTGGGAGAGGTTGAGATGCTTTGGGGAAATAGTGGGAGGGGAGTACTTGTTTTGCTTTGCTTTGATTCACCCATGGCAATATTTTATCTATTCCTTCCCCCGCTCTTTTCTTCCCTCTTCTTTTTTAACTCTCCCCAATTTATTATCAGTTGTTATTCAGCTAAAGAAGGACGCTGCAAATATAATAAGCTGAAACAATGTTACAAGCTAATGTGATTTGGGGACTGTAACATTTTAGCCACAGTACTGTCTTTTGTTTCTGGCTCTGCCTTAAATGGCAGAGCAGTGTTAGTGGAGGAAATCCTTCAGGGAGAAGGTTGGTCACCTGTCAACGAGCCCTCTTTGTCTGTCCCCCACTTTTGCTGCTACTCCCCTGTGACCCAGGCTGGCTCCTATGATGTCTTTTCCAAATGCTAAAAGGTGAGAGGGGGTTTGAGCAGAAACATAAATCCTTGCTAATATCTTCCTGGAAAAGTCTGGAGCTGCATTGTCTCCCAGGAGCCTGTCCATGGGCCTGATCCAAGTGGCTGGAATGGCCCCAAGGCCCCAAGTGTGCATGTGTGATGTTTACTTAAGGTTTCTATAGGACTCCATTGACTTTTAGCAGTTCATCAGATTTTCAACTTGAAAGTTTTTATTAACTTTGTCATGCTACCATTCTTCTCTCTTCTCTGCTTTACGTTCTCAGTGGCATAGAGGGCAGGAGCCTAGGGTTGGGATGATGTGATCAGTAGTTTGTGAGAGGAAATGCAAGGTTTTGCCAGCCTCCTGTGGATTCCCAAGCCACATTTTGAAGAAGACTATTGTATATACATTCTTGTAGACCTAGTGACCACAGGCATGGCTGGCTATCAGGTACACTTGCTCCCATTCTTTGAGAAACTCATGTGAAACACTGTTTTAGTCAGCTTTCTTTCACTGCTGTGAAACAATTGTAGAGGAGGAAAAGTTTATTTGAGGGCTCATAGTTTCAGAAGTCTTAGTTTATAGGAGGCTGGCTCCATTCCTCAGGGCTGGAGGTAAGGCAAACATCATGGTTGAAAACTATGGCAGAGGGAAGCAGCTCACATGATGATCAGCAAGCAGAGAGATTCCACTTTCCAGATAGAAAATATATACCCCACAGGCATAAGCCCAATGACCCACCACCTCCTCCAGCCACACCCTCCCTGCCTACAGTTACCACTCAGTTAATCCTACCATGGGATTGATGCACTGATTGGGTTAAGAGCCTCACAACCCCATTATTTTTCCTCTGAATCTTCTTGCGTTGTTTCACACATGAGCTTTTAGGGGACACCTCACATCCACACTATAACAAGCACCTTGGTTGAGCCGCTTAGCTGGGCTGATGAATGCAATAGGAACATGCTCTTTCATGGTGTGGGAGCTCTAGGGTTAGAGAATGATTCATAAATAATCTTTTTTTTTGGGGGGGTCGGGGTACTGAGGATTGAACCCAAGGGTGCTTAACCACTGAGCCAAATCCTAGCCATTTTTTTTGTGTGTGTGTGGGGGAGACAGGATATCCCTAGGTTACTTAAGTCCTTGCTAAGTTGCTGAGGTTAGCTTCTGTTCTGCAAACCTCCTGTCTCAGTCTCCCATGCTGCTGGGATTAAAGGTGTGCACCACCCTGCTCAGAATAAATCATCCACTTCTATATGCCACTGGTCTATCTTATCCATCTCTGTCTCTCTGAGTGGTACATTGCTAAATTAAAGCTTATATTTGTTGGCTGAATAATAAAGTTTGTTTAGCTTCAAAGCATCTCTTGCCATGAGGCTTCCATCTGTTTTATTGATAAGAATCCTCCAATTTTAAATATTTTATTCCCTGAATCTTAAATTTTTTTTTAAATGAAGTCATTCTTTGTTCATCTGTGTGAACTGGATTGAGGTAGAGAGATGGGGCATGGGGAAAGAGAAGAGGCTGGCCACCTCCCTCTGAACATCATTGCTCAGGGGAAGGTGAGACAGAGAATCTGATCCCAATCTGTTTTCTGTAGGAGCAGATTCAAGGTATATATGGTATTTTTTAATGGGGATCTGATGATGAGCATCTCCCACCAATTCTGTTTCCTCTGAGGAGTGGGCAGATCGTAAGCCCTTGAGAACAGTAGAGGCAGCCTGGTATCAAGGTGGGTGTAGGTGTTCGGTGGGTACAGATGTTCCTGCCTGCTTCCTCGGACACTTAGTGGGAAGTAGTCCTGAGAAGGCCAAGGTGAGTCCACTATGCAAAAAGCTTTGAGACGAATTTGCCTTTTCTCCCGTGAAGCAGGGGAGTACCTTTCACTGGGAGCAGATCATTCCTCCAGGCCCACTCTGGCCTCAAACCATTTCTGAGCCTGAGTTTCCTTATCTGCAGAGTGGGATCATACCACTGACCTCATAAAAATGTTGTAAGGGTTGCAGGTCAGTATAACTTCGAACGTACTGTGTGTATGTGCCCTGTCAATGAAAAGGCCACTTACTATGGCAGTTGATGCAAAGAGGTTTCTCTCTTCTTATCTGACTATGTGGGAACAGTCTTAGAAGCCACAGGGGAATTTCAGATCCAGCAACATCCCTTAGCCTGGAAATCTCATTCCTGTGGCAAGGGCTGCTTGCTTTCATCATTGTGACAGTCACCGAGCAGACTCAATTGAACTGTCCATCACCAGGGTCTGGGGTCTGGAGGGTGGGAGTGAGAGCAGGAAGGAGGCCTAAAATGGTAGGCCTGCTCTTGGTCAGTATTTGTTTTTCTCTCTTGTTTATGGGTGGGTGGTTGGGGCCTCTCATTCCATACTGCATGAGTCATCAAGTGGGAAATGTGCACCGTCTCTGTCTTCATTTACACAAAGCCTTTGCCTCTTTTCTGATGTGTGGGGTCATGGTTAGACGTGGTGGGTGGAATTGTCTGGTTTAACTTAGTCCATTTCTGGTCTAATCACTTTTTTGGCAGAGGGACTGTTATTTGTCATTCGCAGTCTTCCCACCCAGAGCTGCTGTAGTCCCTGCGTTCCATCAGAGCCTAGGAAGTGGTGGATGTAGACAGTTAGTCAGTCAGACAGACAGACAGAGCCAGGAGGCAAGCTTCTGGGAAGCTGGGAAGTGGGTCTGAGAAAATGGATCTCCCTTCGCTGCTACAGAGGTCACGGCAAAAAGGAGGTCAAATTTATGCGCCTGAAGACAAAGGCAAGAGAATCCTTGGGCAACAGCCTACTCTTCTTCTATTAGGGTGAGAACATGGGGTCACAGCCAGTCACACGGGAAGGAAAGAGCCACAACTGAAATGATGCTGAGGCCCCCTTCCCAGATTTATTTTTTTCTGCTTCATTTTTCCTTGATCCTCATACCCACAGTGAGCAGAGAGAGAATGCTTTTGAGATGAATGGATAACCATTGCCCATTTTCCTATATGCCCAACACAAAGACCAACTTAAGATGTAGAATAAAATAAAGAGAAAGATAACACTACTATCATGTGATATTTAATGCTTGATGGTTTATATCATGTGATATTCAAAGGTTCTTAACCGGGACATAAGTGACATTTTTTTCTGTTGGCAGTGAGAACCCATAGGAAAGCGTAGAAATCGAGCATGAATTCCACTTGGTGAACACACTATGTCATGTTGAATCATGGGTAAAATATATCAGCAGTTTGACCAGGGTAGGTAGGGGATTAAGAGCAAAAATTGTTAATGACAGTTTGTTTCCTTTAGGCTTGGTTCCTGGCTTTGATTTGTGGGTTTCCTGGCACCTGAAATATGGGTTCTACTCTTCATTCCCCATGTGTCCCAGGGCAAGGTAGTTATCCTCGGCTTCCCCCTGTGTCTTCATCTGTAAAATGGGGATAATATTAATAATCACTCTCTTGCTGCTACAAAGATTGAATGAGTTAATATACGTACATCACGCAGAACAGTGTTTGATGCATAGTAAACCAACAAAAGTGAGTGACTGATTTTGCTCCAGTGGAAAGTGCCACTCAACTGTGAGCTCTATCTGCCAGGGGCATAACCATCTACCCTCAATGTTTAGCACTGTGCTTGGTGCCTAATAGACCCCTTAAAAATATTTTTTGACTGAATGATAGGTAGAGTATTGATTGTTCAGTTCACAAAGCACTGTAAGACATAGTTTGTTATTGTGAAGATAAAGTCAGTCTCTTTTCTGCTTAGAGCAGCTTCCAGACTCAGTGATGACTGAGAATACAGAGAGGCCCTGGTGTTGTGTGGTTGAGGCTCCGACATGGAGGCTGACACTGGTTTTTGGCCTAGCAGGGTCTAAAAGCTAGGGAAGTGTCCAATTCTCTGCAGCCTCCAATTGGGGGAGTTGAGTTCCAACAGCTGTTCGCAAAGGGTGTACAAGGCATATCCAAGTGAAGCAGCTACTCCCCCTTTCCCCCAGACTCCAGTGTGCAGGATTTCTAGCCATGTTGCCTTGGTGAGGGCCAGTGGTCAGGAGGGAATGGAGGCTGCCATGGAGTGTGGGGGTTCTGGGGAATGAAGTGTCTTTCTTCAAGGCAGCTGGGCTTATTTTAATGGGCAAGGTCAGCAATGAAATGACCAGGAAGAGAAATTGCTGCCATTATGCATCAGTTGCAATCTTATATCAATTATTCCCTGTACCATTCCCTTTGCCACGGGCTGAAGCAAACATGGCCCTAATCAGTTTTACATCTCCGTTTAATTTTATTGGAAAGAAGAGCTGGCAATGCATCACAGAGGCCGGGTGTGACACGAAAGGTGACCCCCCTGCCAACTTAATGGCACAATACATAACCCTTAATGAAGTCGCTATCTTGTCCCTCTTTTGCTGTCTCAGCCCTGTGATTTACGATGGCATCATTTTGCTTTGCCCTCTTTTCATTTCAGCTTTGACAAAGTGGATGAAACAATTATCTTCGTTATCGGCCAGAGCAGCAGAAATGTGATAGTTGGGGGATTTCTGCAGGTGGACGGCCTTGGCTGGGGATCAAAACCAATGGTGGAATGTGCTTAGGAATTTTCCCCTGCTCTCCCCTTCTTCCTGTGACTATGGGCTTCTGAAGATGGATTGTGTATACCAATGAACAGTGTGAGTCCTATATCATTGTGGCAAGAAGTAATTTCAGGAGAAGGGAAGCTGCAGAGAGAAGAGAGCTTGGAATTTTGCGATTTGTTCTCTTTGAGCTTCTAATAATTTGGTTTTCCACACACACCCAGGCAAGGTTATCTATTACACCACCATCTTACATCCACCTGTGTGAATGGCACACACATTTTTCTACATGATAAATGATACCTTGCATTTATTTAGTATAATTAAAAAGAATTTATTCATTCACATATTCAACCAGGGCATATTGGGTGCCTTTTAGGTGCTAATGAAAATTAGGTGCTGTGGAGAAGAAAGGGGGAAGAGCTATGGGTTTTATCCTCAAGAAATAAAACATTTTGCTAACAGATATGAGGCATGAGTATAAGATAGAACGAGATGTAAACAGTGGACACTATGGTTGTTCAGAGCAAGAAGTTATTTCCAAAAGGAAAGAGCAGGATCATAAAAAGGAGTAGAGTTTGAACAAACAAAATTGAAAATGCATTTATATTCATCATTTTAATTGTGTAGATATGTAGATGGATAGCCACCTATATAAACAGATAGGACTTTGCGCGCTATTTCATGTTACTTTGCCAAAAGTACATGGGAGTTGGTGGGGAATAAAAAATAGGATAAGCTTTGGGCCAGAGCAATCGTGAGTCAATATTTCACTCAGTGGCTTTGGACACCCAATAGGGGTGAGAATATAGCACATCTTTTTGAAGAGTCAAGAAATTTAGTTATATTCCAGTGTCTAATACATGATAAAGACTTAGGCATCCATGGTAAAGGCTTAGTTAGATTTGTTATGTCCTTTTTCTGTGGAGATTTATAGATGAATATGTATAAATACATGCTGTCATTGACTAAAGAACATTGTCTCAGAGCTCCATATTTTTCTAATAGATTCGCTTGCAGAATTCTATTCCCAGGATCTTTCTTTCCCTTGTATCAGACACAGGGAGAATTGCAATTAGTTTTTACTAACTTACAGATTCTATGAAGTCCAAAGATAATTGGTTGTAGGTTCTTTAATCAATGAGATTCTCTTTGCAAATACCACTCAAACAAGGCCTCTGTTATTAATGGGATTTTTGAAATGGTGAGGGTTTTCCCACAGCATTCTTCTCAGGTAGATGGAGAGCTATAAAGTTGATACAGATAATTGGGGTCTGGAGTGGATCCTTCATAGAAATCTGCATGTAAGCTAGCTTAAAAATAAATACGTCATATAAATTGACATACGTGTATACAGAGAAATCACTCCCAGGAAAGTCAATATACAGTCCATTTAGTCTCTGCCACCACTCTGTCCTCCTTCAGGGTAGACAATGTGAAGAGAACCAGGAGGAACTTCCCCGTTCCTCTCCCTGAGTTTATTTTCTAAAGTATCCCATATACAATACTTAACTTTAATATGTCAACACCATAGTTGTTTAAGTCTATAGTGAAAAATATTAGGAGTAGCATGGAAAGCAAGTAAGAGTTGCCATTCAATATGCCACCAAGAGTTTAATGCTCAAACTGTGAAAGACACCCAAGGGAGTCCAAGAGGGTGTTTTTTATGGTCATGGGGTCATGTCTAACTGCTCCTGTAGGCTTCCCCCTCCCCACCTGTCCAGTCCCTGCATCCCATCTCAGCAAGGGTACCTGCTCTGCCCACAGAGGCACATTGATTGACTTTTGATACCAAATCTGGCCTGCAGTTTTGTCCCTGATGAGTGCCTTGCAGAATGAAGAGATTAAAATAATAGCAGCAACAGCAAAGCTCACAGTTCAGTTTCTCTTTACATTCTCTTGGTATGGTATCCAAGAGAAGGGGAAGGCCATTTTCACTTGTCCTCCATTAACTGGGGACTTGAAAGGGCTCAGTGACCTGAATTCAGCTTGTACATCATGTGCAGCACCACGTGCCAAGGACCATCCAGAGAGTCCCCCTGAGCAAGCAGGGGTGGGTGATGGGATAATCTCTGGGAAAGAAAACAAGACATATTTTGGCTGGAGTTGGGGGGAAAGGGAGGCAGGAGAGGGGAACCCTGCAGTTACTTCCTTCGATCTCAGTAAATTGGAAAGGTCTTTCCCTGATGCCTGCTGATATTTCCTGATGGAAATTTCTTCCATTGACAGGGATACAGATGGAGTTTGCCGACATGGGACTGCAGACACACTCTGGGATAATGAAAAACTGCCCACGGTAGCCATATGCTCAGCGGCAGTGTGCTAGAAGGAACTCCAGTTGGGTGAATACATAATAGCATTTTTGGCAGCATTGACTAAGGGGGATCCTCTGAGTTTCCATGTCTTTTTTTTTCATCATTTTTTGGTCTAATTTGTGTGAATTTAAAAATTGCAGTCCTCTTATTAACATTCCTTATGAAGTACTCTTTCCTCCAATCCCGAGATTTATTTCCCAGAGATTAGGAAGACCTGGGGCAAGTCTAAATTCAGAGAACAGATTCTATCTTTGGTTTCATGTCCTTCAAGTTTCAATTATGACCATTCTTTCCTTTTATTTGAAAGTATCATATAATTGATAATGGCACTATAACCACAATGCAGTATTCCCATATAGTTTGGATCATAGTCTTTATTATCCTTGTCGAACAATTGTAGAAACTGAACAGGAATGGGTAAGAGTTAAAAGTTTGGTTGTAAGACAGTTGCTACTGCAATTCAAGTTTATATTCCTAGTTCATTTTATAATATAACATTGAGGGGCAGTTTTTTGTTTTGTTTTGTTTTGTTTTGAATACTTGCCTTTCCTTACCAGGCATAGCTTTGTGGACCTCTTTAAAAAATATTAAAGACTAGGACCTCCCTAAATATCATGTAATTGTATTTATTTATTTACTTCTGGAGTGTTGGTGAAATTTGGTCAAACTGATAGCACTATTTGGGACATGAAAATTTAAAGCTTCTTTTTCCTTTCCAGTGACTGGACTCATTTTATGGGAAGCTGAGTCTCCATGGTAGAAATCTCACCAGAATGCTTTTAGGTGTGAAAATTTGTAGGCGTAAGGAAGCCCAATGGAAGGCAAACTGTTCTGACCCATAACTAAGCCAGGAATATTTGAAGTCAGTGTTTTTAACCCGGTGTGCACAGTGAATAATTTGCCTCAGGCTTTCTGATGTAGACACAAACTGAAAATGTGCACAGGGCCTGAAAAACATGCTCTGGATCGAGGCCAAAGGAGCAGAGGTAGGTGATTTTTCTTTGCTTCCAACACTGTTAGCCAGGTCCTCTTATGGATCATGTGTGCCATGTTGCGGGCTAAGGTGCAGCTGGTGGACTGCACGGTCAAGGTAAGAAGTACAACCTGTCAGGTTGAAGGTAAGCAGCTCATTTCTTCGATGAACTTGCTTCCTTCCTTTGGAAATATAATAAAAAGACACACACCCTACTGTAGGACTTTGTGCCCTCCATTTAACCTCCCAGTGTTCCTACTCCTCCTCCCCAGGCTTGGTTTCTTGTTAGGAAAATGTTAGCTAGATCAACAAAGTCAGTCTAGTTCATTTCTGTGTAGTGTAAAACATTTATAACATGTTCTAGAAAAAGTAGATGTAGAGGAAGAGTTTGTGATAAAATGTCCCTGGTGCACCTAAGCCACAATATGAACCAGGTATCTAGGCATAAAATGGGTTTGTTGATGGGGATTCAGTGGAACAGTCAGTCTTTGGTTTCCTAAAGCTTCATCTGTCTTCTTCCAAGGTCAGTTTGTGTGTGGGCATGTGTGAGTGTGTGTGTGTGTGTGTGTGTGTGTGTGTGTGTGTGAGATCAATGCATCTGAATGGCAGAGTTGAGGGTTGGGGTATTAAAGAGGGAAGATGAATGAACTTAAGGGGATGTGAAGAGACTCAAACTATGCTTTTTAAGTGAGATTCTACGTGTTTAGGAGCATCAGAGGCGGCCAGAGACAGTGTCTTAGAGGATCTGCCAACAGTTCCTGCAGTAGATTGCCTGGATCTTGCTGTGAAATGCTGTTTGCTCAAGATAGAAGCTCAGGAGAGATTCCTGACTGTTTTTTCAGACCCCTGGTAGCCTTAGTCTTTGAAAGGTTCTGAGAGGGGAAATTACAGCCCTGACCACCACGAGAATAAGTGGAATGAGCATGTAGAAAGAACCCTTGCTCTCTCTGGCCCTGGTTTCCATTGAACCCCCACCAGCACACCCATTTAATGCCTAGATGCCTGGTCCCCATTGCAGCCTAGGTACCCCAGAGACATTTTATCACAAATCCCTCCTCTACATCTACTTTTTCTAGAACATGATTCTACTTATATGTTTCCTTCTGGAGCAGAGAGGAACGAGAATGTTATGTTTTCACATAGGCCCATCATTTCAAAGCCTGTACGGAGGTTGTTTTTGCCCTAATTGCCCAGGCACTGATTTAGGGCCAGGTTTTTTCTTTCTTTCTTTCTCAGAGAACCCACGCCAAGGCTTGCCTCTGCTAAAGGATTTGTCCTCAGAGCAGGCAGCAAATCTGTTCCTTTGGCAGAGGACAGAAGCCATGGCTGGTGACATTCTCCTGATAACCCAGCCAGGCCACAGGGCAGCCAGCATTTCCACAGGGGGTGGACATCACATTATGTAAACAGAAATTGCTCCTCTATAGGAAGCAGTTTCCACTGACATTGTTTGTCACCTCCAAGAAGCGCAAATGGCACGACACATTCTGTTCAGGTGGGAGGGTGAGAAGGGGAATTAGGGGATGCTGCTTTCTTATTTATTTTTATAGGAGGGGAAGCTAAGTCACAGAAGGGCCAAAGGGCTATGGCCAGACTCTGGACACATATGAATGGGGTTGCTGGAACATAGGGTCTCAGAGTCTCTGTTGCACTCCCAATCAGGAGGCTCCCACCAAGTGGGCTGACCATGATTCATCATAAACCCTGGTTACAGATATGGGAACTCTGACATCTTCTAATAGATAAACACATTGTTGTCGTGTTCAAACAATTAGTTAGTGACAGACACAGGAGACAGCAGGTGCCAATAGGGAGCTGGTGCCTATGAAGTCAGCATAACTGGGTGTTTGTGGCTCAGCAGGTTGACTTCCTGATCCCAGAAGCCCTCTGCTGGCATTTTTAGACCTGAACAGGGAGACAGCAGGTACTACTGCTTTTTTGAGCCAGGGTATAGGTTTGTACTATGACTTTAGAGCTGATTAGGGTAGAGGAGAGTGTGCTTGTGCCTTATGCCTCAAAGGCTGGGTTGTGAAGACAGGTGTGGACTTCTCCTAAGCAGCCGTTCTTCTTGGGAGCAGAAGATTGGGGGAATGCCACATTCTTTCTTGGTTAACTCTCTTACCTCAACTCAGAGCCTTTCAGGCAAGGCTCTTGGGGGTTAGACATTCTGAGATGCAAAAAAGAAGTAATAAGATTGCCTGTAGCCCATACAAGCTCTGCCTGCAAGATGGCTTGCCTTCTCCTCTCTCCTTCCACCTCAGCAATCTTTTGGATTCTGTGTGCCCCACATTCAAGGCTCTGCACTTCTCCTGGGGCCCTCTCACTTTTTTTTTTTTTTTACTCTAAAAGAAGTTGGGTAGAAAACAAGGACAGATAAGCTTTTCCATTCTTCAGTGCCTGGCTTCTGGAAAAGCCCATGATACAATGTAAAGAGGATGGAATTTAGAATATGACCAACAAGAACCTGAAACCCAGCTCTAGTATTTACACACGATGTAATTGAAGTAGGCTATTTAATTTGAATTTTGTATTACTTAACATCTTCCCCGGGATGACCACGTTTGTCTAGAGTAGTTTCATTTGCTAGCTTTGTAGAGATATTGGGAGTCTTGGACCTGATTAAATGGGTAGCAACAGACAATGATAATAAAAATATGAAGAACAGTGGCAAATATGCCTATGGAAAGATGCTAAGGATCATGTATTAGGGGAACTGCAAATTAAATATCAAATTTTGGCAAGGATGTGGAGCAAGGGGAACTCACATCCACTGCTGCTAAGAATGTAAACTGATACCAACCAGTTATTTGTTTGTTTCTTTCTTTCTTTCAACAGTGGGGGAATTGCATAGATGTTTTAATAAAGACAGATTATTATTTACACTTCAATAACTAGGGAGTCTAACCTAAAATCTGAACATTCCATCCTAAGCAAACTATGCTGACTCGTTTCTTTGTACTGCCAGTTCCTTACAAAACTAAATGTACTGTTACTATATTATCCAGTCATGATGCCCCTAGGTATTTGCCCAACCGATCTGAAAGCTTTATGTCCACACAAATACTGGCACATGGATGAGTATAGCTGCTTTATTCATAATTGACAAAACTTGGAAGCAACAAAAATGCTATTCAGTAGGTGACACTGGGATATTATTCAAAGAAGGAATGAGTTGTCAAGCCATGAAAAGACACACAAACTTAAGTGCATATTACTAAGTGAAATAATCTTGTTTGAAGCTGGAAAAACAAGACTATTCCAGGATACAACATTCTAGAAAATGATATTCTGGCAAAAAAAATAATAATAATAGTCTGGGAAAAAATACTACTCTAAAGATGGTAAAAAAATATCAGTGGTTCAAGTAGTTTGGATTGAAGAAAAGAAGATGAGGTAGAATCCAGGGTTTTTAGGGCAATGAAACTATTCTGTATGATTCCGTATCTGTGAACACATGGTATTACACGCTCATCAAAACCCATAGGATGTACAATAAGGAGTTTAGCCTAATGCAAATCACTCCTTTTGCTTAATAATAACGTGTCAATATTGTCTCATCAGCTGTAATAAATGTAGCACACTAATGAGGAATGTTTAAAATACAGAAACTGAATATGGGCATATGAGGGACATGTGGGTGTGCTCTGCACCTTCTGCTCAGATTTCTTGTAAACTTAGAATCGCTCTTAAAAAAGAGTGAAAAATTGAAAGGGGAAAAAAAAGGGGCCAACAATAACAAAAAGATCAAACACACCCAGAACCTTGGACCCTGAACAGTAGCAGGCTCTTTATAGTCCTCCCTCCTGCAGAGCTCCTCAGGTTCCAAGGTAGGAGAACTGAGGATACTGGAGAAAAGGATGAAGTCATGAAAGGTTTTGCATATGGAATTAGGCGTTAGTTGAGCTTGGGAAATAAATGCCTAGATTTTTCAAGTTTTAAGGATCTATTGAAGACCTTATCTCAGACTTTGGCTTCCACTGCTTCTTCTCATTTCAGGGGTATCCAAGCCTTCCCTCTGCACTGTTGCTGGACTCATGCACTAATAAGCGAAACAGAAAAAAAGAGACTACTAAGGGAGACCACTTATGGCCTTGGCTTTGTCATAACCAGATATGAAGTAACATGAAAAAAGAAGCCCTCAGAACCTCACTGGTTGACCTCATCTTCCTAATTGTTACTATTATTTAAATTTGTTTCCCTTGAAAATTTGGTCTCACAATACTGCTATTTGTTAGGTGTATCATAAAAGTATGGTATCTGAGGAATGGGTAGGATTTGAAATGTCGTCTTGGCTGACTTTCCTTACGCTTTCCATATGGTTGTCATCTGTTTGAATTCTGATGACTAAGAGTTCTTTTTTTAGAGAAGCCTATCTCACCTTTGGACAGCCTCCGATTGAAAGCTATGACTTCATAAAACGTGATCATTTTTAATATAAGATTTAATGCTTTCAAAAATTTGGATGAGCTAGGCATTCTGGCCTATGTTTATAGTCCCAGCTACTGGAGAGTCTGAGGTTGGAGGATCACTTGAACTCATATGAGTTCAAAACCAGCCTGGGAAACATTAGTGAGACTTCATCTGAAGCAAAACAAGACCAAACAAAACATAGCAAAACTGAATATTGGATGAATAGCTGGAAACTATTTCATTCCCTAGAGTTAATGTACCCAGTTTTTTTTTTTTTTTTTGGTAAAGCTATTATTTTCAGAGTTCTTCATTCTAATTTGTTCTCCTTTATGACAGCTTGGGTTCTACCTCTCTTGCCCATTCTACAGAAGAGGAAAACTGAGAGCCAGTGGCACAATAGTAGTTACCAACATCTGGCAGCAGAAAATATAAGTGCTCAGAGAGGAGCAGAGAGATGGAACTGCAGAGGGGATTCTACGAAGGCTGAGCCTCATGAGACACTAGGAAGGAGCTCCTGAGTGCCCAAACTGCTCTGGGTTCTCCAAAACTATCCTTCATTTAAAAGGTACCATAGCATAATCCTCAGGAAATAAAAGGATAAACAGCTGCCACTGGACTCAGTCCATTATCTAATAGGTGGCCATAGAGAATTCTTTCTAATTGGGCTTATTTTAGAGCATCATCATTTTGGGAGTTTGATATAGGAGTCTGTTGACAGAAGTCTAGAGCAGCCATCACTCAAACCTGAACCAAATAAAATAAAAATAGAGAGAAATAAATAAATAAAAGTGAGATTCAGCCAAAAATAGGAGAAAGAAGAAAATGGGAAGAAAGAAAGGGAGCTCACATTATCAACCAATAAACCCAATAATCCATTAGTGACCAAGGTTGTTGAATAATATAGTACTTTCCCAGTGCCATAATTTATACTGCAGACTAGAGAATAGACACGGTTATTAGAGTGAGGGCTACTGGATGACACATGATGCATGACCGAGCGGCATTGATCTTCACACAACAGGAAGGTGTCTAGACTGGGAGATGTATGGCTATGCGATTCAGAGCAGGGCATATTTCATGTGAGGCCTAATGGAGTAGTGGAGCCCGTGATGGATGGGTTTGCCCAGTTTCAGTAGCACTGCAGTTATAGCAGTGCTAATGTCTGACCTCTTCTGAGCCTCGTGTCCTTCATTCAGTCAGGGTGACCTCATCTAAAGGGACAGAAAATGAGATGGGGAGATGGGAGAGGGAGGAGAGAGGCAGGGGGCTTCAGGAGAGGTGAGGGAGAGAGGGTTGGAGGGGATGGGTCAAAGGGGTGAGCGTAGGCATGTAGGAGGGATTTAGACAGGAGAATAAAAGGAGGGAGGGTGGGAAAGAGTCACGTGAAGGGCAACTCTAATACCTAGGGCCAAAATAATTTGTCAATAAGATGAATAAGAAAAAGAGCTCTTCTGTGCTTCTTCCCCAATTCTGCAGCAGTTAGGAGTCTGATGTGGTTTTCCTGGGGTTCTCTTCACTGTAAGAATGGGTCTTCATCCCCAGAGGAAAGAACCAAGGGAAGAGGTGAGAGACTGCATGTGAGTGAGCCAAGTCTGGTGCTAATGGGGTGAGGAAATTCTGGGAGCAGCTTTGAGTAATCTGCATCGATTATGCAATAGCACAGGGAGAGAGCTGGTCCTCCTCCCTGCACTCCATCCCCTGTTAGATGATGCTTAATGCATCCTAATGACACTCTTGATCATTCCTAGGGAAAATTAATGATCCATGCTGCAGCCAATCCAAACCCATGGAGCTTTGTGGATGTAGTTCTTCCTTTCTCTCTCTCTCTTTTGTAAATTTTTTTTTCTCTGTGTCAGTGTTTGAGACATAGAATTCCCATCTTGCTTCTTAGCTGATTTAAGTAAAAAACATTTATTATTCTTTAGACTTCATTTCCATGTTCTCCATCTTTCTAGGACACGCCTTATTTGGAGTTGACTGGTTTAGATGGGGTAGCAAAGGTTCAGACACTTCTCTAACAATGTCCATTGTGCACCAAAGGGACACATTTTAGTCATTCATATTTCTTTTATACTTTCTTGCTGCCACCCATATACTCCCCGGCCCAAATTAACACAGAACTTTCTCCATCATGTTATGTCTATGATTTTTCAGCCCATAGTAAGACTTTACAAGGTAATTTGACTTACTCTGTTAGGTTTTAAAATTTGAAAGGATTGTGTGGGTCAAGAGGGTATTTGTTTAGTTCAAATATCATGGATGGTACATATGTTGGGGGTAGTGGCTATTATGTCATAAGGGATTTTCATTATTATGAACTTTGATTTTTTCATAATACTGGCCTTTTTAGAATTCTTCCCCAAAATATTCAATATGCCAATTCCACACAGAAGGATCTTGCTTGGGTCTCTTTGTCTACTCTAACAAAATACTTGAGACTAGGTCATTTATAAAGAACAGAAATTTATTTCCCCCAGTTCTGGAGGTTGGGAAGTAAAGAGCAAGGTGTTGACAGGTTAGGTTTGATGTACGGCAAAGACTGCTCTTGGCCTCCAAGATGGCACCCTGTTGCTGCCCCCAGCAGAGGGGAGGAATGGCAAGTCCTTGCCTGATGAAAAGTGAAAAAGCAGACAGCCAAATGGTACTTGAAGCTGATTTTATAATCCAAATTGAGAGGGATCTCATAGTCAAATAACCTTTTAATACCATGATTTGGCAAAACCTGAATTTTAGGACACATTCAAATCATATCAGCTATTCTTAACCATCAAGACATCTATTTACTGGCAGAGATGAGTGCTAGAGAACAACTAATATTTATGGAGAGCCTATAACAGGTTGGGTCCTGATCTTTGTTTGAGAAATAGATGAGAAAACAAAATAAATCAATTATTTTGAAATTTTAAGAGGACAAAAATTGAACACGTTATCATACAGTAGATACATCACAGAAAACAAATCATATTGTTGGGAAGAGAGTAAAAAAGCAACCAGTAGTTTTGACCATCTACTTTATACCTGGCTCTGTACTGAGGAAGTGATATGAGGTTGATGTTATTGTGTCCTTTTTTTACCAATGAGAGCACCAAGATTCAGAGAAGAGAAATAAGTTCCTATGGTCACATGGAAGGATGGATGCAAAATTAAGAGTTATTTGGTTCTATGTGACATAAAACCCACTTACAAAATTATAAATATGCTTCATATCATACATAGAAATAAATTCTTTTGAGTATAAAAAGTTAAATATCTTCTGTGGAATATAATCCATAGTCAAAAGACACATATTACAAAGCAAAATATTAATAAATTTGCTTACATTAACATCTATCCAATATACAGTAACAAGAACTGGGTTTACTTGTTCACCTGAAACAATTGAGAATCCAGATGAAATATATGCAAAATAGGTCCCAGTGAAATGGGACACTAAACCTTGAGAGGAAGAAGACAATGAGTGAAGGGTTATGTGATTATCCCAGTGTACTGCCTGGAGAAGATTCCCAGGCTCTAGAGCACAGAGGATGTGAGAGTCAATTTTGTATGTCAACCTGATTAGGCTACAGGGTGCCCATATTAAACATTATTTATGGATGGATCTTTGAGTGTGTTTGGGATGAGGTTAGCCTTTGAATTGATGGACTCAGTAAAACAGATTTACCTCCTCAATGGGAATGGGGACTATCTCATCTGTGCAAGGCCTGAAAAAGAATAAAAAGCAAAGGAAGGGAAGATTGATCACCTTCCTGTCTGTCCACTTTAAGTGGGACATTAGTCTTCAACTTTGGACCAATATTAGTATAGATTATTATATATGGGGGTACTGGGGATTGAACTCAGGAGTGCTTTACCACTGTGCTACATCCTCAGTCCTTTTAATTTTTTGTATTTTGAGACATAATCTCACTAAGTTTTTGAGGGTCTCACTAAGTTACTAAAGCTGGCCTTAAACTTGTGATCCTTCTGCCTCAGTCTCCCAAGTTGATGGGATTATAGGCATGGGCTCCTGAATTTAAGACACAGGGCTGGGTGTCCAGAGAGGCCAAGGCAGCTAGTTTGCCAGGCAGAGTATTGAAGAGGAGAAGATTGAACAGAGAGGACTTTAGAAACATGGGAGGGACATCTTAAGTATTCAAAGGTGCATGTATGTTGAGAAAATGACCTGAATAAACACCAGAAATTGAAGAAGAATCACCTGAAAGGTTAGAGGAAATAATATTAGTTCTAATATAGCTTTAAAATAGTAATGTTAGAGAACATTGCTGTAATTGAAATGTTGGAAAATTAAAATGTAGATTTTAAAAACTCACTTTTTTGTTTAAACATTTTTTATTTAAACCAGAATTTATTATAATTTACATTTTCTGGGTTTAATGGAAGCAAGCTGATCAATATTTTTTTTCTAATTTGTTATATATGACAGCAGAATGCATTACAATTCATATTACACATATAGAGCACAATTTTTCATATCTCTGGTACACAAAGTAGAGTCACACTATTCATATCTTCATACATGTACTTAGGTAATGATGTCCATCTCATTCCACCATCTTTCCTATCCCCATGCCTCCTCCCTTCCCCTCCCTACCCTTTGCTCTATCTAGAGTTCATCTAATCCTTCCACATTCTCCTCTGCCAACCCCATTATCAATCAGCATCTGTATATCAGAAAACATTTGGATTTGCTTTTTTGGGATTGGCTAATGTCACTTAGCATTATATTCTCCAACTCCATCCTATGGAAAATCCTTGGAACACTGGGAATGGAACCACCATTTGACCCAGCTATTCTATGCCTCCGTCTATACCCAAAGGACTTAAAAACAGCATACTACAGGGACACAGCCACATCAATGTTTATAGCAGCACAATTGACAATAGCTAAACTGTGGAACCAACCTAGATGCCCATCAGTTGATGAATGGATAAAGAAAATATGGTATATATAAACAATGGAATACTATTCAGCATTAAAAGAGAATATTTTTAAGTTGATCTTTTGCTTATCACGTTTTCAGTTGAGAGGGTGGCCATATTTGACAAATTTCCGTTTACCACTGTGTGATCAACATTCAATATGTCTGTAGTATAAAGTTTTCACAGATGCTTTTTTTTTTGATTGACAAAATTCCTTCAATTCCCACCTTAATTAGAGGTATCTAACACAAATGTGTGTTGAATTTTGTCTGATGCTTTTCTGCATTATAGAGTTAGTTCCCTTCCTTTCTTCCTTTCTTCCTTCCTTTCCTCCCTCCTCCCTCCCTCCTTCCTTCTTTCTTTCTTGTCTTAGGGATTAAACCTCAGGTGTTCTACCATTAAGCTATGTCCCCAGTCTTTTTTATTTTTTATTTCTAGACAGGGTTTTGCTAAGTTTCCCAGGCTTGCCTCAAACTTGGGATCTTCCTGCATCAGTCTCCCAAGTCCCTGGGATTACAAGCATGTACCCCTGTGTCTGGCCTCTTTTTTATTCTTTAATAAATTGTTCTGATAGTTGGTGAATCATACAGAATATTAAATGTTTAAACCACATTGTACTCAGTGATGAAACCACTTGTTCATCTTGTATTATACTTTTTATATATTATTAAATTGGATTAATATTTTCTTAGTAATTTCTGTGTCTGTGTTCATGAGAAAAATCATCCTGTAGGGGTCTGCTCTTGTTTCTCTTCTGATTTTTATATCAGGGTAACGCTGGTCTCATGTGGTGAGTTGGGAAGTGTTCCTTCCTATTCAATTTCCTGTGAGAGAGTACATAGAAATTCTATTTTTTTTTATCCTTTCAAACATATTTGGTAGAATTGGCTGGTGAAATAATCCAGGCAAGGAGGTTGTGTTTTAGAAGACTTTCCTGTGTTAGCTCAATTTCTTTCATAGATACAGATATAAAATGACTTCAGATTTCTACTTCTTACATCAGTTTTGGTATTTTTCCATTTATTGTTGGCAAACGCTCAAAATGTTCTTCACTTATTTTCTTATTATCTACTCAAGGGGACTGTCTTTGCTGGAAAATTATATTTCTCTTAATTTTTGCCTAGTGTACTTACAGCTTTGCAAATTTATTGCTCTTTCAAAGCATCAAATTTTTGTCTCATTGATTTTTCTCTATTATCTTCCCTATCCACTCATATTTATTTTTATTTTCTTCTACTTACTTTCCCCATCCCACTTCTATCTTTATTATTTCTTTTCTTTAATTCTACTTACTTTGGTTTTAATTAGCTCTTTTTTTCTGTGTATTTTTTATTAGTTGCTCAAGACAATACAATTATCTTGACATATCATACATTTGATTCAAATGAGGTATGAATTCTTATTTTTCCACATGTACAGATTGCAGGATCACTATTTTAAACTCAACAATATATTATAAGTATTTAAAATACGAATTTCCCTATGGCTATACCCTGCATGGCTTATATAACTCATGTGTTTTGTTAAGTGTGAAATTTAGAACAGCATCAAATTCATAAGAAATTGCAAAGGTAAGTACAGATATTTCCCATGTATGCTATACCTAGTTTCCCCTGTTATAGTATTTTATACTGTGGTGCCTTTGCTACAATTAGAGAACAAAGTCTGCATTTTATTTTTGTTTCCTTAGTTTTCCTAATGCCCCAGTTCTGTTCCAAGATCCCACCAAGGATACCACTTTATATTTATTAGTTGTGCACCTTTAGCTTCCTCTTAGTTATGAAAGTTTCTCAGATTTTCCTTGTTTTTTTTAGCACTTCGACAGCTTTGAGGATTACTGGTGGGGTGTTTTGTAGAACTCCCTGAACTTGCATTTGTAAGATTTTTTTTTGTGATTAGACAGTAGTTATATATTCCATTTTTGTGCAATTATAAGTAATGCTATTATAAACATTTTATGGGCAGGTTTTTTTTTTTGGACACAAATTTTCAAATTAATTGATTAAACACTTAGAAGCATGATTGCTAGATAATGGGCTTAGAGTATGCTTAGTTTTGTAAGAAACTGCCAAATTGTCTTCCAGAACAGCTGTATCATTTTGCACTCTTATCAGCAATGAATGGATGAATGAGATTCCTCCTGTTTCTCAACATCTCCCCACTTGGTGTGGTCAGGTTTTGGATTTTATCCAATCTTGTAGGTACACAGTGGTATCACATTATTGTTTAATTTGCAATTTTCTGATGACAAATGAAATTGAATATCTTTCCATATACTTAACTTCCATATCCATATTATTTTGTTAAAGTGTCTGTTCATGTATTTGCCCATTAGAATTTTTTCATATTGCTGGATTTTAAGTATTTTTACATATTTTGAATACAAGTTCTTAGTATACATGTGTTTTTACCCAAGTCTGTGACTTGTCTGTTGGTTTTTTTAAAAAAATTATTGGGTTATACATAACAGTCCCTTTTGATATAATTATATATGCATGGAATGTATCTTATTCTAATTAGGATCCCAATCTTGTGGATATACACAATGTTGAGATTTACTGTGGTATACACTAACATGTGCACAGGAAATTTATGTCAGATTCATTCCAGTGTCTTTCCTATTCTTATTCCTCCTCCCTTCCTTTCATTCGCCTTTGCCTAATCCACTGAACTTCTATCTCCCCTGTGCCCTCTTATTGTGCATTGGCTTCCACATATCAGAGAGAACATTTGCCCTTTGTTTTTTTGGGGGGGTGGTGGTGGGTTGTCTTAAAAATATGGAATATTTCAGGAATTTGCATGTCATCCTTGTACAGGGACCATGTCAATCTCCTCTGTATCGTTTCAATTTTAGTACATGTGCTGCCAAAATGAGCACTATTGATTTTCTTTTTTTTTTATTGATTGTTCAAAACATTACAGAGCTCATGATATATCATCTTTCATACATTTGACTCGATTTATGAATTCCCATTTTTTCCCCAAATACAAATTGCAGAATCACATTGGTTACACACTCACATTTTTACATAATGGCATATTAGTGACTGTTGTGTTCTGCTACCATTCCTATCCCCTATTATCCCCCCTCCCCTCCCCTCTCCTCCCATCTTCCCTCTCTACCTCCTCTGCTGTTGTTTAATTCTCTCCCTTTTTCCCTCCTCCTTTCCCCTCACAACCTCTTATAATATTGTGTAACATTGAAGGTCTCCTACTTTTTCCATATGCTTTCCCTTCTCTCTCCCTTTCTCTCCCCCCTCTCGTCTTTGTTTAATGTTAGTCTTTTCCTCATGTTCATCCTTCCTGTTCTGTTCTTAGTTGCTCTCTTTATATCAAAGAAGACATTTGGCATTTGTTTTTTAAGGATTGGTTAGCTTCGCTTAGCATAATCTGATTTTCTTAATTGCGACTTTCACAGAAGAGTTTTTGGTTTTAAAGTAAAAATTGATTATTTTTCTTTTATAGCTTGTGTTTGGAATGTTGTGTTTAAAAACTCATCCCTCAATCCAAGGTTTTCTAGATTTTTCTCATATGTTTTCTTCTAAAGTTCTTCAGTTTTTCATTTTACATCGAAGTCTATAAAATTTGGGGGTCATTATTTGTGAAAGAGTGAAGTGTGTGTCCAGCTCTTCTTTTTTCTTTATACATAAATGTCCAAAGGTACCACCATTATTTGTGGGAGAGGCTTTTCCCACTGGATTATCTTTCTAAATTTAGATTCACTTTGTCAAAATATACAAAGTAGTTTGTTGGAATTTTGATTGAAATTTGATTGATTTATAAATCAAGTTGGAAAATATTGACATTTAATCCTATTGACCTTTATTTCATAAATATGGGATATCCTTCCATTTGTATGGATCTTCTTTTATTTCTTTCCTCAGAGTTTGTAGGTTTCAGGATATAAATACCATGCATTTCAGTGTACTCATCTTGTGAGATTTATATCTAAGTATCTTTTATGTTATTGCAAATCATATTGTCTTTAAATTTCAGATTCCAGATATTTTAATGCTGCTACATTGAGAAGCAATTGACTTTGGTATATTAACCTTGTTGTATTCACTTATTCACCTCCTGTTGTTTTTTTTTATAGATTCCTTGGGATTTTCTACATAGAAAATTAATCCAGCTATGAACAAAAGCAGTTTTATTTCTCTTTTCTAATATGTCTATCGTTTCTTTTCTCTTTCCCTTTCTTTTATAATTGCATTAATTGGGACTCCAATACCATGTTAAAATAGAATAATAAGAGAAAACATACTTAACCTTTTATTTATTTTTTTAATCATAGGGGGAAAGCATCCAGTTTCCTACCACTGGGTTAACTGTGGTTCTTTTTTAGATGTTTGGTAGAAAGTTAAGGAGTTTTCTTGATTCCTAGTTTGCTGAGAGTTTTTTTTTGTCACTAATAGATGTTGGATTTTGTCAAATGCTCTTTATGTACATCCATTGATGTAATAATGTAGTTTTTCTTCTTTAGCTTATTAATGTGGTAGATTACTTGACAGATTTCCAAATGCTGAACTAGCCTTGCACCCCTGGAATAAATTCCACTTGTTTTTGGTGTGTAATTATTTTTATTTATTTTTTGGATTTAGTTTGTTAGTATTTTGCTGTACATTTTGCATCTATGTTCATGGGGAATATTGGTTTGTGATTTTTCTGTTCTTATGATGTCTTTGTAATGTAATTTTCTGTTATTGTAATGTCTGGTTTTATATTACAATACTCTGATCTCATTGAATAAGTTAGACAGTTTTTCCTCTGCTTCTATTTTCAGAATTATGGAAAACTATCATTTTATCCTTAAATATTGGGTAAAATTCACAAGTGAAAATAGGAATGGTATTTTCTTATTGTAAGGTCTTGATTATAATTCAATTTTTAAATAGATATAGACCTTTTCTGATTATCTATTTATCCTTGTATAAGTTTTGGTAGTTTGTGTCTTTTGAGAAATTGGTCTAATTAATCTAAATTATCAAATTTGTGAGCACAGAGATGCTAATAGTATTCCTATATTTTCTTTTTAATATCTTCAGACTCAGAGTGTTGACTGCTTCTTTCATTTCTCATACAAATAAGTTTTATCTTTCCTTTGTTCTTTATTATTCTGGCTATAAGTTCATTACTTTTATTGACCTTTGCAATGAATCAGCTTTAGATTTTATTGATTTTTCCCTATCATTTTCCTGTTTGTTATTTCATTAATTTGCTTTAATTTTATTATTTCTTTTCTCCATCTTACTTGAGGCTTAAATGGCTTTTACTTTGTTTTTATTTATTTATTTACTTATTTATTGTGGTGGTGGGTATTGAACATATTTAAAGCACTTTTATTCATCTTGTTTCCTGGGTGAAAACTTATATTATTTATTTATTTACTTATTTATTGTGGTGGTGGGTATTGAACATATTTAAAGCACTTTTATTCATCTTGTTTCCTGGGTGAAAACTTATATTATTGATTTTAGATCTCTCTTTTACACTTACAAATGCACTTAATGCTAATAATTTCCCCTTATGCCCTGCTTTTTTGGTGCAGCTTATAAATTTTGGTAAATTGTACATTCATTTTACTTAGCCTAAAATATTTTGAAATTTCTCTTAAGATTTTCTTCTTTGGTATGTAAGCTATTTTAAAGAATGTTGTTTAACTATCAAAAACTTGAGCATTTCTCAGCTACTGTTTCATTATTGTTTTTTGTTTTAATTATACTTGGTGTAAGAGCTTACTTCTATTCTCTCTCTCTCTTTTTAAAAATTTGTTATGGCGTGTTTTATGCCCCTGCTCCTGGTTTGTAGTGAATATTCCATATAAGCTTGAGAAGAATGTGTATTCTGCAATTGTTGACTGGAACATTCTATAAGTGTCAATTAGATCAAGCTGATTGATAGTACAGTTTAGGTCAAGTATATTCTTACTGATTTTCTGTCTGTTTGATCTATCAATTACTAAAAGGGAGATGTTGAAGTCTCCAACTATAATAGTGGATTTTTTTCTGATTCTCCTATAAATTCTGTCATTTCTTTTCAGCTCAGATATTTTGACTTTCTGTTATTAGGTACATACACATTTAGGATTGTTATATATTCTTGGAGAATTGACTTCTCTATTGTTATGAAATATCTTTTTATTCTTTATAATAATCCTTGTTCTGTAGTTTGTTATGCCTGAAATTAATATAGTTACTCCAGCTTTCTTTTGATTAGTCTTAGCTTGTAATAGCAATTTTCAGAATTTCCCAGAGAAACAGAACTAATGGAACACATCTATATAAGGAACGAGATTTATTATAATGAATTATTATAATGAATGATTTGTTATAATGAATTTTTCATTATGAAGGCTGATACGTCCATATTTGGCAGCATGGATTGGCAGGCTTGAGGCCAAAGAGAACTCCTTGGGTAGTTTCAATCTGAAGGCCAGCAGGTGGAGATCCAGGAGATCTGATGACACATTTCTTTTCTAAAAACAGTTCATTTTAAAATTCCTTCTTGCTTGAGGAGGATGGTCTTTTTTGTTCCATTCAGGTTTTCAATTGATTGGCAAGGCCCACCCACATTAAGGAGAGCATTCTGCTATCTCAAAGTTCATTGATTTAAATGTCAATCTTCTCTAAAAAACACTTTCCAAATTGACATATGAAGTTAATTATTGTACATCCAACTCTTATCAAATTAGCCAGTTTAGGCTGCTATAACAGAATACCATAGAATGGATGGTTAAACAACACACTTACTTCTTATGATTTAAAGGCTGGGAAGTACAAGATCAAGACGTTGGCAAATTCAGTCCCTGGAGAGTGAATCTTCTTGTCTTTCAGCTGACAATCTTATCACTGTATCTTTACATGGAACAAGACTACACACTGACCTTTTTTTTCTTCTTCTTCTTATTAGAGCACTAATTCCATTATGAGGGCCTGTAATGAACTGAATGTTTATGACCCTCCATTCATATCCTAATCCCTAAATTGATGATATCAGGCAGTGGGACTCTGGGGGAAGAAATTAGGTCATGAGGGTAAAGCCTTTATGAATAAAATAAGTGTCCTCACAAAGGAGACTGTGGAGAGATCCCTCATCTTTCCATCATATGAGGACATAGTAAAAAGATGATTTTCTTTTTTCATCCATGTACAAGGAAGCTGGCCTTCACCAGACACCACATCTGCCTGTGTCTTAATCCTGGATTTCTTAACCTTCAGAACCATAAGACATAAGTTTCTGGTTTTTATAAGCTACCTAGTTGATGGTAGCTTGTTATAGTAACATAGATGGACTGAGAGAAGGCCCTGCCCTCATAACCTTATCTAACCTACTTACTTCCTAAATACCACCACTTAGGGCTTCAACATATAAATTTTGAGAGGATGTAAACCTTCAATCTGTAATAGCACTCACACACATCCTAAACTAGTCTCAGCCTCCAAAAAAAGACAGTAACAAGGTCATACTTTCACCTAACATGGTACATCTGAAAACCCAAAGAGATTGCAATGCCCTGAGATAGAAGATACTCCTCTTCTTGATTTATTATAACTTAAAGAATATGATATAAAGTCAATATACTTAGATTTCATGGTAAAAGGATAAGAAAGGGAGGGAAACAGATATATTTAATATACACAAATATATTCACAACCAAAATCAGGAAGAATAATCCATGATGACTGTAGTTCTTATTTCTGTAGCTGGTCACATGGCCATAGATGGTATTCATAACTACTTTCTTCTACTGCACAGTTCACATTACCTTTGCCTCAAACAAGCACCTCAGCTTCACATTGGTTCTTTGCCTAGGATGGTGATTGGAGCCTTTCTTCCCTATGAGTCAGGGCCATTATGCCTAAATGGGGTTGTTATAGTTTTCCTTTGACTTTAGTCACAAGGCATGATGATGCTAAGTATACCTTAGGGGATCGCTTGTATTTCCGATGAACTCTTTCTTATGTTTGCATAGAGAAGAAGGCTAATTTCTCCTTGGTAATTAGGGTCAATAACTGCATGTGGTACAGTAACTCCTTTTATCTGCTGATTCAGAAGCCTGAGAAGTCCAAAATGAATGAACAGTGACAATCTTAATGTATAGTTTAATGTAATTATTGTCATTTCTCTTGGTGGAAGTATTTTTCCCTTTGAAACTAAGGTTTCTAGGCCAGGAAAATATAAGGTCATGGAAACAGAAATGGTAAAATTTGCTAGTGATCACTAGGGGTAATAGTGAGCAGTTCCATTCCTATTTCTGCTCTTTGATTCCTGGACCTATAATCCTGGTTACAGGAGGAACAACACCATATATTGGACACCAATTCAGAGCATATATAACCCTCTGAAACACCTTGCCTTCACTCTGCAAGGTATTGTCAACATGGTATTGTCAGTGCTGTAACTGAATCTTTAAAAAGATATCCCATCATTCTATGAAGCCAGCTACCTCGGGAACATGAGATGGGGGCACATGGTAGAACCATTGAATTCCATGAAGATGGATCTACTACCATTCTTTCCTACCTGTTTACTTGATTTGCTGTAAAGTAAGGCCCTGATCAAAATAAATTCTTAGCAGAATAACAAGCTGGTGAATAAGGCATTCTATAAGTTTGAAGGTGGTTTTAGCAGAAAACTGTGTGCAAGGAAGGCAACCCCATAAAAATTCAGAATAAGGGTCAGTTTCAGTAAGATGAAAATATTTTCCCTTCTCTGATCAAGACAATTTAATGTCAACCTGTCAATAAGAAGCTGTCTGATCATAATGAAGAATGTACTTTAAAAATAAACACTTTGCAAGGCTGGAAATTCAATTTGCTTTGTAAGTCATTGACTCTTGGGATGAGATTCTGGGTTTAGTTTTCAGCAATCTCAGCTCTGGAGTTATAACAAAAAAGGGTTTCTTTCAGGAGAGACATAGATTCCACATCATTTATGCAGTGTGCTTGATCTGTAAATTTTAATCCCTTAGTGTATCCTCACATCCACCCCACTTTGTCCATCAACATTAGTAGCAGCCAGCCAATCTCATTATACATATTAGTTTGATGAAAAATTTCAAAAGTATCATTACTTCTATAATTGTTTGGGAATATTTAGCAATGATAGTTTACATGTCTCTGTTTTCATATCATGGAATGGACTATCAGTGCTCTGTTTACTACTGAAAACAGCCATTAGTATCTTCAATTCCAATAAGACTAGAGAACCAATTCCAGAAACTCCAAAACCAATTCAGAAAACTCATACTTATGGCTCTGTTCTTCCAAAGCTACCCTCAATACCAACATTTTTATTAGTAAAAATTCTCCAGAAACAAAATTAACAGATTATATATATATATATATATATATATATATATATATATATATATATATGAATTTAAATAAACTTATTGTATAAAATTGACTCACATGATTATGTTGACTATCAGTCTTCAGAGTGGGACAGCAGATTGGTCACCCTGGTGAGCTAATGGTATATTTCTTAACTGAAAGATGACATATTGGAGGCTCAGGAATACTGATGGTGCAGATAAAATCTGAAGATACTGTGCTAGAGAATTCCCTCTTGCTTTAGAAGGCCAATCATTTTGTTCCATTATTCAGGTCTTAAGCTGATTGGATGAAGCTCACTTACATTATTAAAGTCATGCTTACTTAAAGTTTGCCAATTTAAATATTGGTCTCCAAAATTGTCTTCCAACTTGAGAAATAAAAGTAACCATTCCATCATTGTATTCTTTTCTTATCTGTTTACTTTATTTTTTGCAATGCTATAAATCAAACCAAAGGACTCATGGCACATGCTGGGCAAACTTTCTACCACTGAGCCACATCCCCAGTGTTTTATTTTGGTGGTGGAGGGTGGATTGTGTCTCATTAAGTTTTCCAAGCTGGCCTTGAACTTGCATTCCTCTTCCTAAGCCTCCTGAATTGCTAGGGTAACAGGCATGTGCCACTGTACCCAGCTTCATTTAGTTTTAACTTATGTTGAGTCTTTGTATTTAAAGAGTGTTGTTGTTGTTGTTGTAATTTGAACAGTATGGAGATCACTATTGGTTTCCTATTCCATTATGACACTCTCTGTCTTTTAATCAGTGTGATTATACCATTCAAATATAAGGGAGAATTGATGCAGTTGTATTCAACTTCCATTACAAGTATTTTTGTATAATTATTCTTTGATTCTCCCCCTTTTGGTTTTCTGCCTTCTAAAGATATATTTAAGCATTTTGTATAATTCCATTTTGTTCCCTCTCTTAGTACATTAATTTTATTTTGATCTTTTATGAATTTTTTTTCTAAATTTACAAAATACATTTTTAACTAATATAAATTCACCTTCAAATAATACTGTAGTGTTTCATGTAATACACTGTCAAATTATAATACATTATTTCCAATTTCTTCCCATATTCATTATTCTTTTCTTTTGTTTTTCTATCCAGAGATAGACACCAAGGGTACTTAACAACATTCCCATTCCTTTTTATATTTTATTAGAGACAAGGTCTCGCTGAGTTTCTTAGGGCCTTGCTAAGTTGTTGAAGTGGGCTTTGAACTCATGATCCTCCTGCCTCTGCCTCCCGAGTTGCTGGGATTACAGGGTTGTATCACTCCTGTTTCTTTTTGACAGTGATATCATACTTATTCTATATATAATCACCTTAAATATTTTTCCTGTAATTACTGTCCTTTGTTACATACACAGTTATTATCAATACCTGCCCTGAGAGTATGTGTTTTCATTATCATTCATTAAAAATATTTTCTAGTATTTTTGTGATTTTTAATTTCACCCTTAGTTATAAGTATGCCATTTAATTTCCAAATATTCATGAATTTTCAGCTATGCTTTTATTGCTAACTTTTAATTATCCCCATTGTGGTGAAAAAATATGCTGCATTCGATCTCAATACTTTTATACTTCTTGAGTTGCTTCTGTGACCTTTATTTCTTGAAGAAAGTTTTTGGTGCTCTTGAAGAGACTTTTTATTATTGATGGACAGAATATACTATGAAGTTTGCTGATAGTACTTTTTCTCTGTTCTGATTGCTCTTCTCTATACTAGTTATTTTGGCTACTTATGAAGATTTTTAAATGTTCTAATTATAATTATGGATTTTTTTCTAATTTTCCTTTCAGTTCTGAGAATGTTTTACTATGCCTTTTGAAGCTCTGTTTAGAACGTACACATTTGGAATTATTATTATGTCACCTTGGTGAATTGACTTTTACCATTATGAAAATGTCCTTTTTATCTCTGGTAATATATACTTGGATATTGATATAACCATTTTGGTATTATAGTCTGCTGCAGTCTGGCTGGGCACAAAAATCACGAGCCACTCAAACAGGAACAAATTTTATTTTTGAAACTCCCGCCAATGCCCTGTAAGCTCCCGGGAAATATGCCGACCTACATCCATGGCGTTCTCCCAGACACCAACAGGAAATCCCTCCTCTGGAATTCCCTCCTACTGCACTTCCCCAACCAATGGGTACTCTCCAGGAGTCCCTTAGCAGGCCGAGGTGGACAGCAGGGGTCTAAAATCCATATGAATGCAGATCTTAACATAATCATATCATCTCAATGGCTTGCTGGCATCACCTTTCAACCAAAAATGCCATGCATCATACTACTTGGCTATGGCTCTTAGCATCTCCCCGCTTCTGTTTAATTAAGCAACAAGCAATGTGGCTTAGGGACTGTGCCTGTTAGGTTATCCAATTCAACATATGGTTCTTACCCGTCATCGGATGAGCTGACCTCTAGGCGTCAGCCTCATGTCTTAAGTTGTACCACTGCAATTGGATCATACCCATCACTGACTACCTGTCCAGCATATAGCCATACTTGTGGATAGGCCTATGCACCAGTGTGGGGGGGTGAGGTTCTTTGCCTCACCTCTGTTGGCCCCCAAATTTAGACCATCACTAGTAGAAGGGAGGAGGATACAGAAATGCCACGACACCAAGCCAATTGACGGCTCCTTTGGAAAAATTGCATCACTGGTGACACGTCAGCAAAGATACACCAGCACTACCATAACTCGCTACATTAACAAATAGTTCACAATGCATACAAGTGATACATAGTCCAGGCAAGTTCTGCAAGCAGTTCAAAGTGAAGGAATCTATCAATATGTCCATTTCCTCCCAAAATAAATCGACTCATTGATTGAGCATTACTTGTTGAGTTATTATTCATTGATGCATCAGTTTATACAGTTTGTTGTGATAACTATCGAAGAAGCTGTAGTTTGGTTTCATCTTTGTCTTCACCGGCACTGAGATGAAAATAGGAATTCTGACAATGATGCTAAAAAAAATTATGTAACATTCCAACAGGTACTAAGAAAACAATTTTCTGAATAATTTACATTATCCTGAACAGAATTATTAAATATAATGAAAAGGAAAGGTGAAAGTAAACAAAAAGATCTGTTAACCTCCTTATTTGTTCACATATTAAAACAATCCTCAACAGCTGTTTACCCAAATTAAATTAAACCATTAAAATCACGTGAATAAAAAAAAATTTGCATCTATTTTTTCATGAGCGCTCCTCATATATGATATATGGACATACGCACACATAGACATACAACACCAAACACAAGTGTGCACACAAACGTATAACACATAAGACAATAGTAAAGGCCTTGTAGCTTTACACAGGTGAAATCTCCATTGCAATGTTTAAAACTCCACAGTCAAAAAATAAAACTGATCAGAAAAACATTAACCTAGGTCTGTATGAGCTCAAAATTAAAATAGAACTTTATGATGTGGGAAAAGGCAATAATAAAATAGGTATTGAAAAAAGCATCCTGGTTAATCACTGTCACAGATGTAAGAATAGCCAAACTGGAGCTCTGGATATCAGCTGTTATGGATTTGAGTCAAATCATCTTCTTTTTGGTCTGTAGAAAGTGCTTTGGTTAGTCTCTCTGGAATCCAAATCGGCTGTTGTTCTTCCTGTGGAAACACACAAATAGAACCCCGACTCCAGACAATCACTGGGTCAGGACCTTTCCATTGTCCTGTTAGAATATCCTTCCAAAGTACCTTAGGCTTATGTACATTTTTTGGGCACATATGCCTTTCCGCAGCACTAAGCCCTGATGAATCCAAATTTAAAAAGTTTAGAGTAAAAAGGGTTATTTTAAGTTTATCTTTGGGGGATATATACCCCTTTCCAATTCCCTCTTTTTGCTTTAATAAGTACATTTTAATAGTTTGATGAGCTCTTTCAACTATGCCTTGTCCCTGAGGATTGTATGGGATTCTTGTTATATGAGTAATGCCAAATGATGAGCAAAATTGTTTAAAAGAGGTAGAAGTATGACCAGGGGCATTATCTGTTTTTAACTGTTTTGGAACGCCCACAGTGGCAAAATTTTGTAAGCAATGAGCTATAACATCTTTACTTTTTTCTCTGGCATGAAGGGAGCCCATCAAAAATCTGGAAGAAGTATCAACTGTAACATGCAAATATTTTAATTTTCCAAATTCTGGCAAGTCTGTGATGTCCATCTGCCAAATATGGTTAGGTATCAATGCTCTAGGATTGACTCCAAGATTAACTTGTTGTAAAAATGTCACACAATTTTGACATTGTTTTATTATATGTCTGGCTTGTTCCTTAGTTATTTTAAAATGCTTTTGTAAAGTATTAGCATTGACATGGAACCTTTTATGAAAATTTATAGCTTCTTCTATTGTGGAGAAATATGTATGTCATGTGTAGATTTATCTGCTAATTTATTGCCCAAACTAAGGGCATATTTTGTTGTTATGAAATGATAAGAAATCACATCAGTTTCTGTTCATGGAAAAATTCACCTTCCTTACATTTTCACAGGAAAGAAATTTTTGAGATCAGTTTTTTTTTGGCTTTTGTTTAGGTGTTAGTTGGCACTTGTTATGTGTCATTCCATTGTTTTCTGTCTGGCATTGATTCTCACAAGAAATCAGCTGATATTCTCATCTTCACTTCTTTTTATTTATCTGGCTATTTTAAAGATTTTTTTTAAAAACAAAGTTTTTCCCCTAAGCTTTTTTAAATGATTCAATTTGATACTGCTTTCTTTGTGTTTATTATCCTTGGAGTTTCTAGAATAACTTTGATATGTTGATTTGTATTTTTCATCAAATTTGAAAACATGTAGCTGTTATTTTTTAACATCTTTTATTTTTCTCCCACAGCTCTTCTGGAAGTCCAGTCACATATATATATATATATATATATATATATATATATATATATATAAATAAATTATATGTATATTTTTCCCTATTATATATACAAACACATGTGTGTGTATGTATATATGTATATGCATATCTATCTATCTATCTATCTCTATATATATCTCACTAAAGTTCTAAGAGCACCTTTAAAATATTTTTTCTCTAAATGCTTTACAGAAAGAAGTTTTTAAATTTTTACATTTTTTGTTACATATTCAGATTTATTGTCTTTGATACTTTAGTATCTAATTTTGTGTTAATTCCAGTGAAAAAAATTTTTTTTGCAGTATTGGACATTGAACCTAGGTCAACACAATGGCAGGCAAATAAGCTTTACCACTGAATTTTTAATTTTATATATATTTTTGTCCTTACCATGTCCACTTGGATAATTTTTATAGTCTTCATTTTATTCTTTGTTATGGCCTTATTTTCTTTTAAATGTTCAAACATATCCAACAGAATAATTACTACATTGGTGGATGTCAATAATAACACAACTTAATAATAAAAAGACAACTCAATTTTTAAAATGGGAAAAGGATCCAAATAGACATTTCCCAAAAGATTGTTGTAAATGGCCAGTATGTCTGAATTTTATTTTCTTCTTTTACTGAGTGTTAAGTTTTAATCCAATAGGTAGTTCATTTACTTATGAGACTTTCTTATAAGATTTGTTTCTTTGAAACCATATTTTTTTCTCACTCATTGAGTATCATAATACATTAAAAAATTTAGGGGAGCTTCACTTTTTGGTATAAGGATAAATATGTGTATATTCTTCTAGTCATACTGTTCTTCCAGAATTTGTGAAAATTTTAGAATGGAATCATTGGAGGAAGAGAAATAAAATGATAGCAGGTTCCATTGCAAAAAAAAAAAAAAAAAAAAAGATTTGTTCTTTTTTTTAGGATAGGTCTTAAGTAGCCTTTATTTTAGGGGTAATGTAATAAAATTAAAAATCCTGGTCTTCTGAAACTTTACTGAATATTCTTGTATTCAGTGAATTCTCTTTTGTTCTGGTTCGTTATAACTCAACATCTCCCTATAATCTTGGAACTTCAGTAGTTGCTCAGGCTTTATATCCCAGTTAGTTGGATTTTTCCTGGTCAGATAAATACTGTTGCTATAAATGTATCATTTGCTATTATCAAAAGATTCTCTGGTTCCCATACATTGGTTTCTAGACCTCTTTCCTTGTGAAATTTCTTGGTGTTCTTCCTTACAAATGCAAACTTTCTCAGCTTCTCTGAACTCCAATCTTATTCTCCTTTGTTCAGCTTTCTTCTGGTCCTGCTTAGGTTTCCTCTCCCTGCACTGGGCCCTGATAAACTTCAGGGACAAAGAGCCAGATTTGAATGAGTATCAGGAGTAAGGCTCTTCTCAAGTATTTCTCTGCTATCTGCATTCACAATCCATCATTACCTGTTTTACTTTGACTGAAAAGGGTTGTTTCACATATTTTTTAGTATTTTAGAGTGGTAAGACCAATTTTATCCAAATACATCATTATGGATGGAAAGAAAACTTCTTTAATACTTTCTTAACTGCCTCTCAATTTAGAGGAAAATTGTTGTATTATTGATACAATGGTAAAATTTGGTCAAAAATGAAGTACAGTGGCTCAGCGGTAAAGTGCTCTCTTAGCATATGCAAGGCCCTGGGGTTCAATCCTCAGCACTACATAAAAATAAATAAATAAAATGAAGGTATTGTGTCAACTACAACTAAAAAATAGATATTGAAAAAGTAAAGTACAGTCATGTGCCACACAACAACATTTCATCAACAATGAACTACATGGATAATGGTGATCCTATAAAATTATATTGCCTTCTGATGTTGTAGCTGTCTTAATTTGTGAAAGTACACTCCAATATTTGCACAAAGATGAACTCACCTAAAGACACATTTCTTAGACTGTATCTCCTGAATTAAGTGATGCATGATTGTAAATACATTGCAAAACCACAATTTGTTCTTTGACCATATTTTTGCTCTAACTGAGGTTTTGGTCAATTGTATTTCTATTGTCTGCATCAACTGTATCTTCTTGTTGTGGCCTTTGCAAAAAAAGACTCAGGTATTGTAGAATCTGTGTGGGATAATGATGTTTATGTAGCTTCTAAAATAATAAAATTACCTATGGCACTTGTTAAAAACCACAGCATGCTTTCCAGACATCTTCCCAAGACACATCAATATCCAGGATATTAGGAAAAGCAGAGAAATTTGTATTTCAAGAGAGATCATATATATATATATTTTTTCAACAGGTAAATTTGGGGGCACTAACATAGTGGTTTAAAGTACAGATACTAAAGCCAGAATACATGGGTTTGAATACTGACATAATATCTAGGACCCCTGTTATCTTGGAAAGGCTATAGTCCTCCATTTCCCTCAGGGTCACTGCAGATGATTCCATGTTTTGTGTCCTACATGAAGGTATGTAGCCAAACTGGAAAGAATGGGCTGAAATCCAACACTTTGTTTGTAAAGCCAGAAAAAAGACATTTGTTTTTATAATTGGGCTGCCCAGAGGGGATGTCTTTCTCATTTTCACTGAATCACTGTATATGACTATAGTGGCTCCATTTTCCTTATCTCTGAAATAAGAGTAATAACAGAGGGCCAGACACGCAATTTGTGGGGCTCCTGTGCGAAATGAATATGTAGAGCTCTTTGTTTAAAAGGCAGGAAAAAACTTTTTCCTTCTTTCTATTCTCTCTCAACCTTCTCTTTTATTTGCCATTTAACTTTGTATTTTCTAGAACAATGGGGATACTTGCAGAGCAATGCAGACTCTCAAAGGCATCCAGGGCCCCATTCTAGGACTTAGCATGAAGGATATAAGTACCCAGTTGTAACCTTCCCTATGCCCAAAGGATCAGAGCAGGTGTACTTACTGGGCAGACCTGGGGAACAGTTCACTGAGAAGCCATACTGGAGATGTGGGATGGTGGTATGGCTGGAATTATGCATATGCTGAGGCTCCAAACAACTGCCAGTACATCCTCCTTTGCCTCACCAGATTTTGCTTGCAGATCACAAATTTCCAGATGGTGTCCATAGAGCATAAACTTAAGAATGGTGTCCTGGGAAGCTTCACTGGCTGCACACCCATTAAGCCATCTTTGAATAATAATACTTCTGTTTAGTGTTTGAAATATAGTAAAAACTCAAAGATGTCAACTATATTTTTACAAAGTATCCAACTTGAAAGCTTTACTCAGTCCCTGGCAATGCACACAGACACAAAATGAGTGGGACTGGAACTCATCTAGCATCCTGATTTTGTGGAGCATTGATTTTATGAGATGCACTATCCCGGCCCTAAACAGGTCACCCAAACTCTGGGCACAAGAATTCACAGCACAGGAAGGGAGGCAATTATATCCCAATGAGATGAATTCTAAAATCAGAAACAAGGGTGAGCTAGAATACAGGGGGAACTCACAGAAGCTTCATCTCAGTCTGTGGATGAGGAGTGATTTTTAAGTTGAGTTCTAAAGGACAAGTAGGATCTAACTAGGTAAAAACAGGAGGTAAGGGATATTTCCAGAGTTCCAAATAGCAGGAACAAAAACCCTGAAACAAGGAAGAGAGAACAGAGTAACTGCAAGATTTTTACTATGATTAACAAATTAAGTTATATATGACTGGCAATAGGAAAGGGAAACAGAGGCAAGCAGTATCCAGAACCTGAAGATCATTTTAAAGAGTCTGACCTTTATCCTGAAGGATAAGTGGGACATAGTAGGTAGAGAGTAGAAGTGAAATATTTTAAACGTTTTATACAAAAGATTTTGTTATGATACTTGCATTTTAAAAAGATTGCATTGGGGATATCTAGGTAAAAGAGCTGTAATAATGAATGTCTAATTTCTGCCTTTCCTAAACTATGAAAGTGGCTAATTAAGTTGTAAAAATAAAAGAAAAACATTTTAGTGCCAACAACTAGGAAATGTGTTGTCCATGGTCCAGCATATGAATTCAACAAAGTTTGGGTAAATAATGACATATGATCTAATACATTTTCATAACTCTTAATATACACAGAATCATGTGCTCTCTAAATAGAAATACATCTTCTTTTGAAAAATCCATGCAATGATTGTGAAAATTAATTCTACTCTTGGCTATGAATATATCTTCAATAAATTCCAAACATCAGAAATTGTACAGACTCCATTGTCTGATCATAATGCAAAATTAAGTTTTAAGAATTGTAATAAAAGCATACACATAAATAATCCAATTATTTGGATATTAGAACGAAAAAGAAAATGCACCTTGTGTAGAATTAAGACAAGTAGAATGTGCAATTATAGACTATGTAGCAACTAACCAGTAATATGGATACACATGAAAAAATGATAATTATTTACCCCAAAATATTTGATAGAAGCATTCAAGGAGACAATAATTGCCATGCTATTTAAACCATTCTAGAATATAGGAAACTTTGGAAATCCCCCCGATTGTCCAGTTGTCAAAATACTGAACTTAAAACTCCACAATTAGCACTTTAGATATAAAAAAATCATAGGTCAACCTTACTTTTGAGTATAAGTCTAAAAATCCTTGATAAAATTTTAACAAATTATATCCAACAGAATAATAAAGCATGGTTGTTCTGGGTGCCATGGTACATCCCTGTAATATCAGTTAGTCAGGAGCCTGAGGCAGGAGGATCACAACCTCAAGCCCAAACTGGGCAAATTAGTGAGATCCTCTCTCTCTCTCTCTCTGTCTGTCTCTTAAACACACACACACACACACACACACACACACACACAAGACTGAGGATGTTGCTCAGAGGTGGAAAGATTATGTATGACTAAGATAGGATTATTCCAGGGATGCAAAGATGCCTTAATATTAATCTATTTTAAATAAAACTCACCACTACAAATACCCAAGCAAAATCATAACATTATCCTGACAGATGTCTCAGAAGAATTTATAAAATTTAATTTCCATTCCTGATTAATTGCAAACATAATTCCTACTAAAATTGAAATATAAAGATATTTTAACTCAATGGATGATATGCATATTAAATAAAAAGCCATAATTATATTTAAATAATAAAACACTAGAGACAGTCCCATTAAAGTCTAGGACAAATTAAACATACTGGCTACTATCATTATCATTTAATAGTATTCTGAGTGTTCCAGAAATAGCACAAGAAAATGTAAGTCTTAAATGTTGAAAAGGAGGAGAAAACAATTTATGTAATTTGCAGATTATATTCTTGATAACTTGGAAAGTGGTAAGTATTTGGAAATTTATTAGCATGAAAGAGTATTTAATAAGGTGGCTAGCTGCAGAATAAATACACAAGCATCAGTAGTTTTAATCTATACTAAAACAACAGGTTAGAAAAGATGTAAATAATTCATTCATATAATATTAGAAGTATGTTTGACTCCTGAGAAAATAATCAAACTGGGCAAGAGCTACAGGAAGAAAATGTCTTTCTTCTATGGAAACATGCAAATGATCACTTTAATTAATGTGGATGCATGACATTTTCTTCAACCAGTAGAAATGATACTAATTTGTAACTTAGATGTAATCACAGTTTAGTTATCTGGAGGACATCAATGTAGAGATGAATACTGGAGCCAGTACAGGATCCCCCAGGGAGGTTGTGCAAAGAAGGAGGGTAAGCCCAGAATGTTGAGAAAAAATTGCATTTAAGGGATGACATTGAATATATGGGCTGAAAAAGAAGAGATGACAACAATGTCTGAAAGAAAAAGAAAAAAGCCTAGTGTAGAGTCATTGAATTGTAGGGGAAAGAAGCTGTCCAAGAGCTGAGGTGGTGTGGGAGCAGTGAAAATGCTAAAAGGGCAATTGGGAGAGGGTGCCTTTAAGGAAAGAGGGAGACGTCAATCATGATACATGCTGCCATCGGGAGAGGAAACTAGAGCTTTAGACGTAGCAGTAAGGAGGTCGATGGCATTTGGGTAAGACCTAGGATGGGGAAAGACCAGAAGTGAAGGTCTGTGCTTATTGTGGGCAATGCTTCATCCCCCACATGATGCAAAGAGACTAAGTGGCCAGGATTTTAAGCTGGAGAAGGGAGGGAACACAGGGAACAGATGCTTCCCAGAGCACATTCTTCATTTGTGACTGATCCCTGTTATAGTTTGGATCTTTAATGTCCCCCAAAGGCCCATGTGTTAAAGGCGTGTTCCCAGCTCACAATGCTATTGGGAAGTGGTGCAACCTTTAAGATGTGGGGCCTAGTGGAGAAAGGTAGGTCATTGGGGGTGGACCCTTGGTGCACCCCAGCCCCCTCCTTTCTTTCTCTTGGCTACTTGGGCATCATAAGGTAAATAGCTCCCTGCCATGATGCTCTGCCTTGTCACAGGCCCCAGAGCCACAGGTCCAAGTGACCATGGACTGAAACTCCCGAATTTATAAGCTAAAATAAACCATTTCTCCTTACAAGTTGATTATTTTTTAGGCATTTTGTTATAGTAACACAAAGCTGACTAACACACTGATAATTCTTTTACAGATAAAGTTGAGAAGTGTTGTGAAAGCCAAAGTCAATCTTTTCAAAAACCATTGATAAATGGCAGATGAAGAACCACCTGCAGAAGGAAAAGAACAGCAAAACTGGGTATGCTTCCTCTCCCACCAGTGAGTCCTATCCCTAGCATGTTGCTGTAACTTTCCCTACAACCTGTTCATCTGTCTTCAGCAACCAAGGGTGGCACTTTTGAGAGTTTTCTCTCTCCTATTCCATGCTAGATTTTAAAATTGTTATAAATAACTTTAGGATATATTTAGACATAATCACAAAAGCAATGGGATATAATTTGCTCTAATTCAGTCCTAGAACTTCTCCTCTCCCTCTACTGATCTTTCTGATAATATATATATATGTATATGTATATATATTTAAATTAGTGTCTTGTAGATATAGTTGATGTTGGGGTACACTGTGGTATATTCATGTGTGTACATACAAAAGTTTGGTCAGATTCATTCTACTGTTCTCCATTTTCCATTCCTTCCTTCCTTCCCTTTAATCCCCTTTGTGTGCTCCTCTGATCTCTCCTTTATTGTGTTCATGCTAGATTTTGAATGTGTTTTGACTTCTGTTTTCATTGTAAAGTAGGTATTGATCTAGTTTGTTGGAAGAGATGCAAGATAATTGTAAAACATGGAATTTGAGAATAGGTAAGAAGGTTTAAAATTACTGATGTAACTATCTGGGAGAGACCATTTCAGATAGAGGAAGCAGCAAGGGTGAAGACCCTGAGAAGAGGACCTGTGAAACTGTTGTAGGAATAGAGGTCAGAGTGACCAGAGAGTGTGGAGGGAGGAGAAGGTAAGTTCACAGAGGGAGCCGGGGATACTGATTGTGTAAGTTAGGAGATGACTGATACAGAGGTCTAGGGAGGAATGTTGCAGTAAATAGGGAGGTGGTGAAGAGTAGTCCTCCAACATTGAAAACATTTTGTCCTAAATGACCTGTAGATGGATTAGAAGTAAGGCAAACATGTTATAGTGGTGTGCACAAGATGGTGCTGCAGATTTCAGGCTCCCTAACTAATTACATGGTGGTGTACTTAGAGAGATGGGGAAAGGTTGACGTACTAGATGGAACTCAAGCAAATCTGATCAAAAAAAAAAAAAAAAAGAGGGAGGGCTGGGGCTATAGCTCAGTGGCAGAACTCTTGCCTAGTGTGTGTGAAGCACTGGATTTGATCCTCTGCACCATATAAAAATAAACAAAATAAAGGCATTCTGTCCATCTACAACTACAAAAAAAAAATAAAATAGAGTGGATGCAAATACACATAAACTATAACCATAGGTAAGATAGATTTTTGAATATGTTGAATGAAGGCTTTAAATAATTATAGATTCAGTTTTCCTTACAAAATGCATGGGATCAGACATATTTTGAATTTTGGATTATTTTTGTTCAATTTGGGAATATTTGAATATACTCTAAATAATGAGATATCTTAAGGATGGAACCCAAGTCTAAACAAACTTAATTTATGTTTCATGTAGACCTCATACATGTAGCCTGAAAGCAATTTTATCCAACATTTTAAATATTTTTTATGTGAAACAAAGTTTCATGTTATAAAATTTTTTACCTGTAGCAATATGTAGGCATTCAAAAAACTTTCAGATTTTGGAGCATTTCAGATTTCAGATTTTTTAGATTAGGGCTGCTCAACCTGTACATGCCAGTATATTAATAAACTAAGTTTAAGTGGAAAATGTTTGAGAAAAAATATCAAAATTGAACAAAGTGTAATGTAAAGTGGAAAAAAGTACTTTGCAACTAAAATAATTTCTATTATTTCCTCCTTCAAATCTGTGTTATGTATATGAATGTTATAGACATATAGGTAAATGTATTTCTAGGCCTAGATTGTTTTATATGTCAATTTCATTAATTTTAAGAGGGCATTTTATACATTTTTTCAAAACACAAAGGATGAGTAAAAATTGCCTAATTTATGTATGAGGGTACAGTGAGGGTACTTGAGACTTTCTTCTTTCTACGTCATTTTAAATGCCAAACCATGTCACCTGTATAATTCCTATATTCCATTGTGCAGACTAGTCACCTCTATAGATGCACTAAAGATTTTGGGATAACCCTGACTTCCTGCAGTGATGCCCAGGACTTTGTGAGGTTTGAAGACAGAGGGAAGGATGGGACAGGAAATGGGAGGTGTGCGTAGAGGGGGTGAAGGAGTAGGATGGGCACTCCCTTGACACACGCTTGGTGTTAAAGACAATTAGGGCCAAGTCTCTCCTGTATCCAGAAAAGTAATATGCCATCTTTTTCTATTGGAAGATTCCTGATGAAAAGACCTCTGATAGTCCCTTATTCCCGTTGGTTGGAACTATTGTCCTTACAGCTTTTGATTGAGCATCTCCTTAGTGTCTGTCCCTGGTGGCTGCAGGGCCTCCCCTATTCTGTGAGCTTGGATTCATCACGTTCTCCCATAGCCACCCTTGTGACTGCTGGTGAGCGTCTGTTCCTTCATATTCTCCTGTACCTTCTCAGCTCCAAAAAGGGCAGACATTGACTTTGGGCTCCTTCCCACCATCTGGGTTTATTATAAAAAGCTGAGTGGCAAATGAAAGGTCTGGGGAGTGACCAAAGTGGCACAGGAAAGTCTCATTGCAGTTTTAAAAGGTGGGATGGCCATCTGGCCTAGCAAAGACACTCATTTTACATTTCCACTGGAACATGACTGAAGTCATTTACCATTAAGTTCTATTTGAATAAAATGGTAGTAGACATTTAGGTAATATTACAGGGCAATAAATGTTTAAGAGCCTTAGGGGTATGAGCTTTCCAAATGTAGTTCAGACCCAGATGCTAAAAATACTTCGTGTGTGTGTGTGTGAGTGTGTGTGTGTGTGTGTGTAACCTTTTTCAGACTTTTAGCTTTTGCCCACATAATGGAAGAATTTTCTCCCCCTTTTCCTTTTCTTTCACGTTCTGAATTGTTTAAGAGTTTCCTGGCTACGGTCCCCACCTCCTCCCCTTTTCCCTTTTTTTTTACTACACTGGGTAGAAGAAGCATGAGGGAAATGTAGTTAAAATTCAAAATGCTTCCCCTTTATCATTACCATGAATCAACACAATAAATGAGCCCCTTCAGAGCACGGTAATAAGAATTTGATAAATCATCAGCCAAAAATTAACTAGATGTCAAAACAATCTTTGGGAAGTGTGATGGATTAGGGGTGATAGCAGCAATTAATCTCCCAGCATGAGTTCACCGGAGAGACACAATGTAGGGAGATGGATGGGGGGGATTCAGGCCTCGCAAGGTCAGGACACTCCTGAAAGGAGTGGGTGGAGGGTGGAAGCTGGTGGAAGAACAGAGAGAGAGAGAGAGAGAACGGGAATCATCTGAGTCTGCAATACCCAGGCACCCAGCAGCTGAGCTAGAGGTCAGTTACATGCCTTTGAAAAGCCCTGTCTCCAGCTGCTCTCTCTGATGAGGCAAGCACTTTCCCTCTTGCGCTAATAAATGCCACAAGTCGACTCATGGGGATCAACACATGGCCTCCAAGAGGGGGAAGCCTTCAAGGGCTTCATTTAGAGAGCCTGGTAGCTCCTTGTAAACAACCACCAGCAGGAAGAGGAACAGGCAGGGAGGGAAAGGAAGAGAGAACAGGAGTCTGGGAAGGGCCAGAGTGGTAACTGGAGCGCACCTCAGGAACGCAGGGTTCAGCTCTGGACGTTCCAGGGCACGGCCCAGGGAGTACTGATGGGTCCAAGGAAAGAGGAGGGAGGAGAGCCTCCACAGGCGCCAAGCTCATAAATCTGCCCCTTTGGGATGCGCTGCCTCTTTTATGTGTTTTTTTTTTTTTTCAAGGAGTTTGTAATCTTGGAAGAAACAATGTTGGGAATGATATTGGAGGAGGATACAGGAAAGGTCCTGTATCCCTCTCCCTGCCAATCTGGGATCCTCGAGTCAGGCCACATATCTGCATTCTGCCATCACAGGCTCCTGGGCCTACATTGGAAGTGTAGGCTGGACTTGGTGCAATGGGTGGCAGTGAGAGACGCAGGAAGGGGACAAAGAAAGGGACACGGAGTTCTATTTAGCCAGTCAGGGGATGAGATCTCAAACTGTCCCAGGAAAGCACTTTGTTCTGAAGAGAGCCCCTCCAGGTTCCATATAATGGCTACAATATCTGAGAGACGCAAATCAGGTCCAGAGGGCTGGCGTTGTTATGTCGTTGCCTTACTCCTCCCTGGAAATAGAATTCTTTATTACTAAAGATTCCTGTAAGATTTACCTGATCAGGCTTTGATGCTGCCCCTGTTAACACTGATAAGTACTTCCAGGATAGCTTTATAATAATCATAAAGCAATCATAAGCTTGATGATTATCCTATGATTTTTGTTTACAAAGCTCTGTGAGAATCCTAGATCTTCCCCTAGGGTTGGTCTCTCTCTCTCTCTCTCTCTCTCTCTCTCTCTCTCTCTCTATATATATATATATATATATATATATATATATATATATACACACACACACACACACACACATATGGAAGATGTGTTATAAATATAAATATACATATAAAATGAATATATTTATATAGAGATGTTATTTATATTTATAACACATATTCCTAATATACAACAACAGAATCCTAAAGCTTTTTCCTAATGTAGTCTATTCAAAACTCCTCAGTTCTCAGATAAGGAAAGTTTAGTCCAGAAAGGTTACATGGTTTGTGGGGTATCAGTGACTCTGTGATAAGGAAAAGAATACCTGTGGCATTCCGCAGCCCAGGTGCTACTCTGCTCAGCCTCTCCTCTAGGAGAGGCTGCATGACTTAGTATTGTTCCTAACCTAACCTAAAGACACGGCAGCTCTCTAGAACTGAATTTTTTTTTCTTTGAGCGAAGTCTTGGCACTTTCTAGCTGCCAGGAAGGAAGGATGGTAACTTGGTTTGTTTTTCAAGATTAAGAGAAAACCCCAAACTTGGAGCATGGAATTGGTTTCCCTGCTATTGAACTTTAGACCATGATCATCCCTCAAAAGGTCCATGTGTCAAAAGCTTGGTTCTTAGGATGGTACTACTGGGAGGTGGTGGAGCTTTAGGAGGCAGGGACCAGTGTGAGGCCTCCAGATCCCTGAGATTGTGCCCTCAACAGGACTGTGGGACTTGGTCCCTTCCACTCTCCCTCTCTCTCTCTATCTCTTGCTTCCTGGCCAGGAGATGAGCATTTTTGGTCCTCCATGTGCTCCCCACATGATGCACTGCCTTATCACAGACCCAAAGCAACAGGGCCTATCAATCATGTACTGAAACCTCCAAAACTCTGAGTTAAAACAACCCTTTTCTCTGTATAAGTTGATTTATCTTAAGCATTTGTTAGTCGTGACAGAGAGCTAACAGATCTGCTACTTGCAGGTAGACATTGAGTTAGTTACTCAATTATTCCATGTGCCAGTTTCCTCATCTGTAAAAAGGGAATAGAAATCATTTTACCTCATCAAGTGTCATGAGGATTGTGTGAGTGTTGTCTCTATGAAGTCCATGAAAAAGTTGGTTAATATTCTAGACCTGACAACCTTGTCCTTCTTCCACCCATGACCGTGACTTCTCTATTGACTCTGTGAACTGGAAACATTTTAAAGCAAAGATGTAGTGCATATTCATGTTCTTATTAGGTGCCTGAAAGAAAATGGGAAGAAGTATCATGACATCAAATAGGCTAAGGGTGTTCTGGTTGGTGCTATAGCAGAAAGCCCCAGAAGGGCATTGGATTCTGGAAAGACCAAGATGCTGTTGGGATTGACAGATCCAGATAATTCAGAACTAGTCTGGCCTCACTGTACCAATATGGCTTCTAGGATTTCCTCTAGACATTCTGAGGCTGTAGTGTAACACACTTATAAAAACTGGCAGACACATAAGCATGAATGTGACCCATAGGTTCCATCTTGCACACACAGTGATACGTACTCACAGATGCAAAGACATACTGACTTAGCACAGGTGCACATGTTCACACCTAGTTACAGACAGAAACACCTAGGGCAAGATACACTTGGATTCACACACAGCCACATATACAAACTCAAATGCACATTGCTTTACACACCCCCAGACACACACAGACAAGAAAGGAAACACAGCAGAGGTTTTTGCAGCATTGCACATTTTGCTGAATCTTGATCAGGACTCTTCCTCCAGCATATCATTCGGGGGCAAGCTTGAGATCAGGCACTGGGCACCATCCCTATTCCTTTACCCAAATTCCTAGTACCAGTGTCAATCTTCTGTGCCCTGGTTGCCTACAAACTGTTCTCTCACTGACCAGGTTAGGAACTTATCATATAATATGACATATTTATGTGCAACTCAGAGACCAGAATCAGAATTTCAGGGAGACATGGTTTGGTGGGTTGAATTTTGTAATCCCAAAAAGGAATAATAGATTGAAATCCTAATCCTTAGCACCTCAGAATGTGATCTTGTTTGCAACAGGGTTATTGCAGATGAAATTAGTTATGTCAAGATGTGCCACAGTCTGGCTGGGCACAAATCACGAGCCACTCAAGCAGGAACGAACTTTATTTCCGAACTCCACCAGCACATTCCACACACGCTCCCTGGGAACCTCTCCCTAACGCCACCTTCACGGCTCCTCCAGGAACACACCACACACCAACTGGAACTCCCTCCACCGGAACTTCACCACCCAACGCGAACTCTCCAGGAATCCCCGCGAGAGCTCAACCTGAACTCAACGGGAACTCCGTGAGAACTCAAATTACTGGCAAAATGCTAGGTGCCATTCCAACTCGGCTGTGGCTCTCAACAAAGATGAGGCTGTAGTGGAGCAGATTGAGCCCCTGAGCCAATGTGATGGTGATGTCCTTAGAAAGAGACAGCCATATAGGGAGAAGGTCATGTAATAACAAAGCCAGGGGCAGAGCAGTGTAGCTCCAAGCCAAGAAATGCCAAGGTCAATGCAAACCTCCAGAGTTGTCAAGAGGCAAGGAGGGAGTCCCCATCGGTTTTGGTGGGGAGTGTCCCTGCATACACCTTGATTTTGGACTTTCAGCCTTTGGTGTTCAAGTTTACCTGTTTTCAGCCATCCAGTCTGTGATACTTTGCTAAGTCAGTTCTAGGAAGCTAGTATACACATAATTTGAAGAATAAAATATGACATATTTAATATTTCATTATAGTTTTACATTCAGAAATTAAAATAAATGTTATTGTGAAAAAATAAAATGCAAAATAAAGAGCAACATTCTTCTGAGCTGTTGCAGGTAAGAAGACCATCAGGTCTTGGATGGCTCCTCATGCCTTTGGCATAAATGCTGGAGGCCTCATGGTGGCTTCTAAGCCCTGCTGGACCTACCCCTGGCTCTGCTCTGGCCACATGTCCCCTACTTTCATCCTTGCTTGCTCTGTTCCAGCAGCACTGGGGCCTTCTTCTTCAGACCCACCAGGAAAGTTCCTCCTCACACCCTTGCAATCACCTTTTCCTGACTGGTATTTTATGCCCCCCAAATATCCTGGCTCACTCCTTTCAGTCTTTGCTCAACTGTCACCTTCTCTTTGAGTCCTGCAACCCTAAACCCCACAGTCTCCTAATTTCTCCTTACCTTGCTATCTCCATAGCACTTACTGCCCCTACCACGTAATTAACTTCCTTATGTGTATTGTCTATCTCCCCATGCAAATGTTAGATCCCAAAGAGGAGGGTACTTCCCCCTTTCTGTTTTGTTCCCTACTGTATTTCCAGTGCCTAGAGTAACGTCTGGAATATCTAAGTGCTTGACGCATCTTTCTGAGTGAATGGAAACTTCTCTCCTGTGAATCCCTCTCTGGGGGGTGTCAGATCCCTGGGGGTTTAATACTTGCTTGGGGAAGATATAGGTTTAAGTAACAGAGAAGCATGAAGCTGGACAACCTGTGGAATGAGATGTCCAAGCCAGTGGAGGGAGTCCTGAGCTGGGGGTTGGGGGCTACTCTACTCATAAGCCCAGCTGCTGCCTCATACCTGCTTCAGGGGAATGTTGGGAGGATGATAGAGATGATGCATTTAGAAGAATTGTGAGGTCCTTAAACAAAAGACATCCTATGAAAATGGAGTGTTATTACATAAACTAAACCCAGAAGTATTTCAGGAAATAGCTGAACTGAATCTCAGCCAGTCTCTTTGCAATCTTTTTTCCCGGAGAAATTTAATAGAACAGCCTACAAAACTATGATGCAATTTTCTTTCCTCTTTTCTTTCTTATCAAGTGTTCCTACCTTCTAAATTTCACTACAGGTGCTATCTTCTTCTTCTCCTTCTTTTTTTTTTTTTTTTTTTTTTTTTTTTTTGTTCCTAGATGGTAAACAGATCCATGATAAAATTTCTGGATTGGACTGAGGGGTAGTAGCCTGTGCAGATCACGGGGCCATGAAAATGCCTTTAGAATTTCTCTTTTTTCACAGTGGTTTCTACCACAGGGAATAAAATGTATTACTGAGAACAAATGGCTGCATATTTAATTATGTCAAACCCTAAAGCATTTTGGGTTTCATATTTCAAGCCTTCTTTGTTGTTTAAGGAGTGTTAAGAATTGAACTATATGGTGTTACTTCATTTTAAGAGCAGTAAATGTAACTTGAACAATAGTTGCGAATGTCAGACCTACTGCGTACAGACTCTAAATACTATTTCCTTCTTCCTTTGACTAGTATGTGTGCTATTTAGTGCCCTCTGCTGTCAGGAAGAAGTGTGGTAAAGTTTTGGATTACCAGGAGCACTTAAATCACACAGTTTTTATTTTATTTTTTTTAACTTAAACTGATTTTAGTGCAAATATTAACTAATGTCCATTACAATCCTGAATCCTATCAAGGCACTGTTAAATGGCTCTCACTAAACGCTCTGCTGGGTTTACGAAAGCTCCTAACAAGTAAAGGTTAACTTGGGAAAGTTGAACTGTTCTCTGTTTCTTTGTTTTTTTTTTTGGGGGGGGGGCGGCGCGGGGAGAGGTGACCAGGGATTGAACTCAGGGGCACTGGACCACTAAGCCACATCTCCAGCCCTATTTTTTATTTTATTTAGAGACAGAGTCTGACTGAGTTGCTTAGTGCTTTGCTTTTGCTGAGGCTGGCTTTGAAATCACAATCCTCCTGCTTCAGCCTCCCAAGCTGCTGGGATTATAGCGTGCTTTCTAAACCCTGGGCGTGGTCTGGATAAAGTAGGAAAATGGAAAAATCAGGCAGATGTGTCACAGTTTCTGAAGTAATAACTCAGAGTATGGTCTGTACTTCAAAACTAGCTGAGGATGGCTCTGGAAACTTCTCTATTCAGTCCTGGTTGAGTTCCATAGACATAACCTAGTCTTCTATGTTTACGTATTAAGGCTTTTATCCAAATTAACCAAATTTATCAAATTTATGCTCTTATAATTACTATTTTTAAAATTTATTTTTACCTATGGAAGAAAATGTTGTAAAAGTAACTTAGTCTTTGGAAGTCAGAGCCAGGTTAAAAAAATCTAGGTTTCTCCTTCATTAACTGTCGAATATTAGGCATTAGTGATGTTAAGCTTAGGTTTCCATATTTGAAGGCAGATGACACCTACTCCACAGGATTATTTGTTTATTATTATTTTGTTAAGATTAATTGAGAAAATGTACACAAAATCTCTTATTAAGGGCTCTGGCATATTAAGCACCAAGTTAAAAATTACTTTTTAAAAAAAATTTCTCTTTTATGTTTGATTTTAATTCCATGCTTCAATCACATGTCATTCCTAAATTCAAATAAAGAATTTCCTAAACATCTTTATCTTTTTTTTCTTTACTATGATATTATCTTGGCTTATAATAATAAGCCTACATACAGGAAGCAAAGGGGAAAGAGAGAAAATAGAGAGAGGAGAGGATGAGAGATGGTTACAGGAACACTTGCAAATTTTATTATTTTGATTCTTGTCCCTGCTAAAAATGTGAAATAGGAGAGCATTTAGCTGGCAGATCACTGTGAAATGTATTGTCCTTGGCTAAGAAAGATGTAACTGGGGCTCAGATAAGATACATCTACTCAAACGAAATATAAGGAAAAGTGATTCATCTGGAGGGAAAATATCACAAGTTTCCAGATTTACCAATTTTATGTAAAATTATCCTTGAGTAATATTTAAGCATGAGAAATAAATAAAATCTCCTCAATTCTATTGATAAGTCAAAATATTCAGTGTTTGTGCTTTTATTTCCTGTGGCCCTGAAAATTCAGAATAACTGCTCTGAAAACTAGCAGAGCAAAGAAATCAACATTTCCTGCCCCCCGCCTTCTGAAAGTCAGTTGAAAAACACAGGATGGTTCCTGTCATACACACAAAGCCGTTACGCCACATATTATTGCTCTTGAAGGTAACTTCTGAGGACAAGATATCCATTCTAGAAATCTCTTAATCATTAGATAGACTTATTTTCGGACATCTGAGTGAACACTAAGAAGTTCTTCCAGGAAAATCTGAAGTGCTTTCTGTCTGTGGGGTCCCATGTATTTCCCCAAACTGGGTGACTTGAGTTGTCTGTTGGTTTCTAGAAAAAGGGTTCTGGGTTAGATTATGTCTTCAGTATCTTGCCAACATTAGAATTCTCTGATCTTTCAACTATTTTACCAGAGTGATGGAAATAAAAAGTGGAGAAAGTAGGTGGAAGAAAGTCTTAGAATTTTTCACCTCTAGGCCTATGTCCACCCTTATTTCAGCATGTCTCAACCCTCATAAACCAATTCAGCGGAAGGAAAGCTGCGGAGACTTGAAAGTGAATTTTATATGATGCTGGTATAACCTGGGACACACACAAGGAAAATAAGTTTTCAAAGAATTGAAGCTTGGGTGTAACTCATTGGTAGAGCATGTGCTTAGCATACATGAGGCCCTGAGTTCAACCCCAGTGCCCAAACAAAAATAAAACAGGACAAAATTGTGTTATTTGTGGGTAGATCAAGTCATAGGAAATACAGATGTTAGTGGTAGGAAGCTAAGTCCCCCTTTATTATGCAGTAAGTGTCTCTCTTTTGGGGTGAGCCACATACAGATTATAATGAAAAAATCATGAATTTGGACTTCCCTGAATTTGAATTTCTGCTCTGAAAACTTTTGGTGTGACAGTAAGCATCATTTATTTATCCAATCTTTATACACATCTGGTGTTATGAAAGTGTGTGTTTGTGTGTGTATCATGTGTGCCAGAAATAAATAGAACATGTAGCTAGTCATGTGTAGCCATGTTGTCTGATAGGAAGCCAGAAGAACAACGAAGAGTTTTGCTCAAAGACACTGAGCTCATTTAGGGTTGAGGTGGTTAGAGATTTCCTGGAGGGTGACAGTTGAACTGCATCTTTAAAGGCCAGTAGCGGTTAGTGAGGAGGTGTGGAAAGGAAGGCAGACATGAATCCAACACATGGAAGAGCATGTGAAGGGTCATGGAGGCAGAAGGCCTAATGTGTTCCCAAACCTGCAGTAGAAGTGGCTGGTGGGAAGATTGGGTAGAGGTGTGGTACAGAGATGAGAGAAGGGTCTGGGGACTGAGCTACAGGCTAGCAAAGGTTCTCAATGTAGGAAAATGGAGACATTTGATGCATCTTAGGACATGGATTGTTGGCCTCAGATTGATGGCTTTCCACAGAAGGACAAATGATAGAAGAGATATGGAAGATTAATAGCAATGGGAAGTCCTGCAGAAGTGAGAGGTGCATGGACTTGCTGTCAGATAGTGTCTGCAGAATATTCAGGTGTAGATACTCTCTTCCCGGATGAGAATGGAATGAGAACAAAGAAAGTCTGAAGGCAGGCCTGAGGTTTATCAGTACTTTGAGAGTGGTAGAAGAAGTTCCGTTAGAAAAGACGGAGCAGTTGGGAGAAAGGAGAAGAACCTCGGAAAGGTGGGGTCATGCCAGGCAAGAAGGAGGTTCAAAGAGGGTGGGGCTAGTGGTGGTGTTAAATACTGCTGGGAAATCAAATGGGTTAACTAATAGGACACTGTGTGGTGAGATCATTGATAATTACCGATAAAAATACTCCATAGAAGATAGGTATAACTGGGCCTGGGTGGAAAGGCTGCCGGCTGGTGAATAGACTATTGAAACATCTACACTCCTACTCTGCTTTCACCCATTTTCTGTGGGTTTGTTGTGAGTGAATAAAAGATCTTCATAAACCCAAGGGGAAATCTAAATAAACCCTCTAGCTTTGCATACTCTCATTTACTTGCTTTTATCATCAACTTTAGCTTTGCTATAGGTAACATCTCCGACGTATGGGTCATGATTACCTTGTTGCCTAGGCTGACGTTCATGAACCTGGAGACTTTTTTTTTTTTTATCTATCTCAAGCTGGTTGAAATCAGTGAACCTTCTCCTGGGCCTGTTAAAGTGTTGAATGAGTGACTTTTTCACATTAGAGGGCCAAACTCAACCCTTGGAGTGTGCTAAGGTTGCCATTTCCTGAAAGTGTCTCGCATGAAGAGCCATGAAGGTTGATTCTGTATTCATTGAAAACTGATTACAGCACTTTTTCTTATCCCCAGTCACCTTGCTCCATGCCTCAGACCACCCTGATGATTCTTCTTCTTCTCCTTCTCCTTCTCCTTCTCCTTCTCCTTCTCCTTCTCCTTCTCCTTCTCCTTCTCCTTCTCCTTCTTCTTCTTCTTCTTCTTCTTCTTCTGGTATCAGGGTTTGAACTGCACCTCTGAACCACATCCAAAGCCCTATTTTGTAATTTATTTTGAGACAGGGTCGCACTGAGTTGCTTAGCATCTCACCATTGCTGAGGCTGGCTTTGAACTGGCGATCCTCCTGTCTTAGCCTCCTGAGCTGTTGGGATTACATGTGTGCACCACCACATCTGGCTACCACCTTATTCTTTATTCCACAAATACCTCTAATCCTTACCCTTGAGGAGGAAGATTTGAGATACAGGTCTTTCATCTCCTCATGAAAAATCTCTTTCTTTTTTCAAAGCTCTTTCTTTCAGTATTTGACACCTGTGTTGGGGGTCAAAAGCAGCCTGGTTTGGTAACACGTGGAGATAAATTCTTTTCCTTTGTATTGTTGCAGAAATCTTACATTTTGTTTGTGAAGTCACAGATGTTAAAGGGATTTGCACTCAGCTTTTCTATTTCAGCCACCTAAAGATAATTATTACCAACAGGGAAAACAACAAATTTTACCTTTGGAAACTGAAAAGTAAGCAAAGGGTGTTACATTTATTCTATGGTTTCAGTGTGTCCCCCAAAAGTCCATGTGTTAGAAATGTAATAACTAAAGTCATAGGTTGATGGTATTTTGAGGTAGGGCCTTTGGGGGCAATGAGGTTGGATGAGGTCTTGGGGGTAGAACCCCCATGATGGTATTAGTAGCTTTATAAGAAGACATAGAGAAACCTGAGCTAGCTTGCTTGTTCTGTCTCCCCATGTGATGCCCTCCACCATGTTCTGGCACAGAAGGAAGGTCTTACCAGTTGCTGTTGCCTGCCTTTGGACTCCACAGCTCCAGAATCATGAGCCAAATACACTCCTTTTCTTGATAAATTACCCACTCTGTGGTATTCTGTTGTAGCAGCACAAAATGGACTAAGATAATTTATTTACTCAGTTCTAAAGAGAAAAGAAAAAAAAAGACAGACTGCGATCACAATTTCTCTAAGCAACGCGGTAGTGCTATTATCCTCTGTGATTATTTTGACTTGATTTGAAATGTTTATTCAAATACTTACATGAATGACTAATCAAAAGGATTGTTAAAACTGCCTTACATATGTGAAACACCTTCACAATAATAGTAAGGTTTGTAGGGAACTTATATTATGTTTTTAATTGCTTTTGTCAGTCAAAAATATCAACTGAACCCCCACTTGAAGTTGAATGCTGAATTTGAGCTAGGAGATGGCAGTACAAAGGGAGCACAGAAAACCATTGATTAACTTGAATGCTTAGGGCATGCGTATTTGGTTTTCAGGTGAGCTGCTGAACCCTTGATGAACTGTAATGATTTTTGTTTCAACTCTATAAAAAATCTTGGCCCAACTCTCTGGAAAGATGGAGACTGTAAGCATAGGGTCTGTCTCCCTCCCTCTCTGATTCTAATTGAAATGACCAAAACAATTTAAAACCAGAAGAAACCCTGTTAGTGCAGGAAACAGGAGGACAGCCATTCACAAGGGAAAAACTTGAAATTTCTGCCAGATTCAGCCTGGGCGGGCTGGAGTTCAAGTAGAAAAACATAAGCTTTAGAGGTCATCAACCAGACTCTATGCCCAGCTTTGCTGATAACTGAATCATAGGGCCCCACCATTCAGTCCTTAGTAATCAGAGTCCTTATATATGAAATAAAGTTTCTGGGTTCAGTGATCCCCCAGAATCATCATTAGCTCTAGGGATTTATGTGACCACCTCAGTGGAGGCATAGTCAGTAGAAGGAGATTCCAGCACTTGCTCCATACTCAGTCATCTGGGTTCCAATCTCAGATCTTTCACACACTAGCTTTGTCATGCTAGACAAGTTGTTCCAACTCTCTATGCTTCTGGTTATTCATGTGTGAAAGAAGAATAATCATCCTTACCTCTCTAGTCAGTTGCACAGACTAAATCAGATAATATATTGTGAAGTCTACACAGTAAAGTCTCTAGTACACGTTAAACACTGAATAAAAGCTATTATTTTTTTATTTTTAGGAGAGGTTAATCATATATTTAAGTTTTTGGTTATTAATTGACACATAATATAAATATTTAGGAGATACGGTGTGAGATTTTGATCCATGTTATTGTGGCCAGCATTCTTGCTGTTTTGAATCATGCTGTAAAAGATCTGACAAGAACAATTTTAAGGAGGAAAAGTTTACTTAGGTCTCATGGTTTCAGAGGTCTCAGTCCACAGACCGTGGACTCCTTTGCTCTGTACTTACTATTAACTGTAGTCCCCCTATTATCCTATAGAACACTAGAACTTTTCCCCTTATATAAGTTTGTACCTGTTAACCAAGCTTTCCCCATCCCTCCTCTGCCAACTCTCCTTCCCAGCCCCCAAGTTCTATGAAATCAACATTTGTAGCTTCCACAGATAAGAAAGATATGCAGAATTTGTAGTATTTATTTTTTATTATAATTATTAGCTGAATAAAATGTCTTCCATGTTCATCCAGCTGTAAATGACAGAATTTCATTCTTTTTATGGTTGAATAATATTTCACTGTGTATATATATCACAATTTACCCATTCATCTATTTAAGATCACTTATTTTGACTCCGTATCTTGGTTATTGTGAACAGTGCAGCAGTAAACATATGTGTGCAGATATCTCAACATACTAATTTCCTTCCCTTGGGATGTATACCCAGTAGTGGGATTCTGGATCACATTAAAAGCTACCACTATTATCATCAGTATTACTTGTGATGCAAATAAGTTGGTATGTTCCTTTGGTAATTATGCTTCCACAGACATATTTTCATAAATACAATCTTTACACATCCTATTTGACATGAGAAAGAAAATATATACTGTAGGCAGGCATTGTGTGTATCATTAATCATATGCCATATGCACAAGTATATATGAAATACACATATACGTACATGATAAGGAGATGCTACAGTGACCAGAAACAAAAGTAGATAAGATAAACTTGGGAGAGTTTTCCATATTTTGTGAATTTTAAATGTTTCTACAAGAGGAAAATGTCTGCTTAGTTAGTTAGGAATCCTCTCAACTTGCGCGATAAGACCAAAAAATAACAGCTGCGTAGAGAGGTAATTTGAGGCATTTATTAAGAACAAGCCAACAAGACCTGGAAGGAGCCTCAGCAGCCACCTGAGCCCAGTGGAGAACCTGCTTTTGCCTCTCTACTTCAGGCTTTGGAACTATTTCAGTGATAGGTCCGTCTCCTGAGGTTGTCAAAAGCAGGGTTATTTCCTTGCTTTGGTGACCCTGCCACACTGACTTATCTATTATCCTCTGCTGGGATCCAAGGTTCCTAAGACAGAATATAAAGGGATCGGTTGGTTACCATCCTATATGGTGCACTCTTTGGAGGCAGAATTCTTGGACTGGATCGCCCCTTAGGTTGTGGAGTTTTCTGCTTTGCATGTGGCTGGACTACTGTTTTGCGTTGAACTGGGTTCCCTCAAAAGAGATGGGTTGAAGTCCTACTCCCCTGAACCTCATGAACTTATGTGGAAATAGAGTCTTTACAGAAATTATCAAGCTAAAATGATGTGTTTCAGGTGGACCCTAATCCTATCTGTCTAGTTTCCTTACAAAAAGGGGACAGTCAAACACAGACAGACACACAGACAGAGAATATAAATGGAAGCCGCTCAGAGACAATGCTATGTGAGGACAGAGGCAGAGACTGGAATCATACTTCTGCACACCAAGGATTATCTGGGGCTATCGGAAGTTGGAAGATGCAGGACAGGATCCTCACGCTGCAGAGGAGCACCTTGATTTTGGACTCTGGTCCCCATAACTGTGAGGTTATGTTTCTGTTGTTCTAAGCCACTTGTTTTGTGGCATCGTGTTATAGAAGATCTGGGAAACCAATATGGGTGTCCTTCCTGGTCTTGTTTGTGACCAGCATGGCTGTTCATGGTGACTACTGGGGCGGGGGGGTGGGTGGTACAGCTGATATCAGCTTTCCTGAGGAAAAGGTTTGGTGTGCTGCAGAAGCTTCATCTTTCAGAGATTGGCCATCATAGATCTGATTTGATTAAGAGGAGGCTTCAACAAATGGCTGATGAGGTTTTATGCCTCCGTGTTTTACAGCATGATTCATTTATGTTTAGATATCCAATTACTCAATTATATGACTACATAATGCTTAACCAACAGACTGTGTTTTCCTTGAGGGCAGAGACCATGGCTGACTATTGGCAAGAAGATGGTGGAGAGCTGTGGCTCAGAGCACAGCATTTGGAGTCACAGCCTGGGTATGAACCCATGCTCTTCTACTCATTAGCTGTGTGATCTTGCTCAAATTACATAACTTATGCCTCCATTTCCTCATCTATTAAATTAAGATGATAATTATAGTACTTACCTCCTGATCTCAGGTTTAAGTGAGGTGTTTTCATAAGGCAAATGGAATGGTGTTGGAGACAAACTAAAGAACCCCTCAATGTCAGCTATTATGTTAGTTTCCATTTTCCCCAGAATCTAGTATAGGACACTGCATACGTGAGGAACGCAATGGATATTTCTTGGACAACAAAAATATGGTGTTGTTTCAAATGACATCATTCTGTTTTGGTCAAATGATGTATGTTGGGTGGTGGGAGTATGTGGACAAGTCAGATGGATTGGGGATTTTCATAGGCCTACCCTCGGTCTGAGCATTCACAGCAGGAAGAGTTAAATGTGGGCCCTCAGGGTTATGGGATCCTCATACTTTCTTTAAAGAAAAAACTGAGCAGAGGAGCAGGACTGAGACCTTCTGTGTTCTCCTGTGTCCTTGACTTCTTTCATGGGGCATGACAGAGGCAAGAGGCACAGGAGAAAAGACCACTTTTTAAAAAAGACCATGCCTGTTCCACACCTACTGGGTTGATAAAAAGCAGTTTAGTTGCCAGAGATGATGATCCATCTCCTCTACATTGATCTGGGAAAGAGGTTTTCAATCCCATCCACTATGAGACAGAGGGGGAACAATTTGCATTCCCATCAGTGAGAAAAAGAAAAGATAAAAGAAAAATATCCGGGGCTGGGGCTGGGGTTGGGGCTCAGGGGTAACACACTTGCCTGGCATGTGTGAGGCACTGGTTTTGATTCTCAGCACCATGTATAAATAAATAAAGGTCTATCAACAACTAAAAATATATTTTTTAAAAAAGAAGAAGAAAGAGAAATAACCCATTGCTTTTCAACTGGATGGAGGAGGTGGGTCTTCTGCTTTTTTCTTGTGGGGATGAAAAAGAAATCTAAAGGCAGGACCATTCCTTTACTGGGTGTTGTACAAATACTTTTACCCTCTCCACTATTGTTTCCAAGTCGTTGCATTGAAGTTTACTCATTGCTTCAAAACGCCAGCGACATCTGTTTAAACTTCTGAAGCAATGTCAATGTTTTTAGGCCACAGCGACTCTGCCTAATATCACAGAAGATATGTATGAAGTGTCAGCCAAAATGGCTCTATAAAAAGGCCCATTGTAAAGCTAGAAGTTCTCATCTGTTGAAAACCATGCGGATTCTCCCTCCTTGTGGGTCTTCCGCTCACTCACTGTACTCTGTAGTTAAGTCTTTACAAGTCTGAAATTTAAAAATCTTGTCGTTCAGCAAAATTAACTACATACTTTTGATTGACAACTCTTACTTTTAAAGGGACTAGGGGGAGGATAAAAGGTATTCTTTTGGAAAGGGTCTCCTGGTGCTGTCAAGAGCTTTTGGATCTGAGCCCATTATAGATAGGCTGTGGCCCAAGGTCAGCCTTGTTGTTTAGTGATCACCCGATACTCGATTTTTCCAGGAAAAAGGGTGCCTAATTAACATGGCCAGGTATGCCTTTGATGCTAGGCCATTCTCTCCTTGGTTAGGCTAGCAACATTTCCCTATCACTATAAATGACAGGCCAGGGGTAGGTCACAATGCATCAGTGCTTGGGGGTCTAGGCTACAAATGCCTTCCAGAGCGCGCTCATTGCCGACTAGTAAGAAAATCTCATGCAGGCCAGCTGCTAATGTGCCAGTCTCTTTAACAAAAGTTCCTTTTCCTCGTCCTCATTTTTTCCCTCTGAGAAACTTGCTATCCTAAGTCAAGTGTGCCTCTAACACTTTCAAAAGATTATCACGTCCCTTTTTGTCATCTTTAAAATTGTATTATTGCCTTCAGCTCCACCTCAGTTTTCAGGATTTGATCCCATTCTTTTCATTTTGAAAATAGCCTGAGGCCAAGATGGAAAAAGAAACAACCTGCAAACCAATTTTTAAGCAGTTTTTAACTTACCAAAAATGTCAAGTTACTGCACCTTTTAAATCTCAATAGGTCTATTTGTAGAAATTATACCGAAATCAGCAATTTCCTTGTTCTCATCGTCCCTCAATCTCTCCTCCGATGAATCTATTGCAGAAATCCTCTTGTGCCCAGGTGGCTGTGGGAGGCCCTGTAATTGGGTGTAATCGGATCCCAAGGGAGTTTCTCCAATGAGGCTGAGATTCTTTCGACAAGAAACTTTGGAGAAGTAGAGTCGATATAATGAAGTCCAGAATTTTCCAGACTTCTCTTAATATATCCATCATGTCCAGCCTCATCATTGACATGTTGACTCTCTTGTTTCTGATTTAAGCTGTCAGACTCAGTAAAATTGCCCTGACAGCTTTAGCATATGTGGCAGAACACTGACAAGATGTTACTTACACCTAATTAAGCCCGAGAGCACAATAAACAATCCCTGCATCCTAGCAACCTAATTTCCTTGGGTTTTGAGTTTTCTGGATCTTGTCCTCAGTCCTTTGAAATTCAGGAGAATTCGATATGGGGGTTCTTAGGGAGATTGTAGTCGCCACACTTCAATATCAAAATGGGAAACAGTGCACAGAAGTGAATTTGAAAGGAGAAACGAAAAAAAAAATCACACATAAAGGGTCAGAATGGGAGTTTAGATGGGGACTTTTGGTTCCTCCTGCCATCTTCACTGCCTCTGTGGGGTCAGCTAAATCTGGTTGGACAGGTAGTAGACAGGCAGCAAGAAAAATCACTCAGAGGAAAGGTAAAGAGTAGGAAATGAATACTGTGCTTAGCACAATGACTGAATATAGAATGTGCTAAGCTCAATAACAAGTAATTGCTCCAAACAGTCATGATTTAAAAGGCCATGGGATATACTCCAGGGGGAAGAAAAAAAAAATCCCCGGTGTTCTACTCGTTTAAAAGGAGTTTCGATCGAGCCCTCTGTGGTGATGTGGGTTGGAGTCATTCCATTTTGGCCGGGGCTTGGAGCTTGTGGCTGTCCCCTTCTGACTCTTTCTACCTTTGTCTCCTGCTGACATGCGGCCTCTTTGGAGTACCAGCCGTTCCCTCCCATGCAAAGTGGGGTCAACTGAACATTGGGATGTAGGACGGCCTGACCTTCTCTGCTCTGCCCCCTCTCCCTGCCCCCAGCAGGAATTCACAAATCCAGTTAAGGGTGAAATTTTGCCATTTCCTCTGTGGAACACAGAGGTTTTATGTGATGACAAGTGAATGGATTTCTCCTCTGCTGAAGTCTCCAATTCTGATACAGTTGCCAGAGGCAGAAAAAAAAAAAAAAAAAATCAGCACTTTGGCAGAAATAAACAGCCTTTTGCCTTCAAAAATGCTTCTAGTGTTCCCCCCCCCCCCACAACCCTCTCTTTAAAAAGTTTCCTTTTGTATGTGTGAATGTAAGAGAGAGAATGAGCTTTAGTTTTCTTTTGCTTGGTAGGAGATGAAGAAGAAGTTGAGGTGAAATCACAAATCGTCCGGCTCCTTGTCCCATCAATCAAGGAGACTTCTTCCCTCCTTCTTTGCCAGCTTCAGGGTCTTGTGAGTTCTTTGGCAGAGGCCTGGTCTTTTCTCCTGGAGGGTGAGTTGCTAAGCACATTCATTGTCCAGTATCTGGACATCCCAGCCAGGAGTTCAGAAGCTCTCCATTTCCTGGCCTCTTTTTGGATTCTGATCACTCCAGGTGTGGAGACCACTCAGGAAATGCAAGGCAGAACATATCTTGCATGTTTTTTAATGAGCACTTGCTGCCGGGGACCCAGACACTTAACCAGGCTGTTGGCCTGCAGCACAGCGTAAGCCCTGAGGGTGGGGAGAGGTTAATAATTATTGACAAAAGAAAATGGAAAGCTTCGGGGTTCATGTGATTTCAAAGGAAAGGCTCTTTTACGAGCTCTGTAAAAGAAAGCCATGTGACGTCTGTGCTGTGGAGGGCATTGGTGGGTTATGTCAGCCCTGGGATGGAGGGGTGGAGGAAGAAGGTGTAATGAGAGAGCTAGATGGTTTGACCGCTTCATCATGGGAAGAGATTCATTTTTTAAAAAGAAGTTTATTGGAATAAACAGGAGGCATATTTTAGATGGCTTTATCTTGGCAAGGTTAGGCTCAAACCAGTGCCTCCTAAGGACATTGACTTTCATCTCCTGGAGAATCCTAGCTCCTAATTTTCCTTTCCTCACCTCAAGCTGGGACTGAAACTCCTGCTGGAGCTGTCTATATAGGGCCAACCTTGGCCCAATCTCCCCTCCTTGCTGGGAAGGCTGAACATTCAGTATTCACAGAATTTTGAAGTAGAAGGACTGTAGGATTATTTTGTCTCACATAGGTATTCCCTACTTCCACCTTTGGGCTGCATAAATGTTGTAGATTTTATGCTAATTTTTTCTTTTCGAAAAAAGTGGGGTGTGACTATTATATGAATTTTTTTAAATTGTGCAGGTTTTACTTAAAAAGGATTTATTATGGGCTGGCGTTGTGGCTCAGTGCTACAACGCTTGCCTAGCATGTGTGAGGCACTGGGTTCAATTCTCAGCACTGCATATGAATAAATGCATAAAACAAAGGCCCATCAGCATCAAAAAAATTTAAAAAGAAAAAAATCATTTATTATTATTAGACTGTCTTGGGTGCAAGATTAAGACGCATGGTCCCAGTAGCTCAGGAGGCTAAGGCAGGAGGATCGTGAGTTCAAAGCCAGCCTCAGCAAAAATGAGGGGCTAAGCAATTCAGTGAGACCCTATCTCTAAATAAAATACAAAATAGAGCTAGGAATGTACTTCAGTGGTCAAATGCCCCTGAGTTCAATCCCTGGTAACACCCTCCCCCCCAAAATATGCTATAGAATACTCATGAAATACATTAAAATTAAATAGTTCAAATCAACACACATTATTTCCTTGTGACCATTGAAGTATTTTTCTTGTCTGAAAAAGAAAAGATTACACATTAACTATTCTCGATGAGTGTATTATAGTCAAAATATTATACTTGAGACAATTTACTACGGTGTTGCAAAATTTGGACTTAAAAAATTTAATCTTTTGGTCTGAAGGTTTTGTACTGCTATCATTGGTTCCAATGTGATGCACCACTCATGTGTTTACCATTAGTACTGCAGTGTTCTAAACAGACCATGTAAATCAACTCTTAACAGCACACTGACAACTGTGCTGTGTGCTGAGAATTCTAGACTTCTAGAATGTGCAAGAAAACTAATGTGCATGCGTATGCCACTGAGGAGTACATTAGTGCTCTGCTTACCTTTCAAGTGGTGTGAGGAACTGAATTGTACCATGTGGCAATTATGTGATGAGAGGTTAAAAACTAATTTTTTTTTGGTCTGAAAAAACAGGTTGTGATGATTATGTGGTGGTGATGGTTATGTGGTGAAATATAGTAAGAGGTTAGGAAATGGAGACCTAGAAGGGTTACATGAGTTATCCAAGCTTTTCTTCTGCTTAGTAGCATAGTTAAATCCTGGGACCAGAATGTGTTTGTTTTTGGTCTCTTTCTGTGACCAGAATTTAATTCTCATTTTTTTTTCTCTGACAGAGCTATTTCCCCTTTACAGAGTTTCCCAAAGTATGCTTTGTGGAATCATACCAGTTCTGGAGCATGCTAATAAAGTGTATTCAGAGTGGGTGTTTGGGAAGGAAGGGAGAGAGAGAGAGAGATGTGTGTTAAGATCCTCCAGACCCTGAATTGAAGAACTTTAGAAATATGGGATTATGCTAAGTTAAACAAATATGTTTAAAACTAAAAGAATTTTTCCCCCAGTGTTGGGGATTGAACCCAGGATCTTGGGCATGCTAGGCATGTGCTCTACTTTGAGGTCCCCCTTTATAATTTAATAATCTCTTTCGATAGTTATTATTTTAGACAACACACTTGGGGTATTCTTTCCCTGCATTCAGCTCAGCCATTCTTAGGTTAAGTTGGCAAGTTGCTGGCTTTCTCTCATCTTGACCTAGACCTGTTCACTTGCCAACTACCAGGAAAAATATTATATTTTGGCACAGGCACTAGTCTAGGGACTTGAGCCCTGGGTCCTACATCAGTTCAGCAAAGTCTAATTAAGCTTCTCGAAAGTAAACACGAAGCTCTTCAGACCTCAAGTAAAATGACAGTGTGGGCTCAATGACCTGTTAAGTCCCGCTGCCTCTTTTTATTGCTTCTGAGTTAGGAATATGGTTGTTTTCTGTCTGTGTCAGGAGGCAATGTGAAGGAAGAGATTTGCCTAGCATCTCGGAGGTGGACTGTAACTCTCAAGTTCTCAGGGATTTTTCTTTGTGAAGATAGTTCAAACAGAAAATATCCCCCACGCCAAACATCCCCATGAATTCTGAGAATGCTTTGTAATTGATAACTCAGAATGCCCAAATTCAAAGTTTCAGGTGAAAATTTTTTAAAAGTTTAAAAAAAAAGCTTATTTCCCCAAGTATTGATACTTCAGAGAAAATGAAAGCTCTTTGCATTCTGGACCTAAGCCCACTTTGCAGCTTCTCTTCAGTGCAGTGGTTCCTACATTGCTAATGCGCAGTCTATATGCTTGCAACTCTCAGGACAACTGACAAGTAGAAAATGTAATTTCAGCCCAATTCAGTAGAATGTACCATGGCTTTCTGCAAGGAGGGTTGAAAGAGATGTTCATATAAAAAGAAACAAAAATCAGATGCCCTGGTTATGGAAAATACCCATTCAAATTCACAGGCTTCTCTCTCTGCGGGAAGATTCTTCAGGTGCCTGCCTTGTCTTCTAGGTCATTATGGATCCTAATTACTCCTCCCTGAGAACCAGTGGTGTTAGTAACAAGTTCTGGAGAGTTCAGGCCATCTCTTTCCCAGTTTGCAGACTTGATATTGGCATTCTTCAAGAAAGGTCCTCAGTCATCCTAACACTTTTGTCTTGCAATGTGTGGAAAGTTCTGGATTAAAACTTTTCCACTTCTGCCTCCTCCTTGCCTGCTTACTCTCTAAAAGGAAGATGAGGAAAACCGGTTGTGACCCTTCCTGTCAGGGGCAGAACTCGGCTGATGTTGCCTGGCTGACTCCATCTTTGGTTCTTGTGTTCATCCAGGGCTCTCTGGGGCCCCTTCCTCTCTTCTTCATTTCCAGCTGGCTCTGCATGCACTTTGGAGGCTCAGTGAGAGAGGTGATGTCTGCTGACCCTCGGTCATTAATCAAGCTGCCTCAGCCAGAGCCATTTCACAGCCAGGGCTTGCAGCTCATTGGCTCTTGGGAGTTGCCTAATAAAATGACAAGAGGCAGGAGTTTATTTCCTGTCCCTTAGTTCCTGAGAGGAAGGAGATGATGGGGGTGGAAATGAGTATAAGGGAGTTTTTTGAATCTTGAGTATTTGGGGGTGTTGATACACTATTCATACTGGCTAATCAGGTTAAAAATCCAATGCCTTCAATAAACTCCATGTTTAGCTGAAAGAGACTTTTCAGAAAATCTGTTCCTTTAGTCTGTTACCTTGAAATAGAGGGCACATTTCCCTTCTCCTTAACTTTGGATTCAGCTTGCTGTTGGTCTTGGTGTATTTTTTTCCCTTTCTTTTGAATGCCAGGGTAGAGGGTGTAGTCTTTGAACTATTGCTTTCAGAAACAACCTGAATCCAGCACAGGGGGTTAAGAAAACCCAAGATCAACAAGATTGACATTTACCATCAGATCAGTTGGAAAAGCCGGGTCCCCCTATTCCTGATGTTTTCACCTTTGGGGAACACTACCAATCTCTCGCAACTGGGAGCAATTTTCTAATATTTGAGTTTTTCTGTTTCTTTCTGTCCCCTTCAGGACCCCCTGATATGCCTTCCCTCCCACCAGCCCTCCTTAATGGGTCTTTTGTTCTGTGGCTGCCTTCTAATCAGGATCTATCATGTGGGAGCTATCAGGGGAGCTGGGGCCTGCTTTGGGAAGGAGAAAGCTGGTGATCTCTGAGTAAGCCTTCATGGTTCTGTGACAGAATGACATCCCAAAGAGGGCAGACAGGGTCTATGGATGAGCGATACTAAAATGAGACCCGTTGGCTTTCCCCTAAGAGCTTTCAAAGGTTATATCGACCATAACTTCCCACTCTTAATATGGAAACGCCTGTGGTTTTTCTAGCTTCCCAGGTCCATTTCTGCTTTGAAGTAAGCTTTTTTTTTTTTTTTTTTTTTTCTGAATTGTTGTTGCCTGGGAAACTGTGGCCCAGTTTTGGCTTCAGAAAACATCTTAGTGGCCATAAAAGGCTTTCAGAGTGCTATCCTTCCAGTAGGGACTGTTGTTCAAGAAGCCATTTCCTGCTGATCTGCCATATTTTAACAGGGAAAGAGGATACAACAGGAGGCTATGTTTGTAGGTTTGAGGAGGTTAGTGTCAAATATGTTTGCAAAAAACACGTTGAAATGTTTTATTATAATTTACCCGAATGAAAGAAATACCTTTACTCATTCATTCAACAATGCTAATTAATGTTGTTTTAGGGTCTAGTAATAACTGAAAAATCTGAATGAGACCCTCAAAGTCCCTCTTCTTTTTAACCTACACTCTGAGGAGGGTCAGACAATAACAATACACAGATAAATAAACACAATAGTCTTTCTATGGTAAGGAGCAGTGTTTGAGGCCAGAGCAGGGTAGGGTACCTTGGTCCTGGAATGTTCTTTTCTCTCAAATAATCACAAAAATGTGCTTTACAATTAAGAAAGGCTTTTCACATGTTGTACTCCTCACAACCTTGTTGGAGCCACAGCAGGAATTATTACTGTCACTTTTCAAACGAAGCAACAAAAGCTTATGGGAGTGAAGAGATGTGCACAGAGTCACATGTGGAATAAACCAGAGCTTCATGCCGGATCTTCCTACGCTATTTCCTCTCCTCCTGTCCACTTCTCTAAGATTACGGAGTCCATGAGATTCAATTTGAGAAGAGACAGGGAGTATGTGTTAAGGAGAAAGAGGAATGTGCACTATGGGGGGAAGGCTGTAGCGCCCTTCAGCCAAGAATGAGTTTTTCACAAGAGCAGGAAAGTTCCTTAAGTGGCCTTTGGCTTGGGAAGGGCTCTGCTTCATCTCTACTTGACATTGTCCCTGGGAAGAGGGGAGCCGGGGTGGAAGCGATGGGGAATGTGGGGAAGGTTGTCATTTCCATGTTGCCTGTTATCCATCCACATAGCCCCTGGGGCCCTATTTTCAGACTTGTCTGCTTGCCCAGAAAGGGGCAGGCCCAAGTTTCACAGAAATTAGAAGCACATACACTTGGCCTCACCAGCAGAAATGATGAGGAGATGCATGCCGGTTCAAACCAGTGCCTCAAACACTCAGGAGCAGAAAGAGCCTGCTTGCTTGAAAGTGAAGGCCTCTAATTAGAATCTGAGCTTCAGAGCATGTTCGAGTCCCAATGAATTTCAGACATGACAGACCAACTACTCCATTCCACAGACAAAGAACTGAGAAGGGGAGCAGTTTGGCTAGAGCCACCCAGGGCTTGAGTGAACACCAGACCTAGGGGACTCAGTCCTCTGATTCCTGACCCAGTGCTCCCTCCTCCCTCTCAGGTCACTTTCAGAGTTGGCCCCCAAACTCGGAGCTTGGTGACAGCCCAGCCTTACTCTGCTTAAGGCTGATTTTCACCCTCATCTGTGACTCTTATGTTCAGGCGAATAAGCACCTCCTTGAAGCTTCTGGCAGCCTGGTCCCGTGATTACTGCAGAAACAAGGTAGTAAATCAAGGTGTGCAAGGGGAGCAGCGGTGGCGTGTGCATCTGAGCAAGGCATGCTTCTTACCAAGGACCTCACTTCTTGTTGCAACTATATCATACCTTTTACAAAAAGTCACTTTGAGGTCACTGTTTTTTGTCCAGTATTTCAATACATTAAATGCAATTACTTCATTGTTGATTTACCTGTCATTACAGGCATGTGTTTGAACATGATTTATTGAGTGAGTTTTGTGCCAGTTGACTTGCAATAGATTGCACAATATTCAAAGGGGCTCATTTGCTTGGCATTACATTAGAGGCATGATGATTGCAACACAAAGCAATGTAAATGAATTCTGAGAGGCTCCATCATTCATGTTGTCATGTACTGAATCCTATTATTATTTATTACCATAATTGTACTGTGTTTCCTGGGGCGATAAATTAGGACTGATGGGCCCCGCTGACAGTCATGGGCTGGACTCGCTCTATATAATTTAATAGGGATACTGTAGAGTCTGTGTGTTTGGAGGAGATTTTGGTAATGGTTTAAAAAAAAAAAAGAGAAAGAAAGAAAGAATTTTTTACAAAAAGTACAAAAACCTTCCAAGTTTTCCCCCCCTCCTCTCTTTAATACATTGGCTGCATTTTAAGTCTTGATAAAAGCTGAACTAGAAGGAAGAAAAGTTCTGTCTTTCAACACATGATGGTTGCCTCATGCTGCAATGCTTTCCACACCAACCACTGACAGGTGGTGTTAACTCTTGCACCAACAGGGTATTACTGTGCACCAGGAATCTAGAATTGACGGAGAATCCGATGGTTAGCATGATGGTAGTCATTTTAACCTACTACCATGTTGAGTCTGAGGGACATTGGGCATCTAACCTCATCTGATGGGACAGTATTTCTGAAGAAAGCAAAGGGCATGTTTTTCCAGAAGAACAGAGTAAGAACAACACAGATTTATAGATCCCAAATTGCTTTACAAGATGTACAAGTGCTACACAAATATCAGCATAATATATTATTAAAATTATACAATGCAAGCATTGAAAGATATCTCAATTTTCACCCAACTCAACCAGGTCATCTTATAGATGAGAAAACTGAGGTGCAGGAGGACATGGCCAACATGAAGAAATAGTCATTAGAAATATCCTGCTAAACCCCAATTATATGAATACTATAATCAACTGGCCTTTTGATTGAGTGGTGTCTAAGGAGCACTGAAGAATAGTGAAGCATAGAACTGGGCATTACTACAGGGAGCAGTCAAGAGAAAGACCCCCAGTAACCTTAAGTCTCCTCCTGGATCAATCTTTTGTCCACCTAGCGAGAACTATGACTGTTAATAAGGTGAGAGAGTAAGTTGTTAGTCAAATGGTGTTAGCCAAAAATCTCTTTGAATCCCCGTTTAGTGTAAATCTTGCTGGATCAATTTTTATTGCAGAAAATAATCAATCTGTCTTTGACCTCTGGGTCAGAGGTCAAGGATTTCATAATCCTGCAGAAAGAAACTTTTGACAGTTCACACGTGTGTTTTTCTTCTCTATCCTAATTCAGTGTAATCACAAATATCTTGCTTAAGAGTTCAACGCATGTAAAAAAAAAATGAGTGTCTGCAGAATGAAACCAGGAAATAAGGTTGAATTCCGTTTAGGGAGGTAGGGAGTTAGGACTGAATTGAAACCAGGGTTTAGGCTTCTGTACATAATCTCCTGAATAGAGACAGCATCTAAGTAGTTTTATTTTCTATTACTCAAGAGCTTAAAGGAAGGAATTCATCCCACTTATCTGAATTCAGCGGTGTTCATACATGGCACTAAATGGTTTTATTCAGATTGATCCCAGCAATCCCAGTGCTATAAAATCAATGCATTGCCACCCAGTTGATCTGATTGGGCTGTTAAAACAAGAGAACTAATCAGACCACTTCAGAAAAAAAATCAGATCTGATCATCTATGTGTGATTTGCCTGTTCCCTGAACAACTGGCATTATAATCAGAAAGTCTCCCCAAATTGGTGAAGCCAGTTGCCTCAGATAGCTTTGGCTCCCATTTGCCCCATCCTTCCTAGTAAGGTACTAAGAAATCTCTTCACTTTTGACCAGTTGCACACACAACCCAAACAGTACCCTGCGCTTCCCATGGAGTGGACATGGCAGCAGGCTCTTGGCATTTCTCTGTCTTGCAGCAGGTGGCAGAGTCTCTTGTTTTATCAGGCTAAGGAGCAGTCTGAGGCAGTGGCGATCAAGAAAAAGGAGGAGGAAGGCTACTGGGAGGTGGAAAATAGCCAGCAGTTGCCTGTTACCTCATCAACTGAAGGGGGGTTCTAGGTTTGTGTGTGTATACCCCCACAGAGTGGGCCTCATCATTCCTTTCTGGTTGTTTCAGGGCCTCTGGGTTATCCTAGTCAAAAGAGATATCTAGCTTCACCAAATGCTGACCTCATGGTCCAAGGCTTCCATCTAGGGAAGCAGGTAAAATCATACCATTAGCAAAAGATCTTAAATTTGGGATTTAGTTTTTGATTTATGCTTTTATAAAGACGTTGGCTTGTGGCCTAAGTGGATACAATGTCTCTTCATCAAAAATTTGCTCTTGCTGGTGTCCTGTTTTTTTGCAGAATTGAGGAAATTAACCAAGTGCTTTTATCTATTTATATCATGGTTGTGGCCATATCAGTCCATTAGAATAAAATCACCACCACCAAAACACAGACAGGATAAGAGCATTATTAAGATAAAAGGCCCCAATTTATATAAAAAAGTACTATAGATTATAATTCTGACATTAAAACAAAAAATATCATGCATGATTCATGAGACTATGTGGGGCGGGGAGTAGATTTTTGTGTGTCTAATAGAGGAAACCCTGGCTGGTCTGGGGCCAAGGCCCAGGATGCTCTGAAGCCATTTTCTTTGTTTTGGGATCCCTGGAAGATTTATTGGCCCAGGATTCACAGTTTAAGCATCTCTTCAGACTAGAAAGCAGGACACACTAAAATAAGACCACCTGAATTTGCATGGCTAGTGTAAAGAGGACAACATGGAAAATATTGGACAAAATCCATGCCTATGGGCCAGTGGTCTGAGCCCATCATGATATGAGCCCTTCATATTCTAGACAAGTATCAATTTACTCCAAATTTACCCCTGCATATTGTTTTTTACCCTGTATGATGGCTTGTGAGAGCATGATTGAAAATAATGAAATGTGAACATTTGTTCTGTTTAGAAACATTCTTAGCTCCCATTTCCTCTTTCCTCGATCTTTTTCCTTCATACCACACAGGTGTGCGTGCACACAAACATACACACACACACACAGAAAGTTGTTCATGATTGCACACATTTGTAAGTTTAGATCAAGGCAATGGCAGCCAAATAGAGCCCAGGTGTTTCCCCCCAGGTACTTAAAATTTACAAAATAAACTAATGCGCCTCCAGCAACAGGACACCACGGGAACCCCAAACCTGCACCTTTCTCCTGGAAGCTCTGATCTTAAGATGACTGAGCTCTTGTCCTGCTGCACAAGCTGTTCCCTTCTTTGTGTTTCTATAGGAGATATTGCTCCTGAGGTTCATTCAGTGGTTTCCATCAGAAGAACCCTGTCAGTGAGTCTATCAGGCACTCAGAAGCACCCCTTAACAAAGCAAAGGACAACCCCCCTCCTTTATTCCTCAGGCCACTGCTGGGCAAGCTTACTGGGATGAGTCTGTGTAATTGTTTGACTGTGGGTGACCTCGAAGGTGGTCACAGTTAAGGGGTCAGAATGTGCTGAGTGGGAGGAGTGGCCCATAAGGAAACCCTGTCATCAAAGAACATGGTATGGCCTTTCCTTTTGGAAGAGAAGGCTCCAAGGTAACTCCTCGTCCCAGAAGTGGAGTGATTAGGCTGAGTTAAAGTCCCTGAGTTTTGGTGAAAACAAAGCTGATTAAAAATCCTGACTCTGCCATTTGCTAGCTGAGGCCAGTCAGGGAATCTCTGAACATCTCTGAACACCATCTTTTACAATGTGGTGACAAATGCAAAGCCCCTGTCATGCAGTTCAGGATTATCATCACTCTCTAGAGCCCAGGAGCCTGTGGCAACAAGGTCCCAAGTAACTGACTTATGCCATGAGGTTTATAGCTCAGAAAGAGTGTGATGCAACTAGACTCTGAGAAGGAAATCCTTAGGGGTCAGTGGAAGAGCTGAAGGGTTTTGACCTGTGACATTTTGATGCTCTAAAGCATCTCCATGTATCAGACTTTTCAGGGCAATGACAATGTTCTTTGGCTGCCCTCTGCAACATGGTAGCCACTGGTCTCCCAGGGCTATATAGTACTTGCCTATAGCTAGGAAAACGCAGGCACTGAAATTTTTATGTTAATTTTAATAATTTAATTTTTATTAACTGTAGCTTAGTTAACTTTGTAGATGTCATAGATGGCCAAGTGGCTAGGAGTCACTGAATAGGACAATCTCTAGAACGTCTGAATTCTCTGGAGAGTTCTAGAAGTCTCCAGTGACCTGATCCCACCCCACACCATATAAACCAAGCCTCTGGTGTGAAAACCTGGCATCAGATGTCAAACTTCCCTCTGTTGGGCTGGGGATATAACTCAGTGGTAGAGTATTTGCCTGGCATGTTGGAGTTCTATCTCTAATATGACATACAATAAAAGCTAGAATTAAAAATCTCTACTCAGACAGTCGGGGATTTTGTATGATTGGTGTGTGTGTTAACCATGGCTGCCTACTTGCTAGACAGGAATACCAATGGAGACTGCTTGCTTAGGAATGTACCAATTGCACATTCTTTGTTGAGAACTATGTTAACTCTTGGAATAAATTAGAGATGTCTCCATTTGGGGCAGGCCAGCAGACCACAATATCCTTGTAGGATCTTGGTCCACAGCGTTTCCTCTTATCTCATCTAAACCATCCCCTTATCCACAGAGGTACCCTCTCAATCCCATCAGCCCAGAAAAATACCTATCCAAGACTGTGAGAGGTTTGAAGCAAACTTCCCTTTTATATTTTCCTTAAACCTTCCCAAAGGGAAGTTTCCTGTCATGCTGGTGGTAGGAGGGCTTTTACTTGAAGGACACAAGGATGTCATATGTTTTGCCTCCTCGTAGAGAAACAGTATCATTGATAACTTGAAACCCAATTAGACCAAACAGGAAATGCCTCATTAGGACTAGAGAGGCCAGAATAGGGTTTTAATGAAAAACACATTTTATTTCTCAAGTAACTGGTCTTAGGTTTATTCCAAAGAAAGTCCTCAGGGTGCAAAAGAGAGAAAAGTAATAAAATGATAATGAGGGGGCCCAGAACCGCATAAACACACCATTGCTACAAGTAGTTACTTCAAAGAAGCCTCCTGCTGCTCCACCAGGTCTTGCTGGCGGTACCAAAGACATTATTCCTATCTCAAGTCCAAGTGGAGACAGCCACACTCAAAACCTGAGATGTGCAATGAGAGATGTTTCTAGAAACTGAAAGGGAGAATGGAGGTGAGTGTCTCCTCACCTCACTGCTCTGGTTCCTGCACAGCCCACGCTTCTCCAGGCGCGGGTCCCCACTGAAGGCATGGACCACAGGTAAGCCACAAGTCCCCTCAGCCATGAGACTGCTGAGCCCCCTGAATCGTGTTCTCCAGAGCCCATCCCACTCCCAACAGCTGGCCACTCTACTGGGTAGAAGAGGCAAGGAAAGGAGAAATTGCTCCTCAAAGGAAAGAAATTTTATTCAAAGTGTTAAAAAGCCTTGGATCTGTCCTGATTCTGGCCTTCAGCTCTATGAGTTCTTTTTGAAAATGAACATTGGAGGCTGCTTCCCCTTGCTTTTACCTCATGAGCCACATGGCTGAACTGGAAGCAGTCCCCAAAGAGCCCACATAGTATCTCATTTAATCCACACGACTATCGTTATCTTCGTTTCTCTATCTCCACTGAACAGAAAGATGAAGGGGCTTATTCAAGTGCTACACCTGGTCAGTAAATCCAGGATTTGAACTGGTCTCTAACTCCAGTACCTGCACTCCTGAACTCCATGGTGCAAGAGGAGGAATGGGCTGCAGCGCCCCCTGGTGGTCGTCATGAAGAACCAACAGTTCCTACATTCTTGGATTCCTGCCTGTCTTTCCTCTTCTATGAATGCTCATCAGTCCCTCCCTCAACATCTTTTCCCAATCCCCTATCATTAAAACTATGGTATTTTTTTTCTGGTTTGATGCGTGGTGTCCCCCAAAAGATCATGTGTGAGTGAGATAATGCAAGAATGTTCAGAAATGAAGTGATATGGTCATGACAACTATCACCTAATCAGTGGATTCACACACTTGATTGGATTAACTGGGTGATAGCTGCAGGCGGCCAGGGTGTGGTAGGAGGAAGTAGGCTATTGGGAACATGCTTGGGGGGTTTATATTTTGTCCCTGGTGAGTGGAGCTCTCTCTACTTCCTAGCTGTCATGTTCTGAGCTGCTTTCCTCTGCCATACCCTCCACCATGATGTTCTGTGTCACCCCAGGCCCAGAGCATAGAGCTGGCTGACGATGAACTGAACCTCTGAAACCATGAGCCACAATGAACCTTTCCTCCTTCAAGATTTTCTTATTGGGTCTTTGGCCACAGATTGCAAAATGATCACATCATTTAATCCCAAATTGTATCCTCCCTGCACCTTTGCCCTTATTTCCACCCTTTTCTAAAGAACCTTCATCTCTTGCCTTATATATAACTGGAACATGTATACCTATTCCTTGGGGCCTCTATGTTTCTTTTTAAACTCTCATAGATCTCCTCAAAGAATTCTTTGCACATTCTTCCATTAGGTGAGCCCCAGCTTTCATTTGAATATACTATTTCTCTTGCAGCCCTTTACAGTGTACCATTCTCTTATTCTGTTATCCCTTTCCCTTAACTGCATAGAAGGTGAAATTGGCATATCTAGTCTTCCCACCATTTATCACTTTTGTTTGGTGACTGTTATCCAACAACCTGGCAGGTATTGGGATGTGTATACCATTGTTTATAACTCTTGCTTTCTTTAGCCACCCAGTGTCTGATTCACAGCCTTCCTTCCCTTGCTAAAGTCCTAGGAATTCCAACATAAAAACTGGTTATCCTCCCAACTCTACTCAAGCTCCGGATCCTCAGGGATCTTTGTCTTCCCTCCACAGAGCTATTCACCTGGGCAGCAGTGATGGTCATCTCTGGCAGTGTGGCTTGAAATTCTCTGGAGTTCTTGGGTCTAGCTTTAAGGCCTAGGCCTGCCATTTATTAACCGTGTGCCTCTGAGCAAATGGCTTATCCACCTTGTTCCTCAGTTTAATCATCGGTAGAATGGGATAATAACACCCTACTCACCAGAGCATTGTAAGGATTTAGTAAGATAATGGATGGATACTTCTTTTTATTATCATCATCCTTTAGGGCTCTGGGGACCTCCCCTGAAGACTTTGCATTCAGTTGGCAGAAGAGGAAGCATAAGAAAGGATATCTGACCTTTAGAGGCTGGGTCTGGATGTAGTATACATCACTTCATCCCCATTTTATCAAAATGAAAAAATGTGATCTAGCAAATGAGTCAGGAGAAGAGAAGAAGCAGAGATATAAATGAGCCTAGGTGGTGCCTGACTTTGAGAACATACAAGATTTTGTATGGGGAAGTCAAGAAAGCTGACAATGATAATATAATGCACTCATTGCCCAAATTCAAGAGCAAGTTTTGAGTTTGACTTTCAAGAAATTCCTAATTGTAGCTGAGGTGACCTTGCCTGGTTAGATTCCTTTAGAAAATCCTTGTGCTCCACTCAAACTGAACTGTTGATTCCTAAAGCACACCTTGTGGGTTTCTTTTTCTCTTTCTTTCTGAAGAAACCCCAGTAGGTTTCTTCTTCACCTGACAAAGGGCCACCATTCCTTCAAGATTCACTGCAGATACCACCATGCAGTTTTCCCTGATTCTCTTGTCCCAAGTAAAGTATTTGCATTCGGTGGCACACATTTCATTCTGCCTTCTGTTGTGCTGAGGTCTTACCTCATTGTCAGTCTGGGTGCTCTGCAGGAAGTATACATGAAGCTGCTGCTGCTTTTCACTTCTCCTGAAACACGTAGTACGAAGTTTGGAAGGAGACAGCAACCCAAGATGTGCGCTTTGTTAAATGGAATCATTGCTTCTCCTTCTCATTTCCTATCTCTCCAATTGTACCCTAAACTTGGGAAGTTCAAGGCATTCCTAACAAATTGCCTTGCACTTGACATTAATAAGTGCTTGTTGTTTGATTTATCAATCAAGACAGAACATGGTACAGGGGTATGAAAGCTACTCAGGTTCTTGTCCTGAAACTGCCACTACCTAGTTTTGAGCCTGCAGGCAAGTTTCCTCCCACCTTTGATCACCTATAAAATGAGGGTTGAACAAAGTGACTCCACACTACTTTCTAGTGATAAGACTAGGTCTACATCTTGCTGATTCCTTTTGGAAAGCCACTAGGGCTCTGAGTTGGGCATAGAATGGTTGAAAGTGAACCCAGTATTCCAGGCTAAAGAAGTTAGGTAAAAAGAGCAAGGTATGTTTGGTTAGGTTGAAGCGTCAAATTATAAGAACAAGAAAACAGGAAAGACCCAACTGGGATGGGCTGAGGAGAGAAACTGAATCCAAACAGCAGGGTGAATGCCTGAAGCATGAAAAAACTTGTACAGCGTTGGTTCTCAATGTGGAGTGGGAATGGGGAGGCATTCCTGCCCCTGGGGGGAGCTGGGAGTTCATCAGAGTGTTTTTGATCATGATCATGATTGGAAGTTAGTGGGTTGGGCCCAGGGCCACAGATATCCTGCAATATACAAGTCAACCCCACCCATCAAAGAATTATCCCATTTCCTATATCCAGTGGGATGTTTGAAAATTACAATGAGAAGGATAACTACTACACTACTAGCACATGGAGGGTTGGGAAACACCTTCAAACCATATCAAAGGCATAGAACTTCCCTTGGATTTCTCCTTGACATGAAAAATAGCATGTTATATGACTTTTTAAAAAAATCATGAACATAGGTAGGTTGTATGATTCATTAACTTTACTGCAGGATAAGGAATAGTTTAAAATACTTCATAGAAAAGGAATATCAGATGTGACTGAAGTGTGGCCCACAGACGTAGAGTAGCATGGATACATGAAATACTTGCCACAGGAGGAGATAGCTTAGGATCCATGGCAGCAGCATCCTTACCAGGAGGAAGTCTTTGATTCTATTCTATGGACTTGCAAATGTTCAACTTATAATTAGTTCATATGTGTCTAAAATTCTCACATGTATTAAAATAAAACCCCAAACACCATCCTATTAGTAGTCTATATTTGCATAATGCATGGTTCACTGAACATTTTCATTTCAAATATTTCATTTGGGTTTCAGAACCATCCCACAAGGTAGGTACTTGCCAGTGCAATTATCCTCATTATTTTCTGAGGAAATTGATATGAGTGGAGATTAAAATGATTTGCCATAGGTCACCTTTCTAGTGTGTGTGTGTGTGTGTGTGTGTGGTGACACTGAACATTCACACTCTCACTTCTTGCTATGTCACTGAAGTTAAAAAGTATGGCGTTTTATTGGCACAGAATGTACAGATGAACAAACACAGATTCAAGCCATGGCTCTGAGTCTCAGCTATGGACTCACAGAATTTCTGTGAGAATGAAATGAAGTAATGTATTCAAAGTGTCAGGCCACTGTTGACCACCAGAGCTGGGCATTTGAAAGATATTCAATACTTATTAGTTCCTTTTCCAAATGTCATGGCTTACAAGAAGGTGCCCAAGTTATTCTCATTAATGCAATAAAGACCAGGTACTCCAGACAACCATGAAAAGCTGGTGGCATGTTTTGCACAAGTGGAAAAATACAAGGGCAAGCTCATATGAGACTTTCTTGCTTTGTCAATTGTCAAACTATGTCAAAGGAGCAATCAGACCATTCTTCCCAGGTTAAGTTTTCAAAGTATTTATTCTCCTGCACCACCTTTGGGGAAGGCACTGCTCGTTCTTTAACTCAGAGGTAATAGGTATTAATAGGTATTAGTCTGACTGTTTGGGACATGAGAGCCAGTAGCTAACTCCCTGCTCAAGAGCATTGGTGGAAAGCTTGGCAAACAGGAAGATGTCTCACCCTGGCCTGGAAATCTCAGAGGAGGCACCAAAGTCCCACCACATGGCTCTGGATTTCCTTTCACCCTCATCTCCCAAGTAAGGACCTAACCTGAATAAATAGAAGAGGAGAAAAACAGGAAAGCAATAAAATAGCCCACTGGAAAGTAAACACACAAAGTTCTCTCTGCCCATAGGCTTCATGGGAAACTGAGAACATCAGAATCTAGGAGAATTAGGCCCCTCTTGTGGTTTCTGTGTGCCTCCGGGTCTGCCTACTCTTCTCCCAGTGCACCAGGGCACAGGCACACACTCACGCATACATAACTCTACTTCCCTCTCCCTGTCATTTCCAAGTAATAGACTGACTTCATGGAGCTTCTGCAAAACCACAATACATCTGCTCCAAGTTAAACGAGGGGTAGAATACTATCACCAACACTTTTCCTCTATTGTTCATTTTCCTTTTTTGTTAAGCTTTCTACTACCAACTCTGTTGAATGTGGAGCTGGCTATTGATCCTAGATGAATGCCCCTAAATGAATCACTGTCATAGATGAAAAACTTTGGACTGGAGGCCTGGATTATCATTCTAGTTCTGTTGCTGCCACCTTTGAAGGTTGCTCTTCTCAGCTTCAGGTTTTTTTTTTTGTTTGTTTGTTTGTTTATAAAGTGACAGTGCAAGGCTAGATGATATCATTGGAAAAAATGGGAGACACTATATACCCAAGGCCATGAGAATTCAGAAGCCCTTCAGATATTTTCAGATGTATAGACTTTTCTCCACTGAAAGCAGAGATAGCCACATCAAAGAACATCCCTCAATTCAAGAAGTAGATTGAAAAGTGCCACCATCAAATGTCTCAGATCTCCTTGGAGGCATCCAGATGAAAAGTGCAAAGTTATCCTTTAATTACTCTGAAAGTATAATTGTAAGCTCTTCCATCACTAATTTAAAAAGGGTGGTGCATGAGGGGTCCTACAGAGAGTTAACACTCTGTATTATCATGTGCTATTACTTCTCCAGATCTTAGCCACACAGGAAGTGATTGTTTTGATGAGAAGAAAGAACTGGACTACTTCATCCACACATCTACTTCCTGCTTTAATTATGACAATTATCTTTACATTTCTTTGCACTTGAGCTTTGTTGAAAATAACCTATGGGCTAATGTGATCTATAATTTCAAGAAACATCTAAAAAACCTCAGATTGGGACTAACCCAAGAGCTAAGGCTCTTTGGCTGAATGTCTCCAGCAGGTTGACCAGGTAGCCATGACCAAGGTCACCATCTCCTCATAGCAGATAAGCGACCACACATCTTTTTCTGTGCCTTCAGATCAGTGCATTTCCATGGCCCAATTTTTGGCATATGAAATTGGCCTTCTCATCATAAAAATTATTCAGTAACCTCTCTTGAGTGGTGATTCATCTTTGGTCTGAGATCTTCTGCATGCTGGTTTCTTGGTGGGGTCGGAGAAGGAGATGATCTGTTTTCAAAGCCTTTAGTCAATACACAGGCAGATCCTTTCTAGACAATGAGGCCACTGTGCAAAATGAGAGTGCCTGCTTGGGCAGATCCCGGGTAGTCTGATTTAGGAGGTGTGAAATATCTGCCAGGCTCCACAGAACCATTGTGGTGCCAATTATATGCCAAAGGAATTCAGGACTGAGAGAGAGATTTAAGCACTTAGATTTGCTGTATAGGCATGGCTGAGTTTCTGTGTAATATTAGCCTGCACTGCTTAAAAAGAAGTGGCATCTGATGTCCAATCCTCCCATTCCATCCTTACCATGTTACAGAAGTACCTGAGCTTAGGATCCAATTAACTGATGTTTTCTTTGAACACTTTGCTCTGGGGCTGTGAGCCAACAGATACCTTTATGGTCTGGAGAATGCAGCTATTATTGCTAACTCCCTTGGTCCCTCTGAAAAGAGTCATGGTGCCATCAACACACCATCAGCATAGCCCTCAAAAGTGTGGTATTTTATTTAAAACACAAGTATTTATTTAGAAGTTGTGGATGCAAACATCTGGAAGAGGTTTAGAATGTGAATAAGGCACCAACTACTGTTGTGTTAAAAAACACACTATCTTTATTATGGTACAGCGGTCAGGAGTCATCTAATTTACACAGTGTTCTCCTTTCTTCCTCTATTCACTGGGCAAATTATATTACTAAAATTTACATAATTGAAAATTATATTTCTGAAAATGCAGTTATTTATGTATTTGTCTCCTATCTATTAACAACTTGAGCAGAGAGACTATGTTTTTCTTTTCTTTTCTTTTTCTTTTTTAAACAAGTCAATGTTCATAAAGAATCTGGAATGTGGTATTTCTTTAACAAGTATTTATTGGTGAATGAATGAGATTTGTGTATTGTGATCTTAGTGATGACATCAAAAAATATCTGTTAGTCAAATTGCTTCGTATTCATGAGCTTCAAATTTCACATCTCAAAAATAAAAGGACTTTTACTAATGGTTTTTAAACTTCCTTTTAGCTTCCACATTCTAAAATGTTTTGTTCTTATTTAGAAAATCTGATGTTACATTTTGCTCAAATTCGATTACTCTACAAGGGAAGCAATAAAACTGAAGTTACAGACCTTTCTCAAGAAATATTGAGAATAAGATAGATCAATGGCATTTCTGAGACCTATTAAGAATTATAGCATCTTTCTCCCTGGTGGGTGATGCAAACAGCATTGTTAATTCATGCATTAACTGTTCCATGCCTGGGGCTTAAATTGGAGAAGGTAAATACAAATTACAAGCAGTGCTTTCAACCTCTGTCAAACCATCAAAATAGGTTAAATGTAGTTAAAGTAAGTATAAATTGTAATCCTTAGAAGAAACTATTGGTTAAGAGAAGAGGTGGCTACCAAAATGCCTGAGAAAGAGGTGAACACAAGAAAGGCAGATTCTGGGTCCCTCTGATAGCATATCCCACTGCTGTGACCACTTGAAAAGAATTTCAAATCAAAGATGTAAAATGTTTTCTTGCATAAATCCCATGTTTGAAGGCAATAAAAGCTTACCTATGAATTGCTCATGAGCATTGCAGCACTTGTACAAATATTTTTAAAGAATCCAGAAGTTTACAGGATTAAAGGGGAAGTACTGGCTTGATTTGTTCCAACACCCTTTACACTAAGTTCCTGGTCTGGAATCAGTCATTGTTGGCCTGTCCTCTACTTTCTCTTTAACTTCCTGAAACTGCTGTTGAGGTTGAGGATCCTTAAGCAGAAAGACTAAAATGCTCCGAGTATAGTTTTCTCTTGTTATCTGGAGTGCCTTCAAAGTGTCATGTGTTAAAGACTCGCTCCCCAGTCTGTGGCACTACTGAGAGGTAGTGGAACCTTTAAGAGGTGGAGCCTAGTGGGAGGAAGTTAGGTCATTTGTGGGTGCGTCTTGAAAGGGATACTGGGATCCCAGACCCTTCCTGTCTCTTTCTTTGCTTCCCAACCACCTTGAGGTGAACAATCCTCCTTTATTACGCACTCCTGCCATGACGTACTGTCACCATAAGCCCAAAGCAACAGGGTCAAGCAACCATCAATTGAAATCCATAAAACCATGAGCCAAAAGAAACCTTTCCTCTTTAAAGTTGATTATCTCAGATATTTTGTCTCCATGCTGGAAGTTTGACTAACACAATTCTAAAATCTGAAACTTTCTGAGTACCAACATGATACCACAAGTAGAAAATTCCACATGATGAAACTTTGCTTCATGCATAAAATAATTATTAGTAAGCAGTATTAGTATTTGGTATTGGGGAATGAACCCAGGGTTTCATTCATGATACCCTGAGCTGTACCCCAAGTCTTATGAACAAAATTATGTAAAATTATAATCAAAGTATATCATATAAAATTTATATCTTATAAAATTACCTTCTGTTGTTTTTAATCTATCCATCTATTGAAGGGCGTCTAGGTTGGTTCCACAGTTTAGCTATTGTGAATTGTACTGCTATAAATATTGATGTGGCTGTGTCCCTGTAGTATGCTGTTTTTAAGCCTTTGGATATAGACCAAGGAGAGGGATAGCTGGGTCAAATGGTGGTTCCATTCCCAATTTTCCAAGAAATCTCCATACTGCTTCCCATATTGCAACCTAGATGCCCTTCAATAGACACATGGATAAAAAATGTGGCATATATACACAATGAAATATTACTCAGCAATATAAGAGAATAAAAGCAAGGCATTTGTAGGTAAATGGATGGGGTTAGAGAAGATAATGCTAAGTGGAGTTAGCCAATTCCCCAAAACCAAATGCTGAATGTTTTCTCTGATATAAGGAGGTTGATTCACAGTGGGGTAGGGAGAGGGAACATGGGAGGAATAGGTGAACTCTAGATAGGGCAGAGGGGTGGGAGGGGAAGGGAGCGGGCAAGGGATTAGAAGTGATGGTGGAATGTGATGGACATCATTATCCAAAGTACATGTATGAAGAAACAAATTGGTGTGAATATACTTTGTATACAACCAGAGATATGAAAATTTGTGCTCTATATGTGTGATAAGAATTGTAATGCATTCCATTATCATATATAAATTTAAAAAATACAATTAAGTTCAGGCTATGTGTAAAGGTACATATGAACCATGAGTGAACTTCATGTTTAGATTTGGGTCTTGTCTTCTAGAAATCTTCTAGAAATCTAAAAATTATTTACATGCAAATATGCCCAAATCCAAAAAAATACCTGAAATTTGGAACAATTTTCATACCAAATATTTAATAAGGCACACTGGACCTGTGGTCCTTTTCCCACTATGTGGCCATTCCCTTCCTTGTTCATCTATTAAGCCGCACTAGCCAGTGCTATAAGGTATGATAGAATGTGTAACGTTTGGTGTGACCCTGGGGATATTAATCTATAGCACAATAGTGAACAACCTTCAGCCATACTTTCAGCCTTCCAGTCACAAGGAGGTTTTCAGAAACATCTCAGTCTTTGATTGGGGACTCTTTCATCATTACTCTACAACTTTCTTCACTTTCCTCTTTTGTTCTCTACTTCGGAATCCCTGCTCTCTTCTGAAGCATCAAAGAAAATATCACCGACATTTTCTGAGTTTGATTTGGCTCAATAGTAGACTAGTACTATTTTTATATGATAAGATCAGTCCTGAGAGCCTAAGAGATGCTTAGCACCTCCTCTCCAAGGAGGAAGGGTTTAAATAATTTCTTTCATAAAGTTGTATTTTCCTCTGACTTGACACATACATATATATGTAACCTTTTATATTTGTACAGCACTTTATCATCTTCATGGTGATTTCATTTTTTATCATCTAATGTGACTTGGGTCATCATTTAGCATGAGCCAGCCAGCGCCTCCTAACCAGGCAGCTCTGAGAATTTCTTTTTTTCAAGCATCTAAGCATTCCTCTTTCCTCTTCAGATTGGACTGTACATTTGTGTTCCCTAAGGATTATTTTAAACATCTATCCTCTTGAGATCATTTCCAGCTTAGTAAGAAGACTTGGGGGAAGGGGAGGTTGATTTTGAAATTTAAAAACTCTTGACATGTTATGCTTAAATAGCTGGGCTGCTACTCCTGCTATGCCAAATCCAATTTCCTCTGTTCTTTCATTCTTTCCTTTCCACTATTTGTATCTTGTCACCTTCTCTCCTTTCTGCCTTCTTTTCTTTTCCCTATTCTTCATCTTTTGTATTAGTTCTCAAAACGTGTGTGACTCTTGGTCAGGCCTCACACCCTCATTACCCTGACCCATGGGTTACAGTTCTCCCAGTTCAGTATGCCTTTGCCCATTCCAGTCCCAACAACCCCAAAGTTGCAAGGAAACAGCTGATCTTCAAAGGCATCTAAACATGTCATGTGTCATCATCTCCTCATCCATAACTAGGTGTTTCAGGAGAATTTGGGGAATCATTCCCAAACCACTCTGATCTTGCTTTGGAAATATTAAGACATTAATCCTAAGTCTCATAGGATGGTGGCCACTATCATTTGCTATGGAGCTGCTCTTCATTTTTATGTCCAGATAGAGTCACTTACAGCAAAAAAAAAAAAAAAAAAAAAAAGTCCTACTGGTTCAATGAGGTCAAATGCAAAATTTATAATAATTTCTAGATAGGAAACCATTGGAAAAGTCCATCTCTCAGGAAACCAGCTGGGCATCTCCAGGGACAGTCCCTGAGTCCAGGAAGAAGATACCGTCTTTGGTTTTATTCTCACTTGCTATTACATTTTTTTAAATGCTGTGAAAACCACTATATTATTTATACATATTTTCTCAAAAAATACGTTTAGGAATTAGTGTAATTTTAGTTTTAAGCCCCATCCTTTCTCCAGTCATGCACGTATTTAGACTTTTTATTCCTTTATTAACACAGGGAAAATGAAGACCATTATGACAGTTAGCAGATATAATTTTAGACAAATACAACTTCTTATCAAATAAGCCAGCAATAAGTATTTGATGAACAGGGCTTTTCAATATAACTTCCAACACTAATTTAATGAGAAGTATCAAATGATTTTTTTTTATTCTGATATTGCCCATGAGACAAATGATACTTTGCAGGCCTATTTTTAACAAATGAATTATTGACTTAAACTGGCACAATTAATCACAATATAATGGGATCAGGGGATGTTAGGGGCTCATTCATCATAGCTGCTGATGAGTACTGACTCTTCCGAGAAATGAAACTCTTTAATCACTCCTAGATTAACAGTAACATGCTTTCAAATTTCAATCATAGGAAACAGGCAGTATAGAATGAGAAGGAGCCAGGGCTGGAGGAGAAAATGAAAAAGGGAATCAGGCAGAGTTTGTTGTCTGCAGTGAGAAATCCAACTCTTGCCTGTACTGCTCAGTGGTGATGGAAATGTGACTCATTGGAAAAGCAGTGTGTGGTATGGGCTGAGAACAGGGATAGCAATTAAAATTCCTGGCATCTAGGATTACCTCTGCCATTAAAAATTTGTGAAATTCCCAACAAGTTGTTGGATTTTTCTGCAAGATGGATATAGGACAATCTTTCCAAGTAAAGTTCTTATGAAGTTAAAATGAATTAACTTATGTCCTCATATTTTGGATAATTAGAAAGAAGAATTCCTTTTATGTAATCCTCCTAATTGTCATAGAAGATGTTTGTTTTCTAGCTCCAGAAGCCATGACTATTAGATACGTCTGACTAATAGAAAAAGATATGTAATACAGTGTGAAAGACAAATAAGGAATTCAGAAGTTATATTTGCTAATTCAACAAATGCATCCGTTTCTGTCTTAAGCCCTGTTGGTATAGACAGATGAATATGACATGTCTTTGGCTCTTGGGAGTTTGAAAGCACATTGGTCAGACAGACAAGACAGTCACATCATTTGGACAAGTGAAAAAGTAAAAAGACAAGACAATGGGAATTGTTGTTGTCTTTCCTGTTCCCAAAAGTTTACACATAGAAAAAAAACCTCCAATGATGCAGAAAAGCTAGGCAACTGCTCCCTTCCCTATGTGGATACTACTATGATTTGAATGTCTGTCCCCTCTAAAACTCATGTTGAGATTTGGTTGCTTTTTTAAAGTATTAAGAAGTTGCACATTTGAAAGGTAATTAGGCCATAAAGACTCCACTCTTGTGAGTGGTAAAAATGCATGATAAAAGGGCAAATATAACCTCCTCTTGCTTGCCCTTGCCCTATCTTGCCCTTGTGTCTTCTACCATGAGATGACACAGCAAGAACATCCTCACTAGGTGCTGGTACCTTGAACTTGGATTTCTCAACCTCTGGAACTGAGAGTCAATAAATTTACGGTGATTACCAATTACCCAGTCTATGTTATTTTGTTATAGCAACACAAAACCGACTAAGACAGTGACCGTGTTTCTTGGTTAGCCCAATTCAATCCAGGTTTATACCAATTTTCCCCTTCATAATTATTCATTGAACTTTCACTTTCAAAAGTGTCTTGGTTTGCATAATACATTTTTTTTGCATAATACATTTTTGAGTCCAACTAGGAAACATGACTAACTGAAGTAAAGAAAAATGGAATAAGTAGAGGAAGAAAGAAGTTATAAGCACTAGCCAACAGTGATATAATGAAGGAGATAATTTTTCTAATATGGATATAAATGTTTTTGTATACATACTTATATATACACATATACACATACATATAAAATATATAGCTATATATAGCTGTATGTAGCCATGTATGAATTATTCTTAAATAGTCATATATTACATGTAGATAATATGTCATGTTATATATAGTTATATCTATATGGATATGGTTTGTGTTTGTTTTCCTTCTCTAATTCTCTAATACTGAACATAAGACATGCTAATCATGGTTGACTTTTTATCTCCTAATATTTTCTTAATCTTTTTTTTAATTAATTTTTATTGTAGGTTGTTCAAAACATTACATAGTTCTTGATATATCATATTTCACACTTTGATTCAAGTGGGGTATGAACTCCCATTTTTACCCCGTATACAGATTGCAGAATCACATCAGTTGCACAACCATTGATTTACATATTGCCATTCTGGTGTCTGTTGTATTCTGCTGCCTTTCCTATCCTCTACTATCCCCCCTCCCCCGCTCCCCTCCCCTCTTCTCTCTCTACCCCCTCTACTGTAATTCATTTCTCCCCCTTATATTTTCCCCCCTTTCCCCTCACTTCCTCTTGTATGTAATTTTGTATACCCCTGAGGGTCTCCTTCCATTTACATGCAATTTCCCTTCTCTCTCCCTTTCCCTCCCACCTCTCATCCCTGTTTAATGTTAATCTTCTTCTCATGCTCTTCGTCCTTACTCTGTTCTTAGTTACTCTCCTTATATCAAAGAAGACATTTGGCATTTGTTTTTAAGGGATTGGCTAGCTTCACTTAGCATAATCTGCTCTAATGCCATCCATTTTCCTCCAAATTCTATGATTTTGTCATTTTTAAATGCAGAGTAATATTCCATTGTGTATAAATGCCACATTTTTTTATCCTATTTTCTTAATCTTGTATTTCATAAGAATCAGCCCCAAATGGAAAAAATGGCATGCAACTTGGTGGCTTTGATGGTCTTTCTGGAAAAAAGAATTGCTTATGGATTAATAAAGCTTGTTTGCATCACACTATATTAAGCATGATTTTTATATTATCTTGATTTGGAAACTAAATATAGCTAAGAGGTGTGTGTATAAGTGCCATATTGATAAGAGGTTAGACTATGCTGAATTTTTTGGTTGTTAATGTGTTTCACTTTCCTAGAGTCTCCTTCTGAGTTGGTGATGGCCAAAAGCCATACTTGCATGAGATTTGGGAATTAGGCTAATGTAGCTAGCTGTGGTAATAGATTCAGAGAGGCCAGAAAGTTCCAGCTAGACTTTGGACTCTTTAATTCTATGTCTAGTTCTTTATTCTAATTTTCTACTCCATGTCCAACTTCTTTCCAGTTCGCCCATAGATAGACACTTGGCTATGGGCCTGTCTTTATTTTGTTTCATATCTTTATTCTCTCCTTGACCTTCCTCTAATGACTGTTCATACGAGACTTCCTAAAACGACTTTTCTTGTCCCCTAGTACTTCCCAGCTTATCCCCAAATTGTATGATATTTGATGGCAATTCACAGTTGTTCTGCTTATCTTTTTGAAACTTATCTGGAGAATTAGAGAAGGAAAATAAAAACAAACCATATCCATATAGATATAACTATATATAATATGACATGGTATCTACATGTAATATATAACATATATATATATATATATATATATATATATATATATATATATATATAACATAACATAGTATCTACATATAATATATAACTCACAGTTGTTGTGCTTATCTGGTTGAAACCTAATTGACACAGATATTCTTGAAACAGACAAAGAAAAGCATTTTAGAAAATGAGGAAGAATGAAATGAACAGAATTACAATGGTAGTGGAAGATTCCACCACACATCTCTAATCTTTCATAGCTCAAATAAAAAACATAAACAAGTTATGTAAGTCCTGAATAATATAATTAATAAGTCTATATGTGTAAATGTGTATATATTGATCTTTCTATCCAACAGAGACTATACTTTATTTTCACCATCAATAAAACATTTATGAAATATTGATCTACATTGTGTCTCAAAGATAAACTTAAAAAATAATTATAAAAAGCAGAAACTGGATCAATGGATAAACCTTGAGTATTTGTAATAGATGTCACAGATTACAGTATCATGTACTAGAAAAGATATGAAAGAGAAATCAGTATGATAATAAACATTCGTTTGAAGCTATGACTTAGGTGCAGTGATAGGTGAGGGAGGCTTTTGAAGATAAATAAACATGCCTCTGCTTTCCAGGCACTTACAGTGTAACAGTGAAATCAACAGGGCATCCCAAGCAAACTATGGAGCCTGGTCACAGCTTGGAATTGAAATTGAACATTGCTATTCCAGATATGCTGCTGGGAGGTGAGGATGATCTGTGACAGAGAGTGATTGAAATATGATCATTTACACATGAAGAAACCAGTCAGAAATCTAAAAGCATTTGAATTGTATGAAATTGAAAATGTGAATCACTGTAGTTTTTTTTTTTTTTTTTTTTTGAGATGTTTTAAGGAGATGAAGTTCAGGGGCATAGAGAACAGCATAGTAGGGTAGAGAATCAAGGCTGGGGAACATAAAGTTTAGAATTAGAACATAAATGTTCACCAGAGAAAAGGGGTTAGTCTAGGTTAGTTATAATGGATGTAAAAACAGAAGATTGATCTGTTGATACTGCTTCAAAGCTTGGGGACTGCTTTAAGATGAGGAGGAAAAATGAGTCAAAAGTATGCTGATTTAAAAACCTGGAAGACATTCAGGATGATGTCGATATTGACAGAGATAGATTATATAGTGTTTTACAATTTCTAAAATGACTTTCAAGCTTTCAAAGAAAGATAGCAACTTAAGCACATGCATGTGATTTCTTGCCTCTTGAGTCCTGCAAAAATTACCTATATAGCTAGTTATAGGGTTTCTTCTGCTTTGGAAACTAGAGAATGGTGCTAAACAAGCTTTAGAAACTTGGAGAAAAATTGGTGGGATAAAATGTAGTAGAGATCTACTATATCTGACTGTCAAGATATGTATGCATTTTCCTGCATGTGAGTGGAGTTTGTCAAGGAAGTAAGCCAAAGTGACTCCATCAAATCTCTCCAATTCCCCACTCACCAAAGGTTCTGAGCAGTGGAAAATTGAGTTTGGACATACCATGGGATGGCCTGGGAATACATTCTCATTCCACAGGATTGTCCTTTTTCCAATCAGGCTCTAGAGGCTGCCTTGAGCAGGTGGCTAATACCAATTCTTGATCCCAGCACAAATTACAGAGAATGGAGAACAGTCCCCAACTATTTGTTACTAACTCACTACATCTTAAAGAAGACCAAGTAAATGTGAATATATTAGCCTGGCTACCTCCATATTCCTCTAATGCTGATGAATCCTTGCACTATTAGAGTTGAACATGAGAAAAATCTTTCGGATACATTTTTCTTTTGGGAGGGGGGCTGAAATTTTTGTGCAGTGAGTGTGTATGTGTGTGTGGGGGGCTTTTGGAGGGAAGGACACAAACTCTATGATAGAAACCATGTCAAATCTTAATGTTTCATTATCTTCAACTCTTGACAAGTATGTATAACCTATTTTTAAAATGTGAAAATGGAGAAAAAATAGCACAGAAATATTCTGCTGTTTAAAAAGAAACCTAGAATCTGAATAAGATTTTTTCTATAAAACTCAAACTGCTACAATAAATGGGGAAATTGCTGAACATTTCTAATATATATGCTCTTTAAGTATATATTCTAATATATATACTTAAGCAGATACTGCATTTGTGAACTTTTAGTACTATCATAGACAGCTAACAATATGAAACCATGAAAGACTAAATTGAAAAAAAAAAAAAAGCAAGTACAGGGGCTGGGGTTATGGCTCAGTGGTAGACTGCTCACCTCGCATGTGCAAGGCCCTGGGTTTGATCCTCAGCACCACATAAAAATAAATAAAAGTTATTGTGTATAGCTTTTAAAAAGCAAGTACAGAATTTAAAATCTCAAAGTATCAGTGAACAGACAAATGGGTACTGATGACAAGTAGAATCAGTGATAATGAAGGAAAATCCTAGAAATTTTCTCAGAACTCAAAGGAGAAAATGGTTGGTGGAGGTGGTGAGAGAACTGTGAAAATACTTGACCTAGGATATCCAACATATTCACAGTGGATATTACACAAGAGACTATAGAAAAGAGAAATGTTAGAATTTCTTGAGAGATTCACAGAGTACTGAAAGCAATGAATGAAAATGATAACCAGGCACATCTGATGAAATCTGGGATATAAAAGTCATTCTCCCTATCTAGGCCTAGGCCTACCTCCCTACTAGAGCTGAAAAAAACCTCATGGTCGTATTTGAAAATACTAATGTTTTAAATGTGTAAGTAGATCCCAGTTGCTTAGGATTGGGAGCCAGACAATGAATTTAATATAATTCCTCTCTAAATTCTAACAGTATTTTCTTCTTTTCTACTTTTATGAAGTAATCAGAAAGTTCATCTGGAAGGTTTTATGGAACATTTGAAAAGAACAATACATATGGAGACTTATGTTTCTAGATTTTAGAAGATTTTGTATAGCTGCTATAATTAAGGAGGGATGATATTGGAACAGAATAAAAAACTCTTGGAACACACTATAGCATACCATTAATCAAGTGATAAAAATACTACTTTAAATCAGTGAAGAAGGATTACTATTGAATACATAGTGCTGGAACAATTGGCTAACGATTGGAAAAAACAGCTACATGTCTGCTTCATATCATTTGCCAAAAGAAATAGTAGACGAATGAAATCGATAAACATAAAAAAAATAAAACAACTAATGACTCAGAAGACAATGTAGGTAGCCATCCATCTTACCTCACATAAAAGTAAGGTAAGAAATTACAGAGAAACATATTGAAGGATTTTAAAACGTGAAACAATTAAAAACCTATATTCATCCTAAAATTACAAATCAATTTAAAAGATTTATTGGGAATTGAGAAGTATTTGCACCACTGAGATAAAGCTATAAATGCATAAATAGAAATGTGTAAATGTAAAACTATAAAACTATAAATGTACTTGAAAAATTCAGAAGAAAAATATAAATTTCATCAGAAAAATAAGCAAGAATCTTAAAAACAGGAATTTTCAAACACAGGAAGAAATATAGTAGTCAATAAATATATAAAGATAGGTTAAACCTCATATATTAGTTTGCTATGGATGTGTGACAAATTACCACAAAAGTTATCAACCAAGTGGTTGCTTAAATAAACAAAAGTTTATTCTTACATTTCTAGAGTCCAAGTTAAAAGCCATTTCCATTGGGCCAACATCAAGGTGTAGGCAGAGATGCCTGCTAGTGGCCTTAGAGGAGAACACCTTCTACTTCTCTGGCTTCTAGCAGTTGCAGGCATTCCTTAGCTATGGTCACGTCACTTCAGTCTCTGTCTCTGTGGCCACACTTCCTTTTCTTCTATGGGTCTGACCTTTTTCTACCTCTCTTATAAGGGTCCCTGTGTTCCCACTTAGGATTTGCCCACATAATCCAGGATAATCTCTTCATCTTAAAATCCTTAATAATTGTGCCTGCAAATTTTCACAATAAGGCAACATTGACCTGTTTCAGCAATTAGAGCCTGATAGAATTGGGGGTCAATACGTAGCCTACTAAACAGAACTGGTAGTCAGGAAAATTTAAAATTATTATGCAGTATTTTTATTTATTTAGAGGTTAAAGATAATTAAACCAGTGTTTGTAAGGGATTGACTGATAGACTATTGGTAAATTGTTTTTAGAGTGCAATTTGGTGACATATATCAAATTGCTCAAAGTGTATTAAATTTTCACTGTTTTGGTGTTTTTTCAAATGGAGGTAATTAAAACTCTGCATGAGGGTGATCATCACAGTATTACTATAGTGCTCTTAATAATAGTTGAACATCATAAGTAATCCAAATGCACAGATTTTTTTTTATGAAGGCAAAATATGCCAAGCATACATTACAAATAATCTCTTGAAGATTATCTCTTGTGCATAGTATACAAGACAAATGCTAAGCATGCTGGGCAGGAAACTACACTATGATTCTAGTCTTGTTAAATAGATAGGAAAGCAAATAAATATGCACATTCAGACATGAAATGGGAAGAACACACTCCATCATATTAGGAGTAGATAACTGTAAACTGTGAGATTATAAGTGTTTTTTATTTTCCTTAAATTTTTTTCCAGTCTTTTCAGATCTCTCAATGAACTTCTTTTGCTTTCCTTCACTCCTATTCCTGCTATATCAAGGTTTTAATTGCTTCTTAGTGACTTGATCAAAAAAGAATGAGTGGAGTAGGAGTAACCTCAAGAGAGGAGGGAACATAACGGTGAGAAAATTTTATGCTAAAGTGATAATGGTACACACAGATGTCACTTTTCTGTGATCTCTGGGGTCTTGGTGACAGCAGTTATCTGGGGCTGTGCATGGCGAAGCCCTTGAGGAGCCTTTTTAGCTTTCTGACACATACAGAATATGCCTCCAGTATTTGTTTTTATGGACCCCAATATTCAGAAGCCAGACGTCTCTCTACTTTCCCCTCTCCGTATGTGTGTTTATGTACACTGGCTTTCTGACCTGCCATAACACATTTCTGAGATAAAATAATAATACATTAAGATCTATATTTCACATCAAATGAAATATTTTAAATTACCACTATGATTATGTTTCCACTGTTTTCTAGTTTTGTGAAATGTTCAGGGAATATCAGCTTTCAAAGTCTCCTATCTCTAAACAATGGAAACTAATACCTTTATCCTCAGAACATTAGGCATACCTTAGTTCTCTTGGCCTGAAGTGATATATGTGTGCACACATGGATCAGCTTCAGACCCTGTGTTGCAAAAGAGAATGGCACGAGATATGATGATTTCTAAGAAGAGCACCTCAGAAACCTAAACTACCGACTCTATTAGAGATCTACATTTGGCCTGCAGGAGGGTAATTTTTCCTTCTCTCTCGAGCGAAACTCTTACTGAACCACAGAGTGGCATTTTGCAATAACTGCAAAGCTGAACACTGGGCTCTGGGGAAAAGTAACCAGAATATAGAAGCTAGTAGGTCACAAAGTGTCTGGGCTCTGCTTCTTGGGAGAGGAGGTAACATAGGTCCAGAAAGATAATTTCTACAGAAATTCCTAGAACCCAGAAAGGCCTAGAAATAGCAGAAGAAATCACAAACATCATAGCTCAAAGGAAGCTAAGAGAATGGGGCTGGAGCTAACGGGGCCATATGGATGGGGACAGATGGCTTAGCATCTCCTTTCATAGACCAGTGGCCCAGGATGAGGAGGGAAGATATGCACATAAGTGGACCCTCCTCCATCTAGAGGACACCAAGTTTCAGATGTCTTCCCTTCATGATGTGGCACTGCTTAATTGCCTTGAATTTGGATGCCACCCCAGGGAAGTAGGGGACAGGAAGGCTGAAAGAACTCAAGAGAGTTTCTACCTCACTAGCTGAAAGGGGGCTCACATTTTTATTGAACTAACTCTATGGACTGGATTCATCCTGGCTGAACCAGTGTGCCCATCTGCTGGGTCAGCTTCCCATGGGAAGGAGACAGGGCTGGTCAGGGAAAGGCAGTGGGGTGGGCCTGGGAGGGGGTGGAAATTTGCAGCACTCTCTTCTATGTGTCACTGTTCAACGCCAACATGAGCAGAGCCTGACTTTTCACTCTGGAACCAAGGCTGGTCCCGAATGTTCAAGGGGATCTGGTAGCCCAAATGGCTTTTATTTATGGATGTTGGAAAGTTAGAATTGAGAAGAGAGGCCTTGGTTTACAGAGCAGAGGAAATCCAGAGACCTAAATGTCCATCTGGCCATGTTTTCATTCACTGGTTCCATTTAACAGCTTCTCACAACATATGCAGCTTACATTCTGGCACATGTAGACTTTGGCTGGGGTTATCCTCCTGAGTTCAGAATTTATGATCGTGCAAATAGACATTGAAGGGAAGAGTAGGCACACCAGAATAACAAGAGGGGAAAGCCTTTATTGCATTTCTTCTGGGTCATGTTAGCTCTGTCCTCACCAGCAGAAGACCAAAGAGCTCTGCTTTTCCCCAGAGGGAGGCTGGGCAGGAAATGAATATGCTGAGATTTTGCTGTGGAGTTGAGGAAATGGAGCTTCTCATTTTTTTTTTTTTCCTGTTAGCTCCCTAGAGCAGGATGCTTTGGAAGGGAAGGGAGGCCATGGAGCCCTTTCTGGCTCTAAGAAAATGAGGTCATTTGAGCAAGAAATATAGCAGGCTGGTCATTTAATAGCAGGGCCCAGAAACTTATAAATACTTCCTCATTAGGGCAAAACAGCAACTTATAGCCAGACTCACAACTGGTTCCTTTGAAGTCAAAGGGAGTTAAATTTGAGCAAAGGCTGTGAGCATGTTAAGTCAGTTTAACTGACGAAGGATGCAAAGAACATGCATTTCAGGGGTTTATCCAATCCTTGTGTGATTAATTTGGATAATGTGAGAGTACCCAGTGATTGAGGAAATCTTGTCTCAGGAAAGAGAAAATAAAACGTTGAGGTGTTATGACGATTTTTCATAATTATTTGAATGCCATATGTGAATTAAATTATCATTATTTGACACTTCCTTTCCACATGCCTTTTCTTGATACTATCAAAGCTTCTTTTTGCTGAATAGTTTGCAGGTGCCATCAAATATGATGGCTGAATCTGTTTTGCATTTTCAAAATCAGGGAAAAGGCAAGAGGCAATAAGGAGAGAACTAGCAGTTAATTGATTACCTATCATTGACCAGATCCTGCCACGAGTACTTGCTTATTTCCACTTTATAGATAAGGGAATTAAAGCACAGTGAGGTTAAGTAATTTTCCCAAGATCACACAGATAGAGAAAGGTCAAGCCTGAGTTTAAACAAGGACTAGATGACTCATTTCCTTCAGTCCTTACCCTTTTCATCCCCCTGACTTTTTTTTTGCTCATTCCTTCCTTTGTACTGTTTTTGGTGAAGTCATCAAAGATTTTCATCAATAAATTAACCAGCACTTTTGAAGTTTTGCTTGGATTGACATGAGTATTTCTTGCTTTTGGCCCCTACTCCGCTTTTCTTGTAACTCTCTCTTCCTAAGTTTTTTTTTTTTTGTGTGTGGGGTGTGTGTGTGTGTGTGTGTGTGTGTGTGTGTGTGTGTGTGTTTGTGTGTGTTTGTATTAAGAATTGAACCCAGGGGTGTTCACCACTGAGCCACATTCCAGCCCTTTTTAATATTTTATTTAGAGACAGGGTCTTGATGAGTTGCTTAGGGCTTTGATAAATTGCTGAGGCTGGCTTTGAACTTGTGATCCTCCTGCCTCAGCCACCTGAACTGTGAACTGCTGCGATTACAGGCATGTGCCACTGGGCCCAGCCCTTCCTTAAGTTTGATGACTCTGTTCTTCCTATGTGACGTGCTGACTCTTTGGCCTCATTTTATCTGATATAATTAAGACAAACAATAAGACTCATAGTTCTCATGTAGCAAATGCTTTCTAAGTTCTAAGCACTGGACGTTACCATCCATTTAAGTTTTACAGCTAGCTACCTTAATGGGTAGGTGTTATCAACTCTATTTGGCAGATGAGAAAGCCAAGGATCTGAAGAGTTTCCTAAATTGAACAGAGTGCCACAGCTACCAGATTGTGTGGCCAGGACAAAAACAGGCCTGTCAGGTGGTGCACATGCAGGACAGGGGGCGCTTTTTTGCCCTTGCCATCGACCTATGATCCCTTTTCTTCTCTCCACATACTTTCTTTGAAATCTTTCACTCCAGGACATGCTTCCTCTACTTCCTAAATGTTAGTGGCTCTACTTCTGTCTTGTTGTGTTCAACTGCCTAGATGTGCATTGTCATCTGGATGTGCCTCAGGCCTTCCCACTGAGTCCTCCCGTCTGCCCCTGCCTCTCTTCATCGCCTCACCACCGATGCTATTGCCTGAGCCAGAAGCTGAGAATGGTTTGTGTAGCTGGCCTTCTCTCAGCCTGCTCTACATCCAAACACAAGGACTCTTCCTCCTAAAAATCATCTCACTCATCTCCCCCATTCTCCTTCTCACAGTTTCGGCTTGAACACAAGCTCCAGGCTCCTCTTCTTTGGCCCCATCCAGGACTCTGCCCATCCACTTTCTGCCTACTAGTCTTGGGACCTCTGTCTCATTTGCACCTTGAGTTGTTCTATATCATGTCTGATCACTGCGGATTGTTCAGAATCCTCCAGGGCTGTAGTTTCCTTAGTATTTTGTTTAATCAAGGGAATCCTGTTTGCATTTATATCTTATGAGAAAGTATCCTACTGCCGCAGCCCAGCTGCAGCAAAATAACCAGGGGGGTGACGAACAACTTGTGTACATTGATACAGCAGGAGTGGGAGCCGTTTATTGTAGGACAACAGAGGTATATATACATTCCACACAGCTTATCTAATTAACATAAACTCGATACAGCAGTCAACCAATAAGGAATCTCCACACTCAATGGCTCGCTGGTATTACTTCACAAACCACTCCCTCTGGCTTTTTGCCAGGCACCATCCAGACTTGTTTACAGACTCTAACATTTCTCTGGCAAAATGCCAGGTGCCATCCTGACTTGTTTACAGACTCTAACATCCTACACAGAACAGATAAAAGTAGAAGGCACTGAACATGTCTGCTCTGCCTTTCCTTTCTTCCCTTAAGTGGCCTCATTCACTCATTCATGAATACATATTTACTGTGTATGAAGTATGTGCAGGTGTTGTAGGCACCGGAGCATAAACCAATGAGCAATGATGAACATGAGCACCTGACTACATGGAAGTTACATTCCAGCTGTGGCAGACACACAGGAGATAAGTGAGAAAATCAGTAAATACAGGTACACTTTAGGCTGAAATTGTAGTTCAGTAGTAGAGCGCTTGCTTCACATGCATGAGGAACTGGGTTCGATTCTCAGCATCACATTTAAATAAATAAAAGTCCATTGACAACTGAAAATATATTTTTAAAAAAGGTACATTGTGTCACATGGTGATAATCATGGTAAAGATTATGAAAAACTTGGGTGGAGTAGAGTTTGGCACTTAAAATAAGGAGGTCAAGGAAGACTTCTCTAACAGTGTGGGATTAGGTCACAGACTTACCTGAAGGAAGAGACACAGGGGCATGGACACGTTGGTGAAGAGCTCCTTTTTTCCTAGGAAATGGAAACACCAAAGCCCTGAGGTCTCAACGCTTGGAGACCAGGGTGACTGGAGTTGAGTCGGGAGAGGTCTGGGGCAGAATGTGAGATTGTGGAGGTACAGGACCAGTAGGGTTGGGTCACAGTAGACGTGGCAGGCCATTGTACAGACTTGGATAAACCTGTCTTGAAGTTGTTTTGGGCAGAAGATCAACATGACATCATTTAGATTTTAAATGTAAAACAGGTGTATTGACATTAAGCTATGGGAGGCAAAGGTGGAAGCTAAGAGAGAATTCAGGAGAAGCTCTGCACAAATTCCTGGTGAGAGATGGTGCGACCTAATCAGGAGGGGAGCAGAGAAAGGGGTGAGATGTGGCTAGATGAAGGACAGGTCCTCAATGGAGAGCAGACTGGAATTTCTCATGGAGTTGTGGCACCAAACCACAGCACTGTTTGGAGACTGAGTCTATGAGATAAACTCCTGCGCACCTTGACAAAGTGGCAAGCAGTTCTGGTGATAGGTCCTCCCTCCACATCCAGTCTTGGCTCTTCCCATCCTTACACACCATGAGCTTCTGTGATGCCTGTCATGTCAGCCCACCATCCTCTCCCTAGCCTCATGCTTTGCATATGTCCCCTCTTCCCAGAGCGTGACCTCTTTGCAACCCTCACCTTAAATTCCAGCTCAAAATGCCGCTTCCTTTTTGTAACCTTCTCTTTATTTCCAGATCTGTCTAGAAGCATCTTGTCTGTGCTTCGATTTAATTGTCATAATCCCATTAAAGGAATACTTGGAATACTATAATTAATTTCTGCTTCCTCCCCCTAAATCATTAAGTTTCGTGAATGCCCAGACTGAGTCATTTTCTCTTGCTACCATAAGGCTGGCATGCCATGGGTGCTTAGTAAACATTTACTAAATGGTAAATGAATGCCTATTAATTTCGAGACTCATTCCAAAATGTGAGTAGTGTTTAAACTGTGAGCTCAACTTTAGCAATAAGACCCTCAGGACTAAAATTTTCTCTGTGGTGTGAGTGCTGTTTTGCAATGTGAGTCCAGTATAACAGTAGCATGTTTGCGTTTATGAGAGATATATACAAAAAATGTTACAGAGTTGGGGACTTCCAAGAAACTGAGAGGTCTCCTGTTAAGCCCCAGTTCTTGCAATCAAGTCAGAAAGATTTCAGACATGTTGCTGGGTAACAGAAATAGTTTATTGAAGGGCTAGGAAAAGGGAAAGGGCTCACTCTCAAGGGAGTACCTCTCCTGCACTCCAGTTTTATTGGGGATCTCAGAAAACTTCTCAGAGAGTCCTGCCCAGGTCTACCTCTTGACTTTTGATGGACAGCAGAGTGACATCAGACTTTCAAATCCCTACTGTCATGGAAACTCTAGGTCACCTTGGCCCATGCTGATCGGTTCTATTTATATTCTTGACCATATGTTCTTACAGATTTTATAGTTACGAGGAACTATCCTTACCTTCTAGAGTTTTAGGGTCACAAAAATCTTCCCCTTCAGGGTAACTTGGATTCCTCTTATCAACATTATTTTGGGCCTTCATTTTTTCTGCAGTGAACAGGTAGTTTGCTGAGAAATGTGACATATCCTGTCCACGTAGGCCAGGCAGGGCTGCAGGTAAATTGCTTCTTGGCAAAGAAAGCATGTGGGAATCAGCGCAGTGGGTCAATTTTATAGAATTATTCTCTTAACCTCGTGTTCTCACCATTCTCATCTGTCTATTCCCTAACAAAGTATCCCACAGGATTGTCTCCAATCCCTTTCACCCCAGTACGTTCTTTGAACTGGGAATACAGGAACTGGAGGCAGCCTGGCATTGAAGGAAGATGAGCCACCTGCTGTTTGGGATTCCTGTGCCATTTGGGAGGTTTCTGAAGTTAAATGAAACCGTTTACATTGACTTGATGCTATAAAACCTTTATATTATGCAACATTTGAAAGATATATGTGGGATACCACCCAGTCTCAATAAGCTAGAAATGATCCCACATTAACAGACGTACCATGTGGTCCATGGCCCATGGTTTACACTGGACACTTTGCCTGAACTACAAGATTTCTTTAGAAATGGGCACCTCTGCTTCCAATTTAAGCCTTGGCTTGGCAGCATAACCCAGGTGTTATTTGTATAACCTCATGGTTTTTCCAAAGTAAAAAGAAAAACAATACTTGGATGAAAGACTTCCATTTCACAATAAGACTCACAAAAATATATGAATAGCCCCACTGCACTTGGCCAGCTATTAGTTCTGAGCAAAGGCTTTGTGGAAAGTTAATTTCCAATGTATTTTTTAGTAGATATTGATTTAAAACCAAGGAATAATAGGATGAAGCAGATTTGAAGTAGGATCTACATATTCTTAAGAATGAGAAATACAAATTATTATGTGACTGTTCTACTCAGGCAATGTGTTAGACACTTCACATTTTTTTATCTTGTTTAATTCTGACTACAGCTTTTCAAGGTACTTTATTCTTGCTTTCCAAATGAGAAATTATAGGCTTAAGGTCCATTGCTAGTTAGGAAAAAAGAGCCAGTTTTAAAACAAAGTGCTGTCAAATTACAAAGTTCTCTACACCACACACTGATGGTTTCCTGCTTTAGTTATTTTGTACAGTGAACACTTTAATTCCACAATATATGCACTGTTTAAATAAGATTTTCATAGTGTTTATAAATTATCTTTGAGTACTGTGACCTTACCTCTCGATACGCCCCAGACACGTCTGGTTTATGCCCATCACCTTGGTGAAATTATTAATAGCACCACCTCTCACTCTCAGAATCCCCCATTCTGGAAGGTAAATTATATGGTCACCCTCTCTTGGAACTTGTGGATCACTCTTCTTATTCAGTTGCTTCCTGATGACTCCTTCTCCTAAGCTCTGGGGAGTATTTCCAACTTAGCTTCCTAGAACCATCTCTATCTTCAGAAATGCAGAAGAAAAATATTCAAACATAGTCATTATACTATGAAATCAACAAGACAATGCAAGCTGATTTTAGTTCACTGAACAGATTGACTGAAGATTGTTCCAGTTGTTCATCTGGAGAACCAGATTTAAAATGTGTTGTGCTAGAAACTATGGTATTTTCAAAAGAGAACTTTCTATATATACACACTTATGTAAAGATATGTATATATATATATATATGTATATATAAATTGTGTGTATATACACACCACATACACATGCGTGCACACACATACACACCATCACAGTGGAGTGCCGCTCTCTGTAGTGCTGGCAGTTGGCAGGCAGAGTCTCTGAGAAATTCAAATGAGGAAGAAGTTGATTCTCCGAGCCCCATGCAAAAAATAACTTCTGTGTCTCTTGAGATTTGGGAGCTTCTCTTTGATGGTAAAGCATGCTCCTGCTCAGGGTTATCCAGGTCTGAGGCTACAGAAGCCAACCTTTCTTTTGTCTTAGTAATGTCTTAGTAATGAGTGGTCATGAGAACACAGATATGAAATAAATCTTCAAAATGTGGACTAAGCAATACCCCAAAGCCATTCCATCCTTCCTAGCCACTGGCTTGCCTTTTAAGGGTAGTCATTCTTCATCTGTGTGAGTTGGTCTTGTGGGACTCCACTTCCTGTTTTGCTCTTGCTAATTGAATTCCCCAGTGGGATGAAAGCATTTCTGAGCTGGCTGGAGAGGGGAAGAACACAAATGCATAAACTGTAAATACTGATGACAACGGAATCTCATCCCTCCTGTTGTTATTTATTTTGAGATTATTTTGCTGGGGCAATAGTTTTACGTTTGACATTTATATAGGTCACAGTGAGCTAATAGCCATCTGCCATCTGGGGATTCTTTTATAATGAACATTATGGAAGACTATGGAAAAATTCTCTGGCATTTCTGATTTGCACACAAGCTGAGATGGGGTTGGTCTTTACAATATGCTATTTCAGCTCACATTAGTCATGAGCTCAAGCTAGGGACTCACTCAGATTCATACTCAGAGGTGGTGGCCAGGAGCCTGGGCTGGGGTGAGCTGAAGCTAATTTCTTCATCATTCTTAGATATATTTTTTTGGCAATAGGATGACTGGACTTCAAGCTCAGGGTTTCAGGGAATTTTAAAATAGATCTAATGGTCCCTGGGCAGGACAATGGAATTTCTATGAATCCTGATAAACCTGTGCTATAGTTTGGATCTTAAATGTCCCACAAAAGCCCATGTATTAAAGGGTTGATCACCAGCCTGTGGTGCTATTGGGAAGTAGTGGGACCCTTAGGAAGCAGGGTCTAGTGAGAGGAAGTTAGTTTATTAGGGATGTGCCCTTGAAGGGATATTGACATTCCAACTCCTTCCTATTCTCTTTTTCCTGGTCACCTTGGGGTGAATAGGCTTACTCTAGAGTGTATTCCCTGCCTTGATGAACATCTTACCACAGGCCCCAAAGCAACAACCTATCTGAGAAAGGTCTGAAACCTCCAAAACTATGAGCCAAAATAAGACTTTCCTCCTTATTAGTTGATTATCTCAGGTCTTTTGTCACAATGACAGAAAACTGACTGAAGCAGTTTGCATTAGGCTTTCAAACATGTTTTACTACATGTGGATGGAAATGGAGGTGGGTATAAGAATAACTGGAAGAGAGGAGAGCTGACTTCTGATCCTTACAAAAGATGCAAATACTGCATATAATAATTCCTATTTTCTATCTTCCTAAGGGATATATTAGATGTATTAGTTCATTACTATAATGATAAACCTGAAACAGATTATAGAGAAATGAGATGTATTTTGGTTCATGGTGTTGGGGGTGCAAGGTGTAGAGTCCTTATCTGGCAATGACTTTCTTGCTGACACAGTCCCCAGGTGTCAAAGAGCATCACATGACAAAATACAGGAACCATTCATGTCTGTATGTCTCTCTCCCTCTTCTTATAAAACCACTAAGATTTAACCATGAGGCATCCACTTTACAGTCTTAGTCTGATCTGATCACTTCCCAAAGGCCCTAGCTCTAAACAGCACAGTCAGATGTAGTCTCACCCTCTTAATTCCTCAAAATGAGGACTAAATTTCAATACATGAAGCCGTGGATGGACACCCAATCTACATCCAAACTGTAGCACTAGAGACTGAATTTTGGATATTCAAAATGATTAGAGTAATATTAAACAAAGAATGGGACATTGAGCATCAATGATTCTCTCTCTCTCTCTCTCTCTCTCTCTCTCTCTCTCTCTTTCTATATATACACATACACACACACACACACACACATACACACATTTGTGTGTGTATATATCTATATCTATCTATAGCTATATAGATATAGATATAAATATAATGAAGGGAATACTCAACATTCTATTCCTAATGACATAATGCAACATCAGCTATAATCTTGCCAAAAGAATGAACCCTCAACCTGATCAGTCCTTTGGATCCAGCTGTTAATTTAGAGGAAATACAATAATGAAATGCATCCTGAGTTTGCAGTTGGCAAAACACAGACTATAAAAACTCTTCAGGTTTAATAGCCCAGATTCTTTTGCAAATGAACTATACAGAAAAAAAAGGATAGAGGAGAGATCACTATGTTAACTGATAATGAAGAGACACATTATAAAACTTTTTTCATTGATAAGATTAAATTTTACATGAAAGGATAATTATATGGTGTTTGAACATAAAGAAAATCAAGGACATGATTAGTGTAAATTTTGATTAGTATAAATTCCAACATAGCAGCTATTCTTACAGGAAGGTAGGAGTTGTGATTGAGATGTAGAACATAGAGGGGTTTGGGGGTGGCTGACAAAGTTTTATTTTCAGACCAGGATATAAGATGCTTGCCTTAAAATATTCTAAACTTTGCTTTGTTTTGGATGGTTTTATTTTAAAATAAGAGCAAAGAAAAAGGGGGTGTGGTGGTGGTAAAGAAAGAAAATGAAGGCAAAGTTTTATACGTATGCATAACCCAAATCTAGACTTTAAGTGTAAGTAAATGGAAATATGTCCCTTGTTTTTACCTAGAATGGCTCAACATCATCATGAAAATAATTTTTCCAATACAAATATCAAGATGTTGCTTTTCTGGAGCTAATATTAAAGTTCTTGTGGAAAATATACATACAAATTATTAGGAAACAACAGAACAAAGATCTATGAAGATGACTAATCTTCTAGAAATTAAAAGATAATGCAAGATTTCTATACTTAATATATTATTGTACAAGCATGTGAATAGACACAAAGAGAAATGGCATGCAAAAGAAAGAAAATAATAAACTTGGGTGCATCTAGAGATTTAGTACAAACATGCATTGCTTAACAACAGAGATGCATTCTGAAATGTTTAATTAGGTGCCTTCATCTTTGTGGGAACATCACAGAGTGTGCTTACATAAGATGGACATCACATCATGAAGCAATATAATCTTATGGAACCACCATCATATATACAGTATGTCATTGACCAAGACATTGTTATGCCATTCATGACTGTATGACAAAGTTGGCATATCAAATCATTGAGCCTAATACAGACTTTTTAGTAATTGACCTTGAGATTAGATAGCCATTTAGACAAGGAAAAACTGATCCATTTCTCACATCACACATAAAAATAACTTCAAAAGTATCAGAGACGTATATGCAAAAGTTAAATTATATAGGTATTTTTAATAACTGAATTCCTCTTTCACCTAGTTTCAAGGAAAGGTTTTATTATTATAATTCAAAATCAAGATGCAAAAAATTGATTAATTTGCCTCATGATAAATTCTTTAAAATGAAGTATAGAACTCAGTGGTAAAGCACTGTATGCATAGCATGTGTAAGGCCCTAGCTTCAGTTCCTGGCACGGGAAGAAGAAGGCAGAGGAGGAAGAGAAGAGGAAGAAGAAGAAAGAAATGCATAACAGAAAACACCCTGAGCAAAGACAGAAGACAAACAGCAAATTGGCAGGAAATATTTGGAACATACACAAAAAATAGTGGACACATGTACAAGCAACTCTTAAAATTGAGGGGAAAACTATCCAAATTCTATAGAAAAAAGGTCAAAGCATACGTAGACAGACAGAAATTAAGCAAATTGTTTTGCAATACAAAACTATGTATGACAAAATCAGCCTACCAAGTGATCTGGGATAACGTAAACTTCTCAGGAATGGGTTCTTCAATAGTTGAACATGAAAAAGTATTCAAGTTCACTTATAAAACTTCACTGATATACACTAATGTACTCTTGGCCAACTTACCAGGGAAAGAGACACAAACCATCCCCATAATTAACATACTGTATTTGTGTATCCTTTTACCTAGTGATTAAGCCTACAGGTGCACCTCTAGTAGCACAGCAGCACACCATAAGGCTAGACACTGTATTTCAATTGCAAAAGATTAGAAATTATATAAATGCTCAAATAAAGGAAGTTTGATGAATCAATTGGTATATTCACATATTTAAGGACTGAAAAACTAAAAAAGAATTAGATTTTTATTATCTGATATAAAATGAATTTTAAGGCATTGGTTAATGAAAAAATAAAAAGCAAAACAACACATAGATAGATAATTTTGTATAAAATGGAGAAATAAGAAATCATCTTTTTTTTTAGTTTTTAGTTTTGAAATAATCTATATTTTTCCTATTTATTTTGGAAAAAGGACATTCAGACAGTATAAACCAAGGACTAATGACACCGATTATATCTGTGAGGGGTAGATATGGAGAAACAAAAATCAGTGTGCAATGGATAGGAGAGAGGGAATCCCTTTTTAGGTATGCCTTTTCACATAATGTTTTTGGAATCTTGTTATTTCTCTACAAATTTAAAAATTAAGCAACTTAGGAGGCTGAGGCAGAAGGATTACAAGTTTAAAGCGAGCCTCAGAAACTTAGAAAGGCTGTAAGTAGCTTAGCAAGACCCTGTCTGAAAATAAAATATAAAAAGGGATAGGGATTGGGGCTGGGCTTGTGGCTCAGTGGTAGAGCTCTTGCCTGGAATGTCGTGAGGCACAGGTTTCAATTCTCAGCCCTGCATATAAATAAAAAATAAAGGTCCATCATCAACTAAAATAAACAAATAAATAAAAGTTTTTTAAAAAGGGCTGGGGATATGGCTCAGTAGTTAAGCACCCCTGGATTCCATCCCAAGTACATAAATAAATAAATAAATAAATAAATAAATAAATAAATAACACCAAAGAGGATGGGAGAAAGCTCTAAAACTACTTGCAACCAGAAATAGGCAGCACTTTATTTCAATGGACTTCTATGACCACACTGAAGGGAACGTTTTATTCCATGTAACTTTTCAACAAACTGTTGTGACTATATGTACCCCTGTCTGAAGAAGAATAATGCAAACATATCTTGAACTTTTCACAGTCATTGTTTTTGTAAGCATAGGGATACAGCCAATTTAAAACTATTTTGGTTTGTCTATTGTCCTATTGAGCAAATGAATAGATACATTGTTCTTATTTGTTTTGTGAGCTTGGATTCCCACTGTAAGGTAGGAAGATATAAACCTGAAACAGAAAAGATTCAGAAATATCATTGAAGAATTATCTTGGACTAAATGTATTTATCACTATAAGTGAATAATTTTAATCATGTATATTTACTAATTCTGTTTTCCAATAGACCCTTAAAATAATGGCATTCTCAGAGTGACAGAGACCACCTAGATCTTGTTTTCTGAATACTGCTCTTCACTTAAAGGAACCAAGACTCCTTGGGAAAAGGCTGATGGTAGGGATAGAGCAAGACAGAAGAGGCGTCTGGGACTACTTGTATTGTCAAAAAGATAGAAAAGACTTTAACAAGGGGACAGCAGGCACTTGCTAAAAGACAAAGGGGAGCTTGAAGAGGTTCTTCTGGCCAAATCTGAAAGAATTTGAACATCAAAGTAAATAAAGGCAGCAATAAATTATAATCCAATGAAGGAAAGGCAAGAATATATCCTAAATCCATTGTGGGGATTGACGGAGAGTAGTCTACATACACGTCTGAAAGTACACCTTGTAAATTCTTACTAATTACAAAAGGAAAATAGTAATTCTACAGCAGAGAAGTCAAAGGTCATAATTAACATCATTAATAAAGGGCAAATAGACTTACGGAACTTCCAGATGTGGTACCCTGGGAAGAGCACCCTCTGGCAGGGACTCAGTCGAAAGGACAGAGCTAGGGTCTACTTGAGTGAAAACATCAGTGAATCCAAAATGAGGGTCACTCTGTAAAAGAACTGGCCTGCACGCTGCAACAATGTCACGTTCATGAAAGACAAAGGCTGAGGAACTGGACAGATTAGTGGACTAAAGGGGCATGACAATCAAGTGCAATAGGTGACCCTTGATTGGGTCCTGTATGGGAAAAAGGCCATCAAGGACATCATTAAGACAATGGGCAGTAGTTAAAAATGAATTTTGTGGATTTGATAGAAGTATTGCATAAGTGTTAAATTTCCTGGATTTGATAACTAGAAGAGAAGGTTCCTATGTTTATAAAATATACATTGAAGTAATAAGGGGAAACAGCCACCAAGAAAACTGCTCAAAAATTATTCAGAAAAAAAGGTGTGAGTGTGCACCATGTACAATGTCAAGAATGGGATCCTAATTAGAATAATAAGTTATGCTCCGTGTATGTCTAATATGTCTAATACTCTCTACTGTCATGTATATCTAAAAAGACCAGTTTAGAAAAATGTTTAAAAAAGAAAAAGAAAATATACGTGTGTACACAGGTTGACAGAGAACACAAATATGGCAACATTAAAATTAATGAATCTGGGACTGGGGGTGCAGCCCAGTGGTAGTGCGTGTGTTTTGCATGTGCAAGGGCTTGGAGTGAATCTGCAGCACTAAAACCAAAAAATAACAACAAGAAGAGCAATCTGGGTAAAGATTTGAGGAGACCCTTTTGTACAGTTCTTACAGCTTCTGTAAGTTTTTAGAATTATTTTAAGATAAAAATAAATTCAGACTTTCTTTGTGGGAAATTGAAAGAGGGACAGTACAAAGAGTGGGTTGTTTTAGTCCCTGTGAACACCATTAATGATATTTGATGAAGTTTTATTGTTTATCTTGTGCCAGAAACTGTGCTAGGTTTTAGGCTTTAATCTACTCTGTTCCCTCATGCCTTCCCTGGACCTGCAAGGTCAAGATGGCATTCAGTCATTTTTATCTCCTTTTGGGTTCAAAGTCTCTTTGAGACCCACTCTGTGTTCAATGTGTCTAAATGAACTAGATTCTCCCTAGTTCTAACCTTAATGATTCCAGTTCCTCTAATCCTTGTTGGTGCTTCTATGGCTGGATCAGGAGGCAGACTGCCACAAGGCCCTTTCACGGGTAGGAAGAGCAGCTGAGGTCCATTTAAAGAGGCCTAAGTTGGCAGGATCTTGCTCTTACAACCTGAACCATCATCTCTGTGGCTCTGGAGCTGCCACAAGACCTATGCAGGTGGGAGTCCCAAGCCATCTCCTCACTACAGGCCATAAAGGCTAGTTTTAATAATTGGCACTCTGGTATTTCTACTCATCCATGTTTGCACATGGTTTCAAGAAACTGTAACTCAAACATTATGTTGGACATTGCCTCTCTCCCTCACAACAGAATGGGGAGTGGGCCACTAGGGAGTTCCACCATAAGCCTAAGCCTTGTAAAGAAAATAATAAAAGGAAACCAAAGCCCAAATCAGCAGAAAGCAATTGGGATATTTAATTTTATTTTCTTTATTTTGAGTTTAACAGTTAGTCACTGTTTCTGATTAAGAAACTTCTGAGTGGGAACAAGGGCCTTTAAAGAGAAACACGTTGTGTTTTGGCAGAAAACCTTAATGACTTAGAACATAAACCTTTGTGAAAGGAGCAGAAGGCCCTGATGTTCCAGGGAGGCAGTGACTCATGTTGGAACTCTCCATCCTGTTCTTTCTGCTTCCTCCAAGGAGCAGGAGGCCTGGAATCTCCTTCCCATATAAATTAGCTGGCTGTATTGTGCCGAAGTGGAGTCCTATTTATTTTGCTAGACTGAAGCCAACCCTGAACTTGATGAGAGCCCTGTGCAGAGATGAAGAGAAAGAGGCAGTGCTATCTGAGAATCAGGTGAATTTCTCTTGCAGGTTTGGGCAATAATGATAGATGGAGGACCACTGGCAGGCTTGTGGAGACCTTGGGGGTAAATGTAGTCATTGGATATATTATTATCATTCATTCCTCCTTTACTTAAAAAAATACTGAGAACTTTCCATATTTCAGACAATGATTTCAGGGACTGGGGATAAGGTGGTTGGCAAAGGTCCCCATGGGGTCTCTCTACAGTCTATCAGGACAAATTGTCCCACAGCCAGATAACAATACAGGGTGGAAGGATTTTGAAGTCCTACAAGAATATAGGAAAGCCAAAAATCCACTCTGCTGCAGCAGGGGTTGGGGTGAGGCAATGGAAGTCTTTACAAAGGAAGTGATGTTGGAGCTGCTCCCAAAAGAATGAATACAAGTCCATGGAGATGAGGAAAACCTGAACAGGTGAAAAAGACACTCATGAAAAACCAATGTGAATAATGCAATTGGAGGGAATGACATAGGATTCTATGCAGAGAAGGTATAATACAATATAGGAAGGGTGGTTTGAAATATGATTTTGGAGGTCTTTGTGTACTAGGTTAAGGAGTTTGATTTTCCTGATCGTACTTTATAGCTAGGAAGGGCCATAAGCAGGGAAGTTGTTTTGTCATCTGTGGAGGTGGATTATAGAGGGTGTTAAAAAGTTGGAGCAGTAGTCAAGATGTGAAAAAATGAAATTTTGAATGAGTGCAGTGGTAGTGGGAAGGGATAAAGTTCATGAGCTCTGATATGTGCATCTGAAGACAATATGGATGTTGAGGATGACAGTGAGATAAGGCTCCTGAGATGGCTCCATATTTTACACTCTGCTTCCCAAAATGGAATTGAGGCATCTTACATAACAAAGGCAGAGACTGGATCTGAGCTGATCTAGAAGGCTGGATGTGTGACTTACTAAGATGAAAGAGAAAATTCAAAGACTTCAGGTTGGTAGGAAAATTTGAATGTTGAAATGGAAACAGAAACCGTACAGTAGAATCCTCTTATTTACAGGAGATTCATTCCAAGACCCCCGCTGGATACCTAAAACCATGAATAGTACTAAAGCCTGTACTACACTACATGTTTTTCTATGCATTCATACCTATGATAAAGTTTAATTTATAAATTAGTAAGAGATAAAATAGAACCAGTATAACAAAATACTGTAGTAAAATTAATGTAGTATAGAGATACTACTCTTTCAAAATATCTTATTCTGTATAAAATTTTCTTATTCTATATAACACTTTTTTAACTTAAAGAAACACTTTATGGATTCTTTTTGGTGTATCTGAATTGTCAACAGTCCTGCTCTTGTGCTTTGAAATAATTTATTTAGAAAAATAAGGGTTACTTAAATAATCGAGACTGCTGCCAACTGCCTAACGGGTGGGTAGTATATACAGCATGGATGCACTGGACGAAGAGATGATTCATACTCCAGAAGGGACAGAACAAGACCATTTGAGATTGCAACATGCTACACAGAATGGCCAACTTTAAAAACCATGAATTGCTTATTTTCTGGAATTTTCCATTTAATGTTTTTTGGGCAATGGTTGGTCCTGGGTAACTGAAACTGCAAAATGCAAAACTGTGGATAAGGTGGATCACTGTATATGTGTGTGTATGGCCAGAGATGGATCAGTTATTGACTTCAGCTCTTTACCTCATTAGGACTTTGTAGAGACATTTTAGAAACTGTCTAGAGAGAGCTGGCTTAAAAACAAATATTCTTCATTCCTGTAATTCTTAATCCTTTGCAAACAATAAAGTCACTGTTTCCAATAACTATGTGAGTTGCCACATGAGCTATCCCAGGGCATTTAACCTACTTTAGATAGGGCCATAAGATCAGCCAGGGCCAGTTTCCACACCACTCTTTCCCATACCCTGCAACAGGCAGGCCTTTGGAAACGGAAACTGGAACTTAAAATTAATTTTCCGTTTAACTGTTCTCCTCAGTTTTTGTTCCAATATGCTCACCCTGGCATCTCTCTGGTGACCTTGCTTAGTGCCTCAGCTCTGGGATTTTTGTAGTCTGTGATGAATGACCTCTACTTAGACAAACCAAAATAGGCATGTTCGAAGGTCAAGATGGTGCAAATTGTTCCTCATTTTATACAATAAATTATTTACCACAAGTTGCCCCTAAACTGTTTCTCATTGCTTATTTTTGGAGGAAGCGGGCACTGCTTGCCAACCTACCTATGTGATTTTTCACCATATGGTAGCATGGCCCCCAAACCTTGCAAATGTTAATTTCCCTTCCCTATTCCAGCTCTTTTGTGATGCATACAAATGCATATACATATTGCGGGAGCTTGAAATTGAAAGAACCATTTGTAACATGGAAATCCTGTTCTAATTGTAAGCTTTGCACACCTCCCTGTTTTCTGACCCCTCCTTGGCATGCAGTACTATTGTACATGACTGCCTTTGTCTACTGTCAGCTCTCTTTCCTGCTTTCTGACCTTCCTTCAGTGCCAGGTTCTTTGCTGGAGTTTCTTCTTTCTGGAGGGATGCCGGATGTTTGAGTTCTTAACAATGAATTTTCATAAAGTGGGGTTCTTTTATGTTGTGATACTTGCTTTGGCTTGATGATTCCCTAGTAAATTCTAGACCATTCAACAAATGCCAGTGTTTTATCATTTTATTTATATATTTTTACTTAAAAAACATTATTTGGCATAGTGGGGATTGAACTTAGGGCCTCACACATGCTAGGGAAGCACTCTACCACTGAGCCACATCCCCAAACTGTTTGGAGTTTTAAACTAGAGGATCTTCAGGAAATTTGCTCGCTTTATTTGGCCTCCCTACTTTTTTCTTTAATGGTGTTTTGAACTTACTTTTTAATGTAAAAGTAACACATAGTTATAATAAAAATTTTAGCCCTGTGGAGGTAACTAACCAGAAGTGAACTCTATTAAATCTCTTACGTGTCCTTACAGAAATTAAATGAATTTAAATACGCACATGTTTAACGTAAGTTGGATTTTATCACATATTATTTTCTGCAACTTACTTTTTTTCTCATTAAACAGTACATCTTTTCAACTTAGTGGAGACAAACAACTTCAGGAGGTAGTTTCTGATTCATTTTCCTATTGCTATCTCTTGTGAATACCTCAAATGACCACTTAGTGGTAAGAAGCATGAGAATGGAGTCAGGAGAGCCCATCAAGCACAAAGGATCAGGAAAGAACAGGGTTAAATTTGCAGGCTTACAGGCAGAAGTTGAGGAATGTGTGTGGAATTGGGATGGGTTTTAGAGGATTTGAGTAAGGTAGACTGGTACTGACCTACTCAAGACTGGTGCATCTTAAATTGTCTGGAAAAATCCTTTTAGCTCTCCATGACTTCTCCCCAGCCCCGTTTGTTCTTTGATATCTTCCTCCATGACTGTTGGGGTCAGTCTCCTATCTGCACAGGTACATGGCAAAGTGTAAGTGCATTTTTTTAAATAATTCTTTGTAAAAATTTAGAAAATGCTGTGAATATCATTTTTAACTTGTATAAATATATGAAAGAAAAAGATTGGCATATCTGAACTTAGTTAAAATAGGCAATGACTAGAAGGGGACCATTTTAATTTCTTTTTTTTAATATAGTCATAGCTGCCTTAGGAGTTTTTTCCATGATACAATGTTAGGAAGTGGAACAAATTTATTACAAAACTGCTACCATATATTTGCTTCCTTGTTTTCAGAAAATGCTTATACAAGGCCTACCACATATTCTGCCCTGTGTATGCACAATCTCAAATGCCTCCAGATAGCTAATGTCAGCCATATTTCACAGTTCAAAGAAACAAAGCTCAGAGACTTTAGGTGATTTGCCCAAAGCCTTGAACCTGGTGCTAGGCAGATCCTTGTTCAAACACCAGCCTGAACCTCTAGAATCTACGCCCTTTCCAAGATATTATACTGGTTCCCATAATGGCAACATTCTTTTAAAATTATTATTATTATTATTATTATTATTGTTATTATTACAAAGGAGAAAAGCATGCTAATAAAACAAGGAAAACAACATTAGAAAGAAAAGTCAACTGAACTTGTAACATTTGGATTAGTCTTTGAAGCCCAGTCATGTAATCATGTTGTTTGCTGCCTTTTAACAAGCAGGACACAAACTCAAGACATGAAGCCAGAGACCCTATTATAAGAGTCCACTGTACCCACAGAAAGGAAGTCTAGAAGCCAAGGAAATAGCCTTGATACATGAAGCATGGGGTTTTAACATTTCTTTGAAGTTTTTTTTTTTTTTTAATGGAAGATTCTTGTGACGTGGTTAAGATTAAAATGGAGTTAGTAAACACAAGAATTTTATCTTCCCAATCTGGGTGATTTGACAGCCCACCCCGCCTATATTTGATTTATCCGATTCCAGTGTGTCTTTAGCATTTAACTGCTCGAGTGGTTTGTCAAGGGAATGTGGTCATATTTTAATTTCTAAGGGAAATACATACTGCTCTAATGTCATAGCTCATGAAACAGCCCAAGAGATTTTTCTCAGAAAAGAAATGCATGTATATGTGCAAAATCTATGTGGACAGGTTGATTGTTTGCAAGCATGTCCACCTTTGGGCTGAGACCAAGTGTCCAAGTTTTGGCTGAGGAGCATCTCTGTCTCCTGGAGCACTGGTGGAATGGTGGGGAGTTATGACAGTCTTGCTGGTGCACAAACTTCTGAGATCAAATTAGTCCAGTCAAACCCAAGAGGGCATCTGGCTGGAGCAACTGACACTTCTCAGCAGCCTTCAGCGGCTCCGGTATGATAATGGCCAAGCCCAGCAGTGAATAACCTAATCAAGCCATTAAAGGAAACAGAAGCCCTCTGCCCTGTTTGATTTCTTCCCATAATGATATAAAGTGCAGTTTAATGAAGTCAAAGGGGTCCCGGGCCTCTCAATGTGTCCAGGCCTTTGCAGGCAGCACTATAGAGTTTGCTGCTGATGTTCATTACCAGTCTGCGTCTGGCTGCCCTGGCCAATGGGCCCTGCCTGCAAGCTACATCTTAGCAGGGGCTTTCTGGGGCAGTTTTCTGGTTGCTGCAGCCCCGCCTGCATTTTGTCTACATAAATTAGACCTTGTGCAGCATATTGGCCTGTCAGGGGACTAGGAAGAAACTGTATATTGTTTCTGGCATCCCTGAGCCCTTCTGCCCCTGACATCTGCTGTGCCTGTGACAGGGAATACATTCTTGACTCATTATCCAAGCAAGTGGAATCCCACCCTGACAGGACCATTAATCAGAATCAAGCAGTCCAGCAAATAAAAAAAGAGCGAGAGTGAACGAGCATGTGAGTGAGAGAGAGACTAAAGAAAAGAAAAGAGACACTTTCTAACTTTGGCTTTGGTGTCATTCGGGGGTCTGGACAACTAGCAATCTATCTTTCTGAGTGACAGTCCTGATGGATGGCATTATTTATGCTTTTGTGTATTAAAAGACAGCTCTGGCACTGGCTTGTCATTTTCACAGGGGTTTACAAAAAAAGTTGAAATTTAATTTGGAGGAAAAGGAGAGCAGAGATCAGAGGAGCCTGGTGAGTTGACAGTCTGCAGAGACAAGAGAGGGAACTGAGGGCATTTGGGTCCAGTGATTTGGTGGACAGAGGTGGACTGTGGATGATGAGCTGTTGTAGGTGTATTTGGTTGTGACTCTCTTGTGTCTGGATAGACGAGGGATCTCTGGGGCTTTGAAATTTAGCATATGTTAGTCATTTTATTGAGATGAATGTTTGGATTTTTGCTAAGAAGAGATGCAAATGGAAAATACATTTGAGGTTTGGGGAATGTGTTTACACATCTATACATGGAAAAAGTTTAAATTATTGTTTTCATAACTAGAGCATTGCCTGAAACTGCAACTTCATAAATACAACTGGTAATGATATTATGTAGTACATATTAAGTATTAAAGAACACATAGAAACAATGGACCCAATCAGGTTGATTAAAACACCAGGATGGGTCTATGGATATGTACTGGTGAGAATAAGAGTTTGGGGTAAAGAAAGACGTAGAGACATATAGGAATAAGAAATCCATGCACAAATTGCTCACATTCTATCATTCCTGTGACCTAGAGTAGGACGCAGGAGGGAAAGGAATAAGAATATAACTAAGAGATTACAACACTGCATATTTATAACCTTCATTTAGAACTCTATGCTCTTGAACGACCTTACACTTCCACAGACATCTGCTTTGGGGCCTGACAGCCAGAATGCATCATTTGCTTTAAATTAATAACATAAAAAGCCTCTAGTCCTTGGTTTATTCTCAATGTCTATCCTTGCCATGCTGGCGTCTTCTTCCTTCTCCCTGAAAGTCCCTCACTCTGAGCGACTGCAGTGTTAACGATATTCCCTAGCAAGGCAGCAAAGCCCAGCCCTTGTCCATGAACCTTGGAGGGGACCAATTCTGCAGCTCAAGTGGGCTCAGCATCAACTCTCAGCCCAAACACCAGCTATCATCTTATCCCTGACTCTTCCTCCTCTCCTGGAGGAGGTGTGCAGGAATTCTGCCTCTTACCTCTGTTTTTGCCAGAATCACCCTAACTGTTGTCAGTTCTAAACCTTGACCTTGGAGGATCTCACAGGGAGGTTAATGGAAACTTTGTAACATCTAAGATTCCATAGCTGGCATGGCGGAGGATGGCAAAAGAGCCTGTGAGATAGACTCTTTCAAGTTGGAGTTAGATTTAGTTTTCTGTTTTGTTTGTTTGATACTAGAGATTGATCCCTGAGGTGTTTATCCACTGAGCCACATTTCCAGCCATATATTTATATATATATTTTTGATTTAGAGACAGAGTCTCTCTAAGTTGCTGAGGCTGACTTTGAACTTGTTATCCTTCTGCCTCAGCCTCCTAAGCCTCTGGATTACAGGTGTGTGCCACCAAATCCAGCTTAGATTTAGTTTTATGAGGATAGTTTAGACCAGGACTGTGGTCTAACACCAATAATTGTTTCTTAACTTGCTCATTTAGGATGGGGGCATGTGCTCCTTTCAGGAATGAACAGGCTTGACAGACACCTCAAGACCCTGGAGTACCAGGCATTGGACCAACAGTTGGCCAATCAAGAAGTTAAGGCCATCTCAGACAAGATTTGAACATCTGGATAGAGGAAGAGCCACGAAGCTAAGTGGAACAAGCATTGCCATCAAAGAATTCTCTCAGGAAGGAGTTATTATGCTTTTGTGACAAGAATTCAGACTTTCTGAGCTACCCAATTCATTAGCAAGCCTTGGTATTCTTAGCAATAGCATAAAGATAATCATAATCACTCCTTAGCATTGTGAAGATTAAGTGTAATGACGTGTAAATTACATGACAAACATGCTGGCACATATAGATGCCCAAAGAATATCTTGAATTTGAAGGATTCATGGTCTTAAAAGAAACACAATTTTCTTCTAGCGTTTTAACAATGTCTTTAGTTTTCTATGCCTATTTGAGAAACCATTCTTTTCAAAGAATACCTTGGTCTTTCACTTATTTTTATAAAGTGTCATATAGCATCATGGGCTATGTTTCAATTTGAAACTTGAAGATTGAAAGAGCTGATAAAAGAGAATGACCTGGTTATAAGTATAAAAACTAAAGACACAATGGAGGTTTTCAAAATAAAGCATTTTTCTCTAACAGAGAATATCTCCTATGTTACTCTTTAGGTCACATAGAGCAGGATTGACATGAGGTGAACATAGAGTGACTATGGGGCATAGTCCTCTATGGCTCCAGGAGAAAATCTTGCTTTTTCAGGAGGGATGCTACTCTCAGAGATTCCTGCAGAAGTTTGGGATTAGCTCCTCCAGGGACACCAGCATGAACTGCTGCTTCACACAGTGAAGAGGAGTTAACCCTTCCAATGGTATAACTTTAAGACAAGTCAATTAACATCAATGAGCCTCAGTTTCTTCATTAAGAACATGGGAGATGATCCTATTTCTTTATAGAATCATTCAATTATAGATCTTACATGAGGAGAGGCCAGCTCAGTATAGTGCTTGGAGTACAGGATTGGCAATAAGTGGGCATATTATTATTGCCATAGTCTGGCATTTGGAAACCACTGGGCATTGACCCAGGGAAAGTACCTTTAGTTGTAACTCTCCCCAACACAAATGTTCTTTAAGAAAATACTAGTATAAATGGCTTTACTTACAGATGGTTTATCTCCAACTGAGTCCTTCAGGTTGAATATACTGAAAATTCGAGTCACTCTTAACAAGGACAATTAGAAGAAAAGGAAACTGTGGGCTGAAGAGAGAAAGGACATAAAGTGGAAGAGATACTAGGAAAATAAAGATATTTGCAGTGCTTCTTTAAGACAAAACCAAACTTGGCTTTGGGATACATTCTTGTGCTCTTTGCAAGGTGGGAGCTGAGACTTGAGGAAGGGAAAGGTCAGGGTGAGGTCAATGTTTGCCTGTGTACTGTGTGGAGTCACTGGGGGAACGGGGCTCCAGCATGCAGGGGAGGGTGGCTGATAAAGCTTCACTTTTTCCATTACAGGAGTCCAAGTTCCGCTTCATCTCTAGGTTCATGGTGGACTGGGAGAAGGGAGCCAATAACTCTGAGTCATCTCAGACAAGATTTGAACATCTGGATAGAGGAAGAGCCACAGGAGGGAAAATCCTTTTGGTATCCATATTAAAAGACACTAATTAAAACACATTTATATGCATCTCACTGTAACTGAGAGGGAGTGGAGAGCCTGAAGACATTCTAACATGGCGGGAGGCTGGAGTAATGGAATTCAACTGTAGAGCTGCCAATAGTCATAATTAAACATCTGCAAATTGTCTTTTGATAGTCTCTTTAGTGAATTGTCTTCATTATTTTAGCAAACCTGAAAATTCTCTAAAAGGCTTTTATTTATTCTCCTTGTCCTCCCTATTCTATTTCCCCCATAATATTTTAAGCTTATCCTTTATAAATTCTTGTACTATGGGGATTTTTTTTTTTTTGGCTTAGAAAGAAAATTCTATAGACATCTGTCCCATTTTTTTTTCAGGGTAGGTGGGTGACTTCCTGTTGAACAGGTGAGCTGATTGCTTGTGGACTGGACTGCTCTGTCAACAGCTGGCCCTGATTATCATTTTGGTCTTCTCTGGGCCGATGCTAAGCATTTGAACTCCTCTCTTTCCTGCTTCCAATCCTTGGACACCCATTTTAAAAGTCCTGCTATACTGCTTTCACCGGTCGTTGAAAAATGCATGCAAACCAGCCTAGTGTCTGGCCCTTACTATAAATGGTTTCTATTCTTATTATCATATTCCTATGAGAGCAGTGATCAAGTACAAATGGAAGGACTAGAGCTGATAAATTTTACCTGATGGAGAGTGAGAGAAAAGCCATGTGAAGCTGGAAGATGAAGCAGACCATCTCAGAAAGAGGTTCTATCATTATTTATGTCCAGAGAACAGTTAAGTGGTTTCTATACCAGGTGCCAGAGACAGAGATGGGAAGACAGTCCTTACTATCACAGTCCAGTAGAGGAAATAAATGCACAACTTACGAACTAAGTTATTGAGACAGACACAGAAGAAGAGAGATATTTGCAAAGAAAAACTTCCTAGGAAACCCCTTGGGCCTGTTGGCTGGCCCAAAGTGGCCATCTCTTTGGACAGTGGGAAGTAGTGGAGTCTTTTACTATCTGATAAAGGAACTTGCTGTTGTTTTCAGTTCAGAAGTTCTAAGGCCTGAGTAGCTGCCTAGGACAAATCTCAATTAGGCAGACAGTTTTCTTCTAGGTCCCTGAAGTTCATTTGGTGGACTCAGCTGTTTGTAGAACTTAAGGGAATTATTCATTAACATCGGTAAGAAATGCCTGACTAACATCTGGCTTGTTGGGGGCTGGGCTTGACTAATTCCACTTGGAACAACACCAATATTAGTTCTGCTTGGATTAACACCAGCACTAATGATGACATAAGACTCTTACTTCATTAGCCTGATGAAGGGAAAATCTTGCCTGTTCAGCCCAAGCCAAAGAATAGAGCCCACGTCCAAGATGCAGGAGCTGAGCCTAATGAGCAAATCAAGCTAACTGGACAGAGGAAACAACCCGAGCATGGAGGGAGGGCTGCTTTTGGAGTGTTAGGAGGGATACCCTGAGCCGAGACAGCTGCGATGGGTAAATCTAATTATTTAAGAAGTTATAGGGGTTGGAGGCATGCTGACCCAAGTCTTATTTTTTAGGAACAGTTAAAACAATGTGAGAACTGTTTTAACTTTTATATTTCAAATGTTCAACAACCTATTATGAGAGATGGCCTGTGCTCAGGGAATAAAACCATCAGTAGTTTGATTTGCAGTCTTATTTCTTCCTAACTCCCACCACTGGCTACAAACACACACATACTTCTAGATAGATGGCTTCTCTGTTACCCAGTTAGACTGCAAATATGTAGTAAGTATATGCCATAAATCTTGCAAGGAACCAGAGATCTAGCAGGGGACAATGTAGCATGGTTTCTAAGCTTCCAGGTTTCCTCGTAAAACTCACATTGGAGTGGGCAAAACCAACAGGTAAACTTAAAATTGAAGACTGACATACAGGAGATGGAATAGTACTTCACTCAGACGGGCAGAAGGTGGGCAAGGAAATTCTTGGTGTTGGGTCAGCAGAGTTGTTTGGGGGAAGAATACAGGGGAAGGATGCTCTGGCAGAGAGATAGCTACTCAGAACACTTTGGAGGAGGAGCGTTAGAAGTGGAAGGGGTCAAAGACGACTGCTAAGATTTGCAATAGAGCTGGAAGCAATAAGAACCAGAATGAGAAACAACCCGGAATCTAATCATCACCTGCCAGTTGGATTAAGGAGTTTGTCAATCACTCTGTCTTAGATGACTACCTTTAAATTCCAGAACCTTGAATCAAGGGTCAGAAGGTCATTTCAGAAAAGAATTGTGAAGTCCTACCAGCCGACATGCTCCCACTATTCTTTTCTTGGGTTTAAGATGTTTCGCTAAGCCTGTGGCTTTGTGGATTGAATTCAGATTACTCTACCTTTCTTTGTTTCTCCCAACCTGAGAATGATAAATGTTGAGAGCAATGGTTATGTTCCTCTTGTCATTTTGACCCAGACATGACCAGGACACCAAGCCATGGCTGCCATCCTGGCAAGGCCAACAACCCAGATGCTACCCTTGGATCAGGAAGAGACCAGGGAATCCCTGAAAACAAGACCCGTATTCTTTGGCGTCTGGCTGCCTTCTCCTCATAGTATTTCAAAACTGAGCCCCAACATAATAAAGTTTTACTCATCTCAACTGTTTGAGAAACACTTAAGTCTCAACTGCATGTTTATATAAATATAATTGGGTCTCTGGTTAAGTATGTCAACAAACTTGCTATGACTATCTTATCAGATGCCATTAAGTACTTCCCATGCCTGAGAAGGTATTTGTCCTTTTGTTTATATATGGTATTAGGAGACACTTACATTAAATGAATCAAATAGCCCCACGAGCTCAGCATCCACGCCAGACCTTTAGCAGCCAGCAGAATTCATTAGTGTAGTGAGAGGCTGTTAGTCTTATTCCAAAAACCAAACATCTAGTTAAGGCAGGATTTGAAGACTACAACTTAATTTCCCCGAACAAACAGAAGGCAGTCTGCTGGTGTAACTTAGTTGAGTTTATTGCAATTGACAATATTAAAATTAAAAGAAAAAATAGTTCTTTTTTTTTTTTCCACTGACTTAATGAAATGGAAAGGGACAGTCAGCAAGGACTGGTGATCTTGTTGTGTTTCTCTCTTCATGGCAGAAAGCAGGCTGGAGGCCCACTGTGGCCTGTTAACTCTGCCTGTGTCCTTAGCAGCAAGGAAGCTTGAAGGGAGAGGCAGTGGGAGCAGCCACATGGAAAATTCTGGGCTCTGAGTTATCCCACTTTCCCTGTTCCTTTTATTTCTGAGAGTTCCAAACAAGAGTTTTTGAGCATTCTGTTCCAACCCCTGGTAATAAGAGCAAATTGCTATGAATGATTAGTAGGATTTCCATGAATGTAAAAGCCAACAAATGGAAGGATTGACAGTCCAGTTTTATTTTTTTTTCATTTTTTTTTGTATTTTATTTATTTATTTTTTAAATTTTTATTGTTGGTTGTTCAAAACATTACATAGTTCTTGACATATCTTATTTCACACTTTGATTCAAGTGGGTTATGAACTCCCATTTTTACCCCGTATACAGATTGCAGACTCACATTGGTTACATATCCACTGTTTTACATATTGCCATACTAGTGTCTGTTGTATTCTGCTGCTTTTCCTATCCTCTATTATCACCCTTCCCCTCCCCTCCCCTCCTATCTTCTCTCTCTACCCCATCTACTGTAAATCGAGGATTTCTCAACAGTAAGAAAAATATGTTCCATGTAGTCTAGTTTAGGAGGTGACCATAGCAGTTCAAATTTGCATCAGAAGCAAGATATTTGGAAGGAGTAATTGCTGCTGATGATTAAAAATAACAGAGTCAATTCTGAGTTCCCCATTTAAAGAAGGTCATCTGGGATACCAGCTGGATTCCAAGGTATATTGAAGTTAGTATTACTTTCAAAGGGATTCAATGTTGATATGGTGACTTTATTTTAAGCATATGACATTGCTCATTTGTTTAGTTCTGAAACTATGTGGAGTCCTCACTGGCTCTTTTCCTAAAAGAGGAAAGTGGGACTCAGAGAGATTAAGTAACTTTCCTAAAGATACACAGCTGAGTACTGGAGCTGGGATTCTAGCTGTTTAATTATGATGCTCCCAAGGGGCATGGGAAAATGTGATGGGATTTAATGATTGTTTTAATTTATATATAATCTATATAACTACTCTTTTTAGGTTATTTTATAAGAAGTTGGAAACATCAACTTTATGGGCTTTCCCACTGGATGGTCTATTATGGATAGATGTTCCTCCCTCTCATTCCTTCTCACCCCATCCCCCATTCTATAGTCTGTGGAGGGGTTAAAACCCTTGCTGTTCCAGCACTAATTTGGTCACTCCTGTGCAAAGGAGACACACACACACACACACACACACACACACACACACACACACACACACCATGACTCTGCAGAAGACTCAAGAGATTTTTCACTTAGAGGCTCTAGTAATAGGCTTGGGTGCCATAGAAGTGGGCCTGAGACTGGGCCAGGAGTTGAGGGCTTGTCGTTTCATGTTCCTTCAGTTAGGAAACAGCCAGGCCTCCTGGGCAGATCATCAAGTGCCTTACATGGACATGTCCTGAGCTTCCAGAGGGTGTTCCAGGAGTGCTCCTCCTCATCCTCAAGGAGATTGCAGCCTTTGTATCTCTTAAACTTTGCCCCACAAATCCCTTCTTCCCACTCTCATTTTCTGACATACTACTCCTCCTTTACAACGCATTAAATCTCAACAGTTGAGGTGTAAATTGTCGTACTTCTATTGTTTCCTGTAACTCGAGTGTCTTTCCACTCCAGCCTAGTTTGCTTACTCAAAAGTGGGAAAATGAACTTCCATGTCCTTCAGGTAGACTTGGGGGTAGGTTGTGCACACAGAGAAGGTCTTCTCTAAGTCGCAGTTCCCTATCCCCAGTGTTGTGGTTTCGATGTGGAGTCTCCCAAAAGCTCACATGTGAGACAACGCGATGTTTGAAGGATAAATGTTTAGGTTATACTCTTAACATAATCAGTGAATTAATCCCTGATGGGATTAACTGGGTGGTGATTGGAGGCAGGTGGGTGTGGCTGGAGGAAGTGTATTTGGTGAGTGGAATCTCTCTGCTTCCTGATCTCATGTGAGCTGCTTCTCTCTGCCACATGCTTTACCATGATGTTCAGCCTCACCTGAAGCCCTAAAGAATGGAGCCAGCCTTCTATGGACTAAAACTTCTGAAACCATGAGATCCTAAATAAACCTTTCCTCCTCTGCAGCTGTTCTGGTTGGGTCCTTTTAGTCACAGCAGTGAAAAAGCTGACTAAAACACCCAGAATGTCTAAAAAATTAATTACATCTCATTCTGTAAGGATGAGTTTATTGCAAAAGAAACAAAGCAAAACAAACAAACAAACAAATAAACCTTCATTGTGCCTGCATAAAATAACATTTTTATTCCTATTAATAAACTTTGACCTTATTGTGCTAAACAAACAATTACCTGCAAACCTTCCTTATACACTTTGGATAACATTATTTCAAATTCTTTTTCTGCAAATCTGACTTTTCAAATTCCTGGACTTCTCCCCTACCCACAGAATGGAACTTCAAGGGCTGTGTGTTTAAGAGTTTATTATGACAAGGGGAAGGGTCTGTGTGTGTATTTTGGGGGGAGGGCTGGAGAGATCATGACTGCATTATTTTCATTACCTACAAAGCCCTCGTGGTTACTCACTGGTCTATCAACTGTCTCAATCTCCAAAGTAACCCAGAATCACTCTGCTTCCCATTTCAGTTTCACAGTAAACTCAATTTTGAAATTTCTTCTCAGCCAAGTAATATAAGTCTGCTGTCTTTGTGGTCTTGCATACTGGAGGCTCTTGCTACCTGTGCAGTCTGGATAGAGGCCAGGGTTGGATCTCTGGGGTTTTCCTCTTTGCAGACTTTCGATTCTTGGTTCAAAATGCTGATGTAATCCATCTATATTAGTTTCCTAGAGCTGCAGTACAAATGACTACAACTTTGGTGGCTTAAAACAGAAATTTATTCTATCACAGTTCTAAAGGCCAGAAGTTAGAAGTTAAGGGACATTCTTCTTACAGAGGCTCTAGTGGGGAACCCTTCCTTGTTTCTTTCACCTTCTGGTGGCTGTTGGCATCTTTGACCTGATGCATATCTGTCTGCTCCTGTGAACATGGGTCTCAGAAGGGCCTCTGCCTCTCTCTTATACATGTGATTGCATTTGGGGCCCACCCCAATTACCCAGAATAGCTCAAGATCCTTAACTGAATCATCTCATTTGCCATACGAGGTAATATTTGCAGGTTCTGGGGATTAGGAGGTGGTGATGGCTAGCACTCAACCACCATGCTCTCTGCTTGTCCTGCCTTATTCACACCTCCTGTCATCACTTCTTTTAGTGTGGCATGTCCATTTCTTCTTGAGTTATATCACTGAGAGGTTTTCTGTCCCCAAAATTATCTTAGGTCTTCTCTGATCCCCGAGGCAACAGAATGACCTTGTGCCTTATAGGAGGCCACCCTCTGTCTCTTGCTTGTTTTTCTTCTTTTCTTGCCAAACAACTGTTAGATTCCAATGTGAAAAATCAGAGCCTTTGGCTTTTTCCCAATGGGCTGTGATGTGTGTCCCTCTTTTCTTGATCTCTCCCCTCTTTAGCCCTCCCTAAGCAATGACAACTCTCCATAGCAACATCATCCCATCCACATCAAAGGCTGCAGCACTAAACAGAAATGTTCCTTGGTCCCAGATGATGAACATCAAGAAAGATTAAGAAAAGAAACAACTAGTAGCTTAAGGAACATTTCCATCTTCTTTAAAATTATTGATTTCCCCTGAGCTAAATGCATTAGAAATAAAGTGAGAAAAATGTTCAGTTCATACAAAGCTATTAAGTCCCAGAAAACAAAACTTTGGCTGGTGAGGAACTATATCATTTCTAGACAAGATGTTCTCTAAGATAAGGGATAGCAAAGAAATACCATCTAGCAATAATTTAGATCTGGGGGCCAGGAGACCTGGGTTCTATTATTCTCTCAGTGACAAGTTATGTACCTAGGAAAAATTATTTGGTCTTTCTAAACCTTAGAATCCTCATTTGTAAAATGCGGATAATAATATCAGCCTTGATGCCTCCCAGGGCTATTATGAGAATCAAATGAAATGATAGTTCTGTGAATACTTTGAAAATCAAGAAAAACTATGATGTAATTTAGGGTTTTCTTCTTTCAAGTATCAGGGAGCTTGAGCTTGCTTCATATAGACGATCCTGAACCCGGACTTCATGACATGAGCTTAATCTTTATTTCCTCCCCAGAAAGTCACTCGGTTTAGAATTTGCAAATATAACTGTGAATCATAGGCCTTGCTCTTAATGTACATGTGATATCTCTAGTAAATATTATGATATTTAAATCTCAGTTTCTTCATCAGCAGAATGGGGATACTTCTTTCTGTTCAATGTAATCAAGTGAAATAATGTATTAAAAAACACTTTTTAGAGATTGAAAATTACTATGAAAATTGAAGGTCATGGTATTAAGATGATTGAATACTCATTACCCTTCTCTTCTGATGGCCTGAACAATTGGGGTGAGCTATCAGATAGACTTCTTACCTGCTCCTGACCCCAGGAGTTAATGGTCGTTATTGTAGTTCTCCTCCTTTACTAGTATGACAGTGGATATGGGCTGGGAGTAGAAAGACACGTAAGATTTGTTTCTTTTATGTGTCTCACCAACTGAAGGAATATATTAGGATGGGTTAGCAGTTGGAATAACTAACACATCTCTGCAGGCATAATACAACAAAGTGCTGTTTCTCATACTGGAGTCCAAACCAGAGTGAAGGAAGAGGAGAGTGGGCTGTGTTCCACACCATCATTTAGGCCAAGGCTTCTGTCTGGGCTTTGCCATCTTTTAGGCTTCTAAATATTCCATTCAGCCTGTTGATGAGCCTGTTCGACAATGTGGGGGATTTTAGTGGTTAGTCCTCGAAATGGTACTCAATGTTCCCATCCACACCACCTTGGCCAGAACTCAATACCTGGCCCTACTTTAAGATTAATGAAGACACCAGTGGTGTATCCAGTATGCATAGGAAAAAATGCACTTGTTGGTGAATCCTAATAACCTCTGCCAAAATGGAATAGTTTAGGTTGATTTAGAGACATTTAAATTAGGATCAATTTTCCTTGGTCCTTAGCCAAAGACAATAGACTAAATCTAAAAGGTATTAGGCATTACTCAAAGTAAGAGAGAGCGAGCGAGCACATGAATATTCCATATCTTATGGATGGGTGAGATCCTTAAAATTTATGTAATTCAGTTCTTTTAAATGTAAATGCATTTCTTATCAAATCATACATCATTGAAGAGTACACCGGTTAAGATATAAGGCTTGAAGTCACATAGCTTGGTACAAATGACAACTCATCATAGCTAGCAGAACAACCTTGACAAAGTTACTTAATCCAGTGTATTTAAATCCTTTTCAATAATTGATCATATTCATATAGTACATAATTAGTACTTATATAGATAGAAATGATTATATAATACATACACATATATGTATGTGTTATATATGCATACATACATAGGCTGATAGGGACCAACTTAGTTGATTTTCTACCTAGCAATGGGTCATGTCCATCAATTTGAAATCATTGATTTAATCTCTCCATAGTCTCACTTTCCTCAACCAACAAATGGACTTGTTAGAAGGATCAAACCAACTAATTCTCATAAAGAATTTCACACACTGACTATTTCATTCATGTTCACAATTATTACTATTATTTATTATCACTTGAAATTGTATCTTGCCAAAAGTTGTACAACTACTAAGAGGTAGAAACAGAATTCAAGCAAGGAATTATTATTTTTCCATTTTAGTGCTATGGGATCATTCCAATTTAATAATTTCTTCTCTCTTTTCTCCAGTCAATCAAGTAGGAAGCGTTTACTGATTGCAAAACATGCAGCAAGCACTGCGATAGCACTGGGGATATAAGGCTGAATAAATCAGGGCTTCTGTCCTTACGCAGCTTGAATATCTGAAACTGTGCTGTGCACCACAGTGGCCACTAGCCATATGTGGCTATTTGCATTTACATTTAAATCAATTAATATGAAATTAAATTAAAATTTCATTTCCTCAGTCACACGAGTCACACTTCAAGTGCTCAATAGCCACATATAGTAGCTACCATATTCGACAGCCAGTTGGATAGAGGAATTGGAGAGAGGTTCTATGTGGGCATCACCTGACCCAGTTTCTCCCAGAGCACTCTGAAGGACATAGATTTCTTTAGGCATTGAGGAAGGGTGTAGGTTGGAGCACAAGAGGCATGACTAAACTAAGCTCTCTGATTTCTTCCTCTGTAAGTGGACAATTTGCTGTTTGCACATCTGGAGATGCTTTCACATGGAGTGTGATGAAAGTACTGATATTTCATATCTTTAACTGACAACTAACTCTCCATAAAGGTTTCCTTTATGTCCCAGGGAAGCAAACTTCTCCCTCATCCTTCAAGATCCAGTTCAGCTCCTCAACTCCTCCTTTCCTCTGTGCTAGCTCATTAGACAAAATGTCCCAAACAAGACATTTGACACTCCCAAACAAGATGTCCTCTTCTCCTTTGACACCCCCTCCCCACCTATTTTTTTCATTAGATCTTGATCACACATAAACTCGTGTCAGTTCTTGCCTTGTTGAATTGTACTGGCCAAGGTGTGTGCCTAAGAGAACAGGTACCACATACAATGTCCATAGAGAACATTGTAGTAGATAGAAAACAACCTCCCGGTGATGTCCAGGTTCTAATCCCTGTTATTTGAGGACAAATTACAAAGCAAAAGGGTTTTGCAGATGTGATTATTAAGGATCCAGAGAAGGGAAGACTATTCTTTAATTTTTATTTGAGCCCAATGCAGTCATTAAGGTCCCTCTAAAAGGTTCAGCATGAGGGGAAAAGGTGTGACAAGGGAAGCAGGGGTTGGAACAATGTGCTTTAATGATGAAGGAAGGGGCCGTGCACCAGTGCACACAGGCAGCTTCTAGGAGATGGAAAAGGCAGGGCATGAATTCTCCTCTCGAATATCCAGAAGAAAAACGGCTCTGCCAACACCTTGATTTCAGCCCATACGACTCAATTTGGTCTCATGAACTCCTAAAGTGTATGATTAAAAAATGTGTGTTTTATTCTAAACCACTCAAATTTTGGTAATTTGTTACAGCCACAGTAGGAAAGTAATACAGACATGCTCAGCAAACACTTGTCTGCCTGGATTAGGCCTTGTGAGACATTCCACAGTCTGATATAATTTTGAACCTATATTGCAAAACAATGAAATGGCCATGAAATTTTTATGTAATCTGTAAGACAAGTATGGTTAGATATGGAGAGCCTTAGAGGCTAAGACTGCAGCCTTAGCCTGTTTTCAAGCTGAGCAGAGGTTCTAGGCCTCAGCCAGGCTTCCAGCTTTCGAAGTGCTTGCACTCCGCATGGAGATGTTTACAAAGACTATCTTTCTAGCTGCCAGCATCTGCCAAGGGGCTATCATTTATAATTCAGTTTAGGCTTAGTGTGGGCACAGCTTCTGCCACCAATGTCACATGGCCTATCCAGCCATGCACGGCAGCCCCTCTTTTCCTGCTGGATACTCTCTCTCGAGGTCTTCCGTTGGAAACAACCCTGTTATTCCTGTTCACGTCAGAAGCCAAACAGCCCAAGTGGTAAAGGGATCCAGCTCTGTCTGGTTCACGGTTGAGATGGTGGTAGTTAAGCAGATGTCCTCCATGCCAAGGAAACCCAAGTCTGCCAGAGAAGTCAAATTTAAACAGGAAGGTGGAGAAATGATCTTCATTAAAAGCATACCTGCCACACGGTTTCTTCAAGCCAATTTGGCACGGAAACTGCCTCCACTGCTTTTAATAGGTGTGAACTGATGTTTTATTTAACTGTCCACCTTCTCCTGGCTCCTCATTCTGCTTAGAAAAATAAAGGTCTTAAAATTTATTTCTGATTTGGCTGGCCATGAGTCCAGGCTATTCCCAGGGCGAAGGCCTCAGGAAAACATTGGGAAGAATCCTCATTTTTCCAGAATTAGGTATTTCATTCAAAAACTACTCAGCCCCTATGAATCATGTTTGGAACCATTTGAACTTTGTCTTTTGGGGGGGATATGGGAGCTTATTTTTGTTTTTTCAGTACTCTTGATTTTTTTTTTTTTACCCCCAGTGGTTATCCATTAATTTAAATGTCCTTACTTTTGTTGGGTGGATTTTTGTAATGTGTATGTTTTTCTTTAAAATATTTTTACCTACCCAATTTATAATTTTACTAGTATAAGTATCAAGTCAAGCTTTTGTTTAATTTTTATAATTTTTTAAACTATAAATTAAATTTATGTTTTTACTGATACATAAAAGCATAAAATTGGTACATATTTATAGGGTACTGTGTGATGTTTCAGTAACATGTATATATCATGAAAGTTATTTAAGTTTTACTAAATCTGGAAACATACCCCATATCACTTCTAGTATTATGTATTTGCATTTTTTAATTTGTTGGTAGTTAGTGGATTTGTTTTACTTTTTGGATTAAACAAAACTATAATTTATTTTGTATATTTTCCTTAAATTTGTTTACTTCTTCTTTTTGAATAAAATATGGTTTATACCAGTTTTTATTTAGTAACTATGTTGTTTAAGGCTTTGAATCTTCCTCTGAGTGAAATTATGTTTTCATTCAGTAAGTTTGATCATAAGGGTGTGCTTTATTGTTATTTAATATGTTTTAATCATGATTTTGACATTCTGTGACCTTAGATTTTTAATTAGAGTTAGAAATATTTTAGTTTGTCAATTATTATAGTTTTATTGTTTCTCTTTGTAGTTAAAAGGTTTTGAGTAATTTTGGGAATTTAAATTTTGAAATGTTTTACATTTTATACATTTTTACATTTTCATATGCTACATTTTGTATGTGTGTGGTTCTTGGTATTGGACCTAGGGGTACTCAACCACTGAGTACATCCAAGACCTTTTTTATTTTGAGGCAGGATCTCACTAAGTTGCCCAGGCTGGTCTCAAACTTGGGATCCTCCTGCTTCAGCCTCCTGAGTAGCTGGGTATACATTATGTATACACCTGGGACACCCCACCCTACTTGACGTTTTCTGCATTTAAAAAAAAAAAACAACTAGGTTTTACAGGTGAAAAATATGTATATTTTGTTTTCCATATATGGAAGTTTGTTATATAGTGTTTGAAATGATACAATATACATCACACCTTTGTTGATTATAAAATTCAAAACAAGTATATTTTATTTTAAATATGAAAGGCTTTTTATACTTAATTCTGAACAATATTGAAGTTTTCTACTCCTAGAGTGTTTCTGTAAAACTTTCATTGCATTTTAAACGTTTTTATTTTATATATTTTAGTTCTATTATATTTGATACAAACAATAGAATTGTAAGTTTATTGAGTGATACATCTTCATCTATATAATTGCCTTCTCTTTGTCCCCTTTAATCCTTTAGTTTGGAATTTAAATTTGTAAGACAGCTTCTGAAACCACAGTTCCTTGTACATTAGTCATATAGTGCTTTATTATTCTCTTTCTCACAAACTCCACCCTCCATTTGTAGGGTGAAGAAACAACCTGCCCCTGCAGAGATCTCTTTCTGGTCAGTGTTGAGAAGCCAAAAAGTAAAACCAAAGGTTAGTGCTAGTAGCATAAGTTTATTCACTGATCAGAGAAGGGAGAAGGGAAAGTCTGGGCCTGCAAATCAATTCCTTAGCCTATTGGGATGGAGAAGTCATAGATGTAGGTTAAAATGAATGAGAGGGAGGGATCATCTAACAAAAGGGAGGAGTTCATGTATTTTCCCAGAACTCAACCATCTTCTTCCACTTTTTATGGTCTGGTGCTTCCTGTCATGGTGCCTGGTAGACTGGACACTTGGTGTATGGTAATTTGATTGTGTAATGAAATTAGAAGTGTTTTAGTGTTTTCTGGCAGTCATCTCGGATCCAAGGGGCTTGGTGAATCCCACCTGAAGAGGAAATTTGGCCTTCAGGCATTTTGTTCTCAAAGATAAACAAGATTAGGGCTGAGTAGAAATTCAGCTAGGTCAGTAGGCAGTACATTGGGAACAGTACTTTCATTTATTTGCCATGTGTTGGCTTATCTTTTGAATTTCAGTCTTAATGAATTTTATAGGTATTTTTTTTGTAGACTGGAGTTTTCTTTTTCTAAAAGAGCAGGCTATGACATGCTGTGCTAACTATATGACGTATTAAAGTGTAGTTTTCAGACTTGCCTAACCCTCAATAACACCGTTTTATAAAGCAGTGGTTCACCATGAGTTACTCCATTTTGAGTACAAATGCTGAGGTAGAATGAATCTACATCTTGTTTGTACGAGTCAACAACCACCATCTGCCTAGAATAACCATAAGGCACAAACTAATAAATTAATTGTGCTGATAAAAATGGCCACATGTAAACTGATAAAAGTATTCAGAAGCACATGAGTGCATGGGCATATTAGACTTACATAAGAAAAATCAGACCCATGAGTTTATTGAACACACTAGTCCATTGAATGAAGCAACCCTGTCTGTCACCTGAGGTCCTTGAAAGAAGGAGCATCCCAAGACTGGACATGGTGGCACAATGACCCCACCATCACCTGGTCACTCATCCCAAGCCTTGCCTGGGAACATCACCACGGCAGCAAACCTCTGATCCTCTATCCTTGGGCTTCAGCATGGTTCTTTCTGCCTGGGACAACCACCCACACAGTTCACTGCAAACTGACCTCTCAAGCTGACACTCCAAGCTGACATTCTGAAACTGCCGTTTGTCTGTCTGGACCACAGCCTGGAATAAGTTCCTGCACTTTGACAGCTCTGCACCCTGAACAAGTTCTTCAGTCTTCAGCTGGTTCAAAAGTCTTATCTACAGTGACTCTTTGCATTCCTATCTGCTCTTTGCTTTAGCTCTTAGTTCAGCCCCTCAGACACCTGTGGCTGCCTTAAGTCTTCAATAGCCTTTCTATAGCGCACATGTGCAGGCACACACACACACACACACACACACACACACGTAAATTGTTATATGTGACTTGAGATATTAGTAGTGAAGATCAGAGTAAAAGAACTTATGTTTGACTTTTGGGTTACCCATGAGTATTTGGTAAATTCTGAGATTGTAGAAAGACACAATCATGTTTGGTCTATGTTCACTATAAACCCCAATCTAATAGTTTCTTCACAAATAGGTAAATTAGCAACTTACTTTTGTTTATAAAATATATATTTGGTATTATATTCTGCCATCTTATTTTTTTATGCTTTCTCTCTTGTATTATGTTTCTTCTTTTTTTAACTTTTTACTTTTATATTAACATATTTTACAGTTGCCACGAGCTCCATACTTGCCTCTGTGTTTTTTGCTGTGTTTACAATTCCTGTTGGGCAACTTTCTTCTGGTTGTGAATATTGGATGTGTTTAACAAATGCACCAAAACTTGCAATTATTACTTGAAAATTGAGAAAGTAACTAATGGTGATTTTTTCTATTACTGATGAAGAAATTATGTCATTTAGACTTCACAGTTTGGGTTTTGTTGTTGTAGTCTTGTGTGGATTTCTAGTAAATTTTTTATTACTACATTAAATTATGTTTCAGTTATTACTTTCTCTATTACATACCTTGCCTTTAAACAATTAAATGTTTATTTTTTTCAACATAATTAGCAAAATTGCTTGGGTTCAATTCTGCATTTATATAAATGTTCAATATTACCTTTGCTGGAATATTCTTTATTTATGACCTCTGTACTTTAACTAAATTTTTAGTTTAGACTATTCTCAAGTGAATTTTTCAAGGGGTGCTATGCTTCAGTCTTTGAATTTGAGTTTCCATTGTTAACACACATAAAACACATACTCAGCTTGGCTAGATATAAAACCTTTGTTTCACCTTTGCCATCTCTTCAAATTCTGGATATCATGCCATTTCCTTCTGAAATATTTTGAGATCACCCTGCTTGTTTCCCATTGTAAGTTATTTTTCCTTAGTGATGATAGCTCTTTTTCTCTTTATTTTTGAAATTTGGAAGATTCATAGGGTATATCTTAAATCTTATTGGAATTTTGGTAAATTCAGTGGGTCAATTGAAAGCTCCATTAACTTTAGGGATATTTTATTTTGTGTCTTCCTACTCATTCTATAATATTTGTTCTGTTTTTTTTTTTCTTAAAGCCCCCTTATTTCACATATACATGTTTTCTACCTATTCTCTATAAGTATCACTGTTTTTGGTATTTTGTGGTTTTTCTACAGAGTCTGGAGTCTCTCTCTCTCTTCCTTTCTTTTCCTTTCTCTTTTTTATTCAAGTCTATATCTATGTCCTTGATTCTATTATTGTATTGTGAATTCTGATCTTGCTGTATCTTGTGTTACTTAATGCACTGGCATTATCACATTAAAGCATTTTATATTTTCTCAAAATTCTCTCTTTAAAAACTCTGTTTTCTAATTATTTCCTTCTTTTGATTTTTTCCTAGAGCCCATTTTCTTTAATATCCTGAGATTATGATGTCCTCTTAATTTTTCTTATATTTTCTTATTAAATTTTATTCTAGAGAATGAATTTCATTTAAAATTTACAACTTCCATGCATTTTCATGTGTGCCTTTTCCATTGCAGAATTTAGCCTGTCTTGCATTTGCTTGCTTGCTGTGTGTTCTTGCTCATCACTTTTTAATAGCAGAAACTCTTTCCAAGTTTGCTATTTGCCATTTTCAGTTTGCTTGTATGATATTTTAATCTTCTCTTTAAATTTTATCTGGACTCTGAATGATGGATTGGAATGATCAAATCTGTTCTCCAGTACTCAATGGGTCAAGAGCTCACTTCAGGGTAACAAAGGAACTTGGAATAAAAATTTGATCTTTCTATAATAGTATAGACAAATATAATAGGGATGTTTCTACCTCAGAACTTTTTTATTAGGAAAAATTTGTCTTACTGAGTCATCCTGTGCCACCATTAAAAATTCATGTTAGAGAAAAAAATGTATTAGTATGCAATTTCTCTCCCTGCCCTAGTAGGGAAATATATTCTTTCCTTGGAGAGGAAGGGAAGGCAAGGTATGGCATTTGCTTTTTATCCTATACCCTGTTCATATATCTGGACTTAATCTTTATTAAATTTGAGATTATAATCTTTTTAAAAATATTATATAGAATTTCTTCATATTCCCATAACAATATAGATCTCTCAGGAAATGGGGATAGGTTGTTAGCTTTTGATGATTCATTTCAATTTGGACCAAATCATATTTTGTACATATTTCTAAGGGTTAGTGATATAAAATAATGACCATTCACATTACTCAGTAATAAAAGAGAATAAAATCATGGCATTTTCAGGTGAATGGATGGAGTTAGAGAAGATAATGCTAAGTGAATTTAGCCAACCCCCAAAACCCAAATGCCGAATGTTTTCTCTGATATAAGAAAGCTGTGTGGTTGGGAGGGGGAGCATGGGAGGATTAGACAAAATCTAGATAGGGCAAAGGGGTGGGAGGGGAAGGGAGAGGGCATGGGGGTAGAAAAGATGGTGGAATGAGATGGACACCATTACCCTAAGTACATGTATGAAGATATGAATGGTGTAAATATACTTCATATACAGAGATATGAAAAATTGTGCTCTATGTGTGTAATATGAATTGTAATGCATTCTGCTGTCATATATAATAAAATAAAAAGTAAATAATAAATAAAATAATGACTATTCCCTAGGTCAGGTAGTGATACTTTTCTCTATTTTGTTTCTCCTTGTTTCTTTTGGTCAGTGTAAGAAGTGAGATTTTGTTAATATCCACTTAACATTACCCTTCTTCACTTGATTCTCTTCATCACGTAACTCAGCAGCTATACAGTAATCTCCAGTGTGCTCTCTCTCCTTTTATCCAATTTCAGGACTTTTCTTTCCCTAGAATAATAACTGCTTCCCTTCTGTCTATCTGAATTTTACATGTCATAGGACTCTAGACCGGTCTCCCTTACCCAATGAAATCATCATGCTCCATGTCAAACTCTCCCTTTGCAACATTATACATCATTATTGGATATACCACATAAAAATATAATATTTTCCTCTGCTCTATACTCTATCTGCCTCCAACTGTACTTTTATTGTTCAGTATTTTCACATAACAGGTTCTCATACATTTTTTTAGTATAAAACAACTGACTTTTAAATAGGAAAAACAAAATCTGTCTTTTTAGCTCTCTCCCCAATAATTATCCCTGCCCAACCTTTTCCTAGTCTGACCTCCTGGATTAGTTTAGAATTACAAAATCATTTTTATTGGTTTAAAGTTTATTTGGTTTTAAAATTTTCTGTAAAATCTCAAATTTAAAGGTCATAAGTAGGTCAGCTATTTAAATACTTTCAACAGCAGTGTCAACAGTGAGTCAGATTACCTCTTCACTCAGGAGCCCTCTAATTCCTTCTACTGCTTCATGGCTCCATCCCCTTTGTATTGTCTACACTCATTCTATCTCTGTGGCAAGAAAGTTAAATGAGATTAGGAAAAAAAATGCAGCTGATTAGGGCAGATGAACTCAGCTTGGAGAGCCATCTTCCTCAGCCCAATCAAATCTTTAAAAGAGATCAATTTCATTTTCCATAGACAGTCCAGCACCTGAGGAATGAGTGATTTCAGATCCTCATTTGTTGGTGCTTTCCAGCTGAGCATTAGGGTTCTAATGCCAACACATAAATACATACATACATATAGGAAGAAGAAAGAATAAGTGAGTTTGTTAGAGCATAAAATTTTCCTAATCTTTTCATCCTCCTAAAAGATCTCTCCATAAATCATTTTCACTGGTTCCTTGATGGGGCAGAACTGGGAGGGAGGTGCCAATTCACCACGTCATGAGAGGGGGTTTGAGGATGCTCAGTCTAGTTCTGTGTTCTACTGCGGCACCAACACGCCCAGGACAACAGTGTGGGCCAAGTTCACTCTAAACCCTCAATGACTTGTTAGGTCATGATTGATCCTTGCAATTGCTACTGGCTTTGGGGTCCCTTCAGTAGAGTTCAGACACCTGCTATTCTTATTGGAATGAAAATCTTTAGGAATTTTTATTCTTCCCCTTTCCTCTATGTCTCTGTCCAAGGCCTGCATTAGGGCCTGGCATTCTGTCAAGGGCTATATGCTCAGTGTTTTGAGCAGTCTTTTTTTCAGATAAAGGTAAGGGAAAAGAGAAGTTGACCACATCTGTGGCTGGTCATGCTTGCAGGTGAAGATAGCATCTGGAGCTTCTAGCAAGGGAACCAGCAGAGAACTGTTGAGAGCCACAGCCAAGTCGGGATGGCACCTGGCATTTTGCCAGAGAGAGTGATTGAGAGGTGACGCCAGCGAGCCATTGAGATGATGATGGTTAAGTTAAGCTCTGTATTCAGTTGTATATAGACCTTTGCAATAGGGCAGCTCCTGCTGCCTTGGGCGCCCACTACTTTGGAGTTCCCATTGAGTTCTCGCAGGGTTCCGAGAGAGCGCATGTGGAGCCTGGTGGAAGGTGAGAGTGTTCCCGGGGAGCATGTGTGGAGTGTGCTGGTGGAGTTCGGGAATAAAGAGTTGCTGTTTGAACCTACAAGTGCTTCGTGGCGGCTCCATTATTTGTGCCCAGCCAGACTGCGGCAGAGAACCTCAAGGTCCTGCTGACAAAATGTACATGTGGGAAACCCAGGCTCAATGTCAACTCTCCAGAATTGGTGGATGGCCTAGATGTCAGGCACTGTGATGAATGCTTTGGGTATGTTGTATAATACAGAATATCCACAAACTGTTAGAGTATACAGACAGCGAGTACCAAGTAGGTATGATCAAAGTATAATCATGTTGGCTGAAAGAGACAGAATATCCACAAACTGTTAGAGTATATAGACAGCGAGTACCAAGTAGGTATGATCAAAGTCAAGGGTCCATAGTCATGAATGAATTTATGTTGTAGGATATAAAACATAAGGGAGCAAATAGAAAAGCAAGACTCCAATGATAAAGTAAACTGCTCCACCCAACCAGAGAATGTTGTTGTCCTTCTTGATGGATGGTTAGAAGTTGCTGGCTTATCACCACTGACAGTCTCATAAATGAAGTTGTCATGATTAGGGGGCTCTGGAGAGATGACAAGGAAACCAGGGACTCCCAGGTGACTGATTTCCTGAGACTGAGCGAGCAGAAGCTGATTATGGCTCTTTCTGTGTCAGCATTCTGCCCTCCAGGGAAAACCTGAGCCAAATATCCTAGGCAGGCCATAGGCTGGCAATTCCAATGGGGCTGTGGATGATAATGTCAGAAGTAAGGAAGAAATCAGATTTCAGCAACTTGGAGAAATAATGTGTGGTTGTTGTTGATTCCAAAAAGGCATGTCAAGCAGGTCAGGTCACAGTCACACCCAGGATCTCTTGAGCAATAGCATCTGGGTTATGTTATGTCCTGGAACGTTCTGAAACATTAAGAGACTGCTTCTATGATTTAATAGATAAGTTAGCGGTCCTGACTTACAGTGTGTCTGTCCTATGACTTGATATTCTTATTTCTGTTAATTCTGACCTTTTTGCCCACTCGGCTTTAATACAGTCTCTTGCTTTCCTCCTTTTTTCCTTTCATTCCACTTGCTTGGAGCAGTAATTCTCAGGTGTGCTTCCCAAATCAGCAGCATCACCACTACCACCTGGGAACTTATCAGAATGCAAATGATCTGGGCCCCTCTCAGACCTACTGAACAAGAAACTCTAGGTCTGGTGTTGAGCAATCTGTTTTCTCAAGTCCTCTAGATGAAGTTTGAAATCACTGACTAGAGTTGGGGCTCTCCTGAACCACAGCAGGTGTTAGCTCTTCGAAAGGAGGCACACCTATAGGAGTTGTCAATGAATACTTATAAGTATCTTTCTGAGGTTCCTGTATTAAAAGCTGCTAACTGCCTTAAACATATATGTTCCAATTTCTCTCTCAAAGACAATTTTACTTTAAGCTAGGCACCTTATTCCCTGACTAAAAATTAAATTTCCTGGCCTCTCTTGCAGCTAAGCATGCATGGATGTGCCTCAGTTTTAACTAGTGAGATGCAAGCAGATTGTTCAAGTTTTTCTAACTTTCTTTGTCCTGCTACTCAGAAATGAGCAAGTTGGCTGCATTTATGGAAACTGCTTTGGATCAGATGAACAAAACCATACCTTCTGGTTGGTGCAACTAGGAGGAGGAAGGAGCTGGCTTCCATCTGACAATTTCATAACTACTGTAGAAGTCTTGGACTTATCTACTTATAACTTCTTTTACATACATAATTCTAAATAATGTAATCCTTACTATATCTGTAAAACAATACCTTTCTTGTACCTCTACTGGAAGGATTTAGCCTCTTTTTAAGAAAAGGAGGAAATTTCATATTACTCTGTTATTGTTCTCATAGAAATTCAGAGCATTTGGTAGAAAATTGCCTAATTTATCCATATAGTTTAGATTTAGCTTATTGACTGTTAAATGAAGCAGTGTATAAAAGGTAAAAATAATTTTTACATAGGTCACTTTGCATACTGTAATGCAGCACAGACCACATTGACACCAATGGGAATGTGTAGTCTTGAAAAGGGGATGAGAATTGTTCTGTTTTATAGATCAGTAAATCGAGCCTAAGTGAAGCTACTTATTTTAGATCAGTCAGTTGCACTATGAGCTCTTTCAGGGTAAGAACTGTCTTCTTAATACCTATGTCCTATTTGCCTATTATAAATATTAGGGATATGGTAAGTCTTCAAATGGTTTGGTTGAATAGTTAATTAACCAGGACCAAAGTCAACAGCCTCTTCCCTTGATGGGTCTATTCTAGTGAAATAAATCAAGTGGAGATGAATTCTGGATTTTCAGTGATTTTCTAGAATGGGCTTTACCCTTAATTTTAGTTTTGAATGCTGGGGGACCCATGTGAAGAAGAAAGAAATACTAGAAAATGTAGAACTTCCATTAGAAGGATATAGTAATTTTCTTTCTTTCTTTTTTTTAGAGAGAGAGAGAGAGAGAGAGAGAGAGAGAGAGAGAGAGAGAGAGAGAGAATTTTTTAGTATTTATTTTTCAGTTTTCAGTGGACACAACATCTTTATTTTATTTTTACTTGGTGCTGAGGATCGAACCCAGCGCCCCGTGCATGCCAGGCGAGCACATTACCGCTTGAGCCACATCCCCAGCCCTAGTAATTTTCTTATTAGGACAGATGAAGATCTCTTTACAGTTTTTGTTTTGCCCATGATAAGGGATGATTCAAAAGAAGTTGATTCAGATTTCATTGTTCAGCCAGATTCTACTCTTGACTGTTTATTGTGGGCTGTGTCAAGAGAAGGAAGCATTTTGATGCTGTTAGTCTCACCTTTAGCCCTCTGTCTGCCCCATTGTGGAGCTACCTCATTGGTATGTTCTTTTCACCATCACTCTGTGGGGTGAATTCTCCCTTCATCATTAACCTGACAAATCAGCCAGCAACTGAATCAAGTCCTTAGTGCCAATTGATGGTATAGTTGAAAGTTACCTCGTTTTCAATTCTGGTTTATAAACCCACTAGTTGTGTGTCTTCAGGCGAAGTATTAAACTTCTCTGTGTCTTGTTTTCCTCATATTTAACACACAAATAATGGTACCACCTTTAAAGTGATGGCATATTTGTAAAATGAACAAATATTTTGATTTACCTTTTGGAGAATTTTCCACCTTCCTCAATATAAACAAATCCAGAGATTCATATTTAAGAACATTGAGTAACAGTGTGAAGAGTTTCTCACCTGAAATTTAAATTTGTGACTCTGAAGATTTATCTTTTTTTTAAAAAGAGAGAGAGAGAATTTTTTAATATTTATTTTTTAGTTTTCGGTGGACACAACATCTTTTTTTTTTTTTTAATTTTTATGTGGTGCTGAGGATCGAACCCAGGCAAGCACACTACCGCTTGAGCCAATCCCCAGCCCCAAGATTTATCTTTTCCTTGAAAAATTTTCACCAATTTCATTGCCACCACTGTTGCTCACTTTTAATTAATTTTAAGTCTAAAATCATAGGCTGAAATAGTTTTGAATGACTTCCTCCTCCAAAAAGAGAGGTGATGGGGGAAAATACACGTAAAGAAAAGCATGCAATTAGCTTGTGTGATCAGACTCATTGACTGTCATTCCTAGGTCCATACTCACTCAGTGCCCACTAGTTGCTAGACACATAAGCTCTTGAGTATGGGACCACACAGATGGGTGAATACTGATCTCCTGGAGCTTACAGTCCACGTATCTCCTTGGCTCATTTCCAGCCTGTCCTTTTTGGTAGGATCATCTGATTCTTTTTTCCAGAAACACAATAAAAGAGAGTGAGGAGCAGGGAAAGATGGAATTTCCTTTCTAGGTAGTTTCAGTGAGGTTCCAGATGCCTTTCTAAAGTCTTCCTCTTCCACATATATTTGCCATTCAGGTAGAGACCCCAACCACAACAGACAGGGTATGGGCTGCTTGACATATTTTAAGGTTGTTTCATCAGAACATAGCCAAAAGCAAAACCCCATGTTACTTCTATCATACATCTTACCCCGAGCCCACCACACACAGGATCTGTATACACTGAATCTTAATTCCATCCCTCTAAGAAAATGGAATTCAAATAACTTTTCTTTGGAATCCTGATCTTCTGATCAACTGTTTGAACATTATAGCTCATTATTTCCACACTTGAACTCTCTGCTTTAGCCTAACTTCTCATCCCTAAATCAAATGGTGCTGTTGGTTCATATTTTTAATACCCTCCTAGAAAATACTATTTCTTTCCACTTCCTTCAAGATCAGGTCAATGTTTTCCTCCTCTAGGAAGACTTCCTGAACAAAATCTGCCCATTAAGACCTCTTCCTGGTCTCAGTATTTGTTATCATCTCACTTTAACTGTTGTGGCCAATTTATTTCTCTGATTGGACTGTCTCCTTTCTGGTGGTAGATGAAGAGTTACAGGGTCATCAATACAATGTGTTCCCTAGGAAATTTATAATTGTTGAACATTAGTTCTTGATGAAATTCTGTTTTATTGAATACATACGGTATAGAATTTTCTTTCTAAAAAGTTTAAAAAGTATTCTATAGACAACTCAAAGGTGACAGTAATAGGATAAGTGAATATTTTTCCTACTATTAAAATCAGTAGCAAAATTTATTTCTTTTAGCTTCTTTTGGATTAACGTTTCACAGATAACAACTATCAATTCTGGACAGAGTACAAAAGCAAACAAGTTGAAAACAACTACCCAAAGGAACTTAAAAATGACTAAACCCAGAAACTAAAGCAAGGATCAACATTTGGCAGAAGGGAATTTCCTGTTTTTTTTTTTGTTTTTTTTTTTTTTTTTTTTAAGGCTCTTTGACCAGAGCCTGATTCTTAGTTTGCTTTCATGTAGAGTGGCTACATCTCTGACAGAAACCCATAGGTTTGCTGACCAAGGTACCACAGAAGTGACTGTAGCAACTGGAAAGGGGGTGAGTGTATAGTTGAGAAGGAGATGTACGATTCTGTATAAAAATGCCCCAAATATCTGGTTGATCAATGAACTATACACTTGCAGGGCAAACTCCAAGTATTTAAGTCTAAATGAACTGGGCAGAGATATCAGCTGTTGTTCACTTAGAGAAACAGAGGTTGGAGTTTGAGTCCTATTAACTACCCACTGAAACAAACAAATCAGGACTTTTGGAGGATGAAAAAATATAACAGTGCTCACATTCTCTATAACACATCACTCACATTTACCATGAAGCCTACAATTATTAAACATGAAGATAGAAAAACGTGACTCATATTTAAGAGTCTTACAAAAAGCAATCAGTAGAAACCAACCCTAAGATCATAGGTTGGAAATTTCATAAAATAATACAGCAGTATGCTCATAGTAAATGAACAAATATGATAGTTCAATGGAGAAATATAAACTATGAAAAAGACAAATGGGATTCTAAACCTTAAAAAATAAATATCTGAAATTTAAAAATAAACCAAATAGTAAGAAGCACAGGTAGCACCCAGATCTTGATTTTTAAATATCATCTGAAAGCAAGAAAGCAAGATAGGAAAGGAGAAAGAAAGAAGAAAGACAGAAAGAAAAAAAGATCAATCCAGAGCTCTTTGGATAAATGGATAATTCTACAGCTAAATCAGGGAAAATGGAAGATAAGCCTTGAGTGTCTTGTATTACCATAAAGTAAGGATGTAGTCAGTCACACACACACACACACACACACACACACACACACAGCTCCTAGTGACCAAAGCAGGAATAATTTAAGCAGAAAAATAAAGTAGTATTGAATTATAAACTAAAAATTTGAAATAAATTTCCATAGGTCCATAAGGAGATGTATGTATTGATGGAGGTATGTATGTAGGTAGGTAGGAATCTATCTATCTATAATGAAAAGTTATTTTAAAAATTCACTGAAGTGGCTTAACAACAGATTGGAGATAACAAAAGTGTCAGTGAATTTGAAGTCAGAATTTGAAGTCAAGGGGAAATTTCCAAACTGAAGAATAGAGTAATAAAATAAAACAAAACTTAAGTCATGTGTGAACCAATATCAAGAGGTCCAACAAAATTGAGGAGCCAGAGGGAAAGGAGAGAGAGAATGGTTCAAGAGAAAAAAATCAAAGAAAGTAAAGTAAGAATTTTGTCAAGTTAGATAAAATGTATCAATTTACAGATTGTACCTTTATAAAATATATCAATTTATAGATTAAGCAACCCCCAAGCAGGAATTATATGAAAACAAGCAAACAATAATGACTACACAACTACACATTTAATTTGAACTGCTGAAATTAAAAAAAAAGAAAGAAAATACTGATAAAATCAGCAATGTTGTGTTAGTATATTAGTTTTGGACATCCCACTATGGTTTGAGGAAAGGGGAGCAAGACCACAGTTTTGAAGCTCATTAATGCAAACTGTGTCTCTTGGTGTTGTATTCTTGCTCTCTGATTTACAGTATGATTCTCAAATGAAGTTAATTTGCAACATAAGGGTAAGTATTCTATCAAGTATAATGAATAAAGGAAGAAAGAGTCAGAATTCAGAGACTGGAGGCCTAAGTTGACATCCAGGTGTTTCTTGGGAGCACTGGAAACCCTTGATTTATCATGAGACTTTCACTAGGATCCCAGGAATTTAGGGAGTATCTGTCAAATTAAGGTCTTATGAGAAATAAAACAAAAACAAACAAACAAAAAAACCCAAAAAACAAAAAAAAACCCAGGACATCTGGCCACACTTATCCTTTCTCCAAATCTTAAACTTCTGTGCAGTGGCTCTAGTCCTTGAGAAAAAGCATCACAAATCTTATTATACTGCTCCTTGTAGTCTTGATCCCTCTGGCCTTTCTTCAAGTACTTGTAGTAACCCTTTTACTTCTCACATAGCTCTAGGATGATATTAGTTGGGTGTGCTAAAGATCCTGCGGCACAGTATGGGGTATGGTGGCAGGGGTGACCATGGCAGGATGTAGCAGAGCTGGAGGTAGAAAAAGGCTGAGTGGACCATGGGAGGAGGGAGGAAAGTCAACCTGCCCACAAGAGGCTGGTGTATAATGTTAGAGAGTGCCTGGCTTCCTTAAGCCTTCTTAGCATCATTGCTAGGTCCAAAGCTCTACTTCTTTGAATATGGATATTATGAATTTGAATTACATCCCTCAATCCTGTAGTGACAGATTCATCAGCTTCTGTGGATGTTGGCAGCCAGGGCATGTGGAGAGGACCTTTCATCTAGGGGGCACGCCCCTGCAAAGCTTGCACTCACCTCCCTCCCCAAGCTCAAAGCTTTTCCCAGCTGTGAACCAGTGAACACTTTCTTCCCTTCCCCACCTTGTCTGGCATGTCTCTCTCCTGCCCAATGCCTCTTCTTCACCACCCAGGCCTGGATGAATGCATCTTTCAGCAAAGGAATTTTTCCACCTGGTTGACTTGATGAAAGCTTTATGAGTTGACATTATGTGAAAAAAAGAACAAAGTGAAGTCAGAGGAGAGAGAAGGAGAGAGGAAAGAGACAGACAGACCGAGAGAGGGGGAGGGAGAGAGAGATTTCAGGGGCAGAGGTTACAGCAGCTAAAAAGAGCTGCTGAAAACTTTATTACAAACTCAGAGACATTGTGAGCAATAAATCACTCATGTGTCTGCAGCAAGGCACAGAGAACAGGGCCGGCTTTCAGGAAGAATTGGACATGTGTGCACCTTCTTTCCACTTGAAGCAGGCCTGGGCATTGTTGTGAACTTTATCCTCTGTCTACTTTTCCCTCTTCCCTTAACCCAAAGAATGAATAAAATGATGAGAAAAGTGTGGAATAAAAGAAAAAATATCCATTAGTTGCCAGGAAGTTGGAACTCTTGGTTTTTATCCACCTGCACAAAGAAGGTTAAAAAATTAGGAATACGAAGCAAGCTTCCTCTCTCAGATGTATGTTTTTAAATTTTGTTTGCATGTATATGTATGTGCCTGTGTGTGTGTGTGCATGCATGCTCTTTCTTCTTGCATGTTCTTAATTTTTGGGGGGGAGGGTGTACCAGGGATTGAACCCAGGAGCATTCAATCACGGAACCACATCCCAAACCCTTCTTTTTATTATTATTTTTTTTTCTATTTTGAGATAACTTCTTGCTGAGTTGCTTAGGTCCTTGCCCAGTTGCTAAGGCTGGCTTTGAAGTTGGCAATTCTCCTGTTTCAGCCTCTAGAGCCACTAGGATTATACTGAGCCCGACTTAATTTTGTTTTTAAGTAGGAAGATAAAAATGCTTTGCCTTTATGTCATTGCAGGTCCCTTCCAAAGGGGAAAAATATATGCTCATTGCCAACAGCATGGGAAATAAAGACATATGTAGAAGAGATGCCAAAAATCAACCATAATTCTATTACCCACCATATCTCTACAACATGGATTTACATATGTCCATAACAGTTATAAATATTATATTTGTACTCTGCTATCGTTGCAATTATTTTTGTATTAGCCTCATGGACGTCTGACCAATGTGTTTCACCACATTTTGAATACTCTCTGGAGATATTTTTTTAAAAAAGTAATCACTCTTTGGCAGCTCTAGTGAGTGATACCTCTTATGGATGCTTTTATTGGTGGCACTGGGGTTTGGCTTAGGAAATTTGAAAATGTCATTTGCTGTTGTGACCAGAACACTCTTGACCCAGTCAACTCCACGGAGAAAGACCTTCAAGGAGAATATCCATCAGAGCCAAGGGGAAAGCTCAAGTTCCCAAAGAAGGGCAGTTCATTTTCCTTTTGAAAGGAAATTCTTCTGCCACCCCTGACTCACCCTAAAACTGCTATTAAAATAACCACTTCCACTCTGCTTTGATGCTAGCAGAAGTATGGCAAAGAGGATTGGTTACAAGGTCTCACTAAGTACTAAAAGCAAAGCCAGATCTTAACCCTGCCATCTTTCTGTCCATTCTGCTGTCACACCCCTGTCTCTTCGGACTAGCGTAGGAAAACGTCTGTTTCATTTGCCAATTGTATCTCATAGAATTCTTATTGAAGTGCTTTAAATCATAATTACGTTTCCCGAGTTCTGTCTGAAAGGACTGTCTGAGAAGACCTGTTACAGGAAGTGAAAGGGTGAATCAGTGGAATTCCATTGCATGGCAAGGAAAGGTCCCTTCCAGCATTGCAGTACTGGCAAATGTTTCCTTTCTCAAAACATTGGTATTACTGTGGATTTTCTTCCAAAGTTAGATAGGTAAGGAAGCTGACTTGTTCCCTTTAGAGTTTATCCTTGGCTCTCTGTCAGCTCTCTCAGTTGTCCCGCAGAGCTAAACTGGGGAGAAACCCCTGGAAGAACTCTCTCAGAAGAAACTCCCCTCACCACTTCACACTACCTCCGCCCTGTAATTGCCAGCACAGCTACCTTGCTAAGCAAGGGTTTCCACAATCAATAACAAGACTCCCCCGCATGCACACACCCGTCCCCCGGTCGGTCAGGCTGCTGTGCTCTGCATTAGCTGCTGCCTGCGTCCGCCCTGTTCGTGGTCTCTGGGGTGCAACTCTCTGGGATGCATTTTGCAACATAAGCTGTTCTCTTGCTCTGTGAAGCAAAGCAAAGAATTAAAGACAAGCCTGAAATTAGAGCTACCACAGCACTGGGACTCAGAGAATCATAAAATCATAGAATTTTTAGTTGGAAGGGACCATCGAGATCTTTTCAACCTGCTGAATTTACATAATGGAGAAATGGGAGAGAAGGAGATGGAGAAAGGAGAGACCACAGAGAGCAGATTAGAGCTGAAATGGCCAACACTGGTAGTATTGCTGTTTTAGATTATGGGTGGGTGAACAGGGTGGAAAGATTAAAGGTTAACTTATGTCAAGATTTACTTAGAATTTTCTAACTAAACTCTCTGTGTCTTTGAATGGCTGAATATTTTTAGAACTAGAACCCAAGTCACCCCAATCCTTGCCCATCATATCCCATTCTCTTGTAAATAAAATGGGATGGCCAACTACTTTCATTCTTTAGATCTGGGTAGAAAAGAAATATATCTCTGAATATCGTAGCATATCAAGTTCGGCTCATTTATTTTTGTTTTTAAATAGGTCTGCTAACATAGAGAAAATGTCCTGAGGGGGTCTTCCTTCTGATGTCTGAAAAGATAGTTTAAAAAAAAAATCTGAAAATCATTTTTTTTTCTTTTCCCTAAAACAAAGGGCTGAAGTCACTTCCAGGGAATGTGAATTGAAATGACAGTGACATTCATTTTCCCCAAATTTTAACTCTTCCTTCTGACCAGGTTGTGAAAGGCCTGTTTTCTTGGAAGAGTCTCATTACCATCTGACCCTTGTGTTTTCTTTCTGTTTCTAAATGATCAACAAGCTTCCAGAGGACTTAGAACATCAAGAATCATAGTCAGGCACTGAGACCCCAAATGGATTGCAAACTTCTGTGTGTATGTGCATTTTCCCTAGAAGGGCCACACCTTCTAGCACCATCTCAAAAATGAGTATGATATTCATAGTTATAAACCAGGACCCCAGATTGTTAGCTCTAGTCACACCTTTCTGTCGTAGTTAGCTAGGTCTGCCATACCAAAGTTCCATAGTCCAGCAGGGTCTAACGATAGAAATTCATTTCCATATAGTTCTGGAAGCTGAAGCCCAAGATCAAGGTGAGCAGGGCTAGCATCTTTTGAACCTCTCTCCTTGGCTTGGAGATGCTGCCTTCTTCTTATGACTTCCCATGGCCTTTTCTCTGTGCTTATCTGGGTCCTAATCTCCTCTTTTTAATAAGGACACTAGTTATATAAGATTAGACCCACTCTAATGACACATAATTTTAATAACTTCTTTGAAGTTAAGTACCCCTTCTGAGGTACCAGGAGTTAGGAATTAAGGACAAAGGCCCCTAACATTCTCTTCTTTCCTTTCTTATGTGAGTGAGAAATTGAGTTATAGAAGGATTTAAGAGTTGACCTTGACCATAGATGGCACTAGCTCTTGAACCCAGACCAAAAACTGTGCTCCCTGCTACCCACGCTACCCTCAAAGCCTCTGTTTTTAAGGAGTCCATAGTTTAATAAAGATAGACCAACACATAAAGGTTTAATCAACTGCTGTGCATTTTACCATGTATGTGTAATGCAGAGGTGGGTAACAATTAAAGAGCACTAGGATGACAGAAAAGGGCACATGTCTCAAGAGCTCCTAAAAGAACTAGCCAGTGCATTTCCTGATCCGCAGAGAGGCAGCATTTAGTGATGAAAAGAAAACTAACCAACTGAAATCAAAGTCCCTGACCAAAAACACCTGTGATCCCATTTTTTGGAGATGGGTTGTGCAAGGTGAGACAGGGAAGGAGTGCAGGAAGGGACTAGGGGCCTCCGTCACCAGCAGAAGGTGGAGGGTGGGTTCCTCTCTCAGAGCTTGCTGACAGGTCCCTGATTCTGCAGCCTGATTTGAGGAACTTGTTCTCAGCTTTCGCTTTTCTAATGAGCTTTCAGCCTCACACTTGCTAACACCAACAAATGAGGCCAATTGCAGCTGGGCTGTGGATCACCTTTCAATAGTGGGCTGACAAGGAGAACAATGCATTTGTTTGCTGCTGTCGAGTCTTCTGGGAGGATCTGTCATCACTGTGGTGAGTGTCAAAGGGGTTTCAGGCTTCCTGTGACTGTCAGAATCAAGGAGGGAGAAAGGCGAGTTCAAGCCTGCTGACACTGCTGGGTGCGACTCCCAGCCACTGTTTCCTCTCCAGGAATAAACTCTGTTCCAAGTTAAAGAGGCTTTTAATTATAACAATCGCACACTGCCAATTAGAGCATTTTATTCTTTTTTTTCCTGAAGGATGGTTATCCTATACAACACGCTACGTTCATGACTGCATGATGGAGCAGGATCTGCCCTCTCTATACGGAAATATACATTGACGCCTAAGTAGAGCAATTGTTCTCACCTCAATTGTTGATATTTTTCTGGGCTCAAGGTGGTTTTGTGGCTCTTGAAAGATTCATTCCAGCTGTTTGGAAGGCAGCAAGCAGAACAATGTGTTTGCTGCCAACCTCTGGTGAAGCTGCCCTTCTATTAGCTAGTGATCAGGTGGAAGGGTTGGGAGGGATCTCAATTATTAGAAAATTTACCCCAAAGCACTGAGCATAACCTGCTGACATGAATAGTCCCATGCTTTTCTCAAAGGACAGGAATTGGATAACGTATGCAAACCTGTACTGGGCCCCTGGGGACAGTGACTTGTTGATGTGAAATTTCAACCTGTAATATTTTACCTATTGGCCACTCCCAAGAGAGAGACAGTGGCAGGTAGTGCTTAGAGAGGAGTGTCTTAGCCACCGGGTCACCCTTTCCTTACAATGCTTTCTATTGATTGCAATATTATTTGTTTTTTTTTTTATTTTAATTAATTTTTATTGTAGGTTGTTCAAAACATTACATAGTTCTTGATATATCATATTTCACACTTTGATTCAAGTGGGATATGAACTCCCATTTTTACCCCATATACAGATTGCAGAATCACTTCAGTTGCACAACTATTGATTTACATATTGCCATTCTGGAGTCTGTTGTATTCTGCTGCCTTTCCTATCCTCTACTATCCCCCCTCCCCCCTCCCCTCCCCTCTTCTCTCTCTACCCCCTCTACTGTAATTCATTTCTCCCCCTTATATTTTCCCTCCTTTCCCCTCACTTCCTCTTGTATGTAATTTTGTATACCCCTGAGGGTCTCCTTCCATTTACATGCAATTTCCCTTCTCTCTCCCTTTCCCTCCCACCTCTCATCCCTGTTTAATGTTAATCTTCTTCTCATGCTCTTCTTCCCTACTCTGTTCTTAGTTACTCTCCTTATATCAAAGAAGACATTTGGCATTTGTTTTTAAGGGATTGGCTAGCTTCACTTAGCATAATCTGCTCTAATGCCATCCATTTCCCTCCAAATTCTATGATTTTGTCATTTCTTAATGCAGTGTAATATTCCATTGTGTATAAATGCCACATTTTTTTTATCCATTCGTCTATTGAAGGGCATCTAGGTTGGTTCCACAATCTTGCTATTGTGAATTGTGCTGCTATGAACATGGATGTAGCAGTGTCCCTATAGTGTGCTCTTTTTAGGTCTTTAGGGAATAGACCGAGTAGTGGAATAGCTGGATCAAATGGTGGTTCCATTCCGAGCTTTCCAAGAAATCTCCATACTGCTTTCCAAATTGGCCGCACCAATTTGCAGTCCCATGCAATATTATTTGTGAGTAGGATATTATGTCACAGTTGTTGCTTTCAGACACTATTTCTGTCAGATTTCTCCACAACCTACTTTTTTTTGCAAGACCATTAACTTGAGTGTCTCACAGTCCCTATCCAGTTGATGTGATGGCATCTCTTTATAACTCAGGAGTGCATTTTTAAAAGAGTGAAATTTAGACACACACAAAAAAGAGCCTTTGAAGTCATTTCAATTAAAGGTACAGTTTTTCTCTCCTCTACCTTTATGAGGTCAATATCCTCAAATAAGTTCTTTTTCTTTTGTGTTTGATAGAAAGAAATCTCAACATCCATGGACGATAGATTCCACCCTATGGAAAAAAAGAATAAGAATATACTGCAAAGGCTTATGGGAGAGAGCCCTTAAAGATTAATGGGCAAAATGTTGTGTCTGTGATCTCACACCAGTGTTTGGCTTAGGAATCTTTTGGGTAGCACTTGACCTACAATTCTTTAATTCATTCTAGAGATTATTTATCCTACAAAAGAGTTCTTAAAACTGAAGCTCTGTGGTCTCATTAGTCCAAGAGTAAGATTGTCTAAATTTTATCTCCTCTGACAAAAGAGTAGGATTCAAATCCTTATTATTTTCCTTCTTCCAACTCATTAAAGATAGGCCTATCCACGTGGATTTTGTGTTTGGGCTCAAGGTGGTTTTGTGCCTTGAGCAACTGAGAGACTGGGTAAAGGTTCTTTGTCCACTCTATTGTTTTGAAAGAGGATTCAATTGGGATGGCAAGAGATCAGCTCTGCCACTATTTTATTTGGTGTCATCTGAATGTGTCCCCTGAAATTCATGTATTGAGACTTAATGGTCAACATGATAGTATTAAGAGGTTAGGCCTCTAGGAGATGAATAGTTCATGAGAGCTTCATGATTATGGATAAGATATGTGTCCTAGAAAGGGACTGAGGGAGTGAGTTGGCTTTTCCAGCCTTCTTGTCCCTTTTTCCATGTGAGGATGCAACAAGGTTGCACCATTTCCTGAGGACAGGGCCTTCACCTTCTGCTAGAACCTTATCTTGAACTTCCCATCCTCTAGTCCTGTGAGATATTAATGAATGCTGCTTATAAATACCTAAAGTATTGTGTTATTGTAGCTCTACTTAAATAGGGACACAATTGTAATGAATGTGTTAAGAGTTTGTTTATTTTCACCGTAAAACTCCATTAATTCCAGATGTGGTGACACACACCTGTAGTCCCAGTGGATGGGGAGGCTGAGACAGGAGGAATAGGAGTTCAAAGTCAGCCTAAGCAACTTAGCAAGGCCCTAAGCAACTCAGTGAGACCCTGTCTGTAAATAAAATATAAAAAAAGGGCTGGGGATGTGGTTCAATGATGAAGTGCCCCTGAGTTCAATCGTGGTACCAAAACAAAACAAAACAAAATAAAAAACCCAAAATCCATTAATACCCGCTTCTGAATAGTGCAATCTGACCCCTCTTTCTTGCTCAACTCTAGTCCTCCCTTGTCCATAAATTGCCCAGGGTGTGTACTCCCTTCCCCTTTAGGGCTTCTTTATTTGCTATTAGACCTTTTTCTTTGATCCTTTTTCTTCTCCTCTGCATTACTTTTGAGTATGTATGTGCATCAGTCCTGCTGGCTAAGCCCATCAGTAATGGCACTTAAGAGCACTCCTGAACATGTCTTTGGTGAATGACTTCATGATTAGTCTCACGAGGGTTGATGTTTGAGGCCCTTAGGGTGATGTGGCTGTTGCTGTTCACTATCAATCCTCATCCATTCTATCGTCCAAACAACAGCAAAATTGTTCTTCATCTTAAGATGCATTTTCTCTAGTTTGTAAAAAAAAATAATAAAAACTTAGTGGACAATGACTGTAAGCAATCTGATATTCTAGGATGATGAGTATCTTAGATACAACTGGTGGTGCCAGTTGAGGGCGATACTTGTTTTTTTGGATGGAGGGAGTGATGTAGAAAGGAATAAAATCACATTTATTAAATTTTATAAATAGGTCTAGGCATAGAAATGAGCTGGAGATGAATGGCTCAGAGGTGGATATAAAAATAATTAGGGTTTATGTGATTTCTGGACTCATGCTTTTCTCTACTGATGAAGGTAAAATGAGAGAAGACCAATGATGGGGGATTCCTGATCAATAGCCATTGATGACTTCTGAAAGAATAAAATATTTGCATTGCTTTTTGGGACTGACTGCTGACTTGTCCTGGGTCTGAATGGCAGTTGGAACCTGGTGGACCTTCACTCTAGAGACTTCTTAAAAAACCTGGAACTTACTGCTTTGGGGATTAGGTGTTTTGTCTCCAGGGAGTAGCAGATATATTGATTTCCATCCTGTGAGTCTAAAATAAGGCTATAGTTTTCTAGAGAAAACCCTTTTAATAATTTTGCAGTTGCAAGTACTTTCCTTTTTGCAAAAAGAAATGTTAATAGTTTCGTTGAGGGATTCTCCAGAACAGGGGTTGGCAAACATTTTCTGAATGATTTAGGCTTTCTGGTGCTTCTACTGCTGAATTCTGCCATTGTAGTGGAAAGGCAGTCAGAGACAATATATAAACGAATGGATATGAATGACTGCCCTCCAATAAAACTTAACTTATGGACTTTGGTATCTGAATTTTATCACATTTCCATGGGTGACAAACTAGTCTTATTTTAATTTGTTTAATCATTTAAAAATATAATAGCATTCTTTGCTTGCTGACTATACAAACTAGGTGAAAGGCCAGGTTTAGCCCCTGGGCCAAACCCTTGGTGATCCTTACTACCAAATAAAACTACTTATTGTGGAAATCTGTTCCTCCAAGGGCTGGGTGCTTAACACTGGCACTCACCCTGACAGCCGAATTAGGGTGTCTCTTCAAATCTGTAAAACTAAATAAATGAGGGCAGGTCCCTCTTACCATCTACAATGCAGTGTGTGTACACCAGTGTTATTTCACATATCAGATTCCTGCACGGAAAACACTGTCATGTCATTAATAATCTTTGGAGGAGCACCTTGAAACTAGACTTGCTGAGGGCACATTGCAAATGGGCTCTAATGGCTTTTATTTCTCATTCTTGTCACCTCAGATCTAATCAGTGGTTTTGTCATTTTTAATTCCTATTTGGCAGGACTCTCCAACTTCCCTCAGCTTTTTGATAAAGGCTCAGAGAGGAGACAAGCCCTGGGGTCCTTGAGACTGGGAAGGAAAACAGAGATTAGGGGTGAGTGGATGATGACCTCCTGACTCAGGAGGACTGGGAGGTCTTCCCGATCCTTAAATGACTCCTCTTCCTGTTCCCCACCTGGTTTAGTCAGGTTTTTTTTTTCTACAATGACTGAAAGACCTGACAAGAACAGTCTTAGAGGAATAAAAGTTTATTTGTAGGCTCACACTTTTAGAGGTCTCAGTCTGTAGACAGCCGGCTTCATTCCTGGAGGTTGGAGGTGAGGTAGAACACCATGGAGGAAGAGTATGAGAATGTGCTGGAGGAAAGTGGCTCAGGGCATCACATAGGGAAGAAGAGAGAGGGAAAGAGGGAAAGTGGGGGGAGGGGGAGAGAGAAAGGAGGGACAAGGGACAAAGAGAGGGAGGGAGGGAGTGAGGGAGAGTGCCTCCTCATGGACAACATCTACACCCCAAGTGCGTGCCCCGATTAACCCACCTCCTCCAGCCACACCCTACTTGCCTACAGTTACCACCCAGTTAATCCCTATCAGGGGATTAACACACTGGTTCAGTTAAGGCTCTCATAATCCATCATTTCTTTTCTAAACCTTCTTGCATTGTCTTACACATAGGTGATCTTTTGGGGAACATCTCACATCATACCATACACCACTTCTTCACTAGGGCTCACTCATGTCTTGAAATTGCTTTTCCTGGGGACAGGCTCTTTTAGTCCTTAATTAGGAATAAATTCAAAACTCATATAATTCTGTTACATAAGAGGATAATGCAGTACTTGACTTAGAGGCCTCTGAAATATGTGGCTTTTTCTTCTGCAGAGCAATTGAGTTCTGGCTGCATCCACATGTCTGATTGTCCTTGACTATGGCTCCACCTTCCTTGGAAAGCAGTAAGAAACTATGAATAGTTAATAAAAAATTACACCAAAAAATTACAATTAAATCTAAGATTTTTGTTTTTCAATATTTGTTTGTTGTTTATTTATGTTTGCAGTGTTTGGGATCAAGCCCAGGGCCTCATGCATGCCAGGCAAGTGCTTTACCAGTTAGCCACATCCCTAGTCCCAAGACAATTTAAAATAAGTAGAATTAAGAGATAAATATTTTTGCCATATACCATGTTCCAGGTATGGTGCTAAGCACTTTATTAAATTAGTGCATTTAATCTTCACCTCAAGAATATTATTGTTTCATTTTGTACGTCAGAAAAAGAAACTCAGAAAGCAAATAGTTTCTCAAGTAGTTCCTACATACCCTACCTGGTATGTAGCAGGAACTGTTTACAAATGCAGGCATATCTGGTTTCTAAGCCTGTTACCTTTAGGTGGCTGTGTATCCTTGCCAAATCATTTTACCTCTCTGAGGCTCAGTATCCTCAGTCCAGAAATAAGTACTAAAACTATAAAATTACCTATCTCATTATAAAGCTAAAATTCTGAATTTATGATCTTTACCCTATTTCTTTCAGTAGAGGACAAGTATGTATATGTAAATTCATAGAGTAGCTTAGTGAAGAAGAAGGAGAAAAGGAAAAAAAAAAAGAACAACAATAAATTTCCAGGATATTTTTGAGACAGTGATGATTTACTGCAATCTGCTATTCCTCCTCCTCTTTTTTCTCTTTCTCCTCCTCCTTCTTGTTTTAGGGGTGGAAAACCCAGAGCCTCATACATACTAAGCAAGTGCTCTAATCGCTTAACTACATCCTCAATTGTCTCATACATTCTTTACATAAACCACCAATAAATAATAAATAGTAAGCACTCACACTCTATTAGACATGGTAAAGAGACAAAATGTGGATCTGCTCTATCTTTGTACAAACTATTTTGCAGTGTTGATATAAATCAGAGTAAAGCGCTTTTCACTCAAAAAATTCAAGATTCTGAATTATTCAAAAAAGCATTGTACTTATCACACTATATTTATTAAGACAAACAAAATAGTTGCTGGTATGAGTTTCCAACATGGTTTGAAGCTCTAGGCACTTAGAAGTTTACCAGAAACTTGTTTGATTCATTATTTAAACACAGAACATATCTGTGTAATTCTATAACTTAAAGTAACCAATTAGCTAATATCCCCCATTCCTATAGTGTTCCTATGTTAAGTGTCAGGGAGGGAAGGTCTGGGCTGAAATTATAAAATCTAAAGTCCTCCCTACTGAACACTTCCAATTTTAAGGACAAAAGAATGAAACAATTTCTCTCCAGCCAATTAAAACCAGAAATCTAGAATCTATCCCAGGAGGAAACTGGGGAAACAGGAGAGAGAGGGGGGTTCTAAATCAAACCCAGTAATGCCAGCGAATCAGCTCACAGGAGAAACCACAACAAGCTTCCCATAGGACATAAGCTGTGACACTAAAAAAAAAAAAAAGTCAAGAGTAAGTATCTGGTTGAAGGCATATTCCCTTCCCTGTCTTAGAGGCCCTAGCAGAATGACCTGCTCCCAACTTCATTTATATGCCTGATTTTGGTCTTTCAAATATTGATCTTTAAAATATTCTTCAGGAGAAAGTCACTTGGGGACCTTTAAGTTGGGGTTCACAAATGATGACTACCCAGATGCGTTTATTACAGGGTGGAGATATAGACTTTTTCCCTCTCCTCATTTCCCTCCACCTAAGTATCTCTTTATTCATTACTTTAATTACCTAATCGTAAATTTCTTTAGGGGGTTACTTAGAAAGAAAATTAGCATCAAAGCTTGGCAGTAAATTCAGGGGCTTTTGGAGACGGTCCAAGCTGTTTCACCTGTGATTAATTAGATGTTTTTTTTTTTTCCCCTTTAAGTGCCAGAAGGCTGTTGAGGTCTTTAAGCAGTTACATGACTGCTGGCAGAGCTGCAATTATGATTGATGCATGCGTCTGGAGTCTGAGGCTACAGCCTGGCTTTTGTTGATGGTGTGTGTGTGTGTGTGTGTGTGTGTGTGTGTGTAAGAGGGAGAGACAGAAGGACAGAGACACACTCGGGTAGCAAAAGCTTGGAGAAACTCCAAGAGTTTCAAAGACATAATGAGAAGCTTCCTTAATACTTCTTTTAAGTGCAGATCTAGAAGCTCCAAGCCAGGATCTCCTATCAAAATATTTCAGCAATTCAGACATGTTGGTTTAGCAAGCGCCTTCCTCACTATTAGTCACCGACGAGTTAAGCTGTCTTCATGGGATGCACCCAGCAATGGGTATTTTTAACAGTCCTTTTGCTATATATAAAACAGAGCAGCTGAACCTGTTTTAAGAGAGCTTGTGGCTCGCTAACATTTCATGCTGGTGAAAAACAGCAGCAAAGAAAGTGGTCTCTTTGAGTAATTTGTTAGGTATAAAATTATCCCCAAAGTTTGGCAACAAAGTCAAAGCAAGTTCTTGGTATATTTGGAAAAGTTAATATTTCTAGTGACAATGAATATGCTCTCAAGGATGCACTTTTAGAAAATTAGTGATTGTTTTATTATGGATGCCAGTTTATCATTTTTTTTCCTTTAGTCTCTGTGAAAGAGGGAGGAAAAGGATCCTTCAAACAATTAGACTCAGTTATAGGATCAGGAAGTACAAAATTTTGCAACTTCCAAGTCCCTAGAATCAACATCATTATCATCTAACACATATTGTTCCACAAGTCCACAATGTCCATAAAAATATCAGGACAACAATATTGTTTGAATATCTGGCTCTAGCTGCTCTCAGAGAACCCACAGACACATTAGTCACACAGTTTCTTAAAGAAATTTCTGCCATGCTCATCGGTGTGGCCCAGAGTAGAGGTCAGCAAACATTTTTTGTAAAAGGCTGGAGAGAAAGTATTTTTGGCTTATGAGCCATTATGTTGCCCCTTTAACTGCTCAGCTCTGCAATTGTAGAGAGAAAGCTGCCATGATCAATAGGCAAATGAATGGACATGGATGCTTTCCAATAAAAGGTGTCTGATGACCCCTGGCCTAGAGCGCCACTTCTCAGATTTAATGGGCATATGAAACACCTGGGGATCTTGTTAAACTATAGATTCTGATTCAGGAAGTCAACAGTGAGCCTAAGGGTCTGCATTCCTAACACCCCACCAGATGATGAGGATGCTGCTGGTTTGGGGATCTTTGGGCAGTAAGGCTCTATAGTGTCTCCTTAAAATATGTCCTTCCTTTTGGGAACAGTAGTGCATACATGTAATCCCAGCAGCTCAGGAGGCTGAGGCAGGAAGATTGCAAGTTTGAGGCCAACCTCAGTAATTTAATAAGACCCTGCCTTAAAATAAAAAAAAATAAGAAGGACTAAGGATGTAGCTCAGTGGTGAGGTACATCTGGGTTCAGTCCCTAGTACTAAAAAGAAAAAAAAAATTCTCTATTTCCAGGGCATTTCCAACAATGATGGACTCTTAGTTCATTAAGAATATTAATGTCGGACCAGTGCTAGGTTTAAACCCTTCAAATCTATCCTCTTCAAAGATTCCTGTAGCACTCCATCCCTTGGGGAGGGCCCAGATTTCTGTCTTCTGCGCATCACCTTTCTTTTTTCACCTTTCAGATTAGTTGTTGAAGGGCTCACACTCCTAACTGGACAGATGGCTCCGGCTGTGGTGCAGCTGCACACGGCTCATCAAAGTCATTTATGCCAGCTCTGCTACCTCACTGCTGCACCTTCCCTGCCTCAGCGTGGAGGGCTCTAATGGCAGAGCAGAGGGCCCTCTGGCCCCTGCCTAATTGGCTGCAATGCAAGAGCTAATGTAGGTTGAGAGACCAATTAACTGGGCTTGTTTCTACCAACGCTGCATCTGAACATCAATTATGCTAAACAACACGCTGGATTAAGACATTTCCCTGCCACTATCATTTGTTGTGGGACATTTCAAAGCAGGAAGGAGAGGAGCTGCTTTTCACTGCCTGCCTGAGGGCCTCTCTCTCTCTCACCACTGCAGAGGGAGGTGTGGCAGCGGGGACAGCAGCTTTAGAAGGAGGAAAACCACAAAGTGGGCAACAGCCAACAGCCACTGGCTACTTTATCTGGGCCTTCGACTCTAGACCATAGTAATTAACCAGTTTCTAAGAAACCGGAGAATAAATTCAGTGTGAAACACTGGTAATCCCTTTGCATAATCTGCCTACTCCTGTAAGAAGTGGAAAACACTAGGCACCAGGATGTTCAAAGGATACTTTTCCTAAAATTTCAATCAGTCCACCCATCAACACAAACCACTGGGAAGAGAAAGATGTTTGTATTTTCTTCAATGGGATTAGCTGGTTTTGAAGTCAATACCTCTCTCATTCCCTCCCATCTCATCTCATCTCATCTCATCTCATCTCATCTCATGTCTTCCCCCCTGGAATGCATTTCTTGATTTTTACATCAACATTTTGTCTGTAAGCGGCGCAATTTATTTTAATGCATCCTGATTGTGTAGCTCCTATGTACCAAACATGCTGAGTAACCAATTTGAAGACACAATCTGCACTCTGGAGTTAACGGTTTAGTTGGAGAGACTGGACTAATTCAGGCATCTAGTCATTTACTCACTCATTCATCCATTCAACAGACATTCACTAATCAGCCATTACATTTCAGGTGCTCTGCTAGGCTAGAGGCACCGTTCCTCCCCTAAATAAATGAGCAATAGTAATGGGGTGTGAGCTGTGCTATTATGACTATGGTAGTGCAGTGACTAAGGGGACACAGAATGTACAAAAATGACAGTGCAATAAAATCATGTGTGTGTATTAAGGCATTAAAATATAGCACAGGTTTAAAGCAGGGTATTATGCTGTCTTCCATTCCCCCATACTTATTTCAACTTCTGCTATTCCTGTCAAACTTTTTCAAACTTCAAGAACAAACGGAACATCATACTTAACCTCCCTCAATTTCCAACCATTGCAAAGATATCCATATTTTCATTTATTCTCACTCCCTCTCTCTGATCGTGAAGGAAGTTCTGTTATTTCTCTTGTTTAAGGGCTTCCCCTCTACTTGTGCCCTTGATCAATGCTCTCGTCTTCTCTTGGAGCATACTGTACCAGTGATTCTCTTTCTCCTTTGCAAATCAACGTCTTCATCTTAACTGGTTGCTTCTTAATGTCATAAAATTATGATCAATTTGTCCTTGTAAAAATAAGTGTTATGTCTCGACTCTGTACCTTTCTTCTTTTTCTTACCTTTAAACCTGCAATCCTTGCTTCTGTTTTCTCTTCTGTCTACCTTCCTCCTTTGTTCCCTAAATACCCATAGGCCCTTTCTCTCCCCACCATCCACAGAAACCACTCTGGCAAAGGTCTTAGCAAACTTCTCACAGCTAAACCTAATCTGCTTTTATTTCCCCTCAACTTTATCCTTCTAGACCATGATCCATTATTTTACATTGATTGCCATCTAATTCTCTCTTTTTCTTGCTTATCTTCCAGATCTCTTCTTCCTTCACTGACCATTCCCACTCCTGTCCTTTTATTAAAATTTATTTTGTGACACATCCCTCAAATATTGTTTTTTCTATGTGTGTTTCTCCTTTAGGTCTCTTCACAATGCAGGATCTCTTCTAATTACCTGCTCTCAATTTCCTACCATCTCATGACTTTCAAAATGCTCTTTGGTCAAGCCTACATCTATGAGCCTCAGCCCTATCTACCTGCCATTCATGCATCTCAACTTGCTCTGAACTTAAGTCAGCAATTTTCCCCCACAACCTGCCACTCCTTCTGTATACTCTGTCTTGATGAATGACAATATCATCTGAAACTTGGAGGTTATCATCTACCTTTTTCTTTTCTCACCCTGACACCCAATTAATCAATAAGTTCTGTCAACTCTATTTTTCTAACCTTCGATTACATCTGTCCTCTCTTCATTCACCTTCCTACTGCTCTGGCCTTAGTCCAGGTCTCATCATCTTTTATTTGGACAAAGGCAATTTGATTACTATCTGATATCCTTGCCTCTGATAGCATTTCTGATGTGACACCCTTTCAGTCTACCTGATATATTGCAGCCAGGGTTGCTTTTCTAAAGTCCAAATCTGATTTGAAACAAAAGTACACACAAAAACCTCTGTGGCTGACCAGTGCCTGCAATGGTTCACATGTGGAGAAGAGGTTTGGCTGGCCATTTGAATGGCCTCAGTGAGGAGTGATATAGTTTTGATCTAAAATGTCCATCAAAACCTCACGTATTAAAGGCTTGGTCCACAGCTTGGCATTATTAAAAGGTGATAGAAACTTTAAGAAGTGGATCCTAATGGGAGGTCTTAAGTCAATGGTGGTGTTCCCTTGAAGGGCTTGTGGGACCCAATCTCTTCCCCTCTCTCTTTTACTCTGCTCTTTGGTCAAGTGAATAGTTTTGCTCTACACATACTCCTGCCATGATATGCCACTAGAGGCTCAAAGCAATGGGACCAACCAATCCTGGATTGAAACCTCTAAAACTATGAGCCAAAATAACCCTTTTTCCTTTATAAGTTGATTATCTCAAGTGTTTGTTATAGTGAGAAAAAACTGACTAACACAGAGGGTAATTAAGAACCATGAATTGTAGACTTTTTCTTGCCCCCTTCCCCTCATTCAGTGAGTCTCAAAAGTGAAACAAATGAACAAACCCACAAAATTCTTACTTGTAGAGAATGCTGATTTCCATGGAAAGATACTCCCACTATTGCCAATTTCAAGCTACATTAGACTTGGCCAAATGACTTCCAGATTTGGACACAGACTTTCTATTTAGAATACCTACTGACTATGGATTTTGGAAGAAAGGTACACGGGTGGTGCAAGCCTGTTCCAGTACACCAGTGTCCTCACCTCCTCAACTATCCTTGGGCCTCAATCAGAGAGACTCTCTTTACCTCTGGTACATATGAGATTTCATGATCTAGGAATGGTGAATAGGCATCTTATAAAAACTGATCAGAGGTTAACAGATGTCCAGAGGGCTCCAGTCACTGATTTTTGAATTGCCTCTATGCTATGATTAATTAGTAATGTTTGCCATGAATATGAGGAGCTGTAATAGGTGCATGTACTATATACCTTGACTATAGCTGCAAAAGTGCTTCTTTGAATGCAAGATTCCTCAAGTGACTAGAACATAGTTTAAAACATGTAGAACAAAGCCAGAATTCATTAGCCTAAAATGCAAAGTCCTCCATACTTTGCCCAGCTCTGATTCTTTTACTATACTCTGCAATTGCTGAGAGCCACAGCCGAGTCAGTATGGCCCCTGGCATTTTGCCAACAGTATTGGTTGACAGGCGAGGCATTACTATCTGCCTTGGCTGCTACTTTTGAGTTCTTGCGCTACTTTGGAGTTCTCGTGGGGATTCCTGGGGATTCCCCGAGAGAGTTCCCATTGGTTGGGGAAGTGCAGGAGGAGGGATTTCTGGAGGAGATATTTCCAGTGGCTGGTTCCTGGACAAGCCGCGTGGCGTTTGGGAGGAGTTGCTGGTGGAGTTCAAAAGTAAAATTTGTTCCTGCTTCAGTGGCTCGTGATTTGTGCCCAGCCAGACTGCGGCATTTGGCGGCCCATACGGGGAACATCTGAAGCTTGGGGGTAAGTGAAATTGCTCGCCCCTAAGGAAAGGTGAGAGAATGGGTGACCATTTTAAAAAACAATGTGTTCTTGTTTTGATTTGTTTTGTTTTTGTTTCAAGCTGCCTATCCCTAGAACTTTCTCAGGCAAACTGGGAAAAATGGTTGGCTCAAGGTTTGAAGTTGTTCGCCCCTGAGGAAGAGATAGAAATAGACCACAAATGCACATGTCAAGAAAATAGGAAAATTGATACAACAATTTTTTGTTCCGTTTTTGTTTCATTCTGTTTCAGTTTTGTTTTGTGTTATCTTATTGGGTTGCATTATCTTTATAATAGATTATAAATTAGTAAAAAAACAAACTGAAAGAGTGTTAAGTAAATTTTTAGAGGTTCAGACCATGGAGAAAGACATTTTAGATCAAGCAAAAGAGAAGGTCTCTCGAGCTAGTCAGACAGAGGAAGAAAATTTAAAGGAAGAAAGCTTAGAGGAGAAACAGCTATTAGGGGAAAAACTACAACAGGAGGCTGCTACTAACACCGTTCTATCACCAGAGGGCATAATTCAACCAACAGCTCCACCTATGGAGACAGCTGAGTGGCCCTTAACCCCCGTAGTTGATAGATGGGATCCTGAGACAGGACCTCAAAGATTAGCATGCCCTGTACTTGAGCAGGCAGGAGTGCAGCGAATTCACTGTGCTTTAGATTTCAAAACAGTGAAGCAGTTAAAGGAGGCTGTAACAGCCTATGGTCCTCAAGCACCCTTCACTGTAAGCATGGTTGAATCCATTACCAACTTGGACATGACACCAGCAGATTGGACTAGTATGTGTAAATCTGTGCTAAATGGAGGACAATATTTGTTATGGAAGGTTGCCAATGAGGAATTTTGCATGGAGACGGCTAGGCAAAATGCAGCAGCCGGTTACCCTCAAAGAAATCTAGATATGTTGTTAGGAAAAGGACCTTATGAGGGTCAATGGCAACAAATTGAATATGATCCTGCTATATATGCACAAATTGCTGCAGATGCAGTTAGGGCATGGAAGACTTTACAAGGACATGGAGATGTACAAGGTCAATTATCTAAGGTAATACAGGGAGCTAATGAACCTTACGCTGAATTTGTAGATAGGCTTATTCAAACAGTTACCAGAGTTTTTGAGGATACAGAACAAGCAATGCCATTAATTAAACAACTGGCTTATGAGCAAGCAAATCGTTGGTGCAGAGAGGTCATTAGACCATGGAAACATGGAGATTTAAACACATATATTAAATTATGTAGAGACATTAATAAACAAGGGCAAGTCTTGGCAGCTGCAGTACAACAGGCTTTAGATGCCAGGCCAAAAACATGCTACAATTATGAACAAACAGGACATTTTAAAAGGAATTGCCCCATAGGAGGAGGGTTTAACAAAGCTAGGTATCAAAGGAGTAGAATACCGGGTATTTGCCCACGATGCTGTAGAGGGAGACATTGGGCTAATGAATGCCATTCTCAAACCACCATAGAGGGTACTCCATTATCAAAAAACGGACAAGGACCAGGTGTTTACCCACGATATCATGGAGAAAGGCATCAGGCTCCATTGCCAAAAAATGGACAGGGGGGCCCAATGCTCCGGGGCCCACGACCACAAATATATGGGGCACTGGAGGAACCCAGAAACACCATGGAGGAACCCAGAAACACCATCAGGGTAGTGCCCAGGACACATTATCCATCAGATCTCTCATCACACGAACCAGAGGGAGCGCAGGGTTGGACATCTGCACCTCCACCAGAGCAGTACTAACTCCAGAGATGGGAGTTCAAATCATTCCCACAGGAGTAAAAGGACCTCTTCCCCAAGGAACAGTAGGCTTATTGTTAGGATGCAGTTCTTCTACTCTAAAAGGACTTATGATAAGTCCTGGGGTAATTGATCCCGATTATGAAGATGAAATAAAAATTATAGCTAGTTCTCCAAAGGGTATATCAGTAATTTCACCAGGAGATAGAATAGCACAATTATTAATAATACCCAGCCTACATGATAAATTTTCCAGTAGTAGTATAGAAAGAGGTTCCAGGGGATTAGGCTCCACAGGTGTAGATTGGGCTATGCTGTCTTTAAATTTAGATTCTTGCCCAATGCTAAAACTAAATATTCAAGGACATGAATTTAATGGGCTACTGGATATAGGTGCAGACCTTAGCATCATATCTCATCAAGAATGGCCAAAACATTGGCCGTTACAACAAGCCACTCAAATGCTTCGAGGCCTAGGAGTGGCAGAAGGGGGGAGATGCTGAGAGCCACACCCAAGTCGGTATGGCCCCTGGCATTTTGCCAACAGTATTGGTTGACAGGCGAGGCATTACTATCCGCCTCGGCCGCTACTTTTGAATTCTCGCGCTACTTTGGAGTTCTTGTGGGGATTCCTGGGGATTCCCCGAGAGAGTTCCCATTGGTTGGGGAAGTGCAGGAGGAGGGATTTCCGGAGGAGATATTTCCAGTGACTGGTTCCTGGACGAGCCGCGTGGCGTTCGGGAGCAGTTGCTGGTGGAGTTCAAAAGTAAAATTTGTTCCTGCTTCAGTGGCTTCGTGATTTGTGCCCAGCCAGACTGTGGCATGCAATACTCTAAATCTTAATCTTATTGAAAAACTGAGATTACCTTTGCTCACCAAACTTTTCCCTAAACTAATTGGAGCCTGTAGAGTCTATGATTCAGAAAGAGGACATGATGTTGTGATAGTTCAGTGGTGGAGTTGCAAACACTTTGTGATTTGAGAGGAACGGTAGGTTATCTGCCCAAATGTTTCTGACTTGAGTTTCCTGGCTGCCCTGGATAAAAATTCCTTTGGCCCCATAAAATGATTTTGCAGTTTTTTTCTGAACACATGTATACACATAAGAGGACTATACTCTGCCCTGTTATGTTAATCCCTCTTATGATTGGAAAAAGTGAACTCCCAGTTTCTTGTTGGCCAACACTTGAACCTCTATGATCAGCACGTGCTGGCCCTGCCTGCAGGGGTTAGAGTAAAATCCTATCACTGCTAGAAAGCTCATCTTCCTTTCCACACAGTCCAGGGGAGGTGACAGCTGACAATAAAGACTGCTTAATGCATACCTGGCAAGTTGGTGTTCTCTGTGTAAGGGCATATTTGGAAGTGCTCAGTTCTATCTTCTGGAAGATCTAATCTAGGTTACTTGCTTTTTAAAATATTTAATTGACAAATAAAGATTTTATATTTAAGACATACAGCATGATGATTTGATGTATACATTGTATGATTATTACTACCCGCAAGTTAACATATCCATCAGCACCCATGCTGCATTTTAGATCCTCAGAACTAATTTGTGTCAGAATTGAGAGTTTATATCCTTCGAGTGACATCTCCCACTTTCCCGTCTGTTCCCCAGCCTTAGCTAGCTAATGTTCTATACTCTGCTTCTGTGAGGTTGACTTTCTAGATTCCACCTATAAGTGAGATCATAGGGTATTTAATCTTTCTTTGCCTGACTTAATTACCTTAGCATAATCTCCACATTCATCAGTGTTATTGCAAATGGCAGGATTAACTTCTTTTTTTTTTACAGCTAGATGAAATTCATTAGTGTGTGTATCACATTTTCTTTTTCTTTCTTTTGGTACCAGGGCTTGAATTCAGGGGCACTCTACCACTCCTGAGCCACATCCCCAACTCTATTTTGCATTTTATTTAGAGACAGGGTCTCACTGAATTGCTTAGTGCCTCGTTGTTGCTAACTCATGATCCTCCCAGCAGGGTGCCCGGAACAAATTTTATTCGTTCGTAAATTATTAGTTTTGAATTAGACTCTACTTGCTTATGTTCACCTGTAAAATGGGGTGTAGGGACTTGGTTGTTTTGTGGATAAAGGAGACCATGTCTATAAAATATTAACATAATTTACAATTTACAGTTCCTTTGTAACTCTTAATAACCCTATGCAGCTGCTCATGTGAATGCCCACTTTTTCATCCAATGGAGAGAGACAAGATAAAAGGCTGCTGTTATTCTGGGCTGCCCCCCTGCCAGGCTGTGGTCCCGCGGTTGCCTTGTCTGGAGGCAACCTTTCAGAAAGACACTGCCTCTGTTTGATAAAGCAGTACACGTGAAACTTTTTCATAACTGTGTCCAAATGGATTACTCCTTTCTGCACAAGAATGTATGTCATTGTCAACATCAAAAACTTCCCTGCTTTGCTCTGGCAGCACCTGCCTTATTGATTGGCATCTTCTGAACAACTCACTCACACAAAGCATTTAAACCTGTATGACTTCAAAAAGTAAGGTAAGACAAGCCACATCGAGCAGGATAGCACACACCTAATATGATTATTTCTTCTCTTCTTGTGATAATAGAATTATGCAAAAGCGGCCTTGACCCAGTAAGGATTTTCTCTTCAGAATCAAATCTCTGCTGTCCCTTAACCCATAACTTCTCTCCCCTCCCTCCGTCTGCTTTCTAGTCACTCTGTACACTGCAGCATTTCTTAAAGTGCCGTCTTTTAAGTCCAAGAGGTTTTTTTTTTTTTGCCTATAAACTGCAATAAAACAATGAAAAATGTGATTAAGCATTTCTAATAGGCAACTGATGGAGAAGAACACCCATCTTCATTAATTCATTCTGAAATCTTTATTGATTATCTTCAGTGTGGCTGCTGTCAGCTCAGGTAGCTGAACTGACTTTGAGTGAGATGTTTGACAGATGTCTTAGGACTCCCCCATTTCTCATGTTTCCACAGTGTCTGCATTGCGAAGAGATCCTGAAGGTCCTTGCCACTGGATACTATAATAGTGACCAGTAACATTTGATTGACAGCAATCAAAATAGAACCATTGGAGGGAAGACCCAGAGCAGTTTTCAGGAGTCAATTGGCTCCAGGCACTGGGCCTGCACTTCATCTCTGTGTGCTGACCCAGGTAAAACACATCTACACCTCACAAACATCTGGTAACAGAGGGTTATTAGCAACCTTTCTGAGATATGAAAATGGGATAAGAGGAAGTTAGACTACTTCTGCAAACTCATGCTCACGGATCAACAGAGCCAAGGATGGAGCCCAAGCCTCTCTGCCATTGAACCTTCTACTTTCTTTGCATTTCACACATGATTGGTACTGTCATTTTCCTATCACCCCATTAGGAATATAACTTTTTATCTAATGGTATAGGACTTGGTTTTTTGGCTTTGGGGTTATTAAAAGGCAAGAATAAAATGACAGTGCTGTGAAAATAGGCTTTGAGAATGTTGGGATGACTTAAGAAAAGTAGTAAATTCTATTAACTGTGGAACTTTTAATAGTTTGCTGTAAACACATGGATTAAAAAGAAGCATACCTTCTGAAGAATATTTAAGAGAATAATTCTTTTTAGACTTGGAGGACTAATGCCTCGGCAGCAGGCTAGGAAGATTTCTTCTGAGTCCTGGATCAGAATCCAGTGGGGGAAGATGCCCAAACACTGTGTATCTTTGATAAAATAATGAGCTGCTCTTATTCTGAACTGTTTTTGTTCTTGTCTTTACTGGTATAAAACTTCAGGATACATGTTCTGACAAAGATTTTATATTTGTACTTGTGAACTAGTTAAGTGAGATTCTGAAAAATTACAAAAAAAATGTTCCTTTGGTATAAAAATCTCATATTTATCCAATTGACTAATAACTATTTAATATTTAATATTTGCAAAGTTAACTATTCTATGTCACAAATGGTACATATGAGTTTTTTACAAAATATTACCTAAATTCAGTTAAAACAAGACCTGTTAGGAGGCTGGGAGAATAGTCTAGTTGTGAAACAATGAACTAGAATGAGCAAAGATGTGGTAATAAGCAGAGAGAAAATGAGTGGGCTAAACCAGGATATGTTTTAGAAGCAAAAGCCAAGTGGTCCATATCCATATCCCTGCATATGCACCTCAGTACAGGGGACCTCAAGGTCTTCCTCCATGAACATTGAGCAATAGGGTATATGCAGGTTGAGTTATTGCCCATGTATAACAATGGAGTAAGACAGAGTTGGGACAGAGGAAGGGTGGAACCAGTTGTTCTTTCTTGGTTGAATTGAATTTCAGATGCTATTAGACATCACAATATTAAAGTTAGTGGACACAGAAGACTCAGGAGAGATGTAAAGGCCAGATATATGAATTTGGAAGTTGTCCACACCAAGAATGTATTTAAATTTATGGAATTGAATGAGGTTATCAAGGAAGATAATAAACATGGAGAAGAGATATCCTAGCTCTGAGCTCTGGAACATTCAAAAGCTAAAAGGTAGCTAAAGAATCTGTTCAATATGCCTGTGAAGTTGTGACCAATGGGAAAGAAAGAAAATCAAGAGTTTGGAGGGTTACAAAAGTGAAGAAAGTTTTTTCCCCCCCAGAGGACAATGATCATGTGTGTAAAGTGTTGCCAAGCAGTCAAGTGAAATGAGAACAGAAAGTAACCCCTCTACTGAATAACATGAAGGTCATTGGTGACATTGACAAGAATTGTGTCTATGAGTCATTTTATAGAAAGACCAACTGGAGTGAGCTGGGGAAAAATAAATAAGGTAAGATAAGAGGTAAGGAAATAAGTCATCAACTAATAATCACTTTGATTGGAAAAAAAATGTATTAGAAGAACTTTCAAAATAATCTCATCTACATAATATATCAAATGTGTCATTTGAAAATTAGTGGGAATTTCTAGAAAAGCCTCTTAAAGAACACATCTAGTCCCTAACAGAATGGAAAATTTTCCTCTAAGTGAATAGCAAAACACCTTAGATTTCTTAGGATCTGAACTAATAATGAGACTGGTATAAATTTTTTGCAATACTTGTTGACATATCATTTAAAATACAGTTGATAGCTTCAGGTTCCACATCCATGGATTCAACCAACTACAAAGTTAGAACATTTTTTTTAAAACAAAAACTGCATTTGTCTTCTCAGCAGCACATGGCTCCTTCTCCAAAATAGACCATATCTTATGCCACAAAGCAACTCTTAGTAAATAAAAAACAAAAACCAAAAAAAATAGGATAATACCCTGCATTCTCTCAGATCACAATGAAATGAAATTTAAAATCAATGATAAAATAAAACTAGAAGCTACTCTAACAAATAGAGATATATTATACACTATTGAATGATGAACAGAAGGTAGAAGAAATCAAGGATGGAAAACAATTCATAGAGGTAAATGAGAACACCGATACAATATATCAAAATCTATGGGACACTATGAAGGCAGTATTAAGAGGGACATTTATTGCATTGAGCAAATTCACTAAAAGAATAAAAAGTCAACAAATAAATGAACTAACAGTACATTTCAAAGCTCTAAGAAAGGAAGAACAAATCAACACCAAAAGCAGTAGAAGACAGGAAATAATTATAACAATAGATTAAATCAATGGAATCAGAACAAAAGAAACAATTTTAAAAATTGACAAAACAAAAAGTTGGTTCTTTGAAAAAATAAATAAAATAAATGAACCCCTAGCCATGCTAACAAAGAGAAAAAGAAAACACAAATTACCAAAATATGAGATGAAGAAGGAAATATCACAATGGACATGTCTGAAATACAGAAGATAATTAGAAACTATTTTGAAAATTTATACTTCAATAAAATAGAAAATATCAAAGGCATCAACAAATTTCTGGAGACAAATGACCCACCCAAACTGAATGAAGAGGTCATACACAATTTAAACAGATCAATTTCAAGTAATGAAATAGAAAATGTCATCAAATGCCTATCAACAAAGAAAAGCCCAGGACTAGACAAGTTCTACAAGACTTTCAAAGAAAAATTAATATCAATACTCTTCAAAGTATTCCATGAAATAGAAAAGGAAGGAACCCTTCCAAACTCATACTGTGAGGCCAATATCTCTCTGATATCAAAACCAGACAAAGACACATCAAATAAAGAAAACATGAAAGCAATCTCCTTGATGAGCATAGATGCAAAAATTCTCAATAAAATTCTGACAAATCAGATGCAGAAATATATTAAAAAGATAGTGAACCATGATCAAGTGGGATTCATCCCAGGGATGCAGGGTTGGTTCAACAAACAGAAATCAATAAACATAATTCATCATATTAATAGATTTAAAAACAAGACTCATATGATCATCTCAATAGATGCAGAAAAAAACATTTGACAAAATACAGCACTGCTTCATGTTCAAAACACTAGAAAAACTAGGGATAGTATGAACATACTTCAACATCATGAATCTATATATGCTAAACCCAAGGCAAGTATCATTCTAAATGGAGAAAAATTGAAAGCATTCCTTCTAAAAACTGGAAAAAGACAAGGATGTCCTCTTTCACCACTTCTATTCAATATCATCTTTGAGACTCTAGCCAGAGCAATTAAACAGAAGAAAGAAATTAAAGGGATACTAATAGGTAAAGAAGAACTCAAACTATCACTACTTGGTGATGACATGATTCTATATTTAGAGGATCCAAAAATTTTCACTAGAAAACTTCTAGAACTAATAAATGAATTCAGCAAAGTATAAGGAGATAAAATCAACACCCGTAAATCAAAGGCATTCCTATACATCAATAATGAATACACTGAAAGAGAAATTAAGAAGACTACCCCATTCACAATAGCCTAAAAAATATAAAATAACTGGGAATAAATCTAACAAAAGAGGTGAAAGACCTCTAAAATGAAAACTATAGAATACTAAAGAAAGAAATTGAAGAAACCTCATAAGATGGAAAGATGTCCCATGCTCATGGATAGACAGAATTAAGACTGTCAAAATGGCCATACTACTGAAAGTGTTATACAGATTTAATGCAATTCCTATTAAAATCCCAATGACATTCTTCAAAGAAAAAGAAAAAGCAGTCATGAAATTTATTTGGAAAAATAAGAGACCCAGAATAATCTTAGCAATCCTTAGCAAGAAAAGTGAAGGAGGAGGCATCACAATACTAGACTTAAACCATACTACAGAGCTATAGTAACAAAAAAGGCATGATATTGGCACCAAAACAGACATGTAGACTAATGGTACAGAATAGAAGACACAGAGACAAACTCACACAAATCCAGTTATCTCCTACTAGACAAAGATGCCAAAAACATTCACTGGAGAAAAGCTAGCCTATTCAACAAATGATGCTGGAAAAACTGGAAATCTATATGTAGCAAAATGCAATTAAACCTCTATCTCTCACCCTGCACAAAAATCAACTCAAAGTGGATCAAAGACTTGGACACTAGAACAAAGACCCTGTGCCTAATAGAAGAAAAAGTAGGCCCAGGTCTTCACCATGTTGGCCTAGGATCTGACTTCCTGAACAAGACCTCTAAAACACAAGAAGTAAAATCAAGAATCAAGAAAACAGATGGATTCAAACTAAAAAGCTTCTTCTCAGCAAAGGAAACCATCAATAATGTGAGGAGAAAGCCTACAGATTGGGAGAAAATCTTTACCACATGCACCTCAGATAAAGTATTAATCTCTAGGATATATAAAGAACTCAAGACTTATCCCCCCCATAAAAGAAACAAATAACCCAATCAATAAATGTGCTAAGAAACTGAACAGACACTTCACAGAAGACGAAAGGCATTCAATCAACAAATATATAAAAAGTCAAATATCTCTGCAATTAGAGAAATGCAAATAAAAACTACACTAAGATTTTATTTCATTCTAGTCAGACTAGAAATCATCAAGAATATAGGCAACAATAAATGTTGGCGAGGATGTGGGGAAAAAGCTTTACCTGTACATTGCTGATGGGACTGCAAATTGGTACAACCACTGTGGAAAGCAGTGTGGAGATTCCTCAGAAAACTTGGAATGGAACCATCATATGACACAGCTATCCCATTCCTCAGTTTATACACAAAGGACTTAAAATCAGCGTACTACAGTGATGCAGCCACATCAATGTTTGTAGCAGCTCAATTTATAATAGCTAAACTATGTGACCAACATATTTGTCCTTCAATAGGTGAATGGATAAAGAAAATGTGATATATATATATATATATATATATATATATATATATATATATATTCCAATGGAATACTAATCAGCTTTGAAGAAGAATGAAATTATGGCATTTTCCTATAAACGGATGGAGTTGCAGAATATCATGCTAAGCAAAATAAGCCAGTTCCAAAAAAATAAACCGAATGTGTTCTCTAAAATGTGGATGCTAATTCACAATGTGTGTGGGGGGGACTAGAGAAGAATAGAGTTACCTTAATTTAGGAATAGGAGAATGAAGGGAAGGGAGGAGATGTGGGGATAGGAAGGGTAGTAGAACAAAACAGACATTATTACTTTATGTACAAATATGACTGCATGACCAGTGTGATTCGGGAACATGTGCACTCAGAAAAGTGAAAAATTATACCCCATCTATGTATGATATATCAAAGTGCATAAATGCATTCTACTTTCATGTATAACTAATTAAAGCAAATTAAAAATTTTTTTAAAACCCTGCATCTGTTTTGAACACAGACAGACTTTTGTCCTGTCATTATTACTTAATATAATATAACAAATGTTTACATAGTGTTTATATTGTACAAGGCATTGTAAGTAACCTAGAGACGACTTAAAGTATATGGGAGGATGTTTGTAGGTTGTATGTAAATATCATTCCATTTTATAAATGGAACCTGAGCATGGAAGGTGTTGGCAGATGCTGTGGGTCCTGGAGCCAATCCCTCTGGATATTGTGGGATGACTGTACTTCTATGCTAGTTGATAAATAAGCCATTACCTTAAGTGACCCCAACTCTCCTTCCACTGTACCAAAGGGCCTCGCCTCCTAACCTGATCCAGAATTAAACCACATGAAACTACTGGCAGTGTGTGACCACTAGAACTGGCTTCTGATCAAGGCTCTGTCACCTCTATAGCAGCAGCACTCAGTTGGAGTTGTTGATGTCTATAATCTACATGCTTTACATAGCACTTCTACTTAGTTCTGTGATTTCTAATGCCACAGGCAGACAACTCAGCACTCGATATACAGTTTTAGAAAGACACACCCATTTCAGTGGATTGCCTTGTGGACTAAAGGAGACTTCCAAATCAAATCCCCATCTACAGAGATTCCCAGTAGAAGGTGTTTTTTTTTTTAAATTTTTTTTCTGTCCCTGACCAAACCTATAAGACCTCTCAGAAACAGCCCAGGGATTATTGAGTATGCATTTTCTAGATTTACTATGAAAGCAAAACTTAAGAATTTCAGATATTTGCATTAGCTGAGAGAGTAATTCCCTGCTTTGTATCTGATGTGAGAAAGAGCAACCTCACAATCAGTATTGCTAGCTCTCAAAAATCTGTGCATTCTGTTTTCTTATTTTCCAGTAGAGTAATCATCGGGTGGAAGCAGATTTTAATCATTAGTCTATGTGACACTGGGCGCATGGGCCCATGTCCCATTATGTGACTCTGAGTAAGCTGATGTCCTTGTCTGGAAGTTGTTACAAAAGATTTAAACACTAAGCACAGGTACAAACCATGTGTAAAATCAATGTACCACCCTGAAGAACTGTTAAACTATGAGGGCAATTAGGCTTTGCTCTTCAAAATAATAGAATAGTTCTTACTGCAATGAAGACAGGCAAATGTGGATTAATACCAAGGCTTGACCTTGTCCTGGTCACAAACAGACTAATTTTCTCTTCTTGTACTAATTCCCCTCAAGCCACTGTGGAGAGACCAACAACCTGTGGGATTTTAGATAGTAGGATTGTAGGAATATAGGTCTAGCTTGTTTGGTTGTGTAATAGATTACTTTGGGTCACCTTTTAAGAAAGGCAAAAGGAAATTTTCAGTAATATGGGACAGACAGACAGACACACACACACACACACACACACACAGAATAATAGAGGGAAACCCTCAGTTTAATAATATAAATTGTATATGCCATAGAAATTAAGCAAGTTTGCCACTATTCTTGCCAAGAGCACCCAGCATCAAACTGCTACTCCTTGTTTTTTCCATTCTGATTTCTCCCCAGATTTCTAGGTATCTGGCATCCCCACCCACCCAAATGCCCAGTAGTTTTGAAATTCAAGGATAACTGAGTTTAGTGGCATCCACATATACCAGCTTAGTATTGTGTATAGCCAGAGTTTTTCAAAGTTACTTATGTAAATATCTCAGTTGGTTTCTCATCAAATTAAACTAGAACTTTTCCTTTTGTCATTATGGTTGATAGATATTCTGCAGGGCTATTTCATTGAAGAATAAATATAGCCTGCATAGAAAATGTGCTTTGAGTAATCACTGGCTGCATAAGGGGCATAAGAGTTCTCTAAAGAGCACTCCTAGAAAAGGAGAAATAAACACACATTTAAATGCTGGGGCCACAGAGGCAGAGCTTTGCTGGGCTCACATGGTGAAAACCCTAAAGGGATGGCTTTGACCTAGATGGACTGTGGACTCTCTATCGTAAAGCTTCTATTGGAAAGTAGAAATCTGACTTTGAGATTTTGCACTGAATCTGAGGTGTGTGTGTGTGTGTGTGTGTGTGTGTGTGTGTGTGTGTGTGTTTGGAGGGAGAAGAGTTTGTGGTGGTATTGAAGTGATTCCAAGGTAGTGATTACCCACTAACATTGGCATGAGTAAAAACAGATAATTGATGGATACAGAGGTTTTGATCTACAGGCTAAGATCTGTATGGTTCCACTAGCTAATAAGATTGAGGAAGCTCAAAATAAAATATCAACAAATCAAGAAAATGCAAGCAGAGATGGTTGAAGAAATAAAAAAAAGATTTATTTACTTACTTATTTTAACTGATTTTTCTTTTGGATCAATAAATAATATTTGTATATATGTATGAAACACAATGTGGAGTTTTGGTTTATGTACATATTGGATAATGGTCAACTCAGGGTCATTAGCCTACACATCACTTTAAACTTTTATGTTTTTTTATGGTGAGTTCATTGAAAATCCTCTCTCCTTTGAGATTAATTAATAATAATCCCCTCTCCTTTGAAATTATGATTAACTCTATTCTCTTTACTGTGCCATAGAGTACCATAACTTATTCTTCCTATCTGTTAGATCTATTAACCAACCTCTTCCCACACTCTCAATCCCCACTCTCCCCAGTCTCTGGCAACAGCTCTTCTACTCTCAACTTTTATGAGATCAACTTTGTTAGATTCTATCTGTGAGTGAGATCATATGGTGTTTTTCCTTCTGTGCCTGACATTTCACTCAATACAATACCCTCCAGATCCATGCACGTTGTCACAGACGACAGCCATACTTTTGTATGGATGAACATCCCTTTGTGCATTTATATCTAATTTTCTTAATCAATTCGTCCATTTATGGACATTTAGCTTTATTCCACACCCAGGATACTGTGATTAGTGCTGCAGTAAATATGAGAATGCAGGTCTCTTTGACATGCTAATTTAATTAACTTTGATTATATGCCCAGTAGTGGGAATATTGGATCATGTGATAGTTTGATGTTTGGTGTTTTGAGAAACTTATATACTGTATTCAATAATGGCTGTACTAATTTATATTCCCACAAACTGTACAAGACTTCCTCTTTCTCCTTATCCTTGCCAGCATTTGCTAGATTTTTTTCTTTTTCTTTTTCTTTTCTTTTTTTTTTTGATAATAGTGGTTCTAACTGGGATAAAGTGGTGTCTGAAATTTTGATTTGAATTTCACCAATGGTTAGGGATGTTGAGCATTTTTTGTATATATGTTGCCCTTTTATATGTCTTTTTTTAAAAAATAAAAGTCTATTCAGAATTTTACTCCATTGGTTAAATTGGATTTATTGGTTAATTTATAATATTGAGTGTTTTTTTAGTTCCATATATATTTATCTCTTATCAGATGTATGTCATGCAAATATTTTTTCCTATTCTGCAAAGGAGAAGATCAGTTCCTCTACATTCAAAGAATGAAGTTTTATCCTTACTTTACATCATAAACAAATATAAACTTGAATAGAGCATAGACTTAAGTATAAGGCCTGAAAATACGAAACTTTTAGAAGAAAACATGAGGAAAAATCTTCATGATATTACATTTGGCAATGATTTCTTGAATATGACCAGAAATTTCAAACAACAGAAGTAAAACAAATGGGATGAGACCAAACTAAAAAGTTTTAGCACAGAAAACAATGAACAAAACAAAAATGCAACCTGCTGAATGTCAGAATATATTTGCAAACCATATATCTGAAAAGAGGTTATTTTCCAAAGTATATAAGAAATTCTTTCAACTCATTAGTCAAGCAGACATCAAACAATCAAATAACCCAGTTTCAAAATGAACACAGGACCTAGACCATTCTCCAAAGGAGATATAAAAATTATCAAAAGTACAGGAAAAACGCTCAACACAACTAAACATCAGGGAAATGCAAATCAAAATCACAATGATATGTCACTTGTCCAGGTTAGAATGACTACTATGTAAGCCAAAAATCAAACCTAGCAAGTTGATGCGGAGGTAAAGGAACTGAAATCCTTGTCCAGAATTTGTGAGAATATAAAATAGTGCAGCTGCTATGGAAAAGAATGAAGATTTTCCTAAAAAAAATTTAAAATAGGATTACCACATGATCTAGCAATTCCACTTCTGGATATCTATCTAAAAGAATGGAAAATAAGATCTCAAGAAGATAATTGGACTCTCACTTTTAATGCAAATATTAGTCATGATAGGCCAGATGTATAAACAGTCTATAAACATCCATTGACAGATGATGGATAAAGAATGTGTGGCATATACACACAATGGAATATTTTTCAGTTTTACAAAGCAAGGAAGTCTTGTCAAATGTGATAATGCAGGTGAACACTGAAAGAATTATTCCATGTAACATAATTCAGTAACAGAAGAGCAAACACTACTGATAGCATTTACAAGAAGTATATAACTATTAAAATGTATAGAAGCAAAGAGTAGAACTGTGATTGTCAAGAGTTAGGAATAGGAAGAAATGGGGAATCACTACTTAATAGGTATAAAGTTTCAATTATGCAGGAAAACCAAGTTCTAGAGATCTGTGGTATGACATTGTGCCTATAGTTAACAAGACTCTAGTGTATACTTAAAATTTTATTTAGAAGGTAGATCTTATGTTCCTGTTCTTACCAGAACAGCAACAACAACAAAAAGATGGTGTGGTACATATATAAAATATACTTCTGGTTAGTCCAAATAAATGTTGTCTTTATAAAATAATTACAAAAATTATGTTTAATTTGAATGGTTTATTAAAGTTTCACGGACTTGTGCTTTATTTTGCTCAGCTTTGCCTTTCTGTAACCAAAAATACCCAACAAGGTGTAGACCTTTATTAGTGAACTACATTGCTCTGGGCCCAGCGTGAGGCAGAACATCATGGCTGCAGGGTGTGGCAGAGAAAAACAGCTCAGAGGGGGTGGGGTCTCTGCTCACCAGTGACAAAATATATATCCCAAAGGCATGCCTTCAGTGACCTACTTCCTCCAGCCACACCCTACCTGACTTTAGCTGTAACCCAGTTAATCCAATCAAGTGATTAATCCATCAGTTTGGTTGCCATTCTTATAATGTGATCATTTTATCTCTGAACATTCTTGCATCGTCTCACTCATAAGCTTTGGGAGAATACCTTACATCTAAACCATCAATGCTTAATGCTTAATTTTAGAATTTAGAAAGCCATAAGAAAAATGTTAATCTCAACATAAAATCAAAAATCCAACAGCCCCAATCATTTTTAGAGCTCAGTGAAGAGCTGAGTTTGCAAGGCAATCTGAAGAACTAAATTCCAAAGTCTGAAAAGACTCTCTGAGAAAAGACAGGACACACCAATATCCTTATTTTTGGCAAAGCATAGAAAGAAGGAGAGGTCAAGGCAATAGTAGATACCTAATATTAATGATGGATAATTTCAATGATGTTTATCAAAATTTTGTATATGAGGGAATGAACAAAAAAAATTAAAAGAACCTAAAGAATTATTCAAAATGAAATAATGAGGAAAATATTTCAATTTTTAAAATATACAAACAAAAGTAAAAGAGTATCCAAGAGTTGTGTGAGAATATTTGATGACTGACACATGCATTGAATACCGGAAGGAAAATAGAGAGAAAGTAGAACAAAAGAATATTTGAAGAAGCTGTGTGTGGTGGTGCATGCCTGCAATCCCAGAGACTGAGGAGGCTGAGGCAAGATGATAGCAAGTTCAAAGCCAGCCTTGGTAAAAGCAATGCGCTAAACAACTCAGTGAGAACCTGTCTCTAAATAAAATACAAAATAGAGCTGAGATATGGCTCATTGGTGGAGTGCTCCTGAGTTCAATCCCCAGTACCAAAAAAAAAAAAAAAAAAATGAAGAGATAATAGCCTAAAGATTTGGAAATTTGATTAGACAACAAAGAACAAATAGAAAACATATACTATGCTTGCAGGTCTATGAAATATATACCATGCAAAAGAAAACTTTACACCCATACACCTAGACACATCAGAGCTAACTGCTGAAATTTAAAGATGAAAAGAAACTTATGAAAACAGCCAGAGAAAAAAAAATATATTGAGGAATAAATACAAGAATTATAGCAAAATTCCCATGAGAATTCATAAAACTCTGAGGAGAATGTAAGGGATCTTTAGATTACTAAGATCAAAAATAAATAATAGCACTACTGATTTTCCATACTGTATTGGAGATATCAACCACAGCAATAAAGAAAGAAGAGGCATAATAAATAGAAAGGAAAACCTAAAGCAGACTTTAATATCTGTGGCATAAGGATCTATGCAAAATATTCCAAGAAATCTGGAAAATGTTACTATAACTAATAAGTGAGTTTGAAAGGTCACAAGGTTAATTAATATACAAAGGGATTAATATGTATATGATTTGTATAAAAAACTACAAAATAGTTTTTGAGGGAAATTAGATATAGATTATTAAAGCCCCTGAAGTGAGAGAAGGGAAAAATGAAGACATAAAGAAGAGTTTTTCTGAATGGACAGAAAAGTGTGCCTGCTTGTCCAGGAGGCTCAGTGAATCACCAGTTATAAGATATATGAAGAAAACTATACCAAGAGATATTGTAATGAAGCTACTCAAAATTAGTGACAAATACAAATTGTTTAAAGCATGCAGAGGGGAAAAATGGATTGATGGCAATTCACATACTCTATGATAGAGAAAATACATTTTTATATTCCTGTTTATACATTATTTTGACACTGTTGCACGTATATACATCTTTAGAAATGTGTAGAATTATTTAAAATGATGAACAAAACAAAAATTCAAATGTCCATAGACACAAAAATGGTTAGTTGTGCTATACTGAGCCAGGGGAATACAATACAGCAATTGACAGGAATGAAGTAGAAGTACCACAACACCAAAAATTTGTCTTAGAAATATAATATTGAGAAAAAAACACCTCAAGCAATATAACAGAGTTTAAAAACCAGCAAAAGTAAGGAAAAAATAATTTCAGGGTATATATATATATATGATAAAGCCAAATAAAAAGTATGCAGAAATAGGTGGTACTATTTCCTCAAAAAGTAAAAATTTTTAGGTTGAATAAACAACTCTAAACTATAGGATGTTTTTTAGATACAGCTTAAATAGATTACCCCCAACACACACACACACACACACACACACACACACACACACACACACACACAAGACTGCAAATAAAAATGAAGAAAAGTATATTGGTATATAAAGCCACGGTAGCTCTAGGATTGAGAGAAAATACAGCAGAGTCCCAGGGTTGAGATGAAGAGTCATTGGAAGTGACCGCAGCCCACAGGGTTTCAGAACTTTGATATCTTTGCATAAATTATAAATAAAAATATACATCCATGTAAAAGTATAAAAATAAGCTAGAAGGAAACATATTAAATTTAGAGTAATGTTTACCTCTAGACAACACTAATAATAGGAGCAAAGACTGAATGGGATTGTGTTCAGGGTCCAATAAAATATAAAATTTTATCTGTAATATTGTATTTAAACAAAAATTTGAAATAGTACTAAATGCCAGAAATAATCACTGATGCTTGGGCTATCATACATGTTTCCTGTAGAATTTCTAACATTTTCTTCCTCCAAATTAAAATGGTTATAAACTAAAGAATCTATGAAAATAAACCTCTTAAAGTGCATTTGGTAGGTTTGGTCCTAATTCCTAAAGGCCCCGAGTGAGTGCCATGGTGGTCCCCCAGTGAAAGTGAGACAGTGATAAGATAATAGAGGGAGGCTTAGCCAGAGACTAGCTCTCATTGGCCCAGCTGGTAGGTGGACTCTCCTTCACTTTTACTTCCCACAGTTCCTGCACATATAGTTAGAATAGGAACGCTTAGGAATTGCCAGAATCCACACTGAGCTAGAGAGTTACACCATGGTAAAAAGGACTCAGTGGAAGCTGCTGGAATTTCCCCTCCCCACCAAAATCAGAAATAACCATCCATGAATGATCTTCAGAAACCAACACCACAACAAAAGTAGGGGTGGTGGTACCTATTAGAATTCCATTTAATTAAAAAGGGGGTTGTCTAGGGAGATTGACCAGCTCCTCAGTGGGTGGCATCTCAAGGATATTTGCTTCTAGTGAGTTTTACCAGCACTCAAGTAGGTGGTTACTGCCCCAGAGTTTCAGCCCATTTTTATTTTAAAAAATCTACCATCTTGCTCATTGATTATGATTAGCCTTTCCCTTTTCTTCTTTCTTTTTGTATTTTAATTTCTTTTTGATCAATCAAGTCCCCCCCCCAGCTTTGGCTTTTTCATAGTTTTGATTTCATTTTATTAATCTCTTAATATTTACCTAAGAGATTAAGATGTGCATCTTTCACTTAATAACTTTACTATGAATTCGTATCTTCACTTGTGTTTTCTACCATTTCCTTGGGGGCGGGAGAAGCAACACAGAAAGTTATGCTCACTGTTTTCCAATTCTCTTTTTTCCACAACCTATTCCCCTCAATACCTGACTACTGTGATAGCCCTTAACTCTGATTTTTTTCCCATCCTATCCCCATGAGACTGCTGAAAACTCTGAGCCTTAAGATTCGACTTGATCTCTTGTCCAGAACCACTTACTAATTGGCCTATGCCTTCAGGGAAAAACAGCAGAGAATGGCAGGTTCACCTCAGTGTTTCTCATTTCTCTTGCATCTTAGCCTTTCAAGTTCATACTGACTTTGTTGCTCTCTGATTACTTCAATTTAAAGTATTTTACCCAGTTCTAATTTTTTTCTTAGGGTGAGAGTTTGTTGACTTCCGCTACTCTATCAAAGATATAAACAAAAACATTTTAAAGCATAATCAGGGTTTCCAGTTTCTCTTTAAAAATAAATATCTGGTAACACTGGGCCCACCTTCTTATATGACAATAATGAATGGACAAGTAGCCCCTGTCCTTTGAATTTAAGTCACACACTGTCATGTCCAGTTTTCCTTATTTATCTCAATCATTAAATGTTACAGTTTGGAACTTGAATGTTCCCCAGAGGCCTGTGTGCTAAAGGCTTGGTCCCCAACCTGTGGCTATGGGACCTGATGAGAGGAAGTTAGTCATTGGGGCTATCCCTTTGAAATGGATTTAGTGACTCTAGTCCCTCTTCTTCTTTCATCCCTTTACTCCAGGGCTGCACGAGCTAAGCAGCTTCTTCTTCCACAAACTCCCACCATGATCTGTCTTCACCACAGGCCCAAAAGCAGTCAACTGACTGTGGACCGAAACCTCCAACACACTGAGCCAAAATAAACCTTTCCTCTCTTCAAGATGGTTATCTGAGATGTTTTGTTACAGTAATAAAAAGCATTCTAATGCATTAAATTATCCCTGCAAGTTAAAAAAAGGAGGGTCCATAATCAACCTTTGAGCAATGCTAATACCTAATCAAGTTGTAGAAAAGGAGAGCTGAAAGCAATGTGAGAATGCATAATCATAGAAGAGGAAATCTAGAAAATTGCTATAGTATGGAAGTCAGACGGAGGATTTTCAGCATGGAGAGGATCAATGGTACTCAATCCTGCTAAGTCTTCAAGTACAAATACTACCAATATCCGAGTCATATAAATGATATATAAATCCTGAGTGATACAAATGCTATATAAATGCTATTGATACTCTCAGAAAGAGTATTTTTGGTAGAATAATGAAATTTTATTGCCAGTTTGGGGTGGTCTAAAAAGGGAACAGATGTAGACATAAAACAGGGAATGCAAACAACTGATTAAAAAATTTTACTGTGACAGACAGGCAAGAGAAAGGATACAGAAAGGGGAAAATAGGTGGGGTTGAGCAATCAATGTGAGCGGCCCTTCTTCAGTGCCTTCTTAGTGGCACTAGCCCATCTTTTCCCAAGTTCTTCTAAGATGAAATACTGCACAGACATTCCTGGAAGGCAAGCTAGAGTAAGAGAACTGGTCAGCATTTCCATAGCTTAGAAAAGAAGGAAACAAGGCTTCCTGGGCTATCTGGAAGCTAATTTAAGTTGCTAGTAAAAAGATAAAATTAAGGGAGTGAAATGACGGACTTCAACTTCTTGTCTGACCTGAGGAGTGACTGTCTTGTATGAAATCATCCCCTTCTTCTGCCTTTAGAAGAGGCCCATCAGAAGACAGCAGTACAAATGCTGCCTGATTTTTCCTTTTAAAAAAAAAACAGGTGGAGGTCTGGGACATATCCCCCCTAGCGTCAGGGATCTGTTAATTGGCTCCCCAGTAAAATTACAGGAGCAGCCTGCCTGATAATGATTGTAAATGACAGAGACGATCAGGTTTACCTTGTGGCGTCCCCAGGGGGCTGGTGGTGAGTTTAGTCTGAACTTGCATTCAGCAGCTCAGGTTGCTTTCTTCTCAGCACGCAGTGGCTGGACGCATCCTGTAGTCTTTCAAACCTAATTAGTGTTAGGGCCCTTTCTCCCTCTCTCTGCAGTCCCCAGCAGCCCTGGCTTCCTTTCGCTGCTGTCTCCTTTCCTTCTCACTTTCTAGTACTCCCTGTGCATGCAAATCAAGAAACTCAAGGAAGATAACATTCAGAGGTTGGGTTTTTTATTACTTTGTCCTGGAAGAAAAAATATTCCTGTAGGAAAACATGCACCAACCTTGCGACTCCAGTCTCCCATGCTCCTTTACAGTTTTACCCAGCTTGAGGATTTTATAATTAATTAGAGGTGTTTGGATTAGACTGTAAGTCTTAAATAAAACATAACATACTAATAGCATGATATCTGAAGAGGTTTTTTTTAATATTAAAACCAAACCTCCAGCTCTTTTTAATTTTTCAGAAACCACTATACCTAAATGTATATGTATATGATGTGTATTTATATGTGCATAACTGTATGTATGTATATATACATATGCATATGTATGGGTAATATATGACATATACAACACACATATAATACATACACATGTGTATGCACACCTCTAATACTACATGCATGTTCAACACACAAAATACTTATGTGTAAGCATATATGCAATACATGCCCCATAGGCAACACACATATATACTCCCATTTATATGCACATATGTAATATGTGGCATGCATATGTCACATATGTAGCATGTATATTAAAAGCTTGCATACATAAACATGCTTCCCAAGCTTTAGTGTATGAATCACCCACGGAACTTTATAAAATGCAAGTTTTGATTCAATAGGTCTGGGATGGGGTCCAATTTCAGGTAATATTGGTGCTGCATGTTTGAGGATTGCATTCATAATGGTGGATCTTAGAGATTTTTACATTGTCTCCAGCCTTTTCATCTTAACCTAGTTGTTCTATTTCTCAGTGCTGTTCAAATACTGCTCTGTCATTCTCATAGGCTACCTGAAAAAAAGTTCATTTAATAAAGGGCATTTTTGCTATTTCTCAAAATAGCAAATAGACACTGAGTAAAGCCGATTCTTCCCAGGAGTACTCCATGCTGCATTACATCCTCAGTCCTTCAGTCCTTTGGCTTTTTTTTTTTTTTTTTTTGAGGAAAAACCATAGCTAAGTTGCTGAGGGTGGCCTCGAACTTGCAATCTTCCTGCCTCAATCATCCAAGTCCCTGGGATTATAGGCATGTGCCACCATGCCCAGCTTATTACATAACAACTTTAAATGTTCTTGACCTTTTTGTTTTGGGTACTATAATTGAACTCCACTACATCCCCAACCCTTCTTATTTTGAGGCAAGATCTTGCTAAACTGACAAGACTGGCCTCAAATCTGCAATCCACCCATCTCAGCCTCCCAAATTGCTGTAATTACAAGCATGTGCCACTATGCCCAGCTGCAAAGTTGACCTGTATATAATTTATGTTCTGGTTTCCTTTTCTAGTCAAGTAATTAGAAAATATAAAAACTGATGCAAAATCTCTTTAGATTTATACCAATTTACTATTATTTTCCAATTTACTAAGTTGAGCAATTAGTTCATCAATTTTTAATGTTTTGCCTATTGCCACATAAGCATGATAAGAATATAAATCCATTTCTTTCTACTAATTATACATACCCCCAAATTTTTATTGTGATCAAAAACACATAACAAGAAATTTACCATTTTATTGGCTTTTTTTTCTTCATTGTACAATAGTGTCAACTAGATACACATTGTTGTTCAACAGATCTTGAGAACTTTCTCATCTTGCAAAAAAACTGAAATTCTATACCCATTGAACAACTCCGCTTTTCTTCCTTCCCCTGAGATACTGACAACCACCATTTTTCTCTCTGTTTCTAAGAGTTGGTTGTTGGACGATTTGGGATATGTTATATAAGTTAAATCAGCATTTTTTTTTGTAGCTGGATTATTTCACTCTACATAGTATCCTCATAGTTCACCTGTGTCTTGATTTTCTTCCTTAAGAAATCTGAATAATATTTTCATATGCATATATCATATATCACAATTTTTTTTCCATTCGTTTGTCAATGAACATTTAGGTTGGTTCCACTTTGTGGCTACTGTGAATAAAACTGGTACAACAAGCTTGTGAAAATACCCTTTCAAGATCCTGTTTACAATTTTGGGAGTATAAATACTGAGAAGCAAAAGTACAGGATTATATGGAGATTCTATTTTTTAATTTTATTGTTTTCCATAATGACTATACCATTTTACATTCCAACCAACGGTGCAAAATGGTTCTATTCTAGTTCCTCTACAGTTTTGCCAACATTTATTATTTTCTGTTTCTTTTTGCTTTTTGTTTTTAATATCTTCTCCTATCCTAATTGGAGAGAGGTGATAGCTTCTGTTTTAGACTTGCAATTCCCTGTTGACTAGTTATGTTGACTAACTTTCCTATGTGTATTAGACATGTGTGTGTGTGTGTGTGGAGAGAGAGAGAGAGAGAGAGGGAAAGAGAGATGTCTAGTCAAGGGTTTTTTGCTCATTTTTAAATTGTTTTGATCAGGCTTTTTGTTTCCAAGTTATAGGAGTTTTTATATAATTTATATATTAATCCCTTATCTGATAAATAATTTGCAGATATTTTCTCCCATTCTTTAGGTTGCCTTTTTACTCTGTTGATTGTTTACCTTGCTGTAGAGTAGCTTTTGAGTTAGTATAGCTCCTTTTGTTTATTTTGTTTCTATTGTTTATACTTTTGGTGACATATTCAATATTTTGCCAAATCCAATGTCACAAAGTTCTTTCTTTGTTTTCTTTCAGGATCATTGACTTTTTGGGGCTTAGATCTCTAATCCATTTGAGTTAATTTTTGTATATGGTATAGGGTCAACATTTATTCTTTTGCAAGTGGATATCTAGTTTTTTCAATATCATTAAAGACATACACCATAAATTTTAATATATTATCTTTGCATTATAATTGACATCTCAAAAGTTAGTAATATCCCATGAAGTTTTAAATTTGACCAATGGAGTTTAGATTTTTTATTATTTACTTTAAATGTGTTAAATTTTGTTTGTTGAGGTCTGAGTGTTTGTTACCAAGTTTTAATTTTATTGCAATGTGGTTGGTATGATATTATTGATTCATACAGTTTGATTTTCGTGATGACTATAGGAAAATTAAGATATAAATGTGTTGGGAAAACTTGTTGCTATTTGCTGGATTAGTGATTATATGTACATTTATTTTTATATGTAGTTCCATCCATTAGTTCAATCCAGTTAACTATGTGGTTCACATTATCGATGTATATGTTAATATCTTTCTGTCTGATTTATTTGTTTATCAGAAAAGTATGTTAAAATCCTTCTCTAGGATTGTGGTTTGCTCAATGATTGTGAACTTCTTTTGTTTTATGTACTGCAAGGCCTTTACATGTGCATAACAATTCACAATCATTGAATGTTCTCACAAAAAACTTGTACCCTAGTCTACACAAGCAACATTATTGATAATAGCCCCCAAATGTCCATATTTTTCTAGCATATCTTTTTACTTATTTTCAGTTTTACATTTTCTGAATCCTATTTTCTGCTATAACTAGTATATATCTGTTTTAAAAGTATAATCTGAAAATCTGTCCTTTACCTAACAAGATTGACTCGTTTACATTACAATTATCACTATCTTTTAAATTTTGTTTTCTACATATAATTCATTAATTTTTTAAAAAATTCTAAATTGTTACTGTTTTTAAATTCTATTTTCATCTTTTTTTCTGATTAGCTTCTCTCAGCTGATATAGAACTCATATCCTGTTTTTCTGGTTTATTATTTAAATGTTTACGTGATTTGTTTGATGTTAAAGTCAATTATTATCTCTATGCTCTTTCTGAAAAATGCTACAATTTTAGAATTTTACTTGATCATCTCTTTCATATTCTCTCTTATTTCTTTGTTAGTGCTAATTTACTTTTAACTCTTCCCAAGTTATTACCATTATTACTATAACTGATACATGTTTACAATAAGTTTCAATTATTTTCTCATCATAGTTTCTTAAGTATTACTCCATCTTTTAAATTTCATTCTCTTCCTACTGAAATATATTTTTTATTAGTTCTTTCAATAAAGGTCTCTAAGTTATGTGTTCTTAGTCATTAAAATGGTAAGCATTTATGTCTTCCCCTCTTGAGTGGCAACATAGGTAGTATAGTATACTTTTATATCTCTCTTATTTTTTAAAACTTTTTTGTAGTTGTAGATAGATAGCATGCCTTTATTTTTTTAAAAATATGGTGCTAAGGATTGAACCCAGTGCCTTGCACATACTAGGCAAGTGCTCTACCACTGGGCCCCAGCCCCAACCCCACCCCTGTTATTTTTGCTAGTCCATTATTTTTTTCTCCTTCAATTTCTCAATAGCAATCTCCTTAGAAAAAAACTGCTGTCTTGTATGGATATAGATATACATACATGTAAATTTGTTTTAACTTTCCTGCTGATAATTCATTAGACTTCTTAAATCATAGAATTCTTGTCATTTATTAATTCTAAATTGTATAAGATTTTTTCATTTTTCTTATTCTCCCTTTGTGGAAATGAATGATTTGTATATTGTACATTTTCATATTTTTCCATCTATTGTCTCTTAACCTCTCATTCATATTTTCCATTCTCTCTTCAACATGAATTTTAGCTATATTCTTTATATTTATCTAATTTATTGCTCAACTTATAAATTTAATTTTAAATTTAATTATTTCTGGAATTTTGGTTCTTTTCAAGTCTACCTGTTCATTTTTTTCCACAGTTACCTTGTAATCATATTCTAAAATAATTTCATCATATTAAATACAACAATTTTATGGTCTTTTTCAGATTGTTCTAATATCCAAAGTCTGGGGTCATGCTAACCTTCTAGTTTGATTTATCTTCCAACTCTCACTTATGAGAATCATGACTTTCTCATGTCATTTCTAATTTATTTACTTTTTCTACTATGAGATTATTGTTTTTTGAAGTTTGGAACTTAATTTTCTTTTTTTCTTGATGGAGTCCTGTATATCCTGAGTTGTAGAAATCTTTCCTGCAAGATTTCTTTCAACTAGTTACCTCAAGAATGTTGCTGGTGTTATAGTTAAAGCTTTGTCCCAGAGTTTCATGAACTGACTTCCAGACCACTCACGTATAATCGAATCAAGCCCTTATTGAAGCACACCGGTGGCGGCTGACCAGAACATAAAGCTGCTCCCCTGATCAGCCCCGAACAATTGCAAGGGCACTCCTTATAAGCCTGAAAACCGCAAAAGGGATGTTCTGGGGGGTCTAGCCAATGCAAGCAAACCAGGTTACAGAAGCGGGACAGTGCAGTCAAGCGGAGGGAAGCCTAATTAATCACAGTTAGCCCAGTCACCCCAGTTACAGAAACAGAGCCCTGTTACCCTAGTTACAGAAACAATGCCCCATTAGGTAGTTTTGTGTTCTTAAAGGTTTCTTTAGCAAAAGGAAAAGAACATCTTGCCCCAGTCATGACTCTTCTACTTGGCATGGTTGTTTTACAGGATGAAGTCATAAAACAAAATGGAGTCACATTTGCTCCTACTATCACACTGGTTTGCAATCAGATTTTCCTCACATTATTTATGCAGTTTTAAACTCCTGCCATAACATGATATAAATGTGGATACTTCACCAGCTCATGACATGAGCTTGGAGATTCCTCATGATAGGTGTTTTTTTGGACCCACATTCCTAAGTGAAGATAAATCTCCTTGCTCCTTCCTTGGGTCAGTGAAAGCAATCTAGTGAGTCTTTCACAGATGAGGTGGCCCCTCCCAGTAGTTGATGGTTAATTAGGGTCCTGGTTCTCATCTACTTCTTTTGACTCCCTGGTCACTACTTTTTCCTCAGCATCTAGTACCCTGCCTGATGTATGGTGGTAGGGAATATACAAATTCAATCAATAAATATGGAAGCCTTGTTCTTAATCTTCTAAAATTACATTCTCCTTTTACAAACAGTAAAATAATTTATCTCCTGACTCATTTATGAGGATAACTTCCAAATGACTATTCTGATTTAATTTTTTGATCAAAGGCTTATCACATTAAAAAAAAAACTCTAAGTTTCCTTTTTTTTTTCCTAATGAAGAACTGTGTACCCTGATTTGTAGAAAGTAGCCAAGAATGGTTCAATAATTTACCAATAGTTTAAAAAATGATTAATGAGATGTTTAAAAAAATACTCAAGTCTCTTGACTCCCCTGCCCTGTTCTTTCTGGTGACCTTTCTTCTGGTTAACGAAAATCTTTATCAAGGATATAGACTATAGGTGGATCCATGACCTGCCTTCTATTTAAGTAATAAATTTTGTGGACTATATACATACATAAATTTTTTCTGAGTAAGGAATATGTAGCTTTCATCCAGTTTTGACAATGCCAAAGCCTCAACAATTTTTAAATATTGTAGCATGTATTTGTAAGCTTTAAATATTGTAGCATGTGTTTGTTGTCTTTTTACCCTTGTCTTCATATTGGTTCTACTCTTAATGAGTGTTAAATAATTACTATGAATTAAATATCCACTACATTGCCAAAGGATCTGATGGTATGAGTCATATTAAAATGTCATTTAAAGGTGAATAATTTAGTTCTGGAGTATGGAATCATTTGACAAATGAGTTTAGGGGTACTCTGATGATTTTATGTATCGAGAGTGGTAATATGAATGCTCACACATTGGCTATACCTTAATATTACTTTAGCTAGATTTCTGGAACTTATTCCTATGAATTATAAAAAAACCAAAGTATTTATGTTTTGAATCGGTCTACACTGTTGAAATGTAGTCACATGGAGGTTTTTACTCAGGAGAACTGAAGCCGGGGTGCTAAGCAAATTGGTCAATATATGTATAGCAGTGGTTTGTGGATCTTGAATATCCATAGGGCTAAACCGCAGTTTCTTTGTTAGGAATATTTTGCTGTTGCTAAACCTGCTTTGTATATTTAATGCCTGTGGTATAAAATGGGCAAGGGGAATAACACTGTCTTTGTTGTAGACTTTAGTGCCGCGTCTTCCTCGGCCACAAGCCATCCTCGCTTCCATGAGGACAATCCTCTCTTTAGAGGCACCCTGCTCCTCAGGTGTTAGCATTTGGAATGGAGGGGCCAAAGCTGAGGCCATCATATACTTTCAGAAATTATTATTGGAGATTCAAAGACAGTCGGTTAAGCGTGCATTACTCTACGGATACATTTCAAATTATAGGAAACTAGATTGTGCTATGTGTATGAAAAAACAAAGAAAGGATAAAAGGAGAGTAGGATGAAGATGCAGGCACCCTTGAAAGAAAGAAAGAAGTGAAGAAAGAAAGAGGAAATGGGAGGGAGGGAATAAAGGTGGGAGAAAATAAAAAGAAAATAAGAAAGGAAGAAAAGGAATTAGAAATTAAGAATAAAAGGAGGAAGAAAGGAAGGAAGGAAAAGGATTTCCTTGTTTCCTGACAATTACTCTCTTTTCTATATAGATTGAGTTGATTTTGCTACAGCCAAGGCTTAACTAATGCATTTTTTTTCCTATGGATGAATGTCTTTGTTTTTATTTTAGTTTGTTCTGTTTCTTTTATTTGTACATTTGAAGGCATAATGTCTCCAAGTGCTCAAGTCAAACCATTTGAATGTTGATTTGATCGCTGACTAGCTAAGTGAATAGCTTGGACATACTTATAAATTATTTGTTGTTTATCTAAAATTCAAATTTAAGTGGGTGTGTTTCATTTTATTTGGTGACGTGTGTGTATGACATACTTTCTTCCTTGTAAAAACAAAGGTAATGAGACAAAATCCTCAAATATGCTAATATTTAAGGGATATAGTAAACATTATGTAAAATAGTTTATGAGAAATATAGTTCATTATTTCCTTTTTTTCTTCCCTTTGCAAGAAAGCTTTGTTTACCAAACTCATCATTCCAAGACTATCAACTGGTAGTGAATATTTCTTAGATGCACTGAACTTTTGCTTATTGTGTTAATAGAGTAATACCTAGGGGAAATGGCTTGATTGAAGAGAAGTTTAAGAGCAGTGGATTGGTTTATTTTAGAACATGAACTATGGGGAAATGCTTTAAACTTTTCATGCAATAATGTCTCTATTTCTGAGTTAGGGAATTTGAAAGTCTACCTATTTCAATCTAATTGACTTTACCCAGGCATCCCATTCCAAGATGCTTTAATAGTCATTCTTATTATATACCAATTATGTACCAGTACATACGTAAGTCTTAGTTACAAACAAATTAATTCCAATTTCAATCCGCATCTCTCTACCTGGACGACTTCTTTAAATGCAACCCAAACTGGCCCATTTTTTGCTCAAAGGAAATAGACCATTGAATTTCCCTTAATAGCATTTATCATATATCTCTTTATTTATCACACCAGATCCAGTGGGACAAGATTAGATTTTGGTCTCTTCCAAAACAGTGTGGCTTGCTGGTCAACTACCCAGCAAGCCATGGGCACAAAATTGGCATGCTTCCATTTTTATTTTCTTTGTTCAAAGTCATCATCTTTGGAGATGCCTTGTTAGTATCAGATTAGAAGTTTGTGGAGAATATCAATGTGTCCAGTTTAGCTTGGACACTAAGGCGCATTTTCCTTCAGGGTTTCCTTCATGTTTTCCTTTTCATTTTCTTTCACATTTTCATTTGCCTTTGTGTCGGTTGAGAGCCTAAAACTCAAACTAGGTGTTGCTTGTTGAGTTTCAGAAAAGAAAGAAGGTTTTACCTCCATAGATTGGACGGAACTAAACAATTTCTGTGGCGTACTCTCACTCACTGGGTCAACCGCAGTAGGATAACTTCGGTTTGCATTCATCGGTGATTCTCTGGATACGATATTTTGAACTTCATGTATCGGTTGAGATGAATCACCATCCTTTTTTTCACAGACGGTGCTGAAAGGGATGGCACAAAACACAAGATCTGAAGGCAGCAACTTAAGGTCATTGGCTGGCCGGGTAATCACAAACCTATAAGGAAAGTCAAAGATGAATTCTGAGCTTCTGTGGCTAGGACAGAATGGTTATAGGCAATGAACGAAATAAAGACATCATTTTGCTGGGTCAAAAGAGGAACTGCTTTTGTTTTGCTTTGCTTCATTGGTTTCTGATTGATAGTAACGATCTCTGGGACACCGAATAGAGGAAGTCTCAGAGGAGGGATTGGGGACCTTAGGAATGAAATCTCCCTTTTGGGGGGTTTGCTGTTCTCACTGCTTTAGTGGGAAAGGAATAAGACTGTGATTTGGTTTGCTGATCTCTAAGGACTTCCTAACTCCGGGTTTAACTTCTTTGAACATGCACCACACTAATGAATTCTGTAAGTACAAAACTGAACACCAAGCCAGGCTCTGTCAAATTGGAAGATAACAGGTATTCCTGATATTTCCAACCTGGCTTAGGCCTACCATAAGCTAGTACTCATGCAAACAGGTTTCACACAAAGTTCTATTTGAAACTTTGGTAAGCAAATAGGGAATGTCAATGAATCTTAAGGAAAATTCAAAGTCTGTATTTGCATAGGAAGACTTTGTAGGGAAGCAAGTTGTCTTAGCAAAATATCAGATACATAGCAAATCCTTAATAAATGAATTAATTAATACCTAGTGTTCACGACAGAACACAGAGAGGATAACCTCATATGACTTTCACCCTGTATTTCTTCATTGCTGTCCCCAATGGTTACTTCTCTCCTAAACATGGACCTCAATGCATGATTGACTTTCCTTTACTGAATAATTCATACCTTATTATCTTTCCATTGAAAATACTGTAACCTCTATTTTATTTTAAACAAGATTTACCCTAATCACATAGATCATTTAAAACAGGAGTGCCATTTCCTTCCTTGAGATCCTCTCAAGTATAAACTGCATATTTTCTCAATTAACATGGTTGTCTCAATTACCACAGGTTTTTCTGAGGTGTTGGGGCCAGGGATTAGAGTTCAAGCAGAGAAACAGCATGCCGGAATCAAGTATGCTTCTCAGGATTGCTTCCATAACCTCACACCTCACGCACTTACTTCACAGTGAGTTCTGTAAAGTTATATAACCCTCCCCACTGATTCCTCAGTGCCATCTGTAGACCTTCATGTTTATTAAGGTCTTTGGCACTTGGGATATAATTTTTCCCCCCAACCTCAGGGCCACTATCATCCTATGTGCTTGTAGTATCTATGTGGTTACAGCTCTGACATCCAGACACATTTCTGTGATTTCTACTACTGAATGATGGTTTATCTCCAAACCATTTTCAGGGCTACATTCTGGATATTGTCATTGCCTGTCCAAAATCTTAAGCTTCAGTAAGTCACTCTCCAACCACAACACCCCATCATTCCTTCTCTCTCATTTCCTTCCTCTGGGTATATCTACTCTAACTCTTTACAGTCTAGCATTGCTTCATGGTTAAACCTCATTGCATTCTTCTTAGTAGTTCAAGTCTTACCTTTCTTCAGTTCCCTGAATTATTTTTATTTTCTTTCTCAGCAATGCCTATGAACTGAGAAATCTTAGTACTAAATAAAAATCCCCAAAAGTATACCTCCCACCTAGATATATTATAGGTCTTCCTAAGCATCTGTTATTTTTCTCCTTTTCTCTTATTAATAGAGAAATTACAGGGACTTTTTTCTTCTACTTGAGACCATTCACATTAATAATTTTGTTTCTTTCTCTTTTCTCCTAGAATGGGTTTCGATTGTCTATTTCCACTCCATCATTTTTAATTCCTCCTTCTTTATTGACTACTGTGCGTTCTACTGTGAGAATCTTGTCTAGGGCCTAAACAATTGTATTGTCTCTAGATTTTATCTTCTTTTCTTATATCCTCTATATACATTTCCTCTCTCTTCCACACTCCTGGCAGAAGGATCTCCAGTTAATAAAGTTGAAATCTGAACAAAGTGCATCCCTGATTTATAAACACAAAGCACAGTGGCTGGAAAGAAGCACTCAATAAATATTTACAAAATGAGTCCAGCAAAAAACAAGTAAATCTTTCCAATGCAGACAATGTCTTTATCTTTAGAAAGTTGTACAAGTGTGGGTGGAAGTTAGGTTGCAAAAGAACTTATTTAAAATTTAGGTCTGCATATTTCAGTTTTCACTGGGGACACAAACACCATCCTCCTTAGAAGGCCAGTATTAATTGGGCCTTAACCATCAGCATTCCTATTGTTTACACTCATTCTTCTTTCTTCCTACATCATGATTTATCAGCATCTTTCCATAATAACTGTGGACTCTGAGCTATGGAGTTCTCTTTCACATATAAAGTAGCTTTGGTTCTCCTGCTTGGGTGGGTGGCCAGCACTTTTCAAATTAGCACACTCCCCTTTTATGTTCTGGGTTGCGCGCCTCTTCATCTATCATGCGGTATAAGCCAACACATAAGATTCCAAGACAATCTAATGAGCCACAGAATAGTTGTCCAAAGGTGGTTCTTGGCTGTGAAAAAAAAAAAGAGAGAGAGAAAAATGTGTCTGCTGGGCACATTCATCAAGCAATAACAAGCACATATTCAAATGTTATTTTCCTTTTTTTTTTTGCGGTCCAACTTTAGAAGACCTGAAAGACATTTCCTAATATATTTATGATAATAGTGTTTAATGACTTGGTAATTATAGTAACTGATGATTAGTTTTGAGATACTAATCTGTTTGATTTGCTTTTCTTTTTGTCATTCAAGTTCTTCTGAGAGCCTCGGATGCGTGTGGTACGTGTGTATTCTTATTACTTTTCCTATTTGGTGACCATCATTGAGAATTAACAATGAGCAATGGGTTCCAAATTCAGTTTTTGAGTTAGTCCATGATTGGATGTTAGATGACCCCCAAGGAGTCATCTTATCCCACTCTTACTGAGATCACAATCTCAAGCACACTTCTTACATTTGGTCTCTGGCTCTGGCCAACAAACTTATCACAAATAGACAATGAGTTCAAAAGCAGCAGCAGATAGGACAAATAGGTTCAGAAAGGGCAAAAGAAAACAGTCTGCTCAGTTCTACAATTTCTTAAGAAAAGAGCAAAGTGAGTGAAGGTAAGACACATGGGCAGACCAATCTATTATTTCTCTGATACCAGCAGGCGGTTGCCAGCTGCAGTCTCTGGGCATAAAATCACTCACTAGTCAACTGCAGATGAGGCACCCGGGTCCACAGAAATGCACAAGATCAGACAATACTGTGGGAGTGTTTGGAAAGTTGTTTGTACCTGGGCTTCAAATGTAAAGAGCACAGGATATGCCCTTTTTGGTAGCATATGTTGAGACACACTGGGCAAGGAGGCCTGGAACACCATACTCCTTGTGAAGGGAGCAATTTTTTTCTGATGTCCACTGAACCAGAAAAAGATGTTTCCTTGTCAAGGTCTGCCTCTAACAATAATACTGGACAGGTGGATAACAATATTAATCAAAACCAAACCAGCGCTTGGAGTTGTGGCCCGTGCCTAGAATCCCAGTGGCTCAGGAGACTGAGACAGGAGGATTGCAAGTTCAAAGCTAACCATAATAATTTAGCCAGGCCCTAAGCAACTTATTGAGACTCTTTATTCAAATTAAAAATAAAAAAGGACTAGGGATGTGACTCAGTGGTTAAGTGCCCCTAGGTTTAGTCTTTGGCATCAAAAAACAATAAACAAACAAAAAAGCAACACACTGATCAGTAGATTATTCATGTCCAGTCGGCACTCTACTCTGAGGCCTAGATGAGCCACTAGAATTTGCCAGAATTCTTATCGCCTCCCTTTGCTATAATTGGTCATTCAGTAGCAACCTGGATTAAGAAAAGTCAAGCATTTTCTACTGGTTAGCCCACTGTGATTCTTTGACTTAATCACAGAGCTATTCTGCCTGATGTCAGCTGACCTGATCAGATTTCTTTAGCATTGTGGTTACTGAAAGAATGGTCAGACCCTGGGACAGTATTCCTGAGATGGAACCCTGCTCTGACATTGTTGAACAATATGGTGGCTTCAGGTAAGCCCTTGCTTCTGAAAACCTCAGTTTTCTGATCTGTTAAATAAAATCAATGATGATGCCTACTGTACAAATCCTTGGACAGATTAAGTGAAAAAATCTAAAGTAGTCAGGCACAGGGAAAATACTTAGTAAGCTTTAAGTATTATAATTATCAGTAATAACCTTGTCAAGGTACAAAGTTATTAGGTATTCTTGCCCATTTTATGCTACAGTAACAGAATAAGTTATAAAGATCTAAGATTTATTTCTTACAGTCCAGAGGAAGAGATGTTCAAAGTCAAGGGGCCACATCTAGCAAAGCTCTTCTTGCTGTGTCACCCCATGGCAGAAGGTAGAAGGGAAAGACAGCACATTTGCAAGAGAGAAGGTAAATGGGCTAAACTAGTGCTTTTGCCAGAAGTCCACTCTCATGATTACTAACCCACTCCACTGTCTATTTCCTGGTATTGCTACAAAAAATAACAAGAAAATGCACTGAGTTGTAAAACAATCTATGAATATAAGATGGTATTAATTTTGTTACTGCTATTATTATTTCTATGTGGTAGACCATCTATAAACACAAACAGCCAACACAATTTTCAGAAACTCAGAGTGTTCAGGAAGTGAGAGAATCGAGTATGATAAGAGTAGACTCACTTGAATGTCTGATAAAATCGTTTGCTCTAAGGACAGAAGCCCCAGTTTACACCGCATTCTTCCAGACGAATACGTAGAGTAGCTGTCGGTCAACCCAGTGAACTTCTCCTTATCCAATTGTTGTTCCATCTGAGAGCTTACTCCTCCTGTCACCAGCATCTGAAGTAGTTCCAGGACATGGTAGTTGTAGAAGGCCTGAGGAGCAAGGACAATTCATGTGTAATGTTAGAGCAGCCAGCATGTAAATGGTGGAGGTGTTCAGACCTGGAGATCTAGTGGACGTCACTGTTTGACATGGACCAGATAGTGCAGAGAACTCCTCTTGTGATTATTATTATCAAAACCACTTTGGATAGGAGACTGGGTTAGGTACAACTGAGTGAAAACAACCTGGACCATGATCCTGTTTCCTTGGAGCTTATGCTGTAGAAGGAGGAGAAAGTGGGTAATGATATAGATACCAAGGATTTCTTTCTTTCACAGAGACCAGAGGAGTATGTTAAGCCACAGATACCATAATTATCGGCAACATATATATTTTAAAAATGTGTATTTAGTGGAACACCCTACAGACTTTCTCCTAGGGGACTTCTGATACTATTGTCATCTATACTTGGGCTATTTTTTGGATGTGAGCCTACTTATACTCCTTCTGATTGTGCCTGACTTGAGGACAGACATTGACTTAGGTCTTACTAATATTTGGATTTCCCATGACTATTATTATACATTTAAGAAATCATAGGTTCTGGATAAGTAAATGTATGGGGTTTTAGAATGACTGACATCAAAATGAAACAGGATGATGACGTGGGTCTAATTATTTTGAAACAGGATTGAGTCTGAATTGAGTTCATTTTCATGAACTCCCTTTCTCCACAATTCCTACCATAATCTGTAACCTAGGCATGAACATATTTGCAAGTGTCATTCTTAACTTTCTATCTTTAAAAAAAAAATCTATATTATACTTTTACTCCTGAAGAAATAAGTATTACAGAAAAAAGAATTACAGGAAAGCAATCATTTTTATAATAAATAATATAAGTGACTGTTATTAGTCTAGAATTTTTATCACTCATTTTCTCTATAGCCAAACTCAGGTACTCTTCTTCTGAAGCCTGTGTGATGATGATGGTGAATGATGAGGGTGGTGGTAATTTTCGAGACAGGGTCTTGCTGTGTTGCCTATGCTGGCCCAGAACTTTCGGACTCAAGTGATCCTCCTTCCTCAGCCTCCTGAGTGCTGAGATTATAGGCATGCACCACCATACCCTGCTGAAGCCTGAATTTCTAAAGGGACCTTTTTACTAGTTTTCTTCTCATTTGCAATCATGAATCAGATCGTGCCATCTGCTTCCTCAAACTTAGATACCTTACTATGGTCTTCAGAGCCCTTGTGATCTGATATCATCTCCCTTTCTTGGCTCACCTTCATTAACTATTCACTGCAATACACATACTAGTCAGTCTGTAGCGGCTTGGCCTATTCTTTTCTTCTCTTCCAGCTTTGCTTTTGGACACCTTGTTCATCTCTTACCAGCTTGGGTCTCCTCATCAGAATGAAGCTTATTTCTCTTTAGGATCCCATGACCTCTGGCTTTTACTCTATTTCCTTCTTCTGTATTTTATAGTTAATTGTTCATATGAAATAGGCCTGAGTTTGAATCTTGTATTGTCACACCCTTGACCAGTATTCTTGGGCAATTTATGCATTTTTTTTCCTTTAAAGTTGACATGACAATACCTGCCTTCTATCGTTGTTTGCAGGATTTAATGAAATCTACCTATTACTAATTTCTATTCCCTTTATTATTAGTTCTCATGTACCTGGATTATCTGGAGCTACACTAACAAGTGCAGATTTATGAGATCCCAGATCTCCTGAATCAGAATTGATGAATGGAAGTGGGAGAGAGAATTTAAAGAATACCCCAGAGATTCTGACACGGCTGGTTTTCAGAACAGAGAAATCCTTCCTTGAAATTATGTGCTTTCTCAGAGGATGGCCTTAATCTACTTACCATCATCTTCAGAAGTGCTTGTTTTGAATGGGGCACGTATTTATGGGATGTAAGGGTATTTACTGACTACAATAGGCAGGAGAATTTTAACAAACCAATATTGCTAGTAAAATGTAGAGGTGGCTGGTACAAGTTGACTTAAGAAATAACGTTAAGTTATATGGATTAAGAGAAAATCAATGTAACTGTTAACATAGTTTTTGGATTAAAAGATGACTTCACTCTAGTCCTTGGACTGGGAGAATCTACTTGCATTTCTTCTCTTTATTCCATCCCACTAGCACCCAGAAAGGTGCTTTTGGAATCAGCCCCCTGACATCCAGGAGGAAATGGAGGATATAAATCCAGGTTGAGCCACAATCCGTTTAAGCACATGTGGCCATAGTGTGAGTGATCAAACATAATACTGTTAGAATAATTCTCCTCTGATTAAAGAAAAGGTGTAAATTCTTGGGTTATCCTGCTGTTGATGGCTCTAGGGAAACGTGTGCTTTACATATTTAACTGAGAGGCTTAGCCTTTGAATATATCATTTCTTCAGTTTTGACATCAAAAGGATTGCAATTCTAAATTGGGGGAAATAATGGGATTTATATGTCACCCTTATACTGTGAGTTCATCTCCTTATTCTTATTTGGAGTTCTTTGCTATTGACCTTTCTCAACTTCACATTTTTTCCTCCCCCCTCCCCTCCCCTCTCCTCCCCTCTCCTCCCCTTTCCTCTCCTCTCTTCTCCTCTCCTCTCTTCTTTCCTTCCCCTTCCATCTTTTCTTCCTCCTTTGCGTGCTTTCTTTCTTTTCCTTCTCTAGAAAATTTCAAAGTTAAAATGTGTTTGAAATGTTTTTTTTTTGGACTTTGGACTGCAATTCTAATGCAATAGCATGTACTAGAATACTAGAATTTCTAACATTGAGTTTCCAATGTTAGAAAACGTTGCAGCCCAAGTTGTTTAAGTTTTTAACTGCAATAAAACATGAGGTCTCTTTCATAATCTGGTATTACCTAATAGTATACATACTAATATCGAAGCCATCTGCTGTTCTTTATTCTGAGATTTTTCCAAAGGCCTTATGATCAAACATCTTTTGGGAAATAACTTTCAACTCCAAGTGAGGCTCTATGGTTGGAAAATTGCAACTAACCGGCTGAGAGACCTTGAGAATTTCATCTAACTTCTGTGGGCTGTTCAGTTTTCTCACAAGTACAGGAAAAGTGTTCCCTAAGTTCTTGTCTATTTATGAGACTCTTTAATTGTAAAGCTATGTAGGATTATTGCACATAAGGCCTGACTGGTCTTGCCATAATTTAGTTTTCATAGCACTGAACTGATAAAGATTTTAAAGCAAATATGAATTAGGTATAGACAAATTCTTGTAAACGGGACAGGAGTTTAGGTAGTATACCAGGGAATATTGTCAACAGTATCAACAGTATCAGTTGGATATTTGGAGATAAAACCCATTATATTTCAGTGAAAATATATAATATCCATCACAATGTAGAGATTTTAAACTTGTGTGAAAATATAAGACTTCATTATTTCTAAGTGGCGACTACTTCATAACACATTACTGTGGGCTTTGCTGCATCCTGGGACTTGTATATTCATTCTCCTTAGAATTTATAAGGATGATTGGGAGGGAAAGATGGAAAGTAAGAGTGAAGTTTTCCAAGTACATATAGGAAGGAAGCAGTCCCATAAACATCATGTGGGGAATATTTCACCAAGATTGAAGTTGAGGCTGGTGTTTTTCTCTTATTTCACGGTTTGTTTGCTGAAGTGTGAGCCCCCTTTTCCTGAGAGAGTCTATTCTGAAGACATCTCTTAGCTTTGCTCTCCTGTAAGTGTGGGCATCCGGGAAACAAACAGTTTTAGTTTAATTATACCCACTGATTGTACAGCCATAGGGCCCCGATCTCTCGGTACATTGAGGTGGGCATCAGGTTGGAAGAGCCTAACCCCTAAGATATTCTTGGGGCAGGGACATTATAGTATAAAAGGAATGAAAAAAATAGAGGGAATGGTTGAATCTTGCCTCCCACTTAGGACTTCTGACTGGAAATGGGAAACCTGTCTTGGAGAGGAGAACAGGATACTCCTATACTTTTCTGTTGGTTGTTATATAATTTGTAGGGAGTGCTTTCTAAAGTCTTCTTAGCAATAGAAATATTTCTTCCAATGAAATCTTATGTAGATGTGCCTCAAATATGGCCAGAAAAAAGCAGAGTTGCTCTAATCAAGGAGAGAGGTGTGGGAAGGCACGTCTGTGTCTCTTTTCTGCCTGTCTCGTCAGCAACCCCTGAGCACTCAGAGAGTTGGATTCCTCTAAGAAAAACCTGAAAATTCTTGCATTGGAAAAATACTAGTAATAAAGAACTAGGTTTCTGGAGGGGCAGTTGATTGTGGTGGTGAGGTCTGTCTCTGGAATCACATAAAGTTGGGTTTAAAAACAACTTTTTATTTGTCAGTGATGTAGCCTTTGACAGATTATATCCCTCTAAGCCTCAGAGTCTTTATCTATAAAATAAATCTAAGAATAGTATTTCCTTAATTGAGTTGACAGGAGAATCAACAAGGTAATACAATATGCTTTAGCAAAGTCTTGGCACAAGAGAAATGCTTGAAAGATACTACTCTTCCTATGACTGATATTGCTATTGTTATTGGTAACATCTCAACAACAGAAATTATGAGAATTAGTTGCATAGAGGTCTATTGTGGGGAAAATTTGCAGGTATGAGCTAGGAGAGAAGAGCTGTGGATCTTGTTGATGTCGCCATGAATCTATGTTAGAGGGGATGAAGGCCATGGAGCCCATAGCTGACATCCTAACTATATGGGAAGAATGATGTCTTTGCTTCCTCCCAAACTCAGCCAGGAGATACTCTGTTATGTAAGGAAAATAAAGTGTAGGATTTGAGAACATCTGCGTATTCTGGTATTTCCAGTAGATGATGGTGAATGTTCTCTTTTTTTCTCTGAGACTATTTCCATGTGACCTGGTGGTAAGATCCAGAGACGAACCAAGACCAAATGGTACCCAGAGGGGAGGAGCCTGTGAAATTGGAAGTTCAGGGACAACTCCAGCCTAATCCTTAGGTTTGTTTTTCTTTCTGTGTGAATGGTTGGATAGGACATCATCCAAGGAAAGGAAAACCAGAGAGGGCAGCACTCACTGATTATGTTCGGTAGTCTGGTTTAGCTCAACATTTCAGCATTATCACATGTAATGTGCCATACACCATTAAAGATGCAAGTAATAGCTAGAATAAAAGGCTACCAGATAGGTATTTAGAGGTTCACTATCCCTGTGAGCCTCCTTGACATAAGTGGTGCCTTCTGCCCTGGTGCTCCATTACCATCCCCATTCCATAGACAGCTGACCAAGAGCCAGTCCTAACTTACACACTTATCAGGACCCTTTAAGGGCTAAGTGATGGTCCAGCGTGGCTTGTAACCTCATGTGACAACTTCCTATATAGGGCACACTTACTTGACTTTGTCTCTCTCTCATGGACTTCACCATCTAGCCTAAGAAAAGACTTCTGAGATTTTATGTAGCTCATTTTGTTTTCTAGCAAGGGATCATCTTCTCATCTTGACTGCCCAAGGTCAAGATCACGCTCATGGTGCGTTATAGAAGTCAGCACTAAGCCTAGGCGCCAACACCTGGCTCAAGACTTAATTATCAAGTTTGCGTTTCCTATGCTGGCTTATGCTGTATGTTCATTTCCTTTATTTCTACTCTTCCAACCCTTCATCATCTATTCTGCCTGCCACGGTTCAATATACTCCCTGCTCAAAGCATATGTTGGAAACACTCCACACTAAACACTGTTAAGTGGTGAGACCTTTAAGAGATGATCAGGTTATGAGATCATAAATGGATTAATGCCATTATTGTTGGGGTGGATTAGTTATTACAGTAGTGGGCTCTTGATAACAAAGATGAGTTTGGCCCTCTCCTCTCTTATCTTTTTGCATGTGCTCTATTACCTTCTTGCCTCCCACCGTTCGATGACACAGCAGAAAGAACCTCACCAGATGCCACACAGATGACTGCACCATGCCCTTGGACTGCCCAGTCTTCAGAACTGTGAGCCAAATAAACTTCTATTGTGTATAAATGGCCTGGTCTCCAGTATTTTGTTATAGAGGTATAAAACACCAAGACACTACCTTCTGACTAACTCTAAATAGAATCTGTGGCTTTATTCTGCCTGTGTGGCCCAGTGGAGCAGTGGAGTTTAATTAAGTCTCAAGTTTAATTTAAGGCATGAAGCTTCCTGCCACTTAAGAGTTTCTGAAAAGAACTAGGAGCTTAAACCCATCTAAAATGCATCCTGCCGACAGGTCAAGTTCATCAGAAGTCACCTTCTGCCTGACACTCCAGTCATTAATTCCAGGCAAGTTAATTGACATATCAGTGACAGACAGTGATACAACACTCTGTCTGACAGAGTCACCTTCTCGGAAAAGTAACCTGACTTGATTCCCTCCAATGCATCCCTCTCTGGCTCAGTCAGGGGCTGTATGTTACTTAACCCTTTAGAAACTTGATAACCCACAAAATTGTTTAACGTTAAACTATTCCTGAAGCAGTGGTATCTGTTTGAGAGTTCCCTAGGGTTCACGAGACCCTTCCATGGCTAAGAAAGGCAGAGTCAAGGGCCACATAATACCTTCCTTGATGTCAGGAGAGAAACATATATGTCCTGGTCACATTCTCCTAAATGTGCAAACTGCTTTGAGACAAGCATACCATTCAGGAATGGTGCCTCTTCTACACAGCATTCCAGAAGTACATTCTGAGTACATTCAAACTGTACTCAGAGCCATGTTTAAGCAAGTGCATATTGGACTTTGGACCTTTTTGTAATCCTTCCCCTGAAAAATCTTAGGATGAAAACTCTGAGGTAGTGGAACATGTGTATTTCCTTTCAGGTGTTTTTGCAGTCATTATAAATGGCCATACACAGATCCTGTATTTCTTAATCAAATTGCAATTCCTTCAACAGTCTGGGCAGCTGCCTCCTGACCTCTGCCTGTATAGTTTCTTCCCCAAGGATCTGAGTGGTGTGCATCCTCCTTTCCTCCAGAGCCTGAATAGCATGCTGCCTTCCCTGGTCACATACTGAAATCTGCAACTACTTCCCCAAACCCTACATTTCCTATCTCATCTTTCCTCAGTCTTTGGGATTGGCATCCTTTGTACATTACTTATTGATGTTCATATCGGTCTCTTCTGTGAGTACAAGCTGCACATAGACGGAGTTTGGTCTGTTTCATCACTGCTGTATCCCTGCACAGTGTAGGAGTTTGATAGGTATTTAATGACAAGTGGATTCTATTTATGGAAATCCTGTAATGAATGCTAGGGATCTACTTTATGGCTAAAGAGCTGCTGAAAACTGAACAGTGACCATGTACTCAGAAATGCATCACACAAGAGGGACAATGGTGGAGGAAGATTTGACTTAACTCTGAGTAAAATTCAAACTACCTAATGCCAAACCTTTTTCCATGAAACCCATGAATCTCTTAGGGCTAACTTCTGAAAGAGCTGTTGGGAAATTGTAGAGAGAAGAGAAGGTAGTATCCATGAAGTTCTGAAACCAAAGGCCCTGGTCTGTGGGGATGCACTTAAAGCTGAAGGGCTAGCATCAAATGTTACAGTTCCCAAGGCCTCAAGTTTATAATCTTGATAATCTCAAAATTTTGCTTCTCTCCTCAAGCAGTTATGAAATAATGTATAGGCATTTTTTTTTAATCAAAGAGAAATCGGAATTGTGAATTGTGATGTTCTCAAACCTTAATCCGCCCACTCACCTCTCTCCAAGAGGTTTGGGGGACTTCTTGGCTTAAATGGACTTACGGTGGCCAGGAGGGAATCCAAGAAGTTGCCAGAGAAGACGGCGCCTGTGGAAAAGGAAGCACTCAGATGCAGGCTTGTTCCCGTGAAGTTCCCTTCCAGTCCACCAATCTGCTCAATGAAGTGGATGTTGGAAGGATTTTCTGCAAGGCAAGAGAGGCAAAAGGGAAAGGCAGGCAGACAAGAAGACAAGGGTTTCCGTGTGAGGCAGGCCAAGGGTGATCACTCATCAAAGGATTTGTGTCTTAATGTTTGAGTCTCTGTGGCTTCTACCCTTAACTCACTACATTGTTTTTTTCATTTCCAAATATTGTCCTCCCCTAAAAACACGAGTCCCTCTTGAGTACTTCACCATCAAAGGAACATTCTTTTACCCCAGGCTCAGTTTGACCAGGGAAGTGTCCTGGGGTCACCCTTACCTAATTTATCTTTCCAACCAGAATGCTTCTGGAAACAAAAGGGAGCACTGGGAACAAGTTCATTGGGGAAACAGGTATAAACAAGGAACATTTGGCCACCCATGTGATCCAGATAGAAAGGCAGTACCCAGGTAGAGATGCTATTTCCCATCAGGACAAAGGGAGGGCGGGCACATTGCATTTTATATGACATGGTGTTTATATAGGTTCCTAGAGTTAATTGAGCCCAGAGTGAGTTAAAGGAGTGCTTCTTGAAATTTACTGTGCAAAAGAATTTCTTGGCAATCTTATTACAATGCAGATTCGGATTTCCTCAGTCCAGGGTGGGGTCTGAGTATCTACACATCCACCAAGCACCTAAGTGCTGCACATTTGTGGACCAATAGCAAGGGCTTAGAGAATCTTCTTAATGAGGCCAGTACAGCAGTACCAAAATAACCTGAGGCTACAACTTAGACCCCTGTAAGCAGAGTCTATAGTCCATACAACTGGCTGCCTTTGGGGAGAACAGAGGGCTGGCTGCCTTTGTTCCTGGACTATTGCTTCAAAAACATTTGAATAGAAAGAAGCACTGAAGATGGAGCTGCTACTTTCTATACAATTAGAAAAGATTCTGTTTTCCAAAACTCAGGCTCCTCTTTTGTACAACAATCCACTGTGGACGCAGGAGGTATCATTTGGACTTCTTCATGTCATTCTGTGGTAAACAGAACTTTGGCAACCATCACAAAAATGATGATACCCTGGCTACTGTTATTTTTGTAAGTAACAAACTTTTTTATTTTTTTGGTCTCTGACCTAGAGGTCTTATGTTCTACCAGCATCCATGAGACAGTGGCAGGTTAACTTGTTAAGATTTCAAGTAGGATAAAATCTTAGAAACTTCACAGTTCTTGACATTATAGTTCTTGATGTTATAGATCAAAGCAAATTCACTGGACATACAATCCAGAATACATTCTTTACTAAGATTGGATTATTCCTTAATTCTTTAAATTATTTCTCAGTAAGTTAGGGGGAAGTGTCAGACTGGTGGTATTAGTGAATCATTTTCTTCTGAGAACAGCAATATTTTTATAAAAGATGAGCAGGGCATGACTAATACCAACCCACATCTCCTATACTCCCACTTCCCTCTCCTTGCAGTGCCAATCCTCAGGATATACATATAACCCATGAGCCTTTGTCCAGACTTCACTGTGTCATTCTAAAGCAGTGTCCTCACATTTCCTAGCTGTTTTCTTGCAGGCCCTTGTACATTCTGTACTAAAGTGCTAACCGTCAGTCCTGCAGCTCCCATGTCAGTATGACCCTTTCCAGCCAGACAAAGAAACAAGAAATTGAGTGAGCTGGCAGGTGACTTGTTAGGCTAATTTGATGAGGTCTGCCTGGAGTCAGAAAATACTTGGCTGAACAAAATCTGTGAGTCCCTGGAGAGTGACCAGATGTACCTATGGACTAGCAAGAAGCCAGCTAATCCCTGAGCCACTTTAACTTACAGTCTTTTAATTCATGAATTTAGTATATTTACACGCAGGGAGTTAAAGATAGTTCAAAATGGGAAGAAAAAATACATGAATAAAAAGTGCAGCTGACAGTCTCAAGATGTTTATAAATAGGCTGGCAGGTACCAGTTTGGGACCTATGGATCTGATGTGCTCAAAGCTGAATTTATGGGCCCAGGCCCAGGATTCAGGTACTAGGTGTTTCTCACCTGCTGCACTTTGATTCCAGCTCCCATGGTGGCAGAGGGGCTACTGATTCTTCTCCAAGTCCCCATACTTTATTCTTAGGACTAAGAGATCTGTTCATGTAATTTGGTTAATGTCCCACTGGGCTTAGGTGTTCTAAATCACAAAATACCTATTAAACACTTTGTTATATCATAAAATCAGTCAAATCACATGCCTAGGACCAGCTTAAGAGAGCTTCTTTGAGTTGGCTCAATTTATGTTAAGAAGACATCATTTTCCTCTTTGTTTTTCCCCTTCTCCTCAGTTCTTCTCAGTAATGAATCTCAGCATGTCCCACAGTGTTCCATCAACACCTTCCAAATGCACCCAAACCTCCTTTCCTGCCCACCCCCACCCCACTGCTTTCTGCTTGAGAGCTCCTCGTATCTTAGAAAGTTTTATACATTTTCATTTTCCATGAGATGTTGATGAGAGATTACAGCTTATTTTGTAATTCTTCCAAGGTGTGTTTCCATATTAGAAGCACATCACAGAGGGTTGGGATTCAGATGATGCAAAGGAGACATTTGGGAGTTAAAATTTAATGACCTCAGGAATGAGCACCTCCTCAAAGTCTGCAGCTTGAATGCTTCATCTGCCTATGATGGGTAGATAGTCATGGGGAAAAGTCTCATGATGGGTAGATACAGTTACAAGGAGATGTAGCAATCTTCAAGTTCACATCCCCTCCCTTTGAATAAGACTGAGCTGGTTACTGGTCTCCCTCCCTCTCCTGTTATCCAGGAGAATGGAGAAGTCAGATATTATTCCTGCTCCCTGACACCAAGATAGAATAGGCTCCTCAAGATGAAGTCAGCAGTCAGGTAAAAACCCACCATGACATTAAGCCAAGCACTTAAAGCTCTTTAGGTCCCATTCTGATTCCTCAGTCCTTAGAAAGAACCTTGGGACATCAATTATGCATCATAAAGATTTCTGCTTTGAATTTCGCCCTTGAAACCCAACTTACTCAGTTCAGTGAGGGTGGGGATTCGTCGGTATTTTGATTTCCCACAATAGTCTCTGAAGTCAAGCAAACACACTTCTGTAGAAAGAGACAATAACAACAACAACAACAACAACAAGAGAGCACAAATGTAAATAAAATAGTTTGCAAACCTTGGCAAGGATTTATATGAACACAATGTGAATTGATGCTTTATCTTAACAAATTTGCTCTCAAACTCAAATCCCAAATCTTTTCCTATACTTAGAAAAAAGAGTATATTACAATTGTACCTTTTCTGTAGAGAATTGGTTCTGGGAAACACCATAAACCCCAAAACCCTTGATTACTCAAATCCCTTCTTTTATTTTCTTTTCAAAACACTTCTTATAAAGTTATATAGTATTTGCATATAACCTATCTACATTCTCCCATATCTTTTATCTCCAGATTACCTATAATACCTAACACTAGGCAAATGCTACGCACCTAAATATTATATTGTATTGTTTAGAGACTAGTGGAGAAACAGGTCTGTACAAGTCTCAAGAGTTTTTTTTCCAAATACTTCCCATCTGTGTTTGGGTGTAATCCAGGTGTGGTGGATCCATCAGATGAAGATAGCCAATTATATTTAGGTCTCCTCGGCATCTCCTTTTGAGAGGGGTAGTATGTATGTGTGTGCATATTTATGTGCATATTTTCTAAACAACACTTTGAACACTTTGACTGGACTGCAAAAACTGTCAAAGCTCTTTTTGGAGTTGCTTATTGACATCGTGATTAAGATATGATTATCCTCCATGATGTGATGATGCTGGGTAATAACTCAGTCAGTTCCTCAAACCACATTGATTTACTCATAGAACTTTTAGAAAACCATTCACAACGTGGCAGTGCTGCTCCATCCGTGTTTTTGGACACATGGCAAATGAATTCTGTTTCCTGGTATCCTTTTCTTTGAGATCTTCTCTGGGTAGAGGCACTTGTGTATGTCTTCCTTCTGCTCAGCAGAGCTGACTGGGTGAGGTACCACCTGGGGATCTTGACTGCTGTGCTCAGTCTATAAACAATCTTCCTTTTGCCTTAGGAGACAAGACACTTCAATCTGGTGTGAGCCTCCACTCTAGAAGAGGGATGACATACAGCACCTGCCTGGAACATGGTTTCCTCATGTAGTGAACTTTGAAGAGTCTTTAAAAAGCATGATATGAGAATACTACTCTCCAAAGTTAAAGGAAAAAGTATAAAGGAGACAGAGCTATGGGAAATGAGGGTAAATTTTTTTTAAGTTAATTAGTGGGTAGAGTGCTTGCCTTGCACAATAAATAAATAAATAAATAAATAAATAAATAAATAAATAAAATGTTAACTACCTCATCATAAGTGAGGCCTCAAAACTGTTGATCCCTGTTCTTGAACTTTTCTGAGGATGCTATGTAACAGACAAAATATACTGTAAAAATTCAAAGTCTGCTTTTGATTAAGATTCTCCATTGCTTTGGGAAAAAACAAGTAATAGGGTCTTTTATTGAACTGAGCTAGGTGATCCATAAGGGAGAGGGGAGGTAGGGAAGGTGGATAGGGAGTGAATGGAGATGCGAGGCCTTCTGAGAACAGACGCAGGACAAGAGAATCCAGCCACTGAAATCGAGACGGGAAAAGATGAAATCCAAAGGGAGATTTTTTCCCCCAGATGGAAGTCTATGTACAACAGTATTTATCACATCCTCCATCTCCCCAAGAAGTCTTCAGTAAAAGAGACACTTCTTGTCAATGCACAGTGGAGCTGAATATATCTCTGACATCCACCAATATTCTGAGTCATTGATATAGTCATGGATATAGAAGCTCCCATAATTAACCCAATGCACTTGGCATTTAGAACCAGCAGTGACCTCAGGAATTTCCTAAAGTCCTTTAGTTGTAGGGGAAGAAATGGAAGCCTAGAGGGCTAACTGGATCCACAGTTTTTTAAGAGGAAAATTTATATTGGTGGCTAGAGATAAATCTTACAGTTGATGGACTGAAAAAAAATCTCTGAGATTTTTATAATGCAGGAATACTTGAGGGAATTGAAATGCTACCTTATTCTCGGGATGTACAAGATGCTTTATCTGCTTTATCCCTCCTTTCCTCCCTCCCTCCCTCCACTTCCTGCCTCCCTTCTTCCATCCTTTTTTCCTTCCTTCCCTCCTTCTCTTCTTCCCTTCCTTCTTTACCTTCTTCCTTCCCTCTTTCCTCCCTCCTTCCCTTCTACAAACACTTAAATCATATCTACCTCACTAGAGGACTAAGAACAGTCCCCCTGACCCAGCTATATGTCACATGTTGCAATTATATTTTTTTTCAGATAGTCATGCCTATAAAACCCCTAAAGATTTTAGAGACTAATAAATGAGGTTGGGGAGGTGACTCCAGTTGGGGCTCAAAGGGAGGCATCTTTGACACCAGAACATAATCCTGAGGAATGAGAAACAGCCCTTTTCAGGCAGAGGGAATGGAATAAGGGACCTAAGGGAGGAAAGGTCCAGCATGAACAGGATGAATTAGGAGGAAATTCAAACTCCCCATCAGCCCACAAGACCCTATATAATTTTTGTATAATTACTACTGGCCAACATTACAGTTTAAAGCAGGGAACTGAGATTATCTGATAAATATTTGTAAAGGATCCCTCTGGTGGCTGTGAACAGTAGACACTGCCAGGTGAAAAGAGAATTACATGACCGTCACATCAACTCTGTGAATGGAGTGTGACTAGATCCTCCAGGAGAATAAGGAGAAACTCAAGGTTTTCATACCTTGTCCCCTGTCACTGGCTTGTAACTGATGGGTGGGGTGTCCTGATCAGCACCCATTTCAAAGCTCATGTCCTTCTCAGAGTACCTACTTTGTCCCTCTATTAGGTATGCAATGTGTAGTTGGTCTTAGTAAAATATTGGGATCAGTTTCCCTCAAAGGGGAAACATCTCAGTGGGGAAACCCTCCTTCGAATCCTACTTTCTCACTCCAGTTCCCTGCTGAGAGGACTTGGGAATTCTACTTGGAGTAGAATGCTCTGTGTGTGCAGAAACATCCACTTTAGCTAAGGTGACTGCATAAAACATCTGTTTCCAAAGTTGACTGAAGGACAGCAACGGAATTTCCACCTCAACCCTATCTCCCTTATAGAGCGATGGTTAATTTGAATAAGCGTCAGATCATAGCCTGAGTATATTTTACTAATGTCAATATTTTTGCTGCCTAATAGTACATCGTATTATACCTGAAATCTTCCAGGTTGGCAGGGTGCTATTACAAAAGATTGCTTAATTGTAGATTACTACTGTACATTTAAATTTCAGTAGCGTATTAAGTTGTCAGACTTAATTACCGTTATATGTTTAGATTATGCCACAGATTATTTAGTTCAGTACCTAGGTTTGCCAACCTGTTCTTGTGACATGACAGGGCAATAATTAGAGCATTACTGAAAAACCTTTGGGTTTGCCATGAAGATGTCCAGGAAGCCTGGTGTTCTTAGGGACCTTTGCAGAGTCCTTACTCGGTTCTTCCCTCGCACCTAACATGCTGTATGAATCTCTGCCGTAACTTAACTTCATATGTGAGTTTGTCGTGGTGTGAAGATGTGGACAAGCCCCATGACCTCACAAAAGGCTCACCAAATATGCTGGGACAAGGTTTCTCAATCTTAGTGCTGATGACATTTCTTTATCACGTGGAGCTGTCCTTCTGGGTTGGAAAAGGTTCAGTAGCATTTCTGTCCTCTGCCAACTAAATACTGGAAGTATCCCTTTTGTTGTGACAATCAAAGCTGTCACCATACACTGTCAGAGGGAAAAACTGCCCTTGGCTGAGAACCACTGACTGAAGGAAAGGGAAAGAAAACACCCCTTGAGGTACTCAGTGAGGAGGGATTGCACAATCCTTCATATTTCAATGCTTAGAGGAGAGTTTACACCTCTTCAATCAATATGGTGCAAGAGGATTATTAATGTGGAAAGGGAAGACTGATTAAGAGGGACAAAGAGGCTTCTCTGAGGATTAGAAATTTCTACATTCAAACTCCAGACTGACTCTTATGATGCTACAGAAATTGGTGAAATTCCTGAGCAATTATTCATGTGTCTCCTCAAAATGTGCTCATACTAGAATTTCATTGATGGCTTACTACCAGATAAGCAGATTTGATGAGCTTTGTCAGGTAGGTTGCAGAGTCTATGTGGACCCAAATTTCCCATCACTCTGATGGGTAAAATCCCATTCATATAAGGAATGGTGCAAAGCCTACAAGTACTTGTCTTTTTATCTTTGGGGAAATTGCCTGCTCACTCCTTATGATCTTTCAAATAGTTTGACATTCCTTCCTTTTTTCTTCCTCTTTCTATTCCTATTCCACTCTTTCCTCTATCTCCTTCTACCAAACCAGTCAATTGGTACCTTAAGGGCTACTTTCTAGACTGTAACAAAGTACCTGACCCATCACACAAAATCAACATATTTTTGTTGAATAAGTAAATAAATAAATATATGAAAATCACTAAATATAGGGAAACCAGAATTAGGATCACATGTTAATGTTTTCCTAGCACATAGAGGAAGTGAGGTTAAAAAATAATAATAGGAAGGACTATTCATCCAGCCCATTAACAAGATATCTTATGATGGTATCAGTTTATATCAGGTTTACATATTGTGCACATTTTCATTTCTATATGCATGATACTGTCTTCAAAGTGAACACATCTTCTCTGTCCACTTGCAAGCATGCATGCATCTAACCACAACATGCACACACAAACACACACACACATCATGTGTGAATATGAGGAATGACTCTATTTGCTAAGCTAAGGAATCCTGTAGCACAACACAATAGCCTGTTTATAGATCTTCTGATTCTTTCAAAAGAAGAAAGGCTCACATCTCCTCACTTGAGCTGTGTATGACACTTTGATATTCATGAAGTACTCTTTTATTAGATCTATTCTCAAAAAAAAAAAAAAACCTTAAAACTCTGAATGTGAAATCTTGAGTTGGATTTGATTGCTTAGTGGGGATGTGTAGCCAGCTCTGTTCAGCTACCAAAGTTTAGATTGCCCCTTTAATCCTTTGTCCCCAAAACCTTTTATGTTCCTGACTAACAGTAATACCTGGGAGGTGGTAGTGGGGGTTCTTTTGGTTTCCCAGTTGTGAACATTTTTATCCACAGCCATAATCCTGGAGAGCCTTACATTGTCATTGATATTTCTGACTCTCTAAGTACCAGACAAGGTGGATAAGCTGTGGTCAGCAGTGATGTAGCCTGAGGACCCAGTGTTTCATCTTGAAGTGATTTCAATTAGGTTTTATTTTTATTTCTTGAATTGTAAGTCTCTTTTAGATATAGAATATTCTGCAGTAATAGTACTTTCACATTCAGTTGAGTGGTGGTCAATTTTTGGAGAGATACTAAGGTGTAGGACTTTTCCCAGTTAGTGGGAAGAAGGAAAATCACAGCTTTGTAGTGGGTATTAATCTCAGTCACATTTTGGTCCAGCCCACTAGCTTATTTACTGCAATTCAATATGTATTTTTTAAGCATCTAATAAATGATAGTAATTGTACGGGTGCTAGGAGGAATCCACAGAGGAAAATACATGATCTCCACCCTAAAGAGATCCCCTTTGTTCTCTTACTATTTCTTCCCAATATGATTCTGAAATGGGACAGTGTATAAAGGACATTTAAGATAATTTTCTGAAATTAACACATTGAAAGCATCTTGAAGAGTAAAAGATAATTACAATTCCTTTTCTCAACCATGAAACTAAGAGTTGTACCTTGAATACCTATAGATTCAGTGAAAAATAATTAATAATAATACTGTTATTAATTATACCATGCCAATTTCTAGGTTCACTGATATTAGATTAATAACAACAAAAATAATAGCACTTAGAATTCTGTGATTTCTTTTCTTAAAATGGGAAAACAGTGTTACATGAATTTTTTTAGAAGATGAATATTGGTCTTCATTTGACTTAGAATTTCAGAGAAAATAATTGTAGGCTACTCCTATTACAGTATTGTCAGAGTTGGAAGGAATCTTTGAGGATATCTAAATCAACCTCTCTTATATTTCATAATGAAAGTATTTCAGAGAGGAGTTAGTTTTCTGTCCTTATTTCATCTTTCCTAGCCTCTTCCTATCAGGAGTACTATTCTGACCTTTTGTTGAATGTTTCTCAGTAGAGGGGACGATCCGCAGTGATCCGATATTGAGAGTGGCCATGATGGTCTCTGTGTCTACCAGAGTCTGGCTGCTTGATGGCTTAGATGAGGGTGCTAAGATAGCACACATGGAACATTTCTCTATGTTGAGTGCCTGTAGGTCTGCAGGATAGAGTGCAGATCCCTGATGAGAGAAAACCAGATTGAGAAGGAACTTTTCAGATGAAAGGATTTGATATCATGGCTCATAGTGGTGGGTCTTTGTGGGTGATGTGATTTGCACACTCAAATATCTCCAGCATCTACTGGCTTGATCTAAATACTTATTTACTTGATATATGACATATTTATGCTAATCATTATTACCTTGTTGTGAATAGATTTCACAGACCCTTCCCAGAGAGCAAGTTTGGATGAGATAAAAGCAGGCAGTGTGGAGAAAACAAGAATTCATTTACATGACTTAAGTGGGAGAAGAGAAGTAGTGTATGGTGACAATGGTGAGAAAACATTCAGAGAAAGGAGAGGTTATGGATCTGAATGAAAATTTTGCATCCTTGCAATCTTGCTAGTAACCCAGCCTATATGTATACTCTGGGTTAACTAGCAACATGGCAGTTACATCTTTCCTTTAGTGGACAAATAGGGAATTATCTACTTCTATCTATCTTCAGGAAACATGGAATCTAATATTGGTAATACCATATACTAGCTGGATATGAGACTTCTAGTCATTTTCTTTTCTTCATCATATGAACTGAAGCAAGGGAGGTGGAACAGAGAACTTTGTGATGTCTTTTTTGTTAAAAATGTTAATTTTTTTAGTTGTAGTTGGACACAACACCTTCATTTCATTTATTTTTATGTAGTGCTGAGGATGGAACCCAGGGCCTCACAAGTGCTAGATGAATGCTTTACCACTGAGGCACAACCCCTGCCCCTGTGATGTCTTTTTTAATAGAGCAAATGTAATTTGATTTTTGAGAGAAACCTTTTCGAAGTTTGAAAAATATTGCTTACATATTGCCAATATTATTTTAGAAAAATTCCAAATGCTTTGGCATACATAGTAGACTTTTTATCTAGAAAAATGGTAGCATACATTGGGATAAAACCCATGAGAGTAATGAAATAGATTGGAACTGCAATACCACATAAGCATCCTGTCTAAATGGATCCTGTCTTAGACTATTTTCTGATGCTACAATACAATATCACAGACTGGGTAACTTATAAAGATAATTCTCATAATTCTAGAATATGGGAAATCCAAGATGGAAGACCTATATCCAGTGAAGCCCTTCTTGCTGCATCATATCATGGTGGAGGGCATCAAATGGCAAGAGTTCACACACCCACAAGAGAGGATGGAGCCAAACTTCATCTTTAATTAGGAACATATGCTCACAATAACTAATCCCACACCCATGACAACAGACTTAATCCATTCATGGGACAGAACCTTGCTAACATAATCATCAATTTAAGGTCCAACCTATCAACACTGTTACAATGGCAATTAGATTTTAACATGAGTTTTGGAAGAATATTCAAATTACAGAAAATCTATATCTCAAAAATGTAAACCCAATTCTAACACTTCCTACACTTATAAGGGACCATGTAGCACAGTGTGTTCCATATAAGATGTCTCCAAAAAAGATGAGAAAGAGTGCAAAGACTATTGGCTTAGGTTTGGCCATTAAGAGTCAATCTCAGAAATGCAGAGAAACTCTTCTTTGTATAAATACCATAAAATATGGTAGTTTGAGCAAAAACCCAGGAACCATGATGTCTACATATAAATTTTATTTTTTTAAATTGCTGTGTTATCTTCAGCAAGTTAGTTATTCTTTCCATACTTGAAGTTCAACATCATTAATATCTATCCCCTAGGGTCATTTCAAGGATTAAATGAATTAATACAGTTAAAAATAATTAGAACAGTTCTGGCCCTTGGTATGCAGAATACAATTGCAAACTGTTGTGTTATTAATTCTAGTATTATTATCATTATAAATATTCATTATTCCTTATATGATACTTACAGGCAGAATATATATATGGGGGAAATTCCGGAGAAATCGCCATTCTTTTTGCATGTAATCCAGAGACCCAAGGAACACAATGTCTTTCAGCTCCTGCCGGGTATAATTGCTAGCTCTTAGGGGCATCACAAAGTTCCGAAGCCCCATCAGGGCTGTGTGGGCATCTCCAAATACGCACGCTATGATGTGGTTCCGAAAATCATGTTTTGACTTTTCAGATCGTTTCTAAGGATAAGCACACCAAAGTTGAGTCATTTCATAAACAAGATAAGAGTTCCTCAAGGAGGACACCTACTTTCATCCTGACTTGTCTAGGTACATCCACAGTGGTACCTTCATAAAGTTAATAGATTTTGAAAATTGCTTATAAAAGTGCAACTTAGGCTTAAGTGGTGCAATTATAATTTGTGTCTTTTCTGTGAAATTACTTCCTATTTCACCTTTTTCTTCTTTTAGTTTCCTATCAACCTAGAGTGAATCAAGTAAAACTCAGATCAACATTAGTTTTCAAAATGTAAAACCACTGGGTCAAATAGGGAAAATATTTCTTAATTTTTATTATTTGTGTTTAGCCTCATATGTGCTATAGTCTGATTGTGAAAAGCTGAGATTCCAAATTCCATTGTCAAACTTAAGTCTGCTGGAGAGCCCTGAAAATTATATTAAGTTTGTAATATGTTGAGTCATTCAGTGGTTTTTCATACAGTTGTTTGAACCACGTGGAATTGCATTTTTGCAGGTCAAGAATGGTTGAGTATTGGCCATTTCATATGGCTTAACCTAATACATGGAACTGATTCAATAAACTTTCCTGAGTCAAGGAAATTCATCAAGCCAAGCACCCAAAAGAAAGTTTACAAAAAAGCCATTTGATCCTAAACAGGTCAATTATTAACATCACTTCTGTTTCTAAGACGAATATAATATAATTTGTAGGACATATATTGAGATTAGGGCTCCTCCTTCATAGACACTCATAAAAGCAAGTGTAAGTGAAAAATTGATATTCTGTAGGAAACTTATTTTAGGCATCTTTCTAGTCTTTCAGGGAATGGGTGATGCCTCATCTATGGTGTTGAGATGGAATGCAAAGTGCACTGGACGTGAAGATGAAGACTCGACTAGGTATTCTGGCTCTATCCCTAGCTATGTGAATAAACAAGTCACTTTAACTTCTCTGACCCTCAATTTCTTTATGTTTCAAATGGTAAAACATAAAAATAAACATTAATTTTGTTGCGGGAATTAAACAACATACTGAAAGCATCATGCTTGAGGGATTAACTGTTGTTTTGTAACTATGGATCCAATCCGAATGTTACTTGGACATTGGGAAGCTGGTAGAGAACAAGTTAAATGCATTTTAATTTCACATGTGAGCATGTTCTGCATTCCTAGGCACATAAAGATGTACAATATTTCAAATGGATATGTCGTTCTTTATTATGCCTGTTGTTTTTAAGGTCAAATGACAAACTTCTACAAAACAGGGCTTGACAAAGTCTAACAGGATAAATAAGTAGCATCTGACATCTCCCCAATTAAAGTTGATCAGATTAGCCAATACTGGGAAATACTCTCTTTCTAAGGGGATCTTCTTGTGAGGGGAAATAAAACTATTTGTCTGGAGAGCTTTGCTAGAGAGTGATATGAATCTTAACCAAATCTATTAAATAATTGTCTGCAGTTAATCTGATTAGTTTTAACTTGAATAATGAAGCCTGTAATGGTATTTAACGTAACATGCCTGAAGTCCAACAATTACTCTTCTGAGGAGAACTAAACAATTAGAAACAAGATACATGGCGGAATGCATTTATGGGCACAGCTAGAGAGGCGATTTCTTTAACAAACTGTAGCACAAAACTGTCTCCCAATTAAGAAAGATGGTGGCTTTTGGGGGGAAGGAGAGGTTGTACTATTTGTTCAAAGTAGCTTAAACTGAATATTTCCACTTGATCCTTCTGCAAATAGAACCAAGTTTGAAGCCTTCTTGAATTTTGTAGTCTGGAAACTTATCCCTTACAGATACAAGTTTTAAAACCCTTAGCATTTCTAAAACTAAAAGGCCTTCTACACTTAAAGGACTCAGTGGCTGCTCTGAGTGACCTATATTCCATATCAAGTATCATAAGGGAAATATCTATCATTGGCAATTTGTGCTTAATAAATGTTCTAATTAAGTGTTATTTCCCTTTCTTGGTCTCTTGGCTGCCTTTATCAGAATTTGATTTCTTCACCTTTCTTTCTAAAGATTTGCCTCCCACTGCAAACATGTTTGGCTTCCTGCTCAACGGATGTTTATTTTGCATAGTTTAGAATAAGACCTAATTGCTAAAATGGTGCGTTTCAGCAACCCTAATAGTCTTCCAGTTGATATGACAGCTATGACAATTTGATACTTCTGATTAAATGATTGATCATACTTTTACAGAAATTGGAACATATTCTGTCAGGACATTGGCACTGAGCCACAAAGATGTTTGTGTTTATGTGAATGTGAGTAAGGAAAAAGAAACTAAACTACTTTTGGAAAGCAACACAAAAATTATAATTATAAATTAGTCATAGAGAAGAAAATTATATAGGGTTCATACAGATGAAAACAATCATTTTTTATTAGTTAAATGTATCAGTTACTTTTATAGAGAAAAAAAAAAACCTGAAATTATGCTTGAGTTTTTAACTCTGGATAATGGGAATAGATGGGGATCCAGAAAACAGATGTAAGAGCCTGGGTTAGGATGCAAAGCTTCTTACAACTTGGTTGTTAGCATTTCAGTAAACTGATTAGTTTTTCTCCTTGAGAGGAGCAGGAGGGACAGAACCATATCTAATAGAATTTGCCCAGGTTATATATAACAAATACATATTTTGGCTAGGGTGTGTAATAGAAGCAGGGCCAGCTTCAAGAAAAAAAAAAGTATTCTAAAAGTAACATTTCAAATCCAGTAATTTGGGGGAGATGTTTGTTTATTTTAAACAAAGGAATGACTACATAGTCCTTGTAAACAGTAGGTTTTCCTGGTGGATCTAAATGAATTAGATTTACTGGAAAAACCTCAAAGTTTCAGAAAAGCATTATTCTAAATAATTGAGTCAGCTAAAGTGTTAAAACAGGAGGTGCAGTTGAAGAAATTGAAGTGTTTCAAATCCCACTATATTATCCCTGCAGTCAAATGTCTCAGGGATTATATTGCATATCATTTCATTTTGCAAATTCACCATTTACAAAGGAAAATGACAGGTGCTTATAATCAGAAGAATGACATCCTTTACCCTGACAGATAGTCTATTTTATTTGATAGGTGGTGCAAGATCACCTACCAAAGTTACCATTTCCAAAGGGACTGCTTTGCACCAGTGAAACATGCCCGAGCCATCAAGTTTGTCAGATTCTTGCTCTGTATTGCCTAGAAGAGTCCTAAATACGGAGAATGAAAAGTTAGTTTGAGACCATTTGGGGCTCCAGTGTAAAGAGCTAAGTTGTGGAACTCATCAGAGCCTGGAGCCCAAAGTAGAGTCTGCCCAGACTACCTCTTGGCTGAAGAAACACTAACTCCTAAAGGAGGAAAAATCCGGTTCTCTCTGTAGATTAGACATGCCTTGAAGGTATTATTTCTATTCTTTATTTTGTTACTATTATGATGCCACTATTGCTTGGCAGAAATCATGAGTGGTATTGTTGGCACCTTGATCTAGAATTTAAAAGGCTGTAAGAGATTGAATTATGTGTAACCCTTTTCCTTAGCCTGTTTTTCTCCTGTCTTCTTTCTGTATTTTTTCCTCATGGGTCCCAATTGAAACTTCCCAATTTGCTAAATGCTCTTTGCATTCTTTACAGCTTCCCTCATTGCCCTGCATTTGTCTAGGCTTTGCTCTGATCCTGATCTACTCTTGGAAAAGGCCTCCACCTGATAGCTCCACAATGCAGTTAGGCACAGTATTGCTTTGCAGTATGTTTTCAGCCACTGAAAGAGTTTGATGATCTCTTGGATCTCAACTGCTAAGAAATGTATATGTGCTTATTGGAGAACAGAAAAAAAAATCAACTCTAGAATATCAGAAAGTTTAGGGTATAGAATCGACCCAGATAGGCCAGGTAAAACTAGGCTTAGGCTGCATAAGCAACCTCAAAATCTCAGGGGCCAAAACACAACACAGGCTATTTCTAGTGCACTGTATAGTTTATTCTGGGGAACAGGTGCCTTGGCTTCCCGCAGTCACTCAGAGCCTTGGGGTAACAAGAGGCTCTACCATCTTTTGGCCACATGCATCCTTCTTAGTGTAGCAGAAATGGAAAGAACTGGAAAACCAAGCCTAGGCCTTTAATTGTTTTTGCAAAGTGACACACATAGTTTCTGCTCACATGGTGCCAGAACCAGTCACATAGTTCCTGTTAACTTTAAAGGGACTGGGGGACATGAGAAACAATTGCCATATTTGGTGAGCATTTCCATCTCTGCTGGAGACTTTAAGGACCTCCCCCCTTATTTTATAGATAAAAGGAAAGAGCTGACAAATAGTAAAACCAGCTCAGGAATATAATGCTGAGATCAAAGTCACAAGTGTTCACAATACCCCATTCTCCTTTCTTTCCTGAGCAGTTATATGGAGCCACATGACAAGTTCTGTCCAGTGAAATGTAAGAAAGGATGACTGAGGTAGTGAAAAGCCCTCATGTGACTTTGCAGACTCTGTCCTAACCTGCTATAGAGAAGATCAGCCTGGGTGCATGAGTGGTATTGAGGAGCAGAACATGTGCCTCCTTTGACCTATGTTGGAGTCTTCATCATGCTAAACCCTCAGAGATTTCCTGTTTGCTAAGTAAGCATAAGTCTATCCTATACTGACACAAATAGCTCTTCCCCAAATCATGTACCATATTCTATCAGTAGTTGGAAAAGTTTTGAGGGATTGTTTTCTGAAGTTTGAAAAAAAAAATCCCTTTTTGAGATTTACTCTACACTTTAGCATATGAAAGGTCCTCAAAAGTCATACAATGAAGAAACCCTTTAAAAATTATATAATCCAGTGCTTCACAAATTTATCTAACAACAAAAACTCTTTTTACTTATCTACATATTTATTTATTTACTCATTTGATTAATTGATTTAATTATTTAAAAATATTTGTTACTAATTGCTGAAGTACCTTTGGGGACATACCAATGACACTAAACATTCAGCCCTGGTAATCAGTAGCTTATGACATCACTCTCCTGTGAGATTTTCCTGTACATCTTGGGAGAAATACAACCTAATGTCATCTGTGCTGGATGGAGTTTTAGGAGTTTTTCTGAGCGCTAAAGTGCCTAGATAGTCACAATTTTTCAGATAAAAGAGCTTATTCAAAGTTATAGAAGTTTCAGATCAAAAGTCATGGGAGGGAGGGGGAACCTGAGCAGCAAAACCTGAGTAGGGAGGGTGGAGCTCTAGAGAAAAGTTTGGAAAAGCAGAGGGCAATTATTAAGGAGATCAGATAAGACCTTGATCAAATCCTTTGTCTACCTCTGCATTTAAGACCTACTTATAATTGTAGTGGAGTTAGTAGGTTCTAGTCATTTTACCATTCAGAAGATGTAATGTAAGCCTCAAGTTCGGCTTGACTAAAATGGATTCTTTGTTCATTTGAATTAATATGATTGGTGGTTTAAATATCAATAATTCATGAGCCCCAGTACTGAATTTTAACTCCTATGGCTCTCTGAATGGTACTAGACAGAACCATGGTGGTGGCTTTATGCTGAGCATGTGAAAGGATCTCACAAGGAAACACACCTAACATCTGGATCTGGTTTTGATTTTTTTAACAGGATTTGGAGAACTGGCTGAATTACTTACTCATAGAACCTTTCTCTCTCCACTATCCCTCAGATTTCTGAAAATATGTGTTTACATAACTTTCCCAAGTTAGTTTTTCCTGAATACTTTGAAAACATTTTGGAAATTTCTATTTTATCTTCATTGAAAGGGCTTCCTTTTTCTCTATTCTTTCCATTTGAGTTCACGGGGAATAATGCTACTTTCCTTCTTGTTACTTTCTTCAGCTTTTTTTCCATTTCTTTGAATCTCCACCCTCCCCCTACTCCTATGATGAAGAGTCCTTGGTCTGGTAATTAAATGCCCATTTTGAAAATGGAAGATGATGTCCCAAGAACACTCTAACTTGACTTGGAAGAGCAAATCAATCACACTATTCTATCATAATGAAAACATGATCTATGTACACAAGCTGTCACAAACATCTTTCTTCATTCTGATGTTATGGAAAACAGATATATGCCTTACAGGAAACACCTGTTGGACACATGCATAAAAGAAAAGGCTGGAGGTGACCCATTTCATCTTAAAGGCATCCATCTGATGTCCTTGCCAAAGCAAAACTTAATGCAATTTCAGTCACCGTCCTTATCTAAAGTTCCCTTCTGCCATATGCTTTGTAAATGGCATGATGCTTGCAGAAATATATCTTCCCAAAGAGACCAAAAATCATCTCTGTGAATCTGAGTCTGAGCAGTCTTGGAACTTGAGAACAAGGAATAGAATGTAAAAGTTGATGCAATTGAAGGAAAAAGTAGCTGTAGAACACCATCCAGGAAAGGCCACATCCTGACCATTGACAGAAGTCTCTTGGGCGAGGGGCTTTGTGTGTGAGAGAGGCTGACTAAAATGTGAAAGGAGTTATCTGAGATGGTCCTCAGAAGAATGTGTTTAGGATGAGGATGGTTCTAGGGGTGGTTCTCTGGTCACAAGATGTGCTTCTCATTGCTCAAGCTACAGTGTGGTACTTCCACTTAGGAGCAGTCAGAAAGAACTTGAAACATTCTTGGAGTTCGGCCTCTGGCCTCCACCTTTGGAACTTGATAGGTCAAGTGTCCTGGGTGAGAACAATTCTCTCAGCAGTCTACTGATGGATGCACTGTGCAACACATGATTGATACCTGCAGCTATTTTTTTCCCCTATGCCTGCCTTTTGGGGGTTGTTTTGATAGACATGAAGCCAATGTCTTTTTTTTTTTTTTTTGAAGCCAATGTCTTATGATCTCATGTTTGCAGGTGCTCTAGAAAAGAAGATGTACTCTTTTCTCTATTTCATTTTTCTGAAACCATTCTGGTCTTACATGTTCACAGCAACTTACCCTGCAAGAATCCTATCATGTAGGGGCTGAGGATGTGGCTCAAGTGGTAGCGCACTCACCGGGCATGTGTGCGGCCCGGGTTCGATCCTCAGTACCACATACAAACAAAGATGTTGTGTCTGCCAAAAACTAAAAAATAAACATTAAAAATTCTCTCTCTCTACTGCTCTATCTCTCTTGCTCTCTCTTTAAAAAAAAGAATCCTATCATGTAAAGAAAAATATAAGAAAAGGATCATATGCCTTTGGTTTCCAATTATGGCACCTGATGCGATAGGATTAAATCATGTTGCTTTTAAAGGTCTATTAAGATAGTTGATTAGCTTCATAGTGTTAGGCAGCATGATTTCCAAGAGTAAAAAATATGCTGTCACTATTTCCTCAATTTGTATACTTGGATTATTCCTGAAAAAAAAAAATCTGATGATGATTGAAATCCTCTGCTGTTCACCATACCTAATAGAAAGTTCAAAATGTATCTACAGTTCCTTTTCCTTTTTTGCAAGCCTCATTTTTTTGATGTTAGGAAATCCTAAATTAATGCCTATTTCACTTGAAATCCCTTAAAATATCATATATAATATTTATCTATATAGAGATATAGATATGTAGATATTTTCATTCAATATATATTTTAATTCAAGGCTTGAATTGTAAAATTAATAAGTTATATAAAGTCTGAGCAAAGGGAGGAAAGTCCTCTGGCCAAGTGTTGGAAAGGACAGGAGGAATGTATCTGGGTGTTCAGGAGTTTAAGTGACTTTCTTAGTTTAATATTTGAAAAATTCATTATAGCTCTCTCTTGAAAGTAAAGGTCAAGTTTCCACCAAAGGAAGAAGGGAAAATCTGGAGTCCCAGGGTGCCTTTGATGGTGCCGAGAATTTTGTATTTGGAAAGCTATAGTTGCCTTCTCTCTAATGACTTAGTATATACCCACAAGGCTATTCAGTCCATACTTGACTTACAAATACTCATTTATCGCCAGTAATGACTACAACTTTATGTATTATGAAAAAAATTTACCTAAAATTTGGAAAAAAACGGGCCTGTTATATAACCAGTGTTTCCCACTCTCTCCTGCTCCAAGGTCTGCACCCCCATTCCACATCATCGTATACTTACACCCACATAGTCACATATCAGAATCTGAGCCTAATCTTTAAGACCACAATATGATTTCATTTTTCTAAGTTTCATCTAGTTGCCACTTATTCATTACAAGACAGGTAAACTTGAGAGTTTTTTTTAAACAGATAAGTTTGTACAGTTCACCGCCCCCAACCCCATAGACACACAGATGAGCCTGAAAAAGGAATCTGTCAGCTCTGAGTGACTTCCAGGACCCAGTGACTATAGACTAGGCTTGGAAAGGTCGTGAATGCTATCCATCTTCTCTGCAGGAAAAGCCCTCTGTGCTTGCTTCCTCTTCCATGACAGAAGGAAAGCACAGACCAATCTCTCTGCCTTCTATTCAGCTCGACCATTATCCTTGCTGATATCCCTTTCCTGGGTAAATGGCAGAAAACCTGCCATGAAATGTCAGGGCACATGCCATGCATTGACAAGAGCCTGGTCATTTCCAAGGCATCAAGCCCACTTGGTGGATTTCTGGAAAAACCTTAGAGAAAAAGGACCTAAGGAACCCTCTACCCACCACCTAGGGGTGATCAACTGTTCGGGTTCTGATTTGCTTGGGATGGGCGTTTCCTGGGATGTAAGACTTTCAGGGTTAAAACTGGTTGCTCTATTTCCAAAATGAGGTACTGATTTGAAAAGCTCCCAGGGAGGGAAGAAGAGGCAGGAAGAACAAAACACTTGAAACATTATACCCAGAAAAATCTTTCACACTTTGTCCAGGAAAAACTTTCCACTCCTTTGCTGTTTATAAATTACTTTTGCTGGTGTTCAAAGAAGAAGAGGATAGCTAGGTGGCCAAAGTCCTGTTTTAAGACAATTGATTCTAGTGAATTATAATTCCCAACCTTCTTCTGATTTCTAATCTCTCCAGACTCTGCATATTTGAGGTCTTCATGGAGTCACTAAGGAATTATAAACTCTAATAGTAAAGACAGCAGATAAAATTTTTAAAAATCTGTAAATGGTATTTTTTTTAAAAAAGGTTTATAAAAATTCAGGGTATCAGTATATCCAATATAGTCTTATTTCAGTCTATATAGGAGAACAGAAAATGAATTTTAGGGTAAAGCAAATCAGCTGTGAATGGTGTTCCATTTGCTTTTAACTGCTGCTTTACAGATGGAGCCTATCAAATCTATGGCCCTCTGGTTCTCAATGTTTACAATTTAAAATTTCCACAAAGAAATTTTCTCCACCCTCTTGCTTAAAAGTTAGACCCAAGGTCAGAGTGGCCCCAGTCCCGGTGAAGGCAGAAATGGGATGATGATTCCAGAAATGGATAGATAAACCCAAGTAGTTTGCAGTGGAGCATCTCTCTATTAAGCTTTGCTTTATTTTTGATGAGTAAAAACTGACAGCTTTTCTGCAGAACATTTTCTGTGAAAATCTGTGGGTAGGTATCTCAAACTTAAATTGTTACCAGACAGAAGAGCAAAGAAAAGATAAAAAGGCAATTTCCCCCTTTTTTACCCATTCCCAGATGGACCCTCATTTTATGGATATTGCATTTGAGATTTTCTACAATGTGAGGACAAATGAGACATGACCCTTGCAGCAGACATCTTTAGTAAAGACTAGAGTCTGTGCCCTGGGCAGGAAAGCCAGGTGCTCAGGGCATGTCTCACCTCTCATGAGAACCATTTCCTTAGCCAATATTTTCAGCATAAAGTTGTATTTTTTAGATGCTCTTTCCCACACTTTCCCCCAACACTTTCTAAATATCAAATGACATAGTAAACATACAGATTGATCTAAGTGAAAGATATCCCCACCCGATTCCCCATAAACAGTTTTAGGATACAGGGTCTTCTTTGTTCAACTGAATGGGAAATAAATAATTAAGTTATTGCTATGATACTGTCGATTGTATAATACATCAATGAGAAAAATGCAAATCTTAGGCAAAAGGCTTTTTCTTTTTCTTTTTTTTTTTTTGGGGGGGGGTGGTCTGTGGAGATGATGAATGAGAGCATAAAATACCTGAAAAATCACCATACTTTTCATTGAATGGATACATATTCCGAGCTTCTATGGAATTGGGCCCAGGTCAGAGATCAGCATGACATAAATGCTTTTCTTATGCAGTGGGGTGAGAGGCTTGCCCTGGAAAATTACTAACAATAATACCCCCAGAAATAAATTAGGACTGAAAAATAAATGGTATCCATGTTACTGGCATGAGTGTGCATGTGTGCTTGTGTGAATATAGAAAAGAGGGAGAGGGGGTGAGCATCAGATTGAAGGGTATAAACTCTGCAGAGGAAATTAAAAATAATTCCAAGGTACATGAACACTATGGATATTTTTTTCCTAGAAATAATAAGTAATTGTGAAATTCTCTGCATCCATATCATTTAGCTTCTCTGAAATCCTTGTGACCAAATGTTGAAATGGAGATGAAATAGAGTGCTGGTGATTACGGATTCTTGGAAGCACTGGCAGGACCTAATGATGTGTTGAGGGCCGTGGACTTTCAAGATTTCCTCCCATCTGGAAGCAATCACTGGGGGGAAGAAGCCTGTTGAATATGGGTATCCTGAATGTTATAACATTTTACCTAGCACCTTGAACTGTCAAGGAGCAATGAGGATAATGGAGACAGAGGCCACTTGGGATCACTCATGATGTTGAACCCTCCTTCTGCTTGGTGTGCTACATGATGGCTATTTTAAAAATCTGACATGCCTTGATTAAAGATGAAAAGTTAGAATTAGGGGTCTGTGATGGGGCTGGGGAAGGTTGTGTTTTGTGATCTCTAACAAGAATATTAAGATTGGGCTGTTCTTAAGGGATGAAAGGTGAGAGTTGGGGTATTTTAGTGGGAGGTAGAAGAGGATTTACAGGGTGAGATAGTCTTAATAAGGCAGGGAAGAGTCTCTTACTTGGATGTTCCCTATGTGTCAGTTCTTTAAAGGTAAACTGGAATAAGAGTGGGTAAGAAAGAGAAGATTCCCCACCCCCCGGCTTCTGTTTACTTGTAATTTGAAATTATGTTACTGAAGCTCATTAAGTCCTCCTATTTCCTTATGTGTGAATCTATAGGTGACATTATAATCTGAATTTCTTGAAGCTGAGGACTGTAGCATAAAGAAACATTATGCTACATCTCTTAAAACTCAAGATGGGACTCTTGGAAGAGTTTATTTATTTATTTATTTCCTTTCCAATATTGTTATTTTAGTTGTAGCCATGGGAAGATGTGGAGAAACAATATGATTCTGGAAACTTTGTGGGAACTTTCCTACAATTTAATAATCAACACCAAACACACATGTACAAACACAACTTTTGGCAATATAATTTCATTTTATGTTTGATATAAGTCATGAAACCTTTTTGCATGTTGGTAAGTAAGAGTTTTCTGTTTGCTTGTTTTCTTTAGTACTAGGGATGGAACCCAGGGCCTATTGCATGCTTGGCAAGCACTCTACCACTGAGATAAATCTGCAGGGATTTTTGACTCAGAACTTTCTTGCTATGTCTCACAGAAAGGGAAAAAAAAATCACTTTGTGGCCTAGCAGTAAGTCACCCAGCCAGCAGAAGTGCCTGTGTGTCCCTCTTTATTGGCCTTGTGGGCCAAGTGGAAGATCCAAAATTGTAGGCAATTCTTACACTACAATAAACTGGCATCTGTATAAGAGCTATCTAATACAAATATAAATAATATGTGTCCTCCTGGGAATAAGTTTTTGACTGTTTCTTTTGTAAGTGCAATGCTTTTCAATCATCCCTTTTTTCCCATATCACAATATCTATGGGAATAGATTCCCAGTAATGTCTGAGCTCTTTTTACTCTAAGAAAGAGTAGAGAAATTACATGTCCTGTGAAGTCTTTCCCCAACCTCTTCCAACTGACTTTATCAACGGAGCTGTCTTCCATTCAGGATTCCAGGGAAAAGGTCTAACAGTAACAGTATCAAAATTCTTAATGACCATTTTATTCTATTTCGATTCCTCTATTTTCTATGTTTTTTTCCTGTTTGTTTGTTTTAATGGAAAAATGTGATTACATAATTTAGGGTTAGTTGCTCTTAATATGGGCGTTCCTTATTCACCCTGCTTTTCACAGCTCTCCAACTATCTTTTAATCCAAACTTAAAACTTTTAATAATCATTTAAGGGTGATTGCCTTTGCCAAATTATCTTTTTTTTAAGAGAGAGAGAGAGAGAGAGAGAGAGACTTTTAACATTTATTTTTAGTTTTCAGCAGACATAACATCTTTGTCTGTGGTGCTGAGGATCGAACCCTGGCCGCATGCATGCCAGGCAAACATGCTACCACTTGAGCCACATCCTCAGCCCCAACCAAATTATCTTAAAATTAATCTTTACCTATTATTTTGAGATATTTGATGTAATACTGGTCAACTTAACTATTTAGAACAGGGTTGGTAAATTTTTTTCTGTAAATTGCCAAATAATACATATATTAAGCCCTGCATTTCAAGAGGCTACATTGGCATTATGTAGGTACTTATATAGCAAGATGAAAAAATAAATTCCCACTGATAATATTCAAAATATAGTAATAATAGTTTTGTATTTGAAGCTCCCCAAACCCCATTATCATTATTGAGTTTTTGAGTAGCTCCCTGGAACCACCCACTCACAAAATTTATCCTTATTTAAACTGACTTAGAGCTTCCTCAGTGGTAACAACCATTTTCCCTAGGACATTTTTCAAAAATAATCACCATAAAAAATTTCATGATTGCTGATACCTGATGCAGGGATATCAATGTGGCAAATAAGAGAATGACAAAACTCATTAAAAGGAAAAGATGGAGACTAAGAAGCCCAAGGATAGTTGGAAAAATTTTGAAATACTAATTTTAGGAATCTTTTTTAAAAAGTGTGCATCTGCAGAGCACATATGCCCAAGAAAGATCTATGATGGACCTATTTAATCCCTTACCTCTGGCTGCCCTTGAAATTCTTCATCAACAATAAATAAAGGTTAAGGCAAAGATGTAAACCACTAGAGTGGTGACAGGATTCCCTAGCATGCACAAAGAATCCAATGTCAGAGTCAAAGAAACTTAATGGTTCAACATTTTAAAGTCTCAATGCAATCACAAAACCAAATGAGTAGAGACTTAAATGTAAACACCTTAAAAAGAATACAGACTTTTGAGAATCAGTTCAGGAAAATCACTAAAGAGTAGGAAAAACATAGCAACAGTAAACTCTGGGGTGAAAGAGGGAAGTAATTTCTAGATACCATGTTACATTATTTAAAAATGTCTGAGTTCTAACAAGAAATTAGGAAACACAAAATACAGTAGAGAGAAGGGAATGGGGGAAGGAGAAGGAATGGGAAAGGGGAAGTACTGAGGACTGATGTGGAGCAAATTATATTCCACACTTGTATGATTATGTCAAAATGGCCCCCAGTATATGTGTAACTCTAATGCACTAATAAAAACATTCAAAAGAAAAAGGGTCCATACACAGGAAAAATAGTCAATAAAACTCTTCCAGTGAGAACCCATACCCTGGGTTTCTTAGACAAAGATTTTTAAGCAGCTATTATAAATACATTTAAATAACTTAAGGAAACTATCTAAAGAACTAAAGGAAACTATGAGAACAATATATTTCATCAAATATATAATGCTAGTAAAGAGATAGAATATCAGGGGAAAAATGGAAATTCTGGAGTTCAAAATACAATAACCAAAAATAAAATTTTAATAGAGGGGCTAAATAGCAGACTGGAGTGACAAAAGAAAGAATCCAGACTAAGAAATAGGGTAAAAACTGAAGAAATGAACAGAGCTTTGAAAAACTGTGGAATATCACCTAGTGTGCCAACATACACATTATGGGAGTTCCAAAAGAGAGATGAGAAAGGAGACAGGAGAAAAATTAAAGAGATGATGGCCAGCAACTTCAAAAACTTAATGAGAACTTTGAGAAACATAAAAGAATTTCAAGCTCTATAATCTTAAATGAATTCACACCTGGGTACATCATAATTAAATGGTTTAACATGAACTAAAGAACCTTATAAGCAGCTAATACAAAGCAATTCATCATCTACAAGAGATCTGTGAGGAGATTAGATTTCTTCTAATCAGATTAATTAGATTTCTTCCACACGATCCAGAAGGAAATAGAAGAACATTCAAACAGTTCTGAAGGAAGAAAAAGATTGCCAGGAATTTAGCAAAATATCATTTTAAAATGATGGTAGAATAAAACCCTCCCAGATAAACAAAAAGTGCCTGAATTGTTGCTAGTAGACCTCTACTACAAGTAATTCTAAAGAGAGTCCTTCAGGCTGAAATGAAAGAACAAGAAACATTAGCTTGAAACCCTATGAAGAAATAAAGAGTGCCAATAAAAGTAATTACATAGGAAAATCTGAAAGATAACACACACACAATGCATTCATTTTTGTGTTCTTTTATATGAATATAATTGCTATGTCTTTTTGGAGAATTGACCTCATTATCATTATGTAATGTCCTTTTTTTTATCTATGACAATTTTTCTTGTTCTAAATTGTCTTTGGCTAAAATGAATGTAGGTAGCTTTCTTTTCAATTAGTGTTAGCATGGTTTATTTTTCCACCATAATTACATTTTAATCTATTTAAATCTTTATATTACAAGTGACTTTCTTGTGAAAAGCATATAATTGAGTTCTGCTTCTTTATCTACTCAGATAATAACTTTTATTTGTTATGTTTACACCATTCATATTGAAAATGATTGTTTATATAGTTGGAGTAATGTCTACCATGTTTGTAATTGGTTTCCTATTTGTTGCGTTTGTTCTTCATGTCTTCCTTTTCATTCTTTTTCCTACCTTCTCCAGTTTTAATTGAGCCTTCAGTATGATTATATTTCTCTTCTGCATATTATTTATATTTCCTTTTAAAAAAACTTAGGATTTGCCTTGGGATTGTCAATATTTATTTATTTTTACCTAAACTAAGTCCACCTTAGAATAAGACGATACTACTTCATGTGTAGTATAGGTAGCTTATAACAGAGTATTCCCAATTATGTTCTCTCATCTCTTATGACATTAAGGTAAAGAGGTCCTTAGCTAGAGGTTTTATATTAATATGTCTAAGAGTTGCATTGTATTTGCTTGGTGTAGCTGTAGTTTTCAGAGCCTCCAAACATTCTCTAATATCATTATTTTCATCTCCTCTAATGTTAATGGGTCTCCATAAGAACTTCTTCTTGCATAGTCTGCACCTTACAGTTATTTCAACTACAATTCATTTGTGTTATATGGAGCCCTTTTGATGTGGTGGTAATTGTGAAATAAATGAAGATTACATATTTTTATGATTAAGTTTCAGTTTTTTAGTGATCTTGTGTCTTGGGGCTGCAACCTTCAAAAATCTATCTTATCCTATCTCCCAGATCCTATGATCTCAGACTCCAGGTAAAACAGAAACATAGAGGGGCTAGATTCAAAGACATGCCGTTTATTACTCCAGTCCTCTTGGAGAGTACGCTGTTGTAACGAAAAATCCTCTATCTGATGTATGCGAGGTAAAAATTTGCTCCCAGTATGTGGGATCTCTATTTACCTCACAGATTGTTTCTTTTCCTGAGAAGAAATTTTTAGTTTGATTCCATCCCATTTATTGATACTTGGTTCTAATTTTTGTGTTATAGGAGTCTTATTAAGGAAGTTGGGGCCTATACCCACATAATGAAGATTAGAGCCTATTTTTTCTTCTATTAGAAGCAGAGTCTCTGGTTTAATTCCTAGGTCCTTGATCAACTTTGAGTTTTGTGCATGATGAGAAATAGGGGTTTAATTTCATTTTGTTGTATATGGATTTCCAGTTTTCCTAGCACCATTTGTTGAATATGCTATCTTTTCTCCAGTGCATGTTTTTGGCACATTTGTCTAAAATAAGATAATTGTAATTTTGTAGGTTACTCTCTGTGTTCTCTATTCTGTACCATTGTCTACTAGTCTGTTTTTGTTAATATTGCTCTGTAGTATAGTTTAAGGTCTGGTATAGTGATGGCACCTGCTTTACTCTTCCTGCTAAGGATTGCTTTAGCTATTCTGGGTCTCATATTTTTCCAGATGAATTTCATGATTGCTTTTTTTATTTATATGAGGAATGTCATTGGGATTTTGATTGGAATTGCATTACATCTGTACAGTGCTTTTGGTAGTATGGTCTAGGGTATATAAAGAACTCAAAAACTAAGCACCCAAAAACACAAATAACCCAATCAACAAAGGGCCAAGGACCTGAAAACAGACACCTCTCAGAAGAGGATATACAATCAATCAACAAATATATGAAAAAATGTTCATCATGGATAGCAATTATAGATATGCAAATCAAAACTACTCTAAGATATCATCTCACTCCAGTCAAAATGACAGCTATTATGAAGACAAACAACAATAAGTGTTGGCTAGGATGTGGGGAAAAAGATACACTCATACATTGCTGGAGGGACTAAAAATTGGTGCAGCCAATATGGAAAGCAGTACGGAGATTCCTTGGAAATCTGGGAATGGAACTACCATTTGACCCAGCTATCCCTCTCCTCGGACTATCCCCAAAGGACTTAAAAACAGCATACTACAGGGACACAGCTACATCAATGTATACAGCAGCATGATTCACAATAGCTAAACTGTGGAGCCAACCTAGATGCCCTTCAGTGGATAAATGGATAAAAAAGTAGCATATATACACAATGGAATTTTTCTCAACAATAAAAGAGAATAAAATTATGGCATTTGCAGGCAAATGGATGGTGTTGGAGAAGATAATGCTAAGTGAAGATAGCCAATCCCAAAAAACAAATGCTGAATGTTTTTTCTGATACAAGGAGGTTGACTCATACTGGCATAGGGAGGGTGAGCATGGGTGGAATAATGAATTCTAGATAGGGCACAGGGGTGGGAGAGAAAGGGAGGGGTTAGGGGATTAACAAGGATGGTGGAATGTGATAAACTTCATTATCCAAAGTACAGGTATGAAGACAAGAATTGGTGTCAACATACTTTATATACAACCAGAGATATGAAAAATTGTGCTGTGTACATGTAATAAGAATTGTAATGCATTCTGGTGTCATTTTTTTAATTAATAAAGAAAAGAAAGTGAAAAAAAAGAGAAAAATCCTCTGGGTGCATTTCACAATGGTGACTCTTCTCACCCTGTCAGAATTTCTGAGGGGATTTTTTTGGTTCTTAACTGAGAGAATCTTGTAAGGTTTCTAAAAGTAAAACCATCTACATACAGTGTGGGGACATAATTTCAAGCAAAAATTGATCATAAGAGATAAAGAAGGCCACTGAGTCTTGGTAAAGGAAAAAATCCCACCAAAAGATATTTTTATAAATATTTAATCCCCAAATATCAGTGCACAAATTACATGAAACAAAAACTATTCCTTGGTATTAAATCTCAGATAGACCCCAATAATAATGGGTGTTATGTATTAGATATTAGATTTCCCCTAAAGCTTATGTGTGAGACAATGCAAGAAGGATTAGAGGTGAAATGATTGGGTGTTGAGAGTCTTAACTTATCAGTACATTAAGTGGGTGTAATTGCAGGCAGGTAGGGTGTGACTGGAGAGGTAGGTCACTGGGCATGGTCCTTTGTAGTATGTTTTGTCCCTGGAGAGTGGAGTTCTCTCTCTTTCTCTCTTCTTGATGTAAATGTACTGGGCTTCTTTTGTCTACCACAGCCTTCCGCCATGATGTTCTGCCTCACCTTGAACAAAGAGCAATGGAGCCCATTGTCTATGGACTGAGACATCTGATACTGTGTCAAATAAAATTTTCTACCTTTAAAATTGATCTTGTCATGTCTTTTGGTCATAGTGGTGAAAAAGCTAACTGAAACACTGGGTGATTTCAACACAACCTTATCACCAACAGACAGGTCATCGAAGCATAAAATGAATAAAGATATTCCCAGTCTAAATAGTACTATATAAATCAAATAGATCTAATAGACATTAACAAAATATTTCACCCTCAAACATTTGAATTTATCTTCTCAGCAACTCATGGAACTTTTTCTAGAATAGGCCATATTCTATATCACAATATAATTCTAAGCAAATACACAAAAATCAATATAATCATGTGCATCCTATTGGATCATTATGGAAAGAAATTAGAAATCAACAGCCAGAAAAATAATAGAAAACACATAAACACATGGAGATTGTACAATGTCTTTTAAATGAAGAACAGATCAAAGAAGAAATCAAGAAATTCTTAAGAATAAATGAGAACAGAGATGCAATATATCAAAATCTCTGGGACAGTATAAGAGTAGTTCTAATAGAAAAAAAATTATAGCATTGAGTGCCTATATTAAAAAATAGAGAGATTACAAATAAATAAACTTATACTCCTCCTCAAGGCCTTGGGGGCAGGGAGGACTAATCCGCAAATCAGTAGAAGACAGGAAATAATAAAGATTAGAGCAGAATTTAATAAAATGGAGAATTAAAAAAACAATATACATGGTTAATTCAATGAAGAGTTGGTAAAGATAAATATTGGCAAACCCTTAGCCAAACTAACCAATACAAAGAGACAGAAGACCAAATAAACAAAATTGGAAATGAAAAAGGAAATACCACCACAGACATTTCTGAAATACAGAAGACCAACAGAAACTAATTTGAAAATTTATACTCCAATAAATTGAAAAATCTATCAAACATTGACAAATTTCTAGACATATGTAAACTACCCAAATTGGACCAGGGTAATAGAGAAAACCTAACAGAACAATATCAAACAATAAAATTGAAACAACAATTAAAATCCTATGAACAGCAGTGCACTTGCCTAGCATGTGTGAGGGCCTGGGTCTGATCCTCAGCACCACATAAAACTAAATGAATAAAATAAAGGTATTGTTCCCAATACTTTTTTTTTTAAAGTCTACCACCAAAGAAAAACCTGGGACCAGATGAATTCTCAGTGAGTTCTATCAGACCTTTAAAGAAGTACTAATAGCAATCTTTCTCAAATTATTTCATAAAACTATAAGGGAAACACTCCCAAATACATTCTGTGAAGCCAGGAAAACCCTAATACCAAAATCGGACAAAGACACATTAAGAAAAAAAAAATATCAGACCAATATCCCTGCTGAACATAGATGAAAAATCCTTGGTATTAGCATACCAAATTTAAAAACACATCAAGAAGATAAAATACCACGAGCAAATGGGCTTAATCCTAGGGATGCAAGATTGATTCAACATATACAAATTAATAAATATAATGTACTATTTAAATAGAATTAAGAACAAGAATTATATGATCATATCAATAGGTGCATAAAAAGCCTTTGATCAAATACAGCACAAATTCATGTAAAACACTGGAGAAATTAGGAATAGAAAGAACTTAATCTCATTATAAAGGCTATATATGGTAAGCCCAAAGATGACATTACATGGAATGCAGAAAAACTGAAGATATTTCCTTTAAAATCAGGAAAAAGAACAGAATCTCCACTCTCACCACTTCTATTCAATATAGTTCTTGAAACTCTGGCCAGAGCAATCAGGCAAAAGAAGGAAATCAAAGGAACATAAATAGGAAAAGAAGTCAAATTATCTCTACTTGCTGATGACATGATCTTAAATCTAGAAAACCCAAGAAATTCTTCCAGAAGACTTCTAGATTTGATAAATCAATTGGGAAAAGTACAAGATACAAAATCCACATTCACAAATAAACAGCTTTCCCTATACTCCCACTGTGATTCTGCTGAGAAAAGAAGCCACGAAAATCAGACTTTTACAACAAGCTCAAACAAAACAAAATAAAACAACAAAAACACACAGAAAGAAAATATCTAGGAATTAGTCTAACCATGTTGTGAACGATCTCTACAATGAAAATTGTAAAATACTGAAGAAAGAAATTGAAGACCCTAGAAGATAGAAGGACCTGCCATATTCCCAGATGGGGAGAATTATTGTTTTCAAAATGGCTACACTAACAAAACAATGTATAAATTCCAATGCAATTCCCAACAAAATACAAGGACATTCTTCAAAGAACTAGGAAAAAACAGTCCTGGAGTTAATTTGGAAGAATAAGAGACCCAGAATAGACAAAGAAATTCTAAACAAAAAGAGTGATTCAGGATGCAGCACAATACCTGATCTCAAATTATACTACAGAGATAGTAACAAAAACAGCACAGTATTGACATCAAAATAGATGACCAATGGAAAAGAAAACAAGACACAGAGACAAATCCATGCAACTATAGCCATCCTGTATTTGACAAAGGTGCCAAAAATATATCTTGGAGAAAAGACAACATTTTTAACAAATGGTGTTGGGATAACTGATAACTATATGTAGAAAAATGAATCTAGACTCTTATTACTCACCCTGCACAAACCCCAAATTGAAATGTATCAAAGACTTAGGAATTAGACCAGAAGATTTACATACACTAGAAGAAAACATAGCATCAACACCCCATTGTAAAACTGCTGGTGCCTACTTTCTTAACAAGACTCCCAAACCACAAGAAATAAAATCAAAAGTCAATAAGTGGGATGCATCAAACTAAAAAGTTTCTGCACATTAAAGGAAATGATTAAGAGTGTGAAGAGAGAGCCTACAGAATGGGAGAAAATCTTGGCTATCTCCTCCTGGATAGAGTATTAATAACCAGAATATATAAAGAACTCAAAAAAAAAAAAAACAGAACACACACACACACACAGGCACATAAAATCAATAAATATGCAAAATAACTCAAGAGAAACTTCTCAAAAGAAGAAACACAAGTGGCCAACAAATATATATGTAAAAAAAATATTCAACAGCTCTAGAAATTAGGGAAATGCAAATCAAAAGTACATTCAGAATTTATCTTACTCTGGTCAGAATGGCAATGATAAAGAATACATGCAATAAAAAATGCTGGCAAGGATGTGAAGGAAAAGGCCATTGTTGGTGGGACTGCAGACTAGTACAACCACTCTGGAACACTCTGGAAAACAATATGGAGAGTCCTCAAAAAATTAGGAATGGGGCCACCATATGACCCTGCTCTCCCACTCCTTGGTATTTATCCAAAGAAGTGAAATCAGCATACTATAGTGATACAGCCACCTCAATGTTTATAGCAGCAAAATTCGAAATAACCAAATGATAAAAGTAGCCCAGATGCCCATCAATAGATGAATGGATCAAGAAAATGTGGTACATATATACAATGGAGATACTCAGCCATAAAGAATAGAATAATGGCATCTGCTAGTAAATGGATGGAAATGGAGAATACCATACTAAGTGAAATAAGACTCAGAAAAGCAAGGGTCAAATATTTTCTCTCATTTGTGGAAGCTAGAGAAAAATAAGGGAAAAAAGTGTGTTGGGGGATTGAATATCATAGACATATAGGGAAGATCAATGGAGTAGAAGGTTGGTGATCAAGGGTGAGGGAAGAAGGATGGGAAAGGGGAGGAAATACAGAATAAATTTTACAAAATCATGTTATATACATATATAAATGTACCAAAGGAAAGTTCACCCTTTCTATATATGTAGAAAGTATCAATCAAAAATAAATAAATAAAGAAGCGAATGGAAGATGGGTAGAGTAGAAAAAGAATAGGAAGAAGGAGGAGGGAGAGAACATAGGAGAAATGGGGATAGAATTCAAATTCCTTTTATGTATGATTTTGCCACAATGAACCCAACTTCTATGTATAACTATAATGCTCTAATAAAAAATAATAAATAAATAAAGTGTGGGGACACTGCTAAGGCTGCAGCCCCAGAAGCTTCTGGTACTTCACTTAGCCCATACTAAAGCCTCCAGTACTTCATCAAGACTAGGATTTGAGGGTCCTTACCAGTTTATACCTCCAGTGCCTTGCTCCCCAGTGAGCAAATTTTGGCCATGACTCTCTAGAATTCAGGGTGACAGTTTTCCCTGCAGCCTTAATTCTCTAATGGACCCAGGAGAGTCTTTAAATTTTGATTTGCTCAGCTTTCTCTTGTTATAAGGACAGAAGTGATGACTCAAAGCTGTTTACATGTTGGAGACAGAGTCAGAAATTTGACAATGACTTTTTCTTTATTTGCTGTGACACCAGTTTTAGAGGGCTATTCTTCTATGCCACAAAATCAGGCAGCTCTGATTTCAAATGTGATTCACATCTCGGCACTTCCCATCTACCTGTTTAACCTGAGAACTCCCCTTTCAGTAATTAAATACACTTTCTTCATGGGTCATTATGATGTGATTTATGACATGTGTGTAATTGTCAGAATTACTGTGGGTAATTAAAATTTGCAGTGAATGCTGCCAGAGGCTTCAGTCCCTCTCAGTGTCCTCATTAAAAATCAGAAGCTGACCAAATTATAAATAGACTGGTTTGCACAAGTTCCTGGCCAAACCTAATTATGAAACTTATCCTTATTCTATCAGAACTCACTCCATTAGTCATGCAAATTCTGAAAAATGATTAAGTTATTTTATGTGCTAGAATTGTGAAATTAATAATAAAGAGGCAGATAGCAGTAATTAGACATTACTATGGTACTTTATGATGTCAGGTCACTCTGGGTCCAACTTGCATCTCTTCCTGACCTCACACCTTACACACCACACACAAACACACACACACACACACACACACACACACACACATATACATACCCTGACCTTTAATGTAAAAGAATGGCTTGATTGTTTTAGTGAATTTGGGATACATTTTCAAATAGAAACCAAAACAAGGAAGAGGAGAATTTATAAATTCTGCTCGAGGAATTATCTTGGAACTGGTCAGAGAAACATATTTGGTAATGATTATCAACAGCAGAATCCTTTGCCTCCAGAAAAGTCAAAGTACCACCAGGGGAAAACAGTTGCACTGAGGTTGTCTCAGGATATGGTGTTGGAACAGATGCAAGTGGTAACTTCAGGCTCCGAGGTGCTTTAGATTCTCCTGTCTCATCTTTTCTCTGATGTAACATACAGGGGATTTAGCCTAGGGGAAGTATGTGGCTGCCAGTTAATAAGAGAGCCAGGTTTCAACCTTGGGGCCATGCTTCTCTTCTCAGAAGTGTGCTAGGACACAGAATGACGGGGACTTTGTTGAGCATCATCTTTCTCAACACTGGTCTGGGTAAGGAAAAAACAGTAAGGCAGGTTCACATTAAGTGCCCTGAGGACAGAGAAGGTAATTCACTGGTTGCTTAGTTTGGTGAATCATAGCCACACATGAGATATAAGAGAACTGCTATATGGAAACAAATCTGGATGCTTATTCAAAAGAGGCTAAACCAGGCACAGTGGAATATTCCTGTAATCCCAGTGGCTGGGGACTGAGGCAGGAGGATTGCAAATTCAAAGCCAGCATCAACAACTTAGGACAACTCAACAAAACCCTGTTTCGAAATTTAAATAAAATTAAAAGGACTGGAGGTGTGGGGATATGGCTCAGTGGTTAAGGGCTCTTGGGTACAATCTCTGGTATAAAAAAAGGCTAAAACTTTGGATGACTCAATCAATATATCTCTGGGGAAGCAAAAGTGAATGCTAGTTAAGGGATAGGGAAAGAAGGAAAGAAGAGAGGGAACACAGGAAGGAGGGATGGAGGGAGAGAGGGAGAAAGCAAAGATATACATGTTTTATAGATAGATGTAACATTTGAGAGTTAATCATTTTCTGTGTTGGTTAGCTTGTGGGGCTCAGCATCACCAAGTTGGTTGAGTTGGGGTTAGTGCAAATGTTCCCTGGGAGGGGCAATGGGGAAACCAAGCAAAAGTAACAAGAGGAGGTATTTCTCACTGGAGTTCAGAAATTTCAACTCTGCATACACAACTGATCAACTACCTTTAACAATCAGCTCTCTGAAATTCATTCTTTATACTCCTTCCTTGGGATAAGGACAGCAAATTGTCTATGCTACCTGACAGTAGACCTCAGATGAAAGGCACCCACCCCCAAGTGTCCTTCATGTTTCAGGTGTGACTGATTGACATCAACAGTCACATGGGCTTATCCAGATGGTTCTCACATGAGGGTGACCAATAGACAAATCAGATGGAAGATCCTCTTGGAGATGACATAAAAGAGGAAGCAATTCAAGAGGGGCAAAGGAATCAGAGGTGTGGTAGGGAAGAATGGGTCTGCTTTGGTGGAGGGAGCTGCTGAAGCTCACATGGTCATATGCAAAACACTCCTTTAGTGGGAACACTTTTCAGAGATGCTGGAGAGGGGGCTCAATGATTAAGGATCTGAGGATGAGCAGATAAGTATCAGAGATTGAAAATGCAGAGCTTGATAGGAGAGAAGGCATGAATCTGCTTGCAGCATGACTATCCAACCACCCATTGTTGACAAATACAGGGATCATTGAACTTTCAGTGTGCATGTGTGTGTGAGTGTGTGTGTGTGTGTGTGTGTGTGTGTGTGTGTGTTGGGTGGTTTGACTCTTCACAGCAACATTATGAGGTAAGCAGAAGCAAAGAATTCTCATGCACCTTGTAGAATAATGAGAGATTAAGTGACTCATTTAGGGTCCCAAGATGATGAGCAATGCATTGGATTTCCTGACATCCAAAATTCATATTTATCAATTGTTCCTCTACGATGTGCTGGTAATGTGTACCACTGCTAAGGGGCATGCGGTAGTAGGCAGTGAAAAAAAATGAGGAGAATTCTCACATGATTCCTCCCCTGACGCTCTGAAAAGTTGGCTGGTGTTTTAGTGGGTTACTTCTGTCTCCTCCATTGCCAAATCTCAGGACCCTGCAGAAGGGCTTGTGAGACAATTAGGAAACTGCCTAGCCTCACCAGCAGAGCACAGCTTGGGGCTCCCAAGGGTATACTGCTCTTCATCGAGGGAGCATAAGACCTTGGAGGGCTTTCTCTGTTCCTGCTTCCTCCACAAGAAGCTGAGAACTTCCTGGGGCCCCTTTTACAGATTCCAAGAGCTCTGAGAAATAATCCTTTGTGTCCCACCCCGACAAAGAGGCTTGCATATTTGTCACTGATTCAAAGAATACTGAATCCTTTCTGTCTTCCCTCTTGTTTTCTTGCTTTTTTTTTAAAAAAATAATTTCTCAGCTTTTTGGAAATATGATACATTCATCCCCAAATGTGGAGGTGTCTCAGCAAGAGGCACTCAGAGAAAATGCATTCAAAAACCACATTTGTTGGCTCTCTAGAGCCAAATACAGCCACCTCATCTCTTGCTTGAAACCCAAACAGGGTGACTGCCAGTCAGGGATTCCAACCAGCTGGTGAAATTGGCCTAAACAATCTGACAAAAGGGATCCCTTTCCTCAACAGCAGCTTCCCCACCTCTTTCTCTCTCCTTTTTTTGCTTGAGAACACACAGTTTTGCACTTGTCCTTCATACCAATAACTGGAGGGTGGGAATTATTCAGAAGGCTCATGTTCGACACCCCATCTGTTCATTTCTGACAGCAATATATAATGTAAAGCTATAAAAACTTGAAAAATAATGCAACATAAAAAGGGATTGACTCAGCTCCAAGAGGCCATAAATGGTAACAAATACCACTGGATGATTTATTTCATGCTGCAATCTTTACAGTAAGTCATCTTTCAGACATTTCCTTGTGACAGGTTTTAATAATATTAATGCCCAGAGCAATCCAAATCATCGCCAATAGACGTATTTATCAAGCTGCCAATCCGAGTAAATGAAATTCTATAAGCAATAATGTAACATGTTTAAAGGAAGCTAATAAAACAAGTCAGCAGAGAAATATTACTTCAAAGTATTCTCCCTCTAATCCAGTCCTGCATGTTATACAGCCAAAATGCAAATCTTTCCATACTTGATTTATTGCTCCAAAAATACCAATGACCTTTTCCCAAGCTTCTGTATATTCACTCTCACACATTCATAAAGCCTACAGCGCATCCTGCCAGAGTCGCTGAACACTGAAGTGCTTAGCATTTACTGTTATGTTTGTCTTGCTTTTATACAGGTACTTGATTGGCGGCTGCATTGAATAACATCTAAGTTTCCAAGCCTTATTAAAATGTAACAAATATCCCAGCCATAAACCAATCTTTACTGTGCCCACTCTAGGTGGGCCTTCCAGAGGACCTGAGAGAGTGACTTGAGTGAAATCCTGATGATTTACTGGTTTCCAGGTGAATTTCATCTGTGGAAAAGCCAATTTGCATTTCCCTTCAATCAGGCTTGCTTTGGTTTGTATTATGTTTTTTTTCCTCCTTCTTGAAGAGCATGGCTTCCCAGTTGTTGAAGCATTTATCACGCCAAAAAGATCTGCCTCCTGCAGGAAGGTTTCCTTGTTAATTTCGCTGATTTTCTGATCTCCAGCACAATCCCTAACCCAGGCCTCAGTACAATTTTCTAATTAATGAATCCATGAAAACATAATGTACATCCAAGGCACTCACCAAATACTAGATAGAAATACACATTGCATTAATACAATTAAATTGCTGACCATTTTTCTTGCATTTTAGACATGTGCCTCTTGAGATCCAATTTACTGTTTAATGGACACCTCCTGTATTCACTACACCACTGTGTGTACCCTATGATGTTTACACCTATGTGGATATCCTAATTGACATGCTAATATTTAAAAGTACTTATATCATCTGACTATGGTTCTTATGTTTATTTGAAGTAAATCCTTTGGGATGTTTACCAAGCTTGAGATTGGCTGCTTTCCCCACCCAATGGAAGACTCTGCTTTTGAGGATCAGGCAAGTCAGGGAAATCTGAAATATTGAGTCACTCACTCACTGAAAAACCAGGACATTGGGAACTAGTCCTCTAGAGTGAGTTTGTACCTGACTTCAGATATGACTTTATGCCTGCTCAGCCATCTTCCACTGCACAGAGGTAAAAGGAAGCCTTGGTTTAGATGTGAATCTAAGACTACTGCATACAGGACCCCATGGCTGAGTGAGGCTGAGACCGCAGATACCTGGGCCAGATCAATTTCCTACTGGATCCAGTCTAACCTGAAGACCATCATCACTTTTTCCCCTATGGATATTCTGACTTATAATTCTTTGTTAGAAATTTTCTTGTCTTTATTTTAGAAGATTTTAAATACTAAATTTGTTACAAAAGACCACATAAGAGACAATAGTTTTGTTGGAAAGGAGCTAGTTCCTCATAATGAGAAGCTGGATAATTTTTTGGATGTCACTAAAATATAAAGTCTTTTGCATCCTGGTTTTCTGGAGTTTTTAGAGTTACTTTTTTGGGAGTGGGCCAGTGCTGGTGATTGAACCCATGGAGCTGCATTCCATGTTCTTTTTATTTTTCATTTTGAGACAGGGTCTTGCTAAGTTGCTGAGGCTGGCTTTGACCTTAGGATCCTCCTGCCTCAGTCTCCGAAGTTGCTAGGATTACAGGCATGCCCCACCATGCCTGGTTTAAAGTTGCATTTTAGAATAGTTTTGTAATGTAGCAAGAATTTACTAGGCAAAGATGGGAAGGGAAATGTTTTCTGGGTATGAAATAAGCCTAAGGCAGGAAAAGAAGAATATTGTTTATGTGGAGAAGTGAGAAGATATTGTGTAGTTTGGGTTTAAAAAATTTCTGTGAGAGGTAGGAGCCATATTTTTTTTTTGTAGGGCATTATTAAGGATCTTGATCTCATTTCTAAGGGCACTGAAAAAAAAATTAAAAGAAAGTGACACTGTCAAATTTTTATTTTTGACACATCACTCAAACTGTGATATAGGAATGGAAAAGAAGAGATGAGGGAAGGTCAGGTCAAGAGACTATTTCTGGAAAGAAGAGACACCATCTAGAAGAGGCGATGGTCGCTTGGATTGGGATTAGAACTGAAGATGGAAACAGTCAAGCGATTGAAGAGATTCTTAGAGGTAAGAGATTCTCAGGGGCAGAACAGAGGAGGCATAAGGACTGAAGTTAGGAGCAGTCCTCTTTCACAGCTTCCTCACTTGATTCTTTGATTAGACTCTCAGTCCAGGGGTTAGTAGTTCTCAGACCTGGCTGGCTTCACTATTTTTTTTTTGACTGTTTTTTTCTTATCCTTTATTTTTGCATACCTTAGTGTGTGTTTCTGAGTGCAGTTAATAGAGGTAGGCAAAATAAAAATCAGGTACTTGGGAACAGTTCTAATTTTCTTATTTTTCCCTTGATCTGGTGCAGGGAAGTTGTTCCTCAGTCAGGCTACGCTTCCTACTTCCCCAGTTCTTCAATCCTCCCGCACTTTCTCTCTACTTCACTGTCCCCTGCCTCCCCTCCATATCAAGCTTTGTGTACTGCAATGCACAGTGGGAAACAAGAAAGCCAAGGATTGTATGAGGTGAGGTGTAAGCTTAGGTTGAGAGCTTGAGCACGGAATGGTGGCGCATGCCTATAATCCCCACAGCTCTGGAGGCTGAGGCAGGAGGATTTCAAGTTCAAAGCATCCTCAGCAAAAGAGAGGCACTAAGCGACTCAGTAAGACCCTCTGTCTAAATAAAATACAAAAAAAAAAAAAAGAAAAAGGACTGGGAATATGGCTCAGTGGTTGAATGTTCCTGAGTTCAATCCCCAGTACCAACCCCTGACCCAAATAGAGCTTGAAGAAAGCTGTTGTCTCCTGAAGTTTTCATTTCCATACCTCTATGCACACCCTCCCGCTTGGGAGCTAGAGTTGGGTTCTTCACTACCTTTCTATTATTTCTTGACTTACAAAAAGACCATGGCCAGATCCTTGGCTCCAACAGTAAAATGAGGGAGAGGACAGGTGGACCAAGGGAAGGGAGGAAGAGAACTTGAGGCCGTGCCCACAGACCTGGCGGTGGAGAGGAGAGTATCTGGTGAAAGAGCACTTCACTAGGAATGGCCTTCCTTTACTCTGCCCATCTCCCCAAGAAAAACAAGGATTCTGGGTGGGAAGAGAGACCCTCAAAGCCCCTTCGGAAGAGGGACATAATCAGGGTTGACAGAGGTGATCTGCTCACTGATTACAAGTTCTTTTTTTTTTCTGTGTTCTTTTTCCTAGTCCTAAATAACCCTACAGATTTTGGGCTTTCTAAAATAGATCTTTGACTTTGAAAAACAGGTGAATGTAAAAGTCAACCAGGATTGTTCCTGTCTGTTTTGTTTTTAATACGTTCACCCAAATCCTTATAGATTGGTTGTAAAACTTTGCAGATAGAATCTGCCTAGAGGGGTTCAGAACCTTACACTGCTAGGTTCATTGATTTCTATTTATTTACTTTTGCCTACCTCAGACCTTGTCCTGAGTGAGTTTAAGGGATGTAAGATGGAAATCAATGACTATGGGTGAGATCTAGCTTGCTATGGGCAAGGAGATGCTAACTCTTCCTGGAAGACCGTTCCCAGCTGAGCAGAGGTGGAGCTGGCCCTGCCAAACGTTCCCAGTTGCCTTTTACCTCAGCCTCTGAAAACTGGCCTCCAATTCTGGTCCATAAAGGGTTTCTCAAAGGAGTAAAATGAAATTCAAACGAGAGATAGATAACAATATACCCTGGCAGCTGAATACCTAGGCTGTGGGAAAAAGCTGAAACGAGGGATATTTAGGAAGATCCCAGAATATTCCAGATTTACACCCAAACAGTGTAAGATGCAGGCACCAGATTTGCCTGATTGTAAAATCAAACAGAATGTTTCAGTTGAAGCAAATCTAGCTAATCTGTATGAAAATTTATGCTTTGTGAAATATTATTTTATGAGCTAGAATTTTTTTTTCTTTTTCTTTCTTTTTTTTTTTTTTTTTTTTTTTGCAGTACTGGGGATTGAACCTAAGGCCTTGCATTTTTCTAAGGCTACACCCTCAACCCACAAACTAGAAATTTTAAAGGGCTCTTAATAATGACTGACGACATTTCATAAATAAATAAATAATAGGCATTCATACGTTGGCAGCTCATTCATACTGTTTTTAGTGACAAGGCCATACAGCTCTATAATATGACACTACTTTGAATTAATGTCTGAAATTTGGCCACTCCCTGTCTTGGGCTTTAATAGAATTTCCTGTATGTAGGTATATCTGTAAACTGTGCATGTAGTGGTGTGGGTAGAGAATAAATGTATAAAGCAAATTGCATGTTTGCATGTATGTATATGATTTACTTTGCTGACTGATTTTTATATGGTGCCACCAAAATCTTTCCCCAGGAGTAATTTATCTGAGATATATATATATATATATATATATATATATATATATATATATATATATATATATTCTAAAAAATGGGTATGAGAAATTTCCTTCATTATTTAAACCAAACATGTTAGGAGAAGTTTGAGACAGAAAAGGGCAGCTTCACTCCCACTTATAAACTGCTTTATGATTTATTTTTAACTAGCTCTTCCCTCACTGGTAACTTAAACTCTGATGAGATATAATAGTACCTGCATTCATTAGGGGGAAATCCAAAAGGAGACAACAGCAACTGGGCTGGGTGAAAGATGGAACTGGGATCAGAACCAAATGAAGCCTCAGAAAGTGGGACTGAATGTTGCTAGAAAACCCAGGATCATCTGTTGGGACAGTGCAGCCATTAGGGTCCAAAGGGGACCCATGGAGGAACCTGCATCTATAGACACATAGTTGTCCCATCACCCTGTACCATCCTTGACTGAAGGTCAAGTTGTGCTCCAACTAAGATTTCGGGAGCAGAGAGAACCCCAGGTTTTAAAACGAAAATGAGGATTACTTTTATCCTTACCTAAGGATGGCCCCCACAGAATTCCATATGATAATCTCCTCTTTTAGACTATAATACAGAACAGCATTTAGCACAGAAAAATATTTGATTTCTGTATGTGTTAAGGAATATGACTATTGCTTAAAGAGAGACAGGCTTGTAAATAAAAAAGAATGGTGACTACCGTTCTCGGCTTTTCCTGGGGCTTTGAGGAGAACAAAGTAGGTTTCCAGGGAGCCAGGTTATTTAGTTTACTTCTTAGCACCATCTTCAGCAATATTTCAGAGTGAAATAAGTAAAATATCTGTTCCTTTTCATTTGGCAATAGCAGAGATCTCAGGGAAAAATAAATAAATAAGAAATATGTAATCCCCATGGTGTAATCCCAGGGTATGAAAACTCACTTCTCTTAAATACCTCCCTCTGGCACAATTGACTTTTCATGTGCATTTTAATAATGATATTTCAGCAGGTTGCATGAGTCTTTTTTTTCTGTTGTTGTAAATTATGGTTTGGAAAAAAAGTGTTATAAATCTAATTACATTTTCACTTATATTAGCAAGTCAGCACAATCTTCCAGCATGTTTACCAAGCAACTCCAATATTTACAGCTGACCTAATTGGTTGTGGGATAAAAGCAAGGAACAATATTTTATTGTCCTGATACGGCACATATGCTGACGATATTTGCTAAGTTGTGAATCCACCCATGGACCCTGAAGTTTTGTCTGCCTTCTATTTACAAAATAACTATGGTATGGGCTAGGGGACAAGGAGGGGAAAAGGAATGGAAGAAGAGTTTGTGAAAGGTGTATTTTTTTAACACTCTCTTGATAAGAAGGATTTTTCCCAAGTACTTGGGGACCGTTATAGACACAAAACACTTATTATTGGTAAGTGTATAAATAAAAGTTATAAATTATTGCATGAGAGCCAATGATATATTAGGTAAACACCTGTTATATTTGATGCTGAGTTGAAAAAAAACAGTTATGGTCCTGTCCTTGACTTTTATTATCAGAGTCATTATGGTGTTCAGGAACCAAACATAAGAAGAGAATTCTTAAATTCTCATGTCTGCAGAGAAAAAGCTAAGGAAAACAAATCATTCCTAGCAGGCCAAGATCATATTGTCTCTTAACCAAACTGGAACTGAGCCTGCCTCTCTTGCTCCTACAGGTGAGCTGTGCTGCAGCTTTGTCAGCCCTCTGATTTAAAGTGAAATGACATCTATCTCCAAGTTGTCTTTCTTATTCAAACCATTGGTGTTAGCATAAATGGAGACTTTTAATACAATTGAAGCAGAAAGCTGCTTGAAGGTGGCTTCCCAAGATCATGGGTTCTGTAATTTTGTGGGACAATTTCATCTTCTGGGTAGAGATAATTGCTCACACCCATTGTGTGCTTACTCTATGTTAGGAGGCTCTTTAAATGTCTTAGACTTAACCCCTTCACTACTGTTAGGAGACTAATATGATTTGTTTTACAGATGAGGGATCTGAGCCACAGGACACTCAGTGACTTGCTCATGGTCACACAGTGTGGAAACCACAGAGCTGAAATCTGACCACGTTTGGAACCCCCACAATAGCCATAGAACTTGGTGTCTTTCTCTTATATCACTCTTTCTGAAAAGTGAAAGCACATACCATGTCACACAATAGATTTTGAGGTGTTGTTTTAGAAGTGCAAATTTATATATTTATAATATATGCATTTACAATTTACAGAATATATATTTATATATATTTACAGAATATATTTATATATATTTATATATATATATATATATATATATATATATATATATATATACACTAAATATATAAACTCAGTGAGTGATCAGTCATCTCACTGTAATTTTTATTCCCATGCTCTGAGGGCCACTTCCTCGTCTTATCACCCAGGCAAATGAATGGAAATTTCCAAATCCACAATTTCTAGAAGAATTTGACTTCAGTTTTCTTAAGGTTTGTCCACTGAATCACATAGAGGTCTAAGAAGTGTCTTTATCTCTCCTTCATTGCAGCCTACTAGGCTGTAAGGAGTGAAGGAGAAAAGAGAAATGGAAGAGATGTGATGAATTTTCTATGGTACAGCTCTGATACTTTTATGAAGCTTAGAGCTACTTTATCTGCTATTTTTAAGCAACAGTGATAAAATTTTGCTAATCTCAAGAATTAATTCATTCCCTACATACATAATGAATTATTACTGTCTATGGTATTTTGCTAGGGTTGTGGCTTTTCTTAAAAATCTGATTTTTGCTTATATATACAAAATAAGAAGAAGTGGTATTTGGAGGGTTGAAAGGAAAATACCTCCTTAGCCTTTCCAAATTCTTATTCTTATATTCCTTGCCACTCTAACTCATCTGTCTGTGGGACCCAGGTGCACTGTGATTCAAACTTATTTCTTTCTGCACGGGTGTGTCTCTTTTCCCTATCCTATCCCTATAACTCTATAAGAACACATTTTGATGGTTTTCTTTGGTCTTGGTATTGAGACTTGATGAAGATACTTATTAGACTTCAGAGCACACATATACCCCTACTATCAATAGCATCAATAAAGAGAGGGAAACATCTTTAGAGTTTTGTAATGTCAAAACTGGGAAAATAAGTGTTGTTGGGATTTCTGGAGAAAAACTCTGGAAAATGAGATGTTGGCTATGCAGTATTAATTAGATAAATGTGAATTTCTAGAACATTACTTGAAATGCTAGAATGATTGGGAGTCTTTGGTGGAACTTGGTAGTTCCCCATTTCTCCCTCCTCACCACTCTGTGAGGGGCCACACCCTGTCTTATAGGCTTACCTCAGGTCCCTGTTCAGGCGCCAGCTGCGTGTGCTCTCTCTCATCCAGCGAGGAGGTCCACGGAACAGGGTAGAGGACAGTGTGGCTGAAGAGTTGCTAATCAAGACCTCTGGAGACCAAGCTGGAAGTAGGTCTAATTTTATTTTACAGTTACCATGTATGTATACTCAGGAAGTAGCTAAGCAGATTACAGGAAGCCACCAATGTAATTTCTGCTAACTGTCCTTGCAGCAACCAATCAAGGAGTGGGCCATGGAATAAGCACAGGGATTGCAACACATGGCCCCACACCCAGGGCTGTACCTACAGGGTAAATGGTCTGCCACTCACGCACCTAACAGGGGCTGGCTGCCACTCAGACTCCCTTAATATATGCCCTGTATGCAGTACTCTATGCACTTGTCCTCGCAAGTGATGGCATAGTCAGTAAGCATACATAAAGATAGAACCAATGAATGCTTTTGATTTAGCTGTATTACACTCAAATAGAAAAGCCTGTGTGTATCCAGAGGGAAAGTGGTTTTAAAAGTTTAATATGGAAAAGGGGAGGATTAAGTAACTTCACAGGTAATCTCATAGGATCCATTTCTATAAAAAGCTCAGAAATTAATGGGAAAAGAAGATCTATGTGTGGTGAGACTTATATTCAATCTTCTGCCCTTGGATGGACCCTGGAAGTTGGTCCTCAGTAGTTCAGACATCACTGAGGCTACTGATGGTGATTTTCTTACCTAGGTCATCTGGAGCACAGAATTTCAGAAAGTGTACAGAACTGAGAGTGAAAAGGGAGAAAATACTCAACTTTCTTTTCTGAGAGAATAGTGTGTGATACTGTGGTGGCAAGGGCATGAGAGTGAGAAGATATGGGGACAGATGCCTTAGGAGTCATGCCTGGCAAAAATTAGGTTAGGTTAGACATGCATGTGGCAGAAGAGAAACAAAGGATTTCTCCCAGTGGGAGGAATTTTTCTGCATATTTGTGGCCAGTACACTAATAATAACAAGCTTTGGACCTGGCAGAGGCTATCCTAGTACTCTTTTGGGATGGGCTACCATTTTCTCAGAAACTAAAGACAGCCATGTCTTCAGCACAGGGAGTAGATAAGGAAGGAACTGGAGTTTCATGGATAAGAATATTCTGGAGGAGGACAGAAAGCCATAGGCAGATTTGGATATGGTATAGCAACTGCACCAGTGGGAGCTATAGCATTGCAGATCTTCACTGAATGGACCCATTGGTGTGATCCACTGGGTTGATGGACTGTGCATGTGGAAGTAGACAGTGGGTGAAACCTTGAGAGGTCTGTAATCACGTGGCCTTTCCCACAAAAAAACTGATTGCAAAATCATGAGAATCTAAGAGCCAGAGAAATAATGGCAAAGTGGAATGGGAAATGCCACCAAAAATCAACCCAACAGGAATCATTTTTCACTTGCTATAGTTTCACCAAGTATTAGATGCTATATAAGAAATTTGTCTGTCTTATTTTGCACAATCCTCACAACATTTCAATTATTCAGGCTTTAATATTATCTCCACTGTACAGAATAGGAAAATGAAGCTTAAAGACTAGAGAGGATGTCTTCCCTTGGAGCTCTGCTTGTACTTGTATTCCTGGACCATTTGACCTTGAAAGAACTGAGGCTGGGTTAGGCATTAGAAAAGAGAGAAAGAAATATCATGTGTGTTCTGTGCTCTGTCTAAAAGGACATGGAGAGCATAAAAATGAAGTTGACATTATAAATATGATTTCATTTTTAGGTGTCACTAAGACCTTGTGTGAGGGGAAGTTATATAAGAAAGTGTTCAGATTTCAATATGGTCTTTAAGAATTGATTTATGCAGACACAAAGGGAGGAGTTCTAGAAAAAGACTGATAACATTCAAAGAAGACAAACCTTTCTATTAAAAATGGTTTCATCACCTGACCTAGGTCTATCATATGCTGCTTAGAAATTTCCATGAGCAATGGAATGGAGGAGTCTGGTTGAGTTCAAGTGTGCTTATGGGTAATCGGTTCATGACAATACAATATGAATTTAGTTGTATCTAAATCTTTTCTATTATCTGACTACAAGAATTTTTAATGAAGAAGTGAGTTTTGATTGAGAAGAGGAAGAAAATAGTAAATAATTGATGAAGAAGTAAAATGGGCTGAAATAAGTTTGCCCGAAGTTGGGTGACAATAGTTAAAATAAAAAAAGAAGAAGAAAAAGAAAAAGAAAAAAATGGAAGCTAGAGCAAAGGGATCCAGAGGTGCCTGTGATGCATTTTCATTCATCATGAAACTTTGTATAGATCTTACTTTATTCCCTAAAAAGGAAAATACTTATCTTCTCTCTCATATCACACAATCCCTAGATTTAGGGACACAGACCTCAACTGAATAGAGCTACTGTTTATTTATTCATTCATCAATAAATATATATTTAACTACCATCTATTAAATGGTCTTCTGTGTGCTTGTCTGAGAGCCTAATAGCTATTTATAACATTGCTTATTCTATGGGAAAAGAAAGGCACCACATACACAATGAGAAATTGGACTATAACTTGTATTTAAGTTAGAGCTATTAAGAAGACAGTACTTTCTGAACTTACTGGAAAGCTCAATGGTGGCCTGAAGATTACAACTCTGAGTATCAAGTCCATCGTCAGCTGGTTTTGGTATGTGAATGCAATACTCAAAACTGGATCACAAATAGCATATACACATATTTCACATTTTTACTTCAAGAATGCTTGCTTGTCTCTATTAAGCCAGCTAGTCTATTATACCACTCATTGTTGTTACCAAGGACATATGCTTGCCAATTTGCCAGGGGGAATTATCCTTGACCTGCAAATTAAAAAAACACAACCAAAACAAACAAGCAAACAAACCAAACAAAAACTCTATCCTATAATATGAAGTGGGAGCAAGATTGTCCATTCACCCATGAACACTGCACTTGAATCCCCTGAGCTAACCAACTCTACTGATGAAACATCACAGAAATTCACCCTCAAGAGGAACCTATCTATTGAAGTGTATACAGTCGTCCTCCCATACCCATAGGAGAAACATTCAGACCTGCAGTGGATACCTGAAACCACAGATAGCACTGGAACTTACTTATGTGATATTTTTTCCTATATATACATATCTATGATAAAGTTTAATTTATAAATTACATACAGTAAAAGATTAATAACAATATCAAAGTAGAACAGTTACAGCAACATATTGTAATAAGAGTTAGTTAAAACTTATGAATTGTCCATTTCTAGAATTTCCCATTAAATATTTTTAGATCATGGTTGACTGTGGTTAATTAAAACCATGGGAAGTAAAGTCATGGGAAGCAAACCATGGATAAGGGGAACTACTATACTACTATTGTAAGAGATTCAAGAATGCGTCATTAATTAGCTTTTTTAAGCTCTATAGTTCATATGAAAATATCTTACTTTTGAATTAAGAAATGTAAGTGAAAATAAGATTTAAAGATCACTGGACCTCTGGATCCTCTCTGGGTGCTTTCAAAGCATATTCAGGAATTTCCAACCAGACATAGATGGATGAGGGATCAGATCTACAGATGAACCAGGCCATCTGCACTGATTCCACTCCTAGATGACTGCTTTAGACCATGTCCTGGTTTACTGTAGATAATAGGGGAATTAAAGACAATGAGAAAAATACCAGTAAGTTAAATTAGTTTGTTTTCACAGCTGCATTAAAGAATTATGAGAAAAGCCAGTGAAATTGAATGGCTAAAATTATACTGAAGGATTTTCTGTAGCTCTTGATTATCCATGGCTAGCCAACCTTTTATTATCATGGAAAGGAATACATGAAAGCACAAACATGATTGGAGCATTTGTGTGTTGTTACATATGTTGTCTTCATAGCCTCAAAACAACTTTCAAATTTGAATCATGTTTTTGTAACAACTTTGCATTAACATAAACATAATGTACACAGACATACACACGCATGCACAATACCAATAGCCAAGAATGTGTTCTTGAGGGATTTGAGATGTTATTTCTCATGACACTCTTGTCAGGCTGGCTAGCTGGTACATGGGAGGTGCCACATTTCCCCCATGTCTTGTCTGAGTTTCACTGTTCACAAGAGTTGAAGTTCCCACTATGTCCCACCTTTCCAAATTCTACCTCCCATAAGAATATTCGTGGAAAAAAAAATCTATCCAGCATTGACCTCTTCCTCTGACCTTCTGCCAGAACCATCAATGTGATACTTGAAGAAATATTGCTTTATTTGGTCTCTGATTTATTTTATATGAATTTATCTTGTTTATCCAACAAGATTGCATGAAAGTCAAAACATGATTTCTTTATCTATGAAAACATCAGGCACAATGCCTACTTGGCAGTTGCAGTACTCAATAAATACCTATTTACCAACTATTTTCAAAGGAGAAAAATATGCAACTCCCAAATGTAGTCTGTAACTATTCAGTTGTTGGAATTAGTGAGGCTAATTCTCAATTACTGAAATTCCTTAGCATCTTCCCTTCAACTAATTCTTAAAACTTTTACCACAGATGAATGCAGCTAGTTATAAAAAAATTCTGGAATAGAATTAGTTAGAAGGGGCAGAAATAGTTAGCCCAGGACTTTTAATTTCCTGTTAGAAAGTGTACCTACGAATTGGGGCAACCTAAGGAGTCTCAGACTTGATGCCTATCCTTCTTGGGGGAATGGTACAGTAAAAGCTATGATAACTAGGCCCACTAGTCCAGAATCTTCTAACAGAAGTGTGGATCTTCATATATTAAAGGAAAGAGGTAAATTAAAGCAAAAAACAAGATTAAGCAATGGATTTATTTCAAAATCTATAGTCTTGGAAGACTCTACACTTATGACCTACTCAGCCCAATTTCATACACTTTCCTGAATACAAAAATGGATTATTGCAATAATAATGAATATTTAATGAGCAATCAGTAACAGCCAAAAATCAAAGTGTTTTTGCTGCTGCTGTTGTTGCCCTTTGGCTATCATTTCCCTGCCTCCCCCCATATCTCAAACTCTGGCAATTGCTTTTCTTCTCTGTACCTCTGGGTTCCATTTTAGATTCCACATATAAGTGAGATCATACATTATTTGTCCTTTTGGGTCTGGTCTCTTTCACTTAGCATAACACCTTCCAGATGCATTCATTTTGTTGCAAATGGCAGGATTTCCTTCCTTTTAAAGAGTCAATAGTATTCCATTGCATGTGTGTAAACACCCACGTTTTCCTTATCCTTTTACTTTTTCACAGACACTTAGGTGGATTCACATCTTGGCTAATTTGAATAATGATGCAATAGCTGCAATAGCTTGGGAATGCATTCATTTTGTTGCAAATGGCAGGATTTCCTTCCTTTTAAAGAGTCAATAGTATTCCATTTTGCATGTGTGTAAACACACACGTTTTCCTTATCCTTTTACTTTTTCACAGACACTTAGGTGGATTCACATCTTGGCTAATTTGAATAATGCTGCAATAGCTTGGGAATGCAGAAACCTCTTTGAGATACATACTTCATTTCTTTTGAATAAATACTGAAGAGTGGGACTGTTGGATCATATGTTCCTATTTTTAATTTTTGAGGAATTTTCATACTGTTTTGCATAATGACTATACTAGGAAAGTACTTTAAATACTTAACATTATTTAATTATTTCAAAACTTCTGCAAAAGTATTCATTACTTTATATAATTTCAAAGCATAACTAGTTATGCTGCACTGATAATATTTATCTTTAGACCATCACAATTCTTAATCATTAAAGCTCTTCATAGTATATTACAACTACTAAACACAGATGTTAACAACATGTTACAGAGTTTTGTTTTCACTGAAATTTGGAGTGATAAAATTTTGGACTGATCCTTTATTTAAATAAAGTCAGCTAACTAAATCAACCTTCACCTACAACCTTGCTTTTTGGTGAGTAGAAGTTTTAATGCACTGAAGAGCTATAAGGAAAAAAAAAAAAAAGCAGGGGATGAAGGATTTTTATTACCGTATTTTGCAAATACACATCTTAGGTAATCTCAATACCAATTTATTAGAAATTGGGAATGGATTAATAATAGAAAAGCCATTTAGAAATAGCTGAAATTTGACCACAACCTTTATTTCTAGGATACCTGAAAGGTGGTCTGAAAAAAAATTGTGTACATAGCTTTTGTTCTTATGGTTATAGATGACCTTGAGTTATCATCTATAGGCAAGATGGAGGAGATGTATTTACTTAATGATATGGGGAAGTAGAGATAAATTTATTTTAGTGAGAAACAATTCCATTGGTCTGTATTAGGAAATGATAAAACAAGTAGTGTGGTTTAAATCAAGCTTTTGTTGCTTAGTGATTTACAAAATAACAGAGGGTCCCAGGGTTCTCTGAGGCACTTACTTGGTTGCCAGACTTGAAAAGCTAATTGAGCTTCTGTGCTGTCTTGGAAAAGAATCTGATGCCACTGTGCCACAGAATGACTTCCTGACGCTTTTCATTACCATCATTGCTGTCCCTGCAATAGCATAGCAACCTTAGTGTGAGCCGGCATAATACCTTTTATAAGAGATTTTGGGATCATTCCCATTGGCTGAGACATTTACAGGTTCTTGACTAGAGAGAGGTTGGGAATGCTTAGCTATAGACTACTTCTAAAAGAATGAATTATAGCAAATTCTTGGATTCCTTTCTTTAGAATTAGAGTGTGAGCATTTCAAATCCCTGTGTCATGTAAAAATAAACACTATTGAGTTACTTCCACACATTGTTAGCCTGTCACCCTTACCATCTCACCCAAGGGAGCAGCATTTAAGAAACCTTCCTGCCACAGACAAGGTCTGGAGACACCTGACAACTCCAAGAAAGCTTCACTGTACAAGTTCCATCTCCTTTCTATAAATACTGGTCATGTTGCAATTCATTCTCCTTGAATATCACCAGGTTATAATTTATCTTTCCTTCAAGCTACCTTCATGGTTAATTTTGACTTTTGAAAACTCTGGATCTTACAGGGGATGTGTATAAAAACCTTTGGGAATTTTCAAATCTTGAAATAACACAAAAACAAATAATTTTCTCTGCTGCCAAATGGGGATAATACCATTACTTTGGAGAGTGATTATGTGGATATATGTAAGAAATTTTGAAGTTAGTAGATTAAAAATAGGAAGCTTCTTTAAGGTAGAAACAAAATGACATAAACCATTATTTCTTCCTGCATTCACATGTTGGAACACAATCTTGTCATTTCTCCTCCTGAAATCCTGATTCAACCCAGGGATTTTTTAAAACAACACTCTGAGTTAGGAAGTCAGTGTCGGTCCATAAGAATGGGCACTTGGCATGGTGATTTTAAAAATATTACATTCTAAACAATGTTTTGGATGTTTCTTATCCACTCTTTAAATCCCCTACATCACCTGCTTGCCTGAATCTGGTTGCTGGATGATCAGAGGCAAGAGATTGTTGGAGCAGAAATTACCAAGAGGAGGGAGATTCAAGGTACATCCATCACTACTACTTCCCTTCCCCTGACCGTTCAAATGGAGAAAAAAAACACCATTGTTTTCTTCTACCTCAACCTAAGCATCGGTTCATTTCTGAACTTAGGCTAGTCTGAATGGGCAGCACACGTGGGACAAGCACCTCATTTTGAACAATGACACTCAGAAACACCTCAGTATCCCTCCCCATCCTTATGATGTAGTTCTTTCTGAACTATCTAATTCATTTAAAAAAATAACTGAGTCAAAGCACACTTCTGGAAGAAGGACATCCTTCAAATAAATTTGTTGGCTTAAGTCAGCCATAATTGTATCACACTGGTGTGATGCAAGAATCAGATTTGGAATGATGTTGTTCCCTACCTATAATCCCCAGAAGCCTTCTCTTGCCTATTTATGGAGGCTGGACCAGGTTTTCAGGTTGACTGATGTTTCATAATTTGGCAGGTACCTTCTGCCCTAAAGGAATGGCTTAGAAAGGGGATATCTGAATTAAATCTGAGAGGACACTAGCTGTGTTACTAACCCATAGTCGTTAAGGGCCAGCAGTTTAGTAGATAAAAAGCTGTTCTGGAATGTAAAATACAACATGCCCAAACTGGCTTAGGAACAAAAGAACTTTTGAAAAGTCACTGCTTTTCTCAAAGCCTAACTCTAGCCAACAACATCTACCAGCTATTAAAGAAATGGGGGGAGGGGCAGGAGGGGAAGATAGGTGGGCAAGACAAGCGCTTGTGTGCATCTTTCAAAATATTTGCTAAAGCTTTTGAATCTTCCCTTGTGTCATTCTTGATAAATATCTTCTGAAAATATTAATTTTTGTAATTTTGGAAGCTTTCATAATTATGGGAATATTGGAAATATGTACATATATGTGGGATGGGTTGGAAGGAGCAGATATGCCAGGATTAGTGAAGTTTCTGACTAGGTGTTCATTGTCTGAAGGTCAAGAATGTACTGTCCCCAATGAGCTCTTTTGATTTCTTTTCAACTGAAAATTGTATCTTTCTATTGACCTTCAAAAGGAAGTCTGAAGGTGGTTTTCTCTCCAAGGATGCTAAAAAGGATACATAAAGAAGTTGCAAAAGACCATCATTGTCCTTGCTTCACTTCCAATGATGCTGCTAATACTTGGGGTGAGAGGAGAAAAAAAGAAATAGAAAGATGAAATCCCTTCCTTTAGATGGTAGGAAAGCCACTGAAGTATCTCTGATTTCATTCTAAGACATTTGATCATTTGATTAATTTATACTTTTTCTACCTATAACTGAAAGTGTGCAAGTAATTATTTTCTTATAATTTAGACCAGAAAAATTGAAATGAATTTTTGCTTTACACTAGGTAGACTGCTAATATTATGCCAACATTTATTGTAACTTTCCTATGGATAACCTAAGGAGAATTCTAGATAAAGCTTTAGACACACAAAATGCCATATATCTGAGTCCTGTGAAGGGTTGAAAAAAATCAAAGTCCCTCTGGACTTGGCCAACTTTCTGAGAATCGTTTTTGTTTTAAGAAATGACTTTTTAAAAAGCAACAAGAATTTACATGATAGGGTTGCATGTTAAGACATACCTCATATATGGTTTCCATATGGAAAGAAAAATATCTACTTCTTTCTGTTTCACTCAGGAAATTTAAATTTAATCAGTTCAAATGAGTGAAAACAATGTCTATATTATTTAGATAATCCCGAATCTGCTACAATTTGCTAAATAGCTAAATTGCTGAAATTATTTACAAAATTTGGTACTTTGCCAATCACCATGACACGCCTTCAAAATGACATCACACATTCCGGATAAGAACCATTATTCTTCAGAGTTGAAGAAGCTGCAATGCAACAGAATGTGACAAAAAGCAGGGGGGTGACAATTATCTACCTATTTGGGAGATTACTTGCAACTGTCACAAACACAGGAGTACTAATACTTGTGTATACTCTTTGTGGACTTGCTACCAAATTACTTTCCTATGAATTGGAAATCAGTCGAAATGAGGTGCCTGAACTCCACTTTAGAGAAGAAAAAAAAAAAAATCACGTGAGGACACCTCGTCTGTGTCTTACCTAAAGCCACTGGGAGATGGGAACTCTGACTGCACTTCATTGGTAGGCCAAGCTGGAGAGATGAGCCTGGAGACTCATTAGGGCACTTATATATTTTATACTTCTGGGTTTGGAATTCTCCTGTCTAGGGGACATTGACTGGGGTGATACTTTTCTAAAATGTCTATATTATTAGTCTTGTATGTTTGTGAAAAAAGAGAACCCAGGTCAAAGGGGAAGAAACTGTAGTGGGATAAATCCATAAATTTATCCAACAGACTTTGGACCATCTACTCAAACTATTTCTTATCACTTTATTTTTTCTGTGTCTAACTTTTTTCATATCTGTCTCCAGTTTTCATTGTATAATTCTGTTATCCTTTAGGTATAACTCCATCACAACAGAATATTACCATTTTATTTTACTTAAAACTTTTTTTTTATCAGAACTGGAAATTAAACCCAGGAATTCCTGTGTGCTAAGTAGGTGCTCTACCTCTGAGCTACACCTATAATCCTAATATTAACCTTTTAATAAGAACTCTAAAACAGATTACAGTTCACAAAGGAATTGAACATACATTTCCTGAGAATCATTTTAAAATTGCCCATTCTTTCTCCTTCACCATATACAAAGATTCTTATGAGTTCCTTCCTGACCTAGTTGAGGACCACTATGCTAAAACTGGAGTCAATAGAAACTACAATCATGTTCCTGGTACAGTGGGGCACACCTGTAATCCCAGAGATTTGGGAAGCTGATGCAGGAAGATTGCAAGTTCAAGACTAGATTCAGCAAATTATCAAGACCCTGTCTCAAAATCAAAAATGAAAAGGGCTAGGGTTGTAGCTCAGTAGTAATCTTGGGTTCAATATCAAAGAAATTTAAAAAATAAGAAGAAACTACAACTCTGAGCTGTGAAATTTGGGCTGTGGAATTTTAATAACTTTTTAAATTTTTATTAAGTAGAAGAACAGAAATTACTACTTCTACTCTGAAGACTGACCCTACTGGTGTGTTCATGCTCTGAAACCAAAAGACATCAGAGAATGGGCTAAAATAAGTATAAACTGCTAGCACATTTCTTCCCATTTTATCTGGATTTCATTCATGAGAAAAGCAATCAAAGATTCTTCATGAGTTTAGATTTCCATGGGAAATTGGATGATTAACATATATGTATAATATTTTCCAGGCACTAATCATATTTTTTTTCATCAATACAATCAATTTAGATACTCTTCATATACACATATTCTCACATAGCTCTCTAAGATATGTAATACTATCAACATTTCAAAGAAATATGAAACATACTGAGAACTTAAGTCATTGGGCCAAAGTCAGACACCTAAGAACTGAAAAAACTGGAATCCATGTTCCTAAAGATCACACCATGCTGCTTTTCTAGAATTCTAGAATAAAGTGGGAGTAACAAAGAAAACTTCTATTTCATCATTCATTGAATAGTTCCTAAGCCCCCTTTTTAAAAATTTTATTTTGGGTACCAGGAATTGAAGATTGAACTCAAGGACACTCGGCCACTGATTCACATCCCCAGCCCTAGTTAGTATTTTATTTAGAGACAGGGTCTCACTGAGTTGCTTAGCGCCTCATTTTTGCTGAGGCTGGCTGTGAACTCAAGGTCCTCCAGTCTCAGCCTCCCGAGCTGCTGGGATTACAGGTGTGCACCACCACACTGGGATTCCTAAGCCCTCTTTGAAAGCTAATTCTATAGGAGGATTTCCATATATTATCATGACTTTTAGCCCTTCGAGGCCAAGCACTCTTCTTCTAAAATAATTTCCCTTTTGGCGTAGTTTGGGTAGAATTAGCTCTCCAGATGCAAATCTGCAGAGCAGTCTATATGCTAGGTGTGGGACTGCTGACCATCTTATGGTGCTCTGCTGCCATCGTCTGGCAAATGTAAGTCAACAACAGTTGACAGATGCCTGCTATTCTGGATGGAGTGCTATAGGATCCACAGTAGTGGTGATCCAAGATCAGTGTGTGACAGGAAGAAATGCTTCTATTCTGACAGAAATGAAAGATTCTAAGGAGTTTTATGATTACATTGAGGCTAAGAAATTAGATTGCAAAGTGAAAGTTCCACTGGTCTATTTGCTAGATACTATAAAATGTCATAGAAGTGGGCAGAATTTGGAGTATCTACAAATAGGAAGGCAAAGCTTATTTTTATACATAAATATTTTCATCTAAATACTAGAGTAACTTGCTCATTTAAAATATTTGTAATAAAACCATACTTAAAAGTCATCTAAAAGAATGGACGAATACTCATTTTTGTAAGGCATTTTTGTCTTGATGGATGACTGATGTCAGTGTATATGTGCATAGTGATTTATTTCCAAAAAGTTTGATTTCTGAAAATTATTCAACCATATATGCACACAACCATTTAAATCACCATCATGTTAAGCAAAATAAATCAAACCCATAAGGTTAAGGGTCATATGTTTTTTCTCATATGTGAAAGCTAAAGAGGAAAAAGGAAAACAAAGATGTGAGGGGGGTTGTATCTCATCTCCCAAAATAAAAGGTAAATCAGTAGAGGAAAGGGCCAAAGGGGTAGGAGGGAGGGAAGAAGTGCTGGGAAGTGATATTGGTCAAATTATATTGTTATATTGTGTGCATGTATGAGTCTGTAACAACAAATCCCATCACAACAGATCCCCTAGATGCACAACTATAATGCACCAATAAAAATGTAGAAAAAAAGAGAATAGAGAAAATAAATGAAAAGTTATTTTAGAAACTGTACCACAGGCTCCAGAGTAGAAGAGGCAAACAAACAAGGCCAGAGGCAGCCATCACTGCCCATGCCCTAGTCATAAAGCATATATGCCACATCACAAGAAACAGACCACTGTTACAGCACCCTCCCTCCCAGCTCTGGAGCAGTGGTTCAGGGGTTTTCCCAGTGGGGGAGTCAGAACATGAGAACAAGGAGCTATGAAGCTCTTCTCAAGAGTATGGAGAATAGGTCCAAGGATGCTCTTGACAGTAAATGCCGACTTGGGTGGTACACAATTAAGTGGAAGCTCAGAGCTTATTGTGGTGAACCAGGAAAAGGGACAGCTAATAAGTGCCCTCTCATGATCAGAACAAACTTTAAATACTAGTCTCACAAAACTGCTACTACAGCAAATCTTCACCCCTCACACATCAGACAGAGCACTAATCTCTAGGGTATATAAAGAACTCAAAAAACTAAGCACCAAAAATCAAATAACCCAATCAGTAAATGGACCTGAACCGACACTTCTCAGAAGATGATATACAATCAATCAACAAATATATGAAAAAAGTGTTCATCATTAATAGCAGTTAGAGAAATGAAAATCAAAACTACTCTAAGATTTCATCTCACTCCAGTCAGAATGGCAGCTATTAGGAATACAAACAACAATAAGTGTTGGTGAGGATGTGGGGGAAAAGGTCCACTCACACACTGCTGGTGGGACTGCAAATTGGTGCATGGTACAGCCAATATGGAAAGCAGTATGGAGATTTCTTGGAAAATTTGGAATGGAACCACCATTTGACCCAGCTATTCCTCTCCTCGGTCTATACCCAATGGACTTAAAAACAGCATACTACAGGGACACAGCCACATCAATGTTCATAGTAGCACAATTCACAATAGCTAAACTTTGAACCAATCTAGATGCCCTTCAATAGATGAATGGATAAAAAAGTGGCGCGCACACACACACACACACACACACACACACTGGAATATTACTCAGCAATAAAAGAGAATAAAATCATGGCATTTTCAGGTAAATGGGTACAGTTAGAGAAGACAATGCTAAGTGAAATTAGCCAATCCCAAAAAACCAAATGCCAAATGTTTTCTCTGATATAAGGAGGCTGATTCATAGTGGGGTAGGGAGGGGGAGCATGGGAGGAATAGACGAACTCTAGATAGGGCAGTGAGGTGAGAGGGTAAGGGAGAGGGGTATGGGGTTAGAAATGAGGGTGAAATGTGATGGACATCATTATCCAAAGTACATGTATGAAGACACAGATTGGTGTGAATATACTTTGTATACAACCAGAGATATGAAGAAATTGTGCTGTATATGTATAATAAGAATTGTAATGCATTCTGCTGTCATATATAAATAAAAACAATAATAATAATAATAAAACCTCTCCTGCGAAAGACCCAGATTTGAGAGGATACTAGAGTGGAGCAATAGATGCCAAGGAGCACTGTCAAAAATAATAATCAGCAGATAATTAGTGGATACTAAGAGCTGAATGTGATACTAATAGAAGCAATGAGTTTATCAGGGAGAGCAGAGAAGAGACAGTTACAATGAGCCCAGCTAGGACCGCTGTCAACCCAATGACTATCACAACCACTGCAACCCAGCGGTGCACCTCTGATGAGCAACATCATAGACTTCACAATGAAGGGAAATAGATTTCAGTGAAATAGTTCAGCCAAGTCACTAACCAACTAATCAAACAAGCAATGACAACAAGCAGCTATAGTGTCCAGAGTTGCTACAATACATAATCTAAACTGTCCACTTTTCAGCAACCACAAAAAAATATGAGACATGCAAAGAAATAGGAAAGCATGGCCCAGGCACAGGGGGAAAATAAGTGGCAAAGAAACTCTGCCTGTGCAAGAGTCCAGATGTCAGAATAAAGCAGACAAAAGTCTTCAGAGAAGCTGTTTTAAATATGTTCAAAGGGCTGAAGAGAACCGTGATTAAATGAGTAAAGAAAGGCAAGATGACAACACTTCTTCAAAGAGACCTTATCAATAAGCAGATAGAAATTTCAAAAAGAATCAAGCGGAAGTTCTGTTTTGAAAAGTACACTAAGTGAAGCTGATTATTCACCACAAGGGTTGATGAACTATGGTGTCCCACAGAATTCATGTCCACCCAGAATCTCAAAATGGGGTCATAATGGACAGGATTGTGCCTCCCCTCCAAATTCATATGTTAGAGACTTAACCCCCAATGTGACTGTATTTGGAGATGGGATTTGTACAGAAATAACTGAGGCTAAATGAGATCATAGGGTAGAACAGAACTCTGATGTGACAAGATCAGCATTCTCATAAGAAAAGGGAGACCAGCATGCATATTTTCCTCTCTCTCCCTCTCTGCCATGTGAAAAGACAGTGGGAAGGAAACTGTCTGCAAGCTAAGAAGAGGGCTTTCACCAGGGACCAAAGTGGCACCTTGATCTACCTGACTCCAGAACCAGAAGAAAATTAATCTATGTTGTGTAAACTACTCAGTCTATAGTATTTTATTGTGTCATCTCATGTTGATTAATACATGGACATTACACAAAAATTAGAGTATTCGACATTTTTCACAGAACTAGAAAGAAGAATCCTAAAATTCATACAGAAAAAGGAGAAGCTGAGAAACCAAAGCCATTCAGAACAATAAGAGCAATCCTGGGCAAATGTGCATCCATATGTCCCTAGTGAATTCACTACTGCTCTGTTTACTTTTTATGTTGTGTGATGAACAGAATTATACTATGTGACAGTTACATGATGAAACATTACAAACCAATTTTTGAACTGAAATAACAGGGTGCAATGCTTTTACATGGTGGTGACAATTATGTAGTGAAACACAGCAAGACTCCTAAAGCTTAAGAAATAAAACCAAGAATCAATACATGGGATTGTATCAAATTAAAAAGTTTCTGCACAGTAAAGGAAACAAAAGCATGAAGAGACAGCCTACAAAATGGGAGAAAAAAATTTTGCCACCTACGTTTCCAACAGGGGATTAATATCCAGAATATATAAAGAACTAAGAATATGTAACACCATGAAAACAAATAACCCAACCAATAAATGGGCAAATGATGTAAACAGACATTTATCAAAAGAAGAAATACAGATTGCTGACAAATATATGAAAAAAAAAAGTTCAACATTCTTAGAAATAAGGGAAATGCAAATCAAAACTACATTGAGATTCTGTCTCTTTTGAGTTAGAATGGCAGTCATCAAGTCATCAAGCACACAAATGACAACACTTGGGGTGCCGTGGCACATGCCTGTAATCCCAGTGGCTGGGAGGCTGAGGCAGGAAAATCGCAAATTCAAAATAAGTCTCAGCAAAAGTGAGGCACTAAGCAACTCATTGAGACCCTGTCCCTAAATAAAATACAAAATAGGGCTGGGGATGTGACTCAGTGGTCAAGTGCCCCTGAGTTTAATCCCCGGAACAAAAACAACAACAAAAACAAATGATAACAATTGCTGATGAGGATGTAGGGGGAAAGGTACACTTACACATCGTTGGTAGGAATGAAACCACTTTGGAAAGCAGTATGGGGGATCTTTAAAAGACTAGAAAAGGAATCATCAAAGGACCTTGCTATCCCACTCCTTGATATTTATCCCAAAGAACTAAAATCTGAATACTATAGGGAAGCATGAATACCAATATTTGCAGCAACACAATTTACAAAAGCCAAGTTATAGAACCACCCTAGGTGTTAATCAACAGACAAATGGATAAAAAAACATATTGGCATATACACAAAATGGAATTTGACTCAGCCATAAGGAAGAATGAAATTATGTTATTTACTAGTCAGTGAATGGGATTGGAAAGTATCATGCTAAGTGAAATAAGGCAGACCCAGAAAGTCTAAGGTTGAAGACTTTTTATCATATGTGAAAGTTGGACATAGAGGAAATAAAAAGGAATAAAAAAGGAATCTTATGAAAATACAAGGGAGACCAACAGAGTAGAGGAAGGGGACTGGGGGGGGGGGGGAGGAGGAAAGAGCATGGGGAAGTACTGAGGAACTTAATCTAACAAATTTTGCTATGTCTATATATAAATAAACTACAATTCACCCTATCTTTATATATAACCATCATTCACTTATTAAAACAATAATAATGATGATGATGATAAGATGGAGATCAATAAAGTCTAGCAATGAATCTGGGGTAGGGAGAAAAGAAGAGAAAGGGAGTGTACTGAGGAATTAGATTGACCAAGTTATATACATGTACAAAAAGGGCATAATTAATTCCACTATAAGGTATATTTATAATGTTCTAATAAAAAAAGAAGAAAGAAAATAGTGCTTTTGAATTTGCAATCAGTCCAGAATTTCAAAATGAAAACATACTGGAGTTCTGGATGAACTCTAAATCCTGTGATTGATGTCTTTAAACAAAGAAGAAATCAAGAAAGAGGAACATAGAAAAATTGAAGGAGAGACTGGAGTTACACTCCCACAAGTTGAAGAATGATAGGAGATACTAGAAGTTGGAAAAAGCAAGGAGAGGTACTCCATTAACTCCTTCAGAAGAAGTGGGACACTGCTAGTACCTTGATTTGGGGGGCTTGTTGATCTCTAGAATTGTGAGAGAATCAAGTTTTATTACTTCAAGTCACCAAGGTTTTAATAATTTGTTATGATAACCTTTACAAATGTTTTAAGGAATATGTGGTAGGTAGAAAAATGCCTCACCCATCCCTTGCCAAATAAACAAACAATACCTAAATCCCAAGGACCTGCAAAATTTTATCTACCTGAACGTGTAGATAGAATTAAAGCTGCTAATCAGCTGACTGTAACATAAAGAGATTTTCCTAGATTATCTATGTAGGTCCTATGTAATCACAAAAGTCCTTTAAGTATGGAACAGGCAGGCAAAAGAAACTTTTTCTTCTCCATGTACGTAAGTCTCCCTCTGCTTCTCTTTTATGAGGACCCTTCTTAGTACATTTAGGTTCCACCTAAATAATCTAAGATAATCCCTCCATATCTAGATCCTTAATTTAAGCCCATCTATAAAGTTCATTTTGCCACATGAGATAACATTCACATACTGCCAGATATCTTCAGGGGGCAATATTCACACTACTACATTATATTAGGTAGGATTAACAAGAAAATATCCAGACAGATACATCACAGTGACAATGATGAAAGCCAAAGACAAGAAGAAAAACTTGTCAAGAGAAAAATGAAATGTGATTTACAAAGATTTATGGCTGACTTCTCATCATAAAGAATGGAAGCAAAAAGCAGTGATATATATATATATATATATATATATATATATATATATATACATACACACACACATATATATACACACACACACATACATACACACACACACATATACATATACATATATGACATATACGAAGTGCTGAAATAAACTATCAGTCAATAATTCTATGTCCAGAAAAACTATCTTTAAAACATAAAGATAAGATACCAGGAAACATATGGTAGAATAAGGATCTCAGAACATTGCCCTTCCATAACACATAGAATAAACTGGCAAAAACTGTCACTTTTTTTTGCACAAATGAAAATTAACCACCATCAAACCAGGAAATATTTAATCAAAGAAATAGATACATCTTAGTAAGAACAGCAAAAATTGTGGTGTTTTCCGTTTGACCCAGTTACTCACTTCTCAGCATATACCCAAAGGACTTAAAATCAGCATAGTACAGTGATGTAGTATGTAACAGTGATGCAGTTATGTGATAATAGTGATGCAATTATAAGATGACCACTAAATTAACAGAATTTTCAGTGGCTACGAACTATAGAAATACAGACATCACATGTAGTATATAACAGCAGCCATATAAATATTAAAAGCAGCTCAATTCACAATAACTAACCTATGGAACCAACCTAGATGCCCATCAACAGATAAATAGATAAAGAAAATGGGGTGTATATACACAATGGAACATTACTCAGACTTAAAGCAGAATGAAATTATGCATATGCCGGTAAACGTATGGAACTGGAGACTGTCATGCTAATTGAAATAAGCCAACCTCCCCAAGCCAAAGACTGAATGTTCTCTCTGATCTATGGATGTTAACTAACAATAAGCAGGGCGAAGGCAGGGAGCAAAGAATAGAAGTTCATCAGATTAAACAAAGGGAAATGAAGGGAAGAGAGGGGTGATGGGAATAGGAAAGACAGTAGAATGAATTGGACATAACTTTCCTATGTTCATATATGAATGCACAATCAGGGTAATCCACATCATGTACAATCATAAAAATGGGAAGTTATACTCTGTGTATGTATGATGTCAAAATACATTCTACTGATATGTATAAAAAGAACAAATAAAAAATAAAAAATATTATGATGTTTTAATTTACACCAGTTCCCCCACAGCTCCTCAGCTTATTGGTAGCCTTGAAAAAATAATGCCACAGAAGAGGAAAGCAGAACTTCAGTTCTTTCAAAGCCTTATTTCCAAGGAAGAGTCATTATTTGATTTGTCTGTTAGCTCTCTGGATGAACTACTTGAATGCTTTTTTTCCTTTAACCTCACTTGAAATTACCTAGTACTAAAAGTCTCTCCCCAGAGAGTTTTAATGAGTGTTTTTTAATAGCACCGTACCTGAGGAAATACATAGCACTTAGGAAAGCAAGAGCCTACACTATATCCTAAAGGGAAGACCAAGGAATGATACGTCCATAGGTATTTTGGGAAGCTCTGTAATATTCCTGGGAATCTAAATAATAATGCTTTTGCCAAGCATTATGCACAGTTGTGCTGATGCTCAGGAAGGCCCTAAGCTGTGCTCTGTAACTGATTTTTTGAGTTTCTGTGCAAACAGGAAGTGAAGGTTAAAGCAGAGTGGTCAACTATCTAGCTGAATACTGAGGGCATGACTCAATGCAAGTGCAGAATCCTTTGACAAACACTGATATAGAATTATTGGTTCCATTCATTTAACAAAATCTGTCCAAGTATAAGATGACCACTAAACTAACAGAATCTTCAGTGGCTACAAATGGCAGATATATAGATTTCACAGAATTAGATCAGAAAAGTCACTAAGAAAATTATGACAATTATAAAAGTGAAAACAAGAAACATTAAGAAAGAGGCTAAGAGAATCTGATTTACATAACTGCCAAATTATAATCATTTCAATGTCTAGTTTTCAACAAATTATTTTAAGGCACAGAAAGAAACAATAAAGTATAACCAATGCCCAGTGGGAAAAGCTACTAATAGACACTGTCCTTAAGAACATTCAGAATTATACTTACTAGTCAAACACTTTAAATCTGCTATTTTGAATATAGTTATAGATCGAAAGAAAAACATTAATAACTAAAATATTTGAGCATAACTTATAAATTCAGAATGTCAGTAAATAGTTATGAATTATATAAAGAAACAAAGTAGAAATCCTGGAGTTGAAAATTACAATAATTGAACTGAAAAATTGGCAAGAGGAGCTCAAGATCAAATTTCAGGATACAAAGAAAGAACTGACAAATTCAAAGATTCGTCAGTGGAGATTATCTAGTATGGGTGACAGAGGAAAACTGAATAAAGAATACTGAACAGAGCTTAAGAGACCTTTGGGATATCATTCAATGGACTAACATATTTAATGAAAGGTACAGGAGAGGAAAAAAAGAAAGAGATAGAAAGAATATTTTAAAAACTAATGACAAGAAACTTCTTAAATTACCTGTAGAACATTAATCTACACTACTAAGAAGATCAATAAACTTTAAGTTGTATAAATTCTAAGTTATCTACATAGCTAGACACTTCACAATCAAAGTCTTGAAACCCAATGACAAAAAGAAATTTTGGTCAGAGTCGCAAGAGAAAAATCGATTCTTTATTTACAAAGGAAGCTTCCCCAAAACCTTGAAAGGTGATTTTTAATCAAGAAGAATGGAGGCCAGAAAGAAGTGACATTAAATAAAGTGCTGAATGAAAAACAACTGCCTATAAAGAATTCTCCATGTGGCACTATCCATGAAAAGTGACAAATAAATTAGAACATTTTAAGACTGACAAATCTTAGTTTGTTGCTAGCACAGGATATAAGCCCTAGAATGAATACTAATGGGAGTCCCTGAGGTTGAAAGGAAGGAACGTTTGACATTAACACAAATCCTCATGAAGAAGTAAAGAACATCTATAATGGAATATTTACATAGAAAAATATAAAGGAAAAATGTGTGAGTATGTTTCAAATTAACAGGTTTGAAGGGAGAAATAGACAATTTAAAAACAATAATATTTGAAGACATCAGCACTTCACTTTAAATAGTAGCTAGAACAACTAGAAAGCTCAGAAAGCAAACAGAAGGTCTGAATGACTTGATAAAGACCTAGGCTTGACAGATGTGTATAGATACTCCTCCCAATAAGCCAAGAGTGCACAATCTTCTTCTCAAGATGTACATTGAAAACTCTTCAGAATAGACTGCATACTAAGCCACAAAGAAAGTTTCAATACATTTAAAAGAATTTAAATAATAAAATGTATGTTTTCCAACCACAATAAAATGAACTAAAGCAACAAAACCAGAAAATCAGATAAATTTCTAAGTAGGTAGAAATTAAAACAACCAGTACGTAAGTCATCAATGGGAATAAAAGAAATCACAGGGGAAATTACAAAAATACTTCTATGCAAATGAGATTAAATGCATGATATATCAAAAATATGGCATGCCCCTCATGAGTGCTGCAGAACACTCATAGCTGAAGAACAGTTATAGAAGTAGTTGCCTATCTTTTTGAAAAAGAAGAAAGACCTGAAATCAAGGTTCAACTAAACTTTTCATCTTAGGCACTGAAGAAAGAGAAGTTAACAAAAATCAAAGAGAAAGAAGGAAATAATAAACATTTGAGTGGGCATGAATCAATTAAAGAACATAAAAACACTAGAGCAAGATGAATTAAAACAAAAATCATTCCTTTGAAAAGATCAACAATATTGACAAATATTTGAGCAAGCCTGGCCACACAAAAGGTCACATTCACATGACTAAAATCAGAGATGAAATAGTGAATATTGTACTGACCTGATAAAAAATAAGAAAGGGATACAAGATAATACTTATGTCTACAATACTTGATGGGAGGTTTGACAGTGTCAAGTAAGTAAACAAAGTTCTAGAAAGCCAAATTATCAAATATTTTTCAAGAAGAATTAGAAAATCTGCATAATTAAGAATAAGCAAAGATGGTAAATTAATAATCAAAAAAGTATCGTGAGCCCCAGATTCTCTCACAGGCAAAATTTTACTGCATGTTCAAAGAAGGATCAACACTAATTCTCAAGCTTTTCCAAAACATGAAAGAGGAGAAACACATTCTAACTCAAATAATAAAGTGCTTTTCCCTGATAGTAAAAGCAGACAAAGACATCATAAGAAAAGGGAACCACAGACCAAAATCTCTATTGAATTTAGATGTGAAATTCTTCAACACAATGCTGCCAAACCAAATCCAGCAATGCATAAAAATGATTTCACACTATGATCAAGTGGGATTTATCTCAGGACACAAGGTTAGTTTAGCATCTGAAAATCAATTAATGTAATGCACCATATCAGCAGAGTAAAAGACAAAAGCATGATTATCTCAATAAAGAGAAAGGAAACAAAAGGAAAAAAAATCAAGTTAAAACCTTTCACGAGAGAAACACTTTAACCATTTAGGAATAGAGCAGAACTTCCTCAACCATATAAAAGCTATCTATGAAAAATTCATAGCTGACATGATACCTGATGGTGGAAGACTGAACATTTTTCCCCTGAGGTAGGAATGAAATAAGGATGTGGGATCTCACTGCTTCTATTCAACATATCCTAGAGGTTCTGCCAGAGAACTAGGCAAGAAGTTAAATGGAAGGCAATCAAATAAAGTATTGGAATCAGCAAGGTTGCAGAATACAAGATCAATCTACAAAAATCAATTGTGCCGAGCGTGGTGGCACACACCTATAATCCCAGTGGCTCAGGAGGCTGAGGCAGGAGGATTTCGAGATCAAAGGTACCTCAGCAATGGTGAGGCACTAAGCAACTCAGTGAGATTCTGTCTCTAAATAAAATACAAAATAGGGCTGGAGATGTGTCTCAGTGATCAAGTGATCCTGAGTTCAATCCCAGTACGGAAAAAGAGAGAGAGAGAGAGAGAGAGAGAGAGAGAGAGAGAGAGAGATATCAAGTGTATGTCTATATGCTATAATGAATCATATCTCTAAAATGAAACTAAGAAAACAATGTCATTTACAATAATAAAAACCATAAAACACTTCACAATTTAACAAAAGTAATATAAAACCTGAGATCTAAAAACTAAACAAAAAAATTATTGAAAGAAATTAAAGAACTAAACAGATGTAAAATATGTTTATAGATTGAATTATTTAATATAAGATATCAATATTTCTAAAATCGACTTATAAACTCAACACAATCACAGTCAAAGTCCCATCTGGCTTCCTTACAGAAATTTACACACAAATCCTAAAACACATGGTAATGCAGAAATTCAGAATAACCAAAATAACCTGATTAAGAACAACAAAGTTGGAGAACTCATATGTCCCAACATCAAAACTTATTTCAAAACTGTAATAATCAAAACAGTATGATACTTATAAGGCTAGACATAGATTAATAAAATAAAATTTAGATTTAGACTTCAGACATAAACCCATACATTTTAATTAATTATTATATATTTTTTAAAGATTGCCATGAACAGTTCAATAGGAAAAGAATAATCATTTTAACAAATGGTTCTGGGATATCTGGATATCCACATTGAAAAGAATGAAGTTGGATTCTTTCCTTACATTATACACAAAAGTCAACTCAAAATGGATCACAGCACTAATTGTCAGAGCCCAAAATTCTCAGTGCAAATCTTTATGACCTTAGGTTGGTCAAAACCTTCTTAGATATTGCATGAAAACACAAATGACAAAAGAAAAAAAATACATCATTGATCTTCATCAAACTTAAAAATATGCTTCAAAGTATTTGAAGAAAATGAAAATGCAAACCACAAAATGAGAGAAAATATTTTCCCATCATATATCTGATAAGAGATGGGTTCTCAGACTATCTAAGGACTTTCTACAATTCATCTTAATAGAAAGATGATGACCTAATTAAAATAGGATATGAGTACTACCTTCTTTAAAGAAGATACAAAAATGGTCAATGAGATCCTCAAGAACAGATGCTCAACATCAATATCAGGGAAATTCAAATCAAAACCGTACTGAGATATCACTTCACATCATCCATTAGGATGACTATAACTGAAGATCAAAACAAAAAATATGGGAGTTAAAAAGTGTTGATGAGAATGTGGAGAGATAGAGACACTTGTGCACTGCTAGTATGAAGGTAAAATGATGTAGCTGCTGTGGAAACAGTATAGTGTTTCCTTGGGATTAAAACAAAGAATTAACATTTGACTTAGGCATCCTATTTCTGAGTATATGTATAGAAAAATCCAAAAGCAGGAACTTGAACAGTTATCTGTATATCAATGTTCATAGCAGCATTCTTGGCAACATCCAAAAGTTTGAAAGAGACCTAAGAGCAGTTAACAGGTGAGTGAGTAAACAAAACAAGGTATTTGCATACAACAGAATATTATTTATTCATAAAAAGTGGTGAGGTATTGATACATGCTAGAGTGTGACTGAGTTTTCTAAAGGAGTTATATAAAATGCTATATGTTGTATAAGTATATATAGTGTATTTGTATATGATTCTCTTGTGAATGAATAGAATGGGCAAAACTGTAGAGACAGAAAACAGACTAGTGGTTTCCATAGGTGTAGGCAGGGGAAAACTGGGAGTGACTGCTATCAGGTGTTGATTTTCTCTTTGAGAAGAGAAAAATGTTCTAAATTGATTGTTGTGACGGTTGCACAACTCTGTTCATTTGCTAACCTCCACTAAATTGTACACGTGCATTGGGGATGGTGCTTATTTTATGTTATTTAATCTACAACTAAGTAAAAAAGATCCTAGATCCCTGAGACATGACCGAGTCTCCCACCCTTACACACAGACACTATCCACTTCGTCAGGCTGGTGAGAGATTGGTAGGAGAAAGGAAAACGTGAGAGTTTTGTGATGGGCAAGGGGAGGGTATGAGAGAGGAGTTTCCCTTTCACCATTCTCTTGGTAGACTACCTGGAAACGTGTGAAGTAATAATGCCACTAGACTACACAGGAAGAGGCAGGGCAGTGTGGTTGTGAAAGCAGAGAGAAGTCTCAGGAGGGCACCCACCTAGGATCCCACAACCTGTCAGACATGTATACAGGCTGTTATGGTTTGGGACTGGAATGTGACCCAAAGGCTCATGTGTTGAAGACTTGTTCCCCAGCTGATGACACAGTTGAAAAACATAGACCACTGGATGCAAGTCCCAGACAGGGATATCTGGTCACTTCTCTCCTTCTCTCTGCTTCCCTGTCACCCTGAGTTGAGCAGCTTCAGTCTACCCTACACTCCTTGCCATGCTGTTCTGCCTCATCTCAAGCCCAAGGGATGGGGCCAAGTGACTATGGACTAAAACCTCTGAAACTGTGGGCCAAAATGAATCTTTTCTTCCTTTAAGTTATTTTTCTCAGGCTCATTGTCACAGTGATGGAAAGCTGAGTAACACACATGGGGAGATTGAAATATCCCAAACAGCAAAGGGACCAAAGTAACATAGAGAATGCAAAGAGACTGGAATTATGGAAAAGGAGGGTTTCACAGACCTCAAGACTAGAGACTATGACAAGGACAATGGGTTTCCACAATAAATGACTGCAAACTAAATGGAGCAGATTTATTGATTGCCAATGTGAGGGTCACAGAGGGTGACAATTACAGACCAAAGGGGACAAGGAATTGCATGCCTCAGGAGGAATTTGTATTTGCTGTCTGCTATAGGAACAATCATGATGCTAAGCAAGTTTATTTCTGGATTTAAATTGCATTCTGAAGATAAGGAGAGAATAATAATTTTAGGAATAAGAAACATCCCTCTTAGAAAATTTACATTTTTAAGTTGACTGAGTTTAAATTCTGAAACACTGTGGTTTTACCCAAAGAATCTGAATGCACCTGGAAGAAACTAACTTTTAAACCAGAAGAGACTAAGCTATCATAACTACTTAAGATTAATTTTCCTTTTCCTGCATTTAAGTGGAAATGGTTGTTGCTAAAGCCCTGGAGAAAATAGAGAAAGATACATTCCCTTGCCACTGCGTCAAAATGAATAAACTTTAAACTGCCTGCTATCTGTTATGGAAGCAGAATTCACAAGGAACAGTCAGGAGGTGACATCCTCATGACCAAGAAAACAGTAAAATTCAGCATGAATTATCAGGCCGAAGTTGGAAGACCAGTGTGAAAGAGTGTAAATGGAATGGATTGAAAGTCCGCATGCTTGGAATTGAGTTTGGTGATGCCACTAACTAGTTATGTGACTTTGGACATTACTTAATATCTTTTGGAACTCATTTGTCTGTAGGGCAGTTGAGTTAGACTAAATCTTAGGTTTTGGACACCCAGTAGGAAAAAGTATGACTCATCTTGGCCAAATTTAAAGGGGAATTGTCTTCTTTTAGTTGATGGAACCCTCTTCTCTTTCCTTGGCCAGAACGTTAAAAGCTGGGCTAAGGGCAGCTAAATATAAAGTTGGATTACCTGAGAGGTGATGTCGGCTCTTAATTTTGCAGTCACATTTTTCAATTAGCTCAGGATTATACACATCACTGTGACAGGTGGCACAGTAAAATAAGGCTCTGGACAATGAAAGCAAATCAAGAATGACTTATGTGAGGCTTCACACTAGGAAGGTATGGTGTACTGAGATTCAGCCTGCCTCCCATTATGTTGTATTTGCTTTAGGCACCGCCCACCCCCATAAGGTAATAAAAAAAATTACCTTTTGACTTCTTTTGGAGATTCAGCAATAAAGAATCCTAATGTATTCTTCCGTAGCTTAATTTGTGCAGGTGGATTTAGTATCAGACCACTGAAAATGGAAAACACAAATACAATAACTTTTCCCTCTGATGTCTGAGGATGATTTTCTGTGGTATTTCATTCTGTCATTACCAACAGACTTCCTAAGTTGCTGAGTTAATAGGACTCAATCTTCTTTTTCTGACAAACATATTGGAAAATGTGAATGTGACTATATGTAACCTTTGTTTGACTGCTGCTAAATATGCTGAGGGGACCATGCAACCCACCTGATTATTAAGCTGCATGCACAGCCACACTGAAGAGAAGTTCCTCCTGGGTTGTGTCATGAATCTAAGATGGTACAACCCATTCAGACACATGATGCTATGTTGACATGGCTATCAAACTGCAAATAAATCAGGACCTCATAGTTGATCATCTTACGGCGATGCTAGGGTTTTTCATCCACAGGCCACACATCTTTAAAATGGAATTATATCTAATTAACCAGCTGGTTTCAAAAGTTCCATTTATTTATCCAGGCAGCTTTTGAAGTTGCACATTTTTTACTTCTTCTTCTTTTTTTTTAGTCTATTTGTTTGCAAGGTTTTTGAGAGCAGGAACCATTCGGATTATGCCTATTCTACATTACTTAGACAATTTGATTCTCTATTTTCTTATTGCTTATATGGAAATTTTGTCTTATAAATTTGTATCTATGATACTGCTTGCCACAGTATTCTATTATAATTTTTTTTATTTTAACATTTTTTATTTATTCTAATTTGTTATATATGACAGCAGAATGCATTATAATTCATATTACACACATATAGCACAATTTTTCATATCTCTGGTTGTACACAAAGTATAGTCACAGCATTTATGTTATTGAGTTTCTCATATTTCTCCCTCTTTGTCTGGATGCTATGGGTGGGAAGGGTTCTCTTAACTCATAATAAATATCTAGCTACAAAGGTATTGTCACAATAGTGTATCTTACTGAATTTGAGAAAAGAGGTAAACTTTTTTGGACCTTTCCAAACCAGAGTAATTGCTTGATCTTCCCTACATGGCCAGTTGCTCTATTACAGAATATTTGCCACTGGACCAAACTCATTACATTGCCTGACTAGGGTCAGATCAAACAATCTCTTAGCAGGTGAGAAATTATTCCCTAAGACAATGCCTTATGATAGTCCAGGACATTTGCAAATTTTAGAGCACATTTAAGTGAATCAGTTAGAAGCGAAAATGAATGGGGACAAAAGATAGGTTTCCCCTAGTATTTCAATACACTGGCCTGAGGCCCAGCTACTGAGATGTCTAGTCTTCTTTCTACAATAGTGACTGAGATAGATTTAGTAATGATGATCAGAAGCATAGTCCCTGGAGCCAGATTGTATTCATTCAGGTTCTGGCTTTGCCACTTGAGAGTTGTGGGAACTTGGAAAAGTTAATTAATCTTTCTGAACAACAACAACAACAAAATGGAGCTAATAATTACACACATTGCACTGCATGGTTAAAGGACATGAGAATGAATGTACATAAAATGCCTATGGTCATGAAGCAGCAGCCATGTGAGAGATTGCCATAATCAATACATTCCCCAAGCCAGGATTTAATACTTTTGATTCACTTGACTTTCCAATGAGAAACTAAAGTTAAATCTGTTGGAGCAGGTCCTTTTTCCATTAAGGTAGATGTGTAGAGGAGGTAAACAGCACCAGGACCTCTTTAATCCATGTGGAAATTGGCTGCCTGCGAAACGTTCATGTTTCTGGTTTGTAATGTCCTAACAGTCATTTTAATAAAGCTTAAAGAAACCTAGAGTGTTAGAGTTGGAAATGATACGAACAGCATGTGGTCCAAAGGCCAATTTCCAGAGGCTGGTGAATAAATTGGAGAAATTATAGAGACTTTAAAAATGTCTAAGATCCCACCCCTGGAGATTTTGATTTTGTAGTCAGATAAGGGATTTGGGAATCTCTTTGTCCTTTGAATTTTGAAAATAATTTTGATGCATAGCTCAGGTTCTTGAAGGCCAAGGATGTTACCAAAACTTGATTAAGTTTTTGCCAGTCAGAAACCCAAACTGCCTGGTTAAATATTCTGACACTATTCTTTTAATGAGGACCTGTTTCTGGTAGAAAGTCCCATTTCTGCAAATATTTAGAAACATAGGTTTAAATCATGAAATTTTCTTGAAATAGTGAAATTCTCTTGAAATTGAGATCTTCTTGAGCATGAAAAAACTGTTAAATATATTTAGCTGATTAAACAATAGGTTATTCTCTTCCTAATGATTCCAACCGATGGTACCCCACTGATTTCTTTTGCCCAGCTACCTTCTGCAACTTCCCTATTCAGAGAGTTCTTTTCTTCTTTCAAGCCATTTATGCAAAATAACTCCTTCACGGTGTATCTGAATAACTTAATTTCGAATGTTTCATATAATTCTAGGATTTCTTGTAATACCAATTTTGGAGCTGGCGGGGGTCTTAGAGATTCATTAACTTGCCTTCTTCAATCAACAAAAAATGAACACTTCTCAAAGGCCACAGGGCTAACAAATCATAGTGGGAGTTTAGTGTTCTGATTTTAATTTGGCTTGATTTAATTCTCCATTTAAAAATACACATGAACTAGGATAATAGCATTTCTTGATCCTCATCCCAGTTAGTCACCACTGTTTATATTTTAGCATTTTTACTTCCATATTACCATAGTTGATTCACTTTCCTTCTTACTTCTCTCATTTATGTTTATGTACTTCAGTTCATCCTAAATTTTATTTTTTATTACATGACAGCTTCTCATATTATCCACTTACAGTTTCTCAAAAAATGCAAATGAATGGTCTGGTGATCACCTTTTTCTTTCATCGACCTTATCAACCAACAGCAGACTTTGTTCAGTAGAAAAGTCAGGTTTCCATTTTATGAGATGTTGCATCTTATTTTCTAAGGCTAGAGTTCATGGGAGTATTTTTATTCCAAATAATACTATTTCGTGGTATTGATTTATGGTCAAGACTTTCAAGATCGGATAGTGTTCTTGAAAGGAACAACTCTGAGACTTGACCATTTCTACTCTCTCCTGCTCACAAGGCAGAACCATGGCAGGGTACTTGGAACAAAAACAAAATGGTTAGCTACTAGGAAAATCATTCTAACCCATCATTCAAGACAGCACCAAGAGCATCATCATAGCAATGGGAGCCTGGGTTGGGTGCCCAAGAGACTGGCTTAGTTATATCTCTAACTTTATGGCCAAAAGCTTAGTTATGTCTCTATCTTTAAAAATGTCTTAATCATAAAGCTTTTTCTCGGGCTGGGGATGTGGCTCAAGCGGTAGCGCGCTGGCCTGGCATGCATGCTGGCCTGGCATGCGTGCGGCCCGGGTTCGATCCTCAGCACCACATACAAACAAAGATGTTGTGTCTGCCGAAAACTAAAAAATAAATATTAAAATTCTTTCTCTCTCTCTCTCTCCCTCTCTCACTCTCTCTTCAAAAAAAAATAAAGCTTTTTCTCAAACAAACAACAACAACAAAAACGGGAAGAAGCCTTATTGGTACCAGTAACCACTCTGAAAGAGGGACTTGTATTCGATGGCTATCAGCATGAGGTTCATCTTCACAAATCAGAGCCTGGGAACGAAGACAAAGAGTTGTGAGAGGAGGGAGAGATAAGCAGGGTGCCAGTTTACAAGGCGATGACTAACCCTGTGTTCCATGTTGGGGAGAAAAGCAGTTTTCCAATCCTCCTGAAGGCACACTGAGCCAGTGTACCAACTAGGACTGACATAAAACTATCCCACATACATCGTATCGTTGCAGGGACTCCAAGTTATTTGTTCTTACATTCTCTGGGTTTGTCATGGACTCTGGCCTACAGTGAACCCTCCATGAACAGTGTTGAAAGAATGCTGTGGTGGGAAGAGGGTGGGAAAGTATTTCACATAACTTACCGGGAAACCTCCGGAAAACTCATTCCAGCAAAGTCATCAGAGAGACGTTGAGTCAGGATTTTGTTCTTCAGGCTATTCAAGAAATATTTTTGCCAGGTCTGTTTAGGAGAAATCTGTAACACACAATCATGTCCCATGGAAGGTGTGTATACAAGTTGAATATATTTCTAAGCAGCAAACCAGTTTCCACAGAAAGGAGATATATTGTAAAGTACAACTGGACAAATGTTAAAGAAAGAACTGAAACAGTTTTCACTAAAAAGTTCAGAATGAGGCAGATACATCATGACTAATTTCCTTCCCAGACAGTGTCCTGTTATGGTTTGTAAATGAGAAGTCCCTCCTCAAAGCTTCTGTTAATGCAAGAATATTCAGAGGTGAAATGATTAGATCTTGGGAGCTATAACCTAATGAGCACATCCTAGTTTGAACGATTGGCTGGTCACTGTAGGCAGGCGGGGTATGACTGGAAAAGATGGGTCACTAGGTGGGGGTGCCCTGGAAGGGTGCATCTTTCTTATGACTCCTATATCCCCATCTCTCTGTGCTTCCTGATCGCTCCATGAGCTGACCAGTTTTCTTCTTCTGGGCCCATCCGCCCATGATGTGCTGCCTCACTTTAGGCCCAGAGTAATGGAGCTGGGCAAAAATGAACTGAGACCTCTGAAACTGTAAACCTCAAATAAACTTTTCCCCCTCTAAGTTGTTCTTGCCCAGTATCTTGGTCACAGCAAAAACATAACAAACAAACAGACAAAAACAACAACAATTAAAAAAATCACCTATCTATAACAGCATTTGAGCCTCTGTTTGAGGATTAGAATTCTTCTCTCTTGTCCACTGCTAATTTCAGCACCGTGGTCTGTGTTTTCGAGTTAGTGACAACAATAAGATGGGAGCAATAATGAAGAATCTAAATTTTCTCCCTCTGGAGGTGATTGTTTAGAATGAGTTTTGAAACATCTTGGTTTTCTGCTGATGAACCATATACTACAAAGAAAAATAATCATGCCTTCTACCCAGGATAAGAATCCTTTATTGATTCAGATGAGTTCAAAGATACAATTTGATGAATGGCAATAATAATGTAAAAATCAAAGATAGTAGTAGACTTCTAGACAATTGGGAGAGGTGAAGGGGAAGATATGTCTTAATAAAGGCTGAATGTAGACTGAAGGGAGGTTGTTGAATAACTCCTCCTGGACTTGACGTAAGACCCTTCCCTCATCCTTCCCACTTGCTGACATGAGAATTGCCACCACACTGTTCTCATAGATACAGCACAACAAGTCCCTTACAATCCAGAGTCTCAGATGAGAATCTGAATTTTCTATAGACTCTGGAGCATTTTCTCAATTCTTTAAATTGATTCTTTTTAGTTACATAACATTAGAATTCATTTTGATGTAATTATAAAAGCATGGAATAGACTTTACTCTAATTCAGTCACCAGTACTTCCCTTTACCCTACCCTCCTCCCTCTGCTCTCCTGATCTTTTTGCCATCTATCTATCTATCTATCTATCTATCTATCTATCTAATTAGTATCTTGTGGATATAATGATGGTGAGATTCACTGTGGCACATTCTTATATGCAGATAAGAAAGTTAGGTCAGATTCATTTGAGAAAGGAAAAGCATTGGGTGGTGCGGGGGGGGGGGAGTTCAACTGAAATAAAAGAAAGATCAGTAAAGGACAGCAGAGCATTCTCACTGTGGAGAGTAATGGCCACTTCAGAAATTCTCCATTCTCCTCAGATGGTCATCTCGTGGTTTTAAAACTGGCCTGCTAAGAAGGACTACTTATTTCAAATAACTCAGCACCTTGCCCTGACCCCCTTCCTTCACACCAAGATTCAGCTGACTCTTCCCATTTTCCAATCTCTTAAATTCCCCTGGCTTCCCTCATTTGGCAGTTCACACCACCACTGAAGTCTAAATTAAAAATGAAGTTGGCTTGGTGCTTCCAATTTTTTACCGTTTCAATTTTTGAAAGAAGGTAAAAATAACAACCATGGAGATGGAGAAAACTTCCTGAGTTAAGAGATCAGGGAGGAGAGCAATAGGATTCTGGATAGAAGAATCCATGAGTTCAAGGCTCTGAACCCGTAACCAACTAGAAACAGTTTTCAGACTACAATTTCTCACAATATTAAACATATAATTAAAACACATGGGATTGATTTAATGTCTTCTAATCTGAGTTCTCATAAGTTTTATAGACATTAATATTTGGAAAACTGAGATTGTGAAATTAATGATCCTCATTTTATTGATGGAAAAACTGACAAGGAAAGTATGTACCTAATTTGAGAAAAAATGGGACATAAAACTTTGAAGTCCTGGTAACTAAACCAAAGTCAATGGGTGTGTTACAGACTCTAAAGCACCAGGGTAGAGTTTAGCTTTAAATCTTGCCCTGATTCTGTCCAGTTTAGGATTTTTGAATTTTTGAAGGAGTTTCAGACTTTATTTTATATATATATATATATATATATATATATATATATATACACACACACACACATACATACATTATATATGTTTGTATGTGTATATATATGTGTGTGCATATATATACAAACACATATATACACATATTATATATATATATACACATATTGTATAATATACATACATAGTGTGTGTATGTGGGTAAACATATTTGTGTGTGTGTGTATATATATATATATTTTTTTATCAAAGCTTATTTCCTACTGCCTGATGGTCATCTCTGTCCTAATGGGCATCTACCCACCCTTTTTAAATACTACTAGGGATTGAACCCAGGGTGCTTTATCACTGAATTTCATCTCCTACCATTTTTCTTTCTTTATTTATTTTTTAAATTTTGAAACAGCATATTGCTAAGTTGTTGAAAGCCTTGATAAATTGATGAAGTTGTCCTCAAACTTGTCATCCTCCTGCCTTAGCCTGCTGAATTGCTGGGTTTGTGCCACTTTGCCAGGTGGTTATCTCTTTTTATCTGTACATTAGATTTGTTTATGTTTATAGAAGGAATTTCAGAATAATTGTTTCAGTTAGCATTTTGCTAGCTATTGGATCTTTTACCTTTTTTGCTTTTCCTTAATAGCACTGGGAAAGAATAGGAAAAGATGCAAAAATCTGTATTTAACAGAGGAAATAATTCCCAAAAGGTGGCCAAGAAGGAAATGGAGTATACAAAATAGCAAATCTGAATCCAGAATTAAATGGACAGAAAAGTCACTCTCAGGAAGGCTTCTGGAATACCAGGCCCCGTCAAGGGTTTGAACTCTTCTCTTGGAGCATTGCATCAGAATGGCATTTGGATGATATTTAAGTCAGCTTTCCAAAGTGTCCAAAGGGAATGAGAAGAACAACTTAGAGAAGGAAAAGTTTATTTTGGTTCATGGTTTCGGAGGTTCAGTCCTTGGTGCACTGACTCCATTGCTCTGGGCCCAAGGTGAGGCAGAACATCTTGGCCAATTGGCTTGGTGGAAGAAAGCTGCTCAGGACATGGAAACCAGGAAGCAAAGAGAGAGGGGACTTCACTCACTGGAGATAAAATATAAACCCCAAAGGCACGCCTTCTAGTGACCTACCTGCCTGCAGTTACCATTAATATGTTATTAATGGATGAATCCACTGATTAGTTTACAACTATAAAAATCTAATCATTTCACCTCTGAACATACTTGTATCATCACACACATGAGTTTTGGGGAGATACCTCATATCTAAACTATAACAGATGACAACACTTTGTGCTGTAGAAGTTCATCCCAACAGTCCCTTTTAGGCCCTTACTTTGTCTCAGGAAAAGATATCAAAGGCATGATGTGGAAGACCATGGGTGGATACCCATTAGTAGAGGCAAAGTGCATAACAGCAAGATTGTGGATCCAGGAATTCTTGGTCTCCTTTTCACTAATTAACTATACAATCAAATTAGTTAGCTTCACAATCCACTGCTAGGATATACATTAACATACCCCTGAGGGGAAACAACACACACAGCAAATACTCATCAGTGATTACTGTTATTACTACTGCAGGGACTTTCCCAAAATAATCTGGAAAATTAGATTTTAGTTATTATTTGTATCATATATATTTTATTAACATAAATTATTATATTATTTGTATTTTATTTAAATTTTAAATATGACTTCTCTATTAGTAATATAATATTTATTTTTCTACCTTCAATAACTCAAAGTGCTTCCAAAGTTTTGAATGTATTTACATTTATAACATTCTGAAATGTAGGAAAGAAGAAGAATTATGATTTCTGTTTGCAAATAAATACTACAGAAATAAGACAAGTGACTTATTTAAGACCAAAGAAGAACCTAGAACTTCAGTCTAGATCTCTCAATCTCTTCTCAGCTCAAGCAGAAATCAAATCTCATTTATTGGGGACTTACTTCTTGCTTTCCTCAATATTTTTTTCTATTTGTAATCCTAATATGTGGGACATGGGAAAGGAGCCAAGATTCAACATCAATTTATAAAGTTACCTTTTTGTTTTGCTCAACAAATAAAGACGTTAGAAAGGTACACAAGCCTGGCACCAGACAGCCTTGAGCCATAAATCCAAGCTTTAACTCAGCAAAACAGATGATGTTGTCTCCAGTACTCCAGTTCCAGCTGGGAATCTTTGGCAGGAAATCCTGTTTCATGGTAGAAAGTAGGTCAAGCATTAAGAATACACACATACCTCAATAAAGCTTTTGGCAGATTTTATTTAATTTTCCTTGAAATCATTTACTCTTCATTCTTGGGAATAAATGTGGTGCTCAGGTCAAGGAATGATAAGAATAAATTCCACATTGGAAAGTGGTTAGTGTTTAATTGCTCTTACTTTTTAAGACAAAAAGAGCTGGAGTTGCAAAATTAGGTCAGATGGCTTAAGGTAATTCTGATTCCCATTGACATCTTTAAGTGATCAACAATCTTAATCATACACCAAATTTCACCTATGATTGGTAAATATTTTCTAATTTGTAGATCCATTAGATGGTAATAGGGTTCACGTAGTCTCACAGACCCAGTAGGAGGAGGTTGAACATTCAGGGGTGTCACTTTACCTTGTTATGGGACTGAAGGATTTGTATGATGACTCTAGTCTTTGGGTAATAGTTTTTGATAGAGAGCACCCTGCAAAAGCCACAATTACTCTCATTAGTGAGCTGTCATATTGATTCTGAATTATAATTCAAATGAGTTAAAATGTCATGTGGGTAGTTTAGGAAAACTTAGTATATTATAAAATTCAGTGTTCTGTTATTTCCTAAAATTGTTCTATTTAGTAGCATGCACAGAAGAGTGCCATATTTGGGTGGCTAAGTAAATCAAATCTATAAAAATGTCAGTGCTTGGAAAGAGAAGACTATGGTCTTCTGGAACAAGTTCTTGGGAGAAAATAAACACATCCTTTAGCCTTTAAACCCAAACACAGTAATTACAGAAAAAAAAAAACAGAGTTTATTTGCTATTTATAGTTTGAATAGCTATAAGACAAGTGACTTCTTTAATGTCTACATCAACTTTCTCATTTTATGAATTAGGAAACTAAGATTTATTTTATATGCAGTGTATTATGCATGGTGCAAGTTCTCAGCTTTTTATTGCTATGTGCAGAGTCATCTTCAGCTATGTATATTTATTTTGCTTTGGGGACTGGAAGTGCATGTGGATTAGGCACTATACCATTGCCCTCACAATCAGTTGAATCTCTGCCAGCACAAGTCAAGTTCCTCCTCATCTCATATAAGCTCATAGTGAAAAGATGGAAACACTCTATACATCCTAAAAATATTTGTCAATATTCACAAGCACATCACACTGAACTGAAGGGAAGTCCTAATAAATAAAGTGTATTAATAGTATTCATAAATGGGAATCTTTGCTTTTGAGGAGGAGAGACTCTGTATCATAACAGTGCTATCTAAACAGTAATCAGTATGCTTGCTTTTTAAATTCAGATAGCTAATAACCATGTGAAGTACCAGGCACAGGACAGCCTAAGCAGGGGAATGGAGAGTTCAAGGCCAGTCTCAGCAACTCAGGGAGGCTCTGTCTCTAAATAATAAAATAAAAAGGGATTAGAGATATTGCTCAGTTGTTAAGTGCTCCTGTAGGTCCAATCTCCGATATATATGTATATCTCCTGTTTAGTCCTGTGCCCTACAATTTGTTTTAATAGAGGTAGAACAAATATCAGCATTGGAACATAATGCCAGCTTCTTACCTCATAATATTTGAAGTGTCTTCAGCATGTAAATCACTGCACAAGGGGTTGGCTATAATCAGGCATGCTTCCGCAGACTCCACCTACTCTTCAAGATTAAACAGCAACTGTCTTGTTAATTATGTGGGAAATATTCTACTGCTCCCCCTCCCTGCTTTTTTATATTATCATCATAAATTTGCCAATGAGAAAGAGAACACACTTGAGAAGGAATTTTAATAAGGCTGCCTTTATATCAGGATCACACAAATGCTGCAGATCTAAGAGGACTCCAGTTGATGGACCAGATCACAGGGTCTCTAATGCAGATGTAAGGTTGATTTAAAATGGGTTAAGTACAAAGCTGTGCTTTTCCTGTCATCATCACCATTGTTTTATGTCTTGCGATGAGCAGTAAGACCTTTTCCAGCAACTGCTTGTATATTTATTTACCTTTTAAGACAGCTGAGATTGAAATCTTAAGATTCTAGGAAATTATTGAAAATGGTGCTTATAATGTGGAATGGTAAGAGAGATAAAGGTTACATGGTACCTGTCATTTTTCTGATTCAAGTGTTTATACTTGTTTTGCTTTAAACTGAAATGTGTTGATTTATCATGTCTATGAAACTTAGAACATGTTAGGAAGCTGGCTTTTACCTAAAACCAAACCTAATTAAAGTTTTTTTTTTATTTATAGTTACTATCTTAATGGGGTTTCTGATGTTTTCCTTCATGCTTCTTTAAGAAAGTGTATTAGGATGTTTTGGAGAAGTTGGTTAAAGCTGATAGATTCTTTTGTTTTCTTTATTGGTTCTTTTAATTATACATGACAGTAGGATTCATTTTGACATAATTATAAAATCATGGAATATAATTTGTTCTTATTCAGTCTCAGCACATCTCCTTCTTTCCTTCTGCCCTCTGTTCCCTTCCCTCTGTCCTACTGATGTTTTTGACATTTACTAACTTATAGTTTTTTTTTTTTTAATTAGTGTCTTGTGTGTGTACGTGATGGTGAGATTCATTATGGTATATTCATGTATGTGCATGGGAAAATTAGGTTAGATTCATTCAACTGTCTTTCCTCATCCCATCTCTCATCCCTTTCCTTCACTCCTCTTTGTCTATTCCACTGATATTTCTTGTATTCTGTTCTTTATCCCACCCCCAGCTTATTTTGGATTAGCTTCTGCATATCAGATAAAACATTCAACCTTTACTAATCTGTCTTCTGGTAAGAATCCTCCTTGGGTAGTAAGATAGAACACTTTTGCTATTCATAACTTTTTCAGATCTCAGAAACTTGTAAAACTATCCTAGAAAACTTAGTGAAATAATTAAATGTAAGTATCTGGAATAATAGGTGTTGAAGTAGCAGTGTACACTTATCATCTTAAATGTTGTGGTTTAGGGAAACAAGAAGGAAAAGAACAAAATCTTACCGCAACTCGCCTCAGATCCTCCCACTTCAGTGCAGACCCAGAGATAAAAGTTGTATAGGCCAAGTAGCATTTAAAGATAGTCTCCAATTCCAAAGAAGGAGTGGCCCTGGTTAAAAAAAAAAAAAAAGTGGTGACAAAGATGGGAAAAAGATGACTGGATTAGTTTTAGAGGTTGTTGAACTTATTTAGTGCATTTACTAGAACCCTAATTTCCTCTTGGAAAACATCCATCTTTCATTATTAACCCATGTGATTAGGTGATGCTAACGCAAACTATCTAATTCCAGGGCTGAGTCTGTAGCTCAGGCCTAAGCAATCAGTGATGTGAGAAATTACAAATCAGGGTAGTGTCAGAGAAACAATAAAGAAATTAATAAGTATGAAAAAGTTTACTATGTAATCTAAAATTTCAAAAGATATACATTTTAAAACAAATGTGAACTTCATATAATGGTTTCTAAATATATAAAGCAAAAATAGACAAAGTCAGAGGGAGGAATTAAATCTGCCAATGTCATGAGTAATTTCAACAAGTCTCTCCCAGTTTTTGACAGATCAAGCAGGAAAAAAAATCATCAAGTATTTTGAACACAATAGTTTTATATTTATTAATCCTATAATCAACAGATAGAAAACTTGATATTTTCAAGAACACAAAAATACTTTAAAATGATAATAAGTTGATAAAAAAAAAACACTTCAATACATTACAAAAATGTTACTATACATATTATGATCTGTGACCTGAATATATTTAATTTATAAGTTAAAAATAATAAAATAAATAAAAACTTTCTTCTTATTTAAAAATTAACTGATAAAAATTTTGCAGGTTAAGATGAAATTAAAATATTTTTAAAAATTATTCTTAGAAATAAATTGTGTTGAAAATATTAAACATAAATGCCATTGGATAAAGTAATAACAATTCTTGAGGGGAAATGTATAGTTTTGGACACTAACATTAGAATAAACTCAGAGAAGATCAACAAAGTCAAAAGTTGCTTCTTTGAAAAATAACCTAATGTTACAGGCAAAAATGATAAAACAAATGGAGAAAAAAGAAAAGACAAAAATGGCTTATAAATTGAATGAAGAAGACATTATATATATATACATATATATATATAGGTAAAGTAAGTGTCATAAGAAATTAAATAAATTATACACATAGGATTGAAAAGAAGTAAATGAACTGCCTTTATTTGGAATGATTTATTTGATAATTTACACTGAAGTACCTAATACTACTACATAAAAATTAAAAATAATAGAGAAATTTATGTGTATTAATATACAAAAGTCAATTAGGTTTTTCTATATCATATATACACACATAATTGTATGCATATGCTCTCTACCTATAAAACCACCCCATATTATTAAGAGAAAATACATAAAAGCTAAATAAGTGGATACCCACAGTACTATTAGACTTGCAAAGAGTGTAGCATAAAGAAATCAATTCTGAATTCTAAAGTTTCATCAGATTCACATCACATTTCTACATTCTTTAATAGTACACAATAAAGCTATTATAAAAGTTATATGAAAGATAATGCCCAATAAAAGCTTGTCAGCTGTGGTAGGAAATGAAAGAAAGAAAGAAAGGATAGAAGACTCACCACAAGATCTTCAGCAATAAAAACATTTATTACTAATGAAAATATAGATAAATTGATAAGTTAGAAAGTAAAGAAAAGACCTATTCACAGTAGTATCAAGTCAGATCCCTGAGTAGGCAAAGGCTTTGTTCAATAACTGGCATTGGCAAAGAAACAAGTAAGATTTTGTGCATGTATCTTACCATATAAAAACACAATTCTTATGAAATTAGTGACTTAAATGAGGATTTAAAAAAAAATTCTTAGTTAAATGTAACTAAAATATTAGAATAAGAAAATATTTTCTAGACAAAATTTAAAAAAATATCAAATATAAAAAATTGTGAATTTGACTATAATAATATTAATGATTTTTAAATATCAAAGATATTATAATCGGTGAAAAAAGAAGTTTCAAACTGGAAGAAGATATTTGTAAGTTGCATAACTGATGAAGAATTAGTGCAAAAATTACACAATTCTACAAAATAAATTATAACCCCTCCACAAAAATCAAGTAGAAAAGTATACAAAACAATAAATGGAGCTAAAAACTCGATGGATGGGTTTGTAAATAGATTAAACACACATAAAAACACAATTAGGGAACTGGAACCTAGGTCAGAATAAAATATCCAGAGATACAGAAATTTTAAAAAATGAGAAATAAATATAAAAGGGGAATATTTGAAACAGCAAATAAATATAAAAGGGAAATATATTTGAAAAAGCAAAAAAATTAAAATGAGAAATAAATATAAAATGGAAATATATATGAAAAAGCAAAACATAAAAGACAAGCATAGCTAGATTTAAGAGTCCCAGAATTGAGAGGAGAGAATGGTGACATAGCTAATACTTAAATAAATAATTGAGAATCTTCCAGAAGTGATGAAGACACCAATTCAGAGATACAGGAAGATTTATGCTAAGATTCATGCTAAGAGAAAATCAAGACCATACACATCAAGGTACTTTTCATAGTAAGTAAAACACATGATCTTCTAAGAAGATAGCTCCTTAAAGAGAGAGTTCAACTGAATTCCTAATAGCAACAATAAAATACAGAAATCAGTGGAATAATAATTCCATGGTTCTTAATTCTATATCAATGAAATTATCTTTCAGTAATCAAGAGAGAAATAACAAATCATTACATCATCATCATCATCAACAAAAATTTGTTACCGGAAGATTTGAATTTAAGAAAAATGTAAAGGTTTTTTATTTTTGATAAGAATAAAAATGGGAAGGAATATCAGAGATGCAAGAAGAAATAGAAAACAATTAAACAGGGTAAATTTAATGAAAAGTAGCATAGAGCCATGAATTGATAACTTTTTTGAACAATAAATAAGTAGAATCATGTATATAATTTACAAAGGTTTATACCACACATTATCTTACATAAATAAGAAAAAGACTACAAATTCAAGAGGAAAAAATGGAGAAGATAACAATCATTTTCATTTCAGAGATTCTATATGACTTAGAAATATGGAAATATGCTTGGCCTCATCGATAAGAAGAAAACTTAAATAAAAACCATAACAATAGACCATCATTTTATAAAATAATATTCACAAGAATGGCTAAATATTTTTTTTAGCATTAGACAGGATATAGCGCTCCAGTTCCAAGTGTTGGTAAGATGCAGGACAACAGCAATTTCTGTAGTTGCTGAAGGAAATACAGATTGGCAAAAACATTCTGCAGAAGATTGTGTTACAGAAAGATACTTAAGTTTTATATTTTGCAATTTTATTCCTGGTTAACAGGACACAAATATGAGAATTTCCACAGCACTATTTTTCAGAATAGCAAAAATATGTTGGGGCTTAGGGGAGGGAATGCCACGGACAGTAGAGTGGATCCAGAAAAATTGCAGTGTATTCATATAATGGAGTCATGTAGTACTAAGTAATGAAAATAAGTGTGGCTCTCTCTAGTTGCCATGTGGATGAAACTTACAGATATAATGTTGAGCAAGTAAACTTATAACCTACTTACATGTTTTCAAAAAAGAAAAAATATTCCAAGTGAACATAGGAGATGTGACAATTAAATATTATAAGATATAATGTTGGAAATGTAATTTGAGGACTAACGATGGGGTTGTAATTGGAGAGCGTCATGATGGTTAACTATCAAGGGAATAATTCTTGATTTGAGTGGTAATTACATGAATATTCACTTTATAGTTATTCATTTAAAAATATATCTTAATTCTATGTAATAAAAGCAGCATGATATTGGCACCAAAACAGGCATGAAGACTGATGGAATAGAATACAAGACACAGAGATAAATGCACACAAATACAGTTATCTCATATTAGACAAAGGTACCCCAAACTGGAGACAATCATGTTAAGTGAAATAAGCCAACACTAGTAGACCAAAGGTCAAATGTTCTCTCTGATATATGGATGCTGACACACAATGGGAGTGGGGGTGGGGAGTGGGAATAGAAGTTCATTGGATTGAACAAAGGGAAATGAGAGAAGGGAGGGAATGATGGGAATAGACAGTAGAATGAACTGGACATAACTCTCCTATGTTCAAATATGAATACATGACTAGTGTAACTCCACATCATGCACAACCACAAGAATGGGAAATTATATTCCATGTATGTATAATATGTCAAAATACACTCTACTGTATGTATATCTAAAAAGAACAAAATTTTTAAAGGCACCAAAACATACATTGGAGAAAAGATAGCCTCTTCAAAAAATGGTGCTGGGGAGACACCCGTGGAAGCCTAGCCGGTGACACAGGACCACCTCTTCCAACCAGCAGAATACCAGGGGAGCCCAGGCCCAGCCCAGATCCCACCATACTTACTTGCTCAGGACCCAGGTAAAGGGTAGGTCTGAGTTTGCTGCCAACTCCCCAACATCTGGGAGCCTAAGCCTAACCCACTCCCATCTTGGGATATAGCCGTCATCACCATAGCCTTCATGTCATAGCCCCTAAATTTTTGACAACAGACAGGGTCTAGAAGCAGCTGCATCTCAGAGCAGGCATCCAAAAGGGACTGTAAGATCCACCCTTTCAGTCCCATCTATGTAAGAGATTGCTTCCATCTTGGGGCACCTTAACTATTATCTCGAGTTACCTCAGCTATTGCCACCACCACCTTTAGATTCTGTAGCATACGTTGAAGGACACCAGCAGGGTCTAGAAGCTCAACATCAAGGAGAGGTACAGACAATTTGTATGGGTACTACAAGAATATAAGGAAGAAACTGTAATATCTCAGATACACATAGACAACATGAAGAAACAAGGGAGTAAATTTCCCCAAACAAACCAAGATACTATAATAACAGAACCCATGAACAGAAAAGTTGATGAAATGTCAGAGAAGAACTTCAGAAGGTTCATAATTAAAATTATCTGTGAATTAAAGAATGACCTAAATGAGCAATTACAGGCAAAAATTGATCACTCCAACAAAGAGGTTAGAGAGCAAATACAGGTAGCAAAAGATTACTTCAAGAGAGAGAGACTCTGAAAAAAAAGTCAGAAATCCTTGAAATGAAGGATACAATAAATCAAATAAAAAACTCAATAGAAAGCATAACCAACAAACCATATCACTTGGAAGAAAGAACATTAGATAATGATGACAAAGTATACTTTGTCATCTGGAAAATAAAGTTGATCACACAATTAAAGTAGTAAGAAACCATGACCAGAATATCCAAGAATTATGGAATAGCATCAAAAGATCAAATCTAAGAGTTATTGGGATAGAGGAAGGCACAGAATTTCAAACCAAAGGAATGCACAATCTCTTCAATGAGATAATATAAAAAAAAATTACCAAGCATGAAGAACGAATTGGAAAACCAAATACAAGAAGCTTATAGGACACCAAATGTACAAAATTACAACATATCTACATCAAGGTACATTATAATGAAAATGCCTAGCATATAAGGATAGAATCTTAAAAGTCACAAGTGAGAGGAATCAGTTCACATATAGGGGGAGACCAATTTGTATCTCAGCAGATTATTCAACCCAGACCCTCAAAGCCAGAAGACCTTGGAACTACATATACCAAGCTCTGAAAGAAATGGATGCCAACCAAGAATCTTATATCCATCAAAACTAAGCTTTAGGTTTGATAATAAATAAAAACCTTCCATGATACATAATAGTTAAAAGAATTTTTAACTAGAAAGCCTACAATACAGAATATCCTCAGCAAAATGTTCCATGAAGAGGAAATAAAAACCAATGATGAAAATTAGCAGAGGGAAGTATTATACTAAAGAAAATCTAATAAGAGGAGAAACCAAGTCACATTAAATACCAAAAAAATAAACAACAATGGCTGGGAATACAAATGTCTGAATAATAACCCTGAATAACAATGGCCTAAACTCAACAATCAAAAGACATAGACTAGCAGATTGGATCAAAAAAAAAAAAAAAAAAAGACCCAACAATATGCTGCCTCCAAGAGATTCATCTCATAGGAAAAGACATTCACAGACTGAAGGTGAAGGGTTGGGAAAAATTATACAACTCACATGGATGTTGAAGCAAGCAGGGGTTTCCATCCTCATATGAAAGTAGACTTCAAGCTAAAGTCAATCATAGAGGACAAAGAAGGACACTACATATTGCTCAAGGGAACCATACTCCAACAAGACTTAACAATTTTAAATTGTATTCCCCAAACAATGGAGCATCGACGTTCATCAAACAAACTCTTCTCAAGTTCAAGAGTCAAATAGATCACAACACAAAAATTTTGGGTTACTTTAACACACCTCTTTCACCAATAGATAGATACTGCACACAAAAGTTGAACAAAGATAGAACTCAATAATTCAATCAATAACTTAGACTTAACTGACATATATACAATATTCCAACCTTCAATGAGATTATATACTTTCTTCTCAGCAGCACATGGATCCTTCTCTAAAATAGAAAATATACTATGCTACAAAGCAACTCTTAGCAAATATAAAAAAGGAGAGATACGACCCTGCATTCTATCAGATCACAATGGAATGAAATTAGAAATCAATGTTGAAATAAGAAATAAAATCCACTCCAACACCTGGAGACTAAATAATATACTACTGAGTGAACAATGGGTTACAGAAGACATTAAGGAGGAGATGAAAAAGCTTTTAGAGGTGAATGAGAACACAAATACACAAATCACAATCTCTGGGACACTATGAAAGTAGTTCTAAGAGGAAAGTTCATTGCATGGAATTCATTCCTTAAAAGAAGAAAAAGTCAACAAATAAATGATTTAACACTACATCTCAAAGCCCCAGAAAAAGAAGAACAAATAAACACCAAAAGAAGTAAAAGACAGTAAATAATTAAAATCAGAGCTGAAATCAATGAAATTGAAACAAAAGAAACAATTGAAAAAACTGACAAAACAAAAAGTTGATTCTTTGAAAAGATAGATAAAATAGACAGACCCTTAGCCATGCTAATGAAGAGGAGAGAAAACTCAAATCACTAACATATGTGATGAACAAGGAAAGATCACATAGACACCACAGAAATACAGAAGATAATTAGAAATTATTCTGAAAACTTGTACTCCAATAAAATAGAAAATATCAAAGGCATTGAAAAATTTCTAAAGTCATATAATTTTCCCAAATTTAATCAGGATAATATACAGAATTTAAACAGATCAATTTCAAGTGACAAAATAGCGGTTGTCATCAATAGTCTACCAACAAAGAAAAGCCCAGAACTGGATGGATACAAAGCCGAGTTCTACAAAACCTTTAAGGAGAACTAATAAAAATACTCTGCAACTTATTTCAGGAAATAGAAAAAGAGTGCATATTTCCAAACTCATTCTATGAGGCCAATATCACCCTGATTCCAAAATCAGGTAAAGACACATCAAAAAAAGGAAATTTCAGACTCAAATCTCTAATGAACGTCTATGCAAAAATTCTCAATAAAATTCTGGCAAATCGAATACAAAAACATATCAAAAAGATTGTGCACCACGATCAAGTGTGATTCATCCCAGGGATACAAGTTTGGGGTTCAATATACAGAAATCAATAAATGTAATTCATCACATCAATAGACTTAAAGATAAGAATCGTATGATCATCTCAATAGATGCAGAAAAAGCATTTGACAAAATACAATACCCCTACATGTTCAAAACACTAGAAAAACTAGGGATAACAGAAACATATCTCATCATCATAAAGGATATCTATGCTAAGCCCCAGGCCAACATCATTCTAAATGGAGAAAAATTGAAGGCATTCTCTCTAAAAACTGGAACAAGACAGGGATGCCCTCTTTTACCACTTCTATTTAACATAGTTCTTGAAAGACTGGCCAAAGCAATTAGACAGACAAAAGAAATTAAAGGGATACACATAGGAAAAGAACTCAAATTGTCACTATTTGCTGATGATATGATTCTTAGCTAGAAGACCCTAAAAGTTCCACCAGATAATTTCTAGAACTAGTAAATGGATTCAGCAAAGTAGCAGGATATAAAATCAATACGCATAAATCAAAGGCATTTCTGTACATCAGTGACAAATCCTCAGAAAGGTAAATGAGGAAAACTACCCCATTTACAATAGCTTAAAAATATATTTGGGAATCAACAAAAGATGGAAAGATCTATATAATGAAAATTACAGAACCTTAAAAAAGGAAGTCAAAGAAGACCTTAGAAGATGGAAAAAGCAATCATGAAATTCATCTGGAAAAATAAGAGACCCAGAAAAGCTAAAGCAATCCTTCGGAGGAAGAGTGAAGCAGGTGGCATCGCTATACCAGACCTTAAACTATACCACAGAGCAATAGTCACAAAAACAGCATGGTATTTGCACCAAAAAAAAAGACTAGTAGACAAATGGTGCAGAATAGAGGACACAGAGATTAACCTGTAAAACTACAATTATCTTACATTAGACGAAGGTGCTAAAAACATGCATTGGAGAAAAAATAGCCTCTTTAACAAATGGTGCTGTGAAAACTGGAAATCTATATGCAACAAATGAAATTAAACCCTTATCTCTTACCATGCACAAAATTCAACTCAAAATGGATCAAGGACTTAGGAATAAAATCAGAGACCCTGCGTCTAATAGAAGAAAAAGTAGGCCCTAAACTCCATTATGTGTAATAAGACTCCTTTGGCATAAGAAATAAAATCAATAATAATAAATGGGATGGACTCAAACTAAAAATTTTTTTCTCAGCAAAAGAAACAATCTGTGAGGTGAATAGAGAGCCTACATCTTGGGAGCAAATCTTTACCCCTCACACACAAATAGAGCACTAATCTCTAGGGCATATAAAGAACTCAAAAAACTAAACACCCAAAAAAACCCAAATAACCCAATCAGTAAATGGGCCAAGGACCTGAAGAGACACTTCTCAGAAGATGATATACAATCAATCAACAAATACACGAAAAATGTTTATCATCACTAGCAATTAGAGAAATGCAAATCAAAACAACTCTAAGACTTCATTTTACTCCAGTCAGAATGGCAGATATTATGAAGAAAAATAACAATAAGTGTTGGTGAAGATGTGGGGAAAGGTACACTCATATATTAGTGGTGGGACTGCAAATTGGTTCAGCCAATATGGAAAGCAGTATGGAGATTTCTTGGAAAATTGGGAATGGAACCCCATTTGACCCAGTTATCCCTCTCTTGGTCTATACCCAAAGGACTTAAAAACAGCATACTACAGGGACATAGCCACATCAATTTTTACAGCAGCACAATTCACAATAACTAAACTGTGGAACCAATCTAGATGCCCTTCAATGGATGAATGAATAAAAAAAGTGGCATATATAACAATGGAATATTACCAGCAATAAAAGAGAATAAAATCATAACATTTGCAGGAAAACAGATTGAGTTAGAGAAGATAATGCTCAGTGAAGTTAGCCAATCCAAACAAACAAATGTTGAATGTTTTCTCTGATATAAGGAGGCCGATTCATAGTGGGGTAGGGAGGGGGACTGTGGAAGAATAGATGAACTCTAGGTAGGGCAGAGAGGTGAGAGGGGAAGGGAGCGGGTATGGGGTTAGAAATAATGGTGGAATGTGATGGACATCATTATCCAAAGTACATGTATAAAGACACAAATTGGTGTGAATATACTTTGTATATAATCAGAGATATGAAAAATGGGCTCTACATATGTAATAACAATTATATTGCATTATGCTGACATATATAAATAAAAAAATTAATTAAAAAAATAAAATAACACCATATCCTGGAATGTTAGAAGTACAAAAAAAAAAAAAAAAATGGAGAACAGGCATGTTGGGCTCTGCCTGCCGAAGCCATTTCCTACTTTTCTGTCCAGGCCCAGAGAGCAATTGATGCAGGATTAAGGAATTGCAGTTTACTTGGCAAAACCAACAGAAACCATTTTTTAAGAACTTGTCCACAGAGGATCCAAAATGGCAGAGTAGAGGAGATACAGTTTCTGGCTGCTCTGTGCATGAATCCGAGAAAACAGTCAGATGGCTTCTTCATGGGCTTTCGCCCTGATGGATTACAGCATCTCAGAGTGTGTGATAGGACCCCATACAGAGGATTTTTGCAGAATCCACCAGAGCTTCGAACACCAAGCAGAACTCTGAGCATCTGTGTTCTGGTAAGACTCCAGACTCGGGTCCCAAAGGCCAAAAGTTTGAGCACATGCCCGGCTCTCAAGAGGGAGAGCAGAAACACCAAATCAGCACCTCGGCAGAGCGGCAGACTCCAGACTATGCTCCACTCCCACGCAGGTCACCCGACTGCGTTCTAGCCACAGCACGAGGACATTCCAGCTGCCCCACCTCACCAGACACCCCACCTCACCAGACACCTCAAGGTGGGAAACAGACGGAGTCCATCTTGGAAAACTTTTCTCACCATCTTTCGGTGGGAGTCACTACCAGCCCGGATCTGGATCTGCTACTGAACAGGTACCTGGTTTCCAACTCCCCCCAGCTATGATAACTCGGCACAGTGACTATCAGAACAAACTAAGCTCTCAGTAGAACAGGAGCGCAGTGTGGCCAGGGTGCTGCCCACCTGGCACTATCTGAGGATGGAGGGCAAGAGGGCGGAGGGCAAGAGGTCCCGCAGCTGAGACCTGCTAAGCAAGAGAGGGGAGGAGTCTAAAAACTGGGAACAACTCAGAAAGACCAAGATTAGGAAAGCTCCAGGCAAGAGAGGGAGAGCTCTAATCTTCTCACACCAGTTACCTACACCACCCTGAGGGTAGAGACTCAAGCTTGGAATAGACAACTTCACCTACTGGAAGAGAAGAGAAAAGAACTAAAATCTAAGAGTATTTTTGTTTGTTTGTTTTTTGTTTTTGTTTTTCTTTGTTTTCTTCTCTTCCATTTTATCCTCTTCCTTTCTCATTTACCCTTCCTCCTCTGGTCCTCACAACCACAACATATGTGAAACCAAGAATTTTGCAAGAAATAGAACTTTAAGAACTGAGTCTCCAGAATAATATAATGTAGAGGAATTGCATAAGTCCCCCTTTTCTTTCTCTCTCTTTTTTCTCTTTCTTTCTTTCCTTTTTATTTTTATTCCTCCCTCTCTTCCTCTTTCATCCTCCTAATTTTTAATATTTTTACTTCTTTCAATTGTCTAAATACAGATATGTGTTTGTTTTTATACATTCTACTGTCCTCCCACATACTTATCTACCCTAAATTATCTCCAGTCTATTCCCCTGCTACTAACCCTCTTCATTAGGATTAATCTCCAAATTTCCTAAGTTATATTAACCCATAACCTCACATCTTTTAACATAATGTTGTTTACCCAACCACCAGTTCTCTGTCTGCCATCAGAAACTGTATACCTTTTATGAAACTACTGATTATATTTTAAATAATAATTAAATCCAACATTTCTAGACATTGAGACTAACTATAAGTGTCTTAATAACAATAATTTACTCATAGGTGGTGTATTGTTGATATTGGGAAATGTCAATTTTGTCCTTCCCCACAAAGGAGGGGTCTTGGAACTATATAAGAGCACTACAAATCTATAGGGTATAAACAATAACACACCAGTCCCACAGAGCGGGAAAGAAATGCCAGCAACATGAAAAGAGAAGGGAAGAAAGTACCACAAACAATGCAAGATAACACACTATTAGAATAATTAACAGAAGCAGCAGAAAAAAATGACAGAGAAAGATTTCAGGATTTACATTAAACAGATGTTTTGGAATCTCAAAGAAGACATTAGTCAACAAATAAGACAGTAAAAGATCACTTTGACAATAAGCTACATAACCAAATCCAAGAAGCAAAATATCACCTCTATAGGGAGATAGAGGTTATAAAAAAAAAACAAGCAGAAATTCTTGAAATGAAAGAAATAATAAACCAAATTAAAAACACAAATGAGAGCATCACCAGCAGAGCAGAAAACTTAGAAAATAGGACATCAGACAACAATGACAAAGTACATCATCTTGAGAAGAATGTAGACAGCACAGTTAAGATGATAAGAAATCACGAGCAGAACATCCAAGAAATATGGGATAGCATAAAAAGACCAAATTTAAGAGTTATGGAGATAGAGGAAGGCATAGAGGTCCAAACCAAAGCAATGAGCAATCTGTTTAATGAAATATTATCAGAAAACTTTTCAGACATAAAGAATGAAACAGAAATCCAAATCCAAGAAGCCTACAGGATGCCAAATGTGCGAAATCACAACAGATCCACACCAAGACACATTATAATGAAAATGCCCAACATACAGAATAAGGAGAGAATTTTAAAAGCCACAAGAGAAAGAAATTGGATTACATATAGGGGTAAACTAATTAAGATAATGGCAGATTTTTCAACACAGACCCTGAAAGCTAGAAGATCCTGGAACAACATATTTCAAACTCTGAAAGATAATGGATTCCAACCAAGAATCTTAATCCAGCAAAAGTAAGCTTCAGATTTGAAGATGAAATGAAAACCTTCCACGATAAACAAAAGTTAAAAGAATTTAGAGCTAGAAAACCAGCACTACAAAACATCCTTGGCAAAATATTTCATGGAGAGGAAATGGAAAACAACAATGAAAACCAGCAGAGGGAGGTAGTGCACTAAAAGAAAAACATCAAAGAATAAAACCAAGTCAAGTTAAATTACAAAAATAAACAAATATGGCTGGAAATACAAAACATGTCTCAGTGTAACCCTGGATGTTAATGGCTTAAACTCACCAATCAAAAGACATAGACTAGCAGATTGGATTTTAAAAAAAGATCTAACAATATGCTGCCTACAAGAGACTCATTTGATAGGAAAAGTCATACACAGGCTGAAGGTGAAAGGTTGGGAAAAATCATACCACTCACATGGACTGTGGAAGCAAACGGGGCTCTCTGTACTCATATCAAATAAAGTAGACTTCAAGCCAAAGTTAATCAAAAAGGATAAAGATGGACATTACATACTGCTCAAGGGAACCATACACCAATAACACATAACAATCATAAACAATCATGCAGCTATGTTCATCAAACAAACTCTTCTCAAGTTCAAGAGTCAAATTGAGCACAACAAAATAATCTTGATGACTTTAACACACCTTTCTTACCACTGGACACATCTTCTAAACAGAAATTGAATAAACCAACTATAGAGCTCAATAACACAATTAATAACTTAGACTTAACTGACATATATAGAATATATCAACTAGCATCAAGCAGATACACTTTCTTCTCAGCAGCACATGGATCCTTCTCAAAAATAGACCATATACTATGCTACAGGGCAACTCTTAGCAAATACAAAGGAGTAGAGATACTACCATGCATTTTATCAGATCATAATGGATGAAATTGGAAATCAATGACAAAATAAAGAATAAAAATTTCTGCATCACATGGAGACTGAACAATATGCTACTGAATGAACAATGGGTTATAGAAGACATCAAGGAGGAGATTAAAAAATTCTTAGAGGTAAATGAGAACTCAGACACAACATGTGGAAATCTCTGTAACACTATGAAAGCAGTCATAAGAGGAAAATTCATTTCATGGAGTTCATTCCTATTTTTAGAAGAAAAAGTCAACAAATAAATGACCTCACACTATACCTCAAAGCCTTAGAAAAAGAAGAACAAATCAGCAGCAAATACAGTAGAAGGCAAGAAATAATTAAAATCAGAGCTGAAATTAATGAAATTGAAACAAAAGAAACAATTGAAAAAATAGACAAAACTAAAAGCTGTTCTTTGAAAAAATAAATAAAATTAACAAACCCTTAGCCATGTTAATGAAGAAAAAGAGGGAGAGAACTCAAATTACCAGCATATGTGATGAAAAAGGCAATGTCATAACAGACACTACAGAAATACAGTAGATAATTAGAAATAATTTGGAAACCTTATACTCTAATAAAATAGAAGGCAGTGAAGGCATCAATAAATTCTTTAAGTCATAGGATCTTCCCAGATTGAGTCAGGAAGATATACACAACTTAAACAGATCAATATCAATTGAGGAAATAGAATCCATCAAAAGACTATCAACCAAGAAAAGTCCAGGACTGAATGGATACACAGTTGAGTTCTACAAGACCTATAAAGAAGAACTAATACCAATACTCTTCAATTTATTTCTGGAAATAGAAAAAGAGGGAATACTTCCAAACACATTCTATGAGTCCAATATCACCCCGATTCCAAAACCAGACAAAGACACTTCAAAGAAAGAAAACTTCAGACCAATATCTCTAATGAACATAGATGCAAAAATCCTCAATAAAATTCTGGCAAATTAAATACAAAAACATATCAAAAAGATTGTGCACCATGAACAAGTGGGATTCATCCCACGGTTCAACATCGGAAATCAATAAATATAATTCATCACATCAATAGACTTAACGATAAGAATCATATGGTCATCTCGATAGACACAGAAAAAGCATTTGACAAAATACAATATCCCTACATGTTCAAAACACTAGAAAAACTAGGGATAACAGAAATATGTCTCAACATCATAAAGGATATCTACACTAAGCCTCAGGCCAACATCATTCTAAATGGAGAAAAACTGAAAGCATTCTCTCTAAAAACTGGAACAAGACAGGGATGCCCTCTCTCACCACTTCTATTCAACAGAGTCCTTGAAGCACTGGCCAGAGCAATTAGACAGACGAAAGAAATTAAAGAAATAAGAATATGAAAAGAAGAACTTAAACTAGCACTATTTGCTGACAATATGATTCTATACCTGGAAGACCCAATAAAGTCCACCAGAAAACTTCTAGAACTAGTAAATGAATTCAGAAAAGTAGCAGAATATAATATCAACACCCATAAATCAAAGGCATTTCTGTATATCAGTGACAAATCCTCTGTGAAGGAAATAAGGAAAACTACCCTCTTCACAATATCCTCAAAAAAAAAAAGATACTTGGGAATCAACTTAACAAAAGAGATGAAAGATCTATACAATGAAAACTATAGAACTTTAAAGACAGAAATCAAAGAAGACCTTAGAAATGGAAAGTTCTACCTTGCTCATGGATAGGCAGAATTCATATTATCAAAATGACCATACTACCAAAAGCACCATACAGGTTTAATGCAATTCCGATTAAAATCCCAATGGCATTCCCCATAGAAATAGAAAAGGCAATCATGAAATTCATCTAGAAAAATAAGAAACCCAGAATAGCTAAAGCAATTCTTGGCAGGAAGAATGAAGCAGGTGGTATCACTGTACCAGACCTTAAACTATACTACAGAGCAACAGTAACAAAAACAGCATGGTATTGGTACCAAAACAGGCAGGTAGATCAATGGTACAGAATACAGGACACAGAGACTAACCCACAAAATTACAATTATCTTATATTAGACAAAGATGCCAAAAATATGCACTGGAGAAAAGAGAGCATCTTTAACAAATGGTGCTTGGAAAACTGGAAATCCATATGCAACAAAATGAAACTGAACCCCTATCTCTTACCATGCACAAAACTTAACTCAAAATGAATCAAGGACCTAGGAATTAAACCAGAGACTCTGTGTCTAATAGAAGAAAAAGTAGGCCCTAAACTTCATCATGTGGGATTAGGCCACAACTTCCTTAATAAGAGTCCTGTAGCACAAGAATTAAAAACAAGAATCAATAAATGGGATGGACTCAAACTAAAAAGTTTTGGTCTTCGTAAAAGAAACAATCTGTGAGGTGAACAGAGAGCCTATATCCTGGAAGCAAATTTTTACCCCTCACACATTAGATAGAGCGCTGATCTCTAGGTTATATAAAGAACACAAGAAGCTAAGCACTAAAACAACAACAACAAAAAAAAAACAATAACAACAACAACAAAATACAAATAACCCAATCAACAAATGGGCCAAGGACCTGAACAGACACATCTCAGAAGAGGATATAAAAATCAATCAACAAATATATGAAAAAATGCTCATCATCTCTAGCAATCAGAGAAATGCAAATCAAAACTACTCTAAGATATCATCTCACTCCAGTCAGAATGGCAGCTATTATGAAGACAAATAACAACAAGTATTAGCAAGAATGTGGGGAAAAAGGCACACTCATACATTGCTGGTGGGATTGGTACAGCCAATTTGGAAAGCAGTATAGAGATTCCTTGGAAATCTGGGAATGGAACCACCATTTGACCCAGCTATTCCTCTTCTTGGACTATACACAACAGACTTAAAAACAGCATACTACAGGGACATAACAGCACAATTCACAATAGCTAAACTGTGGAGCCAACGTAGATGTCCTTCAATGGATGAATGAATAAAAAAAATGTGGCTTTTATACACAATCAAATATTACTCGGCATTAAAAAAGAACAAAATCATGGCATTTGCAGGTAAATGGATGGTGTTGGAGAAGATAATGCTAAGTGAAGTCAGCCAATCCCCCCAAAAACAAATGCTGAATATTTTCTCTCATATAAGGGTGGTGACTCATACTGGGGTAGAGAGGGAGAGCATGGGAGGATAGATTAATTCTAGATAGGGAAGAGGACTGGGAAGGAAAGGGAGGAGGAAGGGGATTTGCAAGGATGGTGGAATGTGATGGTCATCACTATACAAAGTACATGTATGAAGACTTGAATTGGTGTCAACATACCTTATATACAAACAGAGATATGAAAAATTGTGGTATATATGTGTAATAAGAATTGTAATGCAAAAAGTACATGTTTAAAGGCATAAATTGACGCGGACATACTTTATATACAGAGATACAAAAAATTATGCTCTATATGTGTAATAAGAATTGTAGTGAATTCCACTGTTGTCGTGTATTTAAAAAAATAATAAAATCAATAAAAAATAAACAAAATATTGCTGCTGGGAAAACTGGAATTCCATATATGCTAGAATGAAATTTAACCCCTATCTCACCCTGTATACAATGCAAATCAAAGTGGATTGAAGGTCTAGGAATTAGACCAGAAATTCTGCACATACTTGAAGAAGATGTTGGCCCAACACTGCTTCGTGTTTGCTTAGGAACCAACTTCCATAACAAGATTGCTAAAGCACAAGGAGTAAATTAAAAAATCAATAAATGGGATGACATCAAACTAAAAATGTCCTTCATAGCAAAGGAAAGAATCAAGAGTGTGAGGAGAAAGAGAGAGAGAGAGAGAGAGAGAGAGAGAGAGAGAGAGAGAGAGAGACTGACTCTGCATAATGGAAGAAAATTCTTTATCACCTGCCCCTCAGGTAGAGTGTTAATTTCCAGGATATACAAAGAACTAAAAAAAAATTAACACTAAAAAACACAATTCAATCAATAAATGGGCAAAAGGCACTAAATGGATTTCTCAAAAAAAAAAGAAAAAAGAAATACAAGTAGTCAACAAATATATGAAAAAATGTCCATCATCTCTAGCAATTAGAGAAATGAAAAAAAATACACTGAAGATTTTGTTTCACTCAGTCAGAATGGCAATTATCAAGAATATAAGAAACAATAAATGTTGGCGAGGATGTAGGGAAAAAGATACAATCATACATTGCTGGTGGGACAACAAATTGGTGCAACCATTATGGAAATCAGTATGGAGATTCCTCAGAGAACTTGGAATAGAACCACCATTTGATCCAGCTAACCCACTCCTCAGCATACTACACTTATGCAGCTACATCAATGTTTATAGCAGCTCAATCCACAATAGCCGAACTATGGAAACAATGTAGATGCCCTTCAACATATAAATGAATTAATGGTATATATACACAATGAAATATTAATCAGCCTCAAATAAGAATGAAATTATGGCATTTGAAGGTAAATGGATGGAGCTGGAGAATACCATGCTATATGAAATAAGCCAATTCCCCCCAAAACAAAGGCTGAATGTTTTCTCTGATCCGCGGATGCTAATTCACAGTGGGGGCATGGCTAGGATAAAATAGAGGTAATTTGGATTAGGCAGAGGCCCCTGAAGGGTGGGGAGGGGGGTCTAGGGATAGGAAGGATAGTAGGATGAATTGGACAGTACTGGTGTGATTCCACATCATGTACAACCAGAAGAGTGAGAAGTGATACTCCACTGATGTCTGATGGGTCAAAATGCATTCCACTGTCATGTATAACAAATAGAACAAATAAAAATTACCTAAAAATAACTGGGTAAACAGCAGAAAATCAATGGAGCGCAGGGGATAAGGAAAGGGAAGGAGAGATAGTAGGGTCCTAATTAGAATAAAATATGTACCATGCTTTTATAATTCTACCAAAATGGATTCAGCACATATAACTAAAAAGAACCAATAAAATAAGATTTTTCAAAAGATTTTAAAAGTTTTAAGCATGACACTTAATTATTTCCTTGATATTTAAAAGTAAATAGAAGTCTTCACACATTTTTTAAAATACTTCAATAGACCATGTGCAACTCTTAGAAAATTTTCACCTAGGACTGGGGTTGTAGCTCAGCGGTAGAATAGTTGTTTAGCATGTGTGAGGCACTAGATTTGATTCTCAGTACAACATATAAATAAGTAAAATAAAGGTCCATTGACAACTAAAAAAATATTTTAAAGTGTTTTTTTTCACTTAACTTTTGTTCCTATTGGATTGCTTCATGTTGGAGTAGTTTAAAAAATGTCAGGCTATACCTGTGATATATCATCTGTGATGTAGTGTATACGATAGACATATAACAAAGAGAGGCAATCTTGTAAGTATTGAAAATTAATTTTGAGGAGACATACAGTACAGTATATCATAACATGCTAATTGAATCTGCAAGTAACAATTTTTATTAGTCTAATGATATAAACACTATTCCTGTAATGTTATAAACACTACTCCTGTAACTGCAAGTTCTAAGATAACTATTTTGGAATGATGAAAGGAAGTAGTCGTGGGAAGCTGGGCAATGCTCATCTGCAACCTGTGGTGGTTAATCCTGCCTACAACTGAGAAATCAAAATAATAGTCAATCATGATTATAAAGTTGGAAGAAATATAATAACATATTATAAAGTTGGGGTGGTTATCTCTGAGCAGTAGGACTGGGGAAAGTGGAAAGGGTGAGAGTTCATGATGAATATTTTGCTCTTTGATGTGTAAACTATGAACATGCACTATTCTCTCAACTGGTAACTTTCTCCTGGATGACCACCCTGATATATCCCATGTCTAACAGTGTTGAATTGGGTGTCCCTTCTATGTTACAACAGCAATAACATGCTTGCCTCTCTTTGCCCTGTTTTGTTTTCCACATTTTAAGTAAGTTTATGTGTACACGATTTTCATTTATCTTTATCAGCATTATTAAATTTTTCCAATCTGAGAAATAACATCTCTTGTAAACCACAGGAAGTTCTCATCTTTCAACTTGTATCATGAAAAATAGCACATATAAAAGTATATAATATATATTCATTGAAAACAAGAAATGATAATAAAGTCTACAGCCATGTACCCCCTCATGCATGATAATAATCAAAATTACTCAAGAAAAGAAGCATTGTATCATCTTCATTCCTTATTGTGTCATCTCTAAGTCTAGATATCTGGCTGCTTATGAGGAAAGCTGCTGATTTCAATCTATGTATTTTGCTTAATTTAGCCATAGTTTTTTTTCCATGTAACCAGTATCTTGAATTATACAAATGTTAGTAATTTACCTATGTGAAATTTCAAAGCAAACCTTAGATTTTTTTGTAGCTTTGTTACCAAAGAAAGAAATATATTCATTTCTGCATCAGTTATTCATTTTTGTATAAATTCTTGCGGGATCTTTGTGACTTAAAATAGCAAGAAGTGGTGTCAAAGGGAAAATGACCTCAGGAGAAAAAATCAAGTCCAGTGTGCAGACCTATAGCATCTGATCTCAGGGTTAGGCTCCAATCAAGGATACAACTTAGAGTTTTCACAGCTCAGAAAGATGTGAGGCAGTGACCTGAAGATTCTCTTACTCAAGCCAAGGGGCTTCAAAGAAGTGAAGATAAATCTTATCTTCAAGGAATTGTGAATATAACTTGCTTCCATTCGTTGGTTCAATGGGGCTCAGTTGGGTGATACTGCCGCTTCATGTGTTTTTGTTGGAGTGACTTCTACGTTTGCATGTGTCTTGAGAGCTTTAGTGGGCTACAGTGTCTGAGATGACATCATTTACATGTCTGTTGACTCAATGGTGCTATCTGAAACCTCTGGAAGCTAGATGGGCTTCTTTCTCCATCTGAATGGATGATTGTAGACTGAAAGCAGAAGCTGTCAGAACTCTTCAAAGATGGCTGACCATAATGGACACACTGTCACTTGTACACGTTTTATTAGATAAAGGAATCAAAAGCAAGAGCAGATTTAAGTTAAAAGGCCACCCTGGACTTAATAAAGGGGAGCACGGGACTCCACTTTGGGTTGGAAGAATGGATTATGTGTAAGTATTTGGAAAGAATAACCTTCTTTAAAAATAATCTACCATAGTCTTCCCACTGTCCAGCCATAAGAATACATATCCTTATCTTGCACAAAACATTCTCACTTTTCTCCCAAAGTCCTATATCTTTATGGCATCACCTCAAACTCCTGGATCTTCTCACCTAAATCTGATTCAGATATGCATGTGTCTCCTGAGACATAGTTCCACCTAATACCAAGACCAGCGAACTAAGAACTGAATAGATTCTCACATCATCAACTGACATTCCATTATGAGATAGAGATAGAAAAAATCGTACGGGACATTCCCAGTTAATAAGGGAGTGGGTGGTAATGGAGAGCACATAGAAATCTGAAGTCTATCTCTCTGAAATTCCGAACTCTATCTGAGCACATATTATTGGGATCACTTACTTCCTGAGCAGAGAATGTTTTTTTGATTATGGTCCAGTTGCTCAGGTCTGTCCTCATGAACTAGTTCATTTTTCTTTGATACTTGTCTCTGAATTCTCATCTTTCATTTCCCTAGTAAGATGGCCTCCATTTGCACTTAAGAAACTGCTACTACCTGATTTCTGCTTGCACTAGATTAGGAGCTTAGAGGCATGCTTTTTCTTATGCACTCTCTCTGTCCCTTTTACTCTAAACTGTCAGGACTATTACTAGTAAAATTTAAGACTTGAATATTTTCTAAAAATCTTATTCAGATTTATGTCATGATCATATTCATATTCTTGGAGACAGTTTCTCTTAAAGAATGTAAAGCTTCCTAGAAGAATGTCTCAGCTTCTTGAAGACCTTTGGCCTGACTGAGAGCATCTATAGATCATTACTCTACATCTTTCTGAAGTCTAAAGAATCTGATAGTCACATTCTTGATTGGAGATTGACCCTGAGAGCAGACACTATAAGGGTGCACATTGGACTTGATTTTTTTTCCCTCTGGGGTCATTTTCTCTGTGATATATTTTTAGCTAGTTGGAGAGACTGTTCTGGGACTTTTATACTTACTCTTTGTTCTGCTTGAAAACTAAAGAATTTCTCATTTTAAAAAATTCCTTATAATATCCTTATGATTAAACTAAAATAAGTGAGACTCAGTATTCTTTAGGGGAAATCTTCTTAGCCAACTTCATAATTTCATGAGGTACATTTTCTATCATCCATGCTATTGCCAGAGAAATTATTACAAAAATTCTATAATAATAACATTGGTTGTGCTTCCTCTAGCACCTGGTAGCAATTTCTTCATGGTCTTTCCAGCCCTGCCAACAATATTCATGAAAACCTTCCAGCCTCTGTCTACCTTGGAAAGGGCTATATTTTGGCTCCTGGAAAGACAGTACTCCACTTCCAGTATCAATTCTTTTGTATTAGTTATCCATTTCTGCAATGATGTGGAAACAAAACTATTGTCCATCAATAGCAGCATAAAGTAATAAATGTTATTGTAGATCACATATGTGATGATCCAAAATCATGGTGGATTGTGCAGAGTGCTCAACTGTAAAATGCACGAAGGTCAAGGCAATCCCACATACAATCCTGTGTAAGATCAAAATGCTATTTCAAATATGTCTAACTTACTCAGTGAATGATGTTTGAACAATTAATTAATCACTGGAGAAAAATAATGCACACACAATCAATCCCAGAGAGCTTGAATATAAAAATCATAATATGAAAATATAATAACACTACAAAAATATTCACTTAATTCTGTAACCAAGAGGCTTATGAAGGTCAGAAAAGCAAAGAGCTGAAATAATGAGTTGTTGGATTAGCACACATAAGAACTAAGTGCTTCCATATTAAAAACACAAACACAATTAAAAGGCAGAAGACAGTGGAACATGTATACACAACAAAAGACACAAAAGAGAGACTATCAAAATATACTGAGTGTTTGAAAGTCAATAAGCCAACAGATGACTCCCCTGATAGAAGACCATAAAAGAAATAGGAATTTCAAAAAGAAATGAGAACAGTTAAAACACACACAATTGTTCAATTTTACTAGGAACTAAAATTGAATATTGTAAACTGAAACAATAAGAATTCATTTCACACACTTCAACTATGCTTTAAAAATCTCTCTGTATTAAATATGTATTCCTCAGTGTTTGACAAACTCTTTGATTTGAACTCTGCTGGTGGATAGGTATACTGGATAGAACAAAAACACCATGAAGGCCAATCCTTTCTGCTTCTTTTTGAACTTCACACTTCCCATTCTGAGAATTAACAGTTCAATCAGTAATAAGAAAGAATGACATAATATTTGTGCACAAAATTATGGTCAAATATGATAATAGCACGTGTAGAATAACTAAATGCCAGTTAATAGAGCCACTTAAGTAATATTAAAATACATTTAGGAAAGCATCTGGTAAGATATATCCCAAAATATTTGCAGAGGTTAACTCTGGACATGATATTGCTCTTCTTTTTCTTTCTTATTTACTATTATTTTCTAAAATTTATATGAATATTATAAAGGTAACTTTCCTCCATTAAAGTATGTGTACATATTTCAAGCATTAATTTAGAACCCATGAACCTTACAGATATACTTACTCTCCCAGAAAAACAATCTCAGTGTTGATTTCCCCTGACCTGTGACGTAGAAAATTCCTCAGGAAAGCGGTCACACTGTCTACAGTGATATTTCCACAGACTACAATGAACCTAGGTAAGAAGAATAGACAGAAGGGTCATCTGAAGAACCAGAGTACAATGGGGAGTGGATTCCCCGTATCCACAGGGAGTGGATTCCAAGACCCCCAAAGATACCAAAATTTGCAGATGCTCAAATCTCTCATATGAAATGATATATTGATAGCATATAACTTAGCAGATTCTCATGTCTACTTGAATCATCATTTGATTACTTATAATACCGTATACATTGTACATGCTATGTAAATAGTTAGTACACTGCCTTTACCTCCTTGAATAGGTTCATAGTTTGCTATGGAACTTGTACTCCCATTGCAAATAGTTGTTCAGGGAATAATGACAAGGGAAATGTATGTGCATGTTCATTTTTTATGCAATTTTCTACCGGTGGTTGGTAGAATCCACTGATTATAGCTTCTTATTAGGACTTAGGGATAACAATTACCTTAAACCTGATTACAAATAAATTTAGATTTTAAATCCTCAGATTTTTTAAATAGGAACACTAAGGGCTGCATCTGCAATGTACAAAAGCACCAGACTTCTGTGGTTTTCTAGCTCATCTCAAATATGGCATGTTTCCAAACAACTGAATTGCAAGTAGTTTTTCAGGAGTACAATCATTGCTAGATTTATTGTAGCTATTTATGACTTATAATGGATTTCTCATTCAGTTTTTCTCCCTTGGATTTCTGATGCTCTGATACAGACTTTTTTTCATTGAGGAACTGAGGCTCAGAATGGTTTAATCCACTTTTCCGTAGCAAATGGGAAATATTGTGGTTGAGCTGGTCTCGTATTCTAGATCAGTTCCACATCTAAAATTATCAGGTATATATGACAAAATAAGCCATATGGAGAGAAATCTAAGATAGGTAGAGAAATAAATGTTTTCAGGATGAAAAACAGCCATCAATTTTCTTAGGCTTAGCATATTTGCAAAAACTATTTTCCCCATTAATCATTCAAGAAAACTGAAGGAATAATTCTAGCCTAAATTAACATAAAATTTCCTAACCCTAGTGGCTGATATTTCATGCATTTCATATGCCTTTTCTAAAATGAAAAGTTTCAGATTTTGAGACTTTGGCTTATCTGGTTTATTCCATTACTTTATCTTAGTTTTTTTCATTAATTTCAATATATATTTCCTTTTCTATTTATACTTCTTGGTCAACAAAGTTTTTTTTTAATCAAATGTGTTAAAAAATCTCTTGAAAGGGATTAATCTCCAATGTGCCTTTTTATTGTGGGGACTAAATGAAAAACAATTATATTACATTTAAGGTCTCCAATGCCTTCTTTTCTTCATAGATATGAAAAAAAATAATGGAAACAAAGGTAACATAAGTTCAGAAGAAAATAGAATAAAAACACTTCCACATACAGTTTTCCTCCTAAATAGTCATAACTTAGACAAAATCAATAATTTTAAAAGCACTGTAGAAGGAGGTAAAAAAAATTGTTCTTCACTGTAGCAAATCTTTGCCACAAAAATGAGCTCCAAGTGGTTTAGGGGAGTTTTACCTAAGACAACTCAATTACCTTAATTATTTTAAATTTGAATTGTGGCTTTAACTTTATCCATTATGTAAAGTTTGCCAAAAGTTCACCATATGATGGAAATGAATGAGACAATTAGTAACACAAGAGATTAGATAGTGATAAAGAATGTAGATTTGAATTAGATAGGGAAAGTGAAGGAGGAGAGGGAATATGGGGGTAGAAATGATAGTAGAATGAATAGGACATTACGACCCTTTGTGCATATATAACCAGAAGAATGAGAGGTTATACTCCATTTATGTGTGATGTGTCAAAATGCGCTCTACTGCTATGTATAACTAATTAGAACAATTAAAAATATTTAAAAAGAATGTAGAAATATTGCCAAAATCACTACTATTTATTGACAGTGGATTATAACATTATCTGTCATTTTAGTTCTACATATTTTTGGAATAAAAATGGAGTCACTGGTGTTTAAAAGAAAGAAAGAAAGAAGGAAAGAAAGAAAGAAAGAAAGAAAGAAAGAAAGAAAGAAAGAAAGAAAGAAAGAAAAGACAGAAGGTAATGAAGGAGCAGTTTTATGCAAAATTACAAGATAACAACTATCATATAAGACACTCAGACCACAACCTGCACAAGATCCCCAAAAACCTTGAACAAAGAAGTGCTTCTACAGGGGCATCTGAGTGACAACTGTCTATTCAACCTCACACTGGTACCACCCCTTTATTAGTCTTTGTAGCCAGTAATTATTTTTCAATATTTCTTCTGTAGTCCCCTTCATATAACCTTTATTTTTTATCTGCTGCTCAAAAGCTCTTCCTACCTCAGCCTCTCAGGAACTTAGTAGCACAGGCATGACCCACTGTGATCAGTTTTCATTTCACCGTTAAATCATCCTTTACCTCCTTAAATATGCTCATAGTTTGCTACAGAATGTGTATTTCCATTGCAAATGTCTTCTATTCCCAATTAAATGTCAGTATTCTTTGGAGAATCCCTGCTACTCTGTTATTTAGGTTTGCCTACTTGATTTAATGTCCTTATAAGTGTCTATATAGTAGTTTGTATCAAATATTTATTTGTATGGTATTGATTCTAGTACAGTCCCTTCAGTGATGAAAAAAATTGCCAAAATGTTCACCTTTGATCTGTAACCAGGTCAGTTAGTAGGCATCTATTATAAGGTATTCGCCTAGTGGAATATGTGAAACTGTAGAAATTACACTTAAATGATACTTACTTCTTCCCTTTGACCACTTCATAGGAACTGGTGTATTTCCTTTTGTTAGCAAAAAGTTCCACCATTTCAGGGATATAGTTCGCAAATAATATCTAAGGGGATCAGCAAATAAAATGTTAGGTCTCATTATATTTTATCAGTGCATTATAGTCATATATAATATTGGGGTTTATTTTGACACACTCATGCAAGCATAGATTACAATTTGTTCTACCTTCAGTCCCCAGTACTTCTGCTCCAAAACCCTCCCCCTGTTCTTCCTCTATTCTACTGGTCTTCCTTCAATTTATTTATAGCTTTTAAAAAAACAGAAAGATGAATATATATATATATATATATATATATATATATATATATATATATATATATATATTCATATATATCTATAGCATATTCTGGTCAATTCAATTCCACCATTCCTGTCCTTTCCCATCCCTCTACTTCCCCATCAATCCCCTTCTTCTGTTCCATTGATCTTTTTTTTTTTCATGAAATTCCTCTTTATTTTCCCCCCTTATTTCAGTCTAGTTTCCTTGGTAGATACCCCCCAAAAAACTAGAATCAATATACTGTAGTGATATAGTAAGATATGGAACCACCTGAAGTGCCTGTGTACAAATGAATGGATAAAGAAAATGTGGAGTATGTACATACAAAATGGAGTTTTACTCAGCTATAAAGAATTAAATCATGTTGGTAAATGAATGGAACATGATGCTTTATGACATAAGCCATATTCAGAAAAGTGAAGGGTTGAATGTTTTCTCTCATATGTGGAAAACTAGACCAAAATAAGGTCTCATTATTTTTACAAATGTTCCCAAATTCCAAGAATATAAAAGAAAAAAGTCATGTACAACTTTCTTCCATCTAGCAGGGGATATGACAGTTATCTGCATTTTAAAAGGGAGACCATTTTTCTTGTTTGGCCTTTGGATCTGGCTAAAATTTAATAAAATGTTTTTCAGCATACAATATAATAAAGCAAAGGTAAGGGGAAGGTCGCTTCTCTTCTGGTTTTGCCCTTCATAATTTTCAATTCCCTTCTTAATTCTGACTTTGCACTATTTGGACCTTGGAAAAATGAAAGGATCATGGGGCTGAGGGAGCTTAAGAGAGAATGATTGAGATGAAAGGATGTAACACCATGGACAGGAGGGTATGAGAAAGAAGATGGAGTACAGAACTCTTATTGTTTTTTTTTTTTTTTCTTTTGGTACTAGGGATTGAACTCTGCAACAATCAACCAATGACCTACATCCCCAACCACTCCCTTTTTAAAATTTAGAGACAGGGTCTGGCTTAGGGCCTTACTTTAGTTGCTTAGGTCTTCCCTGCTGAGGCTGGCTTTGAACTCATAATCCTCCTGCTTCAGCCTCCTGTGCCACTGGGATTACAGGCATGCACCACTGTACCCAGCTCTGTGATAGTTTTTAAGTAACTCAAATAAAACTCATTAAAAGAAAAGGAGCCTTCCTTTGTCCTTAATATACTCCTGAACCAAGAATAGATGCTCATTTGTCTGAAATTAAATGCTGATGGGTAAGAGCTTACTCATTTGGGCTGGATGAAACAGAACTTTCCTTAGATCAAATCTTGAATTTCCTTCTTCAGAAGAAAGACTTTAATTTGATGGTAAAAGATGAAGGAAGATCAGTTTATTCAAATCAAGGTAGAGGCTAAGGAAAGTTTTCTCCCTTTTCTACCATCCTTCACCCCTAGAAACCAAAAAATTGTACCTTGGGCTCTTGGGGATGCAGTTTATAAAACATGGAATTTATGCATCTTCTCATTTTCACATGACACCTGCTTTCAAACCTTTACCTCTCGTGACTAACCAGTATTTTTCAGTTCATATAACTACATTCAAAATACGCTTAAAAATATTGTTCACCAAACTCCCCAGGGTGAAGAACATGATAAAGGTCCGTCCTAGGGATGTCTTGGCTACCACATCTCCAAAGCCGACGGTTGACGTTGTTGCCATGACCAGGTAAATGGACTCAAAATATGTTATATTTTGTGAATTTCTACCTTTGAGCCAGGGATCACCAAAATTTTCCACCTGTTTAAAGAGAAAAGACTTAGATTTCTGAATGGAATCTAAGGGAAGGTTTAGAACAAATAGGCAAGACCTCAGATTAATCTCACTTAATTTCATCCAAATGAAAAATTAAATGGTTCTGGGGCTGCGGTGAGGACTTTGCATATTTCAGGTGTGATTGTAAAGCCTGGGTTCTCTTCATTGTGAATATTGCTGAACCTGAGGCTTATGCTCAGTATCTGTGTGGCTTGTGCTCGGTATCTGAAATACTCCATGGAGTGGAGGCCACTGACCTCATCTCTCTCCTCATGAGGCATGCCATCGAAGACTAGAGCCCAGGGACCCCAAAGTCTCTCAGGTCAAGCAGTTACCACTCATCTTCATTTATAACCAGATCAGGAACACCATTGAGGAAAGAAGCACTAAAATAAATACTTCATTTTAGTGAGCTTAAGTACATAAATACTAGTATAAGAAAAATAGACAAGATTCCCATGTATTTCTCCCTTTCCTTGCAAAAATATTTCCAGTGATTAAAAAAAAAACTCTGAAAAATATTTTCCTGTTTTTTCCCTTGGAGTCTTTACATTTTAAGAAAACTAAATTTATTATATTATTTTTTTCTATTAAGTAAATGTAGTATCAGGCATTTATGAGTATTATAAATATGTAAAATATAACATATTTTATATAACATAATAATTATTATTATGTATTATATATGCCATGCATTTTATATATATATATGTTTATATTTATATACAATTTATAAGTATGTATAATTATAAGTATGTATTTATACATAATTGTTCTTTTTCCTTTTTTTTGACTTTTTCCCCCTTAGTTTACATATTTCTTAGATGTTTTCCAGCAACAATGATGATAAAATTTTGGAGATGTCTGGAGAAAGTATGTTTTGTTTTGTTATTAAAAACTGGAATTGGGATCTGGAATTGGGATCAGAAGTCATGTTATTTGCACATGTATTTGATCAATTTTTAAAAGTAATGTTCCAAATACAGACCTTTTCCTAATTTTGATGGGGCAGAGGGTTAAAATTGTTTATTCCTTTAACCCCACACTCCAAAATAGAAAAGAGGATGTATAATCATACTGATATGGCTGATACTAGATATTGTTGCAACATGTACCAATCTGCTTCTACTGACTCCTGGGGTCTTCACTATTTTTAAGACTAGTATACATCAGATGAAAGCCAAATTTAAGTCACTCCTGTATATTGGGACAGTTTCCTTGAAGCTTAAACTCCATTGTCTTTCATAACATCTTGGCACAGGGATTCAATATTATCCCTGAGAAATACATTGTATAGAAGAAAAGCAAATTGATTTCAATCTGAGAATATCCTTGAAAATAATTTAAATAGCCCTTTAAAATTTAAATCACTGTCTTTGGGAGTATTTCTTACTTCAGTGTTTCAAATGCCTTTCTACTTTCCCAGAATCTCTCTAAATTCCCCGGGGTAGTTTATGGGGAAAGAGAGTTGGCAGCCTTAAACTGAGCCATCTGTTCACTCTGCTTTTTCTCTTACCATGTTGGCATCAACCCATTAGACCAAGATGGGAAGTAAGTTAAAGTTAAGGCAAAGGATCATGGACCAGTGTTTAGATACTGAATCATTATCTAGTTCCATATTTCAAAACTGAATCTCATGTTCTTAAACTTTATCTTTCAATGCAGTTTAGATAAGACACACCACATAGGAGGAGAATACTAGGACACTCTCCCATCTTCTCTCACCTCCCCACTAACATTATATTAGTTATAGTCATGTGGAACATGCACATTCTAGTTTGTAACCATAAGGTGTCTGGTTATATTGGCTGTCTTTTAAATTACGTCAGTAATCACTAATGCTATTTTTCATCACGGACTGTCCATTTGTTTTTTTGTTTGTTTGTGGGTTGTTTTTGTTTTGTTTTGTTTTGTTTTGTTTTAGTTTTGATTCATGACCTTTGCAGCTGCTTTTGATCAGGATACATTTCTGAAAGGGTTTCACAGATGTTATTTTCCCTTGGATACTTAAAGTAATAAAATAGGTTACATTTTTTTTCGCACAAACTTCAAGACATTTCTCTATCATTTTCTAGTATTCAGTAATGCTACCAAGAAATATGATGCTAGTTTTTACCCCTTTTTTGTGGGTCTTGCTTTCTTCTGCATAGATTCTCTCCCTTACCCTTGGCATTCAATGATTGTTCCAAAACATGACTGGAATTAATAATTTAGAGTTTCCAGGTGATGTGGCGCATGCCTATAATTCCAGTAGCTCCGGAGGCTGAGGCAGGGGGATCACAAATTCAAAGGCAGCAAAAGGGAGATGCTACAAAAGTTAACTCAAAATGGATCAAGGAGCTTGATATCAAAGCAGAGACCCTGCACCTGATAGAAGAAAAAGTTGGCTCCGATCTACATATTGTGGGGTCAGGATCCAAATTCCTTAATAGGACGCCCATAGCCCAAGAGTTAATAACAAGAATAAACAAATGGGACTTACTTAAACTAAAAAGTTTTTTCTCAGCAAGAGAAACAATAAAAGAAGTAAATAGGGAGCCTACATCCTGGGAACAAATCTTTACTCCTCACACTTCAGATAGAGCCCTAATTTCCAGAATATACAAAGAACTCAAAAAATTAAACAATAAGATAACAAATAACCCAATCAACAAATGGGCCAAGGACCTGAACAGACACTTCTCAGAAGAAGACATACAGTCAATTAATAAGTACATGAAAAAATGCTCACCTTCTCTAGCAGTCAGAGAAATGCAAATCAAAACCACCCTAAGATACCATCTCACTCCAGTAAGATTGGCAGCCATTAGGAAGTCAAACAACAATAAGTGCTGGCGAGGATGTGGGGAAAAGGGTACACTTGTACATTGCTGGTGGGACTGCAAAAGGGTGCAGCCAATATGGAAAGCAGTATGGAGATTCCTGGGAAAGCTGGGAATGGAACCACCATTTGACCCAGCTATCGCCCTCCTCGGACTATTCCCTGAGGACCTTAAAAGAGCATGCTATAGGGATACTGCCACATCCATGTTCATAGCAGCACAATTCACAATAGCCAGACTGTGGAACCAACCCAGATGCCCTTCAATAGATGAATGGATAAAAAAAATGTGGCATCTATACACAATGGAGTATTATGCAGCAATAAAAAAACGACAAAATCATTGAATTTTCAGGGAAGTGGATGGCATTAGAGCAGATTATACTAAGTGAAGCTAGCCAATCCTTAAAAAACAAATGCCAAATGTCTTCTTTGATTTAAGGAGAGCAACTAAGAACTGAACAGAGGAAAAGAGCATGAGGAAAATATTAACATTAAACTGAGACGAGTGATAGGAGGGAAAGGGAGAGAGAAGGGAAAGTGCATGGAAACGGAAGGACACCTTCATTTTTATACGAAATCACATATACAAGGTTGTGAGGGGAAAGGGGGGGAAGGGAGAGAATGGAACAACAACAGATGAGATAGAGAGGGAAGATGAGAAGGGAGGGGAGGGGGGATAGTAGGGGATAGGAAAGTCAGCAGAATACAACAGTCACTAATATGGTATTATGTAAACATTGTGAATGTGTAACTGATATGATTCTGCAATCTGTATTTGGGGTAAAAATGGAAATGCATAACTCATTTAAATCAAATGTATGGAAGATGAAAAAATAAAAAAAAATAAAAAAAAAAACAACAAACAAAAAAAAAAAAAAAAAGGGAGATGCTAAGCAACTCAGTGAGATGCTGTCTCTAAATAAAATACAAAACAGGGCTGGGCATGTGGCTCTGTGGTCGAATGCCCTTCAGTTCAATCCCTGGAACCCACCACCCCCCCAAATAATAATAATTTAGAGTCATTTTCCCTGGAATACAGTGTACTTTTTAATCTATTGATGCACAACCATGTTTCCAAACAATTTTCTGGTGCCATTTTTTGCATCCTTTCCTTTGAAAGTATGTATGATATTTATACTTTGTTGAATCAATCTTGTTACCCATCTTTCATGTTTCTTCTCCACAATTATGTATCTTCTGAGTCAGTATTTTTTCTGTTGTCCTGTCATGCATGTTTCTGAATATGTTTGTGTCATTTTATTTTGGTTTATTTTAATATGATTTCAGCTCTGTAATAATTTCTTCTTCTTTTTCTCTGTTATCTCACAACCTATTCTTCAGTTCCTCCAATTGTTTAATAATTCCATAGTCAAAACCTTATAAATTATTGTATGAAGGATAATTTCAGTCTTTTTATAGTTATTTGCATTTTTTTTCAAAATGAGGGATTTTCTTAACTTTTCTTTGTTCCCCTAGGCAAATTATCTTGTAATGATTGGTATTATGTAACTACTATTATAGTGGTATCTCTATCCCTTCCCCAACGCCTTGTTATTTTTGACAGATTTGAATCTTAGGTACCACACTGATTCATCTCTTGTTAATGCTCATCTTTTGTCTCTTTTGTCGGTATCAACTTTCAGCAGGATATTGTGAGTATGGAAAGGTGTTGAGTTGGAATCATGATAACTTTTATTTTGATTTGTCATTTCAAACAGTCTCCCAATAAATCTAATGAGTATAGTCCCACTAGATTTTTTACATTTTGGAAATTAGTGTGACCCAAATAGAGCCCTTTAATTCACAAGTCATTTGGTTGCTTCTCCTTTTTCTGCATGCAGCCTTCCTGGAGGTCTCCTCAGCTGGGGGACTGCATACCCAGTGGGGGAATAGGCTCACATGCTTAGAGAGAGGACAAGCAAGAGACTTCAATGATTTAAGTGGGTCAGGCAGATCCCATGCCCAACCCAAGATCACCTGCTTTACACAGGGAGCAGTCACTCTTTAGCTACGACTCTTGGTGGCCTTGAGAGTGTGGGGTTACCCCACTCTTGCATTTTCCCAAAGAATTTAGAAATCTGGATTTTTATGTGAGTGCTCCATAAAAGTTAGCAACTAATTAAAAAAATAGAAACAGAAAATAAAACATAATTAAGTAAAATAAAACATGCATATAGGCACATTAGCTGAAAATCCTCTAATTGGAATTGCTATTGAAGACAACAGGTCAGAATGGCTTCTCCTTCAGCCTTCTAGGATGGCCGGCAAATCTCTACAGGAACACTGATAATTGCTTCTCCCCTGGTAGTTGCATGACTCTAGGTCTAATTCTCTACATTCAAGGATCTGCCTTTCCTGCTGTGACACATCTTCAAGAAAAACTTTCCCCTGCTTAAGTGCTAAAGAGGAATGTGGCTGGCTTCAGATTTTTCAAAAGTCCCATAATAGTGTGCATTTAGTATTTAACCTTTCCTGGATAAATTGAGGATGGTAAGTGGTTTGACTTTTTGTTCTTGTTATTGTTATAAATGATTTTGAGAGGCAGAGTCAAGGCAACAGGACTGCTCCTATATTTTCTATTTTGTTTTTCTCAAAGGATTAAGGATTCTTTAGGCTTTAAACCTCCCACTTCAATTTTCACATTCTTCACATCAATTTCACATTTGCTCCTCAACTGTCCTCAAGAAGTAAAGACCAGGAATTTCTTTCATATTGATGCAATCCATTTACTGTGTTGCTCACTATGTGGGATAGGAACTAGTCCTTCCTATAGGTTAAGGAAGCAGAGAGATATTCAGATTAATTTCAGGAGCCTCAAAACTTCCTTTGGTGTGGCTGGGTTGTGGCTAGGTGGTAGAGTTCTTGCCTAGCATGTGTGAGGCACTTAGTTCGATTCTCAGCATGGCATATACGTAAATAGAATAAAGGTCCATTGAACATTTTAAAAAATATATTTTTTATAAAAACTTTCCTTGGCAATAGCAACTCCTCCTGGACAACTATGTAGCTTTTGTGTCTGAAAATTTCTAATTGGGTTTCTCCTCCCTCCCCCTTCTCTTCCTCTTCCACCTTCCCCCTTGCTCCCCAACTTTCAGTGGTTGAACTCAGGGCCTAGGGCATACTAAGCAATATATATAATTTGAGAATCCCTAGATCTCCATGAAATTTAGTAATAAATTTTACCTATTATGCATAACTTCAGACTTTATTATTTCTTTCCCTAAGAGCAGATTATCAAGGTGTGATCATGAGAGACACACATTTGTGATATGAAGGTGAGAAACAGCCCTGTATAGGGATAGTAAAAAGTTAACCCTCTGTTCTATGCAGATTCCTATTCATTTTTTGAAGAAAGGTTGCTGACATTGACAGGCACACTGTTAGGCATCCTGATGCAATGCTTACCAGGTGAATGAATCCTGCCGCCGTGAACCAGGTACTGAGAGCTATTGATAACAGTTTGGAAAACTTCACTGAATTACTAGAGAAAGAAAGACAAAGAGCTGTTGAGTCTCCTCAAACAGGCTCCAAAATAACAAGAAAACCTTATCCTTTTAGATTTTGCTTTCTACTCCAGATTTGAATCATACACCTGAAATAATGACATTCCCAGGGGAAGGTGTGTCACATACAGACTTCCAAGCCCCACCCTCAGCTACTAATCAGCATTATTACAAGAGTCTTTGCTTGATTCATACATGGTAGAGTTTGGAAAACGCAGCTCTCTAACTCAACTGGTCCTATTTATTTCAAAAATTGTGAATTTTGCTGTAATATCCATTAGCCTTCTATTATATATCCTTTAAAAATACACAGCATGAGGATCATCATAAGATCAATTACTAGATTATCATGTTGTCTAAAGTAAAAGTACAAAATGCATAATCCCAGCAGTCCAGGGAGTGGGCTTGCAAAATGAAATTTTGAGTAAATCACAGAAATGTAGAGTCCCTGAGATTGCTGAACTCAGAGCAGAATCTAGGAGGGAAGAGGGTCAGAGATCCTCCTGTCACCCCAGGAAAGCCCGAGAGTTTAGCTGAAACCTCTGTGATTTTCAGGCAGCACCATTTGTCACACAAGAATAGCCTTTCCTTGGGCTGGGGATGTGGCTCAAGCGGTAGCGCGCTCGCCTGGCATGCGTCCTCAGCACCACATACAAAGATGTTGTGTCTGCCAATAACTAAAAAATAAATGTTAAAATTCTCTCCCTCTCTCTCTTAAAAAAAAAGAAAAAAAAGAATAGCCTTTCCTTCTCCGACTTCTCCACAATGCACAAACTCTTAGCAATGAAATGCACCTGGCTTATAATACTTGATTTTTCTAGTGAAAATGTAGGGGTGAATAGATTTTGAAAAGGTAACAGACCAAACTGCTTGAAACTTTAGATGTATTGCTGCTCAAAGTTGTTTGGATTTTGTTGTTTTCTGAATGAAGACATGTAGGTAGGTCTTCTTCTTTTTTTTTTTTTTTTAAGGTTGGGGATCGAACCATGCACCTAGGTAAAATTTTACCTAGTGTGCCATGGCTTTATTTCTGCAAGCAGTAGTTCACTGATGCAAATGGACAACTCTTACATTCAGAGGAATTGCTGCACTCCTAAACTTGAAAAAATGCTTCTTATGTTACCTGGCAGGGAGAAACATGATTCATTTAAAAAAAAAATATGTAGAGCCAAAGCCTTTGAATTATTTGTTTATTTTTTGGTGGAGGGACCTAAAACTAGAAGTCAAATGGAATTTACAAAAAAACAAACAAACAGTCTCTTTAAAATGATCACAAAGTTTGGGGCCAGTGTACCATGATGGGAGAAAATGAGTAAATAATATGAATACTGAGGGACTTCATGATTTTTACACTGAAATTCTGTTGGGAATTGAGTGGAGCCTGAGGTCCAGTTAACATTTTCCTTCTAATCCAAACTACTAAACAAGCAGTACAGCCAGACAAAGCTAGCATTTACCTTGTCTTGATGGCTTGTAGAATTTGCAAGATTCGAGGGAGTTCCAGTAGCCGCAAAGCTCTTAGAAACCTTAAACCTATAGGGCAATCAAAAGGAGAAAGATTCCAAATGAAGAGGGTCACCCCAGGGAGCAGCCTCAATGATAACGTGACTGGAATTTCATGCATTCTTTTCCTCCCTGAAACGTCTAAATGTAGTGTAGTGTTGAGAGTAAGAACATGAGCTGAAGTTCAAATCCTGGTCCTGACACTTACTAGCCAAGGTCACCCCAGACAATTCTCTAACTTCTATAATTCCTCATCTCTAAATTGGGAATTCTAATAACATCTACTTTATATAGTTGTAGAGTTAATAGAAAGCATGCCTTCCATGTAATGAGCACTGTTCATTTTACTCTCTTCTTTTGAATTCGGAACAAATTTTCATCAAGCACTTAAACTCTTGACTATCCAATTTCTATAAACTCTTCAATATTTGTTGGATGTATTATTTTATGCAGCTTTCTAATAATGGTAGCAAGGAAACTGGTATATGTTTATAGATAAGAAATAAAAATATAAGATTACATGAAAAGCAATTAAAGCTACATACTACCAATGCACTGTCAATGTATCTACTTTAAAAGCAAAACAACTCATTAAGTAATTCCCAAACATGTTGCAGCATGTGTAGGTATGATGATTAGCTTTTGAAAACTAAGGGAGGCTTTTTATCCCAGTGCATGTGGGATCCCCATACAACAGTGCCACAGGAGAATGAAATTCTTGATCTTTTCCTCTCAGATTGTGGCTGTGGTCATTCCATCAACAACAATGGAATGCTTACTCTATACCAGGTACACTACTAGGTGTTGAGGCCAAAAAAAGATTTCTGTAAACACCATCTAAAAACCACATGATTAGGAGAGGAATTTTTAAAATAACAGTCAGGATTCAAAGAAAATGAAAGATAAACACTTATAGATGATGGTGAGAGGGTTTTTCCCCCATTATATGTTATTATTGATTCCAACAGCATACTTACCTAGCCAATTACTCTTCAAGTAATAAGAAATAAATGTTGGTGGGATGGTGAAAATGTCTACAATGGAATTCATCTCCAACCAGAACTTGATCTTGTCATCAGCTGCCAAAAACTGTCAAATGGAAAAAAAAATTCAAAATTCTGTCATGCTCAGGAATTTTAAAGTAAACAGGAGAGATGACATTATCCAACTACATTTCATTCATCAACTGAAGCTTTGTTCTTGTTCTTATACATGTGCAAACACAAATATATGTGCATCTATAACAACTTTGCATCTATATAAATATATCTTATAGTAGTTATTATAAATGTACATATATTTGCATAGATGCAGATATTGTACTTTTAGTGAGTGTTAAATAAATAAACATATATGCATTTTACTTACTGAATCTTAATTCTCACATTTCAGTATAAGCATTTTCACCTTTTTACTGCTCCTAAAGTTTTCTGATAATGAAATTACATAAATAAAACCCCCACTGTGAGCTATGAAGATATATGATTTAGGATGATCTACAATGAAAAAGGTATAGCTTCCTAGAACCTTGGTTGCCATGCCTGTATTTATGAACTTTGCTATTTAGATTAAGAAAACTAGATTTCCAGAGGGAGAGTCTGCTATAACAGAAGATTTTGATGGAAAGTGTGGTCAGAGTGAGATTTAAAGGAAGGTAGTAAAAATTCACATCTTATATATGTGTATATACACTTGCATAAACAATATGCTCATATGGATAAAATATTTGATTTTATACTGTATGTACATATAAAGGTGTATGTATGTAGTCTCCCATTGTTATGGAATGAATAAATACATTAAAAACTAGAATGAGTACTTACTAAATGTCTATGGAATAAAAGAATTGCTTCATAAATGCGTGTAACATAAGTGAAACTACAATACAATAGTATTTTACATTGCCATATTGCACACATACCATTAGTCAAACAATGGCATCTTCTGAAGATTTGTTCAAGCTCTCCTAGCTTGTGATTATTAGTAGAGTTTTCCTAGTGGTAGGTGAGAAAGGAGGATATTGTGACAGGGTGATGGTACTTAATAAAGGAATTGTTTTTACTTGTGTTGAAATTTTGGACCTGGCTTACAGTTTCAAGTGCAGGAGAGAGAAGATTAAGGCCTTATTATATGTTTAACAACGTAGAGAACAGACCCTTCATCTTTCCAGCCTGAAAAACTTGTGCAGATTATATAACTAAGGCATAGGCAGGTCTCTTCAAGTTGTTCCTGTTGTGTTTGTGTGTCTACCCACACTTCCCACTGGTACTTACTCTCAACCCAAAATAGAAACTGAAGAAAGCATTGAAAATCAAATCCACAGGGATTGTTTTGTCTTCATATGAAGAACAGCTTCCAACAGGGCTGCAAAGAAATAAGGGCAGTTTGTAAAGGTGAACATTTAAAAAAGCTATAACTATAAAGCACAAATAAAGGGAGAGGATAGGCAATTTTCTCTTTATTCATCATGAATGGTCAGTTAAGTTCAGATCTGAAGAAAATTACCTTTCTCCTGGGAGTAGAGCTATGCATAAACAAAACCATTGGACCACCCATGGAGCTAAAAATAACAGGAAAATTACACCCTATTTCTGTCATAGGCTTTATTGGTTTCATTTCAATTTTCTCATTGGTATTCAGAGTCATAAAGATAATGTGACTCTTCTTGGTTTGCAAGACTATCTATCTAGTCGGGATATTTGATAGAATTTGCAAGATTCCAGTATTTGATACAGAGCTATTCTTTGTCAAGTGGACTAAACTGAACCAAATTCAAAGAAAATTTCCTAAAAGATCTGCTTGGAATTTTACAAAGCAAAGACTACCACTCTTCCTAGGTTCTGTAAAGTTGCCTAACATTTGTGGCCCTGCAAATCCTAATTTTATCTCAGCTAAAAATTTGATATAATTCCCAGATGATTGTTATAGAGTTCAAGGTTAGGTTGGTTTTAGTTCAAAAAATAATCTATCCTAATATAAGAAAGGAGTGCCTTCAGAGGACAGCAGACCACAGTCTGCTCCTCTATCTGAGGTGAGATCTAACATGTTCCTTTCTCAAAACCATTCAAAGTCCTCTGAAATCTCTGAGAAACTCTGAAACTACTACAGTACTTTTGTTTCAACACCTGAGGAATTGGAAAGCTTTCATTAAGTTAATTAGTGAGGAGGGGACAGCTAGAGGCTTGGTGTGCCAAGGACTCTAGGGTTATCTGTGCATACCCATTTCTCCTAATAATGTAGGACGGCAGGATGCAGGGCAAACTCACATTTTTTTCTTTACTTTGTCTTTCTTTCTTTTTATATTTTATTTTATTTTATTTTGTGTGTGCAGAACTGGGTTCATGCTTGCTTGGGCAATTAAGCATTTGCCATTTTTTATGAGCTTGGTGAGTGTGTGCACATGTTTGTTGTGTGAAAACATATTAAACCTTATTCCTAAGGAGAAAATTCTAGAGTAGATGAATAAGTTATTGATGTAGAAGACAAGAGTAACACGGTTTTTACTCACTCAGTAGAATTGATGAAATAGATTATAAGAGACCCGATGCTTAGTACAAACACAAGAATCACCTAGAAACAGAAACAAAGACAGGGGAGAAGGGGACATCCATTTTATTGACATGAAATAACCAAATAATGTTGTCTCTTTTTTTTAAAAAAAACATACATTAAAATAAATTCTATTGTGTATATTTATTGCTAGGTAGAGAGGGGACAAGAGGAAATGTGCTTTCTCTTTTTACCTTGCCTGCTACATATGTGTAACTAATTATTCACACATTCACGTATGCTAGCCTTAATTAATTAATTCAATCACTCATTCATCCAAGAAAAATGGATTGAACTTTTTACTAAATAAACATGCATGCACTTTACTTACCTAATATGACTCACACACACTTGAGGATGAATGGTTTATTCTTCCTGCTACCCCTAGAGCTTATCAAATGTTTAATGCTTACCATGTGTTATGTACTTCATTATATGTTAGAAAATGGAGGCTATAGGATGAAGACCCTTGACCTGAACTGGCAATGGTAGAAGAAACAGTTCCAAACATATCCATCCCAAGGATACTCGGAATTTTGGCAGAAAATGAAGTATTACAAATAAGAAGAAGAAAACGAGTGCTTTTAACATACCAATGCGTCTAGCCTGAAATAAGCCAAGCTTGTGAAATGTAATTAGAAAACAGCTCATTCAAAGCCCTCAATGCATTTAAATAAAATCCTTGGCAGCCTCTGTGATTTTTCAGGTTGGCTCTAGGTAACTAAACATTCCCCGGTTGTTTCTAGTTCTGAAACCATCCAGCGTTTTAATATTTTCAGACCAATATAGTTCAATGATAAAATTCTAAAATATATTTACAGGGTGATAAATTTTAGATATATGGCTTCCCTCCTCAGCTCTTTGCTTTCCCTGGAGGAGCAGGGAGCAATTAAGCCTTACAATTAAGGCTTCATTCCCTTTCAACTCAGATGTTCCCTGGGTAGACTCCTTGTATTGGTAAGGGGGTGGGGGCTGTTCAATGTCTTCTCTACTAACCCTTTCTCTTTTTTGATTTCTAATTTTCCACTGACTGCTTTTGGCCTCTACAGAATTATAGGTCAGTGTGTGGGAGGGAAAGAAGGGGAGGTTGGAGCAGGCAATGTCTCACTGGACTGGTGTTAGGTCATGAGGCTCCCACCCTGTAGCTCTCCGGGAAGGTGTTTAATGCCTACTTTCAGGGATGGTTCTATTGCTCTTTGTTGATCCCAATTCAATCCCTACTGAAATTCAGCAAATATTCCTTTAGCTCCTATTGTGACCCAACTACAGTTCTGTTTGTCTGTGAACCACAGATATGAAGAACCCTGTCCCCATTGAGTCTGCTTACACAATAAATAAAGATAATTAACATGCTAAACAAACATATGGTCTGTAGGAAAATAAATGCTAAGAAATTAAAATAGAGAAATGTAAAGAAGGTCAGAAATGTAAGGGGAAGGGGCAGAGGTGTGGAAGTCTTGATAATATTTGATGGTTAACTGTTCCATCTGGGGTTCCCTTCATTTGGGTGAACATATCCACTTTCCCACACTGATTGATGGCAAATCTTTCCTCAGTACTCCTCACGCTTTGATTTTCTTCTGGAGCCCTTATTCCTCCACATGCCTACTTGAACAGGTTACAGAAGGCTCCCACTTGTGACTCGCATGTGGTCCATGGAAGCAAACCAGCATTCTGTGCCCCAGCAAACACTGACAGGACAGATGATCTCCAGGGTCGTGGCTTCTCTGGGACAAAGCAGGTAGCCCAGTGGTCTTTTGTCACAAATGAGCCATAGACCTGTTCTCTCACAGTGGGGAAAGTTGGCAAAGGACAGGCTCAGGATACAGTGGGAACACTGCTTTTCAGTGAGAAGGTTTTCAGAGGGAATACACCAAAATTAAATATCAAAATCACAGACACACAGAAGTTTGTATGCTTTGAATATAGGATTAAAAAGAATATCTTGGGAATCTAGCTGATAGCACTGTGGTGCTAGTTTACTGCAGAAGAGATGGACAACCTTATCAGAAAGATTAAATTTGCAAAGAAAATTTTGCATGGGGAACCCAAGGAACAGAGGGGCAGTTTGAACTTGAGTGACCCAGAAGCAGTGTGGCGAGCTGGTATATGAAATGAGCTCCCTGCTCCTCCAGGGAGAGCAGAGAGCTGAGGAGGATGCCATATTAAATTGGCCACAGCAGCTTTCTGCTGGGGGAACCTAGGGATTCATAACAAATAGTAGCTGACTGTCTCTGCATGTGCTTGCCATTAGATCTGGAGTCCACCTGGCAGAGCCCAACTGAAATAGGCACAGAAGGGATTGCAGCCAAGGGGACTCAGGCAGGCGCTATGGAGTGGTAGGTACAGCTAGGTTTCCCTTTAGGTTTGGTGGATTGCAAAACTAGCTGGAAAGAAAGTGAACAGGTGAATATATTTGAACTCTGTATCTGATCCTGGGAAGATGGCATTTATGGGCAGTGGGGTATGCTTGACCAGCAGAGATCCAGTTGGTCACTTTGCCCCAATAGTGGATTTCTCCAGAGACCCCTCCAGAGATTGGATGCCCAGCAGAGATTGGCATCTGCCCAGCAGAAGTGTGGGTGGAAGTATTTTCTCTAGAGCAGTTACATAGGACATAGTTTAGGACATAGTTTGAAAGGTCAGAACTAAATGCCAGCTGACTGCACGTCACATTTAGAACTCTGCATCAGTCCATCCAGGAGGGTATCCACCTAGTTATGTGGTCAAAACTCCAGTCATCACTATTCTCTATTCTATCCTAACAAATTGGCAAGAAGGGAAACTGAGAGTTATTACAACCAGCCTCAGGTCCTGGCCAATCTAGCAGACAGCTTAGTGAGCAACTAAAAAACAAAAACAAACAAACAGTTTAACAACCCCCAGCCCTGTCCTTCCTAAGTGTTAACACAGCCTGAGAGGAAACGGAGAAAAGGACAGTGAAGAGCAGGCAGTGAAACTCTATCCTTAAGGACAGTTCTCATCACCTCAGTGAAGATGATTTGGCATTAGGATTTTTTTCTTTTTTCTTCTTTTTCCACTGAGAATAAATGGGAGTGTGTGTGTTCTGGTTGTGCTGACTGGCTCATTCATATGCAAACAAATTTATTTTTCTTTTATTTATCATTTTTCTTCTTCTCTTTCCTCATTCTTCTGTCATTTTGCCTTGCTTTAATGTTAGAGGAAAGGGGGTTTTTATTTGTTTTGGTTTGTCATTTTGCTTTGTTTGTTTTAGCTCTTGTTTTTGTTTCTCTTACTGCGTTTTTCTCTCTTCTCCCTTCAATTTTCAACTTTGCTTGTTCTCTATATCTTTCTTGTTATTTATTTTTTTAGTTATTTTTTACTTCTCCTTTTTATAGCCATCACATGCTCTCTCTTTCCTGCTTTACTTGTTTGCCTTTTGAATATTTTAAAACTTCTTTTCTTCTCATGCCATTTTCTCTTCTTTCAGTGAACCTAATTTTACTACCTTTAGGAACAGTCTGGAATATGTAATTCCTTTAAAAATAATTAATTTATATAATTCCTGCCCCACCATTCATGTTGTTGAGTTTTTAGTACCGTTGAGTTGAAAACTGCTGTGCACTTTAATGCTAGTGGCTTTTTATTGCTGATGCTGTTGTTAAATGCTTGCCTCGCCATTCCCCTTTCTGTGGTGATTAATTGTGTATGTGCCATAGTGGGCCCATGACATTTCTTCTAAAGCTGTGTACTGATTATTACTATTGCTGCTATTGCTTGTTTCCCCTTTTTCTGAGAGGGACTGGGAAGTCACTGGTTCACTGTGAATTCACAAGGTAGAGCTTCCTCAGCTGAACCATACCTGTAGCTCAGCAGAGTGACAGTACACCTTCCTCCAGACACAGACTAATCTCATTCCAGTTTCATCAATGCTTTAACTCATTGAATGGGGGAGACAACCCCCCTCCCAAATCAATGGCTAGGCCCCAAGTTGAACAAACAAGAGAGGGGCATCTGTCATGCCTCATTTTTGCCCATCTACTTCTATAGAAAAATGAGAAATATTCCAAAATTATCACTCAAAAAAGCCCACAGTGTTATGGCAGCTCAATCAGAGTGAATTAAATCAGCAATCCTGCAGTGGCAAATTGAGGAGTATTGGTGGTTCAAACTTACACGTGAACCCCCCGAACCTACATTTTGAAGTGAAGAGATATCAACAACACGGGGCTTATTACAAAAATGATAACTACATACCAAGAGACATCCTCACAAAAGAGAAAGAGGAATATATCTCAAAAGATGCACAAGCCAAGACCTCTTAAAACACGAAGAAACAAGTAAACAAGTCTCATTCCAAATGTTACAAGGGATAGGAAAAGAGAAATAGGAAAAGAGAAAGTCAAACAATCTGTTTAATGATGGCATTATTCTATACTTAGCAGATCCAAAAAACTCCACCAAAAGACCTCTAGATCTGATAAACACATTCGGCAAAATAGTACGATCCAAGATCAACATACAAAAATCAATTTCCTACTTAATAATGAATCTGCTGAGAAAAAAAATCAAGAAAACTACTTTATTCACAATAGCCTCAAGAAAACTTTATAAATAAATCTAAATAAGGATATGAAAGAATCCTACAATAAAAATTAGAAAATACAAAACCTAAGAAAGACCTTGGAAGATGGAAAAACCTACCAGGTTCTTGAATCAGTAGAATTAATATCATCAAAATGCCCATATGATCAAAGCAATCTACAGATTCCATGTAATACCTATCAAACTTAACTAGAAAAAAGAGTGATAGAATTTATATGGAAGAATAAAAGGCCCACAATAGTCAAAACAATTCTGAACAACAAGAGTGAGGCTGGAGACATCATAATACATGATCTCAAATATACTATGAGCTGTAATAACAAAAAAATGGCAAGGGATTGGCATAGACACAGATATGAAGACCCATGGAATAAACTGGAAGACACAAAGACAAAAGCACATAAATACAGTCATATGTTCCTTGACACAGGTGCTAGAAGCAAATGTTGGAGAAAAGATTATCATTTTAACACATGGTGTTTGGAAAACTGCATATCTATACATTTAGAAAAATAAAACCTGATCCCTACCTCTTATAGTACACAAAAATAAACTGAAGTTGAATAAAAACCCTAAGAATTAGACCAGAACCAGTGAAACTGCTTGATGAAAACAGGTGCAATGTTCCAACATAGTGGCACAGGTATCAACTTTCTTAATAAGACTCCTAAAATTCAAGAAACAAAGCCAAGAGTTAACAACAAGATGACATTAAATTAAAAAAAATCTGCAAAGAGAAAGAAACAATAGCATGAAGAGAGCCTACAGAATGGGAGAAAAATATTTGCCAGCTATTTATTCTGACAGAGGCTTAATAATGAGAATATATAAAGAAGTCAAAACACTTATTACCCACTGGTAAATGAACAAAAGATCTAAAAAGACATTTTTTAAAAGGAAGAAATACAAATGGCCAACAAATATAGGAAAAAAATATTCAACTTTCTTAGCAATCAGGGAGATGCAAATCAAAACTAAGATCTTATTTCACCCCAATTAGAATGGCAATCACCAAGAAAACAAATAGCAATAATTATTGTTGAGGATGTGAAGAAAAAGGTGCACTTATACATTCTTGGTGGGATAGCAAATTAGTAGATTTTGAAAAGCAATATAGAGTTTCTTCAAAGACTAGGAATAGAACCACTGTAAGATTCAGCTATCCCACTCCATGGTATTTATCCCAAAGAATTAAACTTAGCACATTATAGTGTGATATATGTATACCAACATTATAGTACCACAATCCATAATCACCAAGTTGTGGAACTAGCCTAATACTTTTCAATGAGTGGATTAACTAAAATATGGTATATATACACAATGGAGGTCTATTAAATCATAAATAAGAATAAAATTATGCCAATGGATGGAACTGGAGAACATCATGCTGAGTGAAATAAGGCAGACTCAGAAAGTCAATAGTCAAATGTTTTCTCTCATAATGAGGAAGCTAGAGAGAAAAAAATGGAATCCCTTGAAAATTGAAGGAAGATCACTATAGTAGAATCAGGGGACCAAGAAGGAGGAAGAGGATAGGGAAAGGTGAAGAAGTGGGGAATGAAGTTGGCCAAATTATGCTATGTGCATATAGGAATATATTAAAATTCATTCAAATTTTTGGTATAATTGTAATGTACCAATTAAAATAAATAAATAAATAATCAACTAAGTAGAGGAAGGGAATCAGGTGGAGGGAGGAGGGGCAGGAAAGAGGAAGTACTGGGGATTGAAGTGGAGCAAACTGTTATATCCGTTTATAAATATGTCAAAATGAGCCCCACTACTACATATAAATATAAGGCACTGATAAATTTTTTTAAAAATGTGGTCAGGCAGGAAACATTGAAAGGACATACAGATGGTGACACACAGAAGTTTCACATTTAAGAAGATATCCCATATATATATATATATATATATATATATATATATATATATATATATACACAATGCAGTTCTACTATACTCTCCTATATAGAAAATATAAAACATCAGGTTATCTACAATTTAAAGAGAATAAATGTGGGTAACAGACTGTGTCCAGGTCTGAGTTACTCCATGGTGTATAGATTGTGCCTAGCACTGACTTACTCTATTTTAAGAGCAGTGGTTACTCCATTTTGAGTACAAGTGCCAAGATAGAATGACTCTACACCTTGTTTGTACAAATAAACAACAACGATCTGCACAAAACATCCATAAGAGACAAATTGATAAACAACTTTGTCATGACAACTTATCAAACTAAACAAGGAGCTCCTGGACACGTGGACACCTCAGATCATATCAGAAACACCAGACACAGGAATGTATCAACTTCACTTGATGTAAACCTCTCACCTGTTCAATAAAAACAATCCACAAAAGAAGGAGTACACCATGAATGGACACTGTGGCACACCGACTCATAATGAGCCCTTGCCAAGGCAAATTGCCACAGCATCGAAACTCTGACTCTCTTCAGCTCAGCAGGTTCTCCTTCCTAAGACAAGACTTACCAGACAGACTCCCACTTCAATCTGACACTTCAGGCTGACACCCTGGAACTGTAGTTCCTTTGAACACTTGCCTTGACAACTCTCAGAACTGGTTTGTGAAAACCCTTATCTAACCACTTGCAGTGACTCTTTGCATTCCTATTTGTTCTGCCTTTACCTTTGGCACTGTAATCTGTAACCCTGTGGTCATCTTAACCCTTTCTCTTTCTGTAACCCACATATATTATTGTGTGGAGTATGATGTATGACTTAAGTGTTATAGTTCTTAAAATTAAGATTAAAATCAAATAAAAGAAACTGTGATTATCTCAGCTTAGAGCTATCCAGTGACCCATAATTACTCAGAGAATTGCAACAAGTGAAAATGATGTAACTTGTGAATTTACTGTTATTCAACAAATGATGCCATTGTAGAAATATACAAATATGTCCAGTGTATGTTAATGGCGTAGTTTGTTCCTGACAATTGGCATAGTCATAGAATTGCACTCAGTAAAAATGGAATCCAATGAGTAAACAGAGCACTTGCAAAATAATTAGATATATACAGTTTTTTGCAAACAAATAATCATTTGGCAATAAAGATAAAATATGAGACCCATACTTTGATAGGGACTTGACAACAGAAACCATACTCTTGCTGCATGAATCCAAGACCTGTATTTCCCTGCAGTGTAAACCATTTGAGGTGAAACTCAACTCAAGTGCTAAAAAGAGGGCAGGCACATCTTGACTTTGTACAGATCAATGGCCAAAGGTTGGTGATCTGGGAAAGCAAATTACGTGTACTTTGGTACTGATTATCAAAAGTGATATATAAAGCAGTAAAAAGAAGGGAGGCAAACCTCAGGACACACATGTATGATTACAACTCTATAAGGTGGACTACTGAGTAATGCAAGACTAAAATATTATTTGAGTGAACAAGAAAATTAAAAGTAAAACTGCTAGCTCTGGGAAGAAAGATAAGGGAAAGAGTGCACAGAGAACACCCTCAAATGTTGCTTGCCTCTGGGAATCCATGGTATCCTACATGCCAGAAGGTTAGGAGAAAATTATTAATGGCAGATGCAGGGAATATGGAATAAGGTATAAGGGATCCTAATAATAATAATGTCAACACATTTATATATATGACAGCAAAAGAAAAGGTGCTTGCAATATTGTTAAAAAGTCTGTTACAAATTGATCAGGACAGACACAAAACCAAACAATTGGCAGTTAAAGTACATAGGAAACATAAATATGCAGATAATTTGATGGCAAGTAGACCAATCCCTGAGGCCATGGAGCCCTCATCCCAAGGACCTAGGAGATTATAATGATCCTTGCAGGGGGATCTATATGGTACAACCAATTTAAACTAGAAAAACAGTAATACATTATATCCATGGATAACAAAGGCCTCAAAATACACTAGAAGACAGGGAATACACAAGGGCAGAATTGCAAAAACTTAGGACAGATTTTATGCAGAAACAAATCGTATATGTTGATTGGCTAGTACCCCTGAGGGGTAGAGGGATAAATACCAGCCTTAAACATCTCCGAAATGTATAAACTCTTCTCTTTAGCAGAAACCCAAATTTAAACCATGATCTGTTAAGCTTACAGCTAACCACCCAAAATCATGTTATCATAGGACCAGGATAGCAGTGAGCTGGAGAACATCAAGCTTAACAAAAGCCCTTACTGCAATACTACTAAATTGGGGATAGATTTGAATGGCTAGGTTTATATCAAGCCACTAAAACCAGCAATCTCAACAATGATATTTTACCAGAAATGCATATGCAGAGGCATATGATATAGTAGCAAGAAATGATGTAAAGAAAGTTTAAGTAATAGATGCTCTAGGACATCAAAAATGCTCATTCATGAAGGCATTGGCAGACAGCCAGAACATGCGTGACATGAAAAGCATGTGCCACCACACCCAGCATGAATACTGACATCAAAGGCCAATCAGAGATCTTCACAATAGGGAGATAGACTTGATGGAATTCATTCCAAGGGCAAAACAAATTCCGCCTAGTTAAATAACATTCATAATTACTGATTTACAGATAGATCAACGTCCATAGCCCAAAGGAAAATAAATGGAAATCAGCAGCCCTGAGAACCCAAGATAATATGGTCCTCATGAAGTAAGGGTTTTCATTTTCTGTGCAATGTGCCAAATGCAGAGCAAAGGTACTCACAGTCAGACAATGCATAATTGAAGAATGAAAAAATATGTATATTTAATAGGCTTGTGAGCACACAAGTGGAAACAAAATGATTATAAAATAAATGGACAAGGGGAAGTCCCACCAATACTGGAGAGCATTCCAAGAAGGCTCATACACACACACACACACACACACACACACACACACAAAATTAACATTGGGTTCACATTCACACACATATCACCCTGTTGGAAGAAGAATGAAAAACAACTAAATACAACTAAGTAAGAAACTGACTAACACAAAGTATAAGAATGGAGGATAAAATACCCAAAGTAAAATTCATAAGGAATGCAGATTACAACTACAGACATACACTTCCAACTGTAACACTTAGAAAGGAAGAAGATGACACATGGGAAATACCCAAGGTGCCAAGCATTAAAATAACAAGGAAAAGAGAGAAATAGCCAATTAAGAAAGATCCACATGCAAAAATTACATAAGATATTAATTATACATGCATTCAAAGAACATGTGGGCACCAGTGAACTATACAAATGGAGACAGATAGAAACCAAAAAGTAACATGGCATGAGATGCAAAGGGTAATATGAGGAGGTGAAGAATGCCAAAACTCTTTGACAATGTTTCAATACAGAATACCGACAGATATCTCTGCAGATATACCCTGCAAATAGAATTTATAGGGCAAATACAATACCAAACCCACAAAAATATACAGTAACAATGGTAGAAATTTACATAGAATTAAGTTCAGTTGTAGAAGCAGTTAAGCCACCAGCCTTTTACAACCATAGCATTAATGTTATGGTATGCAGCCTGAGGGCCACCTGGGATAATATAAAGTCATCAGAGATCCATTTTTGCAGCCTGGGCTGCAATGCCTTAGCAATGCATGGGATATACAATGGAATTTTCATTTACCACATAACCCTATAGCATTAGAATATATAGAAAATTTTAATGAACTATTAAAAAGAGAATTACAATTATTGCCAGAATTTCTGACTTTTCAACTAAAATTGCTTTAGGCTTATTTCAATCAAAATCAGAGAGAACATAGAATTAAGGGAAATCCTCACTCCTATTTAAATATACCTATGAAAATATAGAAAGAAAGGAATTAGAAATACCTAATATGCTACCTTTCAAGTGCAGATCAAAACTAAAGATAAAAGTATCTCCCCACAGGATATCTTGGCATGACTGAAAATTCCTATTGAACAACAGGACATAAGGGAACATGACAACTACAGAAAATCTACAATCTCAGTCTCTACAACTAGGTGCATAAATGAACTAATCACACTGGCAGTTCGGACATTATCAGTCACGTTAACTATTATGGCAATAATAATTTCTTTAAATCCATTGAACTAAGAATATAGAAAGGGCTATTTTCAAATTACAATATAATACTTTCTAATTCACCATTAACAATTAGGCCATACTTACCAATATTTAAGACATACCAAATTAATAACACATAAACAAAATTTAAGATAGAAAACATTATGAATATAGACCCCTATGAAAATAACACAAATTATTACATAAACCCATTTCTACTAGCACAACACAAGACTATATACAGGAAGACAGTTAACATTCACATTTCCAAAGATTCTTAAGGACATTATCGAAAGAAAGGATTCACTGTAGTGGCCGACAATGCACAAAAATTATCTTTGATAAAATAACCCATGTTGACCCTGGACTCACAAATTATTATTTTCATATAAAAATCCTAGAATGATGTCCATTTTTCATACGATATCCAGTACAACACAACCTGACACTGCAGGACATACGGTTACCAACTGTAGCTTCAGGCATATCATTTAAATCTTGCTGTATGAACCATGCCTCACGAGGAACCCTGCTACATATGCAGGGTATGCTGAAGTGACACACAGTCCATAGGAACAGCACATTACACGGTGATCAAAAGGACTCACACTACCTGCACCAAAGCTTTACAAATCCAATCTATGTAAACCCCAATGCACTTCTTAGTTAGAATCATCTACCAACCAACACCAGTTAGAATCCACATATAACTTAGAAAGGATGATTTTTGTCACAGCCAAAGCAATGGCACATTGTGTGGTGTTAAAGTAATATAATAGATCTCCATAGAACCTACCTGAATAACCACCCACTGACAGATACCTCTTAAGAAAACACCTATAATTGTTTGTAGTACTTAGCATAACAGCACATTTAGCAATTTCCAAAATATAGGAAGCTGAAGTTCAGGAAATTAAGACAAACTTAATTTAATTTTAAATGGAACTTGAATGCTTTTCAGCCATCAATAGCACACATAGTAACAGCACTATTTACATCAATTCAGCCAATTTATTTCCTACTAAAAAAAAGACAACAATTGGTAGAATTACCAAGAACAATTCAATTACAACCTGAACCATAAAGTGGACATCATGATATCATGAAAAATTGTCTACAAACTCTCACACACTATGTGATTCAAAATAGATTTCAAACACAACATAACTGGATGCAACAGGTACTAGAAAGTGCATGACAAGATATCAGAATAGCATGCAAAGTGGATCATTTTACATTGAGTCTTCATCAATAAGAAATAACACAAATTTACCCATCCAGGCCTTCTGGATGTTCAGCATCAAGAGATTATGACTACACATAATTCAACATTCATTATCGATAATAATAATGAATAGTGAAACATTATCGATAGCTTATCTCATCATAGCAATACCACAAACATGCAATTATCATAAATATCAAATTTCAGCTAGAGGACACCCATTATACAATTCAGGATATTATATTAACAAAGAAATTACGTATGAATGGTCATAATTAGTGTATTATACATTTGAAGAGATTACCCCAATCATAGATTATTTCCCCTTAAACATAGCAGTTATATCTACATATGTTCAGAACATGGGAAACTTTGTAAAGCTAATACATTATGTATCAAACACTGAATCAAATACTGAGGTGCAGTATTACACTCATACCTCAGGATCAAATGCTGAGGTTGGCATAAACTCATAATATATAAATTGACAAATGTAATCAATATTACAATAAATGGGAAATCTTATCTAGCCACAGATACTCAAGAAATGTCATAGAGGAACCTGTCTGAATCATGGCTTGGTAAAATCCAAGACACCTCACAGGTCAATATAACACATGTGGACAACATTATTGAAACAAATCAAGAAGAACTAAAAAAAAAAAAAAAAAAAAAAAACAGCAAAGGACTTCCCTTTGCAAATGAATATGTAAAGTGCTCCAAGAAGAAAAGAAGATTATGTGAAGAACTTGAGAAAAAAATGAGAAAGATAAATATATAAAAACATGGTATATAAAACTGGTAAAATTAATGTAAATTTCAACTTGATAAATATAAAGAAGAAATCTGACAGATGTATAATGCTATGAATACTCCCAAACATACCACCACATGCAAAACCACACACACACACACACACACACACACACACACACACAGAAGCATACATAATTGCAATCTGAAATTCAATGTTCAAACCAGTTCAACAATATCTGGGAGGAAGAAGGGGTGTTGTGAAAAAAAAAATCCACAAAAATTATCAAGCAAGAGGAGGGTATAAATATGAAACACACAGAAATATACAGAGAAATAAATGGTGAATTTGATATACCTAATGTTTTTAATATTCTCTTAAAAATAGAATTACCTACATTAGAAGATGCCAAGAAATAAAAAAGTAATAAAAATAAACTAGAAATGTAAATACCAGCTTATTTTAAGTGTTTACTATGCTTTGAGTGGTTTGCATGTATTATTATGTAATTGTCTCTACAATATAATGAGGTTATTATAATCTCTTTTTATATTTGTACTATATGAATAAATCCAATTTAGAAAAATCAACTTGCCCAAGATTACAAACTAGAAAGTGGAGGAGCTAATATTTGAGCCCATTTCTTAAAATTCATAACCAGCATAAATTCTGCCTCTTCAGTAGGCTGAGAAACTAAAACTACAACAGGTGTCCAGTTGTGTATCACATGTCCATTCTCTTTCTTTACTAATAGATCTCCTTTTTTTAATTAAAACCACTGATATTTAGATATTCTTTGGTGTAGCAAACTATTTTTTTAAATTTCTAAAGACCAATAAAAAAGATCTCTATAAAGGAGAATGATAAAATTCCCCTGGTAAATTAAGAAATGAATGTATTCTTAAATCAATACAAGAACAAAAATCCAACTACATGACATTTACAAGAGACACACTTAAAAGAGAATAAAAGTAAGATTAAAAGAGAGTCGAGCAAAGAAATCCCAAACAAGTTTGCATAAAATGAAAGCAGGAAAGTCAATGTTACATACTAAAATATTCCAGAAAAAGACATTAAATTCAATAAAAATGAATATTTCCTATTGGTAAAAGGTCTATCAATAAAAAGCAGAGCAGATCCACCCACACTGGCCACTGCAGGGCCCAGGTGCACAGCACACCTGGTCCATCCCTTTCCTGGTAGGTGACACTCACCAGAGCCTAGCCTCTGGTGCAGGACTGCCCCTTCTGACCAGTGTACTGCCACTGGAGGTCAAGCCCAGTGGCCCAGACCAACCCACTCCAACTTACACAGGTCCCAGACACAGGATGCAGTAGCATCCATTGAGGGACACAGCAGGTCTGGTGCCCAACATCAAGGTGAGGTACAGAAAATCTGTACAGGTACTACAGGAATATAGGGAAGAAACTGTAATTTCTCAGATTCACGCTGCAAGAAAGGAAGACTCATAGGCAGCATGAAAAAACAAGGGAGGGAAGTACCCCAAACAAGCTAGTGCACTATAATAACAGAATCTATAAACAGCGAAGTTGATGAAATGTCAGAGAAGGAGTTTAGAAGGTTAAATGATATGTGAATTAAAAATGACCTAAATGAACAAATACAAGCAAAAATTTATCACTCAAACAATGAGATCAGAGACCAAATACAGGTAGCAAAAGATTACTTCAAGAGAGAGATAGAGACCCTGAAAAAAAAATCAGTCAGAAATCCTTGAAATGAAGGATACAATAAATCAAAAAAAAAAAAAAAACTCAATAGAAAGTATAACCAACAGACTAGATCACTTGGAAGAAAGAACATTAGATAATGAAGACAAAGTATACAATCTGGAAAATAAAGTTGATCACACAGTGAAGAAAGTTAGAAACAATGAACAGAACATCTAAGAATTATGGGACAGCATCAAAAGACCAAATCTAAGAGTTATTGGGATAGAGGCACAAAGTTTCAAACCAAAGGAATGCACAATCTCTTCAATGAGATAATATCCTAAAATTTCCAAAGCATGAAAAATGAATTGAAAAACCAAATACAAGAGGCTTACAGGACAACAAATGTACAAAATTACAAAGATCTACACCAAGGCACATTATAATGAAAATGCCTAGCATACAGAATAAAGATAGAATCTTAAAAGCTGCAAGAGAGAGGAATCAGATCAAATATAGGGAGAGATCAATTCGTATCTCAGCAGATTATTCAACCCACACCCTCAAAGCCAGGAGATCATGGAACAACATGTACCAAGCCCTGAAAGAAATGGATGCCAACCAAGAATCTTATATCCATCAAAACCAACCTTTAGATTTGATGATGAAATAAAAACATTCCATGATAAACAAAAGTTAAAAAATTACAACTAGAAAGCCTGTACTACAGAACATCCTCAGCAAAATATTCCACGAAGAGGAAATGAAAAAAAAATGATGAAAATCAGAAGAGGGAAGAATTACACTAAAGGAAAATCTATTCAGAGGAGAAACCAAATCACATTAAATACCAAAAATAAATAAAAAATGGCTGGGAATACAAATCATGTCTCAATAATAACCCTGAATGGCCTAAACTCACCAATCAAGACATAGACTAGCAGATTGGATAAAAAAAAGAAAAGAAAAGACCCAATAATATTCTTCCCCTAAAAAGAGCACACTATAGGGACACTGCTACATCCATGTTCATAGCAGCACAATTCACAATAGCAAGACTGTGGAACCAACCTAGATGCCCTTCAATAGACGAATGGATAAAAAAAAATGTGGCATTTATACACAATGGAGTATTACTCTGCATTAAAAAATGACAAAATCATAGAATTTGGAGGGAAATGGTTGGCATTAGAGCAGATTATGCTAAGTGAAGCTAGCCAATCCCTTAAAAACAAATGCCAAATGTCTTCTTTGATATAAGGAGAGTAACTAAGAACAGAGTAGGGACGAAGAGCATGAGAAGAAGATTAACATTAAACAGGGATGAGAGGTGGGAGGGAAAGGGAGAGAGAAGGGAAATTGCATGTAAATGGAAGGAGACCCTCAGGGGTATACAAAATTACATACAAGAGGAAGTGAGGGGAAAGGAAGAAAAATATAAGGGGGAGAAATGAATTACAGTAGAGGGGGTAGAGAGAGAAGAGGGGAGGGGAGGGGGGAGGGGGGATAGTAGAGGATAGGAAAGGCAGCAGAATACAACAGACACCAGAATGGCAATATGTAAATCAATGGTTGTGCAACTGATGTGATTCTGCAATCTGTATATGGGGTAAAAATGGGAGTTCATATCCCACTTGAATCAAAGTGTGAAATATGATATATCAAGAACTATGTAATGTTTTGAACAACCTACAATAAAAATTAATTTAAAAAAAATAAATAATATTCTTCCTCCAAGAGAAACAACTCATAGATATAAAAATACATTCACAGACTGAAGGTGAAGAGTTGGGAAAAATCATACCACTCAATTGGACTGTGGAAGGAGGCAGGAGTTTCCATCCTTATACCAAATAAAGTAGAAATATAAAGAAGAAATCTTACAGATGTATGTATAATGCTATGAATCCTCCCAACCACACCACCACATGCAAAACCATACCACTCAATTGGACTGTGGAAGCAAGCAGGAGTTTCCATCCTCATACCAAATAAAGTAGACTTCAAAGTAAAATCAATCAAAAAGGACAAAGAAGGACACTCCATATTGCTCAAGGGAACCATACACCAATAAGACTTAACAATAATAAATATATACACCCCAAACAATGGAGTGGCTATGTTCATCAAATAAACTTTTCTCAAGTTCCTCAAGTTCAAGAGTCAAATAGACCACAGCACATAATTTTGGGTGACTTTAATACACCTTTTTCATCACTAGATAGATCTCCCACACAAAAGCTGAAAAAAATTAACTATAGAACTCAATAATACAATCAATAACTTAGACTTAACTGACATATATAGAATATTCCAAACATGAATCCTTCTCTAAAATAGAACGTATACTATGCTACAAAGCAACTCTTAGCAAATATAAAAAAGGAGAGATACTACCCTGCATTCTATCAGATCACAATGGAATGAAATTAGAAATCAATTATGAAATAAGAAATAAAATCCACTCCAATACCTGGAGACTAAATAATATACTACTGAATAAACAATGGGTTAGAGAAGACATCAAGGAGGAGATTAAAAAGTTTTTAGAGGTGAATGAGAACACAGATACAACATTTCAAAATCTCTGGGACACTATGATAGTAGTTCTAAGAGGAAAGTTCATTGCATGGAGTTCATTCCTTAAAAGAAGAAAAAGTCAACAAATAAATGACTTAACACTACATCTCAAAGCCCTAGAAAAAGAAAAACAAATCAACACCAAAAGCAGCAGAAGACAGGAAATAATCCAAATCAGAGTTGAAATCAATGAAATTGAAACAAAAGAAACAATTTAAAAAACTGACAGAACAAAAAGTTGGTTCTTTGAAAAAATAAATAAAATTGACAGACTCTTAGCCATGCTAATGAAGAGAAGGAGAGAGAAAACTCAAATCACTAACATACGTGATGAAAAAGGAAATATCACAACAGACACTACAATAATACAGAAATAATTAGAAATTGTTTTAAAAACCTATACTCCAATAAAATAGAAAATATCAAAGGCATTGAAAAATTTTTAAAAACCTATACTCCAATAAAATAGAAAATATCAAAGGCATTGAAAAATTTCTAGAGTCATATAATTTTCCCAAATTTAATCAGGATAATATACAGAATTTAAACAGATCAATTTCAAGTGACGAAATAGTAGACACCATCGAAAGTCTACCAACCAAGAAAAGCTCAGGACTGGATGGATACACAGCCGAGTTCTACAAGACCTTTAAAGAAGAACTAATACCGACACTCTCCAATTTATTTCAGGAAATAGAAAAAGAGGCAGCACTTCCAAACTCATCCTATGAGGCCAATATCACTCTGATTTCAAAACCAGGCAAAGACACATCAAAAAAGAAAACTTCAGACCAATAACTCTAATGAACATACATGCAAAAATCTCAATGAAATTCTGGCAAATCAAATACAAAAACATATCAAAAAGATCATGCACCACAATCAAGTGGGATTCATCCCAGGGATGCAAGATTGTTTCAACATATGAAATCAATAAGTGTAATTCATCACATCAATAGACTTAACAATAAGAATCATATAATCTTCTCTTTTTTAAATTGATTTTATTTTTTAAATACGTGACAGCAGAATACATCACAATTCTTATTACACATATGGACCACAATTTTTCATATCTCTGTATATAAAGTATGTTCACACCAATTCATGTCTTCACACATGTACTTTGGATAGTGATGTCCATCACATTCCACCATCATTGCTAAGCTCCTGCTCTCTCCCTTCCCCTTGCACCCCTCTGCCCTATCTAGAGTTTGTCTATTCCTCCTATGCTCCCGGCTCCCTACCCCACTATGAGTCAGTCATCTGATATCAGATAAAACATTCACCATTTTGGGGGGGGGGGATCGGGTAACTTCACTTAAAATTATCTTCTCCAATTGCATCCATTTACCTGCAAATGCCATGATTTTATTCTCTTGTATTGCTGAGTAATATTCCATTGTGTATATATGCCACCAAAAACCAAAATAACTAATTAATAAATGGGTCAAGGACATGAACAGACACTTCTCAGAAGAGGTTATTCAAACAATCAACAAATATATGAAAAAATGTTCATCATCTCTAGCAATTAGAGAAATGCATATCAAAACTACTCTAAGACACAATATCACTTCAGTCAGAATGGCAGCTATTATAAAGACAAACAATAATAAGTTTTGGCAAGGATGTGGGGGAAAAGGGACACCCATACATTGCTGTTGGGAATGCAAATTGGTGCAGACAATTTGGAAAGCAGTATGGAGATTCCTTGGAAAACTTGGAATGGAACCACAATTTGACCCAGCTATCCCTCTCCTCGGACTATACCCAAAGTATTTAAAAGCAGCATACTACAGGGACACAGTCACATCAATGTTTATAGCAGCACAATTAACAATAGCTAAACTGTGGAACCAACCTAGATGCCCTTCCGTAGATGAATGGATTAAAAAAATGTGGCATATATACACAATGATCATCTCAATAGACCCAGAAAAAGCATTTGACAAACTACAGCACCCCTTTATGTTTAAAACACTAGAAACATAACTTATTTCAACATCATAAAGGCTATTTATGCTAAGCCCTAGGCCAACACCATTCTAAATGGAGAAAAATTGAAGGCATTCATTCTAAAAACTGGAACAAGACATGGATGCCCTCTTTCATCACTTCTATTTAATATAGTTCTTAAAACACTGGCCAGAGCAATTAGACAGATGAAAGAAATTAAAGGAACACATATAGGAAAAGAAGAACTCAAATTGTCACTATTTGCTAAGGATATGATTCTATACCTGGAAGACCCTAAAAGTTCCATAAGAAAACTCCTAGAACTAGTAAATGAATTCACCAAAGTTGCAAGATATAAAATCAATACTCACAAATCTAAGGCATTTCTGTATATAAGTGACAAATCCTCAGAAAGGGAAATGAGGAAAACTACCCAATTCTTAATAGCCTAAAAAAATTCTTAGGAATCAACTTAACAAAAGAAGTGAAAGATCTATATAATGAAAGTTACAGAACAATAAAGAAAGAAACCAAAGAAGATGTTAGAAGATGGAAAGATCTACCTTGCTCTTGGATAGGCAGAATTAATATTATCAAAATGACCATACTACCAAAAGCACTATACAGATTTAATGCAATTCCAATCAAAATCCCAATGACATTCTTTATAGAAATAGAAAAAGCAATTATGAAATTCATCTGGAAAAATAAGAGACCCAGAATAGCTAAAATCCTTAGCAGAAAGAGTGAAGCAGGTGGCATCACTATACCAGACTTTAAACTATACTACAGAGCAATAGTAACAAAAACAGCATGGTATTGGCACCTTGATAGACCAATGGTACAGAATAGAGGACACATAGACTAACTGACAAAATTACAATTATCTTATATTAGACAAAGTTGCCAAAAACATGCATTGGAGAAAAGATAGCCTCTTCAACAAATGTTGCTGGGAAAACTGGAAATATATATGCAACAAATGAAATTAAACCCCTAGCTTTCACCATGCACAAAACTCAACTCAAAATCAATCAAGGACTTAGGAATACAACCAGAGACCCTGCATCTAATAGAAGAAAAAGTAGGCCCTAATCTCCATCATGTGGGATTAGACCCAAACTTCCTTAATAAGACTCCTTTGGCACAAGAATTAAAATCAAGAATCAATACATAGGATGGACTCAAACTAAAAAGATCTGTGAGGTGAATAGAGAGCCTACATCTTGGGAGAAAATCTTTACCCCTCACACATCAGATAGAGCACTAATAATTAGGGCATATAAAGAACTCAAAAAGCTAAACACCAAAAAAACAAATAACCCAATCAATAAATGGGCCACAGACCTGAAGAGACACTTCTCAGAAGATGATGTACAATCAATTAACAAATACATGAATTAACAAATAACAAATTAACAATTAACAAATACATCATCATCATTAGCAATTAGATAAATGCAAATCAAAACTACTCTAAGATACCATCTTACTCCAGTCAGAATTGCAGCTATTATGAAGACAAATAACAACAAATGTTGGCGAGGATGTGGGGAAAAATGTACACTCATACACTGCTGGTGGAACTGCAAATTGGTGCAGCCAATATGGAAAGCATTATGGAGATTTCTTGAATAATTGGGAATGATCCCACAATTTGACCCAGCTATCCCTCTCCTCAGTCTATACCCAAAGGACTTAAAAACAGCATACTACAGGGACACAGCCATATCAATGTTTATAGCAGCACAATTCACAATAGCTAAACTGTAGAACCAACCTAGATACCCTTCAATAGATGAGTGGATAACAAAATGTGGCATATATACACAATGGAATTTTACTCAGCAATAAAAGAGAATAAAATCATGGCATTTGCAGGTAAATGGATGGAGTTAAAGAAGATAATGTTAAGTGAAGTTAGACAGTCCCAAAAAACCAAATGTCAAATGTTTTCTTTGATATAAGGAGGCTGATTCATAGTGAGACAGAGAACAGGAGCATGGGAGGAATAGACACACTCTAGATAGGGAAGAGGGGTTGGAAGGGAGGGGAGGGGGCATGGAGTTATTACTGATGGTGGAATGTGATGATAATTATTATCCAAAGTACAAGATATGAATTGGTGTGAATATACTGTGTATACAACCAGAGATATGAAAAATTGTGCTCTATAAGTGTAATTAGAATTATAATGCATTCTGCTGTCACATATAAATAAAAAAATTTAAAAAGAATTTCTTATAAATTCCACAAACTGGAAATCATACAAGTAATGTCATCTCTGGACCATAAATTTCTACCAAAGTAGAAAGAATAACCACCCTACTTCCAATAAAAGCCCCTCTTGTGGAAAATGAAGACATACTCCAATGTTCCTCTAAAGTGATCATGAATCAAAGAAGAAATCAAAATTAAATTTAACACAACTTTAAAGATGAACCAGGCACTAATAAAAAGTAACAACTTTTTTTTTCCAAAGTCTACAGTCAAAGAAATACTCTGAGGAAATATTCTAATAAATCAAACAAAACTCAAGAATCTGGGGAAATTTGGTCATCTGGAATGGTTGTCTCCCAGGGAGGAGACTACACCAGGATGGTGGGGCTTGTCACTAGACGTATGTAGTGCTGTCCTGTATCTTCTGGCCTAAGTCATATTAGGTAGAGACAAAATGGTCTTTAATACTAGGATACCCAGTTGATGAGTCTACCACAACAAGCCTCTGGTGGAAATGACAGAGGAGAAGGATGAGTTTAGGAAAAGGGTTCAGAAGAGAACTCAGCAAAGCTGTTCCAGTGATGATATCGAGCTCTGTGTTTGAAGATCCAATGGCTGTGTGGTATAAATATGTATATAGAATTGATGAATAAAACTATTTTTAAAAAGAGATTCATGAAATATATAAACCTGCAGGGAAGTTAAATGAAATCAAAAGGTACCATTATAGCACATCAAGTGAGAAGAAGAAAGGTATGAATTAGGGAGAGAAGAAAGAGAGATGTTTCTTTCTAACTAAAGGTGGAGTATAATCTACTGCGCAGTTAAGGAACCCTTCAAAGACACTTTATGTTCATTGTTTCCTTTTCCTTGGAAAATGTCCTGTAGAGTTAAAAATCAAAACTTTTATTAAAACTAATATAGCTATATAATTTATTGTGCAAAACTATAAGTTGTTGAAAATGAGATTCTATTAATAATTGCATCAAGAGAACCAAAGAAATCCCAAACTTATGATCATTGTGGTTATAATATACAATATCATGTTGATTTGGTAATTACTGTTTAACATCTTTAACAAATAATAATCCAATGCAGAAATGCAGGTACATGTTTGAAATCTCTAGGCAGCCTAAGAAACTTAAAAGATAATCAAAATTTCCTGATATCTGTGTTTAAATATTATTTCATAAATTTCTTCTGGATTGAATTTTTGTTACAATTGTTATTAAGAAAGTTGATCAAAGCAATAAAGATGTTATTAAAAACTGATAAAATTTTATAGAAAATCCAACCAAAAGATGGATTTTCAAAAATTAATATATGCACAGAGGAATATTACTTATTTCTAGAATGAGACAGAGTTCAGCATCAATATTAGTCTTTTTATATTTATAGATGTCAACACTGAGGTAGCTTGATGACGTAAATATCAATAATAATTATTACCTATATACACTAGTTGTATATTTTCACACTTATGAATTCATATAAATATTATGTTAACTCATCCTCATATATTAACTAACTTCTTCATGAAATTCTATAGATAACATTTTCATCCCCATGTTATAATTTCCACTTATCAAAAGGAGGTAATGATGATAGCTCTCTTTTATAAAATGCACTATTAAAAGGGTTTGGGGAAAAAGAACTGGCATGAGGGTTATTCAGATAGATGGATTTTAGGAAATAACAACTAAGAAAGTTGGAGAATACCTGCACCTGTCCACACCCACCTACATCTGCTGATTACCTGTCTTCCTTCCCCTTCCTCAGGGAAGTATGTATCCTTGTTTAAAGATACAGTATCCATGAACTAGCTTGAATTCAGATCTGATTTAACCTTCCCGGGCATAACTAGACTTGCTCGCTACAAGGTTTGCCTCAGGAGTAAAATATTTTACTACTTGGACGTTTATAGTTCTATAAATATAACTTAAGGGAGGAGTTGAGTTGTCTTAAGTGGACTACACCCCTAAAGAAAATGTTACTGAGCATTTTCAGATGTGAAGAAACTCAAAGCAGTGGTTGCTTCTTGGTTTGGGGTGAGGAAGCTCTTATAATGTATCCTTTGTACTTGTTGAATATGGTATTATGTGCATATAAATACAACAGTGCAGCTATCCACAAAATCACTTCATAAAATTTTACTTCACCAAGTTAATGTAAGCATGGTGGAACATTTCCTATCAGTCTTTTCTTTATATATGACAAAGATCTCTAAACTAGAGTACAATCTTATGCCATTCACCAAAATAAATCCTTGATGCTTGGTAGTATCTATTCAGACTATAGAATAATGAATAGAAATCTACAAAAAATATAGGTAAAGAGACAACTTGTCTCAAGTTGGTGGACAGGCTTATTTTATTTTAAAACACACAGTGGCCGTGAAGAACGTAGTAAGAGACTGATCTTTTCCCATGTTTCATGTTTGTTTGCTTGTTTGTTTTTCTCTGTAGAAGGAAAATCAGTAAAAAATGGCAAAATAAATCTTTATTTGACCCACTTTCCAGCATCATTTTTGAACTGTTCTCATTTCTGAATGAGTTGTGCTGCTCCATTGGTGCTAGTTATCCTGTGTGTTAGGGTTAACAACTGGAGCTGCGGCTGCTGCTCAGGCCTATTCATCTACTGAGAGGATTACACATTCACAGAAAAGATTATGCATCAGCATAAAGGATTTAAGGCAGAATACAAAGACACAGAATCCCAGATTACCTGAAAAAATAGGATTCAGAGGAGACAGAAAAACAGCATAGAGGCACTAAATGATGCGAGAATTACGCTAAAAATGGATATACTTGCCAAAAATAAGACATAATGACATAATTTCGATTCTAAATTTTCTAGCCAAAAATGAAAGAGAAGCATAGTCATATACACAATTAATGACAACCAAAAAAAAAAAAAAAGGAAGACAATATTGTCTAAGAATAGGAGAACAGGGCCATATATAGAATTAAATTCAGAAGAAAATTTCTTCCACAAGTCATGGTTATAAAAATATGCTTTGTGATGCACCATAACTTCAAGCCCATAGATCCTATACAGCTAATTGATGTCTTGTCCTGTTGTCTTCTAAAAGTTCTCAAGAAGACATCTGTTTGGAAGATAATTTTCATTTTCTTTTCTTTTCATTTGTCGGATGTCTCCTTCTTGTTCAATTTTTCCTTATTTTTTCCTTTCTTCTTTCACCACCACTTCCCCTCCACCTCCTTCCTTTTGTTCTTCTTCCTTGGGTAGTAACCCATAAGTCCTCTCTTAAAGTACTAAGGGGATTTGTCTGTAGATTTTTTTATTTGCTATTTTTGGTGGTTTTGATAGAAACACTGTGCCTTCTTCATTGAAAAAGAAAACTGGGCACTTTATTTTATTTTCTTTGTTCAGGAATTGTTTAATTAGTATTAGAGATATCCACTCAGAAAATTTGTTGGGCTACACCTTGAAGCCATCAGTTTCCCACAGGAGGGAGAGGAGAGGTGCATAATGGTGATAATTAGAGGTCTTTGACAACTTTACTTTTTAAAAAAATATTTGGTCTAAGTTTCTTTTCTTTATGGACAGTTTTGAGAATTTACATTGTTATGGGGAATCATCCAGTTTTTAAACTTAATTGCATGTGTGTGTGTGTGTGTGTGTGTGTGTGTGTGTATCTTTTAATTTCCTTGTTATTTGTATTTATTTTCTCACTTTAATGTCTTAATTCAAGTATTTGTAATTTTTCCCCTGATTACACTAATGATTTTCTAAATTTTGTTCACTTGTAATGTCAGCTGTTTTATAGCTTATTAATTTCTATATTTTTAATTTATTATTCTTGAATTTAATCTGTCTTCATTAATTTTTTAGTTTAATGCTTAATTCATTTATTTTAATTATTTTATATTTAGCAAAATAACTTTTACATGTTATGAATTTAACTCAGAACAACTTCCAATTTATACTACAGGGGCAAGGGATATCTAATAGTTTCCTTGCCTTTACTCTCTAAATATTCTGTAATTTTTCAAAAGTCATTTAAACAGGCTTAACTGTTAGGTCTTTGATATCTTACTTTTCTTTGGATATATTTAATTGCATGGTGTACAGTGATATTGTCTGCTTATACTTTTTAAAAAATATGTTATTTAGTGATAGATGAACACAATACCTTTATTTTATGTGTTTATTTTTATGTGGTGCTGGGGATTGAACCCAGTGCCTCACATGTGCAAGGCAAGAACTCTGCCACTGAGCCACAATCCCAGTCCCTGCTTCTACTTTTTAAGGTTTATAGTTGTCATTGTTACATATGCCAAAAGTCTACAAATGAAACATAAACATTTGTAAAAGTAATCTTTCTTTTCAGAGCATGGATATTAATCATTTCAATAAACTGTCATTAATTAAGCTACTTTAGTCTTTGTATTTATAATGATTATTATTTGATTTAGTATGTTCTAATATGAAATAAGTGAACTAAAATCGAATACTACCAATGTGATTTTTTTATATTACACTTTTCATCTTTGTAATTTTACTTATGAATTATTTTGAAGTTATATTCTTGGTGTGATAATATTCATAATGTCATATGTTGGTCTTTACAAGGATTACATGTTGAGCTATATTCCTCCCCAAAAAGATAGGTTGAGGTTCTAGTTCTAGGACCTCAGAATAGGATTTTGTTTGAAATTAGGGTTGTTGCAGATGCACTCAAGTTAAATGGGGTCACACCATGGGTTCTAATCCAACGTGACCGTGATCTCATACAAGGGGAAAGTTTGGACACAGCTAAATAGACAGACACACAAACACACACATGCACATACATACACACACAGGGACACCACCATGTGAACATAAAGGCAGAGGGAAAGGTGATGTGTTTTCATGCTAAAGAGTCTTAAGATTTCCAGCAAATTTCCAGAAGACAGAATACAGGCATGGAGAAAAGCATGGAACATTCTCCACTGAGCTTCACAGGCAAACGACACTGTCAATGCCTTGATCTGGGACTTCTAGCCAGCAGAACTATGAGACAATACATTGTTGCTGTTTTAAGCCATTGTTGGTGGTACTTTGTTAAGTGAGTGAGTTCTAGAAAATGAATACGTGTTACTTGGCATGCTTTTTTTTTTTTTTTGCTGTGAATTTAACTTACATGATATCAAAAATTTTCTACTGATTTCTATTGTCATTTGCCAGTATACCTTCCATGATTTCTTTGTTTTCAATCTTTAGTGCCTCTTTAATTTAAAAACAGGATCAGATCATGTCAATCCATTCATGCTATTAGATCCTAGATGGCTTCCCTTACATTAGTATACAATGGTTCCTTTTGAGAACTTTGTCGCCTTCCTGTGAAGCACAAGCCCTTGAACTAATCTCCAGTCTCTTTTCAGATCTCACTGTCTCCCACTTTCCATGGTCTCTAAGACTATGAAACTTCTTTTGGTACTTGTGGTAACCTGAGCTCTTTATTTCCACAAGTTTGTTTCCTTTATCTGCGATCCTGTTCCCTTCACTCTTCAATTGCATTAGCTTACTAGTTCTTCATGTTTCAGCTCAAATTTTGCCTTTTCAGAGATTTCTTCTCTTATCACTTTATCTAATGTGATCTATCTCCTTAACAAGCACAACTTGCAAACTCATCATTCATAATACTATGGGTCAGCATCTGAATTTATTGATTTAGGTATGTATTTATCACCTCTTTCACCACCAGAATTAAGTTCAAGTCTCTTGCCCACAGTTTTTATCATGTCTAGAGTACTGACCTAGCATGTGGTTGACCATTTGTTTAAAGAAGTAAGGGAATTTCTATGAAAACAGAGAAAAGACAAATAGAAGGAAGGAAGAAAATCTAAAATCCATTTCCTTCTCTTCTCATTCTTTCCTAGACATTGACTTGGAACCTCTAATAAACTCAATTATGCCTTTTCAGATAGAGTATTTATTCTAATCTAACATTTATTACATGTCTTCTGGTGTTCCAACTAGATCATTATTAGATGTTACAGGTTGAAAGGACATTTTCCCCATCATTACAGGAATTTCTACTGGTGCACAATCAATGATAAGTTCTTTCTCACCTGCCCCCATAGGCAATGCTCCTATGGTGGGTGTTATAAGATTTCTTCTGCTTCCCTCTAGTGCCCTTTAATATGTCCTTCCCAGTATTACATATACTCACATAGTCAAATACGACTTGAACAGTTTAAGAGATCCTAACCAAGAAATCCTTAATGTAATCAAAGAGAATCGCATAATCCTCCGCAACAGGTCATACCCACAGGGATTTCAGGAAAAGAAACTAAAACTTTAGAAGACAGAAGAAAGGGAGGCACACTCCCGGATGATTCACCATTTCATGCAGCTTTAATGAAAGCACTTTTACTTATATACTTCCAAGCAAACTTTAGCAGTTGATTATACCTGAATCAGCAACACCAACTAGAAAAGAGCCATGTTTTTGCTAATTATAAAGAACAAAGTATGATCTTTAGATCATGTGAGCCTACTTCCACTATATCACCATCTGATGGCAGCACATCCCAGATCATAGAAGGAGTTTCCTTGTTATTGCTTTAGAACAAACTGTACTGTTGAAATCATGATCACTGCAATGTCTGTTGATGGGGCGTCTGCTATTCCCAGACCATGGGAAATACACATTTTCATGACACAGTCTTTTCTCAGGGTGTTCACAGTGCACTAGGGCAGAAAGGCATGTGTCTAGATAATTTTGATATCAGTGTCCAGTGGATTTAACAGAGGCTAGAGGAGGGGCTTTTAGACTTGTGGGGATAAGGTATGATTCCCTGAGGATACAATGCCTAAACTAAGTCGTAATATGTTCAAGTTACTGAAATTACAATAAGAAGTAAAGCAGTGGAAATCATGGAGAGGCAAAAAAAAAAAAAAAAAAAAAAAAAAAAAAAAAAAAAAAAGCTAGTTTGTGTACTAAAGAAAAAAGAAAGAGGTCTGTTGGAATCAAAGAAGGGGAAAGTAGGTGTACATTTTAGGCTAGATTAGTTCACCAAATGTCAATTTTGAAAAAATATTCATCCATCTACTAATAAAGAGAATAAAATCCACACAACCTTTGCCCTAATTTATAGCTTTCCTTCTTGTAAACATCTAGCAATATTATAAAACCTAATGCTCAGTATTATATTCAGTACAGAGATAAGTAAAGCACAAGAATGGATAGAAAGTGGCAGACACAGGGAGGTGGGGTGGGGAGGTAAAACCACTAGAATAGTAGATGCTTATTTGGGTGAAAAATTACACATACTGAGCCTTAATCATATCTGTGGCTTAAGTCCATTAGCAAGTTAACATTGAGAACATACTTACCAGCACTTGCCCCACAAAGGTCTGTGCTGAAAGCAACATTTCTATACGATCACGGAATACTCCATAAAAATAAAGCCTTCTTAAAGTACTGCTGTGAAAGCTACCCGATGAGAGGAAATCCTATAAACAAAGAAATCAACAGAGATGCAACTCAGAGAATGCTATCTGCCTTATTTCTGTTGATGAAGGCTCTTATCATGGTATCAGCCAGAGTTCACTCTACCTTGCCCAACCCAGGGAACATCAAAGGTGCTTATCCAGTATCTCATAGAATGTATCTTAATGGGTTTGTCTCTCTGAATTTTCTGCACAGCTTTTTTCGTTCTGAATTCTGCAGTCTTTATGCATGCCTTTCATGCCTATTCTGAGCCCCAGACCCTCCAAACGGACATGGCTGTCATGTTCAGAACTGAGAGCAGCAAGCTGCTTTCTGCTCCGGGAATGAGTGTTTTTACATATTTCCATCAAAATACACGGATGAAGGAAAAATTTATAAAGGAAAAATTTATATTTAAGTGATTGCTCAAATATATGATTTTTTTTAACAACAAGGAGGGTGGAGGGTTGCAAAAATGTTTTGTTGCCCTTGCTTTCTCACCTGGTATCATATTCTCCCCAATTCATCATCTTTCCTTACATCTGCAGAACACCTCTACTTATTGTACTTGAAATGTTATCATAATAGTATGTGGTAGAGTAGGTATGATTAAATCAATTTTGCATTGCTAAAGAAACCAGGTTATAGAAGAATGAAATAATTTGCCCAAGAGCAAGTGTCCATGTCTGTTAACAGAGTCTAGAACAGTCAGAGAGCGGGATGCTAAATAATAAGGGCAGCTGCAAGCTGACCGAGTCCTTTGGATTTTCTGAAAAGCTCATTTTACATGGAGCCAGGGTTTCAAGATCATTCAGTTTTTATACTTATATTTTCTGAGTGGTATGTAGGGAAGCCTCATTAAAAGAGTCTGATGGAGTTGACATCCTGATCAATGATTTTGTCCTTGAATACATGTGACTCAGCATGTGCATTCCTGAGACGTTGTCTGAGAATAGATTTTTATCAAAAATACTTAATATGGCATTAATATGGAATACTCATTTGAATTTCATCTTAAAACTGGAGGCACCATCTGTGGAAAAAAAATTGGCTCCAAGATATAATTGAATCATACTTATGGAGGTAGTAAATCCTTGAGAATGGGAAAATTATAACTCTCCAAATAATTTTTAAAAGAACTTTTCACAGTAACAAGATTTGTGACATTTTTGCATTTAGCCAACTTTTCCTTAGGCTTATTTAAATATAACAAATTATTGAGAAGAGACTCAAACTTTCTCAAACATCGTCCTTAAATTTGAAAGCAGAACCCATAGTATTCTGGCTGCTTACATCCAGCTTCTTAACATTTTGTAACACTTGTTTAATATTTGAAATTAAAAGACATACCTGGACTGAATTATACCCAAAGTTGGAAATAAAAAATATAATAAATATGAACTGACAAATATGTTCACGTTTTCACCATTACATAAAAATGAATCTAAAGAAGAAGAAGAAATACTTCCTGTACCAGGACTCAGGAGATTTTTAAAATTCTACAAATTCTGTTGCATAGTTTTCAAAAAATAGATATCTGGAGGCAGATTCACCGTGTCTATTTACACCTAAGTCAGTATCTCAGAATTTTTTCCCATATTTTTGTGCCACTGCTTAAATTCTTTAATGTAGAAATAATTATTACTAGAGTGAACTCAGCTATAAAATTTATACATTTCAACATTGGTTACATTTTATAGAAACCTAAATTGCATATTACCCATAACCTTAAAAATTTACTGCATAATTGTACATTATATTATTTTATATTGCTCTTTCATGTTAAATGTTTTAAACAAATTTTTCTATATTAATTACGAAGCACAGGTAATATGTATTCTATTATATGAAAATTACTATAAACTGTTGGGAAGACAAAACAAAATTTGAGAGACAAACTGGAAAGAAAACTACACAGGGCATGGTAAAACACTTTGCCTTTGACTGTTAGTCATAGAACAGTCATGAGGCAGCATTGAGAGCTTTATTTCAAACTCTTAAGCAATGCCTCCTCTTATTAAGGTGTCCTTTTTTCTCATCATCATCATTCGCCAGTTGTTATTTCACAACAACAACACTTGCAAAGCTGACTTGGGTATAAAAATTGTCTGTGTTTGTGGCTGATGTAGTTGTACTGTGTTGGCATCGTACACGTGAGACAGCATACTCATGTGAGCACATAAGTGTGGATGATTTACTAATGTGAGGGTGACATTAATATCTTGTTCCTTTTTGCCTCCCTGTGCCCTGTGGTACCTAGAACAATTATCTTTTTAAGATTATAAGTAGAGGTACAGACATTATAGTTATGGACATTTTTTTTTTGTCAGAATAGTGACCTCAGTTTCCAGAACTGACATTCATCATCAGAAACAGAAGACATTGTTTCCCCCCATGGTGAGTGAGTGAAAACAGGGCCCTGTGCCTACAAGCTTTGGAATGGTGGCCTGGGGACCTATCTCCCTAAGATTAGCCTGAAAATTTGAGGGAAGCCTAAATTGTTTGTTCAACACAAACACATGCCAAACCTATCACTAATCTTCCTACAGAGGGTCCCAAATAAGGAAACTGACCAAGACAAATCCGGTTCCCTGGAAATTTCCTCCTTTTTTTATGATTCTCCAGAGTAATCTGCACAGGAATAAAATGATGAGTCCACTGAAGAAGGTCACAAAGGAGGAGAGGATAAACGCTGCCTGGACCTCAGATGTGCAGGTCGTTTTCCCAAATTCTTCCCCATTTTCCTCTTGTAGCTTAGCTTGATACATCAGGAGACAGAATTGTCGGGTTATTCTGTGATGTCATGGTGGCATGGAAACCGTTCCAGGAAGTAGAGTTCATTGTATTACAGCATCTGAATGCTGCATGACAACCAATGAGGAGTTCTGGGGGAAAGGACTCCATCCACCATGCAACCATGCTGCAGGCTTCAAGTTGGTCATCATCTGGGGACTGCTAGGACCTCACCATATGGGTAGTCAGAAGATGAGATTGCTAGATCTGATGGTTACATTCATTCTGTCTGACCTCAAGGGAACCACATCCTCTGGGACCATGATCCTACTGATTTGGTAGCTAGCTAACTGTTTGGCTTATTTTATCAAACAATCCCCAAACAACTTTTTGGGTGAAATAACATTCAACCCATATATGCATGTGGATGAGTTGGTTCTGTATTGGACAGCATGCCACACCCTCAATAATCTCAGAAGGACAGAGGAGGAAAGCTTCAAATTTTTATCTTTTAAAAAGTTGTAGATATGTAGGATATATCGTTCTAAATATCCAGTGTGTAACACAAAGAATAATTAATAATATTTTAGTATATTCCAAATTTTTGCTAAAATAGTGGATGCTAGGTGCACTGGCCACATGCAAAGGTGAGATGTGATTTTAATTTGAGATGTGAGATGTATATTTTAATTTGACTATAGTAACCATTTCATCTGGTATGCATGTTATCAGCACATTATGCTGTTTTCATTAAATAAATATAATTTTGAGAAAACAAGATGCCTTCAAATTGAAATAATTTTTTTTTATTTTCCTTTGAATGAGATAGGTCTATCATAGAGCACAGATATTGTAAAGAGCAGTTTTACTAGCGCAATCATTGTTTGGTTACTACTTAAGCCTATATATTGGGTTTCCTTATCCCTTCTTTTGGAGACCCTCCTCTTTCTTGCTTTTATTCTTACACTGTGAGAAAAATGATTGGCCCATCAGAAGTAAAATTCAAAATGGGAGAAATTTATTTTATCTAGGTGTTTTCAGAGGTATGAGAAATATCATACCTTACAGTATACACAGGTGGCAGTTGAAATGTCAGTCTGATGGAGGGCCTGGTTTGCCCCAGTCACTAGGAGGATGACCTGACATGAGCAGATGAGACACAGGGGAACTCATGTGATCCTTGGGAGCCCACCATGACTTTGCTCTGGGGAAGGCTATTCTCTGAAGGGAGCAGGAGCAATTCCTAGAACTGCTGCCAGTCATACTTCCTTCCTTGACACTTGCATTTTCACAGCATCTTGTCATTGAGCTAGGGTGAGATTAGGATGAACTCTTCTAACTCTAGCAGTTAGAAGTCCTGAACTCTAGCCTGGGTCCTTCTGCTGAGTTAATGTGTAAATGTCTACCAAATCACTTTAATTTTCACGGTCTTATTTGATGCCAAGGACAATACCTACTTGGTATAATCATTGTCAAGATTCAAAAATATAGCATGGACATACTTTGAAAAGCATAAAACAAAGAATAACAACAAAAAATGCCAGTATCATGTCAGTTCCTTTTCTTAGTAGCACTGATTATAAAGGAAGGAAGAGATTATAAGGGAAAGAGAGTGAGAGAAGAAGGAAGGGAAGAAGAAATCATTTGTTCTTTAGACATGCATGAACTCTCCCCTCTCTCCTCTTCCTCCTCCTCCTCTTCCTCCTCCCCTTCTTCCTCCTCTTTTCCCTCCTCTTCTCTCTCTCCTCCCAGCCTCTTCCTCTGTCACACACACACACACACACACACACACACACACACACACACACACACTTGTAGTTATTTAGACAACAAGATCAGAGTTTTCAAGTCAAAATTTATCCATATCCCTTTGTCTGCTTACTCTCAGGTAATGATTAAGCTATCACCACCAATTTATTTTCCCATTTTCTTGATTTCTGCCACTCAATATTTTCAAAGAATTTTAATCCTCTCGAAGGTATTCCTGGCATCTTTTTCCTTTTCCCTATTTGATTCAGTTCAAACACCTAGGTGGTTTGTTTCTCTAATAATCTGCTATCGACATAATAACATTATTAGCTTCAGCATAGGAGACAAAAAGCATGCAAGCGGTTTCAAAGTAAGTTATCTTCTAACTCACTGAACCTAAGGTGACCCAAAGTCTCCAGTTCTCCAGAAGGGTCCTAGGCTCAGTGCCCTGGGAATGCCCTCAGTCCTGAGGTAACTGAGATGGCTGGTCACCCTGCACTCCATGAATCTCCAGCTACTTTGTGTTCCTGCCACACCACCTCCTCCTAGCCAGGAGAACATAGAAACATTTTTCTTCTTCAGGCTTTTGCAGCATACTGCCTCTGTCCCCTCTGCCTAGTACACCTGTGGCTCTAGAGGCAGCCCTGTCACACTTCAGCTCTCCATTTCTTCAGGTCCCAGCACTTCCTTCTGACCGTCCAAGGGAAAGGAAAACCCCACCACATGCCCCTTGTTATCTGTTAATGTGATTCTGAGCCTGTCTTCATTGCACTTCGTAGCCTCCCACTGGGTTTACTTCATATCTTTTCTCCCAAGACTCTGAACTCCACAAGCACTGTACATCGCCTGTTTTACTAATCACTATGTACCCAGCATCTCATATGGTACTTGGCACACACTGGGCAGATGCAATGAACTTAATAAATATTTGTTGATTCAATGAATAAATTATACATACTCAAATATATGTCAGGTGAATGAAATACTGAATCTTCAGGGACTGTAAACTAAGTTATTCACTGTTACAGTTTCGATATGAGTTGTCCCCCCAAATTCCTGCATGAGCACAGGAATGTTCAGAGGTGAAATGATTAGATTATGAAATCCAATAGGTGGGGAGACCAGGGGAGGCTTTATTAGACTGAAGACACACTCTGGACAATGGTATTTTTTTTAAAGAGTCGTCAAGTTGACCTTGGATTTCTAGATGGTTCTTCTGGGTTTTGGTTGGGGCTATTTGCTGCCAAGCCCTTGCAATAAAATCTAAGAAACGAAGACTATGCTTGCTGTCAAGTATTTTTGTTTGTATTTTGTAAAGTTCAAATGAATTCTTTTTAACATATCAGTCATTTAATTAGAAAATTTGCTTCACTTTGTAGACAACTCTGTAATTTACCTCTGGGTACTCAGATTTTTCTGTAAAAATTATACTTTATAATGAGATTGAATAAATGATTAATTTTAATGATTTACCCTTTCAAGAAACATGGCCTATCTGGGAAAGTAAGAACTTCATTTCTACAGTATGCATAGTATAGTACTCATGAATGTACGCATATGTATGTTTGCAATGCTTTTGAAAGCAATAGATGATGTTGCAATGTTATCTTTTAAGGACCCAAATCCATTCATTAAATTCTGTGACATTATCTTTTGCTATTTTTACAAGTAGGTTTATTTCTTGTTCCCAAAGATCATCCATTACCATTGACCAAACACTCATCATGAAATCTTGGGCTGCCATTCACACAGTAGACAATTACAGAACTGGGTCTAAAGCCAAGGCTGAAAACAATTGCCTCCTTCAGAGCTCTTGAGTGGTGGTGGAATTGCCTCATGTAAGCTGTCTCTGGGGTAAATACCTCTGTTGATGGAATGTGCTTATCACTTGGGAAATGTTAAAGATGAAAAGCTTGGTTCCTCCAGGTTTGTGCATGGGCAGATTTTAGTCACCAAGTGATTTCTTAACTCCACCTTTGGTTTTCATTTTCACTTTAACTTCTCTCTTTAATTTCACCAATAGGGAGAGTGAGAAAGCCTGTCTTTGAAGAAATGTGATGTAATCCCTATTTATTTGGATCCGTGTTTTACTGAAACTTGTCCTTTCTGAATTCTATTGTCCCTGTGGATGGTCCACAACAAGATGTCCTACTGTGATAGGAATTAAAATGCCATAGCTAGATGTCCAGGGTGGGTGTCTGGGTCTGTTTTTTTAGAAAGGAAGAGTACTGAAAAGGCTGGTGTTCTAAATAATACAATTTGATTTGAAATCCATGTAGATACCTTAAATTTTGTTTATATTTTCTGTAGAATTTGTTGGTAAACATCTGAAGTAGAGACTTTGGAGAAGTTTCCTATATTTCCTGGATCCTAACCTTCTTATCTGTAGGGTGAGAAGGTCAGACTGGTGTTTGGGCTCTCTCTCAGGGTCTACATACTAGGGAAACTTTTTCCTATAGTCCTGGATTATTTATACGACAGATTGAAAACATCTTATCATATTCCAGTGTCTGACTTCATTCCTCTAATGGATTTTTTTTTTCTTTTGGTGCTAGGGATTGAACTCAGGAGCACTTGACCACTGAGCCACATCCCCAGCCCTATTTTGAATTTTTTTTTAGAGACAGGGTCTCCTTGAATTGCTTAGTGCCTCACCATGGCTGAGGGTGGATTTGAACTCTGGATTCTCCTGTCTCAACCCCCCAAGTGCTGGGGTTACAGGCATTGTCACCACACCTGGTGTCAAAAGGATTCTTTATAAAAATGAGGGGAGAGGAAGAAGAAGATTGAATCATTTTGGAGTGACTCTTGATGAAAGGGTGTTGTCTTTCAGAAATTTTCTTGGAATCCAATTTAATTTCTCTTCAGATCTCATGGAGTTACTTTCATCCATGAAGGGAGCATGGTTACTTGGGCCACTGTGTCTGATTCCATCTCTGAAACCAGAACCTTCCCTCTCTGGTCTGGCTAGGGATAGGCTTAAGTAGTTTGCCAGAGAGAGTCAGTCTCTCTCTCTCTCTCTCTCTCTCTCTCTCTCTCTCTCTCTCTCTCTCCCCCCCCCAGGCTCCCATTCATTAATCTTTTCTCATTATTTTGCATTCTACAATTGTACGGAGTTATTTCTCATTTTGGGTGTTTGCAAACTGTGTATGTATGTCCACATGCATGCATTCCCAATATACAAACACAACACTTGGGTGAATTGTGAAATGCAATGAAAAATTTCCTCAATCTCTTTAATTTTTTAACATTTGTGATTCCTAACTAATGCATTAAGTGCTTGGAGGGCATTTCTCATAAATCATTGTGGTACAAATACAACAAAAGATAAGATGTGAACATTCTTCATTTGACCAGTAGATGGAGGTATTTTATAGGGAATTAGGAAGGAGCAAGAGGTTTGTTTTTGGTTTGTGTTTTGTTGATTTTGTTTATTACAGTTGTTTTTAAAGAAGATGGAGGAACCCACCTAGAAAGGGGAAGTGAAGAAGACGAGATGGAGAGTCTCCCAATCCTATAACATACAGGGCTTCCAAAAATCTATCAACCTCACCCCAAACCTGTTTCCTATTTGGGGTCTCTGTTTATCTTCTGCAATTCTCTCTCTCTCTCTCTCTCTCTCTTTTTAAAGAACAAAAGGATAAATTAAACTGTTGATAACTCTGGAGTTTTTTCTTCTTTCTTTCTTTTTAAAAATATAATCTCTATGGATCCTTGAGAGTCCTAAAAATCTTTTCAGGAGAATGAATAATGCAATCAGTCTCTGGCAATCAGGCCAGCTGAACATCAAGCTGGTGATTTTATCTGAATGTTTAATGCTCACCAGCAAGAGTGGGGTGAGGGAGACAACAGCAGAGGCCCACTGTTGGCAGTTCCAACCAGCAATCCTGGCTGCAGTGCCAGTGCCCTGATGATTTGCCATCCCTCTGCCCACCCTTTCTACTGCTCCTGTTTGAAATGACTGGTCTACCATTGAGAAGCTGCAGCAAATCCCAGACCATTGTCCCAGCGGCTGGTTGCATTATTCCTGTGGGTGCTGTGCAGAGCCTGCTTCCAAAATCCTAATTACAACAAACTGTGCATTTGTTTGAGTCCCAACATGAAGCTTAGGTGAAAAGAACAGTTGTAACCAATGGCATAGGAGATGAAAGCCATGTTTTCCCTGTCAGTCCCCACTGAGTTGGCATGTTCCTGCAAACACTCCTCCCCAAGGTCCCCTGTCTCCTTGCAAGCTTTGGCAAAACATGAAAGGATCCGTCTTTAGCTCCATCTTTGGTTTGGGGACAACACAGCAGTTTCCAATTATCTCATGAGAGAAACTAAAACACCATAAATACAAAATAACTTTCCAAACATAAAATTCATTCTAATCTACGCATTTCAAAGAAAATCCAAAACAGGGATATATGATGTGTGCATGAGGGGAGTGAAATGGCTTGGAATGGGTTAATTGTCTTCTAAGACAGAAATTTGCTTACTTACCCAGCCTTTGCTCTTTTTCCCATCAAAGGATAATGCAGCCCTCTTTATTGGTATTTCTGGCTTTCTTCATCAGTATTGTGATTTTAATTGCATTTGTCTATTTTAATTGCCTTTATATGAGAAGTCCTTGATATAAAGCTCTTCACATTAATACACTTATTTTCTTTTTCAGCATGTCCTTGAAGTAAGGGTTTTTGTAACATAATATGCAAAAGGTATATAGATAAGTATTGGGGTACAGAAATCATTAAGCATTAAATATGCTTAGCCCCTAGTTTTAGTCATACTTTTTTAAAAGGAGGAAACTGGGATTCAGGCAGAGGAATTAGTTCTTCAATCTATGAAAGCAGATTGGAGCTACTGCAACCAAATAGGATTTTGGAGAAAAAAAAGAAAACCTATGAAGGTTTATAGTCATCAAAGACTAATAGTAAGCTTATTTCGTAAAACCTTTGAATCTTCTGAGTGTTTTAAAATATCTTCTGATCTCACTTCTAACAAGCATTGAGCTAATGGGGGCTGGTGGCGGGGGAGTACTACACAAGAGATAAGAATCAAATCCTTTCTGGCCAGGAGAGATAGTGGAAGGAGAAGCATAGCAATTTGGTGGTGAGATGTTATTTGCTTGTCACGAAAGCCAAACTCCACGGAATGTCCTCCTCTGAACAAGTTATCCCTTTCTTTTATCATTGATACTGTCTGTAATCCTTAATGCCAAAGGCCAGGTCCCCTTCCACCAAAGTGCTATGGCAATTTTTGCACCAGAGTAAAGATTGTTCTTTGGGAATCTTTCCACAAGGGGGCAATATCAACTAACTTTTGCCCACAAAGTCCTCCAACCTCTGCCACCACTGCTACCAACAACTTCTGTCACCATTACTGCCACAACACCCACCTTCTCTTTTCCTATTTACTTATTTATTTTTAAGAAAAAGATTTTTTTTTTTTTGCCTTGGGATATGCAAAAATAAAAAAAGAGAAATAAAAAAAAAAGGAAAAAACATTCTTCAGAAACCACATCCTGCTTAGAGCAGGAAGAAGTAAAAAATCTTGAGAAACATTGAGATAAAAGGAGAGCCCTTTATCCACCATCACCTCCACTTCTTGGCAAAAGCCCTGGCTCACCTCAGTGATGCTAAAAGGAGAAATACTGGCTGTGCACATCAGTCTCATAGTTTGGGAAGCGCTTGGGATACCTTTCCTCTCTGAACTATCATATGTCAGAGATCTGTAACTTAGGTTAACAAAGTTAACCCATGCCCTGGATCACCATCCTTGGTTTAGATTTTTTTTTTTTTTTTTTTTTTTTTTGGTACTGGGGATTGAACCTAGGGGCACTTTACCACTGAACTACATTCCCAGCCCTTTTTATTTCATTCACTTATTTATTTTTATTTTGAGACAAGGTCTTGCTAAGTTGTCCGGGGTCTTGCCAAGTGGCTGAGACTGCCCTCCAACTTGCGATTCTCCTGCCTCAACCTCCTGAGTCTCTGAGATGACAGGCCACTGCCACCATGCCTGGCTAGAAAATTTAATAAAAGGACCAAAATAGCAAATAACTTTGTTCCTTCTTCACTCCAGATGTCTTGTTTAGAATTGTCTTTTATTACTATGAAGACCAAGAGTGATCTTGATCATAGTCAATCAAAGTTCATCACAGAAATCAAGACATAGGAGAATCTTAAAATTTGTTCTCATCAATGTGCTAATGCAAAACAATGTGCAAAAGGAAAAATTTCCATTAGTTTCCCTAGCAAGACTGTGTTGCTGTTAGCAGGGTGGTCCAGGAGCCTCTTCCCTGGCTTTAGGAGTCTTCTCTACCAACCTCCTTTAGCTAAAAAATAACCTTTGGGATCTAGGTTTCCAGACTCTTCTTTTTAGCCTTGGAACACACACTGGCAGTCATTTTCCCTACCCTGTTTCCTATCCTCCTTGTTGGTGGTAGTGGATAAGTTCAGAGTCTAGTGTTGGCCTGGCCAAACATCACCCAGATGTTCCACCATCCATTAACCTTTTTGCTGGGGCTGGAAGTGGGCAGAGTAGTGCCTGAAGAGGCAGACAAGCCAGCTTTGCTTCCCTGTTGGCTGAGAACTTCTTGTTTGAAAAACACGAATTTCCAGCTAATGGGCAATCTGTCACTTGCACTCTAATAGAAATCACCTGCTCCTCCTCGAATAATCATTAAACAAATTGACAGTGCACAATAGCTGGACTTCTCAGCTTTAATACTGCCTGGCTGGAACCTAGTAGATGGAGTGAAAACAACAAAGGCAAGCCAGTGCTCATCATTTAGAAATTCATTATTCACAGGGGAATCATGGCCTCTGTTAATTGTGGCTCCTTCACCAATAAGTCAAGGGGGCTTTTGTGGCCAGGTGAGAAGCATCCTGGACCCTCGTGGGATGGCTCTGACTCTTGAATTTGCTGTTTAACAAATCTGGTGGTAGTAATGGGGGAGTAAATGGGAGGGGGTCCAGAATCCTGGGAGATAAAATACTGATTCCATCTGATTCATAGCTCACATAGGGTTCAAGTTTGATACTACAAAGTGTTTTATAAATTTAAAGTATTAAACTCTCAGTAGGAGAGAACTTTGGATACTCAAGAGTAATAATAATAGTTATTTATTGAACATAGGGTTCCATATCAAAACTTTATGCAGATTATCTCACTAAGTCATTACAATGGTGCACAGGAGATATAAATTTCTCTACTTTAAAGATTAAAAATTTGAGGTGCAGGGGAATTCAGTGATCTTCCCAGAGTATCCAAGCTAGTAAATGGTGACTGTGATTCAAAGTCCAGTCTAACTGACTCCAAATAAGTGTTCTCACCACTAAGCTTTGCAGATTGCTTTACAGATGGGTGCTTTGCAAGCTGCTGCCTTTATCTTGGGCAGAAAACTTCAGCATCTGAGGCTGCCTCCCTGCAGAGAGGTTAATCCTCCTTCCTCCTTCCAGGCCACATGGTTCATTACAAAGGGGCACTTGATGTTAATGAAGGATCTTTAATGGCCTTATATAACTATCCTGATTGCCTCTGCTGCTCTGATTTGAAAATCATGTTGTATCTAAGGGGACCTCTTTAGTCTAACGAGAGAAGAAAGGAGGCGGAGGATGGAGAAAAGGGAAGAGAGAGCACATGGAAAAGATGAAGCCAGCTACTACCCTAATTAGCAGTATTTTGTAGACTGCATAGATCAGAGGAGAATTCTCCTAAGCAGCAGCCAGACTAGGAGACAGCAATGCTTTGAAGGAGCTGCAGTCCCCTAGAAGACAAGCAGGTGTGCACTCTGGGAGGTGAGACCAGGTTCATCTAGAACTACTTCAGTGTGAGGTCTGTACTCTAGAGACTATGTTCAGAACCTGGGAATAGCTCTATTGCTCTGAACTGCACTAGGAAGGGGATATAACCTCTGCTATGTCATTTGCCATCATGTGCTTAGTATACGTGTCTGGAATTAGGTCAACCCTTCATTGATCTTTTCAAGGCACAAGTTGTTGGTTGGGGTAGGTTGACAGAAGGGTATTAAATTCTTGTGAATTAATTTCATTTTTATAAATCAACAAACCACTCAGCTGAGAGTCACCCATCTATTTTGTGTGTGTGTGTGTGTGTGTGTGTGTACTCCACAGCGTCTTGCAAAATCTTTCCATGTTGTAAAAAATGAGTTTAGTGGAGGAGAAGTTGCGCAGTTAGGGCAAACATACAAAAGGCAGTAAAAAACTATGAAGAGGCATTTGATACTTAATTATAGCTTCAACCATGCAACCCTAAAGAGGAACATGGGATCACATGTTGTCTGAAGGACCAGAAAGTAGTAGAGAACTGGTAGACTTTAGAGGACAAAGAAAGGAAACAGAAAGGGTCATTCCAAATGAGAAAATGTCATCAGATGCAAGAATAAACACATGTGCAAAGGGGAGAAAAAAGCAGAAACATCCTTGGTATCTCCCCATTTTCCACCTCCTTCATAGTAAGAGTCTTAGATGGCAGGTGTTAAGATACCGATTTTACTCAAAGGTATGAGTTAACTTGTCTGGAGCACAGAACTGATCAGGAATAGAAGCCCCACTCTTTGAACCTCAATTCTGAGTTCTTTCCTTCAAACTATGTCTCCTCTTAATTTCAGAGCTCAATTCTTTAAAGGAGAAACGAAAGATCTATATATAAATGTCTAAAGAAACGAAAGAAACTAAAAGCTAGAAGAAAATTCAGTAATTAGTTATTTGATCTGATAGAGGCAAAGACTTTGAAAGTATAAAAAGAATGAAAACAATCACAACAGGGAAATGAATTTCTTTGCTTGTATGGAAATTAACTTCTTTGTATTTTATAAACATCATAAAATTAAATCAAGCAACGAATTTTTACTGGAAATAATTGGTAGAAATTTTGATAACTCTTATAAATTTTTAAGAAATAGTAAACACTACAAGCAAAACAGAACGGAAACAGGAACATTCAGTAATAAAGACAAAAGTTAATATTTGAAAATAATCTGAAAGTTCAAATAAGAGGAAATTTTCTTCATCATGAGTACAAAAGTGTCACCTCATCTATTGTTGTTGAAAATGTAGATGTTGCCAAATATCAAAATATTCACTTATCTGACTCAATAAGTCAATTTTTAGTTATCTGTCCTTAGGAAGTAATCAGAATTTGGGAATAAGAATTCCTGAAAAATATATTTTAACTTTTAAGTTAATTTTTAAAATGATAAATAAAATTTGACATATAAATGGGGTAGCACGTGATGTTTCAATACATGAATATGATCTCTAAATCAGGTTAAAAACATCTATCTCCTCAAACATCTATCATTTCTTTAAGATAGTTTATACTTTTAATGGAGAAATAATGGAAAACACTGAAGTGTTAAATGAACGATTAAATAAATGAAGAAATCCTTTGGTGGATTATTATCCTGTCATACCCAGTATGGAAAATTATCACAAACAACATTGCTTTCTTATATAAAGGTAACAACCTTGAATGTACAATATTGTCCCCAAAATATTTAAATATATATGCTTTGGAAAAAGAGGAGTAGAAGAAAATATAATGAAGGCTGCTTGTTATCTTTTGTGGTAAGATTATAGGTATTTTAAAAAACATCATTCTCATAGTCTCTATAATGAATAGGCACTCTAACATAGCAAATATTTTAGATAAAATAATCACCTATCTTGTAGCTAGCTGTTCTTTTACTCACCCGTATAATAAGAGATTACTGAAACAGTACTATGTGGTCACCAGGGTCCTTGTTCCCAGGAAACTTTCAAACAAATGATCAAATATAATATAAAACAAGTACTATGTACAGATAGTGTATTTCCCTAAGATTCAAAACATATGGAATCTAAAAGTGTTGATCTCATAAAGGTAGAGCTGGGAGAGGCTGTTCATGAAGTACAATATTATAGTCAGATAGAAGGAGTAAGTTCTGGTGCTCTACTGCACTGAGAATACAGCTAAAAATACATATTGTATGTGTGTGTTGCAGGTTCTCATCACAAGGAAATCATAAATGTTTAAGGTGAGGGGTATGCTAATTGTCCTGATTTGGTCATTACACCATGTTTAAATGCTGTAAAACATCACATTGTTCCCATAAGTGTGTTTAATTATTATTATTATTATTATTATTAGTATTTAATTATTACTCTATTAACCTAAAGTAAAATATAACTAAAAATAGTAAAGAAGAATTCAAAACAAAGTCACTTGACCCAAACTATCCATGAGGTGCATTTCTCAACTCTGAATATGAGAATCACTTGGGACAAACAAAAATAAACAATCTCACCTCCCATTCCCTTTTCCTATCACTCAGGCCCAGGTGCCACTCTCTAGGTCATAAGACAACAATCAGGGTTGAGAGCAACAGGATTCTGAAGTGAGGAGGAGGTGCAGACACTGGCAGCGGAGGTGACTGGAATCATACCAAGTGTACAGGGCCCTGTGGGGTGTGGGATTTTGATCCTGTTCATTTGATTATTGCTAGCACAGGGAAGCCTCCAAAGCCTTTTGAGTAGAGACCAGACACTTGATTTTTATTTATCTAAATCTGTCTCTGCAATAGGCAGACGACATGGCAGCAGTGGAGATCAGAATGGAAAATGGTTGTCAAAGCCACGCCAGGGAATATTGCATCATGGAATTGAAGGATGGCCAAAGGATCAGAGAAGGGCAGATGGGTTTGAGAGTTATTTAGGAGATAAAATCGTGAGTACTTGTTCGTGATTGCATGTGGGAACTGTGGTAAGGCACAATGACATTTATTGTATGAAATCTAATTGAGATTTATTTACTTGACTCAAAAAGGTATTAACAGCTGGTAAGCTTTATCATTTTTTGGGGAAAAGTCTTTAAAATTTTCCCTTATTCAATGTGAATTTATACCAGGATGATATTTTTTAAGTTCAAATAGAAAATAATTTACTTTTTCAATCTTAAATATGCTGTAACAATGAGTAGGGCATGCCCCTAGGTCACCTCATCCTAGATTTATAGTCCTCAGCAAGCTGATAGATCTAAAGTGAGCTGGTATTTGCTAGGAAGGAAAGCACATGACTATTTGAGTGTCCATGTGTACTTTATTTCATGCCAGGGACAGTGGAATTATACTTTCATGATAAAGTTTCTTCTTTTTATTCATTATATGGAATTGTATAATTGTCAATATTTTCATTGTTAAGAACCTCTGATAGATCAGGGTGCATTTCAATCTCTTAAAGTAAAACAAAGCACTTGGTTGGGGACAACATGGACTATCAAATGTTTGATTATGTAAGACCACAGAGGTTTCCCACAAACATCTGTTTTTGCTTTTTTTTTTCTTTTTTGTCCCATGACAACCTGGACCTGCTGTGTTTGCAAACAGGTAAGTACTGAGCAATTGTTATGCTTAGCATTGTGTTGGGGACAGAGTTAGAAACACAGTACATCTTCACAAGCTAGTTGGAAGCTAGAAAGGTAGGCATATGATAATTTAAGAAGTAGACTCTGAAGGTCCTACTGGAAATCCAAACCCATAAAAAAAAAGAACAGACTTGGCATTTGTAGATGACAATGAAATTTTAGTTATTTGGACATATATATTAACTTGTCATTTTGTAAGCCTCATGAACTTGAACTTTGTGTTCAGAATGGAATAAGATGCCAAGTCTCCTGGTAGATGATCTTAGTTGGCCTCTCGGAATTTAAATAGTGACTCGGCTCTGTCCTATATTCAGTGTTGTGTTTTCTTTGTGATGATTGAATTAAAAACTCACAATCCAAAATAAAAAGCCCTCAGGACACAGAAACACATACTTGTTTCTCAAAAAAAAAAAAAAAAAAAAAAAAAAAAGACCTTGTAATGAAAATTGACAACTAAGTTTGAGATTTAAAAAAGTTAAATGATTATATTTCTCAAACAGAAAAGAAAGGAATTAAATAATTAAATAACTTTAGGAATTAAATAATGAGTTCAACTCAGAATTGTGCACTGTACAGAAAAACAAGAGTAAGCAATCTGGGAAACTATTTCAGCAATTGCTTCTGCCAGAATTTATTTTAATAGCTTCATAAAAGGCTTTAGTTCTGAATTCATAGAATCATTAATTGTCTAAGGGGGGTCACTTAAAATTTTAAGTAATACTTTTAGGCATTTTTCAGAGAGAATTATAGTGGTATATTAAATTTTGTGAATTCGAGAAGACTTAGGAACATTTTCCTCATGAATGCATATTTCTTAAAGTATTAATGTATAGTACAGATAAGAACAAAAGTATTAGAGAAGAGAGGATACAAAGTTCTTTAAAAAGAATTCCCTTTACCAAGTCAGACAAAGATTTGGAGATAAGGCAATTTGAGAGTCCAAAAAGTTTGATAAAGGTAATACTAATGGAGAGAGACAGACACACACAATGAGGATGTACTGATACAGCTAAAGGTTGGACTTCTCTGAAAATGCATATTGTATGGAAATCCAAGTGAACAAATCTCAAAAACAGTGAAGGGAAAATCGAGGAACTAGAATTACAGTCCTACATCTGCTTCCAACCAACACTGAGACTTTGGGGACAACACTTATTTATCCTCTCTCATTCTTAGTTTCTTTTATGAATCTTAATTTCTTCATCCATAAAATGATTTCAGGGGCCAGGGTAATACCTGAGGCACAGCTCAGTGATTTTATGGCTTGAAGGTAATCACACTCTATTGTTTTTTTTTTTTTTTTGGTTCTTCTGTTGAACATTAAATATTGTTCAACTAAAATCATTAACATTACTTTTAAACATTGTTTTAATGGCAGTGTAATACTTACTGTATTATCTTGATTATTTAGATATTTCCTATGCATTTAAATTGTTTGCAATGCTTTTATTATTAAAGATGCTGCAATAAGCATCTTTGTAAATATTTTTCTCCATTTCTAGTGACATTCTTGGATTAATTCCTAAAAATAAAATTCCTATGTACAAGAATTCAAGCATTTTTAAATATTTGATATTTATTGCCAATGTCTTCTTAGTAAGCTTGTGCTGTTTTTATTTTTCCTGAAACTCCTAGGCCTTCTCCATTCCACTCATATTATCACATTTAACATTTTTTTACATATTGGCTCAATGTACTTTCTCATGTTCATTTTTATTTCTTCTTTTATTTTAAAACTAAGCATTTGTATATGTTCATTGTAAGTCACAATTCTTCACCAGTAAATTATCTGTTAATAGACTTTGACCTTTTTTCCCCCATTGGAAAGCCAGTCCTTCCTATGTTCCAGTGAGGAACATCTTTTAGGAATATTAATATTGTAGTTCTTTCATTTGTTTTTCATAAGTATCCTGACCTCACCTACTGGTAATTAAATTTTTGTAGTAATGCCACAAACGCAGAATCTCCACCTCTTTGATCAAGCATTTCTGGGACCTCCCCTTTATCACATTATTTTCTAGGAACTTGGTTAGGGAACAGGGAGGAACTCACAAGAAAATCAGCTGTCTGTCTCATGGAGTCATGACTGCTCCTTTGTCCCATTGTCCTTGACCACAGCTGATGCTGTTCCTCCACATTCCTGAACAGACCCAGGCACTCTTTGCCTAGACTGACCATAAGGCAGGCACCTCCATGACTTTTGTCTGGTTTTGGGGGAGGGATTTCCCACACCAGATTATTGAGTCCTTCTGTTCCTTCCTACTATCGTCTCTCCTCAGACAACAGAGGTCTCTCAAGGGTTAGGATGTAGTACAATTGGGGGTAATGGGTACACCAATTTCACTTGTTTCTTGGAAATCTTTGTATTTCATCTATAGGCTCCAGTACTTTCTTCCAGACATTCTCAATTTTCTTCTTTCTGTCCAGTCCACAGGTCAGATCTATGGATGCATTCAATCTTGATTGTATTCAAGCTTTGTGCTCTTTCTCAAATTGGCTCCTCCATCTTCCCAAGTGAAAGGCTGAGCTGAGTGTTCCCAATCTTTCCCCGAGCATTCTGTGACAGTTGGGCGATCATGCAATTTGATGGATGATGGGGTAGCTCAAGGCTGATGTGATACCCTCTGAGGGAATCACCATGTCTGTCTGACCCCTACCCATATACTTTTACATATTGTGCAAATACTATTCCTAAGTTTGTTTCTGATGTTTTGTAGCATAAGGAAGTTCAACTTTTATGTAATCAAATTTAGTTTTTCTTTTTTTTCATTGAAAACACCCCAAGCATCTGAATATTAATGTAAATTTGCAAGACACTTCCCATGAGATGCTTAAAAGGAAAAGAGAAACTGGCCCTATCAATTCCTGTCCTGTGTGTGCTCAATGATCTCCTTCCCAGTGCCTGCAGGTTGTGGACACTATTCAGTTTCTTGTGGATGTGAGCTGAGTCCCCATTTCTTTGCTGGCTCTCAGTTGGAAATCTCTCAGCCCCTTAAGGCCATGGGCATTCATCATCATGTTCCCACCTCCATTTCAAACCAGCTATGTTCATCCAGTTTTCAAAGCCTATCAAGTCACAGTAATCAAAACAGTCTGCCTTTGGTAGAATAATCAGGCAAATACATCCAAATGACAGTAGAAAAATCCCAGAACAGACTTTATATGAGTACATCATATGTAATAAGGAATGTTAGTGAGAAAGAAGTGTATTATTGTATCAGTAGTACTAGCAGAATTGGCTATTTAGATAAAATATCAAGACAGAACTTCATGTAGCTATGAAGTAAAAATTTAACCCAAGTTTAGTTAGGTAATTTTTCCAAAAGCATCAGAAACAATTCTAGATACACAGTTATATCTGTTATGATTTGGATCTTAAATGTCCCCAAAAGGCCATGTGTGTTGAAGACTTGGTTCCTAGAAGATGGTGCTTCTGGGAGTGGCAGAGATATTGGGACCTCAACATATTCTTCTTTTCTCTTTGCTTTCTGGCTACTCTGAGTGAACAATTTTCACCTAATATACATTCTCCACCATGATGAACTACCTTGCCAGAGGCCCAAAAGCAATAAAACCAAGCAGTCATGAACCGAAACCTCTGGGATCATAAGCCAAATTAAAACTTTTCTCCTTTTAAATTGTTTATCTCAGGTGTCTTGTCACAGTGACGGAAAGCTGGTTAATATTAAGTCTACGAAATATAAAACAACTCTGGCTTCTTCTAATGTGGAGAAACAATCTAAGTGAGTAACAATAAAAAATTAGACTATAGAAGCTTGGAAGAAAATGGACCAAATGATGCACTAGAAAACAAATGGAGAGACCATGGAAAGCTCTCAGGAGAAGGTATCTGAACAGAGACTGCAAGAATCACTTCCTCAGCAAGGAAATGGGAAAGAGCAAGTTGTCTATAGATGACAGGAAGTAAGTGGTCCCTCCTCTGTGTCTTGTTGCCTCTAGTGGGGAGATTGCAGGAAGAAGGCAGAGGGTATGGAAAAGTCAGTAGGGCAAATGAGAATACTTGTGCTGCTGCATGGCCCTGCAGTGTGAAGAAAAAGGGGAGGTAGATAAAAGGCCTCAATGGGGAGAATTGTGGAGAAATGTAGTCTTTGGGGGAAAGCCAACTCTCCACCAAAGCAAAGTGATCAAGAATTGGAGGAAGATTTGCTGTTTCCAGGTGAGGGGGCCCTCGGTGAACAGTGGAGGCTTTTCAGGGGCAAGAAAGGGTAGGAAGCAGATTATGAAATGTTCAGTGCAGTCAGGGGAGAAGAATACAAGTGACAGTAAAGAGATGAGAATACAGGTGGTATCTCAGCTAAGTAGGGATGAAAGATATTGCAGGATTATTCCAGATGCATTCCTGGAAGAAGGGTGACAATTAGTTCCAAGTATAGACCTGAGAAAGCAACTAAATGATATTGAGTGATTGTTTCCTCTGCAATTTTAGATGATGTATGTATAAAAAATATTGACTGGAAATAGAACTGAGGATAGGAGGGCATTGGGAGTGAGAGATAAGATGTTGGTCTTTGTGTAACTACTTTCTCAATCATTTTCCACTATAATGGTCAGTCAAAAATATAGGAATTACTTCATAAGACAGTTATAGAGATGGGTACCACAAATTTCAGATAGGACTCTATCAATAAAAAGAAAAGAGGATTCTCACACTAAGGTGTCATTTCTACTAGAGAACTGTAAGAAAAAAAAAGATATTTTAAAGCAATCTATGGGCTATAATTACTTAGCAAAAATCAAATTTAAGCCCCAAGTAATATCATCCAAGAGTTGTAAACCATGCTGAAAATGATGTGGATCTGTGTCAGTTTGAAGTTGAGCTGAAAGAAATAAAAATGGACTCTGATATTCAGTAGAGGATTTTATAGAATAGTATTGAACATCTTGCAGTAGCTTGAGTAGCTGAGAGTGCTGGAGAACTAAACTCTGAAACCACCCAGCCAAGGCAAGAACTAAAATTTCACAATAGATCGGATCTAGTGAAATACCAATGTCACTGTTAGTTACAATTGGCAGAATGCATCTCCAAAGGTAGAAGTACCCTAATTGCCCTAATCCCTACAGCCTATGAATATGTTAACTTACATGGCTAAAGGAACTTGGCAAATTATGTTTTTGAACCTTAAAACAGGGAAATTATCCTGTATTATTCAGATGGGCCCAATTTCATCAAATGATCTCTAAAACAAAACCTTCTGAAAAGAGGAAGAAGAAATATGGCAGAGGTAAATGTTAGATTTGCAGCATAAGAAGGACTCTGTACTATTGCTGGCATAGAGATAGAGGTGGCAACATGATGAGGAATGACTGTGACCTTAAGGGGCTGAGAGAAATTCCCAGTTGACAGCAAGCAAAGAAATGAGGACTCAGCTTGCATACGAAAGAAACTGAATTCTGTCAGCAATCTACATGAGCGTGGAAGTAGATCATCAAGCAAATACAAGACAAGGCAAGGTTACGACTTGACTGTAAAGATACAGTGAGCTACTTTTAGATTCAGAGAGTTTATTACTCACATAGATTGCTGAAGGAAGATTAGCCAAAGGCTCTGGCTCCCATTACTCTTTGTTCCACACATCAGAAAGGATGACACAGAGACAAAAAGGGGCCTGTAACAAGGATCGTGAGATGTTGTTGCTGAAGAACAAATTTGAGACCATAGCTAAGCAGTTTTATATCCTGCAGCTCCCTGTTTAACGGGGTAGAGAAGAAAATCTCATGCCTTATCAATACCTTGGAGAAAATGTGAAGCTCTCTCATGAAAGCCTTCAGGGAGACAGATCCAATGGGAGACGGTCTCAGGGAAGTTCCTTACCATCCTCCCATCCTCTAAGATTATTGGAGGATCACAAGCATTCTTGTAAGGAGCAGATATCTAGTGGCACTTCAAGCCTTTGCCTATATGACTTATATGGATACACACAATGTCACCAGTGTACCACCAGAGCTACTATATGACACAAATCCTTTCCAGAAGCTGTCCAGAGCCTCCAACAAAGAGTTCAGGCTGGCCACTCTCTCGGTTTATTCTTTATGAGACCTATGGTATAGGATCAGTCAAGACCATTGGGACTTTTGGGAGACAGAATAATGAGAGGATAGATGTATTGTTTTAAGGTGATAAGAGAGGATAATTTATTACACAGCAATAGAAAAATCAAGAGCTCTGAGCACCAGAGTAGGCAAGTGGTTTGCCTTGCACTCATCACTGGATGTTCTTGCTTGCAATACAGATGCTAGTGCCCTTGAAAACTGGATGAACCTCGCATCTACTTGCGGAGAAATTCCCTCCTGTTTTGCTTCTTTTCTTTGTCAGTTCTATTCAAGTTACAGAACACACATTTGTTATTGGCTCTGCTTGGATCAAGTGCCCACATGATAACTACAAGGAGGCATGGAAAGTGAGTACCCAGTCTATGTTTCTATAATGGGGTGGGAGGTATGTTGTGCTTCTTAGCAAGACTCACAATGTGGGGGTTGCCCTAAAATTGAAAGGAGATTCAAATGATGGTTGGAGAAAGGTGTTCTTACTGCTCTGTATCACTCTTTTTTTTGTTGTTCAATATCAATATGAACTTTGTGCTCCTGTGGTTTCAGGATTTTTATGTTTCAGAACAGGGCTTCCACCAAGTAAAACAATGGTTCCACTGGAATGGAAACTGAGACATTCACCTAGCTAATTTGGGCTTTTCTCACCATTGATTAAATGGAAGGAAAGGAGGTTTATGATATCAAGATACTAACCATGAAAACTGATTAACAAAGAATATGTTTGTTGTTTCATGGTGTGAAATTTTGTGAGAAGACAATTATGTGTGTAAATCTAAAAGAGACTCCTGTCACCTCAATCTTTAAGTATGTGTTCACATACATTCAGGAAGAAAGGGTTGCATTGTTGATTCCTGATTATGAATGATTATCAAATCTGTGTACAACACTCCTATTATTTCTCTTTTCTCCTAGTTAACCTGGTGTCAGTCTTCATACGCTATTCTACTATATTACAGGGCTAGCTTCTTCTAGAAGATGGATAAGTTAGCAAGAACAGTGAATCTACAGGAATGTAGATTCTCCTGTTTAGGCAGCTGTTTTGCTGCTATGACTAAAATGACCCAATCAGAACAATTATGGAGGAGGAAAAGTTTATTTGAGGGCTAACAGTTTCAGAGATCTCAAGCCATAGACAGCAGGCTCCATTCGTAGGGGTCAAGGTGAGGAAGAACATCATGGTGGAGGGAAGCGGCTCATGTCACCATCAGGAAGCAGAAAGAGAAGCTCCACTCTCCAGATACAAAATATATACTCCAATGAACCACTTCCTCCAGGCATACCCCACCTGCACCCAGCCACCACCAGTTAATCCCATCAGGAATTAATTCACTGATTAGGTTAAGGCTATAACCCAATCACTTCTCCTTCAAACCTTCTTACATTGTCTTACACATCTGTTTTTGGTGGGCACATCACACCCAAACTATAACATCTTCACTATAAAGTAGTTTCCTTGGCCAAAATCAACATTCTGTGGGATATTGAATTATTCTCTATGTTGTATTAGGACAGCGTGAGGTGTGCACATATGTGTAAATTAATATTAATCTATACTCTGTGGATAGCAGATATCATGTAAAGGATGCTCCTCAATAATTTACTCTTTTTTTTTCCCCTAGGGTTATTACAGGTCCCCCACCTTTATTGTGCATCAGAATCACCTGGACAGCATAGACAACCTATTGTAAGGTAATAATTTACTCTTTAGGATCCTTCAAACGCAGTTGAAGAATACCTGAAGGGCCTTATCCCACAGTTTACAATTCAGGAGGAAGCAATAGAGTATGCTTCATATATCACAGTCTGATTTGGAAATAGAGGGTTTATTAATTGATAAGATGAATAAAAATATGTTTTAGGAAAACTAATAATGTTCAATATGTACTGGCTGGAAAATATTTGCACTCTACTCTTGAATAATTAATTCACTAAAATTCCAGTAAGCTAATATATTTTTGAGTAGGACATCAGGTCCAGAATTGTACTTATTCCTTAGTTTCCCACTTCATAGAGAATTTTTTTCAATAATACTAGAAACAGTTTTTCTGCCCTAACAATACAGTTGTACTTTCTTATCTATGAGATATATGTTTTAAGAGCCACCCCAGTGCAGGCCAAAACCTTGAACAGTACCAAACTCTGTGTATACTGTTCTCCCCCACTATACACACCCAACTTTAATTCTCCTTTTCTTCCTAACTAAGAACTTATGCTCTATGGTCATAAATTTTGCAGTTTAAGATGCAATAGGAAAACTAATACACATTTGTTTTTCTGTGTTCAAAATTCTATGCTAGAATGTTCATTCTTAGCATAGATCATAGTAAACTCACCAGATACTGTTTTTTTCCTTATTAAGTCAAGAATTTTTTATTTATTGAAGCATATTATAACTATCTTTGGCATATGCATATCTCCAGCATTGCTACTCATTTGTTTAGGAACAACTATAAGTAAAATAAGAATTAGTTGAACATAAGTACTGTAATCTCAGCTGAAATGTTGCTAAGTGACTAGTGGGTGGTAGAGTATATACATCAGATACATTGAACAAAGGAGTAATTCACATCCAGGTGAGATAAAGTAGAATGGTGTGAGATTGCATCACCTAACTTGGAATGTTACATAATTTAAAAATGATGAATTATTTATTTCTGGATTTCCCACCTAATATTTTCAGATTACGGTTGACCGCATGTAACTGACAGTACAGAAAGCAAAACCATAGATAAGGAATGCTTACTAGGATTACTACATTCATTGCAGTTGGCTCAGGGTGAGTGATTAATGCAAGGCACTGTGGAGTACCTGAAGAGAAGAGTGAAAATATTGGAAGGTGGGGAATTCTCCAAGTGTGCAAGAACTCATTGTTTGCAGATTTCCATGCCTGGTCACTAATAATGATTTGTACTTGTTGCAGAATTAAGGGTGCTTTTTTGCTATTAAAAAAAACAGCAAATATATATGGCAATAACATTGTAGAACAAACAATTGGCTTCATCTCTCACTGATCATTGGTAGCAACCAATTCTCACCAAAAAGAACCTAATGACTCTGCATGGCTAAGTTAGCTTAGATCCATTCTAAAAAGATGACTTTGGGGCAAATGAGGTATTCAGTGGGGTCATAGATGGTAAGAGTGGTAGGTCTATGATGGGCAAGTTCAATTTCTTGGGTGTGGGAATTCCCTTTGTGGTTTCACCGTTATACAGGAAAAAGTTGGCCTATGTCAACTGCCGTCTTCTTGGATATTGGTGGCTCCTCACAAGTGACTTGAGATAGGTCTTCCGGCATTGCCAGTGGAACCATCTCTAAAATGCTGAGCCACTCACTCTAACCCCACACAACAGCCAAAGATGCCAAATGAAGCTGTATTCTGTTTTAGTCCTCCAGGTGCTGAAGCCATGCAATAATCAGAAGGACAGAGAGAGAAAACCTATCTCCCATCTCCACATTGACATTCTCATTGAGGTGCCCAAACAACATAGCTGAAGGAAATATGTTTTATCCTGTACTTTCAATACTTTCTTTAGTACGGATTCAAAAATTTCAGTTCATGAAATACTGAGAGTGGTAGTTATGTTTTCATCACTTTATTACTCTAGATATTCTTGCGTTAAAGACCTTCCTTCAGTCCCCAAACACCCAATATATATAAGTTCACAAAAATAGATACCAAGAGTTTCACTCAAATGCTATATTTATAGAAATGTTCAAAGTAACTGCAAAAAAGTTAATTTTCTCTACCAAAAATACTGTGAATACCATCTCTTAGTTATAGTTTGGGTCTGGAAAATACCTGAAAGGCTCCTATTTTGAAAACTTAGTCCCCAGTGTAGTAATGTTCAGAAGTGGGGATTTGGGGAAGCCATTAGATCCTGAGGGCTCTGATCTCATCAGTGGATGAATGAGGGATTCATAGCTGAATAGACTATGGGGAGGCGTTGAAATCTGCAGAAGGTAGAACTTAATTGGAGGTAGTAGGTTCTTGGAGGCATGGTATTGGGCATAGTATCTTTTTCCTGTTCCCTTTCTTTTTGTTTCCCAGATTCCATGAGGTAAGAAGCTTTCTTCCACCATACCCTTTTGCCATTATATTCTCTTACCTCACAGGCCCAATAAAGCTGGATGACCATGGACTGAAACTCTGAGCCAAAATATTATTTTTTCTCTTGAGTTTTGTTCTCAGGCATTTTGTCATGGAGATGAAGAGCTGACTAACATTGAGACATGAGTGTATACTCATGTTTAAGTTTGTGTATGGGGATAGGGATGCTGCTGTGTTGTGCACCAAATCAATATGTGTTTAGGATGAGTTATGTACTACCACAAAGCATATGGAGGTAAAAAACTGTATTTGGTAAAGATTAGTCATTATTCAGCCTGAGGTAATTTCTTTTGATACTTAAAATACTTTAGAATGCAATTATGCAAAGGCAGCATTGTATCTGCAGACCCTCTAATGGTAACTCATAGAGTGTTCATGTTCTAGACCATAGAAACGTCTAGCTGGGCCCGAGAGCAGTGTTTTAAATTAAAAAAAAAAAAAAAAAGTAAGTTAACATTTTGAACTCTAGAAATTTCACTTTAAAATTCCTGGATTTTTTGATACTTGAAAAATCATACTTTACTCTCTGGTCAGTATTTTATACTGTCCACTTCTCTACTTCATTCTCTACATATTTGTATTCTCTAGAGTTTCACTCAAATGCTATATTTATAGAAATGCTCAGACTAACTATATAAAAGTTGATTTTCTCTACCAAAAATACTGTAAATACCAACTCTTTGAGAGCATTTACCTTAATTTTAAAAATATCCAGTGGTTTCCAAAATGTCATTCATGGACCAGCATCTTGATAGCTGCAGAGAAAATAACTGGGGGAGTTTTCTGAACTTGAATTACCAGATACATGCTTTCAGAGATGTTGATTCTGTGGTCCTGGTTAGAGTCTATTCTACCTTGTTTGTCAATCTATGTTGCCATAGTGTCCTAAGAATTACTGGCTCCTCTTTTTCCTACTCTTTGGTGAGGGAGGACTAAGAAGACTACAGAAATTCATTGACTACTACAGTTTGACCGCTTTACTAGCCTAGGACTGCTGTTTGTGTTGATCACTTTCAATTGATCTGATAGAACAGTCCCCAGTGTGGGAGAAATCAAGATCCAAGGAAAGGTGGCGAAAGCCAAAATTACAAAAGCAAGATCTGGTCAGATGTCCTTATAGCATGTTTCCTTTATTTTATCCCAGTCTATTCCCAGATGAAAATGATCAGCTCTGTATTGCTAATCCTCTGAGTTCTCTAAGTTTTCAAAACCCTTTGCAGGAGTGGTAGAAGAGGAGGGTTATGAACATAGGCACTTGAGTATAATCTTTGGTTTGATATTTTCTACTTTTAACCTCTTTTATTTTTCTCTAATCTCCTATATCTGCAGATATTATTTCTGGTCCTTGCACAGTATCAAGAATATGACATTTCAATTGTGAGTCGAATCAACACTTCTTATCTAGACTTTGATACTGATCAAATATTTTCACTATTTTTGTCAATATTTTTCACTGGATAAAATTCATCATGTATTTTTTGATATATTAAATTATATTCAGAGGTGGTATATGGTGGGAAGAGAGGAAGAAATTAGGAGCTCCAGGTAGGAATTCACAATCTGTGGCTTCAGGAATAAACGTTAAGGTCAATATCCCTGTGGAGAAATCTCCTAACCTAATACCACCAGTCTTAAAAAAATTGAAGCACCAGAGTTATGGTTTGAATGTGTGCTCCTGAAAGCAAGTACTGGGAATTTAATACCTCACATGAGAGTGTGGGGATATGGAGCCTAATCAGACTCAATCCTCAGGAATGGGTTAATGTCAATTATAAAACGGGGTTGAGGATGGGACTTTGACCTCTGGTTGTCTCTTGTGCTACTCTCTTGTCCTTCTGCCTTCCATGATGAGAAATGACAGAGCAAGAAAGCCACAGCTAGATGTAGATTCCTCAATTTTAGACTTCTCAGCCTTCAGAATTGTAAGAAATAAGTGTACTTAGTTTATAAGTCACCCATTCTCTGGTATTCTATTAGAGCAACACTAAACAGACTAACGTAACCATGGGCTAAAAGACAGGAAAACAATGATATTCTGGTATGGTGTTAATTAAAAGGAAAATTGCTAAGTGAGACTGGGTAGCTACCAATTGCTGGAAGACAGATGCTAGGTATAAACTAATGGTAAATGAAATATTCTCCTGGACCCTAAAGAGTTCTTTTATCTGTATAAATATTTCAAAAATCAAATTTAAGATAATAGAAGAAACAATATGGCATAACTTTTGTGTACTTACTCAATGTTACCAATGCAATAGCAAAAAAAAAAAAAGTGGTTAAAAACATACAGGATTCAAGACATCCATGAAAAAGTCATTCTTATCTTCGGGACCTCTATTCTCTATTACTGACTTCTTCTCCCTCTCCTTTTCCTTCTCTTTCTTTCCTCATATCATTTATCTTTCTCTGTGCAAACCACCACCTCAAATTTAGTGGCTTATAACAATAGCCATTTATGCTGCTCATAATTCTGTGCATCAGCAATTTTAGCTGAGCAGAATAACAAGTAACAAGTTATTCTGCTCTCAGGTTGCTTCAGTTACCCCTCTGTGGTACATGGTAGTCAGCTAGGAGGCTCTGCTTCTAGGCTGCCTGTTAGCTGGAGTATTGGAGACAACTGAGCGAGTATCTTAATACACAGTGGGTTAGACTGCATCAGCTCATGTAGTGGGCGGAGAGGGTTCTGGGGCAGAGTAGGAACATGCCAGGCCTCTCAAGGAGGAGGCCCAGAACTGCTACAGCAGCATTTCATCCACTTTCTACTGGTTAAAGCAACTCACAGCCCAGATGTAAAGGATTAATAAATAGATTCTACCTTTTGATAGGAAGGCCTATAAAGTTACATTTCAAAGAGTTATAGATAAAAGCTGCAGTGAGGAATTATGGCAATTTTTATGATCTATCACCTCCCTCTTCAAACTTTCATGAGTTTCTTTGTCACTGGCAATCATTACAGCACTTTTTATAGATGCTGAGGAGTGAAAACAGGAACAAAACTACTATTCCTATATTGAAGTTGCCTATATAATCTATGAGGAAGAAAAGCATTCCCCTTATGTGAGATCTATAGGTGCAAACATCCCCAGCTAATTGTAGCCTAACACATATAAGCTAGAGAAATATGAATGACAGAAAAATTAATAGAAATAGAGATAATTTCAAATACATGTTATTTTATTTAGCTAGTTCAGTTTCTTGTTTGTTTCTGCTAGCAGATTAAGGTCTTGTGAGTGGTTTTAAAGACTTATTTAATCTTGCTTTACACAACTTATTGATTTTTAAACATTTTTTCTAATAATTTAAACATTTTAACAAGAAGGAAAATAATATAATTATTTCCGATATACCTACTAACTAAATTAAAAAATTATCAACTTTGCCATATTGCACACACACAATACATGTACATATGCAACACATATATGTAATATGTGTGTTATGTATTAAAATTACAAATAAAGAGAAATATATAACAATATCTACATCAAAAAATAAGAGAGATTCCAAATAAACAACCTCCCTTCATACCTAAAAAAAGCAGAAAAACAAGAAAAATTGAGCTCAGGGTTAGCAAGAGCAAGGAAATAATGAAGATCAGAGCAGAATAAATGAACTAGATATTAGAAAGTTAATAAACCACATGTGCTTTTTTTAGAGCATAAAGTTGAAAACCCTTAACCTACATTAAGAGAAAGAAAAAAGAAGACTCAAATAAACAAGATCAGAAATGAAAGTGACATTACAACTGATACCACAGAAATACTGGGATCATTCAAAACTGCTGTGCAAAATTACACACCAAACAACTGAATGATCTGGATGAAATGGATACAGTTCTAGATACATCAATCCTCCCAAGACTGAATCATGAAGAATGGAAAATCTAAACTTATCAGTGAGGAAAAAATAGATTAAATCAGTAATAAACAAGTTACTCATCAACAAAAGCCCAGGACCAGATGGTTCTACTGATGAATTCTACCAAATATATGAAAAGGGACTAATGTAAATTCTTTTTAAACTCTTTCAAAATATTTAAAATGAGGAAATCCTTCCCAAGTCATTTCACAAGGCCAGAATTATTCTGAAACCAAAATTAGACAAGAATGCTATAAGGAAAACAAACAAAAAAACCAACAAACAAAAAACCCCAACAAACTTATAGGCCAGATATTGACAATGACTATAATAGATGCAGAAATTCTCAAGTCCTCAACAAATATTGGCAAACCAAATTCAACATCACAAAAGGAACATTCTTTGTGATCAAATAGAACTTATTCAGTGACTGAAAGATAGTTCAATATGCACAAATCTATAAATGTGAAACAGCCTCTTAGTGGAATGAAGGACAAAAACCATATGATTGTCACAATAGATGCATAAAAATTTGACAAAATTCAATATCATTTCTTGATAAAAAATGCTCAATGAATTAGGTATTGAAGGAAAGCATTTTACACAATTCAGTTCCCATATGATAAATCCATAGCTAACATCATACTTGATGTTGATAAGTTTAAAACTTTTTCTTTAAAATAAAAAAACCCAGATAAGCAGGCCAACTCTTGCTACTTCTATTCAACATAGAAGGAGAAGTTCTAGCCAGAGAAATTAGGCAAGAGAGAAAGAAAGTTATCCAACTGGAAAGACTAAATATTAAATTGTCCCTGTTTGCAGATAACATTATCTTATATACAGAAAATGTTAAAGACTCCACCAATAAAAAAAAAATGGGGGACTGTGGCTGTAGCTCAGTGGCAGAGCACTTGCCTTGCATGGGTGAGGCTCTGGGTTCAATCCTCAGCACCACATAAAAAGTAAATAAATAAAGTTATTAAAAGTTAAAAAAATAGAACTAATGAACCTTGTTTTGCAGAATATAAAATCAACATACAAAATTGGTAGCACTTATTTATGTTAATAATGAATTATTAAAAAATAAATCAAGAAAACATTTCCATTTACATGAACTACAAAAATAAATACTTAACCAAGGGAGAAAAAAACCCGTAGACATGGAAAACTATAAAACATTGATAAGATAATAGAAAAGAACAGAAATAAATAGAAAAAATATTCCATGCTAGTGGATTGGAAGAATTGATATTGTTAAAATATCCACACTTAAAGCAATCTACAAAATCAATGCAATTCCTACCAAAATTCAATAGTAATGTTTTGTATATAGAAAACAAGAACACTAAAATATGTAGTTAACCATAAAAGTCCCTACGTAGACAAATATATCTTGAACAAAAATACCCCAAAAACAAAGTGTAATGCATCACTGACTTCAAAATATACTACAAAGTTATAATAAGTTCATGTATTCCACTGCTTTTTAAAATAGTGCCAAGAACATACAATGGGGAAATGTCAGTCTCTTCGGTAGAGTTTTGGAACAGCTGTATATCTGCATGCAAAATAATGAACTCAGATTCCATGTCACACAATATATAAAATCAACTTAAAATTAATTAAAGCTTAAACATAAGACCTGAAACTGTAAAACTACTAGAAGAAAATTGGATAAAACTCTATGACATCAATCAGAGCAAAGGTTCTTTTTAGCCATGAACCCAAAAGCACAAGTAACAAAAGCAAAACTAGATTAGTGAAATTACATCAATTATAAAGCTTCTGCACAACTGAGGAAATGATCATTGCCATGAAAATTAAACTTATGGAATGGAAACATTTTTAAACCATACATCTTATAAGGGTTTACTCTTCAAAATACATAATGATCTCTAGTAACCCAATAGTAAGAAAGCAAATAACCTGATTTAAAGTGGGCAAAAAATCTGAACAGATATTACTCAAAAGAAGACATACAAATGGCCAACAGGTATATGAAAAATGCATCAGAGAATTTTAAATTAAAACCACGGAGAATTTTAAATTGAAACCACAGGGACATATCACCTTACACCTGTTAGGATGGCTATTATCAAAAAGATGAAAGGTAACAGGTACTGGTGAGAAAGTAGAGAAAAGCAATCCTTGCATACTGTTGATTAGAATTTAGATTGGTCCAGTTATATGGAGAACAGTGTGAAAGTTCTTCAAAAAGTTAAAAATAGGATATGGTATATTCAAATGATCTGTCTGTCATCATATAATGCATAACATCATTTTGGTCAATTATAGTTTGCATATATGAGAATGCTCTCCTGAGATTATATTGTAACTAAAAAATTCCTGTAACTCTGTGATAGTGACACCATTCTAACAGTATGGTACAATGCTCTACTTATGTGTTTGTGGTGGTAATTGCTAGTCACAAACGCAGAGCACATTCAGTTGTGATTATTACATAATACTTGACAGTAATAATAAATATCTTTAATTTATGTTTGTATATACTATGTCATACTTTTTATTATTATTTTACAGTGTGCTTCTTGTACTTACAAAAAAAGTAATGTAAAACAATATGCTGTGTTATAGTACTGGCTACGTGTGAAGTAACTTTTGTGTTTGTATAGGTATACTCTATTATGTTGGCACAATGATGAAATCATTACCTTAAAAACACATTTCTCAGAACATGTCATCATCAATAAGCAACATATGACTATACTGGGTATTTATCCAAAGGAAATGAAATTGTTATGTCAAAAAGATAGATGCACTCCCACGTTTTGTACAGCCTTATTCATAGTAGCCAAGATATGGAATCAACCTAAGTGTCCATCAACAGATAAATGATACAGAAAAGTGGTATATATACACAAAGAAATATGCTCAAGAAAGAAGGAAATCTTGTCATTTGCAAAAACATGGTAGAAGATATTATGTTAAATGAAATAAGTTAGGCACAGAAATATAAATACACATGATCTTAGTTTTGTGAGGAATTTAAAAAGTTGAACTTGTAGAAGTAGAGAATATAATGGTGGTTATTATGGGTGTTAAGGATGGAGGTAGGGAGATAATCCTCAAAGTATCAGGAAGAGCAAATTCAAAGGATCTGTGGTGGAACATAGACACTATAGCTAATAACTATGTATTGTATTCTTAAACATTGCTAACAGAGTAGAATTTTCATCACAAAAATGATATGTGATATAATGCATATGTTAATTAGTTTGATTCAGACATTGCAGGGCAATAGTTGTAATTAGTGACTATCTAGAAAAATCAGGACATATGCTATCTCAATATTAAATCCCTTTTAATAGACCATCAAGCCCATCATTTTTTTATCTTATTGGTTTATCATTTCATTTATGTAATTTCCCTATGTTTCATATAGTCTTTCATCTGGAAGTAAGATTTAAAGATATGATTGTATTCAGATAAAACTTTTTTTTCAATAAGTCACTTGTATAGTGATGCCAATAAGATGGCTGACTGAGAAGCTCTAGTCCCCCATTTTCTCATGGATAAATTAAATAAACTACAGAATTACTGAAACATCTTTATAGGTTCTCTGGAATCATGTCAAAAATTTGCAACAATAAAACAAATCCAATTGAGAAAAAGCCCCATTAAAAATGATAGGAGATTTCATATATATTTTTTCTTTTGCCCTCACCTTTTACATCCCTGCATTGCTGAAAGGAGGTGATTGTTGAAAAAAGCAGGGTAGAAGTTGTTTATAGTACTCTGTCCTTTGACAACCTGTGGGAGCAAGTGTTATTTTTTGCCATGTAACTTGGAGGTGAGACATGTAAAAGAGCATAGTTTGGATCCCAAGCTGGCAGAAGCCACTGCAGACAGACACAGATACTATGGTGTGAGAAAGTTAGAGGTCTCACACTTAACAGCTTTCAAAACTTACTACCAACTGTTAGCAATCAAAATAGTGTGGTACTGACACAAAGATAGACATATAGAACAACAGAAAAGAAGAGTGAGTTCAGAAATAAACAAATCTTTGCATATATGGTCGAATGATTCTTAACAAGGGTGCTAGGGTCATTTAATGGGCAAAAGATAGTTTTAATTTTATTTACTTATTTTATTTGTTCTAATTAGTTATACATTTGTTTGAGTCAGATATTTCACTGCTGTGACTAAAAGATCTGACTAGAACAATTTTAAAGAAGGAAAAGTTTATTGGAAGGCTCATGGTTTAAGAGGTCTTAGTCCATAAAAGGCTGGCTCCATTCCTTGGGGCTTGAGGTAAGGCTAAACATGGTTGCCCAACAATATTAATTATATAAGACCACTGAAATTTTCAATTAAAAGGTGTGAAATTATGTATTTTATATAATGTTTGTTTTATCAAAAAATAAGTCACTGATGATGCTGATCTACTTTATGTTGCATAATGTGAGTTTTTTTAAGTCAGTTTTCATCACTGTGACCAAAATATACAACAAGGATTACTTAGGGGAGGAAAATTATATTTTGGCACCCAGTTTCAAGTTTTAGTTCATGGTGGATCCAAGGTGAGGTAGGACATCCTGGAAGAAGGGTATGGCCAACTGAGAAGCTCTAGTCCCCCTGGTTAGAGGGAGACACCTCTAACCTGGGTGTCGGGGGGAGCTCCCACTGCACCCAGGGTAGAGGGGACTCTCCCCTCTAGGTCAAGTTCTGCAGGGAAGAACAGCCCTTCCAGGGCACAGTCCCAGTGACCTACCTCCTCTAGCCATGTTCCACCTGCCTACAGTTACCATCCACTCATCCCATTCAAACTAGGACTGTTTAGGTGACAGCTCTCATATTCTAATCATTCACCTCTGAGTATTCCGTACTAACACAGAAGCTTTGGGGAACACCTCATATCCAAACCAGAATAATGACTAGCTAACATATTATTTGTGATGGTGCCAGTGATTTATTTCCTTTGTAAAGTAATCTTTTCTGCACCCAATTCTTCATACAAAATATGCTGACACATTGATTTTTCCCTTCATAATTAGGAAATAACTATGTGGCAGTATATTTTTTAGCACTATTAACTTTTCACCTAAAAATTTTAGCATTCACTACTGATCCTTTCCTGAATTAAAGATTTATTAGAAACTATTAAATGGTGGTGTTTCCCCCCTCTGTTAGTCGATCTATAATTATTAGCTGACTGTCTTTTATAACAAAAGAGCTTTCCTTCATCAATTAAGGCTATTTGGTGTCATTTTATGGTCAGTAAAACAAAAGTACAGATGCTCAATTGTTTCTCATTATTTCATCAATTTTCAAGGAAGAAGATGATACAATTGTTATCTATAATGGAAGCAGTTTCTGTGTGTGCATGTGTGTGTGTTGTAGATGAAAATTACATGATGCAATACATCACATTTATTAGTTATTTTGTGTTGTGGTTTGTATCCTAAGTATCCCTCCAGGGCCATATGCTAAAACCCTAGTTGGCAGCCTATGGTACCACTGGGAGGTGATTGAACATTTAGGAGGTGGGGATTAGTGGAAGGAAGGTCATTGAGGGGTGTTTGCTTGAAGGGAATATTGGGACCCTGTTTCCTCTTTCTCTTTTTGCTTTCGGGCTGCCCTGAGGTAATCAGCTTTGTTCCTCTTTGTGCTCCCCACCATGATATATTGCCTTGCCATAGACCCAAACAACATGGCCAAGTGACCATGGACTGAAACTTCTGGAACTATTAAGGAAACCTCTCTTCCTTTTACATTGATTTTATCAAGTATTTTGACACAGAGACAGAAATCTAACACATTCGTGGTTCAGATTTTTTCAAGTTTGACCAGTCGAATCTCTTTCAACTGTTTCCTGGTTTCTTTTGACAAAACTACATTGATCTTGGAATGCCTTTTTGATTTCTTGAACAAAAAACATGTTCCAACATCCTGTATTAACTCTATGAGTAAATGGCTATTATTTATTCTATAGCCATTTTTAGGAAGAAATACTGTCTCTTTTAGTGGAGAACGGTATTTAGAAAACATATTTTGGGTAGAGTAGGTGCTCAGTACTACTTGGATATTATTGTTTTTATGCCCTTTCATGCACACATCATTTTAAAAAATCATATATAAAATTTCAACTTAAAAAATTGACAGAAGTTTTACTTAACTTTTTGAACATTATATTATTACCTCTTTCCCCTTACAATCAAATCTGGACACATAATAATTTCAAATGGTTATGTATCTGCAGTAGTACGGTTGGTATTCACAAAATGATTTAAAATAATAAAATAACTATTACCACTGAGGAAACATTTCTGAATGAGGTTTAGGATTTTTTTGTGTGTGTGCATTTTGCCTTAGAATATGTCTCATTATGGGTGCTTGATCAGTGTTGTCTTCTAATGCCGTCAAAGTAATTATTTGTTCTATGTTGCTAATTTACATATAATTGTTTTTGTGTGTTTCATATGGCTTTCATTTTAGGATGTAAAGCTTTAGTTTCCCATAATTTATTTTCAGTCATTGTTTTAGATTTACATTGCTCAAAAGTCAAAATGATAATAAGCTCCGAGAATTTGAGTTTCTACATTTGTCACCTCATCCCATGTCTCTTTGCCACCACTAAGTAAATTTTTGTATTAATTTTTGGTTACTCCTTTTCATGATTCTTTTTATAACCATATGGGTGTATAAAATATATATGGTAATCTGATTTCTCTTGTTTCTCACACAAATTTTAACATACTATATACAGTGTTCTGTAGTTTTTTCAAAAATTTTTTCTAGCAATTACTTCATTAAATATATATTAATTTAATATGCAAGCACATTATCTTATTCAACCCTTCCTTCATTGGGAGTCATTTTGTATTGTTTTCTGGGCTTTTACTATTACAAATACTGCACATACCAGTAACTTCCTGAATGCTATTTTGAACTTGCACATATATGTTTACAAAATAAATTACTATAGGTAGGATGGTTAGTTCAAAACACTTGTGATTTCCTCCAAATAGTCATTATAGTGCAGTGGAAATTGCACAGGTTTTGGAATCACATCACCTCAGGTGTGAATCTATCACTTTTTGGATAAACTATGCAAACATGACATTAACAATACTTATCTTATAGGTTTTTTGTTAAGATTGAAAGAAATAATGTAGATCTAAAAAATTTAGTATCTTGTTTCACATTGAAGATGCTCCACAAAGATGATGATGATGATGATGATGATGATGATGATGATTTTGCAGTTAATCTAGCCAATCAAATCTGAATGAAAACAGTTACAAAATATTTTAAAATTCTAGGGTTTTTGCTTTGGATTCTGCTGTGACATCATTTCTTAACCTTCACTGTCTTAGTTTAGCCATGGACTATTCTTACTTTTCCCCTAGAAAAGTTCAGCCTCTGCCATGCTAACTCAGCATGCCTATTGCTGAATGAACACATGCCTATGAACTATAGAACATCATTTCTCTCTGTCTCAGAGTCAACCACTGATTTTCAATAACATGGTTTGCTGGGTAACCCAGGGAAAGAAAAGCTCATCAGTCTACTGACATCCTCCGCTACATCTCTTTTTAGGAATCCAGAATTGAAATCCATGTGATTGATTTCTACCTTGAAATACCTCACCATTTTGAATTCTAAAGATTTTCTGAGCTTTGGTTGATCAAAGCTCTCGGTCTTCCTACTTCTAATTCTCAGGACAATTTTAATAAATGCTGATTTGGTCCTCATAGCCTGAGTTTGAAAAAAATACAAGAGATTTTTAAGATGTTTGGATCATATTCACTTTTCAAGACTTGAGCATAGAAGTATGATTCTCCACCAAACATCAAATCAGTATTTTTTAAATAGTTAGTGTTTCTATTTGTTGAAATAATTAGCATTTCAAATTTGAGAAACTAATCACCATTGCCATATTCCAGGGATTTATAAGACTCAATAGAGTTGGATCCCTGGCTCTTAAGAATCTATTTTGTATTTAAACCATAAATATTTAATGCTTTAAAAAAATGAATGGAGAATATCTTAAAGAAAAGTGTTTTCTTTCTCTGGGCATATATTTATACTTCTGACTAAGTTTTATTTTGTCTGTGAATAGGGGTTTTTAATTCTTGTTAACAAGAATCAACTCTTATAAGGGGCTGCTCATGTTCTGAGGGACAGAACATCTGTCTAGGGTAGGTGTGTCGATCCTGCCTATCTTATAAATTTACAAACTTGATTAACATTGAATGAACTTTGGGTATAGATGATGGGAAGCTCAGAAAATATCAGGTGACAGGAAAATCCATAACTGACTTCTCATTTGGCAACTGTTCTGGAATTCTAATTTCTCCTAGATTGGATATGAAAACCTAAACTCTACTTTGGTCTTCAGTAATGTTTATTTTGTAGTTAAGAGTCAGGGGACAAACCAGGAGGATTAAATATGTTCAAACCATATGAGAAGCAGAAACCATTTTCTCCTGGTTCATTTTTAAAAGTGGATAAAGTTGCATTAAGAGTGATTTATATTCTGTCAGTTTTATTTGAGAGTAACAATATTCAACATTTCAACCCATTTTTCTAACATTTCTGAACATAAATATGCTTTCCCCCCTCTCTTTAACATAATAAACTAATCTCCTTTGGTTTAAAATCTTACAAAGATACCAAAGATATCCAGTGGAATCTTAGACTAGGTTAAATAAAAGAAAGAATCATTCCTTAAGTGGGATTACGTACAGCATCGTATCTGAATATATTATTTTACCTTTACAAATTTTACTTCATACTTTTGATATGCCACATTAATTTCCCTACTATCTAGAAAGACTTGAATAGCAAAAGGAGATTTCAAAAGAAATATACAATCCAGGAGACAACAGGTAGTACTAGAGACATTTCTCCATTGCAAATCACCTCTTTTCAAGCAATTCTCAGCCCCTAGATTCTTGCAGTCCTCACAGAAACAAATGGAGCTTCAAAAGAGAAAGAATATGACCACGTTCCATATATTTTCCTCAAGTCATAAGGATAGCAGCAACTCCTGATTCCACTCTTGGAATGAGGATGATCCCCGCATACTTCACACAGCCCCATCTTAAGAATGCCAACGTACTAGGGATCCACATGCTGAAAGCAGTTGACTAATCACAGTGAGTGGGCCACAGTGGGACTTAAGACAGGCTGAGCAATTCCTGACTTCTCCATGCAAGTGTGTCAGCATATTTTGTATGAAAAATTGGGTGCAGACAGGTTTTTCCTAACACTCTATACATAAGGGTGAGGAACCATCAACAGAGGGAAGGAAAAGGACTTTGACTTCAAAATTAATTTTCTTCAAGGTTAGTGATGTGGTCTTTTTTTTATGGCAAGGAAACATTTTTTTAAAATTTTTTTTAGATATACATGGCAGTAAAGTGTGTTTTGACATACTATACATACATGGAGTATAACTAATTCTAATGAGGATTCCATTCTTATGGTTGAACACGATGTGGAGTTACACTGGTCATGTGTTCATATATAAATATAGGAAAATTATGTTCCATTCATTCTACTGTCTTTCCTATTCCCATTCTCCATCCCTTCCCTTCATTACCCTTTGATAATCCAGTAAATTTCTAGTCTCCTCCCCACTATGTGTCAGCATCTGCATATCAGACAGAACATTTGGTCTTGGTTTTCTTTGGATTGGCTTATTTCGCTTAGGATGATAGTCTCCAGTTCCATTCATTTATAGGAAAATGCCACAATTTCATTTTTCTTTATGGCTGACTAATATTTTATTGTGTATTTGTACCACATTTTCTTCTTTTTTCTTTTTTTTAAAGAGAGAGAGAGAGAATTTTTTAATATTTACTTTTTAGTTTTTGGCGGACACAACATCTCTGTTTGTATGTGATGCTGAGGATCGAACCCAGGCCGCATGTATGACAGGTGAGCGCGCTACTGCTTGAGCCACATCCCCAGTCCTGCACCACATTTTCTTTATCCATTTATCTATTGAGGGGCATCTAGTTTGGTTGGTTCCATAGCTTAGCTATTGTGAATTGAGTTGCTATAAACATTGGCATAGCTGCATCACTGTAGCATGCTGATTTTAAGTCCTTTGGGTATATGCTGAGAAGTGTGATAATTGGGTCAAATGATGACTCCCTTCCAAGTTTTCTGAAGAATCTCCATACTGCTTTCTATAGTGATTGCACTAATTTGCAGTCCTACCAGCAATATATGAGTGTTCCTTTTCCTCATGATGTGGTTATTTTTGCTTAATCCTGTATGCAGTTTCCTCCTGATTCACCACTATGGGTACTTTAAATCAGGTAAAGAGGAGAAAAGAGCAAAAGTAATATGAACAGTGTATATAGGGATATATCACATTAAAAAAAACCTATGGTAATAAGAGAGAGAAACATGGAGATCCTTAGCTCAAGTGCATGGATAGCAGGGAGTGATGACAGTAATCTATGAAGGTTGAGGACTTTTGGGCAATGGTCACTCCTTCATCTTGCACTGGCCTCGCTGTTGCCCTTTCCCTTGCATTAGGCCTTCTGCTCCTCATGCCTATGATGTCCCCATACCTGAACAGCAGCATGCTTTCCTGAGGTTGGAAGGTTAGACGTTCAAGTCCTGACTGTTACTCATTCTGAATGTATAACATTAGGGGAATTTTGTCATTGCTCTGAGAAACAATACTGCATGCTTAAATATTGGCTTGTTGTGACACTCGAATTGTATTCCTCACTAATAATTGTTTTCCAATGTCTTTTCAAGTATTTTTTTTTCTTTTGCACCTATTTCCCTTAGTTGAAATAGATCAAAATATATTTGGAATTTATTATAAACAGCTTGCTACATTAAAATTGGTATACAAATGATAGATGTGTATATAAACTTATATAACTATAAAATATATGTAAACATATGTATACATTTATATAAATATAAAATGTTAATAAACACATAAATAATATAAAGCAATGAAAACTAACATGGAATGTTTTAGTCCATATGTGCTTTATTTGTTTTCTGTGATTTTATCAATTTGTATATTTTTGGCTTTCAAACAAATAAAAATTTTCCTATCAAACATTTTTGGCTTGTTTTTATTCCCTTAAAGAGTCAATAAAGTTATGTCTTTCAGCCTTTGGTTTGGAATTCCTCTTCTGTTACTACATTGTTTGGGTTCACGCCAAACAAACAAACAAACAAAAACTATAAAACAACTATTGACCTTGCTCAAAATTGCTACAATAAGGGGTTTGGTTTCTCTTCCTTGAATAGGTATGCTGCCCTGAACTGATGAGATGCCCTGGAAAACTTAACGGCTACCTCTGTAAAACTGTCAGGAGTGAGATCTGAGAGAGTTTAAGTACCAGAAATGTGAACATACTGATATGCACAGTATCCTGAATGCTGATGAGAACTTGCCTCCTAAATGTCCAGAGCATTGGGACTGATATGTAGAAATAATGTATACATTTATATCAGTGAACAGGAGATACCGCCCCTTGGATCTAAAACAGCATCCATTCACATTGGCTAGAATGATAAGGGAGAACTATTAAATTGGCCCTGAGGAAAGGGTAAGCAGGAGCTGTTAGTGTTGATGTTTGACAGCAGATCTCTGTGTTCATGAACCTTAGAGTCTTTGTATTCTACTCACTGCATTTGACATTCCATTTTCCTCCTGAGAAAATTATTCCCATTTACCAACTCTTACATGGTAACATAAATAGGGATTGGGCTGGTTCCCTTAAGACTTGGGGAAAATGTGAGGTATCTTGTGTATGGCAATCATTGCTTTCATTACCTTCCCCCAACATCTGGTTTCCTCTTGCTTAGATAGAGAACCTGATTTTCAGTTGAGCTCATTACAGGTCAGACTAGAAGACTCAATTCCCAACCTTCCTTTCCATTTAAAAGTAACAAAGGAATAAATCTTTACCAGGAAGATGTAAATGGAAATGGGTAGTATTTTTGGAAAAGTTATTTGAAAAGAGGTGTCTCAGCTGAGAGAGGAACTACTTGTGCGCTTCTATCTCATTCCTTCTTCTTCAGGTGTCATTGTAGTTCATGCCCAGCACAAGGTGACCTTGAAAAATAAGTCATTGCTTAAAGATGATAGAAGAGACAAGGAGGATCCTAAATTTGGGATAATGCCAAAGAGCACCCTACCAGCTCAGAGCTGCTAGCTATCTCGAAATTTTCTCCATGCAGCAAACAAATACATTTCTCTCTAAGCCATGAACTGGTTATTCTTCTGTTTACTACATGAAGGCAAATTTTAAATATAAGCAATATCTATAACTTTTTTGTGCAGGTCCACATTGCAGTCTTAGAAAAGACAGATATTCAATAATACTGATTATGTCTTTCTTGAAAGTTTTGATACTGTATTCATCATATGTTTTTACATTAATTTTGAGTCAAAATATTATATGGGGATTACTGGGAAAATAAATTACAAATCTTTCCCCTATTCTTAAATACAACTAAAATCCTTGGACATATGTTCTATATATATACTGTGAGAAGTAGAAAATAGGCTAGGGACCTCAGGAACACAGAAATGATACAATGCTGAGTTCTTTGGATTTTCCCTCTCCATTATCCAGACACCACAGAAAAGTTGTGGCCCTATGAACCATAAATGTAAACATACTGATATGCACAGTACCTGAATGCCAGCAAAGATGAAGCTGGAACTGATGGGGACTCTTGGAAAGTGGTGACAAGATGACTGATACACTAACAGAGACTGTGTCAGAGCAGGCCAATTATGAATCCAGGATCTTTAAAATAATATTTATTTACAGATGGGGATGTGGCCTGACATTCATCAAGCCCTGGGTTGAACCCCAATCCCAGGGAATACCCACTAAAAACAAGACAAAACAAAAAAACACAAACTTTAAAAAAAAACAGTTTTAGGTTCACAACAAAGTTTACCAGAATGTACAGAGATTTTTCCATCTATCTCCTACTTCCTCTCCATCCCTCATTATCAACATCCTCTCTCATGATCACCCCTTTTCATTAGAGTGGTACATTGGTTACAATGTCTGAACCTAAAGTCTATAGTTTCCAATAGAGTTTTCACTCTTGTTGGTGTATATTCTATGGGTTGTGACACTGTCTCCATCATTTTACCTTTTCTACAGTGTCACAGGTGAGCACATACAATATATAACCTTACCAGTTTATCTTTTTTTTTTTTTCACTTTCTCACACATTTAAGTTTTCTCCATGTCTTTTGATGGCTTCATAACTAATTCTTCTCTGTCTTTGAATACATGTGAATTTTCAGTGTCTGGATGTAGTGTAGTTTATACACTCACCTACTAATCAACATCATCCTAGCTTCTTTTGGCAATTACGAATAAAACTTCTATGAACATTGGTATGCAGGTATTTGTGTGGACATTAGTTTTCATCTCATTTGAGTAAATACCAGGGAGCAGAGTTGCTGGAGCATGCAGTAGGATTATGTTTAGCTTTGTAAGAATCTGCCAAACTATCTTCCAAAGTGCTTGTGTCAGCTTGCATTCCCACCAGGACTGGATGAGACTTTTTTACTGTTCCATGTTCTCACCAGCATTTGTTATCATCAGTGTTCTGGAGTCTTGGTCACATGTAGTGGTATCTCATCATTTGTATCTAAATTTGTAATTTTCTCTTGTGTCATATGATACTGAGTATCTTTCAAAATGCTTCTCTGATATCTCTGTATCTTCTTTGGTGAGGTATCATTTTAAGACGTTTGACCATTATTTTATAGTTTTTTGTTGTTGTTGAGTTTTAAGAATTCTTTGTATATTTTAGATTACAGTAATTTATCATTTGTCTCATGCAAATATTTTTTTACCCAATCTGTGCCTGTCTTCTCATTCTCTTGACAGTGTCCTCCACAGACTCAAATTTTCAATGTTAATGAAGTTTAGCTTATAAATTCTTTCTTTAACGCATCATTCCTTTGGTGTTGTATATAAAATGTCATCACTGTACACAGAATCATTTAGGTTTTCTCCTATTTTTTCTAAAAATTTATAATTTTCTATTTAAATTTTGGTTTTCTGATGTCTATATTAGTATGAGGACTGTACATTCTATGTCTACATTCTTCTTTCTTTCTTTCTTTTCCTTCCTTTTTTTTCTTTTACATGTGAATGTCTAGTTGTTCCATCACAATCACCACCTTCTTTTGCAAAGACTATCTTTTCTCCATTGTATGGCCTTTCCTCCTTTCTAAAAGACCAGTTGACTATATTTATGTTAATCTGTTTATGGGCTCACTCCTCTGTTCCATTGGTTTGTTGCTTTTTTATTCTATTCTTTTTTTCAATGCCACATTGTATTCATTACTAGAACATTAGAATAAATTTTTTGGTTAATTCTTTTCAATTTTCTTTACATAAACAATTGTCATCTGTTAACAAATGCAGTTTTATCTCTGTTATCAATCTGTAAAATTTTTATTTCACTTTCTTGTCTTGTTGCATTAACAAGAATAAGAGAGGGATGCTGAAAATGAATAATGAGAGACAACATCATGGTCATGTTTCTAATTTTAGTGGAAAAGCTTCTAGTTTTTCACAATTAAGTTTGACATTGGCTATGGGATCTGTGTGAATATTCTTTATCAAGCTGAAGAAGTTTTCTGTGTTCCTAGTTTGCTGACTGTCATTATCATGAATAGGGTTTAGATTTTTATCAAATGCCTGTTCAGTATCAATTGGTATAATCACATGATCTTTTTTTACTTTAGGTTGTTGATATGATGGATTCCATTAATTGATTTCTGAATGTTCAACTATCATTGCATACCTGGGACAAATCCCACTTGGTGTGTTATAAATTTTTTTTACACAATTTGATAATATTTTGATAAAGAAATTACATTTATGTTCATGAAAAATATTGGTTGTTAGTTTTCTTTTGTGTAATATTTTTGTTTGATTTTTGTACCAAAATAATGGTGGCCTCACAGAGTGATACAGGATGCATTCCCTCTTTCTATCATCCTAATGAAATTGTAGAAATTTGATGTAATTTCTTCATTCAGAGTTTGGCAGAATTTATCAGTGAATCCATCTGTGTATATTGCTTTCTGTTTTGCAAGGTCATTAATTATTTATTCAATTTTCATTTATAGAAATATATCTAGTGGAATTGTTTATTCTTTTTTTGTGAATTTTGGAAGATTTTGTCTTTTAAGGGATGAGTTTAGTAAATCTAGATTATCAACTTTTGGGGGAATATAATTGCTCATTTATTTTATTTTTAAGCTTTGTAGTGATGTCCTCACTTTCATTTCTCAATTAGTAATTTGTCCTTTCTCTCTTTTTCTCTTTTTCTTAGTTTATCTCACTAGAGATTTGTTGATTTTATTTATCTTTTCATAGAAACAGCTTTTAGTTTTGTTGATTCTTAATTTTTTCTTTTCTCTTTTATTGATTACTGTTTCAATTTTATTTTTTAGTGCTTGCTTTGCATTGAATTTATTCTTCATTTCCTACTTAGAGTAAAAGCTTAGATGATTAATTTTTAAATCTTTCTTTATTTAAATACATGCACTCAATGCTGCAAATTTCCATCTAATCACTAAATTCCATAAATTTTCATAAACTATACTTTCATTTATTTCAAAATATTTTAAATTTCTTTTGAGACTTTTTTCTTTGATCGATGTGTTATTTAGATGTGTGTTATTTAATATACATTTATTTGGGGAGTTTTCCAGCTGTTTTTCTGTGATTGACTTCTAATTTAATTCTGTTGTGGTATAAGAGTAGATATTGCTTGTTTTCTAGTATTTTAAATTTGTTAAGGTATATTTTATGGCCCATAATATAGTTTAAGTTAGAAATGTTTTATGTGTGCTTAAAAGAATGTACATTCTGCTGCCATTACATAAAGTTATTTGTGTATATCAACTATATCCAATTGATTAATGATACTCTTGATTTCACCTATGTTCTTATTGGTTTTCTGCCTGCTGTATCTGTCCACTTCTGATAGTACATTGTTGAATCAGAAAATACAACACTATTTGATGTGATTATAAATGTTTAGTATAAGTAGAAACATTTAAGATAGTTATTTTATAAATAATGGAAGGTAGGATTAAGGGAATAAATATACTACTAAAAGCAATAAAATGACATCAATATGCTGCAATAAATTATGTCTAACATAATAAAATACATAGAGCTACAATTTTAAGAAAAGCTATTCAAAAAGATGTGCTAAACATTTTACAGAAAAATCCAAATGGAATTTGAAAAAAAAATTAAGGTAACCAAGAGGAAAACAGAAAAAAAACCAGAAATTTAGAAAGGCCAAAAAAATACCCATAAAATAAAATAACTCACTGAGTGCTAATATATTTATAACTACATTAAATATAGATGGTATAAATATAACAATTATAAGATAGAGATTGGCCTAGTGGATTTAAAAATGTGACCCAACATTATGCACTCTGCCAGAAATGTACTCAAATGTAATGACATGGAGATTGAAGAAAAGGAAAGGAGAAATGGTTTTATTAACATTAGACAAATTAGACTTCAGAGGGAAGAAAATGAACAGAGACAGACATCATTTGATAAAAGGGCTAACCTTCCCAGAAGACACAGAAATCTTAAATGTGTATACATCAAAGGTTAGAACAGCAAAATATGTCAAGTACAAACTGGTAAAACTGAAAGAAAAAGCAGTTATACTAGGAGAAAACCCTCTCTTAGTAATTAATAGAACTATTAGACCAAAAATCAATAGGAATTTAGAAAAAAATTACCATCAAATAGCAGGATCATATCCACCTTCACAAAACCATCCATCCAACAATAGAAGAATATTCATTCTTTTCAAGTGTTCATAAAATGTATACTAAGATAAACCACATCCTGGGCCATAAGTCTAACTTCAACAAACTTAAGGAAAAACAAACTCATACTGTATATGCTGTTCAATTACAATGGAATTAGAGTAAAAATCAATAATAGAAAGACAAAAGAAAACTTTCTAAATCTTTGGAAAGTAAACAGGCACTCCTAGATAATCTATGGATCAAAAAAGAGTCTGAAGATAAATTAAAACATGGATTGAACTAACTGAAAATAAAGATGCGGCATATCAAAAATTTGTAAGACAGAATTAAGTCAATGCTGAGAGGGACATCATAGCACTAACAAGCAGTACCTGGAAAAAACACTTAATGTAATATGTAAGGTCCTAACTTAAGAATTCAGAAAATGAAGAGCAAAATAAACAACAAAAGGCAAGGAAATAGAAAGAAACAATAGTGGCAAAAGCAGACATAAATGAAATAGAAAATATAAGCAAACAAAATACAATAAAACAAAGAATTTACTGAAGATATTGATAAAAGTAGCAAAGTCTAACAAGATTAATGAGAGAAAGAAAGAGAGGGAGGGAGGGTGAGAAAGAACGCAAATTACCAAAATCAGAATTGAAATCGGCAATATCACTAGAGATCTTGCAAACAATAAAATGATAAAAAGAGAATATTACATATATTTATAATATATATAAAAACTTAATAACTTAGGTGAAGAGAACCAATTTGTCAGAAAACACTAACTTCCAGAACTCACAAAATGTGAAATCGACAATTTTAATAGTCTTATAACTATTGATAATTTGAACTCATAATTCAAAAACTCTAGGCTCTGATGATTTTACTGGAGAACTTTAGCAAACTTTGAAAGAATCTACACCAACACAAAATAACCCTTTCCAGAAAGTAGAAGAAGGAATAATTTTCACTTTATGTTTTTTAAACTAACATTAATCTGACAACAAAATCAAATAACACAAAGGATCCATGATAACAACAAATTTCAGACTAAAATACCTCATGAATATACATCCTGCCGTGCGACTAGTACGATAGCTTCATACTAGAGGTTCTAAACATAGAAGTTAACTACTGAGTTCAAAATAAAGACACATAAACTCAATTTACCTTTTTCTTGCCCAGCTCAGAGACGGCCCTTCCCGGTTCCTGCCTTGAGCTACCTGACCAGGTGGTAGTGAGGTTTACACAAGAGACCAGCAGGAAAGAGGAAGGGCATGCCAGGGAGTGGCCTTTTATTGGGGAACAAGAAATTCAAGGGAAAATTCCATCCAATGAAGGTCGAGGGAGACAACATTCCAAAGTCAGGGTCAGTGATTGGTTTCCAGGTCAATGGTCAGCTACACCTCACATGGACAAGCCCTCGCACTCGGAAAGGGTGGGGAAAGCTCTGACTCAGCTGGTCTGAGTGCCTCACACCCAGTCAGGGAGGTATCTACATGTGAGAATGGCTTCCCACAATACATAGCAAAATTTTAGCTGAAAATCAACAAATGGACATCAGCAAAATACAATAGGAATGATATGTAGGGTCTAAGCAGCATTTATTCCAAAGACAGAAGGGTGGTTCAATATTCAGAAATCTATCAAGGTCATCCATTTAGCATGTGATACAGTTTGGTGTAGTTTGTCCTCCAAGAGTTTCTATGTAGAAGTTTACCCACAATGTGGTGATGTTGCCATGGTAGGACTTATGAGGAGGAGCCAGGGAAAAGTCATTTTGGGTGCTGCCCTCAAAATGGACTAATAAGTTCTCATTGGGAACCCCTATCAGTTCTTATGTGAGAGAGTCATTATCAAAAGAAATAGACTGACTCCTGCATGCTCTGTGGCTTCCTACTTTGCCAGGTCATCTTCCTTGGTTGTGCAGTCCACCATGATGTGACTTCTCCCAGGGGAGCACCTTGTGAGAACAAGCTTCCTGCTCTTTGGACATTTAAGCTTCCCAATGTGTGTGCTAAATAAATCTCTTTTCCTTAAAAAATCACTCATCCTCAGATATTACACTATTACAATGAAATATTGAACTAATACAAGAGGCTAAATATAAGGAAAGCATTTGACATAACTCAACCGTTTCATGGTATAAAAATCTCACCAAAATAGAAATGGAGTGTATCTTTCTGTTTTATTTTTTTTCCAAGAATGCCTTCTATAACTTGATAAAGAATTTCTAATGACAATCTGTAGGTAGCACCTATTAGTGGTGAAGCACTGAATGTTTCCCTCCAAGGTTAGAAACAAGGAAAAGAAAGATGTCCACTCTGACCACTGTTAAGAAATGAGTGCTGGAAATTCAAATTGTCAATAAGACAAGAAAAGGAAGTAAAAGCAAACAGAATGGAAGAGCAGAAATAAAACTGTCTTTATATGCAGATAAAATAATGCTTTCATCAAGGTTATAGGATACAAGATAAACACAAAAATAAAATTTATTGTTTATCTTATACTAGGCAATGTAAATATTTTTGAAATTTTTAAAACAACCATTTATATGTGAAATTTCCAGTTAAGCTAGCACTTTCCTAGGAACTACTAAAATTCACTGTTTTGTTTCATAATGAGAGACTCTAAGTAGCTGAAGTAGAGAGAAAGCATAAAATTGGGATTATCTCAATACTCTGCAATACTGGACCTAATTGAAATATTGTACTAACCCTTGTATAATGGAACTTATTTCAATTAACCATATCAGACCTATGGACTCATTCTGTTCTATGGAAAACGCTGGGCTTCAATGCTTAATTAACATATCCACGATTAACTCCTCCTAACACTTAAAATGCCCTGATTTATTTTTTTCTACCCAGAACACAGCACAGTGAATCTCATTACTGGTTTGTTTCTTTGCTGGCAAGTTTTAATTTTTAAGAGCATTAGTTCTTCTTAAAGAGAAAATTGTTTATTCTTTGGTACTTGAGTTTTGAGTTTTAAAAGAGATAGTTGTGTAGTTATTCTTTGGTATACAGACAGTGATTGCCATAAGTCTTATTTTAGAGACAAGAGTTTGGCAATGCTAGATTTTAAGTTAAACCAAGGTCAATTGGATCCAAACCCTAAGCTCTTGCATTCCCCCTATACTGCCTCTAGGTGCCCAATAATTCCAGGTGCTATGAACTTAACTACATTGAAAATGTATAACACTGATTCCTCAAGACACCATTATTATGTTGAGGTTAATAGAAAGGAAAATAATAACATGATAGATACCTCAAGATAATGAAAAATTTTAATTACCAAAGAATGAAAGAGGTCAAACCTACTGAGGCCTTGCAGATAATATAAACATGGTCAATAAAAACATTTTAGGTAGAGATGTAAAAGCACTTTAATGCTCCTGTATCAGAAGCAGAGAGAGTTGACCAGGAAAGCATGCAGTAAGGTGCTACCGAAGTTAGGGTAAGAAATTTATATTTCATTTTTTATTCTGATATACCTGGGGCATATTTCTAGTCATATCAATAACAGGAGCTGGCACAACAGTTTTCCTGAAGAACCACGGCATAGGGTATAGAAGATATAGCAGACTCACTGTTATAAGCCACAGAGATCTACTGGATGATTTTTGAGCAGGGAGAGGTATACGATGATAGTGATGTTTTAAAAGAGTAATATGGAAGATGGGTGACAGAGAGATGGTGGGAGAGGGATGGCAAAGTTATTGTGAGCTTTTAATCAAACCTAATATTTATCATTATTTGTTTCTGAATGTGAGGTTGAAATTAGAAATGCTAAACTGAAAGTTCTCTGAGTGTAAGCACCATGCGGCCAGAAACTGAAGTTGTCTTATTCACAGCTTTGTCTTCAGAGCCCACACCAGTCCCTGGCACACAGTCAATAAATATGCATTGAATGAATGAAAAGTGGAGTGATATAATTAAAGCAATGCTGGAGAACTTCTGGGTGGAGATTGTAATACAAGGATTTGGCAGATCCAGGCAAATTGACAGTGTCCCATATTGGGTTTCCTTTAATACCAGAGCCATTAAATATCTGAGTGGGAGCTAGATTTGAGGAAACACATTCTTTTGAGTTTCTTACACCGACTCTGATGTTTATTATATAGATTTAGTTAGTACCTTAACAACTAAAACTAATACTTTTATGGCAAAAGTTTGGTTCTTGAGTCCTTAGGTAGGTAAAATTGTTGCCTTTCTATTTGCTTAAATAAAAAAGTCATTTAATAATAAAGATCTGATGCTGGATTAGGTCAGCATGATCCAGATAACTAATGACCTTAAGTCCATTTGCTTCCATAGTTAAGTTTGCTTTGATTCACTGCCATTTGGCTTTGCACATAAGTCACCTCGGGAACTCTTAAAGTGCCCATACCTGCAGCTATGCTCAGAAATCCAGGTAAGAATTGTTCTGGCAGTGAGACCTTGGCATTAGCATATCTTAAAACTGCCTGAGGATTATAATTCTATAATACACAGCCAGAGTTTAGGGTTGTATCCTGGTAGTTCCTTGTCCTTCCTGATACTTCACCTTTTTTTTTTTTTTCTCCAACCACAACTATCCACATTCTTCACATTTCCCTAAATACACCCAAACTTTTCACATTTTTTGCCATTGTTCAAACTGTTCTTTGTCACTCTTATACCATCCAGGGAATTTATACTTATTATCTGTGTGACCCAGATAAAATCCATTTCCTCCATCACATCTACCCTCTTCCCATCCCCAATCTTCACAGAATCAATTCTTCTTTATTTCCCTTCCACAGCCCAGTTGACCTGTTTAATTTTCATTTTCCCACTGGATTTTGGACATTCATTTAATTTTCCCGCTGGATTTTGAGTTTGTTGAGGGCAAGAAACAGTTCATTTCTTTCAGCATCTTGATTGCATGATACATAGTAAGCAATTAACAAATGTGTTTGAGTAAAAATTATTTGAGAAAAAAATACAAAGAATTTTCCAAGCTATATGTTAAAAGTCACATTCAAAATAAATACAACTACAAAATACACAAACAAAAAAAAAAACTTCCTAACACCCTTTATGGAGTTTGTAATACTAAAGACAAAAGTAACTGTAATGAGCCATTCAATGAGCAATACAATCCATTGGATAAATTTGTTTCTCGTGGAGAATGGTTTAATAATTCTGGTACTGCTGTTCATGCATACTGGAATTCAATATTAGGTGAATGGATGCTGAATGGATGAGTCAGGTTCCTTTACTGTTAGAATGGGCAATTATAGATAAGAAGGGGAAAAAACTGGAATGATATGTATATTAGGACACAGAACTGAGTATTGAGAGTCCTATTTCCCACTGGCAGCCCCTTGACTTCTGTGAGCTTCAGTTTCATCATCTTTGAAATGAGGGAATTGTTGTAATGGTTTTTAAGTTCTCATTGATTTTGAAAGCAGTTCATAGCTCAAAGAATGTAGAACTTTCAAATAGCCTAATGAAGTGTGAAGAAGACATAACTTCACGCTCACAAACTATTTATATACTAAATACTTGCTAACCTTCTTAATGCATATCTTCATAGACCAAAACTATTTATGAAGCACAGAGAATCAAGAAATTTGCCCTTCCCATCAATCCTTCAATAACCATCAATCACTGAATGGATGTCACCAAATGTCAGGAAATGCACAGCAGGGATGGTATTATAGCTGTCTAACTTGCTTATTGATCATTCATCATTAACCTGCGATAGCATTAACATATGCTGCATTCATGTTAACAGTGGCTTTTAAAAAAATGAACAACATTGATTTACCCTTCATTACTCTAAAAAGGTGAGTGTTAGGTGAAGTGAAACTAATTGCAGAGGGCCAAATTATTTATTCTCAGTTGAATACACAATCCTTACCCAAGAATAGAAAATTCCCACTTGGTATTTTAGGAAGCTCTTATTGAGCACCATCTGTGTACCATGAATAGTACTTTATTTATGTTACCTCATATGTGATTTTTAATATTCATTGACATGGCAAGGTAGGTAGATTTCTCATTTACTTTAAACTTTATTATGGAAAAGTTTATTATATTTACCCAATGCTCATATGTGAGACAATGCTAGAGGATTTAGAAGAGAAATAGTTGGGTTGTAAGAGTCAACTTAATCAGCAAATTGATCCCCTAATGGGATTGACTGAGTGGTAACTGAAGGTGGGTAGGGTAGGACTAGAGGAGGTGGGTCCCTGGGGGTGTGACTTTGGGATATATATTTTGTAGCTAGAGAGTTAAGTCTCTCTCTCTGCTTCTGATCATCATGCGAACTGCTTCCTTTTGTCGCACACTTCTACCATGATGTTCTGCTTTACCTTGAGCCAGCTGTCATGGACTTAGACCTCTGAAACCATGAGCCCCCAAATGAACTTTTCCTTCTCTACAATTGTCCTGTTAGAACTTTTATTCACAGCAATGAAAAAGCTGATAAAACAATAGCATGATGAACATTAGATATCTATCATCCACAGTTCATAATTTAATTGTTAACATTTGGCCACATTTTCTTCATTTTTTCTATGCTTAAAAAAGTCAATTGTAGATATTATGTCATTTTAGCCTAAATTCTTTAGTATGCATCTCTAAAAAATAAAGTTTCCAAAAATAATAATTTGCATTATTATGACACCAAGATGTAGCTTTTTCTTAATATTATCTAATATCAAGTTACTATTAAAATGTTTTTAATTGCACCCAATATATGTATATGCACATATATTCATATATATGCATATATATGTATGAACAAAGTAATATTCAATAGAGTATCACAAATTTTATTCAGAAGCATTTATCTTAATGCCCTTTCCTCCTCATTCTTCCTTAATCTTTTTGTCTTTTATGACATTACATTTTTTTTTTAAAGTAGAAGTCTTCCAGTTTCAGCTCTGCCAATATACAGTTAGTAAATCATATATGACATACTAGAAAAGGCAAAATTATAGAAACAATAAAAATGTCTCTGGTTGTTAGTGGAATATTATTCAATAATGAAAAGAAATGAGCTATCAAGCCACAAAAGACATGGATGAATCTTAAATGAATGTTGCCAAGGTAAAGATGTCAGCCTGAAAAAGACTACATATTGTATGATTCCAATTATATGACATTCTGGGAAAAGCAAACTTAACAGAAACAATAAAACTGTCTCTGCCTGCCAGTGTCAGGAAGAGGATTAAGTTCAATAGGTGAAGCACAGGAGAATATTTCAGGCAGTGAACTATATTCTGCACTAGTGTATTAGAGACAAATGGAACAATACATTTGTAGAAACCTATAGAACTTTACAGAAAAAGAGTTAACATTAATGTATGCAATTAAAAAAAATCATTTAGGAAGTTGAAAAATCCTAGCAGGTAATGCACAATGCAACAAAAGAAACCTAACTGTATCACAAATGCATGAAGCAATCCTGATTGAAGGGTCCAAGAGGGAAACGGGAAGGCCTAAGGAAGTATGGAAATGATTTGAGTCTGCAACAAAGAAATTATTCATAAGCAATATAATCTAGTGAATCAAGTTATTTCTCATGGAAGTATGGGTTCTGGTACTGCTTTGGACACATACTGGAATCAACATTAAGTGAATGGGTGCTGTGACTGCCAGATTTCTGTTAGAGAAGAGAAAGCCAGAATGATCCATATGGTAATGGATTAGAGTTGGAGATATAAGTTTAAACTTGTGTTTATATTAATACAGATACAGATGATAACAGAGAAAAAAATTTAGATAGGTATGTACACATGAATTAAGATATATGCACGTATTTCCTTATTTGTCAACTGAGAGGGCCCAGAAGCAATGACACCCCAGTAATTAGGCAATGACACTACAGTGATAATAAACACACTTATTGCCCAGATTTTGATTTCTAATACCACACTGCCCAATGAGCCTTAAAGAAATGTTTGATTCTAAGACATGGTCAAGACACTGCATTCGTGGTTAAAGAAATACACAAGTAGAGCCTGAAGCATACTGAATGCCAGAAATAAAAGAAGTGCTAAAACAAAAACAAACAACAAAAAAACCTTCCCACATTAATGGGGGTTTGTCAATGGGATGTAGAGACCAAATGATAAAGCTCCCAGTGGCCTCAGCTGCAATCATTTAGGCAACAAAAGAAAGAAAGTAGTATTGAATTTTAATCTGAAATATTAATTAAGTATCCATGAATTCATACTGATATGCATGATGGAATAAATAAATAGGATAAAAGAGACAAACTTCTCATGCAGAAGAATTTATGCAGAATTTATGTAGATATTCTATCCTCAAGGAGGTGGAGAAAATTTCTCACTCCTTCAGTGTTGGCTGTACACAGTGACGTCCTTCCAAAGAGAACAGTATGTAGAGAGAGAGGAAAAAAAAGTGGAAACCCAACAAGTACTTCATTATGCAGGTGATGAAGGTTATCGGTAGTCATAAGGTATGTTGATTGATAGAGTACACTGAAAATGGCGTTTCAGCTCTGTAGCCTTCTTTTCCAAAACCTATAACCCAATCTAATCAAGAGTAAACATCAAATAAATTCTAATAGAAGAATACAAAACACCTGATCAGTATACTTTAAAACTGTTAATGTCTTCAAATCAAACAGATTCCTGAAACTGTCACTGCCAAAAAGAACTAAAGGACACAGGATGACTAAATGTACTACGGTGTCCTGATAGAGTAATGGGACATCAAAAGTACATCAAGTAAAATTTTAAGAAATTAATCCAGTAGAAATGTTGGTTAGCAATAATGTATCAGTATAGCCTCATTAATAATAGCAAATGTATCATACAAGAGAGACTGGGTGTTGAGTATGTCAGAACTTATTATGTTGTCTTTGCAATTGTTAAATTAAAAACTGTTCTACAAGTAAAGTTGAATGAAAAAAAGACTTTGGGCAAGTTATTTGTAGAATGTAGCAACTTGAGGACTTGTCTGTTTTTCTTTTTTCTTTTGTCATATCATTTGACATATTCCTCTATCTCCTATTTTCTTCAGCGAAAGTCTGGTCTAAAGTCTTGGTGAGATTCAGTTTAAATATTTGTGGCAAAAATTATTCATAGGTAGTGCCTTGTGCATCATAATGCAATATATCAGAAGACATATTGATGGCTTGTTATCATGCTACTCATGGCCCTAAGATTGATCATTGAGTTATGACATGGTCTCTGTCATCTTCACTTAACAGTGCAGAATAACTGAGTCACTGAGAGCTCAGTTTATTTCCTCAGGGTTTTAAAGCTCACAACTAATGAATGATGGAGTCAAAGTTTGAACCTGGTCTTTTTGACTCAAAATCCTGCCTCTTAACTATTATACTATACTGTATATGAGACAATGTTTATCCCAAAAATCTTTAAAAGACTGAAATATGACACTACATCTTTCCCCTGAGGACATTATGGTATATTTAGTGCTGCTGTACCAAAGAAGAGAAAAATGTAAGCTGGAACAATAGGAAAACTTCTTTGAGAATTTGAACTGAATTTTAAACCTATATTGAATATTGTCAGGTAGAAAAAAAGATAATAAATGGTATGCATCGATCAGGAATGAATAGTGCCATTGAAGAAAGGTTTCTTGAGTATTCTGCTGAGTAATTAGTTTCTTGCATCTAAAGTGCACATTACTCCATCTGCTGGGATATGTCTGCTATTGGTTCCCTAACAACACAAAGACAAGTCAATGGGAAATTTAATCCTTCCCCAGGCATATTGTTAGAGTAGAGGACAAATTCTAGAATTAGGGTATAAAAGAAAATATATGGACTTGATGTTAGACAGTTTGGATAAGTGGCCTGACTTTCTGAACTTCCAACTGGGAATTTGGTAAGACTCACTTGCATATAAATAAGAATGGTAATAATAATTGTTTCAGATTGAGTTTGCTAGAAATAATCTGAGAGATGGACAGTTGAATGCAAAGTTTTATTTTAAAGTAATTCTTGGAATATATGCCTGTCAGGATGGGAAAAGCACACTGACTATTGGACAGAAAAAGAAGACATGCAATGTGGCTACAACTAAAGGCTTAGCTGCATCCAAAGGGAACTCTGTAATGGGTTGGCTCTGCAAATATGCAAAAATCAGGGCAAGGAATCTTTATTGTTCCAACTCAAGGTAAGAGGCCAAGGCTTTATATCCCAACATCAGATACTCATTGCCTCAATGACATCCCCTGGGAAGGAACACAATCTTGGGCAGAGAATATCCCTTGGTGGAATTCTCTTTTCTGAGAGAGAAAAAATCATGCATTTTCCAGATGAACAATGTGAGTGCTCTTTGGAGGTAATCATAGACCACTTACTGAAAACAGGAAACATTATAGGCATGGCTATTCCCCTATTCTATGAGGCTGAAGACAATTTCTCCAGAGGCAGACCATGGTGAACAGTCGGAGGTAACATTCCCCTGCAGCTGTTGCATAGGTAGTAGGTCCTAATGAGGAGTCCTGAGTGAAGTAGTAATTAAAACAACACAGTCCCATAATCTTATTGAGAATTAGATTTAATAAGATATGTGAAATGTAGAAAGTATTATTAAGACATTCGTATCATTAACATTTACTTCCTGGGGCAGAAGGGAAAAGAAATGTAAATGTATCAAGTTATATGTATTTTTTGAAAGTTCTGTTTTTCCTGTCAGTGGATTTTTCCCTAAGGAAATCAATGAAGAACTTAGAGGTTTTAGCTGGATCGTGTTCATATCATGCTTTCACAGTTATGATGCTCTCAATGTATGTATCATAAGTTAACTTTGTCACTTTAAGAGAGTTCTCACTTGGGTCCTGGAATCAATTTATTGACGTGAATCGTCTTGTCTATACACAGAATACTGATACTTTCCATTATGGGGGATGACTACAACCAATAAGAATTCAACACAAGGGACCTGACAGATTTTTACAGCTACAAAGAGCAGAAACCAGAATTAAGGCTTGTCTGTGATTGTGTTCCAGCCAGAACTAAATGCAATAACACACGTATTGATTGACCTCTCTCCTTGAGCCTTGCAGTTTGTGTGGTGCAGGTTAGTAACAGTTTGATTTGTCTCTGCCTTCTGTAGTGCAGCCATGGTCCCTGCACCCTTGGGCAGCATACCAAGGGAGGCAGATCTCATTTTAAAGAGGACTTATCACAGATTTGGTCTCGGTGAAAGGATGAAATCTCTCCTTATTCCTTCTTTCCCACATGCTTGGGATCTAAATATTGGAGAGAGAGCTCACAGCCTCCCTTGAACACAGTTTTACTGTCTTAAAATGAAGAGATTAGAACTAATGGTGACTGTAGACACTTCTGGCTCTGAAATTGTTCTCTAGCTCTTGAGCTCATGTGTCTGTTAGATTATCCTAAAATTGATGGTCAGAAAAATTGGTTAGTGTAATTAAGTACTTAAGTATGCTTATAACAAAATCATATTATTTTTGAATTTATAGAAGTAATACGTGACTTTGGGCAATAAGAAAAGGAAGGCAGGAAGGAAAGGAGGGGAAGACTGAAAAGCTAGATGATATGAAATTAATAAAATATTTATATATCAAGATATAAAAGAAAAATACAGAAACAAAACAATAGCAGGTAAAAAATGAAAACAATCAATTTGTTATCTTGAAAAAATATGATCATTGAAATAAATGTTTATTTAAAGTATTAAAACTCTAGACTTGAGACTAGTTAAAAGATTTCACTAAATAAATTATGTAGAACATCAGAGAGAGACAGGAATTTTTTAAAAATATATAAGCAAATCCTTAAAAGGCATGGTGCACAGAGCTTGAGATACCCGCATATATCTAAGAGAGGTATAATAATAGAAGAATGGAGGAGCTTACCGAGAAGCTACGTTTAAAGCTAAATAATGCATAAAAATCTCCAAATTAAAAGAACACTTCAGTTTCAGATTGAAATTTCACTCTGCAATGTGAGAAGATAAATTAAATAATATGTAGGTACATTGCAGTAAAGCTGTCGACTACAAAGGAAAGAGACCATCTCAAAAACCTACAAGAACACTGACTTGCTCTCTCCTTTCTGGGCATACCTGGAAGGTGTTGATCTGTTTTGGGGCATTTAACCATCATTTTCATAAATAAGTAAAACTATGCTATGTTTCTTAGAGGTCTATATAAGGGAGTAAAACTCTTCTTATTAAAAAAAATCAGATCATGACTCTCATAAATGTCAGAATACTGGTTACTTTAAGAGAAAGAGAAGAGATTATGATTGGGATGGTAACCATCTAAGATGCAGTGGATATTCTGTCATGTCACAAACACTAGTTGAATGGATGTTTACTTTACAATTATTCCTTAAATAGCATATAAATGCTTAATCACCTGCCTCTCTGTATGTGTGATATATCTGAAATATGGATATAAATAAGAACACTATCAGAAATGACAGATTTATGAGAAGAAAAAAACCAACTAACAATAGATTTCTCATCAGTCATAATAAATGGCAAAGGCAAGATAGTTTGAAGGGAACATAACACTTAGAATTCTATACCCACATGAATTATCATTTAATAAAAATGGAAGGCAAGGTAAAGGCATTTTTGTATAGACAAAGATTCATAAAGTTAATCATTCATAAATTCTTACTGAGAGATATTTTAAAAAATCATCAGGCACAATTGGGCATAATTAGAATCCCAGCAATTCAAGAGGCTGAAGACTGAGAATCAGGAGTCCAAGGCAAGTCCCCCTCTCAAAACAAAACTTAGCAAATAAAAAGCAGAAATAGTACGTGACGAAAAGAAAAATGGAAGTGTTATAATTTTAGACTTTGTAAGAAAAAATATAGTTATGTATATTAAAATAAGTATAAATCTATATTAAACATGTAAAATAAAATGATGATTACAGAAAATTAAAATGCTAGAGTTCACTTGAAGTAGGAGTTTTATTCTGATACCATAAGTCTTAAAAGTTCCCAGTTCATTTTTGTCATGGCACACCTTCCAAACCACCTGAGCCTATGTGCTGCACTAAGTTCTAAGAAATATGAGTCCTGTCCCTGAGCAGCTTAATATAAAGGATAAATCTGAAATAGATTTCACCCAGCACCTCACTGCTAGTGTATATATAGAAAAGCATAAGATAGTTTTTATGAGCCTTGTGGCCAAAGTTTCATTTTATGTTTCATCCAAAAGAGATGATAAGCAAGCTTGTCAACAAGTTAGTACAAACCAGTTCAGGAACTTTATGTAAACTCTGATTATATGATGCAGCAAAGCTTAAAAAAAATTCCCATTTCAAGAAGCATTTGGCTTATTATTAATAAACAGATTGGCTTTCCAATATAGATTATAAATATGAAAGTTGACTAACTGCTTGCTGCCTTTGTTCACTCCTAAACTTTTCCCCCCACAGTCAGATTACCGTGGAAGCTGTAATAAAATTTGTATCCTGTGCTTCATTCACATTTCAATATTATTTTGTTACTATTCAAGCCAGTGAATAGAAAACAAATTTACATCATGATAAGAGCCCAGGCAGATGCTATCCATAATGTTAACTACTTGTCATATGTGGAGATGTATTTTCTCTCCCTTGGGAATAGGATTTCTCATTTCTCCTTACTGTAGAGCGGTAACATTTATTGTCTCTCAGCAAAAGCTGCAAGGCATTCGTTGGATGATGTGTTTTCTCAGAATAGAGTTTTACAGTTTCTAGTTTCTCTCACTGGCTTCATCTCCACCTTTAGTGACAGATATTCTTTCTGACAAGGGGTGTGGATAGTGAAGACAGGCTAAATCATGTGGCTACAATCTCCTCTTTCCTGTCACAGCCCAAAGGACTCCATGTCAAAGATTTTTGTGACCTTAAAGGAATCCCCTGAGGTACAGGGCAGGTAAACTAAAAATGCCAAAGGCCAAGAGATGAGAAAAACTGGCAGGTGAAGTTTCACCAGTCAATCCCAATAGGTTCATGTGCTATGATTCTGGTCCCTAAGTCAGGTTCAGACCTAACAGATTGGTGTTTCCAGGAAATGTTCTCACTGGCCACTTGGGAATTCTCACCACCCACTTTCCACCTTGATTCCCCTCAGTACTATTAATTAGTGACTCCATATTCCTTCCTTCCAGTGACTACCAACAAGATACAGGAAAATTGTTTTGACTTAATCAATTGAAGAAGTTATTGAAAGATTTTTAGTAAGCTAATGAGGATTAATGTCAGGATTCAATACTCTTTTATAGCAATACTCACAAACTAGCTTCTTCTCAAGCTTTTCAACTTGGTAAACTTAAAGGTATTTTAAACAATGTTAATCTTGCAGCACTATTTCTGATCTTGATAGAACTGTGAAACAATTTAGAAGGGCAGAAAGATCATTTTTCTAAAATCAGTGTATTTGGTACTGACTAAATAGTCTTGGATGAGCCATGTGACTATCCTAGCATCCAGTTTTCTTGTTTACAAAATCTTAGGGACTTTTTCTTGGCCTGGCTATAAGTCTTAAATTTTATGACTTGAATGCATGGGGTATGTGGAGAAGTAGCATGAGGTAAGAGAGCATAAAAGGAAAGAAAGGGAAAGGAAACAAGGGAAAGGAAGAATGCAGACTTTGGAGTTAGGGAAGTGTCTTCAAATCCTGGTTTCATTTTAGTTGGCTGGACACTATCAATTAAACTCTTTATGCATAGGAGTCTTCATTTGTAAAGAAAGGGGTAGGAAAGATGGTGGAATGAAATGGACATCATTACCCTAGGTACAGGTATGACTGCACATATGGTGTGATGCTAGATCATGTACTACCATAGAAATGTAAAGTTATGCTGCAATTGTGTACGATGAATCAAAATGTATTCTGCTGTCATATATACCTAATTTAAATAAATAAACAAACAAACAAACAAATAAGTAAATAAACTAAATTAAGTTCCATGCATAAATAAAGAAAGAACGAGCTTGACACATTTATTGGCAGAGTAGGTAAACAAAAAAAATGGCAATTTTATTTCCTTTGGTCTAAGTCATTTCACATAAATGTTTGCAAACCATTTATTTATGGGTGTCAAAGAAGTGAACGATGCTCATTTACTTGGAAGAATGGTAAAGTGGAATTAGAAATTCTATATTTAAACCTTGCTATGTGAATGACAATGAAAACACGGTATACTAAAACTTATGGGATGGAACTGAAGCTGCTCCTTGAGTATAATTTATAGTGCATGCACTTTTAAAAGGAAAATGTAGAAATTGATTGTTTGAGAATCAAACTCAAGATGTTAGGAAAAAGACAATGTAGTAACATCAAAAAATGACAAAGTAATAGTAGAAGTTAATGACAGAAAATAAAATGTTAGTTCCTTAAAAAATTAATAGAATTGATAAAGCTGTAGCAAGACAAATCAAGAAAAAATGGAGAGCACATAAAACAATTATTAGGAATGGAAAGAGGGAATTATTATGAAATCTACAAACATTACAATTAAAAAGATATGTCTGGAACATAATGTCAGCAAATTTTAAAAATTAGACTAAATGGATAAATCATTTAAAAACCAAGTAATTTCTATCAACTCTTTCAGAATACAGAAAAAATAATAAGCAAATTAAGGAAATAATGTAATGAGCTTTAAAATTTTGATAACAAATTCTGACAAGTATAGTGCAGGAAAAAATTATGGAAGAGTAAATCATTAGCAAAAATACCAATATCTTAAATGAAATATCATTCAGTCACATATAATTAAATATGAATGTTTTTAATTTTTTTAACTTTGTTTTAATTAGACAGTAAAATGCAATTATACACTTCAATATATCATACATAGATGAGTTATAATTTCACATTTTTTCTGATTGTACATGTTGTAGAATCATATTGGTCATGCAGTTATATATATATATATATATATATATATATGTATATATATATATATATATATATATATGTATATATATATATATATTTAAATTAATAATGTCTGTTTTATTCCACCATCCTTCCTATATCCCCTCCCCTTCCTTCACTCTCCTCAACTTAATCTAAAGTAACTCAATTCTTCCCTAGTGTCCCCCACATTGTGAATTAGCATCTTCATATACCAGGAAACATTCCATTTGGACTTTGGTTTTTGAAATTGGCTTATTTTGCTTAGTATGATATTCTCCAACTACAACCATTTACCAGCAAATACTATAATTTAATTCTCCTTTGAATGTTTTAATAACACAATTTAATTTGATTTACTTTAAGGTTGTGTGTTTTAACAATAAACTTTCAATCAATAGAATTCACTATATGAGGGGAAGAGAAAAATAATTTACACATTTACAAAAAAATGTAGAGAAAATATTTGATAAAATTCAATAGGCATGCATAATAAAAACTAGCAAAGTAGTGATAGAAGCAAAAATTCAGTATTTATCAAAAATAACTTGAGGAAATAATATACTTAATGATGTCTTATAGCTGGGAGTGAGGTAAGGATTTATGCTATCATCATTCATAACATAATAAAGCAATAAAATCTTAGATAATATATGAAAGTCAGAAAATAAAATAAGGTTTTCAGGATTTGGAAGTTTGAATTAAATTATTATTGATACAAAGTCTTTGTATGTGAATAGTAAATAGAGATCTACAGAAAAATAATTAAAAGAATAGAGATGTTAATTTAATGGGGTCACCTGGATTCTGGATCAATATACATATACAAAATCGACTATATCTATATATCATAAAAATAGGTTTTATTTTAAATTACTAAAATGCTATTTTAATACAATAAAGAACCTTAACAAGACCCCTAAAGCACAAGAAGTAAAAGCAAGAATCAGTAAATGGGATGGATTCAATCTAAAAAGCTTCTTCTCAGCAAAATATACCATCAAAAATATGAAGAGAGAGCCTATAGATTGGGAGAAAATCTTTACCACATGCCCCTCAGATAATGCATTAATCTCTAGGATATATGAAGAACTCAATGAACTTTGGTGAAGATGTTGGGGAAAAGGTACTTCATTCATTGCTGGTAGGAATACAAATTGCTGCAACCACTCTGGAAAGCAGTATGGAGATTCCCCAGAAAATTTGGAATGGAATCACCATTTGACCCAGCTATCCCACTCCTTGGTTTATACCCAAAGGACTTAAAATCAGCATGCTACAATGAGGAGGCCACGTCAATGTTTATAGCAGCTCAATTCACAATAGGTAAACTATAGAAGCAACCTAGCTGCCCTTCAATAGATGAATGGGTAAAGAAAATGTGGTATATATATTCAATGGAATATTACTCAGATTTAAAGAAGAATGAAATTTTGGCATTTGCCAGTAAATGAATAGAATTGGAGACTATCATGCTAAGTGAAATAAACCAATCCCACAAAACCAAAGGTTGAATGTTTTCTCTGATATGTGGATGCTAATTCACAATGGGGAGGAGGCTCTAGGGAAGAACTGAGTTACCTTAGATTAGGTAGAGGAGAGTGAAGGAAGGGGAGAGGATACAGGGATAGGAAGGATAGTGGAATAAAACAGACATTATTACCTTATGTACATATATGACTGCATGAATGATGTGATTCTACAACATGTACAATTGGAAAAATGAGAAAAACCCTATTTATATATAATATATCGAAGAGCATAAATTAATTCTACTGTCATGTATAACTAATTAAAACAAATAAAAAATTATAAAGTAAAAAAAAATTAGAACCTCCCCCCAAAAGAACATCAATTATTTAAGAATAGATCTGATGAAATATGGACAAGATTCCTGCATTGAAACCTATTGCTGAGATCTGTTTTAGAAGACACAAGTAAGTGGAAGAAATCTCTGTATGTGAATTAAAGGACTCATTATTTGGAGGAATCACTTCTACAAATTGATTATGAACATTTAAATTCAAAACTGTCTCAGTCAAAATCACAGAAGGATTTTTATTTTATTTTTGTAAACTGAGAATTTGATTCTAAAATTAATATAGGTAGTAAAGGGCTCAAAAGAAGCTATGACAAACTTAAAAAAATTACCAACAGATATCAAGAATCAACATAAAGCTATACTAATTGAAACAATGTGGTTTTAGTGCAAGGAGAGACAAACTTCTAAGAATTTAATAGAGGCCTATATGAGCATGTTCACTTGACTCATGAAAAGATTGCCACCTCAAAGAAATAGGAGTAAAGTGGCTTTTCTAGTTTTCAATAAATGATATAAACTAATTGGAAATTCATGTATAAAAATGTGTTTTAACTTCTACCACATACTATAAGCAAAACTCAATTTTAAATGGGTTATAAATATGGATGTGAACAATAAAAATTTTAATCTTTTTGAAACTAAAAAGGTGTATAATTTTCTGATCTCTTAGTAGCAAAGACTTTTAAAAGTACTAACCATAAAATAAATGATTTATAAACATTAAAAAAAATTAAACGTATTAAAAGCTATCAACTATATATTTGAAAATAAAAGGTGAAGTTACAATATCTGAGAAAATATTTGCAATATAGATTTTTACTAAAGGATATATATATATAGTAAAAATCTATATATATATATATCTATATATATATATCTATATATATATATATCTATATATATTTTCATATATATAGATATATAGATATATGTCTATTGTTCACTCATTTTTATTTATTGCTTTGCATGGATATACCAAACTTTGTTTATGCCTGTATCTACCACTTTGTCAATAACATTTGGCTTATTTCCTATTTGGGGCTATTGCAAATGAAGCTCTATAAGCATTTGTGTACAATTTGTATATATTTTTTTTATCTTGAGTAAATACCTAGTCATCAAATAGTTGAACAAAGTGCTTTGTTTACCATTTGCAAAAACTGCAAGTTTTATGAAGTGGTTGTACAGTTTTGTTTGTACAATTTTACTTCGAATGCAGTTTAGAATAGTTCCACTTATTCTGCATCATTGTCCATATTATTTGTTGTCTTTTTTTAAAACTTAGGCATTCTTATAGGTGTGAGCAGCAACTCACTGGGTTTTAATTTGTATTTCCCTATAATGACTGATTATGTTTGGGTATCTTTTCATGTGCTTCTTTGCCATCTTTTTATTCTCTTAATTAATATATAACTCATATATCTTGCCCTCTTTGGGCAGATTATTTGTTTATACTTGTTTAATGTAAGATGCATGAAGATTTCTAAACAGATTAAGCCTGGTCATGAACTCTCTGTTGCCAGAGACATCTAATATCAGTCTTCTTACTCCAGGTTCACATGGCCTTATTTTATTCCTTTCTTCTCCAATTATAGATATAATTTGATCAACTTCATAATATACATGACAGCATTTCTTAGTCTGTTTTTCCTTAAAATATGGCCTGGGACCTTAGGTGTGAAAATGAAAAAGAGAGAAAGGCTGTTGTCATACTGCACTAAGTCAAATGTTGGCTCTCTCCATTATAATGGTGCCATTCGGGCACTGGAGTTTGTGAGACTCAGTTTTCTCATCTGGATAACTGGGAATGGAGAGGTGTTGGGGTACCCTCTTCCAGAGCTGTAGTGAGGATCCAAGTTGTTAATGAAGAGGAAACACCCAGAACTGTGCAGGACTTAACTGTGTTGTTTTACATTTCTTTGCCATTTTATTTTCACTGAAATTAGAGAAGGAGACATATCAAGGATGTGTGTGCAGTTTGAGAAAATAAATATGTAATATTCTTAGGAAAGTCTTTTAAGAATATACATGACTTTATAAGTATATACATAAATAATAAAAGGTACCTTTAGCATATCAATCAATGGGCAAAAGATAACTGGCACTATCTCTGGACCAAACCTTTAAGAAACTGAACAGGGAATAGGTAGGGTGAAGGATCTTCTTCAGGTACTTGAAGTCTAGCTAGAGACCCAGGATATATTCCCATAATTCTCTCTTTCATTCAGTCATGTAAAATGACTAAGAAAGAAATGACTCCTGGATAACACTGAACGGTCTTGATATTTTTTATTAAATAGTTAATGTTATTTACTAGAGTTGAACAGGGAGTGGACTAAAAAATTGGGTTTGAGAATATTCCACAGTGCTAAGTATTGGTGGTACATTTAAATCAGTTTCATGATTAATAGTAGATTATATTATTTGTTTGATTATGTAATAGCTCCTTAAACTGGGTTTCTTTGTGGTTAGAAGAATATGTTTTCATATTTTTTATAGCAAATACAGTGTTCTAACACCAATCTATTCTGCAATTCTCTAATGCTAACTTGGTGTCCAACATTTCAGCTCTGACCTTAACTATCCATAGTTAGTACACATACCACAGGTTAAGGACTGAGTCCCACCAAAAAAAAAAAAAATGCTCACAGTTCAGATACCATCTGTACTTAGGGTCCCCAAGCTACCCATACTTCTGCTTGGTGACTTCCAGTTTAAGAGTTAAACAAATACCCCCACTCAGGTTCAATAATTTGCCAGAATGACTCCCAGAACTTGGGAACATTCTTTAGGTATGATTACTGGCTGATTATAAAGGCTATGCCTCAGGAACAACCAAGTGGAAGAGATGCTAGTCAAGGTAAGTGTAAGCATGCGCAGAGCTTCCATGCCCGTTCTGGGCACACAGACCTCCTAGCACATGGATGTGATCATCATCCTGGAAGCTTCCAGACCCATTGCTTAGAGATTTTTAGGGAGGTTTCATCGTATAGGCATTAAATCATTAAATCAACGTTGGTGACTGAACTCCATGGCCAGCCCCTCTTCTGCTCTTGTTTCAACTTCACAATTACACAATTGGTTTCTCTGGTGAACATCCACCCTCCTGAACCTGACTAGTTCCTCCTCCTGATGAGACCTCTTCTTAGCATATACAGGACTGTAAACACCAAGGGTTTTAGGAACTCTATTCCAGGAGCCTGGATATTTACTTTTTACTATACCTTATCTTCCATGACTCCTTGACTTTGAGCTTGGTTCATGTGACTTGCTTAGAACAATGAAATGTAGACGGCAGTGAGTGCCAGCTCCAAATGAAGGATTTCTGAGGAGTCCTTGAATTCCATTCTTCCTCTTGAGCTCAGGGGCCTTGTCGCCAGAACAGTATGCCTCAGTGAGCAGATGCTTCTTGAGCCTGATTTCCAGAAACAAAAAGTTTGTGAATGTTTATGTTGTAAACTACTAAAATTTTAGAACTACTTGCTGCCACAGCAAAATCTGATATATCATTTCATATACACACACACACACACACACACACACACACATATACATTTATATCACATATATGCATATACACATAAACATACACACATTATTTCATGTATATCCCTTGTGGTTAGACTGTGCTTCTATCTAGAGTTTGAACATAGTTTGTTCAACATACTAGAAAGAACCCATTTTTCACTAATTTGGGAATTACTACTCATTTAGATTCTTCTTTATATTTTGGGTTTAAAAGGAACTTATAAAGTCTTTAGTGTAATTCAATCGTATAGATTTAGGCCCTCTTAAATCCACAGTGGCTTGGAAATTAAAGGAATAAATAAGTTATATTCCTGTGGGGCAAAATCCAATGAAAACTTCGAATGATTCAATATATCTGAAGAATATGTGCCTTAAGCCACTCAGTCCAAATGCCACTGGCTTCATCCATCCTTGGCTGATAGCACATTATGTTCAGGACTTATCAAAAAGGCAACCAACCTGCAATTCAAACCTGCTTATACCCAGGCCAGGTTCCCAGTGGGAGATGCCTCGGAGAAGGTAGTCATTTCAACAGTAAGAATGACTAATTAAGGATGATAGCTCTAAAGAGGAGGAAAGGGGATGGAGGTAAAGTTTATGCTGAGGAAAAGTATATGGGAAAGACGCAAGATGACAGGGACAAGAAAAATAAATAGATACAAATCCTAAAAAAAAAAAAAAAAAAAAAAAAAAACCTGAAGTTTGCCTGTAGAAATTCATCTCTCTGTGTGTGTGTGCAGTAAAATACTTCAAAGTCTTGAGAATCAAAGCAAAGGCATTATTAGCTTACAGTAAGGGGTGAGCGCACAACCCTGCTGCTGCTTTGCATTGGGAGCAGATTATGGCCTGAACAAGAGGTGGGAGATGAATAACCTAGACCTGCTTCTGAAATCCTGCCCCGGTGGTGCCAATTCGGGCTGTCCTTTGCTCTTGGTATGTTTCCAGCCTCAAGACAGATACAAGCTCAGGTATGGAAAGCAAGCCTAACTGTCAATTCCAGGAGAAAAGAAACACAGAAAAATCTTTTGCTTTGATCTATATTCACTTTGCCATTGATCTTCCTCCCTTCCAACCCTCCACAACCCTAGGAATCATAATGGCTAATGAACAACCCATTATAGCAGGAACATGAAATAAATTTCCCTCCTGAATCATCCTTAATTATGTTTATTATTAACTTGTTTGTGTATAGCTGGGCTCAGACCTGAGACTTGTGAGGGGAGCTGCTTGATTTCAAAGGAAGATGCAAAGCTATTGACAAACTCAGGAGATTTCAGTCTATAAATAGCCCAATTTCAATATACCCTGCTTAATAGTCTTCTCTTTAAAACCCATTTTGTCCTTTAATGTAATGCTACATTTAGTCGTTTTTATTTTTAGTAATCTCTGTGGGTGTTTGGTGAATTAAATTTTCCATCAGTTTCAACCTGAGCCATCAACATTCTTTTCTTTTTGTTCTATTTTGGAGTTTGAAATAATTGTTGAACTTAGTAGGTTTAGATGGAATCATGTGCATGAGTTGTTATCTACTGCAAAGTAGTACTTCGGAATGCTACTTGGAATGAAGAGGCTTTTTTTTTTTTTTAATTATATGGGATAAATTAAAGGAACTTTATTCCCAAAGGTAGAGATGTTCCATGTAGACAGTTCATCATAATGACACTAGGCTCCTACCTGTCTTTTAGTTTCAAGCTCCTTCCTCTAGAGAATAGCCAGATTCAGTCAAAAGAAAGTCCACAGGAGTTTGGAACCTGTTTAAAAACATATGACTCATAAAACATTGCCCCTCCATGGGGAAACCTTGGAGAGCCTACATCCAATAAAACAAGATCGCCTTTACACACACACACACACACACACACACACAAACACACACACTCTCACATGCTCCTCCTGGAGAGTTATTTCCCTGGCATCTCTCAAATGAACCCTTGCCTAAGAGTAAATAGTGGCTTAGTGCTTGCTGGTCCATTTAGGGATAGAATATATTAAGATATTTTACATTGATATTTCCCAAATTTGAGAGAGAGATGACCATGAAAAAGCAGCGTTTGTCATGCTACCAAAGAAAAGTCGTGTAAGGAAAATGAAAGCTTTCCCTGGGTGGTACCAGACTCTGCTTCCAGCTTCTTCTTCCCGTGGCAAACACAGATCATTAACATTGGTAATGTCCTCACTAAATCTGCTTGAGAAAGTGACAAGTCTAATTTGTTACTGACAGATCGTTGGCTGGGAGTATATCTAAAATGCATTGCTCTTACTCCTGGGCCCTTGGAATTACTGTGTGGGTCCTGTCAGGTGGGCTTGGCGTTTGGTTAAAGACTATCTGTGATTCCATCAGTGTCCTCCGGGGCTTTATCTCCCTGCTCTTCTTCAGGCTGGGTAACAGCCCCTGCCAGCAAGCCTGGGGGTGCTGTGATTTGAATTTCAGAACCTGGGGAGGTCTCCTGAAGCAAGTAATTACCATTAATAATCAATAGCTTTCAGCCTAACAAATAATTGTGGCAGACTGGATAAGATTAAACTTGTTCTTCCAGACATATGGATGGGGCAATGATACTGATTTTCATTAACTAGAAAACATATTTGAGGCACCCTTTTGATAGGCTTTAGAGTGATTTCCAATTGAACTTGGTAGAATTTAAAAACATGATGCAAATGAGGTCTATGAGAAATGGGCTAAATTTCTTTCATAAAGAAAAAGCTCAAATCATGACCTATGATCTGAGTTGATGATAAAATGAATTTAATGTGGAAAAGGATAATAGGCTGATCCCAATGCCAACTACATTCAAAGCAATGAAAACAGAATTTCAATACCAACTGAAATATTTTGGTTATACATTAGACAGGCTTCTTTCATAGTGCATATATTTAGCTTGTGCAAGAAGTCACAAAGGGAAATGGATCAAGAGTGGCACAACTATTTGACCCTACACTTTAGCCCTCACTTCTAGCTAAAGTTAGGAGTATAGAGTCTTTGAAAACCATTCAGAAAATTCTGGAACCTTTGGAAATATAATGAAGTTTCCAAAAAAAATGTAAAAGAAACAAGTACCTGCTGAGATATACATGGGTCACAATTGAGAGCAAAATTCATGCTCTTCTAATTTCATATTTATTTTCCTTTTAGCTTATCTATTGTTTCTTGGTTTTGTTATAGAAGTTTGATCTTTTTTACTATCTTGCAAATAAATCCTCCCCTCTTTAGTATCATCCAAAAGCATAAGCACCCTGGAATGGAATATAAACCAACAATAGCTGAGCCATTGTTAATGTACCAGGCATTATGCTAAGTATTATACATACACTATCTTCTCCAGTACTTTAAACCCATCAGGTATGTGCATCATTGACTCAATACTTGATGAGGAAACTGAAGTTCCAAAAATCACACAGAATTTAAAATTTCAGAAATGGTGTAGGGGGGATTTGGTATAGGGAAATTATAGCCACGTGCTCCAGTTTGGGAACCTTCAAGATCCACACTGCCAGCATGAGTCCCCTCCCCATCTGCCCAAGGCATTCACCCACAATGGACCAGACCTCAAGGCCATTCATGAAACCACTTCCTTCCTCTGGGACAGTTTGCTAGGAAAAGTGGCACAGTGAGGCTATTCCGCATTCAGTCTTTTTTTCCAGAGTGACACATTTAGCAGGAAAAAAAAAAAAAAAAGCTCTTTCTTAAAAAACGTATTTAAATTGTTACTGCTTTGCTCTGATTTAAAACAAAACTACAAATAAAAAGCAGTTACAGCCCTCAGGAGATTTGAATAGGGCCTCATTCAAATCATTTGCTTCTACATCTGTTATCCATTAGCTTTCACACATTGCCCTGTATGGCACAGCAAGATGTTCCCCGTGCAGTGGACTTCACTGCAGAGGACTCCATCAGTCATGTTGTGGCATGCTTAATATTGGTCCCATCACACATGCATCTCTTTTAGTACATTTTGCATTCTCAATATTCTGCTACTGATTGTACATATCACTCCAGTGAAGTGGAGAGATGTTTATTTTAGAGAATAAGAATAAATGTAGGTGCACTATGTGGAGAGTGTTTTTATATTCATGGGGCAAATTGGTATGACTGTGCATATTAATAACAGCATTACTCAAGCGGTTCTTCTAGTGGTGAGGACATATGCTGTGTACAAGTCATTTAAAGTTCGTTTGGGTGGAAAATATTTAGATAAACCAAATGCAGCATTCTAGTAAATGCAACATTGATTCTTAAATTATTCTAGTATTTACCTTACTTTCTGAGGATTGAAACTCTCAACATTCAAAAAATGTACTGCAAATTGATAAGCCACAGAAGTTGAGTACAAGAGCTTCAATTTGTAAGAACAAGAGTCAGCATTAGATTCTCCAATCTTGGGTTTGGCAAGCAAAGCAATAAGAGCAAGAGGTCAAGCGCAGGTGCCAATCCTGGATGCCTCTGCAGGGGCACCCAGGACAGCACAGAGTCTGTTGGATTGCAGGGGCATGCACTTCTTCAAAACCTCATTACTTAGTCTTTGATCTGACTTTTCATTTATTTTATCTCTTTTAATTGTACCTTTTCAATAGCCTTTTCTAAGTGGCCAATTATTGATGTCCAACCCCTCAAACATTATCACTTTAGGGTGGTAGTTTCACTGAAAGGTGTAAATATATTTTCTGCCAAGAGCCAGATAGTATATATTCAGGCTCTGGGGGCCACCTAGTCTCTGAGACAGCTACTCAACACTGCCACAGTAATGCAAAGGCAGCCAGAGACAAGACATAAATAAATGCTTGTGGCTGTGTTCCAGTGAAATGTGATTTCCCCAAACAGGTGGCTGACAGGACTTGGCTTGGGAGCTGCAGTTTTTTGTTCCCTGGTCTAGGTCAATCAGTATCTTTCAAACTTTAGTGGGCATCAGAATTACCAGAATTTCCCTCATAAAGTGAACAGTCCCACCCCCAGAGTTATCTGATTCAAGAGGTCTGAAGTGGTGCTTGAGAATTTACATTGGAGAAAATCCTCAAGTGATATGGATGTGCAGGACAATGGACTGTGATTTGAATAGGAGAGAGAGAGAGAGAGAGAGAGAGAGAGAGAGAGAGAGAGAGAGACTGACTCCATTCTCCAAATACAAAATATATACCCTGTATCCACACCCCCAATGACACCTCACTTGCCTCCAGTTACTGCTCAGTTAATCCCATCAGGGGTTAAAGGATACAATCTAGTCATTTCTTCTCCAATCCTTCTTGCATTGTCTCACACATGAGCTTTTGGGGGACACCCCACATCCAAACCATAACATTCCTCCATGACTCCCCCAAAGCTCACAACCACATCTCACAATGCAGAATACATTTAGTCCATTTCCAAGAGTCCCTATAGTCTAAACAGTTCCAAGATCAAAGCCTTCTCTGAGGCTCAAGGCAATCTCACATTGTGAACTCCTGTAAAATTAAAAGCAATTTACAAATATCAAATATATTAAGGTACTAAGTAAACATTTCCATTTACAAAAACAGGGGTATAGAAAAAAAGGTATGGGGGGCTGGAGTTGTAGCTCAGTGGTAGAGCACTTGCCTGGCATGTATGAGGCATTGGGTTCATCCTAAGAACCACATATAAATAAATAACATAGAAAATCCATTGACAACCAAAAAATACCAAAAAAAAAAAAAGAGAGAGAGAGAGAGAGAGAGAGAGAGAGAGAGAGAAAAGGGATGGGACCAAAACAAGACTGAAATCCAAGTGGGAAAACAGGTTCTACAGTTCTATCACTGGCATCTGGAGCACATGGCACGACGTTCTCTCCAAAGGGCTTGTGAGCTCTTCCCCAAGGTCTTGTTGGTTTCAGTCCAAGTGGCCTTTCTTTTGGATTGTTTCTGCCCAATTCCTGCAGCTTTCCTAGGACAATGTTCTACCTTACTGGCATTTCTTAATCTTGGGGTTCTCCACTGCTGCTTCAGCGTCTTCCTTAAATCTCCACACTTTGCCTTCTCAGGGGGAGCCTGCAGGGACTCCTACCCTGATGCACTTTGCATTGCCTCCCAGGCCTTTCTTTAAGTCTTGATGGAAGCCTCCATGACCCCCTAACTTGAGCATCCTGCATTCCTGCAGAACAAGCTCCACATGGTTGATGCCAAGGTCTGCTGTCATCTGAAGCAGTAGCCAAGCCTCCAGGGACCCTGGCTGCAGCACCTCTGAGTGTCTGGGTGGCTGAGCACATTTACAAAACTTCCTAGGGCCCCTGTGCAAGAAGGATGCCCCACTGGTCTCTTCTCATTCACTTTTACTCTTTGAGCTTAAGATGGTCATGGTCTTGCCAGCTCCTGAAATGCCCTGAAGCCATCTTTCTTACTGTCTCTAGGCAAAGTTTTTAGCATTTCTTTAAGGGCAGTAATGACTTTAACAACTACAACTTTCTTAGCTCTAGTTTTACTTTGGCCTTTTAAGTCCAAGTTTTATAAAACTTTCTCATTTGCTTTCTGCTCCTGATTATTATAAATTTGGCTAAAACCTGCCAGCATCACCCATACCACTTCTTGAATGCTATGCTGCCTAGATATTTCTTTTGCCAGATTAAGAAGTACACCACTTTTTAAAAAAAATTTTTATTGTTGGTTGTTCAAAACATTACATAGTTCTTGATAATATCATATTTCACACGTTGATTCAAGTGGGTTATGAACTCCCATTTTTACCCCGTATACAGATTGCAGAATCACATCGGTTACACATCCATTGATTTACATATTGCCATACCTGTGTCTGTTGTATTATGCTGCCTTTCCTATCTTCTACTATCCCCCCTCCCCCCTCCCCTCCCCTCTTCTCTCTCTATCCCTGCTACTGTAATTCATTTCTCCCCCTTGTATTTTTTCCCCTTTCCCCTCACTTCCTCTTGTATGTAATTTTGTATACCCCTGAGGGTCTCCTTCCCTTTCCATGCAATTTCCCTTCTCTCTCCCTTTCCCTCCCATCTCTCATCCCTGTTTAATGTTAATCTTCTTCTCATGCTCTTCCTCCCTACTCTGTTCTTAGTTACTCTCCTTATATCAAAGAAGACATTTGGCATTTGTTTTTAAGGGATTGGCTAGCTTCACTTAGCATAATCTGAAGTACACCACTTTTAAAATCAGCCTCACAGAAATTCTCAGGACACACACAAAATGCAGACAATTTATCAGCCAGAACATAACAGAAATGGCCTCTAGTCTGAATTCCAATAGAGTCCTCCTCTGAATCCTTTTGAGCCCTGTCTTCACTGTCCATGGTCCTATTGGCATTCTGGTCTTCCCACAGAATCAGCCATTAAGCTCTGCTTATAACAGTCTAAAGCATTTCCAGCTTCCACTGCTCAAAACTCCTCCCAACAATTTCAAAATGCTCCAAAAATTTATGAACTGTATGGTCAGGTCAGTCACAGCAACAACCTTACTTCTGGGTACGAATTTCTGTTTTAATCAGCTTTTTTTTTTTTTTTTTTTTTTTGCTGCTGTGACTGAAAGGACCCAACCAGAACAACTGTAGAGGAAGAAAAGTTTATTTGAGGGCTCTCAAAGTTTCAGAGGTCTCAATCCATAGAGAGCAGACTCCATTCTTTGGGAATCAAGATTAGGCTAAACATTGGGGCAGAAGAGTGTGGTAGAAGGAAGCAGCTCACATGAGAGAGAGGAATCCACTTGCCGGATACAAATATACACCAAAGTCACACTCTACCACTAAAGTTACCACTCAGTTAATCCCTATCCAGGGATTAATTAACAGATTGGGTTAAGACTCTCACAACCCAAACATTTCTCCTCTGAACTTTCTTGCATTGTCTCATACATGAGATTTTGTGAGACACCTCACCTCCAAACCATTACTAACTATAAAAATGGGGCTGATATGTACCATTGGTCATTCCCAGTATTTTCTCTAGGTTCAATTAGCATTTGCTGGTGAAAAACACTCACAGTGACAACTGAAATCAAGCCCTTTGGAGACAGTAGGAGAAAAACCTCTAATTCCAGGGCCTCTAAGAGGGTCTTTGTTCATCAGTACCAGGATCTGGCTACTGGACCTTGAGACCAAGGAATGTAAAGAGGCTAATCAAATGTCTCATTTTTATTGTTAATCTAGAGTTTTTTAAATTCTCCCCAGAAGAGTATGCCCTACTGTTTAGATGGAGCTAATACCTGTAGATTAGGATCAGGCCGCAAACTGAATTTCCTTCCCATTGTATTTATTCCTAAAGATGAAATAATTAAAACATCAATAAGTAAGAATTTAAGGGAATTTGAAAACTTTATATACAATTCACAATGAAATAAAAATGTCACAAACCCAGAACCAGTGAATCTCTGGATCATGCCTTTTATCCATGTCTTCAACTCAATGTCTTCTTTTTAATTTTTTTTTTTTTTAAGTTTTAGGTGGACACCACATCTTTATTTTATTTTATTTATTTTTATGTGGTGCTCAGGATTGAATCCATTGCCTCACATGTGCTGGGCAAACACTCTACCACTGAGCTACAACCCCAGCCCATCAACTTAATGTCTTTTAAAAACTAAATCTATTGAAGACTAAAGTCTATTCCATTCAAATTCTTTAAAATAAAGAATTTATCATTTCTAAATTCATTTTAAAATAAAATAAGCTGGATAGTTAGAAGGACACTAAAAATCTTATGATGTGTTTATAATTCACATACATCTAATTGAAGTTACAAAACAATAATCCCAAAATATAAAATAAAAAAGTCCAATAAGTATTTGATTTTTTTCCTTCAAAGATGGCTCATTTAATGCAGTTTTTCTGAAAAAAATCATTAATGAACATAAAAGCCTTTCAAATATGTTTGGTGTTCCTGCTCAGCAGGGTGCCCAAAGCATATGCTTTTTCTGCCTGCCAGGAAACTCAGAACTAACTGAACACAGCATGCTATGTCTCCAGAGAAGTAGCATTGCTCTTAACTCTAGATTAGCAAGGAGAACAAAGGCTCAGATCCTACAAACACTTGGGGCAAGAGAAGGGAGCTAAGGATGTTTTGAGCCTCCCAGCGACTCCCATGAATGAAGCACAGAGAGCTTCTCTGGGCTCTGTGGTTGCTCAATCTTGAACCCAGGTTTCATCATCAAAAAGCAATGTTTCAGCAAGTAATTGGTAAGATCAATAGCTTTTCTTTTGTAATGATGGTAAAATGAAAGAGCAACAGATGTATTTCTGCTCAGGTATTACATTAAAAGAGTCAGCACCAAGTTTAAAATGAACAAAATTGGTAGTATACTTCAATTCTTCTTGGAAACAAAGGCAAAGAAGAAAATCTGGTGGCCCTGCCTCTCTGTTGTCCTTCCCATTTATGGCTTTAGCCCTATGTTGGCTAAGACTTCCCTGTATGGCAGCTGGCTCAGGGTGGAGTTGACTTGATGATTATTTTTTCATCTCATCTTATACCTTCCCTTCGTAGTTTCAAGACTCAAGTCCAACTGTCTGTTGCTATTGGGATTCTTGGGTAGGAACAGTGGCCCTGGAGAGTGGTGGGTATATGACTGTTCCTATGGCATGGAAAAGGGATGAATCTTAAAGATGGTAACATACATAAAAATATGCTGCACATAAAATATAAGGAAGCATAAAAATAGGTGATATATATATATATATATATATAAAGAGGCCACCAATCATTGTTTGGGTTGAATTGTATTTCCCAAAATTCATATGTTGAAGTCCTAAACCCTAATAACTCAGAATGTGACTTTCTTTGAAAATAGGACCTTTTAAGATAAAATAAGGTATATAGGTGGTCCCTGATCCAAAGTGACTGGTGTCCTGATAAGAAAAGGGTGTTATAGACACAGCTTCAGAGGTAGTTCCATGTGAAGACACAGGGAGAAGGTGAATAGCTACCAGCCATGAAGAGAGGCTTCAGAGGAAACCAGTCCAACTTACACTGTGTAAAAGAAGACATTTCTATTATGTAAGCTATCTAATCTGTGGTACTTTGTAATAGTAGCCCTAATCAACTAGAAAATGAACAAAATATTCCAATGATGAGAAAGAATGGAGAAGAGTAGCAGGTAGGTGGAATTCCACATGACAGTAAGATGAAAACAAAGGAAGAATACGATGCAAGTAAGAAAGAAAAGGGAAAAATGGGAAGGGGGAGTCAGAGGGTAAAGTACCATTGCTTGCTGAATTCCTATGGGAGGAGGAAATGAGAACTAGAAGATTAATAGGCAAAGAATAAAAATATGGTCACAAGAAGTAATGTGAGGTTTTATGTGCATGTAATTAAGATAAAATTTGAATGGTAAAACATTCTTAACCGGAACATTCACATATTGAGGTATTGACTCCAGAGAAACCTTGTCAGTAGTTTTTTTCTAGAAAACTCAGAATACATGGAAAAGTAAATATATGAGTAAAATATTCTCACCTATGTATAAATAGCGATTTCAAGTGAAGAATAATAGTGTATAAAATGCTACGAGATTCCTATATCTTAAAGAACAGGATTATTCACAGGTTGAACAAATAATTAGGAATTCTGTTAATGATGATGTTAAACTGGTTTTTTTGGTTTTGGTTCACATTGACATTTTGCAAAACAGGAGCAGAGCTGATGGTTTTCTCAAGAATATGTCACAGAAACTGTAGAAGGATGTCTGAAATGGGAAGCTGGAAGTCAAATGCTGAGAAAGGAAAAAAAAATGTGTTCCAGACTTTTGCAGATGTTCTCAGATCAAATTATGGTGTTGAAAAATTGTATAGTATGTTCAATGGAGCATCCAAGATGAAAAGACAGTTCAGCGGCTTTGTAATCTAGATAAAAAAAGTCTGAGAATCATGCTTACATAGGGTGTAATTCACAAGTTCAGAACTGTCAATGGTGAAGGTAATGACCAGAAAGCTAAACCACTTGGCTTTTCAATAATAATAATTCTCCACATAAATTTACATGAAAAACATGAAAATAGATCTTTCTGATTTCTTATTTTTTGTATCAACAGAGTTGATATTATATCTTCTACATACCTTCATCTTTTTGATCAACCACAACATGCCCATATAAATGGAAAGATTAAAATATTTTATGGATAAGGGTATAAAATTCCAGTTAAACAGGGGAAATGAGTCCTGGTGGTCTGTTGTATAGAAAAGTGACAATAGTTAACAAATAATGTATTGTATATGGTAAAATTGCTAAAGGAGTTAATTTTAAATGTTCTCACCTCAAAAATATGATAAGTATGTGTTGATAAATATGTTAATTTGCATGCTTGGCTCAGTCCATCTTAAGATATGTCAGAATACCATACTGTATCCTATAAATATATGAAATTAGCATTTGTCAATTAAAAATATTTTTTTAAAAAAGAAAAACATTTTGATGAATAGAAAAAAAATATGTAAAGAATCTTAGAATTTCATAGCATGGAACTCAATCAAAAGATCATTTAATTTAAGGTTCCTATTTCACCTCTCTAGAAAACTGAGAGTCCAAGAATATAAATTTGAATAAGTTTACCCTGCTGGAGACAATGGCAGATCAACCCTAGGACACAAGTTTTGCAATTGCCAACTTCCTGGACTTTTGAGATCTTTGAAGTAAAGACTGGATGCTTCATATAAGACTTTTGTCATTATGAGGAAAAGAAATCTCTGAGTAGACTATATTCCTGTAAGAAACTATATTTGAACATGAAGCTGGGACAGTATAGGATGTTCTAAAATTGTTGCCAACCTATATGATGGGGCTAGGCATCATACCTTTGCTCATTCACTCATTCTCCAAACATATATTGAGTACTTACTCTGGGCCCTAGGGATACATGTCCCTGTGCTTATGGAATTTGCAATCCACTCGGGGCAGACACCACCAAAGCAAGTGTTTTAATCAACTTTCTGTTTGCTATGACCAAAAGATCCAAAAAGAACAATTTTACCATTCAGTTAATCCCTACCAGGGGATCAATGCATTGATTAAGTTAAGCCTCTCTATCAATTCACCTCTTTTTTTATTGTATTGTCACACATGAGGTTTGGGAGAACACCTCATTTCTAAACTATAACAACAACAACAACAAAAAAAAACATGGAAAGTCAGATGGAATCGTGCTATTTAGAAAAATAAGTGGTGAGAGATGGGGATGGAGCATTAGGTTAAATTAGCTGATCAGAATAAGTCTTATACAAAAAGGAATGCAGAAGTCTGAATTAGATATGGAACAACATATGGAGGCTCTCATAGGAAGGGCAGTTCACACAGAAGGAACAGCCAATTCTGTGGAGGTACTGAGTATTCCAAGATCTTCCTCATTCAAAGCTTCTATAATCAAGATTGGTTGTCAGTACTTATCAAATTAAGGGCGTAGTAAGGAAAAACGACATTCTTTTTTTTTTTTTTTTTACTGTATAAGGTGAAAATTCTTTTAGAGGTTAAATGTGGTATTGCAAACTATATCTAGATGAATAAACTGGCTTTGGAAAGTGGATAAATTTAATAAACTGCTTGTTTGAAGATAGTGAAGGGAAACTGTTTTTTCATTCTGTCAATTGCTTATTTTTTTCATGTCAGTTTTTATCTGTAGACACAGTATGATTGTTTGGGCTAAATAATCTAAATTGGGATACTACTTTCTAAGAAAAATATGATGGATTTATTCAGTGTGTCACAGCCAGAAGCATAACTCTTCCAAGAAACGAACACTTTAGTATTTCTAGGGTCATGGGAGACTGTGAATTTTACCACTAAAGACATTTTAGGCATGTTTAGTATAAATGCAAATCGTACCTAAGAGTGGAATGACAGTAGGGTTTTCAATGACTCATACGTAAAAAGCAAGCATACATACAAATGGTCTTTTCCAAACATTCAGGTGTTTTGCTACACCATATCTTATGATAACTTGATGTATGAAAAATAGAGAATCCTAATGGAAATACATAAGAAAAACAAGTCTCTGCTTTACATAGCTAGGGCAAAAGAAAAATACAGATATTTTATAAATTTAATTACAAAGGCTATGTGGTGGAATGGGGAAGGTGTAAGGAAAGGTATCAGTTAATATCTGGTAGGGGGTCACAGGGACATGAACAAAAAGATTGTCCATGTTGAAATCTGGACTTAAATTCTCCCACAGCTGACCACAGGGCCATTGCACCCTTTCTACATATAAACTCTCCCAACTGTTTATCCCCAATCAACCTGGGAGAAACAAATCCTTCTTATGGACTGGCCTTGAATCCCAAAGCTGCTTCCTGTTATCTAATCCTCTTATCTGTAGCCAATGTACATTGCAGTGATATCCTCTCCCAACATCTATGAAAGCTCTTCTCTCTGGCAGAAATTTTTCAGCTGCCTCCTAGACCTGCTGCTGTAGTTGGGGGAAATTGCCCCAGGACCTGCTCATTTCTAACATCTGCAGTGCTTCCAAAAACTCTTTAATTTCAGATACTCCTTGGTCTTTAAAGTTTTGGTTTCACACATACACTTGCTTTTTGTTTCCTGTACCCTAAAATACACTAAAGTATGACTCCTTTTTGCTCACATGGAATTTAAATACCACTCAATAAATACGAAGCTACTAAAAACAGGGGAGCACATTTTCCCTATTGTGATGATCCACATAAATTCACTGACATTTTCAGGTTCCTGTCAGAGATTCCATATAGCATGGGAACAGACTGGTGACTAACATGGAAGTTCTGTGTTATGGGTTGGGTTTGGAGTGTTCCCCAAAGGCTCCTGTGTTGAAGACTTGATCTCCATTTCAGCCATGCCGGGGGTGGGGTTGGAAAATAATTGATCATGGGAGCTCTGGTCTCATGAGAGGATTAGTCCATCGATGGATTTAGAGCTGAATAGATTGCTGGGAGGCAGAGACTACCACAGGAATTGTGTTATGGTTTGGATTAGGAATGTTCCCTGAAAGCTCGTGTGTTGCAGATTTGGTCCCCAATGAGTCAAATGTCATAGGGTAGGACTTTGCAGAAGTGATTGGATCATGAAGGCTCTGATCTCTTCAGTGGATTAATCCATTGATAACTGAATGGACTCCTGAGAGGTGGTGGAAACCCCAGGGCATGATGAGGAAGTAGGTCAGTGGGAATGTACACTTGGAGACTAAATCTTGTTCCTGTCCTCTTCCTTTCTGTCTCTGCTGCCTGGCTGTCATGAACGGAGCATCTTTCATCTGCCACGTCGTTCCGCCATGCCGTTCTGCCTCACCACTGCTCCAGAAATAACGAAGCCAGCTGGCCTGAAACCTTTGAGATTGTGAGCCAAAATAAATCTCTCCTCCTGAAAGTGGTTTTTCTCAGGTATTTTTTTCACAGGGATGAAAAACTAACTAACACATTATAAAGGGTGATAGAGCCATGATGAACCATAGTACTCAATGAATCCTGGAAATGTTTTTGAATCCTTTGGAGTATGAGAGCAGTGATTTGACCAAATACTCTGTTTTATTGTTTATTTTTGTTCTCTTTGGAAGTGAGGATGCACAATGACCTCTAAATATGTTATTCCTTAAGATAACTCAGTCAGTTTTGTATGCATTTTCTCCATGTGCTGAAGAAAGTATATCGGCTTCCAATCCAGAGGTATATTCTGTAGAGACAGAATGGGGTACCGAACTCTGGCATCAGATGCAGGGAGGCAAGGCTTAATCGCAGACCTAGTTGTTGTGTGGCTTTGACCTTTCTCTCCCTTCATCTTCCTCTGTTTCCACTGAGGATTGTCAAAAACTTAAATGGTAAAGTAACCATAACGAGCTTAGAACAGGTTCTTTCATAATTTAATGGCCTTAATACATTAGTCATCATTATTATGTTTCAGGGGGTTCTTGAATTTTAAAAAATGAACATTTTAAATATGGCTCTACTAGTTGCTTAAAAGTCTGGCATAATGTACACAGACTTTTCAGTTGGACCTGATTTCTAACCCCATCTCCAGTCCTGATGGGACTCTGTGATAAAGGAAGTCCTTTATTTTTCTTGAGCTTTGGCTTCCTCATCTGTAGAGTGAAGGGTAGGGTACCTATGCCTTTCTTGCTGGGCTGCGACAAAGTTTCAAAGATTAAATGTTAACGCTTGGCAAAGAATAGAATTTCTAACATGTACATTATACTTCTTTAATATGTCAGATTTTTATTGTATATAGCTTTGCTATATATAGAAATAAATATGTGTATATTATATCTACATATATACATGTCACATGCTCTACACTTTTTGAAAGTATAAAATTTTGAATGTATGATTTTTTAGCAGGAAAACCCTGGAAACCATGTAGCCCAGTGATATTTGATTAGCAAATAAACTAAAAATAAAAAAAGGCATGTGCTTTGCAGAAAGCCACATGGTTAATTATTGGCATATCTGAGGCCACAGCTTTCTGATCAGCAGATAAGAACTACTATAAATTTCTTCCATAGCTATATTTCTAAATGTTCCTTCTAACGTATCCAAATTTTATTGCAGTTGCCTACCATTTAATTCATTTAATCAACATAGTTAAGATTGTTGTGCTTTCAATGCAAATATTTTCACATTTTGTTACTTCATTTGCAATGACTTAAGTTTAAGAATATTTAGTTTGATTTATGACAAATGTTTCAGGGATATAACTTTTTTTTTTTTTTTTTTTTTTGAGTACCAGGGATCAAACTCAGGGACACTCCGCCACTGAGCCACATCCCCCGCCCTATTTTTGTATTTTATTTAGAGACAGAGTCTCACTGAGTTGCTTAGTACCTCACTTTTACCGAGGCTGGCTTTGAACTTGTGATCTTCCTGCCTCAGCCTCCCGAGTCACTGGGATTACAGGCATGCACCACCATGCCCAGCTAGTGATATAATTTCTTGTATATCCTGCTTGGTTGGGGCAGAGGTGCAATGAGTGGGATTTAAGAAAGGATGTGGTAGATCAGAAGAACATTTGGAAGAGAAAATATTGCCCCATCTCATTTTCCTTTTGGCAGAACAGAGCATCAATATTTAATCTACTCTATGGCCAACATCATTTTTTTAAAATCTTAAGAGTTAAGAGAATTTATCACTGTATTTCCAGAACTAAAATGAGAGAATGGGCTATTCATTGCATGCAGTCTGAAGTATTTGCATTGAATACAAAGATCTTTGTACTCACTCCATCAACTGTCTGTATGGTTTCAGTAGTACCTATATGTTTATTTCTAGAATATGTTTATTTATGAGACCAATAGCCATTCAGTTCAATGAATTCAGTTGAAGCAAAAAAGAGGCAGTCTTAGTTACCTTGATTTTCCCCATTACTCCTCTTCCCCAGTGATTTTATTTGATTTTATTTTGGAACTTCTCACTCAATAGATGATACTATGCTTAAGTCAAAGTAAGTTTTGAATGGCAATCAAAACTCTGCTGTGAAAAATGTCAGTTAATTTTAATTCTCTGATTTGCATATCACCTGTGTTACAGGTGTTCTTGAAGAACTGTGCATTTGAATCAATGAGTTCTTTAAAGCACAGTGAATATTGAAAGTACTAGTATGTTTTCCAGTACTTTCCTTTTAACAATGCAAAGAAGAGGCAGGCATACCACAACATATGCTATCAAAAAATCTTGCACTTATTATACATCTACTTAATAAAATATATTGCAAGCCTACCAAGTGCCAAGCACTGTGTAGTACATTTTATTAAAGCAATAATTACATTTACAAATTATTTTCATCAAAAAAGTAAAAGGGAGAAAGAAGAAGGAACCTAGAGATATCAGTCAACTATTCAATTATTATAAAGTATGAAGCAATGGAGTCTGTGAATTGGTTTTATTCTGTCTTGCTTAAAAACAGGAAAGAAAATTGAATGAAACTATGAAATAAGTTGCTTCCAGGGTTCATATTTTACACATTTATTTTGCTTCTCATTCTTTAACTGGCATAAGGTAAATTAAACTTCTCCACAAATGAGTATATAGATTATATATAAGAAAACACTTCTCATCAGAAAAATTTATCAAAGCATATAATGTTTTTGGAAAACAATAGAAGCCCCAATTCTGGAATCTTGAGGGAAAAATGGACAGGGTGATGGTACATTATTTTGTAAATAACTTGGGCTGAAACTTTGCCCAGCTCCTTATTCTATTAAGAGCTTCCTCCATTGTGAGAGCTTAATAAATGTTGAATTGTAAGTAACATTCTTACATAGCCTCTGGGGATGGACTCTCAGTCCTAATAAGACTTTTCCAATTCTAATTCTCATGATTTGCTGCTGTGTAGGTAATAGCCATGAATTCAACAAGATCTATAAATGCAAAGTATTTTGTAGTCTAATATGTCAAAGGTAAGATTTCATTGAAAGTAGTATTATAATGAAGAACCGTTGAGTAATTCTGCAATATGGATCTAAGAACAATCTATAGAATTCCATATAGGGTGAACATCATATGAAGTGCTAATCCTGATTAATTTTAAGCTGAGGTTGATTGGGAAATAAGATGAAATAGAAATAAAAAATATCATTATTCTTAAAAGTGAAAGATGTAGGATGATTTATGCTGGGAAAAAAAAAGCAGAAAAGACAAGAACTAGTGAATTAGGTAACAGTTCAATATATATCAAATTGGTCATTTTGGCACTAATACATGTCTGGAATAATTCTGCTTTTGTACAATATATGAAAAAGCATAATGTGTATAGATGGTGGTGAGATGTGAGGAGGGTGGGAGGAGGTTTCAGAAAAATTGAAGCAGAGGTGAGGTTAATGCATCTTTTGGATTAATGTGGTCACAATGTAACTGATGCAAAGAGAGAGTAGGTCATAAATTGCTTCAAGGGAATCAGAGGGCAATAGGGGGCCTGAGCAGACTCTCTGAATAATAGTTTCAGAGCATCTGCTGTGCAATATGGTTTGAACCTTTTCAAGCCCCACTGTATAACTCACTTGTCACTTGGCTTGAGGAAGAGATGACAGATCTGCCAGGAACATTCAGAAAGATTTTTTTTTTCCAGAAAAGAGTACAAGCCAGCTGTTCTTGTTGTATTGGTATTTTAACAAATGTATTGATCTAAATATGCCAAACTTACCTCAGATTTTAATATATAATATATAATATAGTAAGGAAAAATACTGTTCTAGTACCTGGAAGAGAGCTCTCTAGACCCAGAATAAAGCCTGACAGGATTTACTTAGCACAAAGTCATCTTAAAGATTAGGAAATGCCTTGTTTTATTTCCTGTGATATGTTTCATTATCTTTTCTCTGAGTCTCCCTTCACCTCATGAAATGAATTTATAAATTTGACCTTTTCAAGCGGTGAGGAAGAATGAGATTGCCCAAGCATCAGTTGTGAAAAATTCCAGCATTTAGTGAAGCAGAGGTTGTATGCTGTCCTTCTCCCTTCAACACACCACCATCCCCAGAGCCCCTCATCTCTCCCTCTCTTCTCTCCCCTCCCCAACTCTCTCTCTGTCTCTCTCTCTCTCTGTCTCTCTCTCTCTCTCTCTCTCTCTCTCTCTCTCTCTCTCTCTCTCTCACACACACACACACACACACACACACACACGCCCCACAGGGCTGGGTGCATGCACTCCATCATCTCTACAAGTGAGCCACTTATGTTTAAAGTTACCAGAAGGTCCCTGGAGCATAGGGTTGGGCACTCATTTCTGCCTCTTGTGGTCTCCATTTTCCAATGAGACAGGTGGGATTTCTAAAAGGTACATTTGATTGCATTACTAATTCCCTTCAAATTCCCTTTAAGTGACTAAAGGCTTCTCATTGCTTTCAGTGTTCTTGGCATCTTGGTCAAGGTCTGAGTCCTCTTGGCCTTTTCAGCCTCATCATATTCCATTCCCCTCCATAACTTCTATGGTTTCATGACTCTGCTGGCCATGCCTGAAGAATGCCATATTTTTCCTTACTGATTTTTGCCCTGTGATGACTGGTTTCTCTGAGCTGAATACCTAATGTTTCTCTTCACTTTTTTGGAGTGGCAAGGATTAATACTGGGGATTGAATTTAGGGACACTCAACCACTAAGCCACATCCCCAGCCCTATTTTATATATTATTTAATTACAGGATCTCACTGAGTTGCTTAGCACTTTGCTTTTGTTGGGGCTGGCTTTGAACTCTAAATCCTCCTGCCTCAGCCTCCCAAGCCACTGGGATTACGGGTGAGCACCACCATGCCTGGCCCTCTACTTCTCTTTAAGTAAGATGAAATCATATCTAGTTGCTCTTCATGGCTTAATTCAATTTCAACCTCTTCTGTAACATCTCTCTCAAAAGCAGATATAGTGGCTGCATTTTACATTCAATGATAGTACTTTTCTTCATGCTTAGCTTTTGTACTTACCAACTTAGAGTACAATTTCTTGCTCTTGTTAGTGATGGTTTTTCTCTCAATGTTGTGACCTTGTTAGGTCAAGAAACATAGTTTAGTGATTTCTAAATCCCTAGATTCTAGCGCAGTCCTTATTCATGAGATTATTTCTTAAATACTTATTGATAGAACACTGTCCCAACCAAAGTCTTAAGGCTTATATTTGTTAGCCTCTATCATTTTTCAGCCTTTTCCTCCCTACAAGGTATTCTCCCTTCTATACAAATCCCAGATGTCCAGCTAAAACTGTAGTCCTGCTGCATATCTTTGTGTTTAATTCTAGAAATACTCAAATTCTACAAATCCTGCCTTACATAACTTATGTGATTCTTACTTCAAATGATATGAAATAATCCCTTTAATACTTGAACTAAATTTCTGCTGTTCACCTGTTTTTCTTTCATTTTATCATCTCAAATGCCAACCATCTTGAATCCTTAATCTAAGATACTTTGCTCTTTATTCTTTGGAGGTGACTTAGTTGTTTATTCATTGGAGATTCTTCACTAATACTAAATACATATCTAGGGATATAATAAGGTCTGTCTTTTTTTAAGCCTAAAACCTAGATGGGAGACAAAGTATAGAAATACTGGCAATGCAATGACATGGGTCCTCATGTAAAGAAAGTAAGGGTGTTTTGCAAGCATGCTGGTGATAAGTTTGCCATGACTTGGGGAATTAATAAACACATTCTGTAGGAAGTGATGTACACACTGAAGGTAGGAAAGATAGTCATGGTTAGTCAAGTAAAGAACTGGGAGAAGAACATTCCAGCTAAATGCAAGAGCAGCACATGGAAAGTTTGTAAAACAAAAGAGTAGAAATAAACTCAAGTTTTGAAAATATCAAGAGATAAGACTTAGAGCTAAGCTGGAGTAATTCTATTCGGTATCTTATAAATCATTAAAGTAGCTTTAATTTACCAAAGAAAAGTGAGATAACTGCAAGGTATTAAAGAGTGGGCGTAATTAAATTTATATGTTAGAAAAATAAATTTGCCTCAACTATGGAGAATGGATGGGGAAACCAGAAGTGATGCTGGAGGAGTTCACAGCTACCATTCAGATGAGAGATGACGGGTGGGTTCAACTGGGAAGTTGAAAAGATCCAAGAATTACCTAGGAGTCAAAGTGGTTCCCCTATGATTGTTTGAATATGGGGAAGGAGGAGGTTGATGGGGAAGTAGTTGAGGGTTTAGGAGCCAAAGAAACTGTCTAGGCTTCTGTTTGAAACTATGTAGACAGTAGAAACAATTGCTATGCTAACTAAAAAACCAGACAAGATTATAGGGAAATAGAACTTCAACATTTTGAGATGACGTATCTGTGGGTAATACGAATGTGGATTTGTGAACCCAGCATTTGAAAAAAACACTTAAGAGTCATTAGCACTTGAGTTTCCTTTAAATTTTGGGAGTGAATGTGTTCATCAAAGGAAACAGGACACTACAAAGGCAAAAAAATAAAAGAAACCTAGGAGAGAACTGATGGGCTGGGAAAAGAAATCCTCATGGAAGTCAGACAAGAGGCTGAAGGGAAATCATAAACAGCTGAACCTCTGGAATCTAAAGGATCAGAATGATTTCAAACAAAAGAAAAAGGGTATTGATGTCACATGCTATAGAGAGGTCAAGTGGGAAAGACCGAGAAATATACATTTAATTTAGGCCCAAGAAGAACTTTGACTCTAGTGGGTGATGCAGATAGAAGTCAGGTAAGAATGAGTTGAATTGTGAAGGGGAGATGAGGAGATGAAGATCATTAATACAAAGTCTGGGAGGCTGTGTCCTGAAGAAAAAGACAAAAGGCAATTGCTGGTTTTCACAAGTTTTCTGACTCTGAGACCCTTCTCAGTTCCAACCACTTTCATTCTTTCCCCTGAACATCATCCTTCATTTATGAAGCTGCTCAACTCTCTGATTTTCAAAAACTACAAGTGTATCCAGTCTGAGGAAAGACGGAAAGTTTCCATACAAGGCCCCAAAGGCATCGTTGCAGATGTGTTCAAATGTCTTTTTAGTAATACATGTGTTTTTTAAAACTCTCATGAATAATTCTAATATATTAAAAATAGATTAACTCTGAGCTGCTCTGATTTAAATAAGTATGGAGGGCCTGGAGCCCCAAACTCCAGTACCCTATTTGATTTTCTGAGGTAGCCCTCACAGGCATTTCTAAAGAACACTGTGGGTCCAGAAAACGCATGCTTAAAATCACCTCCCAATTCCCACGTTACTTGGGTGGGAAGACACTGACTATCCACTTCCTGATTCTGAGATTTTTTTACTCACAGCCTTCTGAGCAGGTACTGAGAAATGCCACTTGCTGTCACCAAATGTCCCCAGATAGAATAAAATAACAGATTTTTAATATAATCGAGATTGTGGTAAAGGTTGAATTCAATCAAACACTATTTAAATGGTACCTGGATCTCAAAAATAACATCTTGGTAAACAATTTCTTTTCATACAGTATTTATCTGCTCTGTTCTGTTACTCTACAGAATCTTGGAAGGCCAGGGCAGGAAATAAGAGGACAGTGAACTTGTGGATGCTCTTTGTGAATTGTTCTGTGAATTGCCTCCCAGCTATTTCTGAGGATGTTGGAGCACATCAGCAGAGGAAATCTGCATAGAGACCCTGTTTTGACAAAGTATAAAATGTGGTTCTTATAGGAATGACAGAAAAATAAGTAATAGAAAATTATAGACATTTGTGCAGCACAGAGCACATGGAAAATCTGCCTAGTGTAAATGGAGCCAAGCTCTCAGGACCTCTTTCTGTCTGTGACTGCTGGGTGGCAGCAAAAAAATCAATCCACTGCATGAATGAATGAAGACATGATAAAACAGGAGAGAAGCTATGTTGTGCTGGAATAATACTATATGCAATGTCCTTAGATAGTTTATACCCTTCCTAGCAAGCACAAAATGCCCAGAGAAGGAAGAGGAGAAAATAAATTACAATATTCTTCAGAAACTTTTTGATATAGGTAATATTATCCTCATCTTTTAGATGAGAAAATGAAGGTACAAAGGTCACTAATTGAGTGACATGACTCAAGTCATAGGTGGCCACAGGGAGAAAGTAGGATTTTCTTACATTGTTCCAAAATGTTCTCATTATGACAGTAAATTTAGACAATGACATTCTTCAAATATGTGACCATACTGCTCATGAGAACACACAGGGCTTAATTTTCTTATACTTTCTTTCTTTTTTTTTTTTTTAATTCAGAGGCACTCAACCACTGAATCACATCCTCAGCCCCATTTTGTATTTTATTTAGAGTCAGAGTCTCACTGAGTTGCTTAGCATCTCACTGTTGGTGAGGCTGGCTTTGAACTCACCATCCTCCTATCTCAGCCTCCTGAGCCACTGGAATTACGGGCATGGGCCATCATGCCAGAATGTTATACTTACTCTTCACAGCAAGTCTTACAAATAATAATGTTAATGGTTTCCTTCCATCTGTTAACTGAAATTTGGGCCAGCTTAAGAGTTATCCTTGGTAATAACATCTCAGCTATTGAGCAGAAATACCAGGATGAGGGTCACCAGGTAAAAGCTGAGTGCTAACCAGAAGGATGTTTTCAACATATCCAACTCCAAGCTAAGAATTACAATCATGCTGCCTGTCTTTCCATCTGAAAAGCTCTTTAAAAATGTCTTGACTTTTCAGCTTTGTGTCTTTCAAACATGCAAGTGTTCTTCAGTTAATTACTCTTTTTTTTAGACTTTAGATATACAGAATCTTTTTATTGGGTAATGTAGTAGAATTATACAAAGCAAAGACCAAGCTTTTATTCTTTATTGTAATGGCAGATGGGGGTTTGGAAAAAAGCTCCCTACCACTAATTTTTAAAGATTTAAAATTCACAAATGAGTAATACATTAAAACACCTGGTTCTGCTACTAATGGGCAATTTGGGGCAGTCCCTCTCCTTTTCCACATATTTCTTCTTGAAGTATTCTTTTATGGCTATTCCTCTCAAAGATCACTCTCAGTGACTATAGTAACTGGATTTTATCAGGGTGAAACTGTTGAAATCAGTCTCATATGAACTCTATAGAATATCCAGGAAAGTTTTTGGTCCCTTATACCCCATGGGAGATGAGTTTTATTACTGTCTCAGCTTCCCTGTTCACTATCCAAGGTTCTGATACATGTTCCTTGGACAATCACGAATGTTAAACACCTCCAGGAAACTGCTCTAATGACTGCAGAGCTGAGAACAACTGTTCTAGCCAAAATTGCAAAGTTATTCCTGCAATATTCTGTTTGGCATATTATTTGAATTGTTATTGAAGAAGCTATCCAACCAAGGAGGTTTTCTTCTTCCTTTAAACCAAGGAATTCTGAGCCAGTATCATTGCAATATCTAGAGACATTTCTGACTACCTAAACTGGGAGTATAATGGAGGATAGAGGCCAGAATATTGCTAAGTATTCTGAATTGCACAAGACAGAGCCCCACCACAGATAATTATCCAGTATATGTCAGTAGTGCCAAGGTTGCCAAACCTTGTGATGGATAAATATTCAGAGAATGGAACATTATTGATTTCCCTCTTCTGTATGGTAAATCAAGAAACTTTCTAAAGAAGGGAACTTCATTGTTAAGAGTTTGGGTATTAGTTAGTCACATGGATTTTATTCCCTCTAGTAACATGGGAATAAACAAACTCAGTTTCCCCTACTACATTCTAACAACCCGGATTGTTTCTGTGCCTCTAACCAATCTGAGAATTTTTATCCACCATCAAGGAAGCTACTAATTCTGCAGCAGACAACAGCTGGGTATCCTCTAATATAACTCAGTTCTGACATTATCTATCCATGTGTCAGATTTCACAGATTCAGGGCTCGGTTACTAAGACTACTCCCTCCCCACTTGGGATGCCAGTAATAAGTCCCAGTTTGTTTTACCTGTGCTTCTGACCAACTGGCTATAAATCAATTCCTCCAACTTCCTTTATAGGTTTAATTAATTTGCTAGGGCAGCTCACAGAACTCATGTAAATATTGATGTTTACAGATTTATGACAAAAGTTATTATAGAAGATACTGATGGATGTCAGATGAACAGATGGATGAGGCAAGATATAGGGGAAAGAGTGTGGAACTTCTGTATATTTTCTCCTCATGATGGGTGAACTACTCTCCAGGAACTTCCATGTGTCAGTTATCCTGAAGCTCTTCAAATGCTTTTCTTTTGAGTTTTTGTAGAAGTTTCATTATAAAGGCATGATTTATTAAATCATTGGACTATATAACTTTTAGCCCCTCTCCCTTCCCTCAAGTTTGGGTGGTAGAACTTGAGGTCCTCGCCTACTCCTGCCTTGGTCTTTCTTGGAACCAGTCCCCAAAGTGCCTGCCAGGCATCAGTCAACTCATTAACATACATGAGAAAATTATCACTTTGGCATTCAAGTATTTGGGAAGTTGGAAACAGGACACAGGGATAAAGTAAATATTTCAAATATCACACTGACAGACCTCGCACTTATAATCTCTATGATCCTGCATACACTGCATAACCTCACCATAACCCAGTTTTCTTAGCTGTGAAATTAGCAATAGTATTATTTTATTAAGTTGCTGTGAAGAGTCATCAAATGCATACAAAATTACTTGGCAGAGTCTCTAGCAAACATGAGCATAGGTGAGCTTGATGATTGCTATTCTTCAGCCAGAGCTTTATTCACTTTCAGTTCAATACACTAAAACCATACAGAAATCACTCTTGATACAAACCAGGTCCAGATTCATAAACAAAGAATGCCCTTATCTACCTTTGCTATATTTTACTATTTATTATCCCACTGTTTCTTCTGTGAGCCCTTTCTGGTGGGAAACAGGGAACATGTGGGATGATGGTGATATAAGCCACATAACTAGCCACTAGTGTTCATTCTGTCATTCATCATATCAGCCTAGGCTTGAGATAGAGAGGAAGACAAAGATGAGTATGTTAGATGTGAAGGTGAACCAAAAATGACTGAAATTTGATTCTGATAAAGAAATAAAAGGACAGATTTACGATGGGAAAACTAAGGAATGGACAGAGAAGCTTGAGACCAAGTGGAAGTTTATGATCAAATGTCAGAGGGATGAAGACAAAAGAGAAGAGATCATCCATGGGCAGGAGAAATTTTGAGAAGATGGTGATATTTGGTCTGGATTTGAAAATAAAGGGATGATTTTTGTAGGTAAGGACTGGAGGAATCTAACCAGTCAGAGGAAAGAATGGTTGACCACTAATTACACAGAGGTAATAAACCACGAGGTATATGGATGATATGATTTAGTTTAATACGGCATGCGTATCAGTTAAGTATGGTGAGATTAGGCTCCAAATATTGGTGGGGACTTGTTTATAGGGGGCCATGGATGTTAATCCATGTTAACCACTGTTCATATGCGGCTCATAGACAATCCACATGGAATAGGTTAAATACTAGCCAAGAGTTAGGCTAGCCAAGAGTTAGGCAACATTACTGTTAGAGAATAGAGAAGACACTTCACCCTTCGGAGTCAGGGACAGCATCTCATGAAGGCAACATTTAAGTGAGACCTGAAGGACAGAAAGAATGTTCTAAGAAAAGAAGAAAGCTGGGGATGAGATCTGGGAAGAAAAGTTTAGCAGCGGGCAGAATCAGCAATGACATAAGAAACAAGGAGATTCATCTGATATGCTTGAGCCAGGAGTGGTTGTGGTATGGCAGATGCCGAGATTAGAAAGGCAGATAGGAGCAAGATGACAGAGATTCTATATGCCCCATTAAGGTATTTAATGATACCTCTGCAGTAGGAAGTCCTAGAGCAGGTTCAAAATGGGGGCAAGAAGGAGACATTTGTTTTTCAGAGATATCACTCTGACAGCCGCAGAAAAAAATTGGGTGAGAAGGTGAAGACTAAATGGAAAGCCAGTTGGGCAGAGAGGAATTGTTAGAGTCCAGGAGGAAGGACTGAACCTAGCAGTGCTGGCAGAGGTAGGGCAAGAAGAAATAAATTTACAGGGAGCAGAACTTACTTTACTTGGTAACTGATAGTAACTAAGGTGGTAGGAGGAGCGAGGGGAGAGGACATCATTGGCAATGATACGGACACTGTGCTAATTTTTACCTCAGGCTGCAGCATCAAACTGCGTGGATTTAAATGCTGGATATGTCATCGGCTAGTTGGGGCAACTTGCTAATTGGCAAATTATTCCCCAATTTTTAAATTGAAAGTGATAAAAAACAGCATAGCTTATTGTGGTAGTTGTAGAATATAATTCAAGAAAAACACTTAATGCAGTTCTTGTCATATGGTAAACTTCCATAAATATTATAATAACAATTCTTTTCCTCCCCTTCTTCTTCCTCCTTTTTCTTCTGATTGCTATTATCATTACTTATCATCTTCAACAACATGATCATCATCAACACAATTATCATCATTTTGAAACAATTCTGACTCAAATGATAGGGTGGTGAAGTTATTCTCCTAAGTAAATGAATGCAGTAAGAGGCACAGAACAGAACCATCATCTCGCCTTTCCAATTCAGTCTGACCATTTACCAACTCAAGGCAGTAGTGCAGCCATCCCTAAGGTTTATGCTTGTGTAGTTAGAAATCAATGTGATAGAGTGAATTTACTTCATATGCACTTTTAACTTTAATGAATTCAGTTCATAACTTTTGGCCAAAAGAGAAAGCTAAGAGAAAAAAAAAAGAGATGGCAAGGAAAGTCAGAGGAAAAGAGAATTCAAGTAGTGGAGATAAAATAACCCACTCAATAAGCATTTGTTTACCTTAGGGCTAAGGGGAAAATGAGTGTTTAGCCACATGGTGTATAATTTTGTGTGTAGAGGCACACACTTATATAACATATTCCCAAGCATAAAATGTTTCCTTCATTTGTGCCCAAATGAAGAAAGAACTGTCTCTTTCAATGCTCAGGTATTGAACTTCAGAAATGGTATTGTTTCCCACATACCATTTTCACTGGTACTATTTTGACTTTAATTTTTTTTTTACTGGGAATATTCAATGTATGTTATTCTTTATATGACCTTAGAAATCAACATCTATATCACGTGTTATCCTATTCTGTATCAACTTTGGTTTCATCATAGGAATTTTCTCTTATCCTGAGTGTACCTTTTAAACCCTTCCTCCACATAACAATGATCAGTGCATACACATTACACTGAGCATTCATGTTCATTTCACTGTTAGATCATATGCATGATGTCTGCAGCAAGGTGATCAGACAAATTTTCATTTGGTTCATTAAGCTCCAAAGATGCTTTCTTAGCAGATGTGGATTGAGAACCTCAGTTTTTGAAAGAATACTTGGGAGAAGGGAGATTGCATCAATGATACCAGTGTCTGAACTTGTTTTGGGAGAATCTCAGAGAAAAAAAGGAATAATCCACCTATGATTGTAAATGTCAATTACATTTTTATGTAATGATATACTTTATATTAAGGAATCATTGGTGCTTACTATGTAACAAATGTCTCTGTAAACTGATATAACTTTGCTTTCAGTGGTCTTTCCTAGCATCAGGTTAACTGGATTCAAATTCTGGTTCTATGCATTCTCAGCTGTATATTTCAGGGGTTGTTGTGACAACTTATAAATTTCCATGAGACAATACATGAAAAATGTCACGTCTGATCCATGCAAAGCTATCAACAAATACTTGTTGCTGTGGTGGGGATTGTTGATACTATTCTTCCCTGAGCACAAGGTGGGGAGGCTTCAGTGGAAAGGCATATGGGACAGTTAATAGATAGCAGGAACTTTGCACAGTGCTTGCTTCATTCATTTCACTTTAGAGAAACAAGAACTGCTCCAAATATATGTCACCATGTCTCTCAATAACCTGAAACTTGATGGGCACTTCATACCATCTCATGATAAGGGAGTTTTTAGCCACATGGTTAATCTCTAATGCCAGCTATTTTAACAGATCACTCAAGCTGAACAATTATGGGGTAGACACGCTCTCTGATTTGGTTATGCTCATGGATTAAATGCTCTGTATAACTACTGACTTTTCTCTTGTACCCAATGCTCTCTTGGTGTGGCCCACTTCATTAGGATTCTGATTTCCTAGCATCAGCACAGACACATCACATAAGGTGTGTGTAGCCTAACTCAGGTGGCCATCTCTTTGCAAAAGCTTCTTCAAATCCTCAGACTGCATTACCATCTATTTTATCAAAACCAGAGCAGAAGTAATTTTGTTTACTTTTTTTAAATTAAAGAAAAATAAAAGCATATGACTTAAAGACACCTCAGATGTTCTTTAGATTAAGAGCTATGTCAATTTCCTGAATAGCAAACACCATTTATTCTTTGTCCATGATTCTTTCTCAGCAAGTTTAGAGGGACTGTATTAATTCTAAACCAAGTGATTAATTAAACTGACTCTGAGAGTCCTCCCTTCTTCCCTTCAGCTTCAGTGGTAATTAATCATGGCTATTCCTGGCTTTTAATAGCATTAAAGTTGTGCTTTAGTATATTATGTTGGTTGTCTCTTTGGAACTCAATCATGTCAGCATAAAATAATGCAAAGAATAGGTTCAGAAATGTAAATTAACCTTGATTTGTCCCATCTCTGAAAGAAGCTCCTGGAGTCTTTCAGGAGAATGCTTCCTGTCATCCAATGTGACAATATCCATTAAGGCCCAGACATCTAGAACTTTTCAAAGTGCTCTCAACAGGGGGCCAGATATTTTGGCCACGAGAAGCATGTGCTTGAATAATAGTGAAACATTTCCCTATTCAAAAAGGATTTAAGAGCTTCAGACAAAGGGGCAATAATATCAAATATATAACATCATAATGGCTTTAAATTCACTAATATGATTTATGTTGAAAAGTATCATATATTTTCAGCCCGCTTTCAAAAGGAAATGTTAATTTTCTGGTTTAAGATGTTGATTTTTCTATTCTCAACTACTCCAGAAATCTTTATGAATATTTGCAGAGGGGAAAAATAATATTGTTATGAAAAAGATATTGTATCCCATGCGCACGCGCGCGCGCGCACACACACACACACACACACACACACACACCAGATACTGCAACTGTATGTCATTTCTTAATGTTTGCACTGCAATAGTGACAAAAAGAGACTTTTGATTGGTAGCAGATACTAATACAAACATGAAAGAGAGATAAATTCTTTCCTGAGGAACTCTAAGATGAAATTTTCTTCCTCCTCCATTTTTTGAACAAAGTATTCAAGATCTGCATCAACAAAAACTTTGGGGTTATCACAGTATATTTTCTCAAAAATAAAAAGACAGGAAGTAGAAAAAAGCTACAGCACCAAGTTCTGGCAATTAGACTTCCAAAAAGTAGACGACAGTCTGGGGTGGCAATAGGAAGAGCCCCTGTGAGGGCAGGGATTGTAGTTGCTCATGCATTTTATCTTCTTTGAAGATGAAGGAACAGGACTGAAGAAAGGAGGAGGCTCCACTTAATTCTGGTGTCCTAGGGAGAAGAATATCTTAGGGTCACAAGAAATAAGCTAGTATCCAGGTACTTTAATTGGTCCTCCAGCTGTGTACTTAAAAAGGGAATCTCACTCACATCCAAGGATGCACCTGTCAGCTGCTCTGTTTAATAGGTGTATCTGTTAATTTGCATATTTATGAAATGAACTTTCTGTTGATACTATAGTCTCTTGGATTGGTGAAGAAAAATTGATCCCCCCACCCACACCTTTGGTACACTAAGAAAGCACAGAGGCCCTTTCTCGGTGTATATAAGTAGATTCCTTATGTTTCAGTTTGGATCTGGAATGTCCTCTAAAAGTCCAGGCTTGGTCCTCAGCTTAGGAATATTGGAAGTGGGTGGAATCTTTAAGATGTGAGGCCCAGTGGGAGGCTTAAGGTCACAGGGGTATGCTCTAAAAGGGGATCATGGGACACTTGTCTCTTCTTGGCAAAGAAAGTTTCCCCACCAGAACAGACTGGAACCTTGAACATTGTGAGTCACAATAAGCCTCTCTTCCTTTAAAACTGATTATCTCGGGTGTTTTTTTCCAGTACATGAAAGATAACTAACATATATCATAACTAGAAAAATAGAACAGCAAACCACAGTAAAGATTAAAAATAACAATGGCAATATAAAGCGACTTTAGTCTGGTTGAAAGCATGCTTCCATTATCAATGCCAATAACTTTTCTCCTGTTTATGTATTTCCATCTCTTGATCACTAGAATGTTTTCCAACCCAATTCAGAGAATGCTAGATGTTTTTTCATATTTTCCTAACTAATTCTGTTATTTTCTTCTTAGTTGAGAAGGTGGCTCATTACTAATGAGTTTAACATGATCTCAGTCAAAAAATGCATATGACACGAGGATCATATATCAAAAATTTTTTTTAATTAATTTTTATTGTAGGTTGTTCAAAACATTACATAGTTCTTGATATATCATATTTCACACTTTGATTCAAGTGGGATATGAGCTCCCATTTTTACCCCATATACAGATTGCAGAATCACTTCAGTTGCACAACCATTGATTTACATATTGCCATTCTGGAGTCTGTTGTATTCTGATGCCTTTCCTATCCTCTACTATCCCCCTCCCCCCTCCCCTCCCCTCTTCTCTCTCTACCCCCTCTACTGTAATTCATTTCTCCCCCTTATATTTTCCCTCCTTTCCCCTCACTTCCTCTTGTATGTAATTTTGTATACCCCTGAGGGTCTCCTTCCATTTACATGCAATTTCCCTTCTCTCTCCCTTTCCCTCCCACCTCTCATCCCTGTTTAATGTTAATCTTCTTCTCATGCTCTTCTTCCCTACTCTGTTCTTAGTTACTCTCCTTATATCAAAGAAGACATTTGGCATTTGTTTTTAAGGGATTGGCTAGCTTCACTTAGCATAATCTGCTCTAATGCCATCCATTTCCCTCCAAATTCTATGATTTTGTCATTTCTTAATGCAGAGTAATACTCCATTGTGTATAAATGCCACATTTTTTTTATCCATTCGTCTATTGAAGGGCATCTAGGTTGGTTCCACAGTCTTGCTATTGTGAATTGTGCTGCTATGAACATGGATGTAGCAGTGTCCCTATAGTGTGCTCTTTTTAGGTCTTTAGGGAATAGACCGAGTAGTGGAATAGCTGGATCAAATGGTGGTTCCATTCCGAGCTTTCCAAGAAATCTCCATACTGCTTTCCAAATTGGCCGCACCAATTTGCAGTCCCACCAGCAATGTACAAGAGTACCCTTTTCCCCACATCCTCGCCAGCACTTGTTGCTGTTTGACTTCCTAATGGCTGCCAATCTTACTGGAGTGAGATGGTATCTTAGGGTGGTTTTGATTTGCATTTCTCTGACTGCTAGAGATGGTGAGCATTTTTTCATATACTTGTTGATTGATTGTATGTCCTCCTCTGAGAAATTTCTGTTCAGGTCCTTGGCCCATTTGTTGATTGGGTTATTCGTTATCTCATTGTTTAATTTTTTTAGTTCTTTGTATATTCTGGATATTAGGGCTCTGTCTGAAGTGTGAGGAGTAAAGATTTGTTCCCAGGACGTAGGCTCCCTATTTACCTCTCTTATTGTTTCTTTTGCTGAGAAAAAACTTTTTAGTTTGAGTAAGTCCCATTTGTTGATTCTAGTTATTAACTGTTGTGCTATGGGTGTCCTATTGAGGAATTTGGAGCCCAACCCCACAGTATGTAGATCATAGCCAACTTTTTCTTCTATCAGACGCCATGTCTCTGATTTGATATCAAGTTCCTTGATCCACTTTGAGTTAACTTTTGTGCATGGCGAGAGAAAGGGATTCAGTTTCATTTTGTTGCAAATGGATTTCCAGTTTTCCCAACACCATTTGTTGAAGATGCTATCCTTCTTCCATTGCATGCTTTTAGCCCCTTTATCAAATATAAGATAGTTGTAGTTTTGTGGTTTGGTTTCTGTGTCCTCTATTCTGTACCATTGGTCCACCTGCCTGTTTTGGTACCAGTACCATGCTGTTTTTGTTACTATTGCTCTGTAGTATAGTTTGAAGTCTGGTATAGCTATACCGCCTGATTCACATTTCCTGCTTAGAATTGTTTTTGCTATTCTGGGTCTTTTATTTTTCCATATGAATTTCATGATTGCTTTCTCTATTTCTACAAGAATGCCTTTGGGATTTTGATTGGCATTGCATTAAACCTATAGAGAACTTTTGGTAATATCGCCATTTTGATGATGTTACTTCTACCTATCCATGAACAGGGTATATTTTTCCATCTTCTAAGATCTTCTTCTATTTCTCTCTTTAGGGTTCTGTAGTTTTCATTGTATAAGTCTTTCACCTCTTTTGTTAGGTTGATTCCCAAGTATTTTATTTTCTTTGAGGATATTGTGAATGGGGTGGTTGTCCTCATTTCCATTTCAGAGGATTTGTCGCTGATATACAGGAATGCCTTTGATTTATGCGTGTTGATTTTATAGCCTGCCACTTTGCTGAATTCATTTATTAGCTCTAATAGTTTCTTTGTAGACCCTTTTGGGTCTGCTAGGTATAGAATCATGTCATCTGCAAATAGTGATAATTTGAGTTCTTCTTTTCCTATTTTTATGCCTTTAATTTCTTTCGTCTGTCTAATTGCTCTGGCCAGTGATTCGAGAACTATGTTGAACAGAAGTGGTGAGAGAGGGCATCCCTGTCTTGTTCCAGATTTTAGAGGGAATGCCTTCAGTTTTTCTCCATTCAGAATGATGCTAGCCTGAGGCTTAGCATAGATTGCTTTTACAATGTTGAGGTATATTCCTGTTATCCCTAGTTTTTCTAGAGTTTTGAACATAAAGGGATGCTTTGTCGAATGCTTTTTCTGCATCTATCGAGATTACAGAATGTGAAAATCATGAAAAATACTTGTTACAGTGCCCATCACCTCATAACTATTGTGAATTGAGCTGTTATGAACATTGATGTGGCTGCATTACTATAGTATGCTGATTTTAAGTCCTTTGGGTATAGACCAAGGAGTGGGATAGCTAGGCCAAATGGTGACCCAGTTTTCTAAGGAATCTTTCCATTCCATGTTTTTTAAGGTATCTCCATACTACTTTCCAGATTGGTTGTGCCAATCTGCAGTCCCACCAGCAATGTATGAGTGTGCATTTTCCCCCACATACCAGCCAACATTTACTGTTGTCTGAATTCTTGATAACTACTATTCTGCCTGGTGTGAGATGAAATCTTTAGAGTAGTTTTGATTTGCATTTCTCTAATTACTAGAGATGTTGAATATATACATATATATATATATATATATATATAGATTGATTATATATTTTCTTCTGAGAAGTGTCTTTTCAGCTCCTTAGCCCATTTATTGTTTGGATTTTTTTTTGGTTAAGTTTTTTGAGTTCTCTATATATCCTGGAGATTAATGCTCTATCTGATGTTTGTGGCAAAAATTTGCTCCCAAAATGTAGGCTCTCTGTTCTCATTTGATTGTTTCTTTTACTGAGAAGAAGCGTTTTAGTTTGAGTCCATTCCATTTATTAATTCTTGATAGCTAAACTGTGAGAACAACCTAGATGCCCTTCAATAGATGAATGGATAAAGAAACTGTGCTACATATACACAGTGAAATATTACTCAGCATTAAAAAAGAATGAAATTATGCCATTTGCAGGTAAGTGGATGGAGTTGGAGAATGACATACTAAGTGAAGTAAGCCAATCCCCCCAAAAACAAAGGCTGAATGTTCTGTCTGATAAATGGATGCTGATCCATAATGGAGAATTGTGGGGGAGGGGAAGCATGGGGAAATGGAGGAACTTTGATTGGGCAAAGGGGAAGGAAGGTGGGGAGGGAGCATGGGGGCAGGAAAGATGATGGAAAGAGATTGACATCATTACTCTAGATATATGTACAACTGCACATATGGTGTGATGCTACATAGTATACAATCAAAGAAAGGAAAAGTTGTGCTGCAATTGTATACAATGAATCAAAATGCATTTGCTGTTATATAAACATAATTGAAATAAATTAATTAATTTAAAAACCCTCATAGAAGAAAAATCTAGAAAAGTGTATAACTCAAACATAATTTTGGAACAGGTCAAAAATATTGCCAAGCCGTCAAAAATCTGGCCTGCATTCAATAGGAAAAAGAATATTCTGGGCTCAACTTGTTAGCAGGGGCAGGATAATTACATTCAAGGGGCCTATATATCAGCTTGAGTGAAGTTTGCTGATCTTATATCTCATTTCATCATATCCTTTTATTTAAATATCAGGGATCTCCCCTGCCCCACCCTCTCTCTTTTTCTCTCTCTTACCAGGACTGCTTAACAACTGAGCCATATCCTCAGCCCTCTTTTGTATTTTAGAGACAGGGTCCACACTGAGTTGCTTAGGTCCTCGAGATAAATTACTGAGGTTGGCTCTAAACCCGTGACCCTCCAGCCTCAGCCTTCTGAGCCACTGCGATTTCAGGGGTGGGTCACTGTACCAGGCCCTCTCCTCTCTCTTATTAAAGGAAATTGAGTTTTTCTTTCTTTCACATACCAAAGTAAAAAATAATCCACCTGGTCCACAGAGCATTGATAACATGACCACTAAAATTTAGGAAGATGTTCTAGCAATCTGTGCTGATAGCCAGGCTAAGCAGGATCTTTCTTGGTCCTTATATGACCACCTACCTGGAAAATTTCTGTTTATGTGGAAAATTGTGGCTTTGGCATGAGATTGGACATTCTTGATCTTATTGTGCTACTACCTGGCATCTATGTAAAAACTGCACTAGGTAGAGCTATATCTGGGCAATATTATCTGATTTAACAGATAACCCAGGACTCAGTAATTTAACACAACAGTCGAATCCAAATCAGGAATTCCTGATTCCTCTTTTAAGTAGAACTATGTATGGTTTATAAGTGTCCTTCAAAGGCCTACATATTGAAGGCTTGGTCTTGGGCTTGTGGGGCTATTGAGACATGGTGGAACCTATAGGAGCTGAGGCCTAGTGGGAGGAAATTAGGTCACTGGAGGTGTGCCCTTGAAGGTACTGGGATCTCTGCCCTTTCCTCTCTCTCTCTGGGCTTCCTGACTATCATGAGATGAACAGCTTCTTCATGGCATGCTCAGTGCCAAGATATACTGCCAAGCAAAGTGGCCAAAGGACCATGGACTGATTCCTCTGAAACTGTAAAGCCAAATGAATCATTGCTCCTTTTAAGTTGATTTTTGTAGATTTTACTTCTTATGGTGATGGAAAGCTGACCAACACAAGCAGTGACTCAGGGATTTGGTCTCCTTTTGAACTGAGCAGTCAACTTCCAAAGTCAGCATGTTTTCTACAACAAACTAGTAGAGACACAAGGAGCTTCAGTGATGCCAGTCTTCAAGAACAGACAGTGCTTCTGCTCATGTCACATTTCACCTGACCCCACTTAAACATGAAAGTCTGGGAAATGGAGTCTCACTGTGTGACCCTGAGAGAGAGGGGAACAAGGGCCAGGGACAAGACCTGCTTGGAAACAGAGTGAGGAGCGAGCTCTCCTCAAGCCTGTGTATGCATCCAGCACATAGAGGCTGTTATGATTTGCATGTGTCCCCCAAAAGTTCATGTGTAGGAAACATAACCCCCAAATGCATATGTTAATGGTATTTGGAGGTGGGGCCTTTCAGAAGTAATGAAGGTTAGATGACAGCATGAGGTTGGGACCTGTATGATGGCGTTAGTGACTTTATAACTAGTGAAATCTGAGTTAGCATGCTTTTCTGTCCTACTATGTGATACCTTCTTCCTTGGGATTTTGGGATGTGGCTAGAGGGCTTTCACCAGATGCCAGTAGCTTGACACTGGACTTTCCAGCCTCCAGAACCTTGAGCTAAATAAACCTTTATTTATCATTTAGAAAATCTGTGGTATTCAGTTATAGATATACAAATGGATGAAGATAGGTAGGTAGGTAGACACATACATACATACATAGAAACAGAGAGATCTTCCCAAAATGAAGCTTATGGAAAATACTTAGAGTCAGGGAAATTCACAACCATACCTAAGACTCTATTGAGCATCCCACTGAAAAGTTATTTAATCCAAGTAACAAAAATATATGATGAAAAAATGCTTTCCTTGGTGAACCAACGGCACTCTCTCTTCAAAGTGGCTGTGGAAGGCACAAAGAAAGAAAAGCCTGCACAGGATGAGGGGCTGCCAATAAAGACTCGATGAGAAATAATGCCTCATAGAAATCATGTCATCCTGTGTTCTCACGTGCATGTGCATGATAAAGGCTGTCCCCAGTCATGCAGTGCACTTTCACTTATTTTTTACATCCAGATATTCATGATTGAAGCTTCTCCTCAGGCTGCTTCATTTTCTTCCTCTGTAAACTTTTGGAGTTTACACTCCCTTATTTATAATTTTTAATAAACTTTAGAATTTAACATGTACATGAACACTGGGAAAACTAATATCTTATGATATTAATCTTCCTATTTACAGATAAAGTATACTTCTTGGTTTATTCAGACTTTCTTTGAGGCCATCCAATAAAGTTTTGAATTATTTTATTATTTCTCCACATTTATTGTACTGATAAAGTAAACTTGGGCAGGTCACTTTATCTTCTCAAGTCTAACCTTTTTCTTCTTAATGGGATTAGTAACAGTGGCAACTTTACAGCAGAGTATTGAGCAGTAAATAGTAAATAAAATAATATGTATAAAAGCACTTACTGTCATGCCTAATAGAGTAATAATTGTTCAATAAATTAGTAATTATAATTATTACTAGATTATTTTAATTTTATTTAATTGTCCATTTATGTAAACATTATGACCCAATCATTTGCCGTATTTTCTAACTGAAATATCAGGACTTTCTTCCATTATGTATATAAGGAATATTTTATTTATATTTACTAGGCTTATGATTTATTAGATTCCAACTATTTCTAATATTTGTGATCTTTTTTTCTATAACTAAACTTTATTTTTTATCTTATTGTACCTCATTGACTAAAACTGCCAGAACAATGCAAATTAATAGTAATGATAGCAGCTAAAATTGGTCATGTTAAAAAAGTGGACACTGGGCTAGGGATATAGGTCAGTGGTAGAACACCTATCAAGCATGAAGAAGGTCTTGAGTTTGGTCCCCAACACAAAAAAACAAAAAAAAAGAAAATTTATTCCTCCTTTGATGTGGGATTTTTTAATTAAAAATTTAATTATATTAAATAGGGGTGCTTTTATCACATATCTTTTAGGCATGTGTTGTGTCATGCTCTTATGAGTTTGATCTAATACTTTTTGAATTAAATTAATAGATTTGAACCACTAGTAAGTTAGTAGAGTGTATCTAATTTAGTTTTAATGTAGTCTTACAATAAGTTTCTGGGCTTGATTTCTTCATGTTTATTAAGGACAATCAGATTTATATACAAAAGTAGGATTGGATTATAATATTTAAAGTCCAATATTTGCCAGATATTGCAATTGGATTTTATAAAATTCATGATATTATTTGGGACTTCCCTTTTTTTCTGTGTACCCAAATAGATCACATAATAGACCTAGAATATATTTTTAAAAAGTTGAAATAATTAGCCCATAAAATTACCTAGAATTGGCATCTTTTCTAAAAGTAATTATAGGTCATCACTTAAAATTTATTTTTTATACTTTTATTTTGTATTTTATTCTCTTATCTTCAGTCCATTTTTTCTTAGAAAGCCATCTGTTTCCAGAAGAATTTTTTTTTTTTGTAAAAGACATAAGTAAGTTTACATTGTACTTTTGTTTCTTAATACAAATCTCAATTTCTCTCCCTGTAAAATGGACCAGTTAGATGGGACAAATTCTAGAGTCCATTGCAATTCTGAACATCTATGACTATGATTCTTTGATCAAAGCAAGTAAATTTCTAATTCTAATTTAAAAAACAGATTAAAAGTAGCTTCTATTTAATGTTTTTAACCTCTATTCTTCCATTTAAATACCATCATCGAGTCTCTCACATCCCTCTTTTGATAAATTCACAGTTGATTTTCTTTTATTAAGTATCATCTCCTCATTCTGTGCTGTTAATGCCAAATTTTACTTTCTAAAGCCAGTTTGAATGTGAAACCCATCAGAATTCAACCCACTGCCACCTGTCAGCACATATTTTCATCCTTCTGTTCTCTAAATCTCAGGATCCACCTCATCTATCAAGTCTGTGCTGGTGATTACTGCTATTGGGCCCCATGTCACACTTAGGCTCTGCCCTACCGTTCTTGCACATAGCCGATTTTACTTAACATTGTCATCTTTCCGTGGTGTGTCTTATTAACCAGGGTTGATAATGTTGATAGATGTGCTGTTGGTGAACCCGAAGGGTCAGGTTTGTTCTGTAAAGTATGGAAGCGGGACAGAGCAATGAGTGGCCAATGTAGCCAGGACTTTTCTGATGTCAATGTTTTGTATATTCTGATTATATAGATTTCCATGGAAGGGAATCTGAGACTGCCTCTACAAAACCAGATGCTGAGTTTAACTTCTACACAGAGATCACTTGAGACTCAAAGTTTCAACTCTTTTCATTCTTTTATTAGCATATAACTTCTTGGTTTTTTTACTAATGACTATTGATATTATCGCAAGATCACATGAATTCAGAGTTCTTATTTCCTTAGGGAGAAGCAAATGACAGGCTATAATATTACAAATAGTACTATCTCAAAGACAAATAACAAAACAGAAATTAAGGCTAAAAGAAACAATTGACTAAACTTGCCTAGTGATAATGTATATATACACACACACTTCATGGGATGCCTTCATGTGACCATGGTCCACTTTCACTACATAAAAAGTAAGTGATGGAGTTGGGCAGAAAGAAGAAGTTAATAGTTTAGAAACTGAGAGTAGAAACAATAATATAAAAACATTCTAGAGTGTAGAAGAAATTTAAGCACTCCCATGAAGTTGACAAAGACTAAATTCCTGATAATGACTTAAAAGACCTCACAAGATTACTCCCTCTTTTCTTTCATTTGCTACTTCCGGGTTCTGGTCACTCCTTTTTGGCCATTCTGGCTGCTTTCCTCTTCCAACAATAAAAAATTTGTTTCTGTTCCAAAGACCTTCACTTTATTTAATCTTGTGTTTTTTTTTTCCCAAAATTGGTCTCCTTAGAGCATCCATCTCTAGGTATCAATATATTTAATACCAACCCTTATTATACTCCATCTTCTTGCTCTATTTTATTATTTATGACCTGACAGTATTATTTATATTTCATGTATCTCCTGCACTGTAATGCAAGCTCATGCAGCAGGCCTGTTCTCTTCCAGAGATTAGTACAATAATATTCCCTGAAGTATTGCTACTATTCCTAGTCTCTTTCTCCACATGCATCTGTGGATACACCATGGTTACATTAATATTCCTAACACCAAGATACAATCTCATGAATACATTGTTCAAATCATTGAATTCTTGCTTATTGCTTACAAAATTAAGTCAAATTCTTCACAAAGGTGATTTGATTCAGTCCCAGCCTAGCTTTTATGATCTTATCATTCATCAAAACTTTATTTAAACCAAATGGGATTTTGCAATGTGCTTTTAAAAATGTCCTCTATATTGTCATCTCCATATTGTCAAAATTTTGCCCATCTTTTATGTCTTATCTTAAATTATTCCCTCATAATAAGGATATTTCTAATTCTTTTTGATTGTGAATTTACCCCACTCTGCATCCCTGAAGAACTTGGTCTACATCAGTTTACTGAATTTATCTTGTCTTTACTTCTGCATTCCATTACAAGACCAAGACCATAATTTACTCAATTCCAGTTGAACTCAGCACAGCAGAGTGCAAGACTAATGGTAAGTGTGCATTTATTGCACACTTCTTGATTGCTGATAGAAGGGGTGAGTGCTGGATCAGAAATAATGGGATAGAACCATTATTAATTCCATTATTCAGATGAGGTTAGGAAACTCATTTAATTCAACATGACAGTTGTGGAACTAGATTCCAACTCAGGTATCTTATTGCTAGGGTAAAGGATATTGTGAGGAGAGTCAGGAACATGATTGGAAAAAAAAAGACCATAGGGAGCTTTACTTAAACCACAGAATTTGGGGATATCACATCTGGCTAGTTTGGGTGTAAATCTTAGGATTTTTAAATAATTTTTTCCCACATGGCTGGTAGAGACAGTTTCTTTTTGAGCTTGATAAATCTCTGTGTTGCAATATCTTTTTGATGGAAATGATGTGCTGTCCAGATTTACAAAACAGTTCTGAAAATATGCATTTTACAGTGCCTCTCAATAGAGCCACCTGGACTTTAAACAGTCAACAATGCTTGCTCAAGATGATGAAGGGACCAGGGAATAAATACTCAGGAAGCCTTGGCATCCGGAAAATAAATTACATTTATACACATACTCTGGGGCCATCACACAAAGCTCTTTAATGGGAATAGAGACTACTTATTCTTGTCCGTTAAACAATCTCTGTGTGGATGTTTGTGGGTGGTTTGTACATCCCAAGATTTTGTTCTTACAGGTCAGAGTACAAATTTCTCACACATATTGTTGTAGGAACCACTTACAAGGGAAGATGAACTACACTGATAAGGATTTCAACATTTCTTGGACTTGAAATCCACAATAATCTCTGGAGGCTCCTTAGCACATTTTTATTAGGTATTTGACCACGTGGCATAGTGGAAACTATATTAAACTTGAATTTAGGAGCCTAGGCATTTCTCTCACTAGTTTATGATCTAGGAAAGCCAGTATAAAATAGGGAAGATGGGTTTGAAAAAAAATTCCAATTAAAAATTCTGATTTTATGCAGTTCATACCGAGACGAACAAAAGCAAACTGTATAGTGCATCAGAATCTATACAAATAATAGATAGTCATGTCTTATACTTCCTTATAATAACATTTCCTGAACTCCAGTAAGTGATATTAACAATACAAGGTCTTGGTATTTACACTTGGGAGAGGAACTGGATTAGATGTTATTGGTGAAAACCAAGCTCTATTTGATAGGGTGAAGGAAAGTAGATATATGTGCTTCTTTTTCTTAGGTTGAACCATTCAACCATGAACAAAGATATATGGTACCTCCAGGTATGGATAAATACAGAGTTTTGTGACTCCTCAATAGCTGTTACCATTTGGATCTCAAATATTTCCCAAAAGTCATGTATTTAAAGTTTTGATTCCCAGAGTGGCTCTGTTGGTTGGTAGTGGAACCTTTAGGAACCGTGGACTAGTGGAAGAAAGTTCGGTCATTAGTAATGTGCTGTGAAGGAATTGTTGGGTTCCAAGACTCTTCCCCTCTCTCTTTTTGCTTCCTGGCCCCCATGAGGTGAATTGCTTTGCTCTACCATGTGCTCCCCACTAGGATGTTCTGCCTCACCACAGCCTAAAGAACAATGGAGTCAACCAAACAGGGACTGAAATGTCTGAAACAGTGAACCAAAATAAATCTCTCCTCCTTCAACTTGACTTTCTCAAGTATTTTGTCACAGTAATGGAAAACTGACTAACACAATGATCCTAAAAACATTCAGTCTTAGGGAATATATCATTGAAATGTGTTGAAGTAGAAATAAAATAAAATTCAACTCAAACTATGTAAAAAGTAGGGGAATTCATTTAAAACACTGTTTACCTTCTTCCTGAACTATTTTTTAAAAATATATTTACACAGACATTTATATACAAACATATATATCATATATCTATTTGTAATATATACAAAAGTGCATGCGATATAGATGTTGTGTGATTTAGCACATGCAAATAGGCTAATATAAAAATGATTTTTAACCTTTTTTTCCTTAATATATTTAGGATTATAACAGTTTATACAATACTATTACTTTCATTTTAGCCATTGTATAGTACTCTATTTTTAACTAGTCCTTAGTTAAACATTTAACTTGTTTCCAATTGCATGCATAAAAACAAAGTATCTAATGAATTATTCACCCACTAAGGCAAGAGAGGCTTCCCCAACCAGACTACTTGTTATGGTAATGTCTCTATTGCTAGTTTTGCCCAGATATCAGGTTTTTACTTGAACATAAGTTTTCATTTTTCTGGGAGAAATGCCTAGGACTACAATTTTTAAGCCATATGATATTTGTAAATTAGTATTTTAAGAAGCCGCCAAGATTTTCCAGTATGAAAATACTATTTCACATTGCAAGTAAGAGTGATCCAGTCTATCGGTATGCTTTTTAGCATTTAGAATTTCAGTACTTTTTTATTTTATCTATTTTTATAGGTGTCTAGTTATATCTCATTGTCGTTTTAATTTTTATTAACTTACCTCATATGCATTCAATATTATTTTAATTTACATTTGTTTCATTGGCTAATTGTGGTGAGCATATTTTCATGTGAGTATCTGATACCTGCATATCCTTGGCAGAGAAATGTCTCTTCATATCTTTTGTCCATTTTCTAATTGGATTGTTTGTGCTCAATATTTGTCCTTTTGTCAGACATAGAATTTTCAAATATTTAATACAAGCCAGTAAACTGTCATTTTATTCACTTCATGTGGACTTTCCCAAGGTAAAAGTTTAATAGTTTATTTTTGGTGATGTTCATTTATTGTTTCTTCCCTAGACTTATTATACGTTTGTGGTCAACACTAAGAACCATATCTGTCTCTATATACCAATGATTTTTCTTCAACTTTTACATAAAAGTGTTTTTATTTATTTTTTATATATATTTATCTCTGTGGTCCACTATGAACAAAAGTCTGTATGAGGTGTGAGATTTTAAGTCAAGGTTCAAGTTTTACCTCTGATTGTCCAGTTTGTTTCAGAACCATTTTTAATAAAATATCTTTAGAATGCTCATCAAAAATTACCAAGGCATATTTTTCAGGTCTATTTTTAATTTCTCTGTTCAGTTCCATTGACCTATTTATCCACCATGCTGTCTAGTTGACCTCAGTATTAGGTAGTCCTTTCCCCCATGTTATTCTTCTGTGTCAAAATTATTTAGCTATTCTAGAGCATGGGTCTATCTGCAGAAATTTCAGAATAATATGTCAACAACCAACCGTGAGGGGATAAAATAGAAATTGCATTAAACATATCGATCACCTTGAGAAAATTTCCTATATTGAATCTTCTAAACTATGAGTGTTCTTTGATTTCTTTAATCAGTATTTGATGGCATATAGATATTGTGCTTATGTTCCTTCATATACACCTGATACCATGTTCTGGAGCATAAATGGAATTATTTTCCACTTGTTAGTGTATAAACATGCAATTGACTTTTTCATGTTGATCTCACATTCTGTGGCCTTGCTGAACTCTATTATCATTTCTAGGAGTTTTTTGTAGAGTCTTTGGGGTTTTCTGTGTAGATGATAGTATCATCTGGAGATAGGAACAATTTTATTTCTTTTTTAAAAATAATATGCCTTTATTTCCTTTGCCTTATTTGTGGCAAAATTATAGTAGTACGTTAAATAAGAGTGCATGGTAACAGTGACATCTTGCCTTGTGCCTGACCTTAGGGAGAAAGTTTTCAGAGTTTCACATTTACCCCTAATATTTTGTTCGTGTTCTTTATCAAATCAAGGCAATACACCTTTATCCCTAATTTGATGACAGTACTTACTGTCTCAATTGATTTTATGTATTTTTTCTTTTTTCCCTTATTGGATTTCTTCTTTGGTGGATTACTTTGATTGATTTTCTAAACTTTAACAAGTCTTGCATACTTGGAATAATTCCCACTAATTCTTATCAAATTATGAAGCTTGATAAATTTCAATTGGATACATCTTCCATTACAAATTTCTATAGCCATAATTATTATTTTTTTTAATTAATTTTTATTGTAGGTTGTTCAAAACATTACATAGTTCTTGATATATCATATTTCACACTTTGATTCAAGTGGGATATGAGCTCCCATTTTTACCCCATATACAGATTGCAGAATCACATCAGTCGCACAACCATTGATTTACATATTGCCATTCTGGTGTCATGTATTTCATTTGTAATGGGCTAAAAATGTAAGTTGCAATTTCCTATGACAAATGTATATATTTAATTGACAAAAAAGTATTTATTATAATCTACTAGTGTTATTCTTTATGGGTTTTTCTCTCTCTTTTTTCCCATGACTTAGTTAGTAGTTATAAGTATTATTAGATAATATTGATATCACAGGCATGTTTTACTGTTGGTTCTTCTTATAAAGTACCTTTGTTTGTTTCATTTAATCCTCTTATTCCTGAATTTGACATTTTCTAAAAGAAAGAACCTATACCTTCTTTTAATTTCCTTGCCTTTTCTTGTCATGTTATTGTGGGTCCTTTACAGTTTCCCAAGTTCCTTTCTTTTATATATTTTTGTTGCATACAATATATAGCTAAGTACTTCCTTGTGATCAGTGCTGAGAGCTTTTAAGTTTAAATTAGGTGATTTTATCCTATTTGTGTATGTTGCCAGGATACATATTTAAACTTAATGTCATTATATTTTATTTTATGCTCTTTAGTTATTTTTTTCTCTTTAAAAAATATTTCTCTGAATGATACCAATTTTCTTAATTGTATATACATGTGTTCCCGAAGGTAATTTGTTGATTTAATTTTCTGTTTTCTTAGTTCTTTGAGTATAATCACATAGAATATTCAGTTATTTCTTTATATAATATTTATATTACCATTATAAGCAAATACAAAAATATGGCACTCTTTTCTATTTTCCCCTTCGCCACCTGACTCAAGTTCTTATATTTTCTTTGTTTTTTTAATGATTAAATTTGTATCTTTAAATATAATTTTATATCTATTACTTGATATACTGATTTTTAGTTGTATATTTTGTTTGCTATATTTATAACCTTCCCATTTCACCACTTTCTCTTCCAAATTTTATAATATTTTAATTTTTATGTATTTATTAAATATCATATTTACATTCTGGTCTTTGATCACTGTTATGCTACTCTTTTATCTACTTGGCTTCATGCTTATTGACAGTCCTCTATTAATAGTTTCTGCATTCATGTCTGCATTGACTAAAGTGATCCCTTGAAAACTTCTATTATAAATGTGCCGGTAACTATAGTTCTCTAATTCTGTTTATTAATTTTTTTTAACTTTTGGCATAAGGTTTTCATATTAAGCTTTATTTCTTTCAAAAATTAGTAGGCATTGTCTTGTTTTATATTTTTGTGGCTAGGTTTCTGTGATCTGCTGTAATTGTATTTCCTATTACAGGTAGCAATTTTTTTTTTCCTGAATGCCCCAAATATTCTACATTTAGTTTTGAAATCAGTAAATTTATTAGCATATGTCTTGATAATGCTCATTTGTGTTTTTTGTTTAACACAATAGGCCCTCCTTCAAGTTACCTTTTTGAATATAAGTTTAATTGTGGATGAGACTTTATCCATCTTCGTGGTAATAGAAATGCCTGGGATACAGGAGGTGCTCAATAAGTTTTTGTTGTTGTTATACCTGGAATTTGTTTTTAAATTAAAACTAAATTTTTTGTAAGCCATTCTATGTTTGTATTTTTGAGGAAAAGTGATTTTGCATATATTATAAAATTTATTTTTTCTATGATCTTTGTGAATTTTGCTCATTTTAATTCACTCATATGATTCAATTCTGTCCACTATTATTTCCTTGCATTTCTACAAGTGTCTCTTTTCCAGTTTCCAAGAAGAAATTCATTCCCATGACAAGGAAACATTTTCTTCCATTTCTTTCCTTAATTCAACTGGCTTACTTTTCGCCTCTCACTGTCTTTTTCCTGAAGTTTCTCTTTATGGTGGCATTTCTATTCCAGAAGGTATTTTTAAAAGGTAATTATTTTATAACATTTTTTATTTAAATAGCTATGAGTTTTATGCTTAGTTTTTTTTCTTTTTAAACAACTGTGAATTATAGGTTATAGATTTGCTTTGCATAATTGTGCATTGGAGTCATGTTCTTAATGATTTTCCGTTTATATAAGAAGTGTTCTTCCTAGCTCCACAATTTCAGGTGTGGAGGGGTTCCACCACTATTCTGGGACAGTAGCAATTTTCCTTGATTTCAAGTGGCAACCTTAATGATAGGGTTTTATATGCAAAATGTTTAACTTTGCTTCTTCCATCCAAAAGAGATCAACAGCTGCAGTATTACACCCGGATTCATATTTCATTTTATCCAGTATGGCTTATTGCAAACTGCTTGTTATGAACTCTGTTTATCTGACCCACTTCCTCACTTTTTTCCAGTGTCAAATGAAAGACAGTATCTCCTATCTCAAACTATTTTTTTTTCAAAATCAGACTTTTGGGTTTGCTCCTTAATACATGCCATGTGCTTTGAAATGCTGAGCTTTACCAGCCTTTCTAAGATATGCAGCCACTGGTGACTTGAACTCAACTAATTTATAGTAAATGTGGAGTTTCTGTTCTTCTTTCTCATCTCTCCCTTTCTTTCTCTCTCTTTGCTTGGTGACAATTTCTGAGAAGAAAGAGGGGAGGTAGAAACCTCATTATTCTGTCGACTTTATACCAGAAGTCCTTTATCACTACTGCATCCCCCAAATAATGGCAAATGGCATTTTACTTGTCAAATGTCTTGGAACAGAAAGATTTGGGAATCTCTTTCTTCAGTACTGATCAAGAAATTAACACTAAAAATATATTTCTTGGGATTCAGTGCATATGAAGATGGAAAGAATAGCTATATGCTGCAACATCTTTCCTAATGAGAGCCATCAGGGCCCAAATGGACCAAACAGAATGGTTGAGCTTTTCTGTCTTGGATTGGGTCAAACTATTCCTGTGCTCTGGGTGACGGATCCTATAGAAAATTACTAACCTATGCCAAATGATCTGCCTTAGTTTTGTGTAGCTGCTGTAACAAATTAGCACCTACTTGGTTTCTTAAAACAATAGATTCATTGTTTCACAGTTATAGAGGCCGGAAGTCCAAAATTGGTATTGCTGGACAAAAGTCAGGATGTTGGCAGGGCCACAGTCCCTCCAGAGGCTCTGGAGATGCATCTGTTGTGTCTTCCCAAGTTCTATTGGCGGTCAGCATATCTTGGATCTTGGTTGCATCACTCCAATCTCTTCCTCCAACTTCACAGTGTCTTCTCCTCTGTGTCTCTTATCTCCCTCTTTTATAAAGACTATGTTTCCATTAGGGTTCACCCAGAAATTCCAGAACAATCTACCAACTTGAAGATTCAGACATCTTTTTTCAACAGTTTATATTTTCAGGTTCTAGGGATTAAGATCCAATATTTTTGAGAGCGGTTACCAGACTACGACACTAATAAAAACCCGTTTCTAAAATATCAGCTGTTGATGCATAAAGCACATCATTGCACGCATTCTGCAGACTGGCATCCATTTATCTACATCTATAAATGGGTCTCACAAAGCTTTTCAACTAAAAGCACTATTGGTTTTAATAGAGACATATGGAATGCCATGAGCTAAAATGGAAAAAGAAACTTTAGAAACGGCAAACAATCTTTCTCCTGTTACCTGTAACCATTAAGTTTTAGTTATTATCTAAGATTGTCTGTAGGACAATAGAAACAAACACAAATGAGCTGATTCATCAAAGAGCATAAATGGGGTATCCTTGTTGAAAGTCATCCAGAGTCAATGCCCTGAGTCTAGGAGACAAACAGCTACAACCAGCAGAATCAATTAGGTAGTCAAAAGGATTATTACTTACAATAAGACAGTCCTGTCTATCTTCTAAATGCCATCAAAGTTGAAATTAAGAAGAGCAGAAATATAAAACAAGGAAACTGGTCCAATGACTCAGCTGAGTGAAACTTGAGTACAGTTTATAGTGGAATTTATAACTGAGCCAACAAATTTAACTCATTCAACATGTATGAAATGCAACCAAAAGGATGCTTTGCTTTCCTAAGGATATGAGCAGGAATATAGTGCAGAGAGGTTTTCAATGAGAGATAGTGGACAAGGATCTTCATTAAATAAACAGCTGTATGACTTCCAACTCTGGGAGTTCTTTTCTTATTTAACTTGGTACAGGTTTGAACCTAGAGGTATGATGAGTTAAAAAATGTGATCTCCTGCAATCATTCAAGGTGCGATAGTGATGATGTTGTGATGTCAAACTTTCACTGTCTTTTCCCCAGGAGCATGAACTTTTGGGTTTCAGAAGTAAATATGGCTAGAATATTGTAATTAGTAGTAACTAGGGAGAAGACAATTGGATTAATTACAGCTTTTACTTCTTAAACTGGTTAAAGCCAGGTGTTAATTGAGGTCAATGATGTGGGTTCAGTTCCTCTAAGGGCCAGATGGTTTTGCTTAGTTTTGGGGCAAGAGACTGCTACACCGGTCCCCCACCCGTCATCTCACTAATGTGTGTCATCGATCCTGGAGAAGAGGAAAATAAACTGAAATCCATGCCCTGTGAGCAAATAGGTCATCATCATTATAGAATCCTACTTTTACAGAATCTGAGCATTGAATGAAATAGTGTGACCTTCACAAAGGAGAAATTAGTATCACTACAATTAAGATATTTTAAAATCTAGGACTTTGTATTGTTAATCTTTAATGTACTTTCTTTGGGAAATGTTTTGGTTGGGATGACATATCAGTGAAGGTTTGATTAGAAAAGTAGGATCACTCTGACTGATATAAAATAATCTGATTAAATAAACATTCCATGTAAGTCAGATACTTCTACATCTCTGCTGGGCTTGGAGACAGCATATCAGGCAGTTGTGAAAGAGGTGGATTGATAGTGGAGATGGTAAGAACGACAGGAACTCACAAGGTAACGAGGAACCTGCCTCTGCCTCTTATCACCTTCAGGCCCCGGCTACACAAGAAGCTGGTGTCTTTCTATCCAAGAGTGACGCATGAATCTAATCAGTATTTGGAGAAACTGGTGGAGGAGGTCTGACAGGAACTCTAGTTTGAGGAACTCAGTTTGGGTTTAAGGGCCTGGCTGCTGCCTCACAACAAGACCAAACAATATAAAGTATGAGCTACGATGATAATCAGTACCCTGCACCAATCTTAAGAGTGTAAAATAAATATAGGTTCTTACTTCAAGCCTTCCTTTTTCCAAATCTCATACAAAACATCACTTGTGGGCCATGCTAACCCAGAAATGTACAAAGAAGGGGATTCTGAAAAATATAGTTTTGGTTTAACTCAATTGACACAGCACAAATCCACCATAGAAGAGATTTTAATTTAAAAATTCTTATAAATAAAGTTCTATAAATTCTGTATATGTATATACACATATATATGTGTGTGTATATATATGCATTAGAAAATACAATCATGTTCTATGTAATTACATTCCAGTCATTGATGAACTGCATATATGACAGAGGTCCCATCCGGTTATATCTCCTAGTGACATCATAGCCATCTTAGTTTGTGTAATTATACTGTGGTGTTTCCATAACAAATCTCCCAAGGATATTTCTTAGTATGCATCCCTTTCATTATCCCTGTTATGAATGTCTACACACAAACACACACACACACACACACACACACACACACACGCGCATGAGCCCCTCTTCTTTCAAAAACAAATATTTGTTATTTTTCCCCAAGTGCCTGGATGTGCAATCTCTCACCTGGGGCAGGTGGGTAATCAGTGCCTTCCTTTTGAAGAATTAAAGCAGGGATCAGCAAATGGTAGTCTGTGATCCAAATCAGGACCACTGTTTATTTCTTTAAAATAAATAAATAAATAAAGTTTCATTGGAACATAAGCCCTCCCAGTTATTATGCATTCTCTATAGCTGTTCTCTCACTATAACACCAGAGTTGAACAGTTGCAACAGAAACTATATGGACTGCAAAGCCTGAAATATTTGCTATCCATTCCTTTGCAGAAAAATCTTACTGACCCCTGTTCTAAAGTTCTACATTAGGCTGTTATTTTACTGGTCTAATTTTGAACTTTTCGTAGAGAGTTAATATCTCCCCCAAAGCCCTCTTAATCCAGAAATGTCTCCCTTTAATCTACATTTTATTTTTTGCCTCAATTCTAAAAATGCTGTAACTAGGATTAGATTAAACTTCCAGAAAACATCTGGAAGTAAAAATGATAAATTTGCCAATAGGCCACCCTGTCTTATCCATCCCCATTGAAAATGATTAGATTCCATTGACTTTTCAAGTTTGCTTAGTAAGCTCCAGCCTGAAGACACAATGTGAAGAGGTCACTGAATTGAAGATTCAGGATGGTCAGATGGCCAGTTCAAATCTGTGCCTGTCTGTCTGGGTTGACCAGATATACCTGAGCCCTTTAAAAGAAAGTTACAAGTATTTGTGCCTGGTAGCCAATTTATGAGAGAGGTGAAAACAGAATGCCCACTTCCCCACATCCTAATTTTTTTAAAAAACAACTGCAGTTTTAAGTGTCTGTCCTTATGAATTCATGTGTTGGAAGCATGATTCCCATTGGAACAGAACTGGGAGGTGGGGCCTAGTGAGGGGTGTTTGGATCATGGGATGGATTGATGTCATTATTGTGGGTGTGTGTTAGGCATCCCAAGTTCAGGTTGTTACAAAGTAAGTCAGACTCTCACTCCTTGCCTCTTTCTGCTGGCTCATTCTTGCCCCTCACCCTGTACCATGTTATGACAGGGAGGGCACTATAGGCCTTCCTCAAATTCTCACCACATGTTCTCAGACTTCCCAGTCCCCAGAATCATGAGCCAAATGATTTTTTTTTCTTTATAAATCATCTATTCTCAGGTGGTCTAAAATAGCTACAGAGGATGAACTAAGATAACAGCTATGTTAAGAAGAGATGGTTTTCTCTCCCAGCATATGTCAGCTAAAAAAAAAAAAAGTCAGTCCAGGAAAACTCAAAAAACTGCAAAAGAATCCTTCTAGTTAAAATCAGACTTAAGTCAAGATGTCTGCACTCAGGTTATAGCCATAAGTCCATGCGTTTGATGGGTGAACCTTGACTTCATCAACTTCATGGTGTAATTGAGCCTCCAGCTCTTTGGTGAGGCTTGCTAGCTCAGCAAGGAAGTCAATTGTCACTCACTCACTTTACTGCTTTCCTAATGGATCCCTGCCACTGCTATCTTCCTGGTCTTCTCCCTTTAATCTCTTATTAGGTGTTCAGCATGTTTTTTTATATAGGCACCTGAATTTTTGTGTGTGTGTAAATGGAAAACTTTATTAATAAGATACAGATGAAATCCCTTGAGTGTTTCCTTCTGGGAGGTGACTTTCAACTCTGTGTGAAGCTAACAGTATGGTAAATAAAGGTTATTTCTCAAGGTCTCATGGGCTGAAAAGTAGGCAAAAATTAGAGCAAAGAAAGGTCTTGAGTTAACTAGCTCAGGGGCTATTTATCGTGGTTGCACAGCTTACTAAATACTCAAAATCACTTTCAGAGCAAGAATGACCATTCGTGCTGCTTGACTGTGGAGCTCAGTGTGTGTGTTTTAAGGTTGCAACAATGTCCCTGCTAGTTCCAGCTTTCTTAATCAGTCAGAGCTCTTCCACCTTAATCCTTGTTCTTTTCAATGTTCCATTTTGCACTGCTGTGATTCCCAGTCTTAGAAACAAAGGCACAGTAGAAAAATGCCCAAAGAATTTGAGAGAATCTGCATCTTTAGCCTGTAACAACAAAAACTTGTGATTTCCAAGGGAATGAAATGCCAGGAAGTCACTAAACTTTCAAGAATGTTAACATTTAATCCAAATAATCCAAAAGCAATCTACCTGGCAATCTAATTATATTTCCTTAGGAGGAAACTGCAATAGTGTTTGTTTGCATTTAATTGCCTGCCTTTAATACGTTTGTGTTGTACTCATTTCTGACTCCATTCCCAACTGAAAGGTCCCTTGTAATATTTGATTTAGCTTTCCAAACTAACCCAGGGGATTACACTTGAATTCATATATTATAAGACAAGCAAGCTCTTATTTTGTGTATGTCAGAGCTGATGTCAGTTTCTAGAAACAATCACTTGGCTTGGGCAGGTAGAAAAGAATACTTTATCATAAAATAGATATGGACGGGCTGATCTGTTTTGTTCTACTCTTGTATTGAAGCATTGGCAGCAGCACACACAGAGAAAATCCTATGCTTCTCTTTCTCCCATTATGTGTTTAATGATGAAGGTAGAGAATGCTAAGAAAATGATGCATCCCCAGCCACATATAACAGAGAAATACCTCTTAATGGTTCGATTCTGGCATGAGTCCCACTCCTCTATATTAGTGAGAGTGTGGCTTATACTTAATTGGAAATGCCACATTTGCATATCATTCCTGAGTTTTCTTGGAGATCTCAGGGAAACTGGGTGAAGGCTGAGGCCAAAAGTTACTTCTGACTAGCAGGAAAAATCACCTCATGTGTTGTGAATTCAAATTATCTTGCCGATGTGGAGAAATGTGGACTTCATGTAATCTCAGCGCATGCTTTTCTTCTATCTTGGGCTTCAGCATCGAACTGGAATTTCAATCCTTCTCCAACTATTTTACCTTTTTTAAAATGCTCTTTTCTGCCCAGGACAGCTCTTTTCCTTCCCCATTCTCCATTACTTCACAGGGATACAACTACCTCCAAACCTTACCCCAAAGACAAAAGACAAACTTTATTTATTAATTCTATTTGCATCTCCAATTTATAATCACAATGTGAAGGCATTTACAAAGTTAAATACAATTTGTTAAACAAATGAACTAATATCAGTATTCTGAAATGCACTGAGGAAACACATTCCCCCACACTAAGGGGAAGAATTATTACACAGCATTTGTTAACTTCCTTTATTAAGATCCACAGTTAAGAAAAATAAAAAGAATAAAAAGTGAGTCATTGGGTTAGGAGGAGTGCTAGAAATGGAAAAGGTCAAGAGACACGTTTATTTTCTCTTTTACATTTTGGAATATTTTTTCTTTGTTATGGTAAGAATATGTTAGATTTATGGTATGGTAGAAGGTGAAAACCAGAAACCCCTCATGATTAAAGTGAAACTTTAAATAAAGAATATATAAATTTTTAAAAGACATGTAACAAATGACTCAGCTAGACATATTGATAAAACCTAAAACTACTAATAGTTATTACAGGGACTTGGAAACATGAAGCTATACAAATCATTTATGGGACAGAGTCCATTTGAGTTAAAATGTGCTATTTGTCAACTTTTAAATTCTTTCTTCTATATGAATGATTTGGGGGCTTTATCATAAAATAAATTAGTGTATAAGTAAATAAATAAAACAATAAAGGAGACAGCCAATTAAAGTGCATGAAATTAAAATAGCAATGGCTAAAGAGTATAAGTAGGTGGTAAGAACTGCAAGGGTAATTTAAGCTCAGCTTTGCACACTGTGCCTTTGGAGTGAGGCAAATGACCCTCTGCCAAAAGGAATATAAGTGCTTCCTAGAAAAGAAGTCTCTGTTTTTCTCTCCTTTGCTTCTACCCTTGGTAGAATCTGCACTTTCAGCTCTGCTTACTTGCAAATCATCCTTTGGGAATGGATATGAAAAAACAGACAAATGAATTCTTAAGGGTGCTATTGTGAATTGAGGGAACAATTTTTGTACTTAACAGATTAAAAATCAATATATCAAGCAAGAGGTATTTCTGATGAAAATTATCCTTCAGAGTCTAGCCAAGATAAAAGATGTATTCATACAGTCACTTAACAAATATGAATTAGAGTGTTTCCCAAGATACACTTTTGTAATTTTCAAGCCTGGATTCACTCATTTGTTTATGTATTCATTCATTCAATAAACGTTCATTGAACATCTATTATATTAAATTGTCTTGGCTCTATGAAATTTATATTGGAATGGCCACCATAATCAATGAACAAACAAGAGAGTCTGTAATATTTGAGGTAGCAAAAGTGCCATGAAGTAACAAAAACAGAGCAGTAGGGCCTGGCTCTTTGGAGGACCCAATTTTTAAGTCCTTGATCGGGGAACTCACCTGTGAACTGATCTTACCAAAAAGATAGCTGAAATCTCCTACATATTGGTAGAGAGAAGAAATCTGCAAGCTTTATCTTTGATCTCTCTGACATGTGGAGATAAAGAAGAGGTGGGGGGCTGGGGATGTGGCTCAAGTGGTAGCGCTCTGGCATGGCATGTTTGGGGCGCTGGGTTTGATCCTCAGCACCACATAAAAGTAAAATAAAGATGTTGTGCCCACCGAAAACTAAAAAATAAATATTAAAAAATTCTCTCTCTCTCTTTAAAAAAAAGAAAGAAGAGATGGGAGGAAAATGAGAAAGGGTGCCCATCAGGTAGGATTGCCCCGGATGTTTCAAAGGCTGAATTAGCTTTATTACCATCTGGATAAGACTGATCTATGGTGGTGCTATGACTGTGTGTGATATGTGGCCCACTGAGCAAAGCAGTGGAGTTGTAACAGGGCTCTGCAGGTGTACTTTTACTGGGCTAATGTGTTCAAGGCTCTGCAATGTCAATCTCAACCCAAAGTTCTCCATGTTAATCTTAAGCATACCTGAAAGAGGTCTTTAAAAAGATAGTAAAAATAGAGCTTTGCTCCAGCCACTGGTGCAAGGAGCTTGCATGGGTGCTGTGTGTTGGCTCTTGAGCTGCTGGAGCACAGCAGGGAATGAGCCCCCAACCAGGTCCCCTCCAGCCCAGGGGAGGGAGACACAGTAAACTTTGAACACTGTAGGGAACTCAGATATATGGTATGGGAGAAGGTGATTTGTGATCTAATAAAAAGACTGCAGGGTGGGGTTGTGGCTAAGAGGTAGAGCCTCGCTTAGCATGTGCAAGGCCCCGGGTTTGATCCTCAGCACCACATAAAAATAAATAAATAAATAAAGGCATTGTGTCCAACCACAACTGCTAAAGTTAAAAAATAAAATAAAATAAAAATATTGTGTCCAACTACAACTAAAAAGAAATTAAATATTTGGGCTGGGGTTGTGGCTCAGTGGTAGAGGCAATGGGTTCGATCTTCAGCACCACATAAATGTACAAATAAAGACATTGTGTCCACCTAAAAGTAAAAAAATAAATATTTTTTTAAAATTAAATATTAAAAAATAGTAAAAATAATTCATAAAGTCAGTATTTAAAATATAAAATAAGTTATATGTAACTTAAAAAAACACAGTAATTTAAACATAAGGGCTCTTTTGGCATTATCTCCCAACTCCCCTCCATCACCCAACAAGGGGGGAGTAAGGGAATAGCTCTTTGGTGACTTTTTGTTTCATCATCATCCTCCCACATGGATTCCTGATCTACTTGTGTCTATTCCATTGTTTTCAACTGCTCACAATGGCCTCTCCAAACTGACCCTATTTTTATATCAGAGTGGATATGGATACTTCAAACAATTGTCTGCTATATGACATTTAGTCTCTACTGTTATAGAGACTTCACTGTATTTCTAAAGCTATGGCTAGTTATATTTCTAATAAATCAGTAGGTCTGTAAGATGCAAGAAGTTGGGAGTCTCATTCTCTTTCACTTAGTTTTCTAGAAAAAATGCCTCTCATAAGTAAGACCCATAAACAGCACCATCTCTCCTAGAGGAATTTTATACATTTCCTGAAATTGGGTCCAGAAAAATATTTTCAATTTGATGTTATTTTAAAACCAGAATCTCTTACTGTTAAAGTGTGCATATACACAAAATGAAAATGTAAAAGAACACCATGGTCATGTTTAGCAGGCTTTGTGTTCTTACTGTAACCCATTTATGCTCCACATTCTATTTAAAATTTTTCTTTTCTTTTTTTTTTGTACCAGGAATTGAACTCAGGGGTACTTGACATTAAGCCTCATCCGCAGCCCTATTTTGTATTTTATTTAGAGACAGGGTCTCACTGAATTGCTTATCACCTTGCTTTTTCTGAGGCTGGCTTTGAACTTGCAATCCTCCTGCCTCAGTCTCCTGAGCCGCTGGAATTATCAGCATGCCAAACTGGACCTGGCAAATTTTTCCATTTTTTAAAATAAAGTACATACAACTTTTGATTTATTTACATGATTCTCTGGTAATTAGTTCTGGTATACAGAAGTGGAGACTGCAGGATTATAGTTTAAGAAATTGAGGTCCCAGTTAATTCAGAAATAGATCAAGAGTCTCAAAGTGTGGCAAGGGCAGGACTTGGGACTAGATCCCAGGTTTAATCCACCTGCTTTACCACCTCTAGTGACATGGTTGATGCTTTGTCCTATATCTCTTTTGTCTACCTGAGTTCACTAATGACTGTGGTAGGCGGTTCCCAACACATAATTGCCATCCAACTGGAATATCTGGTCTTTCTTCTATTCTGTTAAGGACTTTCTCTGGCATCAGAGAAATTAAATATTTATTAGGTGTCCCCCCAAACCTCATGTGTGAGACAATGAAAAAAAGAGGAGCATGCTTAGCTTACATAGGTACAGCTGAGAGAGTTATTATTCTTGAGGAAAATCCTCAAAATGTGGGAAATAAATATAATGGATAAAGGGGCCTATATCCATTCCTTTGGGTGAGATGATTCTGAGCATAATCAATGTGGTTTCTCAAAAGATTGAGTCCCAGTTTTCCGTAGGACTGTTTATCAGCATGTCCTTATTGCCCTGCATTCTCTTCTACATTGTTTACCTGAGCTTCATGGGCTCTTATCCCAAATAATCTATTGGCACCAACATCCTGTTTTAGGCTTTGCCTTTGGGATGACCCAAAGTAAGACAATAACAGCCTATCACCAGATAGAGTTCAGTTTTCAATTGAATCCCCCACTAATAAAAAATCACTAAATGAATAAGGAAGAATTAAGATAATTTGGGATTTATACCTCATTCTTCTGTGTATTGGTTGAATTGCAACTACAAGAGCAGCCAACTGTGGATGGCAGTTTTAGGAGCACATGAATGATTAGCAGCGATAAATCCAGTTGGTGAGGACATCTTCAATGGTGATGGATAGAAGGTTCATGGAGAGAGTTGTATTCAATTTAAGAAGAATCTCTCTCTCTCTCTCTCTCTCTCTCTCATAGCTAGGAACACAAGAAATTTGAGGCTATGGTGGGGTGTTATGGTTTAAATATTTATTAGGTGTCCCCCAAAACCTCATTTGTGAGACAATGCAAAAACATCCAGAGGTAAAATAGTTAGGTTATGAGAGCCTTGACCTAGTTGGTGAATTAATACCCTGACGGAGATTAACTGAGTAGCAACTAAAGGCAGGTGTAGTATGGCGGCAGGAGGTGAACATTGGGGGTGTGACTTTGGGGTATATATTTTATTTCTGGCAAGTAAAATCTTCATGCTTTCTTATCATCATGAGAGCCACTTCCCTCAGGTATACTCTTCTGCCATGATGTTGTGCCTTACCTCAAATTCCAAAGAATGGGGCCAGTTGTCTACAGACTGAGATTTCTGAAACCATGAACCCCCAAATAAAGTTTTCCTTTTAAAAAATTTTCTTGTAAGGTCTTTTAGTCACAAGAGTGAAAAAGCTGACTAAAAGAGAAACTGGTACTAGAAGTGGGTTCATTTATGTGATTAACCTAACCATGTGGTTCAGAAGCTTTTGAAGCTTTTTAGAATTTGTGGGAGGAATTTTGAAACATTTAGCGGTGCAAGCTGGAAACACTTTAGAAAGTTGTAAGCAGAACTTACAACAATTCTGGTGGGAGCTTAGAATATCAGAGTATCAATAAGATGGTGCATTGTAAAGACAGGGCTCATGAGGTTTCAGAGGAGAGGACTGTACTGGAACTTGAACTAGAGGCCATTCATGTTATGTTCTGACTAAGAGGTTGTATGCTTTTTGCCCATTTCCTGAGACTTTCTGAAAGGCTGAATTGAAAGGTGATTTAATATTAATCTGGAGGAAGAAATTTCTAGACAGCACCGTATTCAGATGGTGACATGGATATTGCTGGCAGCTTTTTTTATCCATGTTTATAGTGATATTCAGGAGTGGAAATCATGGCAGAAAGATTTTGAAAGCTTGGACTTGAAAGGCAGGAATAAAACTGGGGCTAAGAAAAATTGCAGTTTTAAAAGAAATTACTACCAGTAAAGAAGTGCTGAAGAATTTGCTCAGAGACAATAAGAAAAATTGCTGGAAAGCAGCATCTCAGGATTTGGCAAGACCATACCCATCTCAGGCTTAATTGACTAAAAGTAAAACTTCCTTTGAGAAGAGACCAGTGGGATACCCTGCTTGTATAGGGGGACCTAGGTAGGCCTGGAAGGCCAGGCAAAGTGCAACAGGGTTGGGTTCTTTGTGAATAGTCCCTGAAAGGGGGCTAAACAGAGGAAGAAGCTGAAGCTGCAGTGGAGACATCTGAGATTAAGAAATGCCAGTACTGTGAAATATCTGCAAAGGAAAACTGCAGGAGTCAAACATAGATAAGCCAAGAGAGAGGCCAGATGGGCTGCAAAAACAGGCCACAGGGGCAGAGCCGAACAAGCCCTTTTGAGAGAACATTACAATGCCATGTGCTCCAGATGCCAGACACAGAACTACAGGACTTGTTCGCCAGGCTCAATTTCAGTCTTTTTCTGGTTCCATCCCCTCTTTCTATGCTCTCATTTATCCATTGTGAAATGGAATATTTACTATGTGCCTCTATATATAAGGTATATGTAACTTAGTTTTGATTTTTACTGGGGCTCATACTGAGAGTTGGCCTTGAATCTCAGAGGAGACTTTGGACTTGAACTTTTGGCCAATTTTGGAACTGTTGAGACTATGGGGACTCTTGGAAATGGACCAAATGTGCGTTTTGCATTGTGAGGTGGTCATGAGCTTTTGGGGCCAGGGACAAAATGTTTTGATTTGGATGTGAGGTGTCCCCCCAAATCTCATGTGAAACAATACAAGAAGGTCTAGAGAAGAAATGATGGGGTTATGAGAATCTTAACCCAATCAGTGAATTAATCCCCCGTGGGGATTAACTGTGTGATAACTGGATGTGGGTAGGGTGTGGCTAGAAGAGGTGGGTTAGTGGGGTATATATTTTGTATCTGGTGAGTGGAATGTCTGTCTGTTTCTCTCTGTCTATCTTTCCTGATCATGTCCTGAGCCACTTTCCTCTACCACACTCTTCCACCATAATGTTATGCCTCACCTCTACCCTGGAGGAATGGAACAGGACTGAAAAGTCTAAAACCATGAGCCCCAACTTTTCTTCCTCTAATTGTTCTTATTTGTTCTTTCCGTCACAGTGGCAAAAAGGCTGACTAAAACAGGATGTAAATAATGTAATTTCATATTTGATTTCGTCATATTTGGCTTGGTCAGGACTGTTTTCCCAGTGACTAGAACAATGGCTGTCACTCTGAAGTGTGGATGACACTACGCACCACAGGAAAAACATTGCTCCACTCACATGAAGACTGGCCCACAGACAGCATCTTGGTACATACTGACTGGTCAGTGCCCATATTGCCAGTCTACCTGGTGAGATTAGTTCTCTGATCCTATACAACCCTTTGGTCTTTACCTTTTCCAGCATTTCTTCTCCTGTTTCACTCACCCTTGTAATTTGTTGGGAAAGGATACATGTGGGCTCAGTTTAATGCCTGCTCATTGATGTACGTAGATTATTGAGATTCATAGGTTTCTTTACCCTTTTATGAGGAGTCCTGTATCCTTATGCTCTCACACATAAAAGTATTAATTCTTATACTCTTTCCCTACAGAAGGCTTAATGATGGTTCACAAAAGGCTTACTACATCCTGGGCACAGTCCTTAGATTGGCCATTCTTCCATTGTGAAGGGAAATGTATTATTTCTATTGCTGCATAATAAGTTACCACAAAGTGAGTGAGCTAAGGTAATATTTATCATCTTACTATATTTGTACATCAGAAATCTAGATTTGGTTGAGCAGAATTTTCTCCCTAGTATCTTATATGTCTAAAATCAAGGTACTGGCTCTAATTTCATTTTAGGCTTTAGGTCATTTGAGTTGTTGTTAGAATTCAGTTCCATGTGGCCATGATTTCAAGATCCTTTAGGTTGTTGGTAGAATTCAGTCCCATGCAGCGATGGATCTGAGGATCCAGGAATTTTCTGGCTGTTGAGTAGAGGTTACTGTCAGCTCCTAGAGACTAACTCCTGTTCTTTGCTGCATGTCTTTCTCTACAACACGCCAGTTTGTTCCTTTAAGGTCAGTAAGAGGATGTTGCCTTCTGCATATTTCTGACTTCCTCTATCTCTGACCTCTAGACATAAATTTGAAAGACTCATATGATCAGATCATGCTCGCTTGGATGCTCTCTCTTTTCTTGAATCTTAAGTCAAATGATTAGTAACTTCAATTACATCTGCAAAATCCATTTTGCCATTAAAGGTGATGTAATCTCAGGAGCAACATGCCATCTCCTTCTCATGTACATTCTTCAATCCAGAGGAGGGTGTGGTACACTGTAAGGTGGGTGAAGGGCATCACAAGGGTGACTTGAGAATTTTGCTTACCCCAGGACAGCACAGGATTTTATTCCCTCTCAAAGTATCATTTTCTTATTAACATGAAGAACCACTTCTAAAATGTAAATTGAGTTCCTGCACTCAACTCTGTGTGGAATGCAAGGTAACCACTTGGTAGGGAGATTAGATTTTAGGTATCAGAAGCCGAGAACAACAATGTCCACACTATCATTCAGTTGCTTCTGGGACTGAGAGTCTGTGCTGCTGAAAAATCTGCTGAGAAGATTGGAGCACTTTACCTCCTACAGTACTGTTTCAAGTTTAGTCTGAATTCATGAGAAGACAGGATACATGGGGATTCTGATTTCTTCTACGTTAACAATTATTGTTCCTTATTATTGAGGGGGTTTTCAAATATACCCCACTTATCATTTTCTGTGTTAGAAGTTCAAGTCTCTTAGTGTTCTTAGTTCACTACGTCATTCATGGGCTCTCTCCCCTTTTGTTTGAATGCCAGGGGAAAGTTACAACAATTGCAAAAGCTTGTAGACTTGAGCACACATCAAGCTGTTGCAATCACAGGGTGCTCTAGAGACCTTATCTGGAGACACTTGATGGAGGTAGTGCTGAGAGAATTGCAAGAAGGAGGCGGGACTAAGAAATTGCTCAACCCTCTGGCATTATCTTTCTGCCTTTCAAAAGAGCTGGTGAACTCACCTAGCATTTGTTCAGCTGATCTGTGCTGTCCAAAAATCACCATCTTCTCCACTTAAGAGACAAAAAGCATCTCCCCATATGGCTTTTTCCAACAATTTCCTGTCAGACATTTCCAAAGCTCGTCAGACATGCAGACAGGAGCCTTTGACAGAACAAGGGTGACATTTCAAAGAAAGAATGATGATAGGATGCCTAACAGCACATGCCAGAAATAAGCACCTTTGAAAGGTACAGTGGAAATTTCAGAGTATCAGCCTGGTGTTTCACTGTGCAGTGCTATCCACTGAGTCCTTTCATGTAGCTCAACATGAGTTAAATTATGTAGAAGTTGCAAATGCCAAATCACAGAAAGGTGAATTTAAAATTCTTATTTTACAGCTTCGAATTAGTGTGGACACTTCCCATCAAGAAGGACATTTGTTTCACTTGATTTCCTGGCACAAATATTGCTCTTTTATGAACAAATTGCCACTGGAAAAATGATGTTCCCCACAGGTAGAAGGAAGGCATTGCTTTTACATTTTCAATAACTAAATGAATATGTATTTTTGATAGCCACTTTAGAAATGCCTTCCTTTCAGGATGTTAGAAACTGTAGTTACCACAATTTGAAATACTAAGCCTTAAGTACTGAGAAATAGGTTGGTCTTTCCATAATACAGAATTGAACAGAAAAGTAAGATGCTGTTAGTGGCTAGATTGCTAGTTCAGGAGGAATTCAACAGTGTGATTGAACTCAGTGATGGCAGAGCCAACTCCTTTGGCTGTTTGCTTCACATCAGAGTGTAATTCTAATAGATGGACCCCCATATGGTGTTGACACCTCCATTCTGTAGGGTCTTGGTTGCAGGAGCATTGTTATACCTACTTCCTACTTGGAGTGGATCCAAACACACAGAGGGAACTGATAATCCCTTGTTCATTTCATCTCAAATGACAGGTTGGAAGTTTTGGGTTGAGTCCCAGATTCAACATACAACCTTTGGAAATTTTGCAACTTTCCTGAGACTCAGTTCTTGAACCAACAAAATGAACTAATCCAGATTTTCCATTATATAACTTTTTCTCCAATGCTTATCCATCTCAGAGTTAAAGATGAAGGTCTTATAATTGCTCATAAATCCCCATATTGCTCCTGTGATACTCTCACTCACTTCCTCTTCTCCAAACACATGAACTTCTTTTTTCACATATATGCCTAGAAAAGTCTACTCACCAGAATTTCTCCCTTGATACTCCTATTTCCTGGCAGTTTTTTCTCCCAGCTCTTCATTCTTTGAGAGTCCCTAACTATATCTCCTTCCCCTTCCCAGAAATCCCTCTATGTATTCATTCCTTTATTTTTCCTCTAAAAGGACTTACACATCTAACCTACTACATACTGTACCTTTTGCTTATTTATTTTCACATACAGGATTATATTATTTAATTTTCTGTCTCAGGGCCAAGAATACTTCTTGGCAAATAGTAGATGCCCAATAAATATTTTAAATGAATATAGAGCAAACATTTTGATGAATTTTAGAAGTTGTCAAAATGCTATCCTACAAGAAGAAAGTAAATCAAATCTCCATTACATGGATGATGAAAATGAAGTGTTAAGACACTGAAGATTCCATTACACTGAGCATGTGGTCAGCTAGGACATACCCTCTACTCTTTTTAATCCAATTTCATATTTTGTTCACCACCTTATTTTGTCTCTTTATACTTTAGAAGGCCTGTGTGAGAATCCAATTTAAAATTATTTGAAGACTTTGAGCACTGCAATGTCCCATCAAAGGAATTCTAAACACTATTTTTGTCTCTTTGTTTTTTGGATGAGAAGCAAGGACTGCTTATTAGTATCCATTTCTTTTTCTTCCACTTGATTTCCCACAGGCACAGGTTCAAACATTTCCCCATGTCAATTGATTCTTTAGGAGACAAAAACCCAAACTACAGAAGAGAGAAGATGACATTTAGTGAGAGGAGAAGATAAGGAGCCATAAGGAGTCAAAGTAGTGTTTTCCTTTTTTTTTTTTCCTTCAAGAAGTACAACTTATTGCCATCTTCAGTGGCTGCCATAATCCTAGTTGCATTAGGCTCTGACTTCATTGTGTGTCTCTCTGCTTGAGTTTCAAGAAGGGTCAGTCCATGTACTCAACATTTGCCCAGGGAGGGAGTCCAGTCTACTTTCCCTCTCATCAGTGCCTGAGATGACCACAAATATTGGCTTTTTCCCTGCTTCACAGCTCTGTCTCATGACACACTGGCTGTAACTTTCCCTACCTGTTATTTCTCAGGTAGTAAACAGTCAAATAATCACCCTATCAATGTGTAATTATTAATTACCTATGACATGAGGGTGAGGACCAGACAGAATGCTATGAAACAGGTTGCAAGTAAAATACCTCACCTTACCATTATTTAACAGAATATGTTTAGAAATACAACTGTAAGTGTGCAGTCACTTGTAATCTTACACACAAGTGTTCAACAGAGGGCAGCTACCATGAATCATGTCCTCCGTGCCAGCTTCTATGCATGTATAGACTGCTTATTTGTAACCCATGCCAACCATGGACAAAACACTTGCTTTTCCTCACTCTAATACTCATGTAACAGATGCAGACTTTATCGGGGATTTTGTAAAGGAAGGGAATGAGGGTTTTAAATGAAGTGGCCTTCATCAGACAATGTGAAAACCCACCCTAAACAACATGTCTTCCTAAAACCTCTTTCTGGCAGCACCACGGCTCACATTGGGAGAGACTGGTCTGTACACCCACCTTCCTTGCTTGGCTGATTGCCAGTCTACTATACAGTACATTCTCAAGTATATTCACTGAATGGATAAATGATAGAATCAGTGAATGAATGAATGAATAGAATATGAAAGCAATGTTTTAAGCAAATCAGTTTTACCAAATTTCTTAAACTCTCTGATTCACTGAAAAGACTTTTCTACATGTAAAATATGAGCTCTTAAAAAGCTACAAAGGAAAGCATTTTTAAATGACTGATGGAATCCTATACTAAATTATTTTGAAAAATAATTTTGTAAAAATCAATAAATAATTAACACAGTTGTGACAACTTAATCAGCTTTTATAAATTTGATTTCCTATTGGGTTTGTTAAAAATTCATCTAATATGCAGATGGTTCAAGATTTTACATCTGTTTTTCTTAGTCTAGAAGTTCAGGTTTATAAAGCAAGAACATATTTCTCTGTAAACATCCAGGAAGTGAATATCTAACTGAAATGTTCAGGGGGATAAATCAGCCAATATGTCACATGAGTGAGGAATAACTTTCAATGTCCTATCAAAGGAGCTCTTTGAGTTCTATATTGATCCAAACACAAGGAAAATATGTCTGGAAATTTAATTTGACATCTACAATCAATAGCACTCAGATGTCAGAGGAGCAAAGGTTGGAAAAAAGATGACTTTGAAAGTACAGTCATGAATTTATAATTACATTAATGAATTGAAGTAATTTATTGAATTAATGTTTTCTGAGTCCAAGAAAATCAGCCTGCCACAGCACATTGCTTAAGGATTGGAGATGCAGGATCTTGATTTTTCCAGATAAGTCTTCTTTAACTCATCTATGCCTTGCTCTTTGAGCAATCATTTGAACTTTGGTGCTTCACTTTCTGATTTGTGGTCATTTTTGCCAACAAATTAACCAAAGCACACTAAGCTACTGCAAAGACTGAGCTACTCAGGATCTCAACTATAACAATGAGCCACTTGCTTTTGATCATTATCTTACCATTAACAAAACATCCCCCCCCCCAAAAAAAAATCTCTGTTTTGGTGGAGGGATGCTTTGGAGGAAAAGTAAATAAGTTGCCCATTGCACATGCCTAATGATCTGTATTGAATGAATGAACCAACCATTGGCATCAACAGAATCTAGATAAGGGGACAATCCATGCAGTCACAAGATACACAAACTAAAAATAACAAGTATGCTCTTAAAACAAAAAGTCTACACTTGCATAGTTTCTAGTGTGATAATATGTACTTTAGGACTTCTTTCTTGGTTTGTGTTCTTTCTTCCATAGCATCCTTCCCTTCTGATTTTGCAATGCCCTCCATGACTTACCTGGGCTCAAAACATTAGACACCAACCCCTTAATGATGTGCCAGCTCATCTCTGGCCATGAACTCTTCTTCCAAGCTAAAGTGCTTCTTTCCTTCTTCCTATCCAATTTACACATGCATGTTTATTGGACAGCTCACACTTGACATGCCTCAAGTCGATGTTCATAATTTTTTTCCCCAAAGATACTACTCTGTCAATCTTCTTTATCTCCACTAATGGCAACTGTTGAGAGCCACAGCCGAAGAGGCTCCAGCAAACTTTCAGACTGCCAGCTGGTGATTGGCTCACAGTGGCCCCAGCAACACCTAGCTGATTGGCTCCTCTGTGGAGATGCTCATTGAGCTGTTTCCCTGCCCTTTCAGACTACCAGCTGATGATTGGCTCACAGCAGCCCCAGCAACATCTAGCAACATCTAGCTGATTGGCTCCTCTGCGGTGATGCTCATTGGGCTGTTTCCCTGCCCTTTCAGACCACGGAGCTGCTCATTGGGGGACTTTTTTGGCTCCGCCCATGTGACCCAGCCAATCGGCCTCAAGAGCAGGAGGATTGTGGGAGGAGGAAGCCGGTTGGGGAGTGTGGCTTTTGGGAAGCCTGTCGTGGCAGTTGGGCTCTGAGGGATTTTTCCTGAGGAGCTGTTTTGTTTATCGTGTGTGGTTCTAAAAATAAAGTTAGTTTCTTTTGACAAGTGGCTCCTGAATTGTGCCCAGCCAGACTGCGGCAGGCAACTTCATCTTTCAGAGAGAACCATCTTTAATTCCTCTTTTATCACAATTCAGATGCAATCTACATCTAATCTTTACCATCCAAATATATATGGAATCTAGCTAATTCTTTGTTTCCTCCCTAACTGCCTTCTTCTGGTCAACAGCTTTGACTTGAATTGTTGCTCTGGCTTCCTTTCTGGTCTCCCCACTTCTGTCCTTCCAAAAACCCAACCTTATCCATTATCTGTTCCCAAAGCAATGGGTTTAATGGTCCTCTCATAACATACATGGGACCCTGTCCTTTCTTTGCTTGAACCTCTATGTTCTTCTTAGGAGTAAAACCCAAATGTGTACAGTGGCCTAAAGGAGCCAGTGTGAGCTGCCTTAACTGTAACCTCAACAGATCTCCCTCCTCCAACACCTCCTTCTTTCACTCTATTCCAGCCAAACTAGTCTCCTTGCTGTTTCTTGAATATGCAAAGAAAATTCTTATCTTGGTTATTTGGCTTGCTTTTTCCTCAGCCAAGAATTCTTGTCCTATAGATGATTTGATTTCTTCACTCTGTTCCTTCAGGTGTCTGCTCATGTATCATTCAGTCAGTGAGACCTGGTTCTACCATCCCACATGGAACAGAAATTACACAAACTCTTCTCCTGCTAGTTTCACCTCTCCCACTACATTCTTGGGTGTTCTTTGCTTTTCTTCTTTTTTTGTTGTTAATTTTTCCATAGCTTTAGTCACCATCTGGACCACTATTTGTTGGCTTTTTTATTTATTATTCATATTTCCTATTGGACTATAAGTTCCATGAGGACAGACACATTTCTTCTGTCTGGCTTTGCAGCTGTATTCCCAATGTGTAAAACTCTTCAATAAATATTTTTGGATGAATCAAATGAAATACAATTGCTATCTACTCTAAAGCATTGCAAAGCAAAACTGCATTTGCCATTTAGAAGAGGACTATAAATTTTTGGATCATTTTTGGATTATACTGATCCTGAACAACAATTATGCTTTGGGTTTTCTCTCACTAATATGGTATCAAAGAGTTAAACTTTTGTTTCATAGTTGCTCTTGGACAAGAAAACAAATGATAATTGAATAGGGAATATATTTGTAATGAATGACTTGGCTCTTCAACCACATAAAGGTCTCTTTTAGCCATATTGAGTTGAATTTGGTGAACAAACATTACTGATTCAATAGGAATTAGATCTCCATTTCCAAACAATTGTTTAGGCAGGTCTGCCGATATTGTTGCTAATGTACCTGAAATAACTGGTAGCTGATAGCTGATATCTGTTTCCAGGAATGCAGTGAGAGTAAAAATCTGGGATGGCATTTTGAGCTCTGTATTTAATCCAGAATAATGCCAACAGTTTTGCTGACAGGTAGATGTAGATGTGGGGATACCTGTCCTCCTGATTCTAAGCCATGTTTGCTCTGGTCCTCCAGGGTACTAAAGGGGCTGTGGACAGATCTTTTCTCATGATGAATGAAAAGACACAGGAACATACATATTATAAATATTGTAAACACAGTAATATACATATCATGGAGATTCATATTCATACATCCAAATTAAATTCTGTGCAGGACTTGAAAGTCCTTGATCTCAGGAAGAAGTCATTTTAATAGAATTTTTTGTTGTTCCAGAGCAAAGAGATATTCTCTGGAAAAGTTCACCATAGAATGTGATCACCCCCACCCATTTTTTTTAAGAAACAGTAAATAAGACTCACAGAGGATTGTTCCTTACTGGAGTGACCTGCCAATCAAATTTCTCCTTATATTTATCTCAATTAAGATCCTCATCAATCTCTAATCCAACTATAATGGACCAGAAGATACCAGCATATTTTGCACTTTCCACTTGTGACTTTCCTGCTGGTTTCTGATCTTCAATGCACCCAAGATGCTTTGTCTTTTCAACTCCAAATGCTGAAAGATTTTTCATACTTTTCAGTACAACTTAAATACTGTCTTTTCCATAAAGCTTTCCCTATTTCCTCTAAAATGAAAATGAAATTAGTCTTTTGCTCCTCTGGACTCTCATTAATTTTTTTTCAGTGTTTGTGTAAGTCTTATATGTATATATGTTATATAAATTAGCAGTTATATTTATTGTATTTGTGTGTCTCTTTTAAGTGTGCTAAATTGTGGATATTAGAGACTATTCTTTCAACTCCCCACTCTGTGAATAGGCTCACCATTCCATGCTGTCCTTGAACAATGACTGTGAGTTTTTGCTTAAGTAGTTTCTAACATAGTAGTGCCAAAATGACCTCCCCAGGCAGGCTGCTCCTCAGTGTGCATTTGGCAATCCCCCAACAACAACCTGGGCCAGGCAGAACTTAACTTCTTTAGTATTAGAGCTATAGCAAGGCTTTTGTTTTTGTCTGATTTGTTAAGAAAGAAAGAAAAGAAAGAAAGAAAGAAGGAAGGAAGGAAGGAAGGAAGGAAGGAAGGAAGGAAGGAAGGAAAGAAAAAATTCTAGTCTAACAATGGGACAGTGATGGTCCACAAAAGGACTTTTTCAATGGCCACTGAGGGAGAAAATGTGCTATAGTTACTAGGAACTCCAGGGTAGAGTAGATTATAGAGATGGTGTTTTAAGTAATTAAAGGATTTTTGAAATCATCTTTTCTTTTCAGGATTTGGAGCAGCTTAATTGCAATGAACAGGTTTTCTGGAGGAGTTCGTTGGGAAATGGCTATTGGGGCTTAAATCCCAAATGCTTTGTTTTGAGTAATTCTCCTACTGTACTTTCCCATCGACTTGGGATACCCTTTATCCTAACATCTACCAACTTTGTTATAATTATTTATTCATAGTGAATCTTTAATGCCAAACTGTGAAGCTGGAATGGTCAGTAATCAAGATTATCGTGTCAATCACTCTATTCCCAGGGCCAGCAATTATTTGCATATTGGATAAATGGCTGTGGAAGGTAACAGTATGAGGTGGGTTAGTTGGTATTTTGGGAATTAGTGTATTCTTTTAAAGATGATTGCTCACCAAAATACATTATCTCTAAATAATTTTTTTTTAGAATTAGTCTCCCTCTTTTGCAAGGTAGACATTTATATTGGTATAATTCAAAACTCTGATTTATTAATTCCATAGATGTTTTAGAATGAAGAAAAAAGTTTATCTAAAATGATGTCTAGAACTAAAATCAATAGAAAATGGGAGCTGAGAAAGGATAGAATAAACCGTATGGAAGCATAGAATTACATAAACATTTAACTAAATATCAATTAATTATTTTCTTATTAATACTCTCTTGAAAACTGCAAAGAACCACAGAAAAATATATAATGCTGGTATAAGTCATGTGTTTGGAAAATTCAATAATGCAAACCCATAATGTGGTAAATAAGAGATTGGTAGACTGAATTTCCTGAAATAACAGCAAATAAGCAGATGCTGATGAAGTAAATATCTTGAGTTATTGCTTATTTCAATGTAAATTGATTAAGCAAATATTGATTATTTATTAGGATAGGCAAAATTATAAATGATTTATAACTATTCATTAATTTGATCTTCCCAGGCATCTGATTATTTTATGTTCATTTAAAAAATAAAGAAATTAAAGATCCATTATGTTGAGTAATTTGTGAAAGAGTATAGAGTCAGTAATGGGCAGAACTGGAGTTTGAATTTATGTATGATTTACCCAAAATCTACATCATTCTCACTGTGCCATGGTAGAAAGGGAAGGGAAAAGAACATGCATAAATACTGAGAGGATGTTTGGGGAACAGGTAGGCAAAAGAGGTTTGGGGTCACATCTGAAAGTCTTTATTTGGGATATATTGGTTTTTTAAGTAAGGAGAGAGAACGCTTTTTGAACTGTTTTGTACAGGTGATTCTGGCTGCATAAGAGATGCCAAAATCTTGGATGGTTCTGGAGAAGAATAGGCAGATTCTACAGATGTTTTGTGTTGGTTAGAGAGCTATGTCAATTTCTATAGGATTATTAGCATCAGCAGGTGGGAAATGATCTTCCCTCCGTCCATAAAAAACAAACGTATCACCATGGTATATGACAAGGTGACAGGAGGACATGGAGAAACCTAAACTGATAACCAGATGAGCTCTGTATCTACAACTATGCCTCACCTGTGATACTGAGCCTGAATGAATCCACAAAAATCTCCTTATACAGAGAAAGATAAGAAGAATGTATTAATGACTTGATGAATTCTTCCAGAGGAATCATGGGTCTTGATAAGCTATGGTTAATTTTAATGTCTTCCTCAATTTGAACATTATGACTTTGAGAAAGAGAATAGAATGAAGGAAATTGAATATTGAACCTAAATTGATTTGAAAAGTAGGCAATTGTTTTCTAACTTTAATTAATTTATTCATGAGGTGACACTTGCCAAGTAAAAGAATGATTTAAAAATCATCCAACTAATATAAGAACATGTTTTTTTTTCTTTTCCTGTATGAAGTACACAGAGAATTATACAGGAAAAACAATTGAAATCTCTTTCCCTCGCCACTTACTATCACCTTGGTTAACAGGATAAATGGTTTCTATCTATTATTCATCTTCTAGCTCCCTTTTTATACAATTCCTTGCACATATGTAAATTATATATGTATGAAGTATGTGTAGTATATAAAACACCTTTTTAACAATTTCAAAAAATCTACAGGAATTATATATTAAACTTTCCTTTATTGATTAGCAATGAGGTGATTTTCATCATCTTGCTGTTATAAATAACACTACAATAAATATCAGGGTGCTTTTATCTTTGTATGTATACACAGAGTTTTTATTTCTGAAAAATTTTCACATATGAAATTCCTTGGTAAAAAGTTATCCACACTTTTAGTTTTCATAGGTATAGGCAAATTGACTTCCAAATTAGTTTCAATGTTGTGTATTTCTTACAGCATGAAAGTATCTTTATCCTTTTTACTTTTCAATTGATTTCTTAATATTTATTGATATAAACTTGCCAAAATCACTCCAAATAATTTAAGCAGTACAGCACTGTGCAGAGCAAACATAGCAGCAATGGATGGTCTTTCCCTATTCCAGCTCTCTGCTTTCCCTAACAGGTGATCAAATGCAAGATTTTGTGTTTTTTTTTTTTAATTCCCTTGCCTTTTTTAAAGAAGAAGAGAATTCATTTTTTAGAAAAGTTTTAGACTCACAAAGAATTCAGACAGAAGGTAGAGAGAGTTCCTTTAGACTCCTTGCCCCCATACATGCAGAACTTCCACCACTATCAAAATCAACATCCCTGCAAGACCTGGACATTTGTTACTGAAAATGGATTACATTGACATTGGCACATCTTTACACCCAGAGTCCATAGTTTACCTTGGGGCTCTTTCTTGCTGTACATTTTGTAGGTTTGAACGAATTGATAATGGCATAACCGTTATAATATGCAGATTATTTTCACTGCCTTAAAATCCTCTGTGTTCTACCTATTCATTTTATTCACTATCCTAACATCTGGTAACTACTTATCTTTGAGTCCCCCCCAGTTTTTCCTTTTCTAGACTGCCATGCAGTTCTAATTCTATGGTATGAAACATGTCCAGGGTGGCTTTTTTCATTTAATAATATTATGCCTCTATGATTCTTCCATGTCTTTTCATGACTTGATAACTCATTTCCTTTTAACACAAAATTCCATCATCTGAATGTACCACAGTATTTTTATACATCCATTTACTAAAGGAAATATTCATTGCTTTCAAGTTTTTGCAATATGAATGAAGACAGAATCCATGTGCAGGTTTTGGTATGGACATAAGTTTGCAACTCTTTGGGAAAACACAAAGGAGCACAATTGCAAGATATCACAGGAAAAGTCTGTTCAGTTTTGTAAAAGAAAAAAAAGAAAAGAAACCTTCAAAAGTGGCTTTAGTCTTTTGCATTCTCTCCAGCATTGAATAAGAGTTTCTCTTACCCCACATTTTCACCAGCACTCGGTATTGTCAGTGTTCTGAATTATGACCTTTCTAATATGTGTGTGATAATAACTCCTGTAAGTTTTCCTCATATGTCGATTTATGTGATGGATTCCATTAATGGGTTTTTGAACACTGAAATACTATTGCATACATAAGGATAAATCGCATTTAGTTATGGTATCAATTGTTTTCATAGAGCAATCAATTTGATTAGCTATTATTTGTTGAAGATTTTTTTCCATATATGTTCATGACAGATATTGATATTCTGTGTTCTCATCTTAAAGTGTTTTGTGTAGTTTTGTTATTATGGTGATGTTTGCCTCATAGAGTTAGGGAATATCCCCTTTTCCTCTATCTTCTCAAAGAGATAGCAGAAAACCAAGATAATTTCTTTTTTAAGTGTTTGGTAGAATGCACCCATGAACCCATATGGGCTTAGTACATTCTATTTTGAAACATTAATTAGTTATTGATTTGTTCCTTACTTTTTAATTCTCTGGCTTTTAAAACTGAGTAGAGTTTCCTGCTTATTTTTGAGTATATGAAAACAGTGTCTACACTATGTTGCCTGCCGAGAAACTTGTTTATAAAAATTTGATTCTGTTTCTAAGCTATATCCAGGTGGTTATATACAGCTGAGGCTAAATAATTTTCACTGCTGTATAATACTCACTTGTTTAAATACATCTGAATTTTTCTATACATTCATGGGTACCTGAATAATTTTCAATTTCATGCTATTTGGACAGTATTTTTATTAGCATTCTCAGCATGTGTCCTGGCCCATAGCTTCTTGTTTACAGATTTCCAACAGGAATTGCTAGCTCAAGTCAGGTAAATTATGGTCTAACATCATAAAATTATATGCCCAGTGCACAGCAGGTGACAATGCCAATTTTTTCCTAAGACTTATGCTCCTTGGAGATAGAGAAAGTCTCCACTTTTTCTGGGGGCAGGGAGTCCCAGAATTGCCTTATTGAAAATACCTTTCCTTGTATTTCTTACATAAAAACAACAGATTTTAATCCCCCCATGTTTTCACTCATGTCAAAGTCAGAAACAAGTTCTCCACAATCCTGTTATTACCCACTGATCAATCCAGGGAAATATCTGACAACTTGATTTGCCTAAATTTTAATCAGATTTCTCTCCTTCCCTCAAACCCCTAACTTTGAATCACCCCCAGACATAACACACTGAAATGCAGAATAATCCTTCCTCAGTGGTCCCTTTTGAGAATGTTGACTTTAAGGAAAGACATATTTTCTGCTCAATCATTTCATCACTCTACCTATTCATCCCACTACCCCACATCTGGTTCTTTATAGCCTTGTTTACTCCATCTTACAAAAGAAAATCCTTTCTGGTCAAATTTTAAAACCCTGCCAATATTGTGGTCTGAGAATTCTCCTCATTGCTTTGTCTTTCTTTTCTTATTTCAATAATCTTTGTGAGTAAAGGCTTTTCTTATTTAATCTGGGTTTGTGTTTTTATTTTATCCAGGAAAAAAACAAGTGATGAAAAAATAGGAGTTAATGGAAAATAAAAAATAATATGAATAAAATTCTACTATAAAATAAATAAGAAATTGTAAGTGGATTAGATGTACCAATTACATATCTACCAAATCATGCTATGTTATGTACCACTATACCACAATGAATTCTGTATATATATATATATATATATATATATATATATATATACACATGTATATACATACATACACACATGTATGATGATAATGCATGAAACAAAATAATAATAATAAAGGGGAGATCAGTAGAGAAGAGCAAGTAATAAATGGGAGGGAGGAAGGGAGACAAAAGGAAGGTGCTAGGGGAGGGGTTTGAGCAAACTGTTATGTGCATGTATGAATATAACATAACAAAACCCACCCCTATGTAATATTACAGCTCATGAATAAAAAGTACATACTTTTTACAAATAAAAAAAGTTATACAAAAATTAATTAAAGGAAAGTTGAATTGTATTCACATAATGTGATTAAATATTTGTATTCATACAATGTGACTAATTTAAGGCAAAAGTGGCATAAATTTTGAAGAAAGACATTATATACTTATATAAGATTTGATAAAATAGCTGCATATACACATATATATTACACACACACACACACACACACACACATATATATATATACACATATATATCCTCTAAATAAAATAAACACTGACTTGCTAGAATGTTGAGGAAAAGAGATGACAGTTACAGAAAATTTTAACACCCCTTGAAGAAATTAAAAGATTAAGCAGGAAGTATTAGAAAAGATTTAGAAAAATAAAATAATATTAATGACAAACTGTATTCAGCAAAGAGAGAGAGCATTTTCTTTAAGCACAATTATAGAAGAAGACATTGGTGCCATACTGGAATTTAAAGGAAGACTCAATAGATTTCAAAGAATTAGAATAATATGAAGCAAAAGTATTGCTTTGTAAAATTAAATATGTTTGGAGTACAAATATATTACCAAATAACTATTGGGCTGAAAAAAGAAGTGTTCAGAATTAGATAATAAGGTAAAAGCCATACTGGTAGGGAAAAACTAAGTCAATGCATAAAGGGAGACACAGAACTATAAATACAATTATCAAGAAATAGTACAGGGTAAATTAATCTAGCACTCAGTTCAATTGAGCCCACAGAAGCAAGAAACAAAAAAAAAAAGAGAGAAATAAGGGCAAATATATAAAATTTAGAGAATAAACAAACAGTAAAAATATTAACAAATGGAAAGCTGAATCCTCCAAAAGATTACTAAAACTGACAAAGAATAAGAAGAAAAACTATGCTAATAAGCAAATTGGAACAAGGGGAGGTCCTGGGGAATGAAATTGACTGAATGATGTTAAGTGCCTGTACATACATTTCCCAATGAATCCTACATTTGTGTATAATTATTATGCACCAATAATTTTTTTTTAAATTTCAGAATGAAAACATAGACACATCTGCAAGGTAGATATTAAAGAGAAGGAAATAACTATAGTGATTTTAAAAATGTATGGTGGATTATCTTAAGCAATAAATTTAAAATCCAAATGAACTTGATAAATTCCTAAAAACAATATGTAAAATTCAAAAGGATAAAAGGACAAGGAAGATTAAGTCAGGTTGATCATCTAGAACAGTGAATAAATGAATAAGCCCGTGTATTTTCTTCCTGTCTGACTTATTCAACAAATTAATTTGTTGAATATACACATATATATCCTCGAAATAAAATAAACACTGATTTGCTAGAATGTTGAGAAAAAGAGATGACAGTTACAGAAAATTTTAACACCCCTTGAAGAAATTAAGAGATTAAACAGGATTAAACAAATTAGTTTGTTGAATAAAATGAATAAAGGAATGAACGAATGATGCTCAGAGAGATACTCCTGTAATGTCAGGTGGAAATGCAGAGGTGATTTCAGAGTACTGCTGTGACACGGAAACACAGAGGATGGGAATAAGATGGCTGACACTTGAAGGAACAAGAAAAGGAGGTAGTGACATTGTGAGCAGGAGAAGGAATGATATAGAAAGCAGGGATGAAAAATAGCTCTAAGATTTAAGACTTCCTTAAAAACAAACTTTGAGACGAGGAAAGTTCTTATTGCAAACAAACAACTCCCTTTTCATGAACTAATTTGATTTTGGGTTAACCAAGGTAAGCTTTTCTTTTTTACTTTTTATGCACTGCATCCTAAAGCCAATTTCATGATATTAAAAGAACAGAATTACTAAGAGCAAGGCAGCTCCTTTTGGGTAACATTAAAAGCCTGAGGGAAATCTGAATAAATAAATTTTAAAAAAGATAAGGAAGCCTATTTTTTTTCTTTCCATTGTTGAATGACAATTGGCTTTGTATGCACAAGTGAGCTTTGGAAAAGAAAGACACTGTTGTGAAATATCTTTCAGGAAATTGGTTAATAGGTTAAACAAAATAAATTTCAGATCAAATTAAAGGGAAAACAGTCCAGAGAAATGGTGAGGTGTTAATAAGAACTTTCTCAATGGGTGCCTTCTTAAAGCACTTAACCCCACCTGGGAAAGGTGACATACCACTGGGCCAAGGTACCTGAATCTGTGCTTAGTCCTGGGGTACACAGCTGGTGTAGATCACTGAGAAGCTGCACCTTTGCCTGTGAGCATGCATGTGTCTTTTCTTCACAAGTGATTGGATTTTGAAGGCTTTTCTTTGGTTATTAACATATGTATTCAACCCACTAGGGAAAGCAGGAAAGCGAGACCAAGACTCACCTGTTCTTCTTCTTGTCTGGCTTAAACAAAGAGTCAGCCTCTCTTTGCTCCAGCTGTTTCTTACTAACATAGGGGAGGAGAAATGTCTGTTCTTCACCCATGCTAAGTTCAGGGATGATGCCCTGTATCAAAACACATATTATCAAGTGAAAATCACACTAATTTATTTAAAATATGTTTTATGTAACATGGGACCCTCATAAGGAAATGAAGATCCCAAGGAAAAGTATGTATTTTTACACTAAGCTTGATGAAGACTGGACAGTCACAGTGAAATATAATTGGACAAAAGGGTCTTGATTGACAGATAATGAAGTGGGGACACTTTAGCCCGCTTGCTCAGCTGATTCTCTGAGTCCTGCATCTTCAGAGATGTGGATATCCAATCCTCCAGACATAGGATGGGCCCCTCTTGAGTGAGGGTCTCATGACCTACTACAGGGAAAGGTCAGGACATCCTTCCTCCATCTGAGGACTGCTCCAGGGGAGAAGAATGGAGGAAGATGAGAGTGAGCTTCCTGCCCCTGCCCTTATTGGGATTCCATCCACTTCAATGTTCAATACACTGGTGTACACTATTTGGGGGAATTGTGTCTCGAGTCCCATCATTCACTTTGTCTCCACCACTCTCTCTTTTCTCTCCCATGACCAAATTACTCTCCACAGAATGTTTTCATTCCCCATCTGCACAGATGTCTTGGAAGTCAGTTTTGTTCTCCAGAGCACCTGCCCTTTCCCTGGGGCTTCTTTGCAGACATAAGGTTAAAAAACTCTTTCTGGATCTCTTCAATATGTATGTCTTCAGAGAAAAGACGGATGAGGTTAAAGGCCAGGGAGATAAATGAGAGCGTCTGAAATATCAAAGATAGTTTAATCTTTGAGTCACTAAAGATACATTGCCACTTTATGCTCAGCATTTGGTCTCTCAGTTATGGCTGACTCTATTTTTCTTCCAAAAAAAAATCAGCACACACAGTCTGGGCAGTGCCTTGCAGAATGTTACTTCCTCTTGATCTGTGAACCCTGAGTCCTTTGCTCCACCTGAACTCTCTTCAGGAAAGTCCTTAGTTCATGGTTCTTCAGTGTCCCAGCCCCAGGCCAATGTGCTGGTTCCTGTAGGAAGGTGCTTTTTTACTCTATCTTGGGTTTACCCTTTGGATTCAGAGACTTTGAGGTTGCTGACATGGGGTCAACATTCTTTCTGAAACCTGTAGGTAAGAGAAATACTTGAGACAAATATTATAGATAAATGGCTAATATATTTAACAGATAAAAACTTTATGAAAATTAATGAGAACATCACTACAACCAAATGAAGAGAAGATAATATACAAAACACAACAGAGATAATGCAAGCATATGAAATATTAATGGCTCTCTAGAAAGCACAGATGTAAAGAAAAACATTGAGATTAACCTTTTTACCTATCATTGAACAAAGAATAAAGTAGATTTTATTGCTATTAGATGGTGTTTTGAAGTGGTTATTCTTATAGACTGTTTATATAAATTACACAAAACTTCTCAGGAAGCTATTTAGTGTGTCCTGATAAAATTAAAAATATTTATCCTTTTTAAGTTTTTTTTTACTCTAGTAAGAGTCCATTCTAATAATCAGAAATGTTACTGCAGAGTAATATACAGACACGTTGTTTATAAAAGAAAAAATAATGTCCAAAAAAATGTTATGAGCCAGGCACAGTGGTGCACACCTATAATCCCAGCAGTTTGGGAGGCTGAGACAGGAGGATCACAAGTTAGTAGCCATCCTCAGCAACTTAGTGAGGCCCTAAACAACTTAGCAAGACCTGTCTCAAATAATAAATAGAAAAGAGATGGGGATGTGACTCAGTGTTTAAATGCCCCTGGGTTCAATTCCCAGTACCGCCCCCCCCAACCAAAGATGTTATGAATACTATCAGAATGGTTAAACTAATTATAGTCCTACCATAGTAAGTGGAATAATATTCAATAGTTTCATGTTATGTTTGCTGGACACTGTTAACAAGGTGACAGAACACCTATGAGAATAAATAAAAAGGCACGGTTGAATATTACATATGATAAATTCTCAAATATGTCTGTCCTATGTTTCTGTGGTTCCATTTAGTTTGAATTTCCTTTGTGGATTTCATTCATTCTCCCTCTTTCTGCTTAAACAGGGAGAGCTGATTTTTGTTCCTCCCTCCAACAATATTCCCTTTGTTTAGCAAAATGATTTTTCCTCCCTTTTCAAGTATAAACACAAGGTCTCAGTAGAACAAGTTCTTAATAGTAGGGATTTCAGTATCAGTCAATCATCATTTAGCAAGTCACCAAATGCTTACTGGTCACAGCAATCCACCAAATATTATTTAGCAGAAAAGCAAGAGAGAAAGAGAGACAAGGAAACAGTGTTCCTGCAGTAAAAAACCACTGCACGGATCTGTGGTATATGTTTATGGGAGATGGATGAAGACCATGCAAATAAAAGAATGTTCAGAACCAAGAAGTATATGAATTTGAGAGCATATTATAAGGATGATGACGATGTGGCAACAAAGCGTGGGGTGGGCTGGTGAGTTGTTGCTTCATCAACGCTGACTGGGAGAAGCCTCTTTGAATCAGTCACATTAGACTTGAAATCTAAATAATGAGCAAAGAAAACAACAAATACATACTAGAAGATGAATGAATTAATATGTCTACGTAGAAAGTGAAAAGGATAGAGGAAAGAGATGGGATTGGAGAACTGGACAAAGGTAGTTTTATGGATTATAATAATGATACTTTATTGTATGATTAAATGCTATTGGGAAGGTAATAGCAGAGAGAGACATGACCTGAGTCATTCTTAAAATTACCCTGAGGATATTAGAAAACAGGTGTTTGAATTAGGACCATGACACTTGAGAGAGGAAAATGCAGTCAGATTCAGAATATATTTTGAAGTCTCTCCTGTGGGACTTACTGATGAATTGTGTGTAGCAGGTGAAGAGAAGAGAGGAATAGAGATGACGGTCCTGAACAGTAGGTTGGTAAGACGATATAGGATCCAGATGTGGTGAATTCACAGGAGGTATTGTGATGAGGACTGTGATTAGGTGTCATAGGGACAGAAACCAGGGATGACGTGAAATTGCTTGTCTTAAATATTGGAAATTCCACTTTCACTAAGAGGGGTCAAAAGGGAGTATATTTAAGTATTGAAAAAATTTGTGGAGAAATTGTTGAAAAAATGAGAAAAGCTTCATGTCCATGATGAAGTTATCAGCTGACATTATGGGGTAAGGGAGAAGGAGAATGAGCAATTTGGGGAAGAAAACACATAAAAAAAATCACCTGAGAGTGCAGAAAATAAGTTCAGCTGGTGAAGTGAGGTTAAGGTCCAGTGATGCTGAATGCCTCTTTGAGAACCTTAGTCAGAAATCCAAAATGAGTGAAGTCACACCGTACTATGATTTGTTTTGTTTTTTTCCTTTGGTAAATCTTAGTGGATCATGTGCAAAGTGTGAAATAAGCAGATACTGGGTTTTGCCAGGTATGTAGACAGGAGAGCAACAGGATATGAGAGAAATAACTAGCATTGAAGACTAGGTAAGAAAGAAAGAAAGACAAAAAGGGTGATGAAAAGTAAAAATGTCCAAATGTCAATAGACAGAAGACCTCACTGAGGTCATTGTTGGAGTGGGGGTCCTGGGGTGAGTTGAAAGATTAGGTCAAGATTGACTTTTTAATCATTGGTGATAATTGCAGGACTGTAATATCTTAAATGAGGGAGGGATAAAATTTGTCTCTACGAGGTCATGAAGTGACAGACCATTTGCATATATTGTAGTCTCTGCGAATCAATACTGAAAGTGTGGCTCATAGGAAAATAGTGAACAAGATGTAGAAATGAAAAGTTAAGGAGGGAGTGACGACTAGGAGACTGACTAGGAGAATGATAGAAAAGAGCCCAGGTGGTGGTGCATGCTTGTAATCCCAGCTACTCAGCAGGCTTTGGCAGGAGGATACACACACACACACACACACACACACACACACACACAAACAAACACATACACACACTGTGGGGGGGGGGAGGATACATGATGACAAGTTCTGAGTTCCAGAGGGTGCAGTAGAAAATCTTGGGGAGTTAAAGAAGGATAAAAGGTTAGGAGATGTATAGAAAAGCATGGGGGTATGAAATGAAAAGAGAGAGAGAGAGAGAGAGAGAGAGAGGGAAAGAAAAAAGAAAGAAAGAAAGAAAGAAAGAAAGAAAGAAAGAGAGAGAGAGAGAGAGAGAAAGAAAGAAAGAAAGAGGAGACTTGGAATTCCACTGGTACCTAATATAAAGGGGATATGAGGCCTATGTGGCTGGTCCTGGATGCCAGGAGCACTCAGCAACTTCAAGTAATCCTGTTACATTTGAGGACACAGTACTTTAAATATAAGCTTAAATACAAATAACTTTTCTCAGGAAGTAATTTTCCTACTAATTTCAGTGGATCATTTTCCTACTTGTGCTCGCACTGGTGTGGTGTAAGGGAATTAAACAGACTTTCCCAGTGCATCAGGGATTTTCAGGAAGGTCCTCAGGAAAAGAAGCAAATGAGAGTCAGAGGAGCTACAGGACTAGGATCTGATGCACCAAAGCTGATATAGTTAGAAGCACCCAAGAAACAAGAGTAGGAAAACCAGAATGAGGTCCCTAAAAATAAAAATCGCTGGGATTTGTGAAGCATTTCCCTTAGTCAAGGTCGTTCTAAATATTTCACCAGCATTAACTCATTTGCTCCTCATAGGCTCTAAGGAGACATTTGACCACAATGTACAGAGTTGAAAACTGAGGTCCCAAATGGTGACAACTGGTAAAGGACCCTCAGGTAAGAAGTTGCAGAGTCAGGAAGGAAACAGAGCCTGACTCTGAGCCACCTCTCAGGGCTACAATACAAGATGTACCTAAGCACATGTTGTCCACGTCAGGCACTAGAAAAGCATCCCAAACTCCAAGCTCTTCACTGAGTTGGTCTCTACCATCTGCTTCGGACCTCTACATTGCTCTTATTCTGTTTACTTTTTTCTACTTCCTCCCCACTACTCCAATTCCCTTATCATCAGGATTATAGAAATTACTTCCTAAAAGACTTCCCTATTACCTCACCTTGGCTCCTCCATGCCAAGATCCTCAGTGGAAAGGTCTTTCAAAAGCACAATTTTCTTATGTCACTATTCTGCTTAAAACCTTACGGTTGCTCTCCATTACTTGTGGGATAAACTGCATAATGAAGCTTGTTATGGTTTACAAGTGGTGTCCCCCAAAAGCTCACATGTGAGACAAAGAAAGAAGGATTGGAGGATAAATGATTGGGTTATAACCTTAACCTAATTAGTGAATTAATCCCTGATGGGATTAACCGGGTTGCCACTAGAGGTAGGCAGGGTGTGGCTGGCAGAAGTGGTTCACTGGGGGTGGGGCTATGGGGTATGTATTTTGTATCTGGAGAGTAAAGTCCCTCTCTCTCTGCTTTCCCATCATGATGTGAGCTGCTTACCTCCAGCACACTCTTCCGCCATGATGTTCATCCTCAACTTGAGCCCTGAGGAATGGAGCCAGCCTTCTATGCACTAACACCTCTCAAAACCTAAGCTCTAAATAAACCTTTCCTCCTCTACAGATGTTCTGGTTGAGTCTTTTGTCACAGTAGCAAAAAAACTGACTCATACAAAGCTGAAGAGGCATCATCTCACTCCCGCTTGCTTCTCAGGTTTTCTTTCTTTCCTCTCTTACTTGAGCCATCTGGGTTTGTTCCAGGCTTAAAAGATGGAGCTACTTTACAAGATGTTTCTTCTGCCTGCAGCATGTACCCTACCCCTTTCTCCTCCCTCTATATGATAAGATGTTTTCAGAACAATTATTCAAAAAATGCAGACAATAATATCCATAATGATGACATCTATAGTATCTTAAAGAGAATTCCTTAGCTAGGTTCAAAATACCAGCCTCTTTCTATTTTATCATTCTGCTGCCTTTAGTTGTAGGATTTCACCATTAAACTTATCATCTCAGGGGCCAAAATGGTGGATGTGGCTTCTGATGAAAACTGCAATAAATCACTGAAATGCCCTACAACAAAAGGATGAGTTGACCTCATTCTTAGAGTACTGTTGGCGGGACAACCTTAGCTGTCAGCTTCTGTGGGGCAACCTATATACAATGACTGATATGGGTATATAAAGCCCTGACCATCTTGTCCTGGGGTGAGTATGTGTGGGGGTGGGAAGGGCATTTTTGAAGAACCTTTCCAGCTCCCAAATTACTGACTGGCTAAGGCATGATATTTAGCTTCTTACTAGTACAACATTCAGCTTTTTCTGCCTCCTTTTTAATCACAAGTTTGATGCCAAGGGTATTCACAAACATCCTGCATATTTTTTTTATTGGTTGTTCAAAACATTACAAAGCTCTTGACATATCATATTTCATACATTTGATTCAAGTGGGTTATGAACTCCCATTTTTACCCCGTATACAGATTGCAGAATCACATCGGTTACACATCCACATTTTTACATATTGCCATACTAGTGTCTGTTGTATTCTGCTACCTTTCCTATCCTCTACTATCCCCCCTCCCCTCCCCTCCCATCTTCTCTCTCTACCCCATCTACTGTAATTCATTTCTCTCCCTTGTTTTTTTTCCCTTTCTCCTCACATCCTCTTATATGTAATTTTGTATAACGATGAGGGTCTTCTTCCATTTCCATACAATTTCCCTTCTCTCTCCCTTTCCCTCCCACCTCTCGTCCCTGTTTAATGTTAATCTTTTTCTCATGCTCTTCCTCCCTGCTCTGTTTTTAGTTGCTCTCTTTATATCAAAGAAGACATTTGGCATTTGTTTTTTAGGAATTGTCTAGCTTCACTTAGCATAATCTGTTCTAATGCCATTCATTTCCCTGCAAATTCCACGATTTTGTCATTTTTTAGTGCAGAGTAATACTCCATTGTATATAAATGCCACATTTTTTTTAATCCATTCGTCTATTGAAGGGCATGTAAGTTGGTTCCACAGTCTTGCTATTGTGAATTGTGCTGCTATGAACATCGATGTAGCAGTGTCCCTGTAGTATGCTCTTTTTAAGTCTTTAGGGAATAGACCGAGAAGGGGAATAGCTGGGTCAAATGGTGGTTTCATTCCCAGCTTTCCAAGAAATCTCCATACTGCTTTCCAAATTGACCACACCAATTTGCAGTCCCACCAGCAATGTACAAGTGTACCCTTTTCCCCACATCCTCGCCAGCACTTGTTGTTGTTTGACTTCCTAATGGCTGCCAATCTTACTGGAGTGAGATGGTATCTTAGGGTGGTTTTGATTTGCATTTCTCTGACTGCTAGAGATGGTGAGCATTTTTTCATGTACTTGTTGATTGATTGTATGTCCTCCTCTGAGAAGTGTCTGTTCAGGTCCTTGGCCCATTTGTTGATTGGGTTATTTGTTTTCTTATTGTTTAATTTTTTGAGTTCTTTGTATAGTCTGGATATTAGGGCTCTATCTGAAGTGTGAGGAGTAAAGATTTGTTCCCAGGATGTAGGCTCCCTATTTACCTCTCTTATTGTTTCTCTTGCTGAGAAAAAACTTTTTAGTTTGAGTAAGTCCCATTTGTTGATTCTTGTTATTAACTCTTGGGCTATGGGCGTCCTATTAAGGAATTTAGAGCCCGACCCCACAGTATGTAGATTGTAGCCAACTTTTTCTTCTATCAGACGCAGTGTCTCTGATTTGATATCTAACTCCTTGATCCATTTTGAGTTAACTTTTGTGCATGGCGAGAGAAAGGGATTCAGTTTCATTTTGTTGCATATGGATTTCCAGTTTTCCCAGCACCATTTGTTGAAGATGCTATCCTTCCTCCATTGCATGCTTTTAGCCCCTTTATCAAATATAAGAAAGTTGTAATTTTGTGGATTGGTCTCTGTGTCCCCTATTCTGTACCATTGGTTCACCTGCCTGTTTTGGTACCAGTACCATGCTGTTTTTGTTACTATTGCTCTGTAGTACAGTTTGAAATCTGGTATCGCTATACCTCCAGATTCACACTTCCTGCTTAGAATTGCTTTTGCTATTCTGGGTCTTTTATTTTTCCATATGAATTTCATGATCGCTTTATGTATTTCTACAAGAAATGCCATTGGGATTTTGATTGGCATTGCATTGAACCTATTGAGAACTTTTGGTAATATCGCCATTTTGATGATGTTAGTTCTGCCTATCCATGAACAGGGTATATTTTTTCCATTTTATAAGATCTTCTTCTATTTCTCTCTTTAGTGTTCTGTAGTTTTCATTGTATAAATCTTTCAACTCTTTTGTTAGGTTGAGTCCCAAGTATTTTATTTTTTTTTTGAGGATATTGTGAATGGGGTGGTTTTCCTCATTTCCATTTCAGAAGATTTGTCGCTGATATACAGGAATGCCTTTGATTTATGCGTGTTCCTTTTATATCCTGCCACTTTGCTGAATTCATTTATTAGCTCTAGTAGTTTCTTTGTAGACCCTTTTGGGTCTTCTAGGTATAGGATCATATCATCTGCAAATAGTGATAATTTAAGTTCTTCTTTTCCTATCTTAATACCTTTAATTTCTTTTGTCTAATTGCTTTGGCCAGTATTTCGAGAACTATATTGAATAGAATTGGTGAGAGAGGGCATCCCTGTCTTGTTCCAGATTTTAGAGGGAATACCTTCAGAAGAGAGAGAAGAAAAGAGAGAAAGAAAGAGAAAAAAAAGTCTCTCAGAACACTGTTTTCCTTGCTTCCAGGAGGTGGCATTGTCTATTCCCAGCTTGAGCCTCTGTATTCAGGGTGGTGGGTATAGCCAGTGTGAAAGAAAATGAGCTTCCACCTGTATCTTCCCTACTCTAGTCTCTGTAGAAACTAGAGTGTGTACAGTTGTTGTTTTGCGTTGATAGCTACAACCCCAAAAGCTTGTGGGAAATATTTTGAGTTATCACAGCTAAGGGTGGGGGAGTTGGAAACCAGGTACTGGATCAGCTACAAAACCGTGCTGGTAGCCACACCCCCTTTTATGGGTTTTAAGGGTTGATGGGCTTCCTCCGGAGTAGCACACGGGGTGGGGCCGGGCTTCCTCCTCCGGTCTGGCTTGGCTCCATCCTGCATATTCAACTATGAAATTTTTCTAAATAGAAATTCATGATAGCCAGTTGGTCAGAGATAGCAACCAATAAGATGGCATTTTTGAGCTGATGCTACCAAGCTAACAACGAGTATCTCATCAGTGGGAGCAGAAAGTCCTTGCAAAAACTGGTGATCCAATTGCTAGAACATTCACCAAAGATGAATTGTATTGGTTGAAGAAAATACATTAGATAGTACAATTTATGAGGCATTTGAGAAATGTAAAATAGTAACTATAGGAATAAAAAGACTGCATAAGTAATTAACTCTGGAAAAAGGCAATAAAAGGGAAATTAAGGGCCAACTAAAAGCTAAGATTGAAAGTTGATGATTTATAAAGAGGATCTGTTCTCCTCTAGAAGCAAGACAGAGGTCACTGTGACCAGGTCCAGGACTTGAGGTTCAGAGAAATAGGACTCTAAAAATATTAAACTTCAACCAACGTCTGCATCACCTGTCTGAGGCAGCAGCTGGAATCTCTTGTGCAGTCTTTTCAGCTTAAAATCTGTTCTCTTCTGAGCATTTTTCAGTCTTCCCAGAGCACATGCAATTCAGGGGTCACACTAAATTTTGAGAGAGTCTTTTAGCATACTTGTGTAACCCACTCTGCAGCTCATGCTTTTTTAGAGTCTCCACCTTTTCAATTTCTTGTCACCTCTAACCAAGAAGATAGATCTTCAACTTAATTTCTAACTGACCTCCATCGCATGCTCTCAGGTGAACAGCTGCAAAATTTGGGGGTATACATTTTGTATCTGGAGAGTAAAGTCTGACTCTCCTGGCCAGGGGCCTGTCCTGTTTCTTCCTGCCTTAGGCTTATCTCCAGTGACTTAAGTAGCAGCTTCTTTATGTTTTATCCAGGGCTTATAACTGTGTTCCATTAAAGTTTTGTTTCATACCAGCTACTCCAGCACTACAAATAGGATGACTCTCTGTATTAAGATATTTTTAAATAAGGAAGAAGCGAAGAATCACTGCTGCCCCATCCACCCACCATTAAATAACACCTCTCTGCTTGGCCAAATTCTTCTAAAACTTAAATTTCAGATTAAACATCTCTGTCAATATATGACCTGCCCCACTTAGCTTCTAAGAGAAATTTGACCTACCCTTCTCTGATCCTGCCCTGTGCTCCCATGGTCACAACTCATAACAATTTATTGAAATGACTTGTTTTATGTCAGTTTCTCTAAATAGGCTAAAATTCTGAGTACAGCAGTCACCTGTCTCATGTTATTTGCTGTATCTACAACCTCCCACATAGTAGACAAATGAAAAATATAGATGAATCGAAGTGAATAAGTCCAGATAGATAGGAAAGTCATGTATTTTAGGGTTGCACCACAGAACAGAAGTAGAGAAGGGGTTCCAACCACAAGCCCCAACAATGCCTCTGCAGCCTGAGTACAACTCTGGGGTCAGTTCTGTGGTCAGTTATCAAGGCCCCAGCCCCCCTTTTTTTTCCACCTTAGGCTCTTGGGATCCTTGATAGGATCCTATGACAAAGACCATTTGTGTTGAAACCAGAACTGAGAAAATGCAAGTGTTTTATTTTTCATGAGTGGAAGTTAAAATCTTTGATTTTATAAAAAATATAGAGTAGAACAGTGGTCATTAGAAACCAGGAAGGATATAGGGGGCAATTAGAGAGAGGCTGGAAATGAGGCACCAAAATATTGTTAGATAAATAAGAGGAATGAGTTCTAATATTCTGTAGCCCCGGGTGGGGGGGCAGCTCTAGCTCACAATAACTTACATATTTTAAACTGGAAGCCAGAACTTGACATCTTTCCAGCACAACAATATGATAAATATTTAAGAAGACAGCAATTCTAATTACTTCAATTTAATTATTACAGATTTCATACATGTATCAAATTATCACACTGTGCCCCATAAAAATGTACAATTATTATGTCATTTAAAATTAGAGATTTATTAGGAAAAAAGAAAATGCAAGGACAAGTACCACGGATAAGAGTTCTTGTATTTTCTCTGAGAAATATGGACCTTCTGTCATGAGAGAAGCCAGATATCACTTCAGAGATATCACTTTGGAACGTTAAGTCCAAAGGTCTTAAATGTCAGGTTGCTCTGTTAATTGAAAAGTCAACCTAATCAACATGCTGTGACCTTAAAGACTCTAAGAAGATATTAGATTTTGTCATACTTAGAGTATTTCTGTCACATGCTTTTTGTATTTTATTATCTGTTCACAGATTTGAATATATATGTTATATATATTTGTATTATATCTGAGAAATGAGCATTGGGAAATAAAAAACATTCAGTCAGCACCTATAATCTATTAAGGTAATTAATCAAATACATCCTTTGTCAACTTCCTCTTGTTCTGTTATGTTTTATGACTCTATTATTATTTCATCAACACAATAAAAGGAATTAATCTTCATTGCATGGAAGATATTTGGGATACAGAGAAAAGGAACTTAGCTGCCTGTCCCTAACTTGTGGTTCAAATCAATCATAGTGCAGATTGAATTATTTTTTAACTGTGATGCATTCATTAGGCCTTATTGGAGACATTTTAATACATTATAGGATTTCCTACAGAATATAAATCTGTCGCTCAGAATGAACTTGTTCAACAACTCAGATGCCCCCTCTGTGCTCTCTAATAGGATATAAAAATTTTCAGAAATCAATAGAATTATAGCTTTGCATGCAAGCTTATAAGTGCCTTGAGAAAGGCAAAAATTTTAAATTAGACTTTTTCAAATCTGGAAATACTAATTAATAATAGAATCATAGATATTATATGAGTGCATATGCACTTAAAAACACGAAGTTGTTCATTTGTTTCTTGAAAATATCTCCTCAGACAAGTGGGTTATTTTTCTAGATCCAGTGCAATTTACAGTGAGAGGCAGAGTAGTCATGAAAATAAATACTCATGATAATATGTGCAGTAAAATGTTTTTATTGAACACCTATCATAGTCTGAATAATTAATCAATACATTAGGCTGTGTAAGTCTAGAGAGAATTAAAATATTGGCAATGGGAGTTGGGAAAATTCTTATAGAAACAAAGTGTAAGTTAACTGCTTAAGTGAGTATACAAAAAATTCCAGCAGATCAGGGTGAATGTGTACTATTAATCAAGCACAGGATGGGATGAGCTGGAATACAGTGTGAGCTTGAAGGACCTGCTGAATCCGGAGGCAGGTTAAATGTGCCATGTATGCCTAGGAGTTAAGACAAAAATTACTGCAGTCTCAATGAGAATCTTACAGAAAAATTTATGAGTGGTTTCACACATTTTCTCCTCTCTGGTATGTTTAAGTATTAAACCAGAAAATTCTACCAGGATATGACTATATGAAAATCTTAGTTTCAATACATTCATACAACATTTTCCTTCCATTACATTTTTTAAAAAAATGATCCTATTTTATCTTAGAGAAAGCCATGAACCCTCCATAAGGTCCATGTGTGACCTTGGACCAATTATTTTATTTTACTGAGTTTCGAGTTTCCTTGCATGAATAAGAGAGAAGGGAGCTAGATTGTCTTCAAGGTCCCTTGTTATTAATGAGTATTTTTATGAAGACTTCTTTCATTGGGCTTCCTGATATCTGGTCTGCAAACAAAGAAAATGACCTCTGTGGGCCTTTGAATCCATTTCTGTCTTTCCAGTCTGTCCTTGTCCCCGTTTTTTTTTTATTTTTTTAGCTACAGACAATCCCTCCACGATGCCAGGAGACAGTAAAGAGGTAAAGGGAAGAGGCCTATTCTTCTAGTTCATTATTCACTTCTAAATTATTAATGCCATTTCTGTTATCCCATCATCTTGAATTGTTGGAAGCCAAAGAGTATGTATAAAGGACAAGTTTCATGAGGTCAATGGGAAAGATTCCAAAGTATTTCTTAAAGACCCCCAAGGGAAAGGTAGCAAGAAATGGGATAGGAGAAAGGCAGGAGTGACAGAAATCTATTCCCTGAATTCTCATATATTTTAAAGATGGAGAAATATTATCATTGAGAATTCTCCTTATAGAATTATATGATAAATTCATATCTTTGATGAGCAATCAATAACGACAAGGTTTGCACTGAGCTGAAAAGCTCATTAAAAAATGAAAACATTTGGATTTTGTTCTATTTCCCTTAAAATTAACCCTGTGCAGGAAACAGCCATGTGAAAGTGGCAAAGAGCACCACTCTTTCCTCATGAAAAGTGCAGCACTTGACTCGGCGGCCCAGAACATGGAAATGGACTGAAAATATGATGTAGAGATTCTCAGAGTCAAAGACATGCAGCTGTGTCCCCAGCAATGCTTCTGTGGAGGTTCCATGTGACCAAGCTGAGTCCAGGTTTGCTCTATTTTTCAGGCACTGAATGAAAACCAGCAGAGACTGCCCCAAAACACGTGGTTGGGACATCACAACTGAACTGTGTCTACAAGGAGCTCAAAAAACAAACAAACACTTATAAAGGCTCTCCTTAAAAAGCTATTTATTTATGTACATATTTAATGAAAATCATTATCAAATATGCTGAATTTCACAGAAGTGGATGCTTCTTTGTGATATCTATATAGAATATCTTCTGTGAACATCTTTGAATAACCACCATAACCATGAAAATTATTAATTAATAATAAAACTTTACATGCATTACTTCAGTTAACCCTCAGAAAGTCTTTAAAATAAATGCATATTTTTAAAATTCATAAATGTTATGATTGAACCCTAGAAGTTGAGGAGATAATGTCATGTGCCAATCAACATATGTGAGAGAGGGCAGGCCCATAAGCTCCTGTTCTAGAAAGTTATAATATTTCAGAAAAATATTAATGTCTTTATATTCTCTATCAAGGAAATGAGAGTACTGGCAAATAGGTGTTTAGTGTGACATGAGCATGAATAGATACAGGCCAATGAAATGAGTATCCAAAAATAGCTTTGCTACATGTGTAAATTTGGTATATGACAAATATTATATCTCAAATACCTGGGGAAACACTCAATGTTTTAATAAATAGTTCTTTGACAACTCAGTAGTCATTTGGAAAAAGATAAAACTGGGTTCATAACCAAGAATACATTTTAAATAGTTCAAAGTTCTAAATGTAAATCAACAAGACCATACAGGTACTAAAGGAAAATACGAACTTATTTCTCTTTAACTTTAGTGAAGAAGAAGATTATCTAAATATTACTAAAAATTAATAGATAATAAATGGAAAGATCATAAATCCAACGTCATAAAACAATTGAAAAAAAAGCATGGTAAAACACCATCAACAAAATAAAAAACTCACTGGGAAGTTGGGGAAAATAACATTTAAATTTATCATAGTTAAAATTTAGGGATATTCTTTTAATATATGTAACTCTTAAAAGTGAAGAAAAAAGAACCAAAAACTTGATAGTAAGTGGCAAAATCCATAAATAGATCATTCTAATATCTAATATCTAATCACCAAATATTAGATAATTGCTTCTAAATATATAAGTCCATATTCTACCTCACTTTTAATTATACAAGTGCAAACCAAAATTACAATGAAATAACATTTTCCACTTATAAGATTGGCAACAGGAATTCATCAGAATATGTAATAAAATATTCTATTCATGAGGCTTTTGGGAACAAGCAATCTTACATTGTTATGACAATGCACAATGCCTTTTCCTTCTGGGGAAATTTGACCATATTTAACAAATCTACATAATCACTTATGTTTAACTCAATAACCCCACTTTTAGGAATTGAAATAGGATACACTTAGAATAATGCAAAATTGTATTTGCACAGGTCATTCAATAAAACATTATTTATAACTCTAAATAATTAAAAACAATTTAATGTGGTATATACACTCAATGGAATATTAGTCTTTAAGAAGAGTGAAATTATGGCATTTGCCAGCAAATGATTAGAGTTGGAGAATATCATGCTAAGCCAAATAAGCCAATCCCACAAAACCAAAGACCGAATGTTTTCTCTAATATGTGGATACTAATTTACAGGTAGACGCAGGGCACTAGGGAAGAATAGCATTACCTTAGGTTAGGATAGAGGGAAGTTATGGGAGAGAAGGGGAGGGGATGTGGAGATAGGAAAGATAGTAGAATTAAACAGACATTATTACTGTATGTATATATGTGACTACATGACCAATATGATTCTGCAACATGTACACTCAGAAAAATGAGAAATTATATCCCATCTATGCATAATATATCAAAGTGCATAAATGCATTCTACTGTTGTATTTAACGAATTAAAACAAATTTTAAAAATTTTAAAAATACCCATGTATAGGAGAATACTTGAATAAACTATGGTACATCTGCCTAGTGAAACTTTTACCTAATGAGGAATGTTTCTATGAACAGATACATAGGTGTTTCTGGTATATATGAAGTGAAGAAATGCAAAGTTCAAAAAGGCACCTGTGATGTGTGATTTTGTGTAAACAACAAAAAAAAAAGTGAAGATGAGAAAATATTCATGTGTTGGCTTGCTTGTGAAAAAGCAAATAAAGAACAAATGAGAATATAGCAATATTAGTAAACCACAGGAGGTAGATGAGAGTGAGAGGAAGAAATACAGAAATCAGGATGGAGTAGAGAGGTTTGGAAGGAGTGACAATGTTTGAAATATACCTTGTAGTTGGGGCTATTAGAACCATGTTAACGTGTCACTTACTCAAAATAAATAAAATCAACAAGAATGGAAACTCACCTCAAAATAAAATCAAAATAGAATCACTACAAATGATTGTAACTCAATCACATTTGAAAAATATAACCACAGTAGAAGAGGTGGGAAGGAAAGCTAAGTAACTTTAGAAAAGGTGTTTTTTTTTTGTTTTGTTTTTTTGTTTGTTTTTGGCTTTATTCTCTAAAGCTAAAGAGAAGAACTGTACATAGTATCATACTCATGCAAATAGATCTTTCTCAGAGAGATAAGTGACAAATTCTGAAGCTTCATGTGTCTGATAGGTTAGAACCAATAATTTGCTCTGCATAGTGAGAATCAGATGTCAGAGAAAAAAGTCAAAAAAAAAAAAAAAGGAAAAAAGAAAGTCTGTTTAACAAATCACATGTTGCTGAATTGAATTTGGAGTTACTGCTAGGAAATCATGACCCCATATATTAATGGAAGAAAGTGGGAGGATGTGAGAGGGTGGGAGAGGGGGAGGAAGGAGGTGTAAAATAACAAGAAAATATGTACATGTTGGTCTTTCCTGTAGTTTCTAACAGAAAGCTTCTAAATCGCTTGAGATAGGGAAGCTGGGGAATCTTTTGTTCAATATTTGGGCTTGATCACTGTTCCTGAAATGGAGATCCTAACCCCTTGTCAAATAGGAAGGAGATGGGGCAAAAAGAACTATTAGCTGGAACTTGGGATTTCTTCTAAAGAGATGACTGACGGGTTGAAATTCCTGCATAACCTCAATATGATGGCTTGTCACCAGGGGAATCAATGGTGTGATTCGAGTTTGGTACTTCCAGTCCTACCACCAGTGTCTAAAACAGGAGATAGAGGGGCTGAAGGTTGAGTCAATCACAAATGATGAATGCTTTAATCAATCATGTTCACATGATGAAGTCTCTATAAAAATTCCTGAACTTCTGGGTTAGGAGGGTTAGTGAAATGTAATTCACTTTTATTCTGCTGGTTTGCTTGAAGAGGGCATGGGAGCTTTGCAACTCCTCCCATATACCTTGTGCTATGCATCTTTTCCAGCTGTCTGTTTATCTGTATCCTTTTTAATATCCTTTTCAATAAATTAGTTATTACAAATATTACCCTGAGTTCTGTGAGCTGTCCTAGCAAACTAACTGGACCTGGATCAGAGTAGTGGGAGTCCTGATTTATAGAGAGCATAGAAGCAATGACACCCCAGTCTGTGGCATTTCTGTATAATTCTGATTTTAGTTTCTAAATACCATTATTAAAAAAACAACAACATGAGTATGAAGAGATTTTTGTTCTATAAAGTAAAGAAAACCAAAAAGAATAAATAAATAAAAGAGGATACTTTTCAAAAAGATTCAGAAGCCAACTTTAGCATCTTCCACTGATCAACTCTGGGGCAATTTGAGCAACATAATAATAGTAGAAATAGTTTTCCCCCAAATAAAATAAGCATCCATAAGCCCATATTAGTATAAGGATTCTCTGTATTAAATTATTTTTATATCAATATGTGCTTTCAGGGCAAAAGGAGCTCTCATCTTAAAATTGTACCTAATAAATGTAGAAATAATGATAGAATTAGAAAATTATATTTTGATTGCTTATTATCAATTTTTATTTCTCATTATTTTGATTCTTTTGTTACTGTGTAAAGAATATAATAACAACTACTTCAGGCAAAAACCATCTATGGGTGCCAACTTAATAGGCAAAAGTATGTTGAACAAAAATATATTTACATAACATGAATGTATTTCCTAGTAGAATACAAAGTTAACTCCTTCTGAAGACATCAATCAGATAACAAGGCACACTATCAACTCCATATCCACTAATATGAGATGAAATGGATGAATCCCTAAAACTATTACAATACGCCAACATTAATGGAGATAATTTGAATAGTTCCATAGATGTTAAGAGAATAACATCAATTTTAAAACCCACGAAAAGGAAATCACTTGGCCTAGATGATTTCACTGAAGAATTCTACCAAGTTTAAAGAATTAACATCACCACTAAACAACCTAACAACCTCTCATAGAAAATAAAAGAAGAGGAAACACTTCATTCTTTCTGTGAAGCTTGTATTATCTGATATCAAAACCAGGCAGACAGCAAATAAATGAATATAAAAGAAGAAGAAAGGAAAAAAAGTTACACATCCGTCTCTCAGGTATGTAGATGCAAAAATTCATGACAAGTTTTAGAAAATAAAGCTAGGCCCAGTGATGTATGCCTGTAATCCCAGCAGCAAGGGAGGCTGAGATAATAGGATGGCAAGTTCAAAACCAGCCTCAGCAACTTAGCAAGGCCCTGAGCACCTTAGTGAAACACTGTCTCAAAGTAAAAATTTAAAATGGTGGGAATGTGACTCAGTGGTTAAGTGCCTCTGGGTTTAATTCCTAATACTGTGTGTGTGTGTGTGTGTATATATATACACACACACACATATATATATATATATATATATATATATATATGTATTCAGCAATACATAAAAAGAATAAACACTATGATCATGACTAATACTAATTGGAGTGTGTTCCAGTTTTGCAAGACCACTTCACGATTTAAAAATAAAACAACTTAACTTACCAAATTAACAAGTTAAGGAAGAGAAGACACAAGATCATATCAATTGATGCAACAAACATATTTGACAAAATATATTAATCATTCATAATAATATCTCTCAGAAAAATAGACTAGTAGGTAACTTTCTAAACTTGATGAAAAGCATCTTCAAATAAACTACTGCTAACATGATAGTTAGTGAAAATTTGAATGATTTACTCTTAAAATTGGGAACAAGGCAAGAATTCCATCTCTTATTCCACGCAGTGCTTCAACTTCTGACCAGGGCAATATGTCAAAGATAAATAGTATGTGGTATATAAATAGGAAAGGAAAACATAGAAATAAAATCTTCATTGGCAGATGACATAATGGTCTACATGTAAAATCTTAAGTAATCTACCAAAAAAACTCCAAATTTTGTAGAACTAATAAGTGAATTCAGTCCTATTGCAGGGAACACAATAAACATAAAAATCAATTGTACATGCAAATACTATATAATTGAAAATCTGCTACAATTACAAGCTCAAAAAGCAAATAAAATAGGTATCAATTTCACAAACTAAGTATGAAATTTATATGCTAAAACTGTAATACTGAAAAAATAGAGATATAAATAAGGAGAAATACGTTATGTCATGAATTGGAGGTCTCAACACATTAAATAGGTCAATTCTCCCAAACTGATATATAGCATTACCATAATGTCTACCAAAATACCAGCAAAAATATTTAGTAGATATAAACAAACTCTTCTAAATTATATATGGAAATTCAAAAGGGCTGCAATAGATAAAAGTGTATACCTACTGAAGTTTCCATAGCTACTATGATGGAGACTGTGTATGTTGTTGAAGGGTTACAAGACACAGAACAGTAAAATGAGATGAGGAACCAGAAGTAGCTCTGCAAAAATATGCCCAACTGATTTTTGACAAAAGCACAAAAGCAATTCAATAGAAGAAAGACAAACTTTTCCATGAATGATGCTGGAGCACATGAACATTCTTGACACACACAAATGGATTAACATATTTGCACACTGTATATGTGAATGTGCATTGGTATCTACAGTGTGTGAAGAACTCTCAAAACACAACAGAAAAATAATATTGATAGATTATGAGAAAAAGACATGGGCAAACATTTCACCAGATAAGTAATTCATGGCAAATAAACAGAGGAGGACTGAAGTTATAACTAAGTGATGGAGCACCTTCCTATTATGAAAGTGGAAAACATAACAATGATTGCCAAGATTCGAGAAGAGGGTCAGGGAGGAGAAAAGTATGTGTGGCTATAAAAGGCAAAATGAGAAACTTTGTGTTGATGGAATGTTCTGTGTTCTGACTGCATCAATGTCAATGTCCTAGTGGTGATAACGGAGGAACTACTCCAGAATAAAGTAGAACAAGGAAAACCGCAGACAGTTTAAGATCTTGCATTTAATCCTGGAACAGAAAAGAAAATTATATTAATTGGAAAAATTAGTGAGATTTGCAGCTTTGTAGATTAGATAATATTATTTCAATGTTCACTTATTGATTTTTGTAATTGCACTGTGATTTGGAGGAATCAAGATAAAGTTTACAGAAAGGTTTTCATACACTTTCCACCATTTTGTGTGTCTGAAGTTATTTTAAAAAATGTGCAAACATTTTTAAATATCTTTAAATTATAAATCAATGTTAGACAAATAAATGGAAAAAAAAAATAAACTTGTCTTTGTTATTGCCCGATGCAATCTAATAGCTAATTTCTCATATGTTCGTGGTGGTCAAAGTACCTCTCCCTAACACAGCTAGGTGAGTCACCCTGGAGGGTCCATTGTGGGATGCTTATTTCAAAAGGGTAGTGAGTTTGGGCTTCTATTTTTATTTCATTATTATTACTATCATCATTTGGTGTGACAAAGAAGAGTATACCTTAGGAGAACTGATTTGTGCAGCCTCATAAAATAGATTTTTAAGGCTGAGAATGATTCTAATTTGTATCCTCTCGAATCTATTTAAGTTCTTTCCTTTTCTTTCAAAGGAAAACTTCCAACTGAGTGAGTTGCTGTTGTGACAGAAGCAGCCAGTGGCTGTTTAATACATCTTGGCCTGACAGTGGGAGAATCAGATCCCCTCAACCTGTCATCTCCACACTGTGGTTTCATTTATTTTTCCACCCTGCCTCTCTGTTCCAGGACAGCAGAAAAAGCAAGGCAGTCTCTAGCACCAGCCAGAGCAGCATAAATATTAGTGATAATTGTATGTTACAGTAATTGCAAATAGCGGTGATTAATTCTTACAATAATAGCTGTCCTAAGAACAATTGATTTCCCTTCCAGTCATGCCCAAGTTTCCCACGAGAAAGCTTTAAAATGGTTATTATTATTAGTTTAAGCTTTGGGGAGAAATGGGAAGATGAAAAGAATGGTGATTACATTGGAGCTGTCAGCACTGATTCTTCATCAGCGCGAGGAGCAAGGGCATACATACCGCGTCCGCATGCCACTGTCATGTCCTCCTCCCCAGAAAACCAGCCTGATTCCTAAAGTGGAAAGAACCACAGTTTTCGAAATGTGGATCCCACAACCATGGCCAAGAACTGCCTTAAAACTATTATAGGACCACCCTGGAAAGAAGAGACAAATTCTTGCTCACATACAAACTTGCCCTTGCATAACTCGCTGCAAATAATTCTTGAAAGCTTCCTGAGATAGCTATCAAAGTATTATTATCACCATTTAATTTATGCTAATGGATAGAAGTATAAGGCAGAAAATTGCCTCTTTCAGATCATTGAAGAAGTCAGTGTTGGACCTGGAATTTAAGATTAAATAGCCACAATTCCCATTTTTATGATCAAATTAAAATGCTATACCAAAATTTCAGGGATAGTTTCCCTCACTGCCTGCCTCCCAACCCTCTTCCTCTTAGTTAAGCCATATGCTAATTAACACCAGATAAAATTTATTATCATGTAAGCAATACTCAACTAAAACCAATAATTTTAACATATATTAATATGCAAAATTTTCTGTGCGAGACATCAGAGATTTGTTTTGATTATTCTCCAAACTTGGAAAAGCAATTCCTAAATTTATTAAACTAGGGTCAAGTTTTCTTATCACCAAAGTGAATCATTTGATTTTTGCATGCTACGTATTTACATGCATAAATTAAATAGTAGAAATGCTACATATTTAGCATTAATGGTTTTGTGTCTATCCTTATATACATTCCAAATAGACATGGGTTCAAAAACGTGATTCATCATTTTCCTATTTTTCTATGATTTGAGTAGATTCTAAATTCCATGAAGAAAGTACTCTTGCTGTGTCCTCATGTGACCCCTGTATCCTCATCACTGAGTACAGTGTCTAGCACAGTGCCTGGAACATTGTGATACACAGATGCTTATTGAATATTCACTATGTCCATATTCTCTCCACTTATTTCAAGGTTCCTGGTACTTACTCTTTGGAACATCACATAAATCTTATCTGATTATATTCTTCCAGGAAAAAGGAATTTTCCCTGGATCAGTCAGCTACCATTGCATCATAAATTACCCCCAAAGTATACAAGAACAGAAGGTTCCTGAAGGTTATGAGTCTGGATAGTCCAGGTTCAGGGATTTTAGTGAGTTTCAAGGACACTGTTGGTCATGACTACAGTCATCTTAAGGCTCAAATTAGAGCTGTAGGGTCCACAGCCGGCTCACCTAGTGTGGATATCAGTGGATCTCAGTTCCTTGCCTGCAGTTGACCAGGCTTCAGCTCCTTGCCACAGGGTCCTTTTCCTAAGGCTGTTTACAACAGATTTCACAACATGTCTTTCTCCAGGGTCAATAATCTGAAAAAGAAATAGAAATCATGTAAGCAGTAAGGAACACAAAGGTGGAACATAAATTTTTCATTATCTGATCATGAAATGACAAACCATCATGTATTGCATGCAAAGACCAATCATGATACAACAGAGAGGAAGGAGACCGCAGGAGAGTGACTACCAGAAAGCAGACATATCATGGAGAGTGACTATCAAAATGATAAGACACCATTTTATGAATAGCTTTTCACTTCAATCACATATATCATATTAGCCAATTATTAAATGTGAGAATGATAATTCTTTAAAGAGAACAGAACCACCTCATATTTGAGAATCTCTGCAATGGACTTTATGTTAAATGCACTCACAAGACTTCAACAATAATCCAACATGTAAAAGCGCCGGAGGTAACATTAGGAAATGTCCAGAAGGAAAAATTCGAACAACTAATTGGGGGGTGGGGGTGGGAATTGATTTGCATGTCTCTCACATAGGCAATAACGGGTACTCATCAATTTCCCAAACTTTAACGTCTTCTTTTGAGCAGGAAAATTTTGTATTTCTGCCAAAAGTTGGTTTCATAGTGTGAAATAGGTAGTGAGGATGGTTGATAAATTAGTAGGATGGCTTTATAATTTATTGTCCAAACCAGGACACTGTTTAGAGCAAAAAGGAGTGCTATTAATAATTATGCCAAGGCAACTGGCATAAATTGAGATCATCCAGGGCAATCTTGAGCATATATTCTCCCTATAAGTTAGAATCATTTATTTTGGACCATTTTTACAGTGAAGAGTTTGGAATAGTGTGTTTGGTAAACAGTCCCTCAAAAGTTGCCTTTTGTACTTTCCACATGAATATTTCACCCAGAAAAAAAAAAATTGAGAAAGAAGCAGACAATGCAATGTACTGTTTCTTGACAAAGGACAGACTCTTGGGGAAAGATTGATTTGTTAGGATGTTGTCTAAGAATTCATGTCCTTCTCAAGGAAATTACCCATCATTAGGGATTTGAGCAAATCTTTTACTGCAGTTTTCCTCATAGCAGTTGCAAATAGTGGGTCTGTTTAATTTTGCAAAATTTCTTTTCATATGCATCTAATTAAAGTATCTGTTGAGTCCATCAAATTGTGTTCAAGTTAATTGAATAGAAAAAAATTTAATGGTGCTCTATTAGATTTTCCTGGTTAATGTCATAGGCATCCATTGATTTTTTTTTAATTAGAGATTTTTGTTAATGGATTTGCACAAATTAAACTCTGCCTAATAACCAGTGCTCCTCTGGCAGTTCTCAGGACACTTGCTGGGATTTTGGCAAGCCCCCTTGATGGCATTTTGGGGAGTTTTCCTTTTCAATGACAGGCTCTTATAGAATTCTAAAATGAGATTAGAATTCCTGCTGATAAACTTCGTTACTCCATAGCTTTTTCCTTCTCTTAAAAATAATCAGGAGACTCTTAGGGATAAAAGTGTATAAATAGTAACACTCCCTTGCACCCAAACACAGCATATTAAGCGTAATACACAAGAGCCCTATGGAGTTGTTGGAGCTCTAGGTAGAAAGTTGTAATCTTGATTTTTCTCTGTCCACAGCAATAATAAGAGAATCATTGAAGGGCTAGCTAGCTTGGGTGTTTAGCATGACTATAATTAAAACAAATAATTATATCCAGGTTGACTAAATTACATTGTACTCCACATTTTCCTCTGCTTTTCCACCTCCAAAAAGCAAAAGCAAAAGCAAAAGAAGCAACAGTTACTGTCCAGAGGCCTTAAGTTGATCCTAGAATAGTGTTCCAAGAGTAATATCCAGTCCTGGACTGATTGCTCATGGTTGGTCCTGGTCTTGATGTCTAAGATGACTGAAGGTCAGAAAGGGTCACTTGATATTCTTACTGACACTTGTTTCTTCCCGGCAAATCATTTTAAATTTATTCTAAGTTGAGTCTATTTTAGAGCAAAGAGAAGCCTGAGAGAAGTTCAAGAGTAAAATAGACAGTCTCAGGGTCAGACTCTACTCTTGAAATAAGATAAAGATGGGGTCCAGAAGGGCAAGAAGAATGCCAACACCCTCATAACACACCAGTCTTGTCTACTGGGTTCTCTTTTTTAAAAAAAGAAGAAAGGTCTTTTGACAGACCTCATTTTTACAAAACCAGAAACATCAAGGAGGCATTCAGCTAGCCATCTTGGTTAATTTTGGTTAACCTTGCCATTATTCATGGCTATGCAGACTTAGCTCAGTTTCACCTCTAATCAAGGAAAAAAAAAACATTAATTCATTTCCTTGTATTCTTTTGAACCATCTTTAAGGAATCAAAATCTAGAAGTTGCCAAAGACAATAATAAAATCTGTTCAGTTTTTCATTTTGCCTATAAAGATAAAAGTCCTTCCATTTATATCTTTCAGGCTCTGCACTTTCTCTCTATTCATTCAAACCCTACCCATTCTTTCATTTTCTAGGCATCTATAAATCTTCACTGAATATTGTTACTAAAATTCATCTCAGCACTTTTCATCTGAATACTGGCAATGTATGCATGAAGCAGAAATTCAGTGATTAATTATATGTTGCCTTTCATTATTCTATGTTTCATGTAAGTACGATGGAAATAATATTTTGGAAATATATTTATTAAACTTTCTTTTATGTTTCCCAATATCTACCTCTCTACCAACTACCTACCCTCTCAACCTATTTTCCCTCTCTTGTTTCTTTCCAAAAGTATCCATCAAGGCTGTTTCAGGAGAAAGTCACATAAAAACAGTCACCATTTCTATAATGCTTACTACGTGCCAGTTACAAGTCTAACCACTTATATTAACTGTGTTAGCTTTTCATTGTTATGACCAGAATATCCGACAATAATGACTTGAAGGCAAAGAGTTTCTTTATGGATCATGAGGTTTCGCACCATGGTTAGCAGGCTCCATTGCTTTGAGCCGGAAGCAAAGCAGAACACTATGGTGAAAGGGAATGACAGAGGAAAGCTGCTTAAATTAAGGGAGCAGAGGAAGGAAGGGGCCTATAAAACGGTATACTCCCCAAGAGCATGCCCCAGTGACCCACTTCCTCCAGCCGTGTTCTACCTGTCTGCAATTTCTACCTCCTCTTAGTAGTTCATCCAAATTATTAATCCATCAATGAGGTTAGAACCCTCACGGATTCTCCTGCAAGGAATAAAAAGTACAACCTCTGGACATTGCTGCAAGGGTGACAAAGTCTTCAATACATGGGGTTCTGGGAGTCATTCCAGACCCAAAGTATGATACTACCTCCTGTAATCTGCATTACAATCCTAAGGTGTAGGGGAAGGTGTTTATTTTACTGATGAAAAAAATGAGGCATAGAGAGGTTACATATTCTACTTGAGATCACAAGTCTAGTAACTAGAGATTTGATTTCAGTGGTGTTGTTTCAGAGTTTGTGCTGTTAACTGCTCTATCAGAGACAGAGAGGAGGGGGGAGAGAGGGAGGAAGACTGTTTAAATTCTGCTTCGGTATCCAAATTGGGTTTTGCAGCAAGTCAAAGGTCTGAAATTCAGTTTATGTTAACACATGAGCTACCACTTGGCAGACCATGTATCAAGCCTAAAGTATCCAATTACAGTGTGTTTTGCACCAAACACAGGGGAAGTCCCTTTTGTCAACAATGGTTTGGGAAGGAGGCTTATTTCCCTAGGTTGTAAGAGGATTTAGTGGAGAGAAATTTCAGATTCTCCATCCTTCCCTTTCAACCAGAGGAGTGAGGTGGAGAAAAGAAAGAAAGAGTGAAGAAGGCAGACACTAATGACCTTGCTTCTGTCTAGACTCATCTGACTGCGAGGGAAGCTTATGCAACAGCTGTACAGCACGTAGAAACAAAGCTAAGGGCTTGCTTCCCTGGCCATGTCTTGAGGTTTTCCATGATTATAGGAAAATGAAATCCTTTACCTCTGGACCACATCCTACATAATACATGGATTTGAGAGTAGGGAAGATAGTGGACATTGGCTACCTTGCTGGGGTTGAAACCATACTCTGGGCCTCTTATATATGAAACATGGCTTACAGGTGATGTAGAAAGTCCTGTGCATTCTGAAAGGAGATGCAGCAAGGTTGAGAGCAATGATGGACAGGAAAAGACCTGGTTCAGAACAGACAGTTCTGGGTGAGATTTCAATACAGAGGACAGTGACAATGACACCAGCTTTCTACACGGGTTACATGGAACACTTTGCTTATTGGGGACTAGATCAAAAAGCAGAATGAACAGGTAAATTCACATGGAGATCCAGGAATGATCTAGAGAAAACCAGAGAGATCCAATAATAATTATTTTTCTCCTCAACTTCTGTACAACTAAGCTGAAATACAAGGGCAAATGAAATCTAAAAGACTGAGTAGTTACTTGAACAGACAGAATTGTTCAAAATTACTACAAAACCAGTTATGCTTAGGAAAACAATTTTGCATAGAACAAAGATGAGGTGGGGATTCACATGTATGAGGAAAAAAATCTCAATACTACTGTCATGGAATTTGAAAGGCTCTCACTACATAGTGGTGGGGGTGGGTGGTATCACAAAATCAAATGTGTTACAGAAAAACTATCAAGATCATTTTTCTTTGCACATCTAATTTGTCCCTTGAGCAAATTTCAAACCATACTACATGACTACATGATATGATATTTTCTTTCCACCGAGCTAAGACCCCAAAGACTAGAGAGCTGTGTCTCCTGTTTTTACATGTACCGTTAGTTCAGCACACAACTGAGGACAGTAGATACCCAAGAATAGCTGTTGAAATCCTGCCCGATCCCCAAAGAAAGGGAATGGACCTGTCTAGAAACCTTTCCTAGCCAACTGAAGGAAAGACAGTCATGCAGGGTCTGTGATTCTTTTTGTAACCATTTCCTTCCCTTGCATTTGTCTTTCTGCTGAGTGCTGGTTTGAGGATAAAAACTGGCCTTGCCGTGGCCTTCTCTGACTGTGTTATAACCCGGGGAGCAGCGCTAAAACAAGACAGGCCAATTAGTAGTGCATCTTAATATTTGTAATTTTTCAAACCCTCCATCACGATGAAGCTATTACAGGAAAATTAACCTCTAACAGTTGAAATCACTCAGTGTAGAGTTTAGCCAGAGGCAGGAGGCAAAACTGCGACTTACACAGCAAGCGTGAAGCTTTTCCTTTCAAATGACTATGTGAAGAGTCCACTAACACGTGGAGACTTGTCATTCCATAGGCTTTTCCACTCCTTTGGCAACTGACAGCGGAGGGCAGGCGTTAGGCAGGGAACACTAAAGGGGAATCTTTTTGAAAGAACTGGTTTTCACTCAGTGGCCTTGGGCAAATAGACATGGGGAAAAAATGGAAGGGAGAATCAGAGAAAGGCAGAAAGAAAACCGTTTCTGTACAGCGTTTGACCCATAGACAACAGTAATTGAACATTTAAATGAATCAATGAAGATTTGAAGTTGGTATGTGCCAAGTAACATAACAGGCACATTATTGAAGAATTTCAAGGTGAATAAACATTTCTTTAATGTCAGGCTTGGGTTAAATGCTGTTGGTGAAGTATACCTGGAATTGTTATTCTTCATTAAGGGAAAAATCGCCTCTGATGAATCTGGCAAATCTGTGATTTCCTTTAGGCTTTTTTAACCACAGCCCTTTAAATGACTTGATCTCCATTTAGGACAGAGATCCTGGTGAGAAGTGTCATACATGCCATCCTGGACCCATGCAATGCAATCTCTCTGACAACTCCTTCCTTGAGACATGCATAGAGGGAGCACTGACTTACTTTGCTAGTAGCCTTCAGCTAATCTGGGTTAGAGTGTTGGGAAACTGCTTTGCCTGTGAACATAATCTGAAATTCTGGATTTGACTTCTCCAGCTAATGCACTTTATTAAAAACTTTATTTTACCCTAAAAGTATTTAGCAGAAAACTCTACTTACTACTTGTTTTAGACAGTTTTTTTTCTGCTGTGATTTTAAGACCCAATAAGAATAATTTTAGGGGAGGAAAAGTTTATTTTGGAGCTCAAAATTACAGAGGTCTCAGTCCATAGGTGTCCAACTCCATTCTCTAGGACCGGAGATGAGGCAGAACATCATGGTGGAAGAGTGGTAAAGGAAAGAGGCTCAGTATGTGGCCACCAGGAAGCAGAGAGAATCTCCTCACCATGAACAAAATATACACAGGACCTTTAATGAAAGCCATTCTCCAGCCACACCCTACCTCCCTGTAGTCACCAACTAGTTAATCCATATGAGGAGCCTGATGTACTAAGAAGGTTAAGGATCTTATAACCCCATCATTTCACCTCTAAACTTACTTGCACTATCTCACACATGAGCTTTTGGGGGGACACCTAATATCTAAATCATAACACTGCTCTTCCATTTGATGGATTGACAAAACAAAACTGCCATCTTCCATCAAACTTGATTGTAAAAGCAACTTCAGGATGTTAAAGTTCTTTGGGGCTGTGTTGGGTCTTTCTGTAGAATGTAAATTGATTGTCATTTATACAAGCCTGGTTAAGAAAGCCCAGGAAAATAAGAACTCACGTAAAAGCAAAAATGAAAATATGTCAGGTGACATCATGCACAGCCACCTACTCAAATGTCTTGTGAACAGAGCAACTGACACCATTCAGGGAATTCTAAATTCCTCTCTAGATCTCAGGCAGGCCATTAGGAAGCACAGGGCTTCTCCAACTTTAATGTGCACATGAATCACTTGAGGATCCTTTTAAAAATGCAGATTCAGGTGTCTGGATTGGGGCCAGGATTATGCATTTCTAGCAAATGTTAAGGAAATGCTAATGTTTCTAATTTATGGTCATCATCTTGAAAGACGAGGAAGGAATTAGACAAAGTGACGCATTCTCAGAATCCAAAATAAAAATTGTAGATTTCAGTCTTTTTGTACTCCCTCTTCCTTCTCCCCTCCCCCTAGCATTGCTATCTGTAAGCAACATAAAACATCAGCTAAAGAGCACTCAAGTTGCAAACAGTTGTGGTTTTGTGGTTTTGAGAGAATAGGAGCGAAACTGGAACATGATATTTCAGATGGAACTAAATGATGCAGAATTCTCTGCTCCTATTTGGGGCTACATCGACTAAAGTTTTGGTGTTCAGGGAAGTGGCTTAACCTTTAAAAAGCCTTGGGAAAAGGCTGCTGAGACGGGCATTAATCAGAAGCTTGTAGGAGAGTAATCCTAAATGACTTCCCTTAAAAAACTATAATAAATAATCAGCAATTTTCATTTTGCCTCTATTTAAAGGCTCTCAAACCACTTTGCATATTTTATGCCATGAACTCTGACATTACTAAATAATAAAAGGGAAAACCAATACTTCAGTGTCATCAAGCTGTAGGCATGCTTGACACCTATATTATGAAATACAAACAAACTGAAAAAAGACCCACCTACCTGGCAGGGTCAACAATCAAGCTGTAAATGAATGATAGAGGTCTGAGCTTTACCTCTAAGTCATGCTTAGAGATCATTTCATGGAGCAATTAGAGTATGAAAAACTCCCAGCAGTGGGGAGTAGATTTAGACAGGCCTGGCACTACTGATCTGATAGTAGAAAAGGACAGAACCAGGAACAAATGTACTCTGCTATGTCCTCTGTCAATAATAGAGTGGGGGGGGGGGCAGGGGAGCAAAAATGAATAATCTGAAGAAAAAGTGATTGGATTTAAGATTACTTAGAAATAAACTCCATTCCACGGATCAAAATACCGTGCGCTGAGATGAGATGATTCAGTCTCATGTCTTCATGTTTACGTTAAGTAAGACATGACAAAAACCCAGAAGCATACTGAGGACATGCATGTATCTTTGATATCTGAAGCTTCAGATCTGATTTCTAACAGCAGCCAGAGAGACAATGGAGAAGACACTCCAGGGCTGCATATGTAAAATTGGAAAAGAAAAAAAGAGAAAAAAAAACAAATAATATGGAATCAATAAAAAAAAATCTTTACCACAAAAAAATCAAATGGAAGATAATATATTCAAAATATGGATAAAAGATATCTTTTTTTAAAAGACACTGCAGAAAGCAAATTTAAAAATATATCACGTCAGGTGTTGTGGTGCATGTCCATAATCCCAGACACCCTAGAGGCTGAGGATCACAAGTTTGAGACCAGCATCAGCAACTTCATGAGACCCTGTATCAAAATAAATAAAAATGGTCTGGGTATATCACTCAATGTTAAAGCACTCACTGCTGGATTAAATTCCTAGTACCGGAAAAGAAGGAGAAGGAGAAGAAGAAGAAGAAGAAGGAGAAGGAGAAGGAGAAGGAGAAGGAATCATATTGTGCTTCTAAAATTTTCACTGAAACAGAGGCTCTACATAATAAAAGATTAAAGACAAAATAATAAAACAAAAGATTAATATTTGATATGGTAAGGAGACTTGCTAAGAAGCACACTGTTTTTGAGAAAGAAAGATAAAAAGAGAATTTTTAGAAAAACAACCACCATCGCACATTTACTATCAGAATTAAAGCTTTGAAGAGCATATTTGAATGTATCAGAAATTAAATCTGTGTTGTAAAGGGCAAACTTAAATATCTCAGAATTTGCTAGAAAAGAAGAGATAAAAATGAGATTCTGATGATTTATATTGAAGAGAAAGAATAATCATCTACATATAGATAATTGGTATTTCTAAGAAAGAGAACAAACCAAACAGGAGCAATAATTTAAAGTGAAATTGACAAAATCTTCCTGACATTGAATCAAACCATAATTCAGACTAAAAACACTCAGGAGCACATGTGGGAATATAAATAGAAAGCTGACTTCTTATATTTAACCTGGAGGAATTTTTGACTCTGGAGCATAAGGAAGGGTGTCTACCAGCTCTGTTTTGGCTATTTCTGTTGCAGAACAAACTACTTCAAAACTTAAAACAGTAACCATTTTATTACGCAGATTCCGTGGGTTAAGAGTTTGGAAAGTGTTCAGTATGGATGGAGCAAAAGATAAAATGCAACTAGACAATCAAAGATGTGATTTTCTTCAGACTTTGTCAACCAGGAGAATGTTCATTAATGAGGGCCATGGAGAAGAGAAGAAAGGCGACCTGGAGCTTTTCTGAGACAGGTAAACAGGGAAGATAGGCTCGGTTTAAAAAAGTCATGAGGAAGGATGGAGGAGGCCCTGGACTGTGTGAGGGCAGAGTGGTCCTTTGTGCTTGGTTTTATTCTGGCACACTGAAGTCCACCATTAGACATTAGGCAACCCCACAGAGCTGTTTTTTTGTGTTTTTTTTCCCTGTGTGTGTGTACCAGGGATTGAACTCAGGGACTCGACCACTGAGCCACATCCCCAGCCCTATTTTGTATTTTATTTAGAAACACTGTCTCACTGAGTTGTGTAGAGCCTTGCTTTTGCTGAGGCTGGCTTTGAACTCAGGATTCTCCTGCCTCAGCCCCCCCAGCCACTGGGATTACAGGCATAGACCACCATGCCTGGCCCAAAGAGCTGTTGTGAACCCAATCAATTCTTTTGTTTTAAGGAACAAGTACAGAGCAAACACAATAAATCATCCCGTGATGGGAATCAGAAATAAAAATTGTATACTTTCAAATGACTCAGAGAAAGAGAACACTCAAGGGGACTCTCCAATGAAAGGTGAGTTCTTCATCTAAACTAGATTGTCACCCCTGGTACCCTCTTTGGACGCTCTCATGCTGTGGGAGCTTTTCTTACTTGCTTCTAATAAATCTGATACTGAATTCTTACCCTCCATCATCTGTGTATTTCATCCTTCAGGTGGGTGCACAAGACAAGGACCCTCCAGTACACAGGACACCGTGTTGCAATACTACTGAGGGTTTATTTCTGCCCTGCAGTATCTGGTAACTGCTTGGGGATATCGGATGTTGGAGATGACTGTGACCAGAATCTGGACTCATCTAAAAGCGTCTTTATTCACGCATCTGGTTCTCTGCACAGTACAACTGAGTGATAAGGTCTGCAAATAGGGTGTATGTTCCCTATGGCTTGTCTTCCTCATAGCATGGCCACCACAGTGTTGTCATATTTTCTACACAGAAGCTCAAGTCTCCAATTGTGAGGGGTTTTTTTTTTTTTCAAGTAAACTCACTGGAAAATGCATTTTCTTTTATAACCTGGTGTTTTAATCAGCTTTTTTGCTACTGTGACTAAAAGACCTGAGAAGAACAACTGTACAGGAGGAAAGGTTTATTTAGGGTTCATGGCTTCAGAGGTCTTAGTCCATAGAAGGCCAGATCCAGGTGAGGCAGAACAACATGGCAAAGCTTATGGCAGAGGAAAGCAGCTCATATGTTATCAGAAAGCAGAGAGAGATTCCACTCTCCAGATACAAAATATATATACCCCAAAGCCAAGCCCCCAATTCCCAACTCCAACCATATCCTACCACTTCAATTACCACTCAGTTAATACCAATCAGGGGATTAATTCACTGATCTGGTTAAGAATCTTACAACCCAATCATTTCTCCTCTGAGCCTTCTTGTACTCGCTCATATGTGAGCTTTCGGGGGACAGCTCACATTCAAACTATAACACCTCATCTTGGCAGTCATACAGCATTACTTCTGTGTAATCTAATGGTCCAAATAGTCATAGGCCCAGTCAGATTCCGTGAGGGGAGCAATTCTCAAATGAAGAGGGTCAAGGGTTTGTGCTTTTTTGAAAAAAAAAAATTGTCTAAACTAGCAGTTTGATTATAAATTATTTAGAGATATTCCTCAACTAAAGAAGGAATATTTAAATATTCCTAAATATTTCTCAACTTATGCATCAATAAGTTCATTTTAATTTAAAAATATCATAAGTTGGAAATGAGTTGGATACATCTAACCTACTGAACATTGCAGCTTAGCAATTCAGTCTAATGTAGAGTGTTGGTTCTTTTCCCTCCTGGTTGCAGGGCTGACTGGGAGTTGTGGCTCACTGTGCGTCCCAGCATCACAAGACAGTGTTCTTCAGCCTACAATTAACTAAGAAAGGGTCAAAATCCAAACATTATAAATTTGAAAAATGTTAAATTAAAACATTATAAGGGACTGACTATAAATTCTAACATAAAAAAAGACAGTAACTCCTTGTCTGAGATTCCAAAGTCTCGTCAGATTGGGGCATCAACTCAAAGTCTACCACATGAAGAGCAAGCTTGGCATGTGCATGTCTTTAGTACTGTTCCTCTCTGGGGAGAAAAGCTATTTCTGTCTCATCCAGCAAACAAACAGATAGTAATGGGATAGGAATAAGATAATCATCAATATCTCCATTCAAAACATGGAAAGGGGAGCCACACATAAGTCATTGCTCCATAGCAATTTTTAAATGGAACTGTACATGTGTTACTGATTCCCTTATTGAGGCTCTGTCCTATTCCTTGGGGGATTATTTTAGTCAGGATTGTCCAGAAAAACAGAACCAACAGCATGCATGTGTATTTGTATTAGATTAGACTTACTTTAAACAATTGGCATATATAATTGTGGGCACTGGTAAGTCCAAAATCACTAGGGTATACCAGCATCCTAGAGACCCCTAGAGGAGTTTATATTGTGGTTTTGAGTTCAAAGGCAGACTGAAGACTGAATTCCTTCTGTTGAGGGGTACTCAGAATTTTTCGCTTTGGAACCTTGAGCGGATTGGAAAAGGGCCACCACACTCTGGTCTTACTCAAAGCTTACTGATTTACATATTTTACATCTAAAAAAATTACCATTCCAGCAGCTTCTAGACTAGTGTTTGACAAAAATCTAGATATCTTAGTCTAACCAGTTGATAAATTCAATTAACCACCACTTTGTTCCTCCTGGCTCTTGTTTTCAGCCTCTGAGTCATCCTTTCTTCTCCAGGGAAAATCAAGTTCACACAAGAGTAGTCTTCTCAGGCAAAGAGTTCAAAGAGACCTGTGTGTTTTAGGTTTTCCATTGTTTTATACTTTCTCTGTCCCATTGGGGTAAAGATTTTGTCTCATCTTCTTTCTTTTCCTCATCATATAAAAGTTCACTATTAAAATTGTGCAGACTCAGAAAAACAAATATCCTGTTTTCTCTCATGTGTTGAACATAGAAATAGAAAAAAAAAAAAGTGACATGAGGGTAGAAGAGAGACTAGTAGGGAAGTAGAAAGGGTGCAAAGAGAGGGAGGAGAGGGAAGGAGGGAGGATGGATGTGTTGAGTAGAGTATATGCATGTATGAAGTTGTCATAATGAATCCCATTATTTTGTATAATCAATATACACTAATAATGAAGATAAAAGTAAAATATGTCTTGTACTGTGCTAGGTGTACTAATTGATTTAACTCATTTAACCCTCAGTCGCTCTGACCAAAATACACAGTAAAAACAACAACTTAGAGGGAAAAACATTTATTTGAAACTCATAGTTCCAGAGGTCTCAGTCCATAGAGGGTGAGTTCCTCTGCTTTGGGGCCAAGATGAGGTCGCACTTCAAGGGGAAAATGACCATTACAGGAAACCTGCTAACTCTTGCAGGGTCAGGAAGCAGAGAGAGGGAGGGGGAAAGAAACACAAGGAAAAGGTACCCTTCCAGATCATGTCCTCTGTGACCCCCCTCCTCCAGTCATGCCCAACTGTCTACATTTACCACCTAGAAATTCAAACTAGAGTAGACTGATTGGGTTACAGCTACCACAATCCAATCATTCCACCTTCAAACATTCCTGAATTAATATTAATAGGCGCTTTGGGGGACACCTCACATCCAAACTACAACAGGTGTAATTATTTTTTCTTCTCTTCAGAGCAGAAAGTGAAACAGTAACTTATGGAAAGTCACACTGACTGACTTTGTAGAGCTTGGATTCTAATCCAGCATTGTGTCCACAGACGTGTTGCAACTATGAGCACTCGTCACACTGAAGTGGGGCTTACTTTAGAGGACAAACTCACCTTCTCTCAATCAACCATGACAGCACACCAATATTTCCAAATAATTACTTAAAGTGTAATGAACTCAATGGAGGCAATTGTCTCAGTTATGGAAAATGTACATCTGTCATCTCTAGTTAAAACTTTTGGGAGCATTATGAATGAAGCAAGGGTGATGAGGTCTCGATTGTCTTTACAAGGTCAAGCCAGGGAGCCATGGTGCAAGGAACTTGGCTTCTGATAGGCTAATATGTAGAGCATGGCAGCTCTCCTCATATTAGTAGTTTCTTATGTTCTTTGAAGAACAGAGGTACATTTGAAGATAAGAGACATTTGCAGGTTCCAGCAGTGGTCATGCATTGTTTAATGACTTTTCTTCTTGTATCCAAACCATTGACCATTCTCCTGAATTTCCAATGTTGTAAAAAATCATTGGACAAACAGTGTTGTTGAAAAAAAAAAAAAAAAAGAAAAAAGTTCCACTACTTACTTGTTCCTATTACAGACCAGGAACAAGAAAATAGTGGGACACAATTTAAGTAAGGTTTCTGTCATTGAATTGTGTCTTTCCTTCTTTATGTCCTCCCAACCCTTTTTGATTTCTCTGTTCTGTTCTTTTGTTTCATTCCCCTTTTTATACAAAGGAGAAGAAAGAAATTTCATCTATATGTTTGTCTTCCTTTCTTCCCCCACAAATTGGCATTTGAAAATAATTAAGTGTGGAAAGAAAAAGGAGAAAAGACAATTGAGGAAGCTCACAGTTATGTGGTGGAAAAGTCAAAAAGTCTCCAAAAACTGTCCCAGATTCCAGAGGACATTCTCTCTGTTTCCCATGCCCAGTCTGAGATCTAGCATCTGCCTCTGCTGGCCAGCCATCTGCTTGGACATGTGCAAGGGCATTGTAGGGCTTCTGTGTGAGATGTATTTGCCCACTTTGACAGTGTGCCAGATTGAGTATATGAAAACCTAGTGTCCAATAGGGATCTGCCATCATCCATTGCTCTCCTGTTTGTTCTTTTTTCTTTTCCAATTGTCTATTTTTCAATAGAATTTGTTCATTGTATATAATTGCCTCACTCCTAAAATTCACATCTGAGAGAGAGGGCAGAGAGCAAGAAAAAAATATACGAGCTCAATATACTAGCTCTTTTTAATAAGGCACAAGTCTGGGCGAGGCATCAACAAACTCACAGCCCCTCCCAGGAGGCTCCTGGGAATATCCTTCAAGTCTTCCTTTCCTCACCATTGCCTCTTTCTAGTCCCCTTATTTGAACTAGAGATGGAGCCAGAATATATCTGGTGACATTCACTGCGGAACTCTCCTGAGGTCCCTCATTTCAAAACGTTTGGAATAAGCTGTCCTGGAACACTTGGTAAAAGAGCAATTAAATGCCACTCTGCATGCTCGTGCTTAATTATCTTGTTAGGAACACACTGTAGCTCACTGCATCTAAATGCAAATTTTGTATTTGAGATTTTTATTGAATTTGATAAGTCAAATGATTGCTTCTTTATACTGGAAGGGGTTGGGGCTGATTAACTGTGGAAGCATAAATGAGTAACAGTGGGACAACTATCTCCTTGATTCATTTAGAATTCTCCTCCCCTCTTAGTTGTGCTTCCTTTCCTTATATTTTATTTCTATTCTTGTGCTGCTGGGCTCATTTTGCTGATGAGGAAGAGGATAATACCGAGCACTTGGAAGAGCAGATTGTAATAAAGCAACGTTTCAGGGTGAAGCAACTTGCCCCGAGACTGGTGCTTATTGAGTTTGAGGATCAGTGATTTTCAAAATTGAGGATGGGAGGGATTTTTATAGCATTGCACACACACACACACACACACACAAAACACACACACATACACACAGATACACACATGCCCTATGTACATATAAAATTTCATGAACCTCTTTTGTACTTTATTTTCCATTCTTCTCTATTTTATTCCATTTTTTTTATTAAAAAAAAAAACTTTGTAAATGCTGGTTGGAACCCTGTTAAAATTCAATGAAAAATCTTGATCATCAATTAAAAAGAGAGAAAGAAAATTCTGTTGTAAATTGTTCCCACTCGTGGTATTTCTGAGCTTCATTAAAACTTCAAATGAATGATGGAAACAGTGTTCCTAAACAATACCTGTAGCCCAAAGTGCTAATTATAAGGGGTCAGCATAGAATCAGATAAAGCAGCAGGACTGAGAACAGCAGGACAAGTGTACAGAGGAATTTTCTGAAGACAGCAAGCTTGGCAGCAAAAGAATTCCCTGGTGTGTGGCATTATGTTTAAAATGGTGCCAGCTTCCAAGGGCATTTTATGTCCACAAATGTAAGTGCTGGCTGTGCTTGAGTGGTTTTCAGGCACTTCTCCACTCCCATCACCCCTGCTCAGGCCCTCAGACCAATGGGGGTCTTAGGAGGGGAGATGACCTCATGTTCAAAGCCAGCCATGGCCATCATTTTTCTCCCTACCTTCCCGACTGAGTCAGGCACCATTACCTTTCATGACATCCTTTTATAGTAGACAGATCTGCTTTACAGGTTCTAGTTGCAAGCCAATGTGCATCCTGTGTCAAGAGTAGTCCTCCGTTAACCTGGAGTCCAAACCATTAATGTTCATCATTTCTATTTTGACAATATAAGATACAGAAAATTATAAACTCGTGCAGAGAAGGAAACGGAGGAGGGGAGAGGGAGGGAGGAAAGAAAGGTGGAAAAACGATTGAATGATTCCTCATTGGAACATCATGTCACACATTCTTTTTAATTCTCCTTAGATAATAACAACCCCAATTTTTACAAGATGGTAACTAATCCTATTTATGTGAAAAAGATCTTCGAAGAGATGGAGCTAGAGTTTCCAATGTTGTGTAGCTAGTGGGTGGTATGGATTAAAGTAAAATCTACATGGTACCTAGAATATATGCCCTTCCTAATATTTATGTGGGCAGATGGTAAGTCTCACTTTGAACCATCCACTAGAACTTCAACAAAGAAAAGCCATGCTTGACATTGCATTCCCAGACTCAAACTTTTTTGTACTGAACATCCAGAAACCCAAAGGAGACATTTGCGATTGAATAAAAACTGAGTTGAAGATCATAAGATCAAATTCTTAGATTACTTGATGGGTCAGGCAAGATACTTCAGAACCTGAGTGAAGAAGATAAAAAGAGGGAAGAAAGGAAAGTGAAATTGGGGAGAGAGAGAGATTTAATTAGATACACTGCTCAAGGAAAAAAAAAAGTGTAAGATACGTGCTCTCAGATAATGAGGGTTGCAGGTTTGATCCAAAATCTATTGTCAGCTTCATTTTCTGTCCTCACCCCTGTGATCACTATTCACTCTGCATTCACACTTGACAGATTTGGACTTTGTTCCTGATTGGGTTAGACATGACCTCTTTTCAGAAAGCTAACCTTCCAAATCTTTCCATCAAATCAATTTGATGTTTTGATGATTGTTACTTAATGTTTTATGTAAGGAAGTTACCTATTTATAATTGAAAACAAGGAGAAACAGTTTTCTTGTGGTTTGGGAAATGCTCCCTAGAAGAGGGGCCCTCTGCCAGGTGCTAATTGCATTCCTATTGTCTTTTGGCTTCATGCTTCTCACACAAGGGAAAGGAAGAGAGTGTGTGTGTGGGGGGGTGCAGTTTGAAGATAATTGAACAAGGTGAAAATGAATGCTCATTAAATTCCAGAATGCAGGAGGACTCATTTCATATGAGAGGGCTGTAAATATGACTTTTAATGAAATTATGACATGGTTGCCAATAAAATTCATTTACTCTGCAGTATTACAGTTAATTATACACAGCTGGAGCCATTTATGATGTGTCCCTTGTTAACTTTGCCTTCGCTGCACGTTAACCCTTTCAGCACAGACTCAACCAAGAACCAGGCTGTTTCTTATCTAAGGAAACATCAAATAAATGTTCTACATGACTCAGGAAAATTGTCATCAGTTGTTGGAGAATACACTAACAGAAAACTGATAACAGGAAACCTCAGGACCTGCTCCCACTCTCAGCATACCCTCCCTTCCAGGAGTACAGTTGACAAAAGGAATGAAATAGAAATGCCAAAATAAAAAGAAGCATTTTTCTTTTTCTTTCTTTCTTTTTTTTTTCTTTTTAATGAAACATGTAGACACTTCCCTTGATCTGTGGGAAAATTTATAAACCTAAGCATTTTATTACTATTATTAGGAACACTTCAAATATATTTCAAGTTATTCACAACAGTGTTACAAAAATACCTGAATACAGCAATCATGAAATAGTGAAACTGACATTTTCTCTGTAGAACTTAACCATGTTGACAAAGGAGCTGTCCCACAGCGTGGCAGGCAGAGATCTCTGTGGCCAAAAATCTTGCATTGTGAGATAAGTGGGTAATCATCAAAACCCCCAGAAGTACAGCAGTTACAAGCACCTAAGTTTGTCTAGTGGTTACACCAGGAGCCAGAAAGGCAGCGCATCCCCAAAGCACTATTTCCTGGATACACCAGGAACCACAGGAAGACCCTACTTTTCACCTGTTACAATAATTTCAACAAGGGTTGCAGCTTTCTGTTTCTATTCTGGAAGCCTGGTTGTCCTGAAAGCAAGGACACTGCCTTGTACTACTCTTTACCATAGATTAGAAAGGGCTCCTTACTCAGTGACCAAAATCATGCTGGAATCATTTTGGTTATGATTCTTGTTATCAGTTTTCTGTTCATGACAGTTTTTGTACATGACAAATGCAGAATTATTACAAGTATGATTCAGCTCTCAAAGTAACATAATGCAGTGCTCAGTAACAGTACAATATAAGCATGTTTATTAGGCCCATTCTAATGTCCCTTTAGGATGAATGACCATGTATAATAATGGCGGGATCTTGGCTGAGGCTGTTTCTGGATTATGTCTACTGCACAACTGTGGGGTTGTCTGGTTTATTTCTGCTTCAGGACCAATCTGAAGTATTTCTGTCGTGAATTAATGGCCATCTGGTTTCTCTCCACCAGTGGTAAGCACTACAAGATTGATTGTTTCTTGTAGGTCTGCAGGATCTCACCAAATTTCCATGGACTCTGATTTTCCCTTTCTTTTCACAACTGTTTCAAGAGAACAACTATTTTATAAGACCACAGGCCATTCTGAACATAGTGATGGATAAAATTGCTCTATGCCACATTATACATCACTGATATTTTTCTTTGTAAGCAGGGAGAGGTAAAGGAGGGGGTGGAAGTGAGGGAACACAGAAAGAATCCTTAAACTGCTTGTCCGGGTCCTGTTTGAAGGGGTTATCTGTGTATAACCCCTAAAACATTTGTTTCTGCATAAAGACTGAATTGTCCAAGGCCACGAGTTTTCTCTGTGTGTCTGTGAGAAAGTTCTCTCCCCACTCTGTACAGAGGGAAGAGCATTACACGAATGGTCTCGTTATAATTACAGCCCCTTCCATTCTGTAGCCAGATTTGTTTAGGGGACATGCTTGGACATTTGTTGATCACGAGAATCTGTTCTGTTTCTACACTATGAATATCCAAGGCAAACACACATGTTTACCATTAAAGGGGAGAACACATTTGCAAATATTCAAAGAAATGAAGAGTTTGGCCTACTTTGGCCTGGAGTGGTTGGTCTGGTTCACACACCAAAAGTTTCCCAGCTTGTCCAGAACTTTGATAAGATTCCTTTGCTGTATAATTTGAAGTATTTTCTGTACCTAAGTCTGGTATATCTTTGCCTAAGTCCAGAAGAGATTATCAAGTTAAAATAACATAAAATTAGAAGAAAGACATTAGATGGTTAATATTTTAAATGTGCTGGCCTTTAAAACTTCTCTACCAACTTAGAAAATGTCCATCTGTACAGACAATTAAAATTACTAGATAGGAAACAAAGGAATGCAAATGCATATCAAGTAACAACAAATGGTCATGAAAATATGGTAATGGGAATGGGAATGAGATTGACCAATTTTTGTTATGTGCATGTACACATATGGAATGATGAATTCCACTGTTATGTGTAATTAATAATGCATCAATGAAAAAGTTTTAAATGTGCTAATGAAAAATTTTAATATACTTTTTGTACATGATAAATAAAGGCAGAATTATTACAAGGTATGAATTTATACAACTATTGATTGAGGGAAACCTCTTGATAAGTATATTTGCTAACTATGGTTTAAAATTTAACATGGCATCTTCTAATTTTCTCATGAAGAATAAAATGTAAAACTATCTTCTATAAGATTGGATATTTTATGTGGTAAGCCATTTTACTTTTCACTTCCTAAATTTCTAAGGCAGTTTAGAAATCAGATTATCATTGGTCTTTTGCACTACATTACTTAAGATTATGAAAATATATACATAAGTGTTTAACAAATCAAACTATAATAGTTAATGTCTCCTTAAAGTTTAGTTTTTGTGAACCTTAAACAATACTATAAATCATCTGGGATTATTTCCTCTACTCATGCTCCCTGAATAAAACTTTAAATGTCACCTCCCTAATGAAGTATCCTTTTCTATTTACAGATTTGCTCCTTGTAAAGCTACAATTAGAAAGATCTGATCACTTCATTATGGTAGAAGCATCTCTGATTAGGTATGGGGGGAGAGAGAGAGAGAGAGAGAGAGAGAGAGAGAGAGAGAGAGAGAGAGAGAAGCTAAAGTTAAAGGCCCTAAATTTATGTTCTAAAGATGTATTTGTGACAAGGAATATGGAAATTATTAAACAGAGAAAGTTAATAAATAACAAACCAATTGAAAATCAATCTCAAAATGTTTAAATTTTAATAATAGGCAGTAAAAGTCACTCATTATATTCTGGGTAATCTGCCCAGAGAAAGCATCTCCCAATGTGCTTTTATTCATGAGTCCTTGATATTTGTATGTCATTTTGGTGAGTTTTATCAGGTTTAGAAATTTTTTTATTAAGGTTTAATTTAAACATGTTTAAAATGGAACATTTGTAAATGTGCAGTTTAATGAGTTTTGATACATAAAAACATCTGTACAATTCCGCCACAAGCAAGACATGGTTTCCTTGCATCCCGAATGGTTCTTTGAGACCCTCTGCAGCAATTCTCCCTGCTTCCCTGATTCTAGGTAACTACTGATCAGTTTCTGTCACTATAGGTTTGATTAGTCTTTTCTAGAATTTATATACTTAGGCTTATATAGTCTGTGCTCTTTTGTGTCCAGTGTCTGTGGAAGTCATAATGGTTTTGAGATTAATTTGCACACTTAAGTGTATCAGCATATTCACTTTTTTATTGCTGAATAGTCATACACTTTGTGAAAGTACAGCCATATATCCATTTGCCTGTCAATGGGCTCTGGGGTAATCTATATTTGGGTACAATACTGAATAAAGTACTGTCATTTCTATATGCAAGTCTTCTGATGGGTATATAGTTTTATTTTTCTAGAAATAGGATTCTGGGTTTTAAGGCCAATATATGTTTAGATTTGTAACAAACTGATGAACTTATTTCCAAAATGGCTTGTGATTCATTTTTAAAATAAGTGTTCTTCATAAGGACTAAATTTCCTTATAATTGAAAGGGCAAATTCACCAAAGTTTATATTATATTATCTTTCTGAATAATAAGTTAATCAAAATAACAGTGATTCCTTATCCTTAGGTAGCTAGATTAATGATGATTCTTTTCTGACAATTCCTTTTTTATTATTTCTTTTCCAAAATTTGGTTTCAAAATTCAGAATAACAGAACCGAAGGTTTTACATCTAAGGTGTCACTTCCTCAATGGCCTCTGGGTGCCCCCAAGGCCGCTTCTTCACCTGGTAAAAAACAGATGCTAGAAATAATTAGGCTTGTTTATATTCACTACATATTTAAAAAAAATTAATTAAACTTTTGTTAGAGCAGTTTTAGGTTCACAGCACAGTTGAGACAGAGGTTTTCCATATACTTCCAGCCCCACACATGAATAGCCTCCCCATTATGAACATCCTATATCAGAGTGGTACACTCTTTATAATTGATGAACCCACATTGAACAGATAGCATATAGTTTAATTAGTATATAATTAATATATAATATATAGTTTATATTGGGGTTCATTCTTGGTGTTGTATGTTCTGTGTGTTTGGAAAAATTTATAATGACATATTTACCCCATGACAATATCATACATAATAGTTTTGACTTCCTAAATATCCTGTTTTCTGTCTATTCATAGTCACTATTTTTTAATATTACCTCAATGTAAAATTGAGAGTTGCTTATCAAGATCAATGTAATGAAAAATCTATTTATCAAAAAGAAGCTCAGTCTTACCTAGGTGAATTGTGTACAGGTAAAATGTGATTAATGTAAATATGTTTCAGCCATTGTTTTTATTTTTTGAGGGGATGGAACTCAGGGGCACTCAACTACAGAACCATGTCCCCTATTTTGTGTTTTATTTAGAGACAGGGTTTCACTGAGCTGCTTTGCACCTCGCTGTTGCTGAGGCTGGCTTTGAACTCGAGATCCTCCAGTCAACCTCCCAAGCTGCTGGGATTACAGGTGAGCACCACATCACCCAGCTCAGCCATTGTTTATCTGGCATGTGCAATAGAAGGCTGGTTTCCACATGTCAAGTCAGACACACAGCTTTTCATTGCTGTGATAAAATACTGGACAAGAACTACTTAGAGGAGGAAAGGTTTATTTTGACCCAGGGTTTCAGAGGTTTAGTTCATGGCTGGCTAGCTTGGAGCCTGAATCATCATGATGGAAGAGCATGGTGGAGGAAACTACTCAGCTCATGGTAGCTCAGCTCATGGGAGATGGTAGGGGTGGGGAGAGAGACAGAGACAGAGAGAGAAAGAGAGTGAAAGACAGAGACAGAGACAGAGGCAGGGAGGAATGGACTGGGAAGAAGATAAACCTTTCCAGAGCACACCCCCAATGACTTATTTCTCTGGTAATGTCCTACCTCCCAGTAGTTCATTCAGCTGTCAGTGGATTAATACACAGATGAAGTCAGAACCCTATGTTCTAATCATCACTTCCCCAAAGGCCTACCTCTGAACATATGAGACTTTTGGAGACACCCCAGATCTAAACCATGAGAAACTTCAACAAGATAAACTTTGAAAGTCATATACATGGATTTGAAATGTCCTTATTAATTGGTAATTGCTTTACTGGATTGGTTCAGAGGGCCTAAGAATACATGAATGCCACCACTATTCATGATATGTTCTTCCCATCAGTATGATCACTGTGTAAAGCACTATGACGTAGTTATGTGGTATACTCCAAAGAAGCTTCTACTCATCCTAATTTTTAAATTGTTGGTTGATATGATGAATTAACCACAATGCTTAAGTCCTATTACCAACAGGTGATTCCTGATTTTCTGACACAGTTGCCTCAAAGACTGTGCTAAAATATTCAGGTCTGAAAAAGAATCTTTTGGAAGAAACATCAGAAGAATTGTTGCTTCTGCAAATGCATGTACTAGGTAGTCTTGATACTGGCTCCCAAGCATACTGGATATCTTCAGGATGAGCCAGCTGTAGGTATGGCAATCTGACTGCCATTTCCCTCTGTTCAGTTCCTGCTGAGCTACTGAACGCTCACCCCTCAGGCGCAGGTGACACAGGTTGAGAGAATCCTGTAGAGTAAGAAAAACATGTTTACTGGATTCTCTCAACAAAATACTCTTTAACTTAAACTGATATTTTTATACTTCTTGCTTCAGTCCTTCTGATCTGATTAAGAAAACTGCTAATTGGAACATTACTATCACATTTATTTTTCATGAACAGAAAATACGATAAAGAATAGGAAGACATAGAAAGGAGAACCAAGCAACTAACCAACCAACCAACCAACCAACAGCATCTTCCCAGAATAAACAAAAATCCAGTCTCAGCAATGTATTTTATTACAACCAGATTTATCAACTTTTTTCATTTTCTTTTAATGGAGGGGACACAGCTTAGTTTTATATGAGAAATATTTCTGTCTTTTAACAAGTGTTTTATGTTGTTCCTGGCAGGAAAAGACAAAAATAAGGGACTATAGACTAGAATCATATGACTTTACCAAAGTTTGGCTCATATTACATAAATCATCACTTTGAATTACTCTGTCTTAATGGTGATGTCAGTGCCTGTTACCATTCTACCTGATGTCCAGATCTCTCTGTAGAAGGCTGGGACCAGTGTGGCATCAATTCTACTCATCCTCAGAGTAAGGAGAAAGTATGGAATGTACAAACCTTTATGTACATGGGTTGGGGGTATGTGAATTTCTTCATGGTGAAGGAAAAAAGTCCTCTTTGTGGCATTAAATCTAAACATTCGAAACCTTATTACATGAATTGCTAATTATATAATGAAGGCATTATGTAAATATATATTAGATAGCATAGCATCTTGAGAATAGTTAAAAATTTTAATTCTGAAATTTTAAGTAATCTGTAGAAGAAGGTAATGTTACTAATAGTCTGAACACCGATTCTCAGGGCACCAAAACTGTAGCTCAGCCAGCCTGAAAGATTAGGTTGAAGCATCACTGACCCTAAGAAAATTATAGAGCTGTTTATAAAAATTAATCTGAAAATTATAGAGCTGTTTATTTAATCCAATCCTTGAAAACAATTTATTATTTTTAAAAGTCTTGTACACACTCTAAATGTTGGCCACAAAGAGCTCTTTTTAACATAATCTGTTAAGATTTTAGTGTTTTCAGAATTTAAAAGCATCACCTGTTCTTAATGCCAATAAGACAGGGACTGCTGGAGGTACTTACTTCCTCTTCATCTTTAATTCCACACCCACAATTTTAGGGAGGAGGTCACTAATCAGTTCAATTTAAAAACATTAATTTCTCAACCTCATTAGGGGTTAGACATGGCCAAGGGCCGTGGTTCTGGCTCAAGAGACGCAAGCGCAAGTCATTAGATATAATTTCCAAGAGAGCTTTGGAAGGACTGATGTCACTGGCAGAGCCTGTTTCATTTCCACCTTCCTTTCTTCATGCCTGGAAAACAGACCATGGTGTGGAGCAGCTATGGTTCAACCATCAGGTAACAGTGAGGGAAAGGCCCATTGGACTTCAGTGACCTCACATCTAGCAGATAGGCTTGGCCGATCTAGGCTTGTTAGCAAACACCTACCTGATTTTGTGGGGAAAAAAAAAGCCCCCATATTGTTTAAACCACTTTTTGGTTTGTGTTTGTTTTATTTTATTTTTTACAACAGAATATAAATCTCTTTTTAATAGAGAGAAAATATTTGTCCAAACTTTGACTGGTGTCATAATTTGAATCCCATTTGTCCCCACCAAAACTCAGGTTGAGACTAGGTCCTCAAGGTGGCAGTGTGGGAAGTGGATTCTAGTGGGAGGTGTTTGGATTATAGGGAAAAGCCCTCATGACTAGAATAGTGTCTTTATCAAGGAATTAGTTTTTTCAAGAGTGGATTATTATAAAGCAACTTCAGTCTTTATGCTCAGTGTCTTCCACCCACTTTCTCTCCCACCTCTACCATGAGTTCACGCAGCACTAGGGTCTCACCACAGCCAGACATATGCTAGCATCATGTTCTTGGACCTCTCTTCCTCAAGAACCATACATCAAAATAAATTATCTTCTTTATAAACTATCCAATCTCAGGCATTTTGTAATAGCAACAGGAAACAGACTAAGACACCTAAGAAACTAAAGTCTAAAAGATTATATTATCCATGCTCTATCTCTGTCCATCTCATTGATGGACTATTAAATTTTATGTTTAATTTTATGTTATAAGGAACAGTGACATTCATATCAGCTCTGATAGACTGAAGAAAATGGGCTTCTACATATATAGACTGACAACAAAACCTTTGAACTCTTTCAGCACACATCTCCCAACATCCACCAGCAAACTGATTTCTGTATTTCAACAAATTCTGCAAAAATGTTTATCATGGAAGGAGGAAGTAATAGGACTGTAGTTATTTATTTTAAAAAACATTTTATTTTTAGTTGTAGATGGACATAATACTTTTTATTTTATTTATTTATTTTTATGTGGTGCAGTCCCTCACACGTGATAGGAAAATGCTCCACCACTGAGCCACAACCTCAACCCAGGACTATATTTATTACACATTTTTCCAACTGGGTTTTAATGGAAAAGGAGGAAAAGAGCAAGAACCAACCAAGATCATAAAGGTGAAGCAGGAGACAGGATGATAAGGATGCTTTAAGATATTTCACCCCGCTACACATGTACTTCCATCCAGCGTTTTCCTTTATGGCTAATTTTATTTAAACTCCTGATGTCAAGACATCCATTTATCAAGTGCATCCGTTTTACTCCTCCTGGCCACTTTTGTACATGTCTGCAGAATTCCTTACAATATCGGAAGTGTGCCAGTTAGATGATGCTTACATCCCCCAAATCAGAAAAGGGGGTGCCCACCAACAGTTGCTGCTAATGGGGGCAGGGAAAGGCTAATTGTTTAAAGTTCTGTGAGTGCTCATTCCAATTTGGAGTTTGAGTAAATTATTCTGTGTCTGCTGCACTCGGCAGGAGAGCCCCATTCCTCAATGCGGGGAGTTTGATATGCCGTCTGTTCCGAGGAATCTGGATTAGTCCATCTGTTTCTGGTTTTCAGAAACCTGAGGTGAAGAAAATAAATAACAGAAGGGGTAAAAAATGAAAAAAGCCCCTGGTTCTAGAACTGCAGAGCCTGCATGTGCTCCTAACCCCCTGCTCCATCCAGATGCACAAAACCCTGCTGGACTTCCTAGTTACAAAAAAAAGCAGCATCCAGATTTTGTTTTTGAGGACTTTTAAATTCCTAGAAATACAGCCCGTTATTACATAAAAGACTGACATTTCCCATTCTTGTGGCAAAGAAATGAAGGCAGTATTCAATATATGAAATCCTGTTCTATCTTTTGCTCCTTAAGGCTATTCTCCAGTTTTCTACTGAGGCCTCCTGGAGCTTCTTTTTTCATAAACAGAAAGATGTAGCTAAGGAATCAAATATTTGCTCACAGATGATATGATCATGGCTTCCGAATACTTAGAGTTAACTGTGGATGAGGATTTATGTTTTCTGTCCTTGGTTGCAGAAAGAAAAATTAAAATGAATAGATAGAAATCAGAGGGAAGCAGATTTCGGAGTTTAGTGAACATTTCACTCAATGGTCTGATGATCTGCTAAATTTTACATGAACCACCTTGGATGATGGTGGGGAGCCACAGCTATGGAAGACCAGGAGCACGGAGGAACCTGCATATTAAAAGATTGAACAAGATGGCTTTCATGCTGTTCACTCTCTCTAAAGTTCTCTGCATTTAGTGTGTGTGTGTGTGTGTGTGTGTGTGTGTGTGTGTGTGTGTGTGTGTTGCTGGGACTTGAACCTAGGGCCTTGCACATACTAGGCAAGTGTTATACTACCAAACTATATCCCCAGCTCTGCAATTTGTTTTCTTTTTTGAAAAAAATATTTATTCTTTTTAGTTTTAAGTGGACACAATATCTTTATTTTACATTTATGTGGTGCTGAGGATCGAACCCAGTGCCTCGTGCATGCTAGGCAAACACTCTACCACTGAGCCACAACCCCAGCCCTGCAATTTGTTTTCTATCCCCAGATATCTCTGAAACTAACATTGTCCTAAGGTTATGAATTATCAGGGAAGATGTTTCTGTTTTTATGATTATTTTCCACATGAGTCAAGGCTTCAGTAGATTGATGATTTTGTTTTTGTTTCTCCTCTTCCTAATGGGAGGACGTCTTCTTCTTTTTTCTTTTTCTTTTTTTTTTTTTAATTCTACCCTTTTGCTGAGTGTGAGAATCTCAGCTTTATGCAGGGATCTCAGTTCTAGACCACTACATAGTGGAAACCCTGTGTTCTGTCTCCAGCTTGCCATTTAAATTCAGGGTTCTAAATTCTTTGTATGTAATTCATGTACCACAGGTACATAGATGTTGCATTGGAATTAGCTTTCACTCTGGTTTAAATTTTCTGTGATTTGTAGAATGAGTTAATAAATGACCTGTTAGGCTCTGTATTGGTTTTCTATTGTTGCTATAACAAATTACCACTAACTTAAGTGGCTTAGATTGACATGAATATTATCTTTCTATTCTGTAGGTCAGTACTTGGACCTGGATCACACTGGATTACAACCCACTTGGCAGGGCTGTGTTTTTTTGTTTGTTTGTTTGTTTGTTTGTTTGTTTAGGAAGCTGTTTTAGTCAGCTTTTTCACTACTGTGACTAAAAGATCTGACAAGAACCATTTTAAAGGTGGAGAAGTTTATTTGAGGTCTCATGGTTTCAAAGGTCTTAGTCCATAGAAGGCAGGCTCCATTCCTAGGGGCTTGAGGTGAGGCTGAACATCATGGCATAAGAGTTTGGCAGAGGAAGCAGATTACATGGTGATTAGAAAGAAAAGAGAGAAACTCCACTTGCTAGATACAAATATATACCCCCAAAGCCACGCCCTTAATGAACCACTTCCTCCAGCCACAGCCCACCTGTCCCCAGTTAACACCCAGTTAACCCCATCAGGGATTGATTCACTGATTAGGTGAATGCTATAACCCAATCACTTCTCCTCCAAACCTTCTTGTATTGCCTCACATGTGAGCTTTTGGGGGACACCTCACATCCAAACTGTAACAGAAGCTTTAGGGGAGAATCAGTTTCCTGTTGTTTCTCACTTGTATGTGCTGTGGTTCCCTTCTACTGTTTCAAAGCCAGCAACAAGGCATCTCTGGCCAATTCCATGGTCATACCTTTACCTGTCTTTAATCTCACCTGCTAAAGATTCTCCTCTTTGAGGGACTCATGATTAAACTGGGTCCATCTGGATAATCCAGGCTCCTCTTCCCTTCTCAATTTCTCAACTTTAATTTCATTTAAATCCCTTTCTCCAACTAAGGTAACTTATTCACACATTCCTGGCATTAGCTTGTGGGCATTTGGAGGGACAGTGGACACAACTATGCTGGTCACAGATTCCTACTAATCCCGCTATAGTTATATATATATGTTTTTTAGAAGGATATGGGGGTTCAGTACATTAAACAGCTCTAATAATCCAAGCAACCATAAAACAGCCTTAGTTTCTAGAATATCAGAGGATTTTGAAGTATAGTGAATTAATCTGAACTTTTTATATAGTTGTTACACTTCTATTTCTAGAGCAATCAACTTCTTTTTGAAGCTACTCCCTGGGTCCATCTAGATTCCTACAATGAATAATCTACTTATAACCATGTGCCTAGGCAATTCAGAAATCTGCATTTATTTCCCTGGCAATCTAATTTATATGTTCTTTATTTCATATCCATGAAATAACCTGTTTATTTACTTTGGTATTTTAAAACTCTGATCAACTTCAGGAAAAATTAATGTTTGGGGAAAAATTTATCTTCTAATGCTTTCTAGATTTGAGAACAAATGTAATGTCATGGAAAGAATACCACCAGGCTTCCAATTGAAGAGACAGGTGTTCTATTTCTCTTTTTTACTATTGCATTTTATTGGATCCCAGCTTTCTAATAGGTGAAAAGAAGGGACTGGACTAGACGACTTGGGTGGTCACTTCTACTCCAGACAGCGGACTAAGAGGGAATTCCAGATTCACTACTTTTTGCTTTTGGAGAGACAATATTTTAGAGGACTTAAATACTAGGGACTTTAGCTACAGACAGTTCTGAAATCCTCCCTCAGTCTGCCCCCATACACATCTGCTTGTGACAAATGTGTTATTTCAATATTTTCAAGATGATGCTTGAAAAACTTTAAGGTCTTAAGTTATTTTGTAGTCAGTTTCTATATGCTTTGCTACCACCTAATCTTCATCTTCAACTCCAAATACACCTATTCTCCAGCCTTGGTGACATACTCAAAGATTCAAAAGCATTTTGGAGGACAATCCTGTCATCTGTATGAAGTCAGTCTAGACATTTCTGAACAACCAGAGTCAACCAACAAGGACTAAGCATTTAAAAATTAGGTTCTCTGATTTCCTGGGTGTGAAGAATTTTAGAGGAGACTGAGATTTACCATTACATGGGTGACAAGAATAAGATCCAGTAAAGTTTGAGTTTTATCATCAGGACCATTCTGGCGAACCTCAGAGGATTTTAAATACAGAACTGTCTAAATCCGGAACACAGTTCTAACTTGCCTATATAAATTATACTGTCTTAGACCTCAAGCTATTCTGAATTTATCTTTCTGCCTCATTTTCTCCACATTCCTTCCACCCCTGAACACAGAAAACTCAGGTTCATAGGCATAACAAAGGCCTAGAAATAAACAGGATAAAATCACAATGTAAATTTAATTTCCCCTTCAATGTCCCCTTAAATTTAGTCAAAAGGGCAACCCTCATTGAAAAAAAAAATCACAGTCAGTATGAAAACTCAGATTTTGATTGGGGAAATTAGGCTGTCCATTCCCTTTAACAATTCAATCCATTCAAATGTGGACTTTCCCTGCTCCTTTATCTAGAACCAGTTGTTTCAGTCAGAAAGTTTGTAACAAGGGAAAGCAATTAAGGACAGACTCAATCTCAATCAATATGTCTCTCTCTCCCTCTTCCTCCTCCTCCTCCTCTTCCTCTTTGCTCCCTCATTTCTTCTTGTGTCTGTAGCGGATAGTCTTCTCATACCCACTAAAGCTCAATTGGAAGGTGGGAGCAAGGCCAGAACTAGACGTTCAAATTTTTCCAGCAAGTCTCAGGCACCTTGACTGCAAAGATTCTCTAGGCTCTCTAAGAGTTCTGACTTGATGGCCTCTGTGTTGACCTGAAGTGAAAGGTGAATAACTTTCCTTTTTCTCCTCTTGGAGTAAGGTAGACACTAATAACCCACCAAGGAGCTCCAAATATCCCTTTCTCCACTCCTCTCTTCTGATGACCCTTTCTGCACCTGCATGTTAGTAAGGGATTTCAGTCATTGACCCAGGTCTCTACTGCCCCACAATTATTCAGTTCTACAATGTGGTCTCCTACAGTTCACTTAGGTACCTGATGTTTTCACCCAAGAATCTCAAATGAAACATTTTAATGGTCTGTGGAGAAGGAAGCCCGTGGAAACTGTAGATTTCAGTCTGTGGCCTCACGGGCCTCCCTAGGACAGAAGTTCCTCAGTCCTTTGAAGCTGTTTCTGGACCCAATGGAGTGCTTACCTTTGTTCTCTGGTCCTTCTCCCTTTGTTCCCTGTTATCTGCCTCCGCATCTAAATTGAATTTTAGCTTCCTGTTTTGGGTGCTCCAGCCAACTGCCTCTGTTTAATCCAAGATAAAATTTGCTATGAAAACAAATGAACAAAAATTCCCCAAACACCCATCACTGGGCAGGGCAGAGGGCCCCCGAGCGTTGGAGACACAGGATCTGCCTTTTCTGAACAACCTTGGGGATTTGCTGTCTGATTCCTGGGAGCTTGCTAACACAGAGACTTTTATAGTGGCAATAAAGAGCCTGAAACTACCTCATAAGCCACCGTTAGACAGCAAGTCCCCTAGCACTTCTCCTAATTAACTTCTAACCTACTGGCCATGGAGATTTTTTTTCTCCTTTAACTGCTAATGAAGTTTAGAATCTCAAAGTCTCCCTTTACTTTACTAGAGTCTTCTAGTCGTTAATTATGAGCCCCCGGTTTTACTTTCTCACTTGGACTATATAAGGTGCACCTCTGTGGGAATTTTATTTTATATATATAAATATATATATTAGATTTTTTTCTGCTTGTCTCTGCTGATCAACTGAAATTAGCAACAACAACAAAGAGACCAAGAGATGTAAAAATGGGTAAGTGTATTTTGGGATGACAAATCAAAAGAGAAATTGGAGAATATAATAATAGCTCATTTTCCAGAAAACTATTAGCCTATCTCTTCCTCACTGAGTGAAAAATATTGGTCTGAAATTTGGAGAAATGAAGTCCAACCACAGAAACCACAGTATTAATGAGCCATCTTTTATGTGCCAGGCACTGTATTAAATGCCAAGGAAGTAGAAGTGAGGGAGCCCTGAAGATAATGTCTCAGCAAATCTCCAGCTGTTTCCTGTTGGACTGCAGAGTGCTTCAGAGGCTAGTTATATAGTGCTTGATTCCTTTGCCTAACCAAAGAACCCAATCTCTTTCAAAAAGCTAAAGGGAAGCCCTCAGCACTATATGGATGTTTCTCTGTTTTGAAGACATGTCAGTTCCATATTTGCTTAATTAAGGAAAAGATATATGTTAAGGGGCATATTGATAAAGGATAACATACATTTATTTCCCAAGTTAAAAATGTAATTAATTAATTAAAAAGATAATCTCTGTATTTCATTCAGAGATTCTTTAATTCTAGTTGTAAAAACTGCCCAAGAAACCTAAAAAATAGAAAAGCCTAGGTTCTACCCAGTAAAGATTTTGATAGTATAAATATGAGCTAAAGCTGAAGTAATGAGCATTTTAATTTTTTAGTTTCATAAATAATTCTGGTAAGGTTGGTTTCAAAGGCAAGAGTCCAGATCTAGATTTAATTCAGTTCATTTGACATTAATGGCTATAATCTAAACAAACATTTTTTCTGCTTCAATTGATAGTGAATTATTTTCTTATAAAAGGACATGGGGTGGGGGTCTTATAAATGATTTGTTTTTTCAGGGAATCTCACTTGAAAAATGTTTAATTTTTTCTTTTGTGTCATTTTGCTGGAGGTGAAAGTACTTCATAATGCTGCCGGATTTTGACAACCAGAGGATCTCCTGCCAACCGGGTTTGTGTGTCCTTTCTCTCAAATAATCATCACATTTGCCTTAATATTCTAAGACATTAAAATAATCTGCCCTTAGAAACGAGCCCCTAACTATAGCACATCATATGCCCCCTTTGACATTTTTCTGATTAGAGCATTTTACTTCTCATGTGCTTGAATTATCCAGATGAAACTGGAAAGAAAATGAGGGAGATACAAACCCCAGTATTTCCAATTTACCTTTGATTCCTGTGGCTATATCATACTTGTTGAATTTAGCTGTGTTCCAGGATTCAGAGACTCTTGCGTTCTTAGATTGCTTATCTAAGATCATTCCCTCCACCTCTGCCTTAAATGATGCCACATGTTCTTTCCTTCAATTCTGTTGCTATCTTTGGGTGAGGCAAGCAACTGCCTCAGGACAAAATATTTCCTTTTATGTGTAAGATAGGAAAGTGATTGACTACTGTGTAATTAAAAAAAAAAAAAAAAAAGGAGGAGAAGGGAAAAGAAGTTTGTCCAATATGATCTCGCACCACAAGGTATTTTTAGACACTGTATTTGTAAATTCAAGAACTCACCTGGTTTAAAGGCAAAATACAATTTCTAAAATCTTAAAAGTCTGACTTTCATACAAATACTATATAAACATACTTCAAGGATTTCTTTAAAAGTATGACTTTCATACAAATACTATATAAACGTACTTCAAGGATTTTATTCCATCTGCTAATGAATAAAGAAACCAGTGTGATGGTGATGCTGGTTCAAAGAGTGTTTTGAGATGTTTCATAGGCATTCTGAAACAATAATAGAATAACAGGATAAAGCAAATCCTACTGGTCCACAGGCAGTGGTCCATACAGGTCAGATTTCTACCCAATAGAAATTCTTTGGACTTCAAGTAGACCAAAATCTCTTGGTTAACATGTACTCTACTGAGCAGTGAGTCAAACCAGCTACATTATGCTAGAATAAATTAAGGGTCCTTGGTGACCCTATAAACAATGCTTCGGGAGTGTTGGAAGAACATGATGCTTATCTTTTTACCTGACTCTCATGTTTTAAAACATTTTTCTAATAATAATTAAGTAAAAGCAACAATTTCAAAGTCCCATGCCCTGAGATAGCTCTGAGAACAACTTTCACCTGACAGTGATGAGTCTGTTTTCCTTTTTCCCAAGGTTGTTCCTGTGCGTGGGTTTAAAGGGCACAAAAGAAAGAATGGAACATGGTCCACTTTGCATTGCTGATACTGTCTGAAAACCTCTTTCATCTCCTTGGAAAAAAGGAATTTGCTTCTCGGAAACAGCCTTTTAAATTTTCTTTCTCTCCTATCCTCTTCATCTCAGCTCCCTGTGCAGATTTCCTATCCTGGACAAGTATCGATATTCTAATGAGATCAGCATTGCTCCCTGGGACCATTCATGGCATGCATTTTATTGTCCTTCACCAGAGATTTAACAATCTAGAAAATAGGGAATGTCTTTTCACAGATGTGCACCAAAAGGTTGGGTTTCTTTCAAGTCTGTTGCAGCTTTTTATTCCCCCCCCCAAAGATGAATTTAGGTATCAACTTCTTTTATTGATGCCAGCTTCATTCTCTGAGAGCATTTTTGAAACAGAAAAGGTAAACCCAAACTTCATACCTCCATCACCTTGAAGAAGAGAATGTTGAAATGAACTCTGCCATTTGCCTTTGGTTTCCTTGCTTTCATCTTGAAAGTTTCCTGATAAAGGGGTTCTTCAAGATATAATCCCCTTGTGTTGAAGGGGTCCACATGATATCAGGATCACCCCCTGCTAAATGCAAATGTTAAGTTTTGGAAATATTTTGAAGAGTGCTCACAGGCTTAGACTCTTTTCTAGTACACACTATTCAGAATGGAAAGCCAAACTCTTTGGAACCAGGTCAGACCTGATTCTTAATACTGCCAGTCTGTGGGCACAATACAACGTCTTACAGTGGCATTGTAATTTTCTCCAATTCGCTAACGAAGACTAATTATCCAAATAATTCAGCCTGACTATCTCCTCTTGACCACTGCATATCTCCCTGCTGTTCCTCAAAGCTCTGTTTGTTCCCCATTTCTTCTCCTGTTTTAAACCCCTCACTGTTTTGAGTGCCTTTTATTTAAAGAGAAATTGGATACCTACTGTGTAAATTTCTGCAGGGAGTCCTTTAATGTAGACTGTTGCAATTTTCTCCAGGAATATGCTAATAATTACAAACGGCTTGGGACTTGGACTTTGTTATCTATAGAGGAGGACTTGTGTGAGAAAAAGAGAAAAAAAGAAATCTCAATCCTCTACACCACTGAAAAGAAAGCGGGAAAAAAAAGGGGAAAACATATAAGAGAAAAGGAAAACAAAGTTATTTGTTAAAGTATAGGCTAGCTAAAGACAGATGCTTAGAAGTAGCAATTGTGGACAGTGGGCTCTACACAGGCTCTTAGGAAAAAAAACATGCAGGGAGAATAGTGAACTCTGGTTCCACAGGGCAGCAGGGCTGAGTTCCAACTTCTGTAGTCATGGCAACAGAACATCCCTTTACACTCTTGGGGAGTACAAATGGGACCCACCATTCTCTATCCTCTGGCAACTGCTAAAGGTCCAGGTATCCTAATGGTAACTTCACAACCCTGAATTGCTGATTATAATTGATATAAGGGAGCTCTCAATATTGTTTCTTGTTTTTTGTTTAAAAGACCACTTTTAAAGATAAATTGCATAGTTGGACTTCAGAGAAAATTTTCCAGAATGTAAACATGGTTATCTTAGAACCCAATTTGCATTGAAGTGATGTTGCATTCACACAGTTTGATAAACAGCACAGCCTTATCCCGAGGTTATTTGCAAAGTGGATTATTTAAGGTGACCTGGGGTTTCCTCTTTTTATTGCCAATCAGGCTTTCCATTGCTCTTGTGACCCTTTATCATAAAGCTCCCAACAAGCAGTCACACCAGTGTCTTGTTTCAACCAAGATGAAGGGTAAAAAGGGATTCCTTTATAGAATTTCTAAATGAGCAAAGAAAGAATTGTTTCACAGAATAATGTTAAAATTGAAGCACTGCAATGGAAAGGAGTTATCCATTATGGGACCAAAGACTAGTCTTAGCAGGACCCAAGAGCCTCAAATTCTTTTCTTATTTTTAGAGGTCAATTCTCTGGAAACCTGTTTTTTGTGGTTGCTTCCAAGATTTCTTCTATGAAAAAGGCATTAGAAAAGTCATGCCAAAAGAAGAATGAATTCACTTTAATTAAAAGAAGAAAACCAATACCCAACATGATTTTTTGGGGAACCACAAAAGAAATTCTCAAAAGCAATCAATGAAATTTATATGATACCCATTTTGTATCTGAAGAAATGAAACCCAGATGTTTTTAAGTCACTTGCCCAGGGTGGTGTTATAAGAAGCAGGCTGAGCTATGGAGTAAGACCGAGTTTGTTTTGTTTGAATGCAAAGCATCTTTTTCCCAAGCCGCTGTGTTGAGTTTGTCCAAGGTGTTTGGAAGTGCAGTTTGAATTTTACTTTACCAAAAAAAAAAATAAATAAATAAATACTGAGATCACATGTCTCTTCTTAGTCTCTGGCCTTACTTTCCTACTAAAGTTGTTAATGATATAGTAATATTGTCTCCAGAAAACCTGAATTAATATACACCAATTGTGGTAGAGCTCCTATCTAATCATGCCTTATGTAGTACATGTATGAACATGTCATACCGTACCTCATAAATATGTACAATTACCATGCATTAAAAAATAATGTATTTAAAGAGAAAAAAAGAAAACTGGAAAATGAATAAATAAATAAACCCACAAATTGCCTGAGGGGAGAAGAGTGGTCTATCTCTAATTCATGTTACCTTCATTAGTTGATTAACTTAGTTTACTTTCTTTAACAGTGAATGAATGGGGGTGGGAATGAATAACTGAGCAACTGAGACAGTCTCATCTATTGGATGGTCTAGTACACAGTAGGCACTGTGCTGTGTCCTTCCCACACAAGTCCTGAAGTTGATAAGGATGAAGGATCTGCAGTTCAGCTAGGTTAAATGAGTTTCTCAGAGTTTTCATCTGTAAATGAGAAAGTTGGAAGAAAGCTCTAGGGCCTCTGCTTACACACTTCAAACTATTCCACTCATGTTTTAACTTTTAAAAAGTGTTTAGACAAAAAAATAATATTTTAGAAATATCTGTGGGGAACAAAGAACCACCCTATAATAAACACCAAATGTTTGTACCCCAAATTTATAAATAAAATGTTATTTTAAACTTTAAACTCACCAAGTGCCCCTTCACACTCCATCCTCATTCCTTTCTATCTCAGAGGGTTTCTATGCAATTTCCTATTTGGTTATATTCCTGAATGATGTGTTTATTAGACATGTATGTTCTTCAACTTTAAGTTGACTCAAACTGTGCTTTTTTTCTTAATGCTTCTCTTTGCCTCACATTGTTTCTAAGATTCATCAATGGCATTGAATAAAGTTGCATGAAACTTCTTTTCATTGTTGTATAATATTTCATCATAAAACACTGCTATGACTTGTTTATATATTCTACTTTTGATGAAATTTGTGCACTTTTTTTTTTCTTTTCTAGTACACCAGAACATAGCTTACAGGAAGCATCTGATAATGAGATAAGGTCATAAGATTTACAAGTCAATTATTCTTGAGATAACACCATTTTGTTTTTCTAAGATTATGGAGCAATTTCTACTCCAATTTATACTGAGAAACACTGCACAAAAATTCTACTTCCCCTACATCCTAATAAATTTTAATACTGTTACACTTTCCTTTAGTTCTTATAATATGATGGTTTTGAAACGGTATTTTGCAGTTTTGCTTTGCATTTCCCTGAGTATTGATAAGGTGATCATCTTGAGATACATGTTCACTGGCAATTTTTCTTCTGTGAAGGGCCCAATCATGTTCTATTTTTGTTCACTTTTTCTATTGGGTAATTTGATCTTTTTTATCAAATTATAAGCTTTCTGATACACTTTGGGTATTAAATTTTGTCATTTAATCTGTTGCAAATAAGTTCTTATAGCTGATGTGTTGTATTTTTATTTATGTAAGCAGAAATTCTTAATCATAATATGTTTACACTTATTAATCTTTCTCTTTCACAAAGGACATTTTCTGAATCAAAGTCCTGAAAATATTTTGTTCAAAATTTTAGTTTTGTTTTCTACATGTATGCACTTAATCCAGCTAGAGTTGATGTTTTAAATCATGGAGAGATTTAAGTATAATTTATGTTTTTTTTTTTCTCTGTATAGATGACCAATTGTCCCTTACCTATTTATTCTCAATCTATTTTTTTTTTTCCTCAAGGCACTACAATAAAAGTTCTGTCAAAATCTAGTATTCTTACATATGTGGATATCTTTCTAGGCTTTCTATTTTGCTTTATTCAGTTTGTGTTTTTGTGACAGTATTGTGTATAACTTGATATCTGGTAAGGCAACTCCCATAGCTTTGCTCCTCTGAAGCAGTATCTTACTATTCTTGTACTTTTGATCTTCCCCATACATTTTTAAATCAGCTTGTTAAATTTTCCCAAAACCTGTTAGTATTTTGATTAAAATCACAACACTAGAGCAATTTGGTGAGAATTTGCATTCTTGAGATACTTTCTCTTCTGATTAATGTGCAGACCATGCATATGATCGTTTTCTGTTTATTAAAGTCTTTGAAAAAATTTCAATATAATTTTCTCCATGCAAGTTTTGTACATGAATTTCTTGGTTCTTTAGTACTTTACCTTCTTTTTATTTGAAGCCAATGTAAGAGCAATGTTGTAATAATTACTTTCATAAGTGTTTCTTGAGTGTGTATCAAATTACAATTGATTTTTTAATCTTTTAAAAATAAGATTTACTTTTAGGACATTTTTAGACTTACAGAAAAAAATTGTAAAGATAGTACAGAGGGTTCTCATAAATCTTGCACCCAATTTCCTCTATCATTAACTTCTTAGATTATTATTATGCACTTATTGCATTTAATGAACCAATATTGGTACATTATTATTAGCTAAAGCTCATACATTATTCAGATTTCCTTAGTTTTTGTGTAATGTCTCTTTTCTGTACACATTGCATGTAGTCACTCTGTGTCCTCAGGCTCTGACTGATAGTGTAAGTTTGTTTCTTTGTCAACCTTGACAATTTTGAGAAGTACTGGTTAGGCATTTGGAAAGTCCACTATTAAGAATTATCTGATTTTTTTTCTCATGACTATGAGTTTTGAAGAAGAAGATCACAGAAGTACGAAGCCATTTTTATCTCTGTTTATCCAGGTGCACAGTGTGGAACTTGACCAAGACCTCTCCAAGATGGAGTTTGTCATGCTGCAGCCATGTAGAATCCCCCCTTCTAGTGCTCTTCCCATACTGTATTCCCAAGGAGGAAGGCACTGTGCAGAGTCCAAGCCTGGGGAAAGGAGCGTTAGGTTCCACATTCGTGAGAGTAGAATAACTAGATAAATTACTTAGAAATTTTCTAAACAGACTTGCCTCCCAAATTATTATTCATTTAATCATTTATAATAGTAATTTACACTTTGGATTATAATCCAATGCTACATTTGTTTTATATTGTAGCTAAAATTTTTCTTCTTTGGCCACAGGAGCTCTTTCAGTTGCTACTATGTCTTTCTGACAGATGCCCATCATCACGGAATTTTTTGGGGGGTTTTGTTTTTCCTGAGCACTGCCTTAGCAATTAATGTTTTTATGTATACATCCAGCTTCTTTGCTAAAATCTTTTACAACTCTGCCGCAGTCTGGCTGGGCACAAAATCAGGAGCCACTCAAGCAGGAACAAACTTTATTTCCAAAACTCCCTTCTCCCGGGACACACTACACCTACAGGAAAATCCCTCCTCCGGAATTCCCTCCTACTGCACTTCCCCAAGAGCTCCAAAGTAGCAGGCCCAGGCGGACAGCAGGGGTCTAATCTCCAATTGAATGCACATCTTAACATAACCATTATCATCTCAATGGCTTGCTGGCTTCACCTTTCAACCAAAAATGCCATGAGTCATTCCTACTTTGCTATGGCTCTCAGCACAACTCAACTAATTTGGGGTTTTTGCTCCCAAAACCATGCTAACTGCCAATAACGAGAAAGTTTTTTTTTCTTTTGAATTATTACAATTCTTCTACTTTTTGCTTATTTCTTTTGCCTCGCTACACTTAACTAGGAACTAGTATGAGGCTAGGCTGAAGTTGGAATAATGAAAAAGCAACTTTTTTTGGCAGGTACAGTAAGTTTGATCTTTCACCACTGGATATACTTATTTTGCTTTTAAAATATCCTTTATCAAGTTTTAGACATTTCCTTCCAACCTTAGGTCCCTGACTTCAAAATAGACCCTGAATGAAGGTATAAGTAAAATAGTTTATTTGGCGTCAGGGTCATGGAAATGACCCTAACAGAGGTGATAACTGAATCAAAGAAATGAACAAATAAAAAGAGCCTTATAAAGCCAGTTACCATGCCGGGTAACTAGAGTTAAATCTAGTTGGGGTAACTCTGGGAGCCAATATAAAATTCATACCTTAGAATGATTCAAATTGAAAGATGAATGCTATGAAGCATCTTGCAAAACTCTTTTTAATGCAGGAGGTGAATGATTAGATTATGAAAGTCAGAACCTGATTGGTCCATCCAAATTAGAATGGACTAACTGGGTGTTAACTAAGACGGGTGGTGTGTGGCTGAAGGAAGTTGGGTCATTGGGGGCATGCTCCTGGGCATTATATCTTGTCACCTTGACTCCTCCCTACTTCTCTCTGTCTCTCTGTCTCCACACCTCTATCTCTCTGTGTCTATGTGTTTCTTTCTTCCTGGCTTCCATGCAGTGAGCAATGTCCTCCTCCTCCAGCTACCTTTCCACCCTTCCACACTGGGCTTCTGTCTTACTTGGGACCCAAACCAACAGGTACATCAACTATGAACCTCCCAAACTGTGAGCGCCAAATAAACTTTTTCTCTTCTAAGTTGTTCTTGTCAGGTATTTTGGTCATAACAATGAAAATCTGATTAACACAGTGTGAGAGTTAGGATTCCTCTGTCGAGGGCTACTAGGGAAATCTTATTTTCTGGCACTTTGGGCTGCCTTATGGACTACAAAGAAAAAGAGAACACAGGGGTTGGAGTTGTGTCTCAGCGGTAGAGCACTTGCCTAGCACATGTGAGGTGCTGGGTTGGATCTTCAGCACCACATAAAAATAAATAAATAAATAGAATAAAGGTATTGTTTCCAACTACAACTAAAAATATATATATTTTTAAAAAATGCAACTTAAAAAAAAGAGAGAGAAAACAAGGGTAGATAGCTGACAGGTGGAAGTCTCTCTGAGGAGTGGAAGATCTAATGGGCACCACTAGCATCTGCTACACTTCCTAGGTTACTTGTATTTGCTTTTTGCTGCAAATAATGTTGAATTTTTCCCATACATTTTATCTATTGAAGGTTACTTGCTTAATTTTTTTCCCCTGCTCTAATAGGATATCTTGGTACATATATTAATTTGTTTTTGAGTGTTGAAAGACCTTTTGGGGTAACTATAACTTGCCTGTATTTTCTTCAGAATTTTTGCATTTCTATTTCTAGAAAGAGATTGGTCTGTAATTTTCCTTTTTCACATTCCCTCTATTGGGTTTTGGTTCAAACCTACAGCAAATCTCATTTTATGAGTTGGGACTAAGCTCATGCTCTTTCCACCCACACTGGTGTTTTTCTTATGCCCTGGAGATGGTGATGTGTGGAATTACAATGGGTTAACATGGCGTGGGATCTGGCAATAGAAACTCTGGGTAGAACTGAGGTCAACATAAATGCGTCAGCCCCAAGAGCATTGATAACCAAGAATGAGAGGACAGACAGAGGTGCTAATGAAAAAAAAGAACATATGCAATTCGATCCTGTTTTCTTTTCTTCTTCTTCTTCTTCTTCCTTAACAATTTAGTTTTGCTTTAGAATCTCCTCCCCACGAAAATCTAAATCATGTTGCACATCATCTTTCAAATCTTTGGGAGACAGTTTTATTTCTTTACTTCCTCCAAACCCAAACCAATAACATCACTCACCCTTTTAAATCATTACAGTATTTTAAAGTTGTCTGGGGAAGAAATGTGCAGGAGGCATGTGGAACTGTCCTAGAAACTGTTAGAAGGCAGCTCTGGCATCCTGCTGTTTGGCCTCCTACTACCTGGTCGGTGCCTCTGCATACAGCGCCACCATGTGGAAGGCATGTGTACTTTTTAAGTCTATAAAAATCCCCACATTTTCACAGAGACAATTCCCTAAACCAGAATATTGTGCTACTTTTACAGTCATAATTATCTTAGTTAAGTATTACTCTTGATAATATTACTTTTAAATATTTTTAAAATTGAAAACTCTAAATGGGCTTTGCATTTGATCTCATCCTTACCTAAACCAAACTAAAAGATGACCTTGATAAACATGAATAAGTTTTGAAAACAAATATGAATACTGTCTTTGACCACCTTTTCTCTTCCAGCATATTGTGGTTATGGGACTGAGATGGATCAGACACCCCTACATTCACTATATTTCCTTAATGAAAAGAAGTATGAAGAGTCTAGGTGCCTATGTGATTGTTTGCTTTTTCCCCCCTTTTTAAAACTTCATTGGTTCTTTTTAGTTATACATGACATCAGAATACATTATGAAATACTTATAGAAGCATGGAATATATCTTATTCTGATTAGGGTCCCATTCTTGTGGATGTACATGATGGTGGGATTCACTATTTTGTTTTCATATTTATGTAGAAAAATTATGTCAGATTCATTTTAATGTCCTTTCTTTGCTTATAGCACCTGTCCTAATTTTTCATCTTAGACCCCTTTCCTTTCCTGTAATTATACCAGGTCATCTGAATCCATAATTCATGCACAGGCTACCCACAGACACATCTGCGCACACGGCACGGTTGAATCAACTCTCTGTTATGCTTTTTATGTTCCTCTTTCTTCTTGTCTCTTCTTTTTCCTAATTTTCCTGTTCCAGTGCCTTCAGATTGAGATGTCTCCTTCCCCTCACCCTATCAACTTTTGCAGCCTTAAGATATATTTCATAAATGACTAATTACTCTCTCCGCTCCCATATCATCCTCTCTTGGCATTTATAATTCATGAAAGATCAAAGCTTTAAACTAAAGCTAGGCAGATATGTACTTTTTTTTTTAATCTTGTGACTTAAGGTTCTTGAAGTATAGAATCTTATGGTTTCTTGAGAGTACAACTTAAATTGCTACCTATTTGGCTACTCGGCACAATGTACAAGGGTTCTGACAACTTGAAGTCTTCCCCTGGCTGAATAAACAGGAAACCTACATCTTCCATAAACATAGACAGCTTGTAAGACTTAGGGTCTTAGTATTTCATAGAAGGAAGGAAACTATTTCTGAGTCTTACTGATACTACAAGATACATACTGAGATTTTTCAAATGATGATAAACATAAGGATAAACTCTGAAGCCTTCTTTAAATTCTGATTTTGATTATTTCTTCATCCCCCCGTTAAGATTTGACAATTTCTGATTGGGTCTCTGGACTTGTCCATTCAACAAGATGTTTTTGATGCTCCTGCTTCTCCAATGTGATTTTGAGAAACCCCTGCTGGTTGCTGAGAAAAAGAACAGTTCTCAAAGTAAGTTCTTGGATTTTCAAAGGAATTCCCAGTACAGGTTTCAAATGGGCAAAAACTTAGCTGATGATCTGTAGGCAGTATTATAGCATGCAGGACATTATTCTGACTTCATTCAGCTTCTACCTATACTGGGATATATAACATAGAACAAGTGGCATGACTTCCTGGTCATTTATCTCCTAAGAATGCCCTAGCAGTAGCCCTTTCCTCGGCTGCAGAGATGAAAGTGAACTTAAGGGAAGAGTCAGCCTGATCTTACTGCATATTGCTGTTCTGTTCCAACCCTAACTGGAGTAGTATGCCTCAATTCAATTCCAACACTAATAACCTGGAGTTAGTGCAGACCCCACAGTTTAAAGAGCCATGTGCAACCCTGCTCTCATTTCAGATGCCAGCCACAGGTGGGGTCAGGCCATCCACACTTCCCAGTATGTGGATATACATTCAGGGATTTCTGTTCACCTCTGTTTTGATAATTTCCTACAATGACTCCCAGAACCCACTGAATGTATTATACACATAATTACAATTTTATTATGAATGATACACCTGGCATGAGATGTGAGAGGAAGTGCAGAGCTTCCACGTCTTCTTGTGGAATCCAGGCATCTCATGCCCTCAGTTTATCAATGTGTTATCAATCAGAAAGATCCACTGAGTTTTCCTGTCCAGAGAAATTGGTGGGGTGCCATTGTGTAGACATGACTAAATTAATTATCTGGCTATGTGATTCAACTCTGCTCACCCACCTACCTCCCCAGAGATAGGATTGACCCCAAGTTCTAACCTTCTCATCATGTGTTTGGTTTTTCTGCTGACCAGCTCCCATCCTGAAGCTACCTAGTGGCTCTTCATTAGTTCTTTCATTAGCTTAAAAAAGACACTTCCATCACTGTGGAAACAGAAGGGGTTTTGAAAGACTGTGCCATGCACTTGGGGATATGGACCAACTCTAATCTTGATTACATCAGTCATGGAAGGCAAAGAAAGACACATGAATGTGGGTGTGTACTATCCATCTGTCTAGACTCTGGAATCAGAAATGAGACAGATGGAAAGGAGTCAGGAGAAGCCTCTTGGGCGCCATGCACCCAAATACTCCAACAGGCCTTTCTACCTTGAGAAAGTTTGCAGAATTCCTAAAAGCACCCAATCCCTGCTTCCCATTTTCCTCTTCTTTTCCCTTTTTAACATCTCCCTCCCCACCCCCCTTTCTTTTTAGTATCATAATTGGCTGGAACATACTGAAAAACTGCATGAGCCCATTAGGATCTTAATCACCTGTTAAAGATGAGAGCATCCAACGAGGGACAACAGCATTTAATCTTTTGAGGGGAACTAATTGAAATCTCCCTTTGAATCCATGCCCGAGTAGATTTCAGTGAGAACGTCAAACACAGAAACCTTCACTCAGACATCAGCAATATTAATGGGCTCATGGATTAAGTTAGGAGAAAAATACAGGCTGCCCAGTGAAGAGAATGTGGAGTTTAAGTCCAGTTCAGTGCTTTTCTTTCCTCCTGAGCTGAGGCCTGTGTACTATGAACTTTCAGAATAAAAAGAACCATATAAATGTAGGGAAACATTATCATAATTGCTTTGGGCGTAGAAATATTTTTAGCTAATGTTATTTTAATAAGAGTTCTGTCAAGGGGGAAAAGGCAAATCATATAAAGCAAAATTTTATTCTGATGTTCTCTGATTTAATGTTCCCATGCCTGCTTGGCTGGAAACGTCAAAGTCTCTTTAGCAGTCGGTTAGCAGCAGCATGCCTGTTGTTCAATCCCAGAGATAGTATTTGGCAATTCTCTGTGCCAGATATTGTGCTAAAAACATTGCAGGAAATGGGAGAAAATGAAACAGTCTCTGTCCTCAAGTAGCTTACAATTTGGGAACAACGCTGGGGACACAGACATCCTGACAACTAACAACAAATACCAGATGGGATAGGATTTGGGTGCAAATTATGTGGAGAGATTGGAAGACCAATTCTTAGAAATGTGGTACTTAAGTAGGTCCTTAAAAGGACGAGTAGAATTACCATTGGGCTGGAGAAGAAAGGACATTCCAGGTTAAAAAATAATAATAATAGCCTGAGCTGAGGTAGGGAATCCTGAAAAGGCATAAACCAGGGCATAATTATATCATGGAGTTTTGCTACTTAGATCCATCCGATAAAACTGAATCCTTTAAAGAACTCTGCATTGAAATTTTCTGCATTGAAGTTTTTTTAAAAAATTTTTAACATGGCAATGATTTTCAGCAGTGACAATATAAACTATGAATATGATAGAAACTTGAACTTCTGATTCCAAATCCTGTGCCACACCTAATGTACTGGCAATGGGGGTGGTGGCAGGGTTGGGGGTCCAGTAAATTGTGCTTTGACAACTCTCCAGGTGCTTCTGATGCGTGTTAAAGTTTGAGAATCACATGACATAGCTCCGTCATTGTTTTTCTTCTTTCTGTTAAATTCCCCTTTCCCTGATCACCTGGAGCTCCAAATGCTTCTCAAGCTTCTTCTCTGCTCTTCTTGCTTTCAGCAAATCACTTCCTTTGCGGAAGAAGGAAAATGTTATCAGGAAGGAACACTTTCGACTTCCCTCGCCATTCACAGTTGAATCATCTTGAGGACCCTTCTCCACCTCTCCCCTGTGCTTCCCGGGAAGGAAAGACTCCTTGTCCTCCAAGAGTCCAGTGATTCCTTTATCACATCTTGGAGTGATTAAAAAAAAAAAAAGCCCCCTAGCACTGCTACACCTGTCATCTTCTCTCCCAGAACTCCTTCGTTTCCCCAATTCTCCCTGCTTATGAATGGGGATCCATCCCTGAAGAAGAAAATCATAAATCAAAAACTATAAAAATCTTCCCTTAACTCCACCTTTTTCTTAAAAGTGCTCCCCACCTGGCCCTCTGTTTTGGTTGTTAAGTTTTGCTTTTGGTTGCCAAACTCCTTGAGTTGAGAAGCAAATCCAGTGCCAAAGTCACTGATAAATATTTTTAATATCTAGACCCACTTGAGCTGTCCATTTTTTTCTAATTGATTTAATGCTTTCTACATGTAAGTGGGGTCTCCCTTGATTTCTGGGCTATCACCAACTCCTGGGTCTCCTACATTTCTGACTGGTTTGCTCTTTCTTAATGTGTTCCTCTGGCTCTTGCTATTTCATCTTTTCATCTATTTTACACCTGTTTTTATGTGACTCACTGGTTGATATTGATAAATGGCTCAACCATTGGCTACATCTTATTTATTACAGAATGTATAGATATATTTCTTACCTTCATTCTGAAGTGAAACCTTATTTATAGTTGTCAGTTGGTCATTTGTATACCCCAGTTGTATTCTTTATCACCCTAAACTCATTTTTAAAGTCTTAGTTGATGGCACCTGCTTAATATGTCAAGTCCAAAACTGGGGGGTGGGGGGTGGGGGGTGGGAGGCACTTAGTGCTTTTCTTTCAAATTCCACATTCACTTTTTTCCCTAAAACTACACATTTCATTAGAAATGTTATAAATTATGTTTTATTTAGTTGTATATCTGGAAGTTTGGTTGGTTAGGTTCACTGAACAATATTTTTAAGAAATTTCAGGAGCACACACGCATACAAACATTCACACTCGTACACACAGACTGGGGGAGGGCATCATGCTCAAAAGCTAGAAAAAAAAGCATAAATTTAATTTATTTAATAAAAAACACAAAATACTTATATTTGACATGTTTAAAGACATAAAGGATTGGATTTAAATATATGATTAAGAAACAAAGGACGGTAAAATGACCACGTAGATTTCAAATGGACCAAACGGATCTTCTACAAATTAAATATATAGTTGAAGTTAAAAACCTCAAAAGAAGGGTTCAACAAGACATTAAACATTGCTAAAGAGAATTCAACACTTACAATGTAGTACTGAGGAAAATTTCAAGACTGAAATAGAGAGAAAAAGAAATATTTTAAAAGTGAATAAATAGATACACAGAGAGGTTTATCATATGTCTAATGAAACTATTTAAAAAGAGGAAACAGAATGGGGGCTATGCAATATTCCAATATAAAAATAAGAATAGGATAACTAAGAATCAGTTAAAAATGCTAAATCAGATTGAGAGATCTTAAAAATCACAAGGAATAGAAATGAGAAATCTGTACCTAAATATCATGATACCATAAATGTCAGGACAAAGATCTAATCATAGGAACAATCAGACGGAAAAGACAAATGACCTTCAAGGAAGAATTAGAGGACTGCAGGATTCTCAGTGAAAATATGACCAAATTCAAAGCCTAGAATCAAGTACAGCTTGGACTCCCTCACCCTTCCAGTTTTATTTTTTTCTTTATCAATCCTCACCTGATTTCTTTTCCTCTTCTTGATTATGTTCCATCTGGCTGCTCCTTGTGTCTTTTCCATGTCCTCTAAAATAATCCACCAACGTGTAATCATGCCACTCTTCTGTGTTAACATTTCTGTTGGTTCCTTTTGCAGGCACAATTAGTTGGAATATGTTACTTTCCCATTCAAGACCTTCACACCATTTCAGTAGACATTTTTACTTTCCCAGTTTTCTCCAGTTCTCATCAGACTGAATTCACAGACTTTTCCATGACCACTTTGAAATGCTAGGTTTTTTCCTACAGGATCCTCCCTGCAAGTGCTCTAATCTTGCATTTCCTTCTTTGCCTATTTGCCTCTGTATTAGTCTGCTCAGGCTGCCATCACAGAATGCCACAGGCTGGATGACTCAGTCATGGGACTTTTTTCCTCTGAGTTCAGGAGGATGGATGACTAAGATCAAGGTGCTGGCAGCCTCTTTGCAGATTTCTTCCTGTGTCCTCCAGTGTTCTTTTCTCTGTGCACAAGGACTCATGGTGTCTTTTCTTTTAACTCTCCCTCCCCCTTTCTCTTCTTTTGTTGTTGTTATTGAAGAAACTAGTCTTATGGAATTTGAGCTTTACCTTCATGTCCTCATTAAACTTTACTTACCACCTTTGGAATCTAGTTATAAAGACACATACTGGGGACTAGGGCTTCAACATTAGAGCTTTGGAGACACAAGATGCAGTCCATAACAGCCTTATTTTTTATAATCTTGTAAAATTAAATTATCTTGGAATATCCTATGACTTATTTTCTGGACACCCTCAGCACTGCTGTATCTTGTCCTATGGACTCACAGGGCACTTTGTACGGCAGGGTGATCATGTGCCATAGTAGTGTATGATCATATACATAAGTGAACATCAGGAACTGTGAACCCTTTGGGCACCATATTTCCTTCCCATTCAAATCCACAGAATTTAGAATGTTTGGCTTATGTAAGTTCCATAAACATGAAAGTAATAGATCAAAACAAAACCCATTCAAGATCTTAAGGTATTAATTTGATCTATATTAGTACTGTTTGTAGTATAAAGTAGCACTCTCCTTTAGGCCAAACAGCTCTATTAATATGTGCTACCATCTGTTAAAGTGATTAAGATTTACCATCCATATATGCACCCTACCAAATCTCTGGTTACCATGGTAACTGGACCACCTTCCCATTAGGTATGTGGAAACTGTTCTAAGAGGAGGGGATAAAAATCCTGCAGCCATCATATTCTTTGTTCCTCACAATAATGAAGTTTTTCCTCCTTAGGAGGCTATAGCTATAGCTATACAGTCACATGATTGACTCTTGGTATATTCAAAGCCAGCCTCCCAACATGTATTTACTTCTTGCATATGTTCTCCCGTTCCCCTTCCTGTGATCATTTATTTTTCCTGTTGTTAGATTTTCAGATCAAGATAAAGAAGATTTGTGGGTCACTGGTATGTTGTTTCTTCAGGAAATTCTACAAAGTTGCATTTTAGTTTTTAGAGTAATCAGTTTGTGTAAGTGAGTTCCATTGGAAGATTTCTTTTGCAGGTAGAGAAATGGAGATTGTTTCCAACCAATATAGATCTTTCTCATTTCCATGGTCATTTCCAGCCAATCTGAAATTAAAATAAGTTTATAACAATCTATTTTAAAACGAAGTTTTTATTACTTTTCCTGTATGGAAAGGCCACAGATCAGGGAGGATTGTCTTTGAAATGATAGTCTACAACTCACAGTTCCGCAGAGGACAGGCCATGCCACACATGCATGGACACATTAGAGAAGTATCACACGTTTGATCAGAAAGCACTAAGAAGATGAAAATTGTGGTCATGAGCCTTTATTATGGTTTCCATGGGAAGAGACGGTTATAGTGGGATTGACAGGCTTAAGATTAGCTAGTTTGGTAATTTCTATGGGCTATGGTGCTTAGGAACTGCTCCTGTCTGTCTAATAAATGGTTCTAGGTTGGTTAGTGGAAGGGAAGATGACCCTGAATGTGAGAGCCTGGCAGAGTAGGTAGCCAGGAATAAAGACTCTGGATCAGTTGGTTTTCAAATGAAAGGCAAGTGATTTACTCACTTACTGTCTAGAAATTGGCAAGCCCTGGGAAGAATAGTCTCTCCAGGGTCAAAGAGCACATGTATTAAAGCATTAGAATAAAAAAAATCATACTTAATGCAAAAGCCATTAAATTCAAATACTAACTCACTTAGGAAGTCTCCAACATTTTTCAGAAAAAGAAAAAAAGAAAGAAAGAAAGAAAGAAAGAGAAAGAAAAAAAGAGAGAGAAATGGAAAAATAGGGTATGGCGGGGTGGACTACAAACTAAACTCCCTTCTAATACAATGTTAGGAATTTCTATCTCAAAAAATATACAGTAGAAGCAGTCCATATTGGGGGGAATCTCAGTGAGTTCCCTGCTTACAGGTTGTATTAGCACCCCTCCCTGTTAACAAAGTTGACACTGTGTTAAAGAGTTATATGCTGTGAGTGATATTACTTACTTTTATTGAAGATGGCTGCTCTAACACCTTATAGCATTTCCTTCCTCTAAACATGCAGATTAGAAACCCTGGATTTTTTCTTATTTTTCAAAAATTAAAGAATAAATGGAAACACCAAAAGTTAATGTTCCAGTAGGAATATAGGACATTCCTCAATGATAGCTGACCATGGACCATTACTATGCTGGACAAGAATGAACTTCACATCTCCATTCCATGCATCCCTTTCTGTGTATTCTGCTATGTCCCTTTGGCACCCTGTGAAGAAGCTACATATCTGATTCTTTCTGCACACTCATTGCTGCCAAGAAAATACATTGCACACCCTGCCTTGCATGTGCTGCCTTGAATTATCTTTTCGTTTTACCACTTGCTGGAAAAACTGCATCTCAGCAGTGCCCCAAGTCCCCTGGGAAAGACATCCATCAACACAGACCTGTTTCTCCCCTTAGGTGTCTGTCCATTCTGGCGCCACTTATTAAGCCTCATAGGTTCCTATTCATCAAAATCATGCCATGGAAGCCCTGAATTCTTTCTGAGGTGCATATTCAGCAGAATGCCAAGGAAGAGCAGAAGCACACAGAGGGAATGCATTGAAAGAATGTGCAAATGAGGCTTCCTATTTTTATTCAAAAGAGCGAAAAAAATGCAAAAGCATCGATCTAAGTTTTCAATAAAACCCATTTTGACTTATTAGAGGCTCCATGCCAGCCCTTCTCTGTCCATAATTACCCAAGGAAGTAGAGGGGTTAGTGGTCAATAAATAATGTTGGGACTATCCTAATGGCGGTCACTGATCAGGAAAGGAGGCATAAACTTTTGTTTATCTACCTGTCTATCTCTATAAAATGCCTAGAATGTTAGAAAAAAAAACTGAATGGCAAAATGTCACTTGTCATGTTAAAAAATCTTAGAAGAAAAGGATGCTGAGATGGGAACTGTGACATGAATCCACCTTAGAAATCACTTTGAATTTGAGTGCATGTCCCTGTAATAGATCACCCAGGAATTGAACTGTAATTAGGTTGGAAAGATGTTGAGTATTATACTATTTTTAGAAGAAATAATTACCTACTGATGAGAACAAGTCACTGCAACTCTTTAGTGGCTGGAGGGCATTGTAGTCATTGATGGGTAGCCGGAAGAAAGAGCAAGGTACACAGGTTCCAATGTAGTAGCCTGGGCATGTGTGCATGTTTAATCTCTTTGCAGAATATGATGATCTTGGTTAGGGGCTCAACTGAGGGGAGAAAAGCAGAGGGTGGTATTCCAGACAGGCGAGCCTCATTCAAACGGCTTCATGTGAAAAGCTCAAAAGTCATTGAGCTTAGTGTTTGGAATCAAGAGTAGTTCTTTGCCTAAAGCAGAAGAGTGACATCAGACACATCTGGCAAGGACAGTGACTCTTCAGGAAACAAAGAAGCTAAGAATGAGAGTTACCAGTGAAAAGAGAGGTAGGCATACTGTCTGTTCTTTTCCTGCCCAGTGTTAAACATTGCTGCCTATACTTTATGCCCACTTTATCCATAGACTATCACCTTGATAAATGAGGGAACACGCATTGGCAGTGGTGCCTGGACTTCCCATTGAATGACCAGGCAGCCTAGAAAGAAATGTCTGGAGTCCTTGATGCTGGTCAGCAGTCCTCTAGTGGGTAGCTGGCACAAAAGAGAAGCGAATCTACCAGAGTTTTCCTTCTTCCATCTTAATATAGCCTGATTTTCTGGAATTTGGTTTCTGGTTGTGTGGGGTTGAGATTATATACTTATCATTATGTTCTTATAAATCATTGGATATTGGCAGTGCATGAAACTCGTACCAGCCTCCCATGCCCTAAGAGAATCACTGAAGTTGGCCTCTTGCTTCACAGGCCTGGTTTTCCTAAGTTCAGTCATAGGCTATGCTTTCTGGAAATATATATGCTGAAGTTGTTTAAGTGACTAAGAAGCAAACATTGTATTAGCAAGCACAAGACCATAAGGTGAAATTTGAGATTCTAAAATGGAGTCAAACAGGAAAGGATTGAAAGAGATATTTTGATTGATTACATTTCCACAGGTAATAAACTGTGCACCTGCATCCTTCTTCCCAGAACATAGTCTGTGCTTCAAGATTATTTTTGCTTTCTTATAAAAATATTTGTGCTTTCTTATAAAAATATTTGTGCATTTAAAACTCTTCAATGCAGGGTGCAGTAAGGCTAGCCTGAACTCTTTTGTGAGACCCTATCTCAAAATAAAAAACAAAAAGAGGGCTAGGGACTTAGCTCAGTGGTAAAATGCCCCTAGGTTCAATCCCCAGAACTGGAAAACAAACAAACAAACAAACAAAATAAAACAACAATAACAACAACAACAACAAACCTACTCTTAAACCGTCAAGAGATAGGATGGGTAATAAAAAGTAGAAACAGTTGATAGGTCCTGAAAGCTAGAAAAATGGCCTCAGAATAAAATTCCTTCTTAATCCTTCCTTCAATTTATGTTAGTGGGAAGTTATTCAAGAAGGGTAACACACAGCCACCTGAGGGGGTCCTTGGGTGAAAGGATATCCCTGATTCAATCCATATTTGCATTTGATTTCAAATTTACCCATCTCCTTGTTAATATAATGGAATACTGAATAAACATGGAGTAGTAATTAGTGCTTTTCAAAACAATCAAACATGGGCACAATTTTGGTTTCTCTTTGGGAAAAGTTGGAAGATTGTTTTCCATACCTAATGCCACTTGTTTGTAGGATGTAAGCAAGAAAATGGCCTATGATCCAGGTTGCATAAAACACAGTTTGCTCTCTGGAAGCTGGAGATCATTATAATTGCTGGCATTTTCCCTACTTTCAACAATGGCCTTTCATTCTTGAAAGTTTGTTCCCCTGTCAGCCATGAGTGTGGATTATAGGTCAGGAAGTCAGTAAGCTCCCACTTGGTACTTAACCATCTGCATGAACCTGCCTTCAGGAGGAACTTTCTGGAACATATTTTCTATGACATTCCTTGGTTTTTAAATTATCCCCAAGCTTCTTACCAGCTCTAAAGTTGTGATATCATGTTTCCATCTAATTGCAAAGTTTTTCAGATTGGAAGTTTTCTCAGAGATTAAATACCAGAAACTCAAAAGTAGAAAACAGGAGTCAGTTTTCAGATGGAGTCTATTATGATGGAGATTGCCAAATTGGAGTTTGCCACTTAAGTGCATAGACTTTCATAGGGATGGCTGAGAAGGGATATCTCAACTTTGTCTTTTGGAGAGAAGCAAAGTCTTGTGCAAGAAAATGGTTGCTCAAATATGTGTCCCTAAAACCTATGTTAAGATAACTTTTGAGGCCACAGGTTACTGGTAGAAGATATGAAGCTTTCTTATTCTATGTGAATTTATTGCTGTGGTGAATGTGTGTATGTCTATCGAGCATGTGCTTAATCCATTATTAGATTAAGATACAGCTGTTTAGCTAAACTGTTTTGTGCGTTGCAAGGCTTGGAATCAGGGGCTCACTTTTCAAATAGGTGTTTTATAAAAGGGTTGATATAGGCATGGCACCCAAAGATTTGATACAAACCCTATCTGTTGTTTTAAGCGTGTTCTTGTGTATATTCTCTCTCTCTCTCTCTCTCTCTCTCTCTCACACACACACACACACACACACATACACACACACACACACACACACACAACGCAGAAGGAACTCTGCTCCTACTCATCTGAATTAATTTCAGGAATGCTGATTTTTAATTTGACACTCAGTATGTAGCCCCACTTTTGAGTGAATATCTGGGCAGGAGGGATATGCTACCTTCCCAACTGCTGCTGGTTGGCAACTCACTAGAAGCAAAGAGAAAAATGAATCCAAAAGAAAGAAGGGAGCAGCAGGTGACTGTATTTCTAAAAGCACTCAGATTCCAAGACCTTTTTACAAAAAAGAGATTAATAAATGCTGTATTTCCAGTCTGATTTGTGAGATCAGCTGTTTGTTTTCCTTGTTTTTTTGTTTAGGGTTTTGTTTTTTCTTTGTAGACTTCTTGGCTCTTGTCTGAGAAAAGTAGATGCACAACTTTCAAGGAGTTAACACTAGAAGGTTGAGCTCAAGTGAAACATTACAGATTCTGTAGCAACCCACAGGTCTGAAAATGCAATTTTGACTTAGAAACATACAAAATAGGGAAATACTATGGAAAAGAGTGCTTTGTTTGTTTTCTCTGAATACCTGATGTCACCTTTTGAATAATAATCCTCTCACTGGAAAATAGATTTTTATTTAAATCAGGGTTTACTTATATCAAAATTATACGTGCATGTAGTTCAAAGATCCATGTAGTTTTCCCCACCAGGCTTGTTACAAGAAACAACATTGCCTTCTCCCCTTTCCAATTCCCCAAAGGCAGTAGCACTTGACATTTCTAGCAGTTGTTCTTGAACTTACATACATATCTCTAAAGAACATGCATATATTTCTACTTGCTGATGTTTCAGTTTTAGATATTATCAATTAGCTTCTTACTATGAAAGATTTGCCCTCTTTTACTACCTCTTCAACCCAAGTATTTACACAAATTTACTCATCCTGTTTACACTTCTCTCAATATATGTATTATAGTTTGGGTTAGATCAATATTCATTGTTTATATTTTGACTAGATAAACACTTTTCATAGCTGAACTATGAGTTACTTTAAATTTCTTCCACAACCTGTTTTCCTTCCCTGAATTTAACAATTATTTTGTCTTTTCCCCCCTTCTTTTGCTTAGTTCCCTAATTTTAATCAATAATTAAAACTGAGCCTCACATTCAGTGATATAAATCTCTCTTCAACATGTTCAATACATTGGTATTCTATCAATTTCATATTTTTGAAGAAATCCCTCTTGGAGTTTTCTTACTACTCTTATGTGATGTATAACAGTTCTCATCTTGACATCTCTTTTCATCATTATTCTGATAATTTCCTTTGTCTTTGTTTACATTTCCTATTTTCTCTATTCCTGGATTCCCCTCTTCCTCCCCTTCCTCCTCTCCTTCTTCCTCCACCTTCCCCTCCCCCTCCCCCTCCTCCTCTACTCCCCCTCCTCCTCCCTTTCTTCCTCCCTCTCCTCCTCCTTCTTCTCCTCCTTCTCCTTGCTTATTTACTTACTTAATTTGTTGGAGTATATCTTCTGGTAGTTTCCTAAGAAAGAGCCTACTGAAGGAAATGTTTTGGGAGGAAATATGCCTAACATGGCTTTGTTTTACCTCACTTTTACTTATTATCTTGGCAGAACATAGAATTTCAGGTTGAGAATCATTTGATAGTATGAAAATTAATAAGAAAAAAAGGCAAACAATATCCAAATGTAACGGTCAGTTTGTGATAAGAAATGCTGCAGTAACAATCCCTAATTTTTCAGTCACATTCAGTAATGATAGTTTTTCTCAATCAGTCTTCATGCCACCAACTATGAGTTGGCTATGATTAGCATCCATGTACCTTCTCACTTCAAGATCCAGGATAAAGCAGGCAGTTTCTGTCTGAGCCATCCCATTCTTGTAGAAAGGAAAAGAAGAACAGGACTGCAGTATTATAGGTCCCTCAAAGATTTTGCTTAACTGTCATAGGCTAAAAATGTCCATCATCAAGTCTGACAAGTTGGTGGGAATTATATCCCTGCTGCAAGAGATATTAGAAATCACATGGCAGCAGGAAGTGATTTATTTTCCTCTTGTAGGAAGGGAAGTAAATAATTTCAGGAACAAAACAACAACCACAACAATAATCACTACAACCTAACAGATAATGTTTGGGTTTAATTTACAATTGTCTTCATAATCCATTTCCTTTTTCTTTTTTCTAAGATATTTTTAAAGAGTGACATCATATTTAACACCCTTCATTTATTCACTTGTATTTTATTTATTTGCTGCTGTGGGTGCTTTCATTAGGAGAACGTGTCTATGTCTGGTACTGTTATGGTTCAGATCTGGAATGTCCCCACAGTTTCATTTATCTACAATGTCTCATCATTTTGGGAAATGATTGAATCAATGAGGGTTATGATTTCAGCAGTGGATTAATCTAGTGGATTAATTCAGCGGACTAGTGGGAGGTGAGACCTAACTGGATGAAATAGATCTCTGGGCATGTTCCTGGAAGGGCTTATCTTCTCTCTGGTCCGTTCATCTCTTTCTACCTCCTGGCTGCCATGAGCAGAGCAGCTTAACTCTGCCACTCCATTCTCTGTCATGTTCTCCCTCACCTCAAAACCAGGGCAACGGAGCCAGCCTACCATGCGCTGAAACCTCTGTGATTGTGACCCAAAATAAATATCCTCTCCTGTAAACTGTTGGGTATTTGGGTCTCAGCAATGGAAAGCTGGTTAAAAACAGTTATCATTCGGTTAAATAAATATGTTTTCAAAGTGAGAAGGGACTCTAAGGCTATTTGGTATAAAACTTTTATGATAAAAATTACTAGATAGTGAACTCTGCCTCTCTCACTTAAAATCTCTAAATCAAATGTGTAAGTTCATATCACTTACCTGTGAGAGATACTGACAATATTCATCTAGATATTTTGAGAATTAAAAATAATAATATATTCCAGAAACTTGGCCAAGTGTTCCACTAACAGTAGGTTCTCTATTCAGATAAATTAATCTCATTTTCTCTAGATTATGAATCCATAGGTGTTGAACTTTATAGACAAAGTAAGAACTAAGTACTATGTACATTATCTCTAAACCTCACTTATGAGACAATATTTACTGATTATCATTATTAGTAGGCTAAGAGAATGCATATTTATAGTGAGCATGCTCTTTGTTAACCCACATGAGCACAGATTCCCCCCCCAAAAAAGGTAAATAAAATATTGACTTAAAAGAAGGTCAAAAAATGTTGCAGTATTTTTGACCTGGTTTTTTAAATTTCATTTAGGAAATGGTTCCACACCAATTGCTCATGGCCTTTTGGTACATAAGTCAGTGTTCATTTATTTATTTATTTGGGTTGTCTTAGCATGAAAAGTGAATAGTGGAAATTCCCACTCTTTTGATAGGGTGAATTTTTGTTTCTAGCCTATTATGTGCTTCTGTACTAGTGGGAAGCTTGATAACTCTCCAGCCAGTATGGAAGGAAAATTTACTTAAGCCAATCTGAGATTCAGGATGGTAATATAATCTTCAAACTGGTCTTATCATAGCATGCAGTTAGATTAAATTCTTGAAATCTATAGAAGTCAAAGGGACTTTAGAATTTTTGTGGCAAATCCTCCTCCTGCAACTCTGATTTTAGAAAACCCAAATTTTTGACCTCTGAATGTACTTTGGGCAGATAAGAAAAGAAACCCCTATCCCAGCGGATGTTGCCATTTTGGTAATACCAAAGGTAAATCATTCCTGAGAGTACACTAATAGCTATTGCTGCCCTTCGGTACTTTTCCCAAAAGAACTATATATCCTGAGTGGGAATGATGAAACTGTTATTTACAGTTCATAATCTCCAGGAGGTGTCTTCAATAGATCTAAACTCTATTCCTTGATACACAGGTACCTCTCCTTTCCCCTGTTACTTTTTATCTGTCTTAAGGAATTCATATTGGTTTCTGTCTTCTGACATTTGTCTCTACACTTGAAATGATTGTAAATAATAACGGAATTTAGCTGCATAAAAATCATATTCAAGTCAGGATCAAAAATCCCTTGCCCTTCACATTTTTCTTTCTAATAGCAATCTATGCTTACAGTTCTTTGGGGGAAAATTATGTTGGTGAAACCTAAAAATACATTAGCTTTTGATAAATGAATCTCCAAAGCCTAGAATGCTTATTATTATTTAATCTAAACTATTGAAGATGAATATTTGTGCCTTCAGGTGTAAATGGAAAGGCATTAAATAGCCCTCAAGGACTGTGGGGTTTAATTCTTGTTTTAGTTTCCTAGGGCTGCCATAACAAATGACCACAAACCAGGTGGCTTAAAACAATGGAAATTTACTCTCTGCAGTTTTTGGAGGCCAGAACATGAATTCAAGGAATATGCAGGTATATTCCAGGTTTGTTCTCTATCAACAGGTAGTATTCCTTGGCTCGTGACCACATCTCTCTTTTTTCTCTCTCTGTCTCATTCTGTCTCTCTTTCTGTCTTCCTGCTCTGCCCCTCTCCTCTTCCCCACCCCTATGTGTGCATGTGTGTGTGTGTGTGTATGTGTGTGTGTGTGTACTCCACTCTTACATTTCCTTCTCTGTTTATCTCAAAATTCTTTTTGCTCTTTCTTATCTTTCTTTTTTTAAAAAATTCTTTATTTTTTTAGCTTCCATATATGAGAGAGAACATTCAACCCTTGACTTTCTGACTCTGCTTATTTCACTCAGTGTCATGTTCTCCAGTTCCATCCATTTACCAGCAAATGATATAATTTCATTCCTCTTCATGGCTGAGTTAAAAAAAAATGTGGTGGATCTCATAAAAACAGAAAGGAGAACACTGGAGTATAAGAAAATGTATCAAAATGGAGAAGGGAGGAGAAAGGGGAGGAACATGGGAATGAAACTGATCAAACTTTGTTTTGCACATGCATGAATATTTCATAATGAATTCCACATTTATGTATAACTATAATGCACAAATTTAAAAAATAAATTAAAAACTTGCCTATTTCTTGTAAAGACTCATGTGATTGCATTTAGGATTCTTTTATTTTAATCCAGGATAGCTTCTCTTCTCAAAATTCATAACTCAGTCACATCTTTTGCCCTATCTAAATGCAGTTATAATTATGAGGTCTTAATATGGGTATTTTTCGGAGGGTCATTTTTCAGGCTACTATAGTTCTTACTCTAACTGTCCATGGCTCTAAAGTCAAATGAGACGCTTTCTTTCTTTCTTGTTTTTGGGTGGGGGAGGGGCAGTTTACAGGTACTTCCTGAACCTCTGGAGCATACACCTAACAGGTTTATAACACTCTATTAGAAGATTTCCTTCATTCAAGTTCAGTCTGAGATAATTGGAATTACTCTCCCTGGCTCCTCCTCACTTACTTTTTTTTTATTTTTTATTTTTTTTAAAGAGAGAGAGAGAATTTTAATATTTATTTTTTAGTTTCCAGCGGACACAACATCTTTGTTTGTATGTGGTGCTGAGGATCGAACCGGGCCGCACGCATGCCAGGCGAGCGCGCTGCTGCTTGAGCCACATCCCCAGTCCCCTCACTTACTTTTAAAAAGTGAGCAAATAGGGATTTCCCTATAATGCTCCTGCTATTATTTAGACCTTGAATGTCTCTCAAAGGCCCATGTGTTAAAGGCTTGGTTGCCAACCTGTGGCACTATTGTGGGTGATAGGACCTTCAGCAGGTGGGACATAGTGGGAGTAAGTTAAGTCATTGGGAGGGGGATATCCTCAAAGGGGATATTGGGATCTGGACCCACTTCTCTATTTTTATTTCCTCCTGGTTGCCATGACATGAGCAGCTCTGTTGCACTATATGTTCCCCACCATGATGATCCCTTGCCATAGGTTCAAAAGCAATGGAATCAAATGCCCATTTACTGGAACTTCTGAAATTGTGAACCAAAATGAACCTTTCACCTTTTAAGGTTGATTATTGCAGGTATTTTTGTCACAGGGATGGGAAGCTGATAAACAAAGAAAACAAAGCTGGTTGGGGCTATCCCAGATTTAAGAATAAAAGGAGCTGACAATTTGATGTGGGAGAGTGGAATATAGTTCCTCATGGGGATCTCTCAATGATGATGATTCCCTTCTGTATATGGCTGTTTAATGGGTTTTCTTTCTTTGAGTCTTAGAGGCTTTAGTAGTCAGATAAGTTTGCTGGAATCTGATTCTGATTTTTAACTTCTGTTCTCAATTTCTCAGAGTTGAGTAGGGGAGAATGACTGTTAATAAGTATATGAGGAAATGGAACAGGTAATACCCTCCACACCCCTCGGTAGACTCAGTCTCTTTTCTCTAAACACAGAATTAATTGATTTTGCCCTGACCTATTGCTAGTAAAAATCCTGACAGGGATTTTGAATGAAATGACTAAAACAAGGGCATGATCCCTGTTTGATTTGCTCTGAATTGGAGAAGGGCAAGAATAAAGTACAAAAAATATTTTAATTCCTAGATGGGGTAGCTATTTATACCAACTTCTGAGTGCACTTTCTATTCCTTTCACTTCTCATGCTTTGATCATAAGGAAACATATGAAGTATGAATGAATGGATTATCATGCATCCTGGAAAGTTAGCTCTGATTTCATGCATTATACATTGGCAGTCACTAGCAGCTTTTACCATCAGAAAGCATCCCCATCTATATCATAAAGCTAAAAAATCACTGGATTTCTAGTAGCCCATATATTGAAAGTCTATCTTATAATGTTTATTACCAGGAAAATAACTTAAAAAATAGAAGAAAGACAAAGTACCCCAAATGGGTGTATTCATTTTCTTGGGCTACTATAACAATCTACCAGAAACAGAATGGCTTAAAACAACAGAAGCCTGATGTCTGAACTCAAGATGTTGGTGGGGTCACAAAGGCTCTAAGGAGGAATCCTTTCATTCCTCTTCCAGCTCCCAGCAGCTCCTACTGTTCCTTGGTTTGTGGCATCCTGATCGCTGCTTCCTTCATCACATGGATTTCTCAGTGTAAATCTTTTTTTCTCTTCTCTTCAAAGGACACTAATCATTGCATTTAGGGCCCAAGAGGATACATTTTAAGATTTTTAATTACATATGCAAAGCCTGTTCTTCCAAATAAAGTCACATTCACAGGATCCAGATAAACATCTCTGTTTTGGGGGAAGTGAAAGGGAGAATATGGGAGAGGACACAGTTAAACCTACTACAATGAATGCATGATTGGCTCTGATTTTTCATTAGCCACATTTTTTTTCTTTCTATATTTTCACCTTGTGCTGTTAAACCCCAGGTATAAAACTATTAAAGGAACAGCTTGAAAGAAGAAGTAAGTGCATTTCTGTCTTACAATGTGTTGCTATGATTTAAATTTAATCCTGGCACACAGCTGTGAACACAATATAAAAACAGATAATATGACAAACTAGATACTCTTTTTTTTTCCTTTTAGATTTTAATGTTGAAGGAATTTCAGCATTTTATATATCTCCAGTCCTATCACCCATCCCTGCCTGTGTGCATTTTCCTCTGGCATTAATGGGAATAATGTTCTCTTGTCGAAGGTAGTAGTTGTCATTTTGTGGGTTTTGATTTTGATACTGTGAGCACAGTTTGGTAAGAACATCACCTCCATTGACAAAGTATTATTAGACAGCAGGTAAGATTTCATCACACACCTCTGTAACCATCAAATGCTATGGAAATATTGTTTTCAACATGATAGAGAGATAGATACAGAGATAAATAGAGATAGAGATAGATTGATAGAGATAGATAGATAGACAGATAGGTAGATAGATAAATCTGTTCACTAGTTTGCATTTTAGATAATATTTCATTTCCCCTATGTGCCCTCTAGCCAAGCTGTTGAGTGGCCATGATGTTACATTGTATGTTTAACATTTTATTCCTTTTAAAAAAAGCCATACATTGATTGCCCAATCTGTGGAAGATCATAGGTTTTGGATTCATTTATTGTGTAAATAAGTTCACTCAGAAAAGCTGACTGCTCTTCTAAGAAATAAATAACTTCATTGGGTCATCAGTTCTAACATTAATTTAAAAATAAGACAGCATCTATCTCAATGACAAAATTATCCTCTTCCACCTTATCAAACATAACAGAGCCTTCTTAACATACATTTTAGGGGTTCAGCCTCTCCTTACAAAGGACATTTGAACACTGCTTCTCAAAATTTACTGTGTACAAAAATCAACTGGGGATCTTGTTAAAATGCAGATTCTGTTTCAGTGGGTCTGACATGAGTTCTGAGATTTTACATTTCTAACAAGCTCCCAGGTGATGCCCATGTTGTTAGTCCTTGAGCCATGCTTTGATAAGATTTTTAGATTATTCTGCAAAATAAAAGCAATAAAAGAATGGCATTTAGGAAAAAATGCTTTGTTTGGAAAACAATTGATTAGCTTCAGCTGGAATTTGAGCATGTAGCATATTCTCGAAACTGAGCATACAGCACATGGCTTGTTTGTGAAACCTGAGCCTCATAATAATGTAGATTATTTTTGCCTGCTCTGCATCCATATTTCCCTTAAGAAACTTTTCTTCTATGTCATGTGTTCATGGAGAGAATGCCAATTATGAAATTGGTCTCTCTACTGGCACCCAATCACCATCAATACTTTTTCTCAGTGTGGGGGTAAAGCATGCCCCAGAGATAAACTTACATCCTCCTTGGATGAATATATGATTTTTCAAGAGAGAAATTCCTTTTCTGATTGGAATAGTAAGGTGGAGGAAGTGATTTGGGGCCTATTGGTAAAATGAAGCTGACAGATAAAGGTAAACAGAACTATTTTTATACCTGGACCAGTCATGCTGAAGTCAGCAATTCTCTTTGCATCAGTTTATAAATTCCCTAATATATTTTCAGTTGGGCTTATTCTATCTGAAAGCACTTGATTAATAAATTTACTGAAATTTAGGTCAATTGTCCCACTGAAATACAGTGCCTTCACTTGGCTTTCCCTGAAAAGAGAGGCCAAGGCAAAAGCTTATGTGCTATTTTTGTGAGAAAGTACAATCCAGAGAAGAAGGATTGAGGAAAAAAAATAAAAGTGAGAAAGGGGAGGAGAAAGTGAGGAAAAAAGGAAAGTGAGGAAGGGGAAGGACAACCATAATATTAAGATGTACTATGGAGCAGACCGTGGCTTGCAACAGGCAAGCTCAAACTGATTGTTAAATCTTGTAGGATCCTGGGTTAAGCAGCTATATGAACTCAAATGTCTGGGGCTGCTTGGTATAAGGAAGTCAGAAGAATTCAACTGTTGTCTTTTTTTCCCTTGGGTAAAATTTTGCCCTAGTATTTGTTAATTTGGGTAAGGGTTCTAGCTATGGAAATGTACAAGTCAGTGAATTTCCTCTGGTGAGCAAACACTGGAGGAATAATTGGTGTTTTGTTTTCCATGGTTGGAATATTCTGCTGTTTCTTCCAGGAACTAGTAAGATAACTAATACTCGTGCAATGCCTAGCTGCTGTGGTAATGCCCTCCATGAGGAGGCTCTGTGCTAGAATCTTATTAGCCTTGACCTTGATCTAAGACACTCAGCTCCTGGGAATAAAGAAATTCTCTTGTTAGATGGCCATAGTGTTTCACTGTGCCTAAACCTGTCACCTAACAGTAATTTACACGATGGACTTTCTTGAGAGCTACACAAAAGCTCCTAACATTGCACATTTCAACTTGGTATGTAACTGAGGAATAAGCTGCATAATGTTGCTAACTCTGTAACCTGCCTATACAATGAACAATATGTACTAATGATGCCAATGACCTAATGTAACCTATTGATATAAATAAAGCTGGCAGCTTCAAGGAGCAGACTTTGGTTTGCCTCTGCACCTTGCTTCTGTCTCCTTTTGTTTTCTTTACAAATTTGCTTATATTGTATTCCTGGTTTCCTTTGTGTGAACACTCAGTCCTTTAACATTTCAAAGCTCTGGAACAACAGAAACCAAGGGCAGAAAGAAGTGATCCGGATGACCTTGCAGTGAGGGGAAGTTCTTTCACATTGTCCCTGTTTGAAGTCAGTGTTTCATTGCAGTGGCTGCTGGCGTAGAATAAGTCATGTCATGATAAATTTAGAAATGATCCTAGATGGAATCCTTAAAAGGAGAGAATTTAGCTAGTGTTGGGATTTTAAGATTTGCTTTGTATTAGTCTGTGTAACAATTTTTAAACTCCAAAAGAAGATAGAAACCCCTACTTATATATAATGTCTATTTGAATGATATGTTTTTTCCCATCTTTTTCGTTCAGTCTGTGGATGTCTTTACCTATGAGGTAGGAACCATCAGATCATGCAGATAGGTGGGTTGACAAACAAACAACATGAGAAAGCAAGGAAACAAATCATCCCAAATAACCCAGACCACCTCAACATTAGACTTCACTGACACTACAGTGGAGGAAATGTCAGAAATAGAATTCAGAAAATTCATGGTAAAACTAATTTATAAGGTAAGATGATATAAGAAATGAAATCAGAGAGAAAATACAAGAAGTGAAGATCATTTCAACAAGGAGATAGAGATCCTGAAGAAGAATCAATTAGAAGAAGAATCGATACTCAAAATGAAGAAATTAATGAACCAAATTAAAAACTCAATTGAAAGCATCACCAATAGACTAAAGACAGAGTTTCAGGCAATGAAGACAAAGTATATAATCTTGAAAATAAAGTTGATCATGGGGAAAAGAAGGTAAGAAACAGGAACAGTACTTCCAAAAATTATGGGATAACATCAAAATATCAAACTTAAGATTAAGGCTCAGAGATAAAAACCAAAGGAATTCACAATATTTTCAATAAAATAATTATCAGAAAATTTCCCAAATCTTAAGAACATAATGGAAAACCAATTACAAGAGGCTTAAAGGACCTCAAATATACAAAACTACAACAGACCCACACCAAGGTACATTATTATGAAAGTGCCTAACATACAGAATAAGGACAGAATTTTAAAGGCCACCAAAGAAGAGTGACGGCTAATAGTTAAGAGGAAAACCAATCCAGATCTCAGCTGATATCTCAACTCAGACCCTCAAAACTAGCAGGTCTCGGAATAATATATACCAATCTCTGAAAGAAAATGAATTTCAGCCAAGAATACCATACCCAATTAGGAAGAATCAACAAAACCAAAAGTTGATTCAGATTTGAAGATGAAATAAAATCCTTCCATAATAAAAGTAAAAAATAAAATTCACAACTAGAAAACCTGCTCTATAAAACATACTCATTACACTATTTCATGTAGAAGAAATGAAAAATAAAAGTGAAAATCAGCAAAGGGTGGAGCTACTCTAGAAGAATAATCACTCAAATGAGAAACTAATTCAATTTAGAGACAAGAAATTGTGATAGTAGGAGCAAATGTGACTCCATTTTGTTTTATGACTTCATCCTGTAAAACAACCATGCCAAGTAGAAGAGTCATGACTGGAGCAAGATGTTCTTTTCCTTTTGCTATAGAAACCTTTAAGAACACGGAACTACCTAATGGGGTATTGTTTCTGTAACTAGGGTAACGGGGCTCTGTTTCTGTAACTGGGGTAACTGGGCTAACTGTGATTGGTTAGGCTTCCCTCCGCTTGACTGCACTGTCCCGCTTCTGTAACCTGGCTTGATTGCATTGGCTAGACGCCCTGAACATCCCTTTTGCAGTTTTCAGGCTTATAAGGAGTGCCCTTGCAATTGTTCAGGGCTGATCAGGGGAACAGCTTTATGTTCTGGTCAGCCGCCACTGGTGTGCTTCAATAAAGGCTTGATTCGATTATATGTGAGTGGTCTGGAAGTCAGTTTATGAAACTCTGGGACAAAGCTTTAACTATAACAAAATAACCAGGTATGGTGTCACATGCCTGTAATCTCAGTAACTTGGGAGGCTGAGGCAGGAGAATCTAGAATTCAAAGCCAGCCTCAGCAAAAAGTGAGGCACTAAGAAATTCAGTAAGACCCTGCCTCTAGATAAAATACAAAATAGGGCTGGGGATGTGGCTCAGAGGTCAAGTGCCCATGTGTTCAATCTCCAGTACACCCCCTCCAACAACAACAACAAAAACCCTTTTTTAATTTCAAGAATCAAATAGACCACAACACAATAATGCTGGTTAACTTTAACATGTTTCTCTCATCATATAGATAAATAATCCAAACAAAAACTAAATAAAGATGCTATAAAACAAATGAATACAATTTATAATTTAGACATAACAGTCATATATAGAATATTTCATCCATCATGGACTGCATACTCTTTCTTTTGGGAAGCACATGAATCCTTCTCTAAAGTAGACCATACCTTAGGCCACAAAGCAAATACTAAATAAATAAATAAATAGAAAGATAATTCCCTGCATTCTATCTGATCATGATGGAATGAAAATAGAAATCAATAGAACAAAATATAGAAGCTACTCTGATACCTGGAGACTAAATAATACACTATTGAATGACAGTGGGTAGTAGAAGAAACCAGAGACAAAATTTTAAAAAAATACTTAGAGATAAGTAAAAGTTGTGACACAACTTATCAAAAATCTGGGACACTACGAAGAGGAAAGTTCATTGCACTGAGTGCATTATTTAAAAGAATAAAAAGTCACCAAATAAATAACCTACCATTACATCTCAAAGCCCTATAAAAAGAAGAACAAATCAACTCTAATAGCAGTAGAAGACAGGAAATAATTAAAATCTGAGCCAAAATCAATGAAATTGAAACAACAACAAAAATTCAAGAAATAGATGAAACAAAAAGTTGGGGAACTAACTCTGAACCAAAGCTTAGTGATTGAATAGGAAAAAGTGTGAAATATATAGTTGTAATTTATTTTTCAGCTCCCACAAGAAGCAAATCACACTATTACAATAGGGTTTAAGCTCTTTTGGAGTAAACCCTATAGCCATCACTGTCCATGCTCTATGTTATCTTAATGGTTTTACCTTAACACAGTGGCAAGAGGAGTGTGAAAATGAGGGTAATACTCAGATCAGGATTATCTCATACAGTTTTCAACTTAGACAAGAAACTAACCATGTTCAGACATAGTGGTTAGAAAAGAAACCTTATTGAGATGTGTGAAGAAAGCCAGGGAGGAGTCGGGCATGTCATACTAAGGGAAATACCACTGATCTGGAAAGACTCAGACCTTAGAGTCTTCTTTAATTGGTATTATTATTATTGAATATTGCATCAAAAATATAAAGACTATAGCCTCGATGTCAATCTGGCATTACTAATTTATGGCTTTCAGAGATGGTTACTTTAAGAGCTTTTCTATAAATCTAGTATATCAATATGACCACCTCCCAAGAAGTAGGCCTGAGCTCTTCCCCTCTTATGGGAGTCTCTGAGAATTCCCAATCTCCGGGCCACTAGTAGCAAATGCCCATTTTGCTCTCGTCTACACTATACACTCCACTAGCTTTAAAAAACACCTGAAGTTCCTGTTCTCCTGGCTCTTGCTACTTAGAATATTCCCAAATTTTACCTGCATTTGAATCACCTAAGCTTGCCTTTCTGGACACAACTTTTTTCTCTCTCTTAATCTCCTTTTGGAAAATGGTAGAAATAGGTTATTATAGAGGTAAACTTTCAGGGCAGAGATTTGTTCATAGACTTTGGTGTATTATGTATGATGAGAAGGCTTTGCTTAAAATGTAAAATCCTTGACTGTGTCTCCAAATGTTCTGATTCCTTTGCTTTAAGGCCCAGTACCAGAACTTTCATAGACCATCTTGATCTGAAATGTGGAGTTCTGGCCAATACTTAGAGTTATCAAATTGTTTTTTATTCTCCTTGTTTTTTCTCCTTTGTTCTCCATTTTCAGTTAATCAATAGCCTCTTTCACTCTTCTTAAGGAGGAATAGAGTAGGGTAGAAAGCAGAGGGGTAAAAAAAAAAAAAGATTTCCTCATTTTGTTTCCAAAAGTCTTATTTTCTTCACTAGAGGGATTTGAAATGATCACTGTGTTAGCTTTTTGTTGCTGTGACAAAAAAAAAAATTGATACAAACAACTTAAAGGAGGAAAGATTTATTTTGTCTCAGAGTTTCAGAAGTTCAGCCCATGGATGGCTGACTCCAAGGCAGAAATAACATGGTGGAAGGGCATGGCAGAGGAACTACACAGTTCATGGCAGCCAAGACAAAGAAGGAAAGAGTGAGGAAGGGTCTCCTGAGAAGATAAACCTTTCCAGAGCAACCCCCCAGTGACCCACTTCCTCTTTCTAGATCCTACCTTCCAGTAATCTATGTAAGCCATCAATGGGTTGATCTACTGATGCGGTCAGAGCCCTTGTGATAGGGACCATGCTTTCCACATGAGACCTTGGGGACATTCCAGATCCAAACCATAATAATAATAATTTAGAGGTGTGACCTCTATTGGGTCACACCACTAAAAATCATGTGGGTTCCCAAGAAAGAAATATTTGCATAGAAAATCTAGACTAATGAACACACACATAGTGTTGCCAAGATTTCCAAGTCCATTGATGATGAGAGACGTTGTAGACATTCACTAGATCTAAGGGGCCCAGGTGCATTCAGATGACCCAGGTGTCATCTGAATGGATGCCCAGGGACACAAGAGGATAATAGTAACACACTAGCAGTTCCTTTACCCTGATGTCTAGGAACATCACAAGACCCCAGGGTTTTGTGCACAACATGAGGATGAGAAAAACCTCATGTAACATCCAGGTTAGGGCTGAAATATTAGCCTCATTTTATAGATGAGAGAAGCAAGGCACAAGGATATTAAATGATCTGTTTTAAGGTCACACTTCCAACAGGTATCCATGATAAGAGTTAAATGCTGGACATGCAGGACCTCTCTTAACTTTCTTGGGCTTCTCTAACAAACTACCATAAACAAAGTGGTTTCAAGAGATGACATTTATTGTTCATATTTCTGGAGGCTGGAACTAAAAGATCAAGGTGCTGGCTAATTTAATTCCTGGTGAGGGCGCTCTTCCTGAGGTGTGGACAGCTGTTTTCTTGCTTGTTCTCTCATGGAGTGGGGTGAGGGGAGGCAGAGGGGAGGCAGAGAGGAGGGCGGGAGGGGAAGAGAGGGAGAGAGAGTACTCTCTGATATCTCTTCTTCTTTTAAAGACACTAATCCTATCATGGTGAGTCTACCCTCATGAGCTCAAGAAAACCCAATTACCTCTCCAAACCACCATAGCCTAATACTGACATGTTGCATCACCTAATACTGACTTGTTAACAGATTGGGACTTCAACATGTTAATTTTGAGAGAACACAGTATTCAGTCCATAACAAGACCAGAGCCCATGATCTAAATCAAAAGACTGCAACTCAAAATTAACATACAATTCAGGAATATATCAGAGTTTGTGGACTCATGTGCATCTATCTACCACTACGAAGTCCAGATATAGTCACAATGTCCTATGGTTCCACCAGAATATTTGCAAAGGATAAGCTGCTGCATGCACAGGTCAGTGGCTATCATCATGGACTGAGGAGGAATTCTGTCCTCTAATATTTCTGCATGGAATTCTGGACCTGGGTTTTACTCTACCCACCACTAATTCTGGTTTAATCCCCACTGAGTAGAATTCAGGAGTGGCAGGTTAACTGGAAGCTACTTGTGCCATGATAAGAATCAGAGAGTAGAGAGTCTGGAGGTGGGGAGGGGAGATGGAATAAAGATGCTGGGAAGGGAAAAGAATGTCCCTGAGCTCCAGAACAGTACAGAGGGAGGCTGTGGAGGGGGAAGGGACATTAATACTGGCAAGTGCTTTGCAACAAGGCATTTTTAAGCCAAATGAAGCTGAATGCACCTCTTTAATCTCAGGTATTGCTTATTAAGAAACATTCTTCTTACCTTTGCATCACGGCAAGGGCTTCTCCCTGCATCTGTTCTCCCGCCAGAGCCTCGAGCTGTCTGACAGGGGAAAGCAGAGATCAAAGCTGGCACTCAGAGGAAAGGAAATGAAGCCCTGCAGCAGGAAAGCAGTCTGGGGACATGGGAATCCAGTGTGAGGCCCAATCCAGCAGGCGAGGTCCTGGCAGCATGCATCCCTCTCTGTGGGCTCTGTGCTAGAGTTATGGCATGGAATAGCAAGTGAGTCCTTGTAATTGATGGAGTGCTATCCCTTGCAAATTACTGACTTTAAACATAAAAATGAATTAGATTCAAAGTGCTCTCCATAAGAAGGTCTCTCTCTTATTTGTGCTCCTCCAAAAGAGAGGCAAAAATATTCATTTTTGGTGAATACCTCTTGCTCTCATCTCTGTCCTATAACTGAGCTCAATCCTTGATGCCATCCCAATCCTGAGGATTTTGTCAGTGGCTTGTCCTCCCCTTAGACTCTATGAGAAATTGTCTTCCTTGTTCCATTGATTCTATGCTTCAAAATGAAAGTAACTATATACTTTAGAGGAAAGCCAATAACTGAAAAGTGAATCGGTTGCCTGGATTTATCTTTGAAGGAGCAAAATAATTGCTGACAGGAAGAAGTTTTCCCAAGCAAAGGAAAGAATGAGATGTGAATGAAAGGAAAGAGATGAAGAATGATAATGAATCTGTATGGTTGAGAATATAGGGATAGACCTTGGTATTTAAGGAGTAGAGCAGGGTGTTTCTGGAAGCTTGAGGGAGCAGCCAATAAGGAAACACCATCTTAATAATTAGTGCATTGTGCATGAGACCCCCTGTTTAGAGCTTTGAGAAAGACTTCATTATGTACTTAATTTGCCTTTTGATTTATTTCTGCAACTCCAAACTGTTGGGATCTGGCCCTGTACAGAAACTGTTTTAAAGCAACAGGGGGCAACTTACATTTATGTAGATTGACACCTGAATGGGAGAGAAAGGTCAACTTCACCCTAACTAGAATATGAAATTGTGCATAAGCTGTGTACTGTTTTATTCTTGCAGCAGCCTGGAACAGAACCCAGTAGCCCCAAGAGTGTGCATCCTACCAGCAATCATCCTCAGTCATTGTGTCTGTCATGGTTGACACAGGTGGAGAGCAACTCTCAAAGGGCACAGTGGCCTCTGATGGAGGAAAGGAGGAAAGAGGGGGGAAGTCCACCGGCTCCTCCTCAGCAGATCTGCATTCCCTCCTTGCCTTGCCTTGTTCTCATCTTTCCATGGAGGCTTGAAGGCAGAGTTCTTCCATTGGAGCCCACATGCCTTCAACTTCCTGAGAATTATGAATCTGCTGGATGCTGGGGCTGTGTAGAGAGGCCTGTTGTTTACAACAACATCCCGGATAGCTTGGTTTTGTTTTAATGGCATCTTTTTCATCCTCAATCCAGAAGTCTGCCATAACAAACTTCTATAAATTACTGCCAGCGCTCGGGTTTTACCACCTCCAGCCTTTCAGCTGTGATATAGGGCCCATAAATCTTGTCGGGACCCATCACACCACACTGGGTGCTTGGACGGCCTCTTGCATGCTCTTATGCCTTTTGCATTTCCTCCACCTCCTCCGACTGTGAGTGATTCAGCCCAGAACGGAAGTAGGGCTGCAGCAGAGTTTAATCAGACCCTGTGGGGGTCATGAAGATGAATGGGATTTGGGACCTAGGGTTAAGGGAGGGGAAGAAAGAGGAAGAAACAGGTCAGCAGCCCGAAAGTCTCAGAGGAACTAAATATTTTAGAACTTGGAATTGGCTGGAGATAGTTGCTGGGATGTCTGAGAGTGTGTGAGTGTGTGTGTGTGTGTGTGTGTGTGTGTGTGTGTGTGTGTACTTTGTGCTGATCTATACACAGACCTCAGCAGGTTCCAGCAGCTCAAAGGATAAAGCTTGTTCATTATTGATTTTCCTCCATGTTTGATTAGAACTGGAAATGGAGGAAGGAGGGAGAGACAAACTCTAAGCCCTGGGCATACTTTGATGTTTGCAATGAATCGGGATCTTAATAGTATTTTTAAAAGGAGGTGTATATCTAATGCTTTTCATCTTACACCAACTCAGGGTGTATTCTTTGTATGACCTTCAGTATGAAAAATGAGCATCAAGACCTGAGAACTCATGAAGTCCCACCTGATTCCAATCACAATAAATAAATAATATATAATGGGAAATGAATAAATAAATACAGTTGCCTCCTTTGGGGGACATTCACTCTTCACGGCTGCCCTCCAGTGTCTCTCTGGCCCAGCTTCCCTTCCTTGGGTCAGCTAAGAATGAAGACCTTATCCATTTCCTTCCACCTTGCCGTGGTTTTCTAGCAAAACATGATCTTTTCTCCACTTTGACTTTCCTGGGTCCGTACAACAAAGGAGTTCCTTAGAGAGGGAAGAGAGAGAGAGAACACAGTAAATCAACTTTCTTTGAATTGTTAGGAGCCTTTGCAAGTTTATATTAACTAGTCAGCTAAGGTTGAAGTGGTAGGAAATGAGACAGCAAAAGTAAGTAGTAGAATTAGAGAAAATTAAGGAATCTATGTTCCTTTCCTCTGCCAATCATGTGTAAGTCCTTTATACCATGGACTTTGTTTCTCTGGGACACAGTTATTAACTCTGATCTGTCTTGATGCTGTTCTCTTTCCATCTAAATGAATCCAAAAAAAAAAAAAACTTTTCCTGGTCATAGACCAGAGTCATTTCTTTCAAGCTCCTGATTTTTCCTACTTCCCCGCACCCCCCCCCCCGATTATCATACCAGTAATCTAGTGTTGCTGTAACAAAATACCCAAGACTGGATGCTTTATAAAGATAAGAGGTTTATTTAGCTCACAGTTCTGAAGGTTCAAGAGCAGGGTGTCCGTATCTGTACAGCTCTGGTGATAACCTCATGGTAGATGGCACCACATTGGTGGGAACAGGTACAGAGGAGATCTGATGGTGAGACAGGAAGTCAGAGAGATTTGAGGGAGGTACCAGATTCTCTTATAACAACCTGCTGTTATGGGCAGCAAGAATGAGTCATATGAGAGAATCACAAAACCCTATTAAAGATCTAATCGCCTCCCACTAAGGATCTACTTCTTAAAGCTTTCACCACCTGAATCCCACCACACTGGGGACCAAGACTCCAGCACAGGAACCTCCGGAGGACAAACCACACCCAAACCATACCATTAGTGCTAACTGAATTATGTGAGCTCTTCTTTCTCTTTTCATACACCAATTAGATTTTCATCAAAGGTCAGTCTGCCATTATCTAATTTCCTTAACATCTCTAAATTATATACTACCACAGAGAATTTTCCTTCCCTTGCAACTTTATTATAAAAAACATTCAAGCAAATTGTGTACCCCCTTCTTCACCCTATCTGACTACCATAACTCCTATGCTGCATTTTTACCCCTTCCCTGGGTATTGACATATACATATCCTGGGATCAATAAAACTCAGTGCACTTCTATTAACAACACCACCGTTTTTTTGCATCAAAATCTCAGATATATCTTTGATTCTTCTTTCATTCCTCCATCAATTGCCATGCACTATCAAATGCCTAGAATCCCTTCTAGGATATCCAGGTGATTTTATAAGAAATAATCTCTCTCTTCTCCAACCCTGGCTGTTTATCTAAATGCTAGTCCCTTCATCTTTCAATCCATGCTGAACAGTTGTCATAAACATTTGACTTTTCTTCCCCCACTTCACCCCAGGCCCAGAATGAGAAAACTCTCTCTCTCTCTCTCTTTTTTTTTTTTTTTAGAAAAAAAAAACCTCAAAATAATGACCCAGCATTGACTTGCTGCTCAGGACAACAAGGGTTGAGGTACCAGCTGTGTTTTCACTTCCTGAGCCTCTCTGGAATCTTGCCCATTTTCCAATCTAATTTTACATTCTCTCCATCAATTCAGTGAGCTATTCAATCAATATATTATTTCAGCAAATTCTTTTCTTATTTAAGTTATCCAGGTGTAATAATCATGTTTCTAGTTTCTTTATTTTTACTGTGACATCTCAGGGCTTTGCTGACCCTAACGGACATCACCTCCTAGAACTAGCCAATTACCGGAGATGATAGAGGACTCAGTTACAGGCACTCTTTTCCTTTTCCAACCAGTTGATCTGGGACTCATACCTCCTTTATGTGACACTATTCCCCTGTCCCAATCACCTCAGAGTTAAGTAGCCTCACAGCACACTGGGATTGGTCAAACAAGCTGGTCCTAAACCTACTAACTGGTCCTTTCCTCTTTGTCCCCATGGAAACCACAATGAATGTTCTGGTCTGTTTCCCCTGTTCCTTCATGTGCCTCTGCTTGATCCTGGTGCTTTCCTATATGGCCTTCCTGAAGGCTATAGCAGACCATGTTTCCATAGTATGAAAAAAAATATTTCTTCTGGACAGTCATTTCCACTCCCGTGGGTCCCACAACACCTGATTAAAACCAATCCCAGATATACTTAAAACACCAGGTTTGGTTCAGGTGCTTCAAGCAAGAACCCCACCTGGCTTAGTTCCTGTGTTAACAGAATTTGGGGGGTTACAAAAATAATAAACTATGAAAATTAAGCGGGTGTTAACTGAAAAAACAACCAAAGGCAATGATATACATGTCCAAGATGAGGAAATAAAGAACAAATGAGTCCTGTGGGATTTGGACGAGGAGAGTAGGGCCTCAAAGCTCTCTCTACCATCTCTCAGAGTTTGGATGGTTTCTCTTCTCTGGTCCTTTTTGCCAATGTGCCCCTCAACCATGTTTCTCTCTGGTAATTGGCTTTCTTTAATTAATCATTAATATGCACATAGCCCCCAAAGCCTGTACTCTTACCCAATTTAGTCTTTCAGTTCAACACCCATTGTGATGTGTCTTAGGACTCAGAAAACTGTAGCCCACAGGCCAAATGCTGATTGGTTCCTGTTTATCTAAGTAAAATTCCACTGCAACACAGTCATTCCCAATCACTTATGTATTACCTGTGTCTGCTTGCATGCTAGAGTGACAAGATTTGAGTAGCCATGACAGAGTGATGGGCTCACAGAGGTCAAATACTATCTGGCCTTTTATAGAAAAAAAAATGAAACTAAAGAAAGAAATTGTCAACAACTGATATAACTGGTTCAATCTCTCTGCTTCCCAACCTTGAAGTCATATAGATTCAGCTCTGCTCAGATTTCTACTCCTGGCCCAACCACCTAGGACACAGTGGATAGGATGCTGTGTCAATCATAAAAACACCTTGCGGAATTTATGTTGAAGGAACAAATTTCTAAGACAAGGAAACAGAAAAGAACGAACTGATTATCACTTCTACAGTTATTAAGGTAAACTAATCCCTTTTATATTTACTCTCCAAGAGCATATGATAACTCCTCAATTTTTACTAAAATAAAACTAAATATTGCTGCGTTATCTTTTGAAGTTGTCTGCATTCTACCTAAATGATTTTATGTGAAAGCATAGCCTCCTTTGCCTCCTGCCCATCATAAATCAGGCACAGACATCAGACATTTGTGATTCAGCAACTAAAATGATGAGAGAGAAGAAGGATGGACTGGTCACATTACAGCTTTGGGGATGGACATCTGCACAGGAAGCACCGTGGTCTAATGATCAGGGCTCAAAGGAGCATGGTGACTGAGCCACACAGCAGGGTAGGAGTTAATGTCTGAAAAAAATCAAGGAACAAACTGCACAGGCTACTAAAGGGAAAGTCCGAGATTGCCTGTCCTGTTCCCTAAAATGATCCATGACACTGAACTCACAGGGACCAGAGCATATGTGTAAAACAAGATGTCACCTGTGTACACGTTGCATGTAAAGCAGGATCCATAAGATAAGCCAGCAATGGCTAAGCAGCCAGGCATACTCAGCTTCATGGACAGAGTTCTAGAGAGAAATGGAAGTGAAAGAAATCTAAAGTGGAGACAAGGGAGGGGAATTTTAAAAAGCCTAGTATTTGGTAGGCAAGTCTGTGCCCCATAATTACTCCCATTATCTGTATACCTGGTTGGATAGAAGGAAGGCTAATTTCCAATTCTGACAGCCAGTTGAGCTAAGGCTTCACACTTAGCCCCTGTCAGGATCAGCTGTGAAATGGAATGTTGCTGAGCCTGCAGATGACAGGAATCAGTGGCTCCAGCTGAGATGGGCTGGTAGAGGTAAAGTATTATATTATTTACTTACTTTCTGCCATTGTACAATATAAGCCTTCCAGTGCTCATGGATTTGTCTCTTTCCTACCAAGAAAGCCATTCTTCTCATTCAAATCTAAGAAGTTATACTATTCCACTCACCTCTAGGGCTTGCCCTTTCATTGTTATTCAACAAACCAAACATTAAGAGACTGTTGTGTACAGGATACTCTTCAAGGGGCAGTGGTTTGGGGTAGAGGTATGAGTGCAAGGTATGGGTTCCTAAATCAGGCACAGACATCAAGCCATCCTATCTGGAGGCTGTCAGAAATGCAAATTACGCACTAGTTATTTGCATTAGAGTTGCTTCATTTGTAAGTAATAGAAATACAAGTCAAATTGACATAGGCAGAATAAAATACATATAAAAATGAATGTAAATGAGAATGTAAATAAATTAGAAAAGAAATAAGTGAGTAATTTAACTGAACAGTCCATGGATAAAGCTCAGGAATGAGCTGTTTTCAGCCATAGCTGTTCTCAAATGATACGGAGTTTTGTTCTTTCTTTCCTTTTGATAATCAGTTCCTTAGACTCATCAAATCCATATTTTTGCACACCTCAATCTTTTCCTCAAGTTACTGCCTTGTGTCGCACATCCCGCTCTGAGTCATCTTGGCTCTGTCATGCACCTTGCTATTTCTTTTCTTCATCTAAATGTTTCATAAGGAGGTCTAACTCCACACTCAGATATGCCATGAGACTGTGGCAACACAGCCATGGGAAAGGAGAGCACACTGGCTGTCGTAGAATCTTGCTTGAGAAGTCTCATGGGGTAAGCTAACCTGACTTGAAGGCCTGGCCCAGGTCCAGTCTCCCTGCAAGTCAAGGCACAGAATCTAAACAGTGTTACAAGCCTAGGAAATGTTCAGATGGCTGCTATTCTCTCTAATGGACACAGGGGTGAAAATATCCAAACTGAGGTCTGCACATTGGAAAAAGAGGGAATATTACTCTGTGTCTTCTTGTGGTGGTAGTCAGTGTTGAGGAGGAACATAAGGAGGAATTCCTCAATGTTGATAGAATCACATGTCAACTTAAAGAATGCTTCTCATTCCTTAGTTGCCTAACTTGCATCCAACTTGGGATTAGAAAGTGTGAAAGGGCAGACCCAGGTATGCAGACCCCTTTGTTCCTACACATACAGCCTATTTGCACCCAAACTCTGTATATGATGTAAACCTGGATACTGAGCAATCAAATGAACAAATGACTGAAATGTTTATCTATGGCCAGATTCTGATCAAGTGTCCAGCATGGTGTTGGAGACAGGCCTGATTTTGAGTATATTCTGGGCCTGTTTTCACCCTAATTATGTAACCTTAAGAAAATTGCTTTATGATCAGTATTGCTATTTCATCATCCGTAAAAGGGGATAGTAAATGCCATTTAAAGTGTTTGTAAGAATTAAAAATGAAATTATATATAGCAGCTGGCAATATAATGTATTATTCTGTATCACAGTTCCTGGCCCAGGAAAAATGTTTAATAAATGGTAAGATATTATTTAATCTGCACTTTGACAAGATTTGGAACTGTTTAATTTTGGCCATAATCAGTGTCTTTTCAATGTATGAGTTATGAATTAAAGAGATCAATTTAATATTTATAAGAAAAATAGTGGGTCCAAATTAGTAAAAATAGAAATCTCTAAGGAATGTCTTAACTTATAATTTATGGATTTCTGACTGGTAATTTATAGGGATCTGGGAAACGGTAAGCAGTTTCTACTGAGATGTTTGCTCTTTCCTTTCAAAGATAATTCCAGAAGTGTTAATATTTTTCCTTTTCTGTTTGGAGATTGTTTTATTTCCTGCTACGTGCCTCTGAAAGAATTGTTTCCTCTCAGCTTCAGCAGGATTTACAATTACTCCTTTTTTAATAAAATAACATTAGTGGTGGGAGAAGCAAAGCTTTTTATGTGTGCTTCTTCACCGATATGTTCCTATCACACATGTCTCAAAGGCCATTTACATCAATTAAGATACAACGAGCGCAGAGGTAGCGTATTGCTAACCGTCCCCATCACTCTACAATGAGCTCTGCATTGCTGTGTATGGAGTGTTCTGTGTTCATCCCTGCCTGAGATGTCACCCCAACCCAGCAATCCATCTGAAATATTGCGTTTTATTGAGCCATGCACCCAGTACGCATAGCATTATGAATCAAGGTTATTTCTCACAGACTTTTGCTTTTTAGTGGTATTCACAGCTGTGATTTAAAAAAAAAGCTGATTTATTCTTAGATTTTGTTCTACGTTTTCTTTGGAGTAAATTCAACAGGGGGTGGGGGTACAGAGCCTGAAAAGCCCTCCTGGTGAAATTCATCAGAACATGTTTCTGTCTCTAGAGAGCATTGATTTCTCTCAAGGGGAGATTTTGGTTGTTGTGTCTAATCCAGCAATCAGACAGACACTATTCCTGGCCTAGCTCATGTGCTTGGTATAATTGGGACCCAGAGACCTAAGACTGAAATGCTTTCCAACTTGTCTCAGGGCCCACAATTCCAATTTTTGTCCATTTCCTTCAGTGAAAGCATTTAGTGCTTCTACTGAAATATGAAAAGTCATTATCACATAAAATTTCCTACAAGAAGGCATCCCTAACTGACCTTAGAATCATTAAGTATGACTCCCTGTGCCCCTCCTGTCAGCCCACATGCTTTCTCCTAACTGAACACAATTATCATACTGTTTAGTGTCCCCACCTCTATTACAGGGCCAATTTTGTGTTGGCAGATAATTCATTTTATTAATTATTTTCCACTGGTCTAGCACATAGTAGTTAGCTCAGAAAAGTCAAATCACTCAGAATCCAGATGTCCTGTAACATATCCTTGAATATATCAATTAAAATTATCTCATAACCCCCTCGTTAGCTCTCTTTTGTGACTTTCATAGCTCTAAGGACCTCCAGGATCCTTTAGAAAGTCCTACTCATGGCTCATCTGAAGTCTTCTCTAAAAGGCATGTGAAAAATTCAACTAATAACACTTTAGCTTAAATTAGTCTATTGTGTTGGAACTAGTTTGTTTATATGTATGACACACTTGTTGGATAGGAATTTTCCTAACACTATCAGTGTTTGTGATATGATTCTTGGAATAGGAGGTAAAGTGGAGGCAGGAGGAAGGAAATTATCGAAGGCACTATCGGAATCTCTGGAAAGTGGGTGTATTTTAAATTCTCCCCTAGATGATTATGATATCCCTCCATTCTACTTGGATTTGTCTGTCTGAGAAGGCAACTAGAGCTCTCCTTCATCTACCTCCTAGCTTTTCAATGCATTGACAAATATATATGCCACATGAGTTAGTTAAAAGTTAGACTCTTGCCAGGCGCAGTGGTACACACCTGTAATCCCAGCGGCTCCGGAAGCTGAGGCAGAAGGATTGAGAGTTCAAAGCCAACCTCAGCAAAAGTGAGGTGCTGAGCAACTCAATTAGACCCTGTCTCTAAATAAAATACAAAATAGGGCTGGGGATGTGGCTCAGTGGTCAAGTGCCCCTGAGTTCAATCCCTGGGACCCTGCTCCAAGAAAAAGTTAGACTCTCACTAGCAAAGTCCAAAGGATGTGATCAAGACAAATACAAGTCTATATTTACCTGAAGAGAGGAAAGAGAACCAATGAAAGTATGTTTTTCTCAGGTGTCTAGCACAGGGGGAGACAACTCTGGGCAGTGTGGATTTAGTGTAAGGGAATCTAAGACCTGAGAAGACTCCCTGAACACAGGATCCTAAAGTGAATAAGGAATACTGACAACTACCCTTCCCTATTTGATATTTGTTCATTTCCAGTGCTGCATGTATTTCAGCCTTTTTTCTTTTCTTTTCCCCAAGCCCCATCAGTCTACTACTGGTGTTTGACCTGATGCATTCTTCCAAAACAACATGTGCATAATTTAGAGCTCATGCTGTTACTTCTGTTAAAGACAAAGAAAATATAGAAACGTCACCAGGAACATGCTTCGACATCCTTAGCTATCTCCAGTGTTATGGTTTAGATATGAGGTGTCCCTCAAAAGTCACATATGAGACAGTACAAGAATTTTCAGAGGTGAAATGATTGGGTTATAAGACCCTTAACCTGGTCCGTAGAATAATCCACTGATATTGGTTAACTAGGAGGTAATTGCAGGTAGGTAGAGTGTAGCTGATAGAGGTAGATCACTGTTTTGGGGAGATATTTTGTCCCTGGTGGGCTCTCTCTGCCTCTGCTTCCTGATCATCATGTCCTGAGCTGCTTTCTTCTGCTATGCTTTTTCTCCATGATGTTCTGCCTTAATCCCAGAGCTATGGAGTTGGCTCTGTATGAACTGAGAACTTGAAATTGTGAGCCAAAGGAAATTCTTCCTCCTCTACATTGTTGTCACCACATCTGAAGAAACCACCAATAAACACATATACCTATAAATCTGTTCCATTCTCTTCCATGTCACAATATTCCTCTCTCCTCAATGCTTTTTTTATTCTAACTACCAGCCTATTAACACCTCATACTTACACAAAGTTCTTCAAAGAATGTCCTGATCTTGCTGTCTTCACCAACTAATTATTGTCAAAACCTATTAAACTGTGGTTTCTGCCACCTCCATGAGGTTAATAATAATGCTCTACTGGGAATCAGTGGAGGAACAGTTACACTAGGGAAAGCTGTGCCTTCTCCTCCTTCCAGTCATACCACTTGTCCTCAGAATTTCACATACCTCTACTGGTACTCTGCTCAGTCTCATTGGATAAATCTTCCTGGTCACACAATGCTAATTTTGTGTACAGGTTTATTCTTAAATCTCTCTCTTCTCAGCACATGCTCTCTCTCTAGGTGATCTTGCCAAACCTCTGATTTCAGTGATTCCCAGAGTTGCACTCTGCTCCTAACTTCACTGGGAGTGCAGGACTCCGGTGTAAACAACTCTTATTTCACAGCATCAGGATGACACACAGGGATAATCTATCACCAGAAATATTCCATGGCCCTGATAATTCATCTTAAAAATTCTGAGACTCAAAAGGAAGATACAGATGAGCTCTGCTCTATGCCCATCAAGTGGCTACTGGTTTCACCCAAACACCTAGAAAATCCTCACTGAATCTCCTGATTCTCTCCATTTTCTCTTTGCCACATCCAAGCCCACAGCTTCATCCAGCCACATCCTTGCAGTCAGCCAGAGAAAGGCCCAATACTTGTTCTGTCCTGGTGGCAGATAGGGGATCTAAATCATTCAGAATGGACCTCCAACAAGACAATGCACTTCCCCTTTGATAATGAGTGCCACTTCTCATAGTCTCACTTCATGCATTTGTATGTTAAAATGCTCCCCGTCCACAGTGGTGAGGATTGATGAAATAATGTATAGTTCCTGGCACTGTAATGTATAATTTCCTAGCATAGTTCCTGATGCAGAAAAAAAATGTTTAAAAATGATTCACCATTTTAATTAACTCTGCATTCTGATATTTTTGGAGCTATTTAAGTTTGGCAGTGATTAGTGTCTTTTCATTGAATGAGTTTTTGCATTAGAAAGATCAATTCTGCATGTATTAGTATTTATTGGAAAAGGGAGAAGATACCCAGTCCTACCTCACATATTTAGGGCAGCTAATAAAGTGTTCTCACAAGGGTGTGCTCCAGGATCTTAGTCTCATCATATGTAAACCAGAATGATTTCACTCTTTCTCCTAAACCTGTTCCTACTTCTCTAATCTGACCACTGCCATTATGCAGACTAGAGTCCTGCTTTAATTCACTCAATACCCATCATCATCTCCATCTAGTCAGTTAGCAAATCTTTAATTATGTTGAAAATACAGCTTAAGTCTCATCTTCCCTCCTACCACTACCTTAATTCTGCCCTCTAAAAATAGCTGGTAATAATTGCTCAGCAACAGTTCAGTATCCAACAAACGCTGTCTACTGCTAAATACTTTATGTGTGTTGTCTAATTTTGTCTACACAAAAAAGCTATGAAGTATATATTATCACCTCTACTTTATGAATTAGAAAAATGAAGCTAAGAAAGATTAGCTGACTGCCAAGTATCACTCAGTTACAAGTTATCAAATCACAATTTGAATTTAGGCACCTCTTGTTTGATTTTAGAGCTTTCCATCTTAACTGCTACACTATGTTCTCCTGGCTGCATTATGCCTCCTCTTTTTCTCTTTTCCTAATTTTTCCTTTGATAGATATCTATTTAATTTAATGAAAAAATATACTTGTAGATGGACAACATGCCTTTATTTGTTTAGTTTTTTCTGCAGTGCTAAGGATTAAACCCAGTGCCTCACACATGCTAGGCAAGCGCTCTGCCACTGAGCTACAGCCCCAGTCCCCTATTTGATTTTTAAGAATGAAATAAAATAGTCAGTACATATGGACTCTTTCCTTGCCACCATCTTTGGCCCACTGCAATGGGATAGTTCCCTGTTTTCTTAGAGTACCTATACAGGGTAAAATATTTAAGGTACAACACTTTGGGTGGGATACTATTTTGGAATACCCTTAACATTATCTTTCCCTTTTTGTCCCATTACATCACTTATCTCTTTTAGAATTCATTCAATGTAGAGTAACCTTTGTTCAACTCTTCTGGTACAGGATGACAAATAGAATAAGTAGGAAGAAAGGGAGCCATTTCTGGCCAACGCCTCTCAAAATCTTCAGATGGATCTATTCTTCAGTGGATCCATCTGAAGAATAAGAACCATGCTCTTCTTTCCCCATCTAGATAAACATTCCACTTTCCTGATTGATAAGGAAGCTCCTTGGAGATGATGGTAGGTTGAAATAAATTTTGGATAAGGGAGGCCAAAGACGGTTCTTTTCCATACACCATATGAAATCCTGACAGTAAATGATGAAATGCCTCTTATGTTTACAAAGTTAGAGAGCAGATAAATTTCATTTCGTCTACTCTACCTATTGAGTAGCTGTGCTTGGCACCATTTTGTGTTCTTGGAATACAATAATGAAAAAAATAAGTGAGAGTTCAGCTTGGGACAGGGCCTTAAACAGTCTCACCTAGTGCTCTTGAGTGTGGCCTTGAATTGGAGAAGTGGAGTTGTGGCAGTGAACTATTCAGGTACCTAGGAATGGCCGATGAAGCCCTGGGCCTTCATAAGTCTCATACTTTAAGAAGTAATGTGCTCCATAGGTACACAGTTGAGGACCACAGAAAAAGCACATCTGGGCAGTTGAAAGTATGGCTAGAAGCACAAGAAATACTCCTCCTCCCAAACAGCTAAGATTTTAAGGAAATTACATTTTTCTTATCTTGATGAGATGTTGGTTTAAAATTCAAGCTTAACTGAGAAATACAAAAGTAAATAAAATTATATTTGCTGACTTCATAAGATAGGTGTCTGATACTTTGGCCTTCTTATTACCATGGTACTGGAGTTCCCTGAGAGCTCACCATTGATTAGAAGTAGCCATGGCCAATGGGTATGTGGACTAATGTATGCACATTCATTTGTTCTCTCAGTCCTTCTACACATTCATTCAGTCTAATTTTTGAACACTGGGTTGGGCATATAATGGAGTAAAAGAATAAGAGAACAAAAATTTCAGCTGTTATTTTTACTTTAAACAAGAAGTCATGGCAGGTAGTATATACAGAAAAAAAAAATGGATGTCTTCCTCTCCCTGTCTCAAGGAGATTATAATTATCTTGTTTCATTTAAGTTTTTGGTGCTTGTTCACATTTTTCTAGGCTACAAGTTCCCTGAAAGTGCTAAGATTTTCTGTCAATCCCCCACCACTCCTTCTCTACGCTTCCAAGGAGTCTTTGGGGTGTCACATTTTCTGGAACTTGTGGCATTCTCGAAACCAATGCTGGAATATTTATTTTGACACAGCTGACTTTTTACACAGGTCCTCAATTAAAAGGTTTTAAACCAGGAAGACTTGAAAAAGAGGAAAGCGATTAGTGGTGGCACCTAAACATTAGGTTAGTATAAATAACATAACATGTTCCCTGCTGCTCCTCAAAGGCTGCTAATCCTGAAAGTTAATTGTGAGCAAGAGACATCAGAGTTTCAGGAGTCAGCTTCTATCAGCTCAGCAAATACATGGCTGATTCTTAGAAATACGTTTGTTTCCCCTTGATTTAAATAGTTTGCTTTTTTATTGTTGCTTTCTCTGTGAGGAGCTTGAAGGCTGCCAGCAAAATAAACATGAGCAACAGAGCCAGCCAGGGAGGAAGGCACATCCTTGAAGTGCATTCATGAAAACCAGCTAAATAAAAAGTCTCCCAACCCAGCCTTTCCAGGGAGACAGGGAGGGAGGGAAGGAGAGAAGGAGATGGAAGGAAGCAGAAGGCAAGAAGAGAATGAAAAAAGAAAGGGAGGGGAAGGGAAGGAAATGAAAGAGGTGGGAAGAGAAAGAAAGGCAAGAGATGAAGGGGGTGGAATTAATGTTGGGTTTTTCTGGAGATTCTCCCACATGCCAAACTTGGGAAAGTACTCATCACTATCAACTCATACAGGATTATTAAAATAGCATCTTACCTGCTTTCTACATCTCTAATCCAAGGCACCACCAAATCTATTTACAATTGCATGCTACCAGACCAGCCTTCCTGAATTTTAGATCTCTGTTTTCTTTTCAATGATCCCTTTTCTAAATATCATTAATGTTCCCATTGAAGGTGCCTTTACTTACAAGTCTATCTCCTTCAAATAAAGTGATCCTACCTACTGAATCATCTTGGCTTATGTCTGTTTCCCCTTTTCCTTCTCAAAGCAACACAGTGGTGGAAAATAACAAATACTCCGTTGATTATTCCTCAGTAGTATACTGCCACATGCCATTCATCCAGACTCCCTCCCACCCACACTGGCTTTTCACTCATTCTTCCATTTCCTTAAGTTGCCCATGCTATATGCATCTTATGGAAGATGCATCCCTATTCCTCCACTTATTCTTCCACATTCAACTCAGGTTTTATCTTCTCATCAGCACGTCAAGCCTGCTGTGGTCTTCTGTCCACTTAAGAATCTTCATAACCTCTCATTTGGACACTCCATCATTCATTGCTTTGCATTGTTAATTAACAAGAACAAAGAAAAAAGAAAATCTTTAATGTTAATTATTTTCCTGATGTCTCAAACATTTTTCTTCCAACTTTATGCTATCAAAGACTTCAAGACTGAGTGAAAAGTTCAAAGACTTGTATAATAAAAACCATGTAACTGCCTTACTTGGAAACACCAATTATTAATATTTGCCTCATTTCCTTTCTTCTTCTTCTTCTCTCTCAGTGATTTTACCTCTGTGCATTTATGTATTTTTTTTCAAAATCATTTTTAAAAAGATACAAATCTCACGATACGTTAGCCTGAAATACTGCAGCATGTAGGTCCTACAAGATGAACATTTTCCAATATAATCCCCAAAATATTAACACATAATAAAGTTAATAATAATTCCTTATTATCATCTAAAGTCCAGTTCATATTCAAACTCACCAGTTGTTCCTAAAATGACATTACAGCCATAATAGTCTTCTATTGTTGTTATAGCAAATTTCCACAAACTGAGTGGTCTAAAAATAACATGAATCTACTATTCTATTAACTGGAAGTCAGAAGTCCACAATAGAGTTCATTGGGCAAAATCAATGTACAAATCAAATGTTCCCTTCTGGTGGCTCTAGAGATTCTAGGGAAGAGTCCTTTTTCTTGCTTTGCCTGGCTTCTAGATGCACCTGTGTTCCTTGGCTTATGGCTGTCTTCCATCTTCAAAGCCAGCAATGCACTGTATCACTCTGATATCACTCTGACTCCTCTGATTTCCTCTTCCACATTTAAAGAAACTAAGGACTAGATGAACATCTCAGGGGTGGTCATCATTATCCTCTCTACCAAAGTCTGTTGTCAGGCCCCCAATGGTTTGCAACTGTCCCAATTGAATATACTCTTACCTCATCCTAACATCTCAACCTGTCTCTACCCATGAAGCATAAATTCAAATTCCAAAATCTCATCAGTTCAACAGTCCCAAATCTCAGCATCTAAATCAGGAAAGAATGAAATTCTGGTTCTGATCACGTTGAGACAAAATTCCTCTCCACCTGTGGACTTGAGAAACTCAAGGAGCAAGTTAATTTTTTCCCCAAAATGCAATGATAGGACAGGCATAGAATAACAGTTATAGGTATTCCCACTTTTTAAAGGAAGGTGAAAAAATATCTTGCCTGAGACTGCCTTGCCACCCATTCAGGAGCCCAGGCCAGGCCCAGGATAGGTCCCACTGACTAGGAGACCCACACTGAAGCTGAGGTCCCGGCCTTCTCCACAGCCCTTTCCACACAGTAGCCTCTACCTTGTGACAACAGACAGGGCCTAGAAGCAGGTGCATCTCCAAGCAGGCATCCCAAAGCCAGTGCAGAGCCCACACTTTCAACCCCATCTCTGAAAGAGGTTGCATCAATTTTGGGGGACCCCCACTGCTATCTCGAGTTACCTCTGCTATTTCTGCAACCACCTTACTTGAAGTAGCATTCATTCAGGGACACTGGCAGAGTCTGGAAGCCCAACACCAAGGTGAGGTACTGGTAATCTGCCCAGATACTACAAGAGTATAGGGTAGAGGAATGGAATTGTGGCTTAGTGGCAGAGCGCTCACCAGCACATGTGAGGCCCTGGGTTTAATCCTCAGCATCACATAAAAATAAATAAATAAATAAATAAAATACATTGTGTCCAACTGCAACTAAAAAATAAATATTAAAAAAAAGATTACAGGATATAAAGTGTAATACCTCAGATCTTCACTGAAAACAAGGAACACACATAGATGATATGAAAAAACAAGGGAAGAAAGTGCCCCAAACAAACCAGAATACTACATTAATAGAATCTATGGACAGCACAGTTGATGAAACGTCAGAGAAAGAGTTTAGAATATACATAATTGAAATGATATGTGAATTAAAGCATGACCTAAATGAGCAAATATTGATCACTCCAACAAAGAGATAAGAGGGCAAATACAGGTAAACACTGATCACACCAACAAAGAGATAAGGGAGCAAATACAGGTAGCAAAAGATTAGTTTAAGAAAGAGAGATTCTGGGGAAAACACACACACACACACACACACACACACACACACACACTAAGAAATCCTTGAAATAAATGAAACAATAGACCAAATAAAAAACTCAATAGAAAGCATCACCAACAGAATATATCACTTGGAAGGCAGAATGTCAGATAATGAAGACAAAGTATACAATCTGGAAAATAAAGTTGACCACACAGTGAAGATAGTAAGAAACCATGAAGAGAACATCTAACAATTACGGATAGCATCAACAGACCAAATCTAAGAGCTACTGGGATTGAGAAAGGCACAAAGATTCAAACCAAAGAAATGCACAATCTCTTCAATGAGATAATATCAGAAAATTTCCCAACATAAAGAATGAATTGAAAAATCAAATTCAGGTGGCTTACAATACACCAAATTGCAAAATTTCAACAGATCTATACCAAGACACATTATATTGAAAATGCCTAGCATACAGATTATGGATAGAATTTGAAGGCCCCAAAAGAGAGGCATATATCACATATAGGGGGAGACCAATTCATATCTCAACAGATTTTTCAATCCAGACTCTAATAGCCAAGGAGATCATGGAACAACATATACCAAGCTCTGAAAGACAATGGATGCCAACCAAGAATCTTACATTCAGCAAAATTAAGTTTTAGATTTAATGATGAATAAAACACTTTCATGATAAAACAAAAGTTAAAAGAATTTACAGTGAGAAAGCCTACACTACAGAGCACCCTCAGCAAAACATTCAAGGAGGAGAAAATTAAAAACAACAATAAAAATCAGCAAAGAGAGGAACTACACTAAAGGAAAGGCCCATCAAAGGAGTAACCAAGTAAAAACCAAAAATAAACCAAAATGTCCAGGAATACAAATCATATTTCAATAATAACCCGGAATGTAAATGGCCTAAATTCATCAATTAAAAGACATAGACTGACATATTGGATTTACCAAAAAGACCCTATAATACGTTGCCTTCAATGCTCATCTTTCAGGAAAAGGCATCCACAGCCTGGAGATGAAAGGGTGGGAAAAAATGAACCACTCATGTGGAACACATAAACAAGCAGGGGTTTTCATCCTCATATCAGATAAAGTGGACCTCAAACCAAAGCTAATAAAAATGGATAAAGAAGGACATGTCATACTACTTAAGGGACACATATATCAAAAAGTCATAACAGGACGTAGGCTCCCTATTTACCTCTCTTATTGTTTCTTTTGCTGAGAAAAAACTTTTTAGTTTGAGTAAGTCCCATTTGTTGATTCTAGTTATTAACTGTTGTGCTATGGGTGTCCTATTGAGGAATTTGGAGCCCGACCCCACAGTATGTAGATCATAGCCAACTTTTTCTTCTTTCAGATGCCATGTCTCTGATTTGATATCAAGTTCCTTGATCCACTTTGAGTTAACTTTTGTGCATGGCGAGAGAAAGGGATTCAGTTTCATTTTGTTGCATATGGATTTCCAGTTTTCCCAACACCATTTGTTGAAGATGCTATCCTTCTTCCATTTCATGCTTTTAGCCCCTTTATCAAATATAAGATAGTTGTAGTTTTGTGGATTGGTTTCTGTGTCCTCTATTCTGTACCATTGGTCCACCTGCCTGTTTTGGTACCAGTACCATGCTGTTTTTGTTACTATTGCTCTGTAGTATAGTTTGAAGTCTGGTATAGCTATACCGCCTGATTCACATTTCCTGCTTAGAATTGTTTTTGCTATTCTGGGTCTTTTATTTTTCCATATGAATTTCATGATTGCTTTCTCTATTTCTACAAGAAATGCTGTTGGGATTTTGATTGGCATTGCATTAAACCTATAGAGAACTTTTGGTAATATCGCCATTTTGATGATGTTACTTCTACCTATCCATGAACAGGGTATATTTTTCCATCTTCTAAGATCTTCTTCTATTTCTCTCTTTAGGGTTCTGTAGTTTTCATTGTATAAGTCTTTCACCTCTTTTGTTAGGTTGATTCCCAAGTATTTTATTTTCTTTGAGGATATTGTGAATGGGGTGGTTGTCCTCATTTCCATTTCAGAGGATTTGTTGCTGATATACAGGAATGCCTTTGATTTATGCGTGTTGATTTTATAGCCTGCCACTTTGCTGAATTCATTTATTAGCTCTAATAGTTTCTTTGTAGACCCTTTTGGGTCTGCTAGGTATAGAATCATGTCATCTGCAAATAGTGATAATTTGAGTTCTTCTTTTCCTATTTTTATGCCTTTAATTTCTTTCGTCTGTCTAATTGCTCTGGCCAGTGATTCGAGAACTATGTTGAACAGAAGTGGTGAGAGAGGGCATCCCTGTCTTGTTCCAGATTTTAGAGGGAATGCCTTCAGTTTTTCTCCACTCAGAATGATGCTAGCCTGAGGCTTAGCATAGATTGCTTTCAGACAGAGCCCTAATATCCAGAATATACAAAGAACTAAAAAAATTAGACAATGAGATAACGAATAACCCAATCAACAAATGGGCCAAGGACCTGAACAGAAATTTCTCAGAGGAGGACATACAATCAATCAACAAGTATATGAAAAAATGCTCACCATCTCTAGCAGTCAGAGAAATGCAAATCAAAACCACCCTAAGATACCATCTCACTCCAGTAAGATTGGCAGCCATTAGGAAGTCAAACAGCAACAAGTGCTGGCGAGGATGTGGGGAAAAGAGTACTCTTGTACATTGCTGGTGGGACTGCAAATTGGTGCGGCCAATTTGGAAAGCAGTATGGAGATTTCTTGGAAAGCTCGGAATGGAACCACCATTTGATCCAGCTATTCCACTACTCGGTCTATTCCCTAAAGACCTAAAAAGAGCACACTATAGGGACACTGCTACATCCATGTTCATAGCAGCACAATTCACAATAGCAAGACTGTGGAACCAACCTAGATGCCCTTCAATAGATGAATGGATAAAAAAAATGTGGCATTTATACACAATGGAGTATTACTCTGCATTAAGAAATGACAAAATCATAGAATTTGGAGGGAAATGGATGGCATTAGAGCAGATTATGCTAAGTGAAGCTAGCCAATCCCTTAAAAACAAATGCCAAATGTCTTCTTTGATATAAGGAGAGTAACTAAGAACAGAGTAGGGAAGAAGAGCATGAGAAGAAGATTAACATTAAACAGGGATGAGAGGTGGGAGGGAAAGGGAGAGAGAAGGGAAATTGCATGTAAATGGAAGGAGACCCTCAGGGGTATACAAAATTACATACAAGAGGAAGTGAGGGGAAAGGAGGGAAAATATAAGGGGGAGAAATGAATTACAGTAGAGGGGGTAGAGAGAGAAGAGGGGAGGGGAGAGGGGAGGGGGGATAGTAGAGGATAGGAAAGGCAGCAGAATACAACAGACTCCAGAATGGCAATATGTAAATCAATGGTTGTGCAACTGAAGTGATTCTGCAATCTGTATATGGGGTAAAAATGGGAGTTCATATCCCACTTGAATCAAAGTGTGAAATATGATATATCAAGAACTATGTAATGTTTTGAACAACCTACAATAAAAATTAATTAAAAAAAAAAGTCATAACAATCATAAATATCTATGACACAAACAATGGGAAATCTATGTCAAACAAACCCTTCTCAAATACATGAACCAAATAGACCACAACACAATAATGCTGAGTGACTTTAATACATCTCTGTCATCACTGGATAGATCTTCCAAGCAAAAACTACAAAAAGAAAATACAGAACTCAATAATACTACCAATAATTTTGAATTAACAGACATATATATAATACTCCATCCATCAAGAGCAAATACACTTCCTTCTCAGCAGCAAATGCATCCTTCTCCAAAATAGACCACAAAGCAAGTCTTAGCAAACAAACAAACAAAAAACAGAGATAGTATCCTGCATTATATCAGACTATAATGGAATAAAATTGGAAATCAATGATAAAATTTAAAAGAAAAGCTGCTCCAACACCTGGAGACAAAAAAAAAAAAAATACCCTACTGAATGACTCATGGATAACAGAGGACATCAGGGAGGAGACAAAAAAAATTCTTAGAGTTAAAAGAGAACTCCAATACAACTGATCAAAATCTCTGGGACACAATGAAGACAGTGCTAAGAGGCAAGTTCATTGCATGGAGTTCATTTATTAAAATAAGAAAAAGTCAACAAATAAACAACCTGACATTATACCTCAAAGCCTGGAAAAAGAAGAGTAAACCAATACCAAAAGTAGTAGAAGATAAGAAGTAAATAAAATCAGGGTGGAATAGAGAATGTATTGATACAACATATTTCTCAAAGAAATGTTATGTTTTTGGAAAGAACACTACAGACAGTCCATTTAACACCCAGTTGACTCTCAGGGCCAGGAGACTTCATAGATCTATTAAGTAAAGAGTTTTCAAATTATGGGACCTTATATATCTGTTTGTATTTCTATCTTCCTTCTCAAGGTTTGGCATCCAGAAGACATTCAATTAATACTTTTGAATGAATAAATGAATGAATGTATAAATGTATTAAATGAAGGCACAGATAATAGCTAAGTCTACACTTTCAGTATATAAAACATTTTGTACAAAACTGCAGAATATAATGGTGGGAGGCTTTCTGTTATATATAGTAAGAATTCTCTTTTCTACAGTTGCCAATAACAAGATTCTCATTTTCTTTTGAGCCCTCACTGACAAAGCCTTCAATATTCAACCTAGGTGCCCTTCAATAGATGAATGATAAAGAAACTGTAGTATATATGCACAATGGAATATTACTCAGCATTAAAAGAGAATAAAATTATGCATTTGCAGGTAAATGAATGGAATTGGAGAATATCGAGCTAAGCAAAGTAAGCCAATCCCAGAAAACCAAAGGCCGAATGCTGTCTCTTATAAGTGGATACTGATTCATATGGGAGAGGGAGGAATGGAGGAACTTTGATTAGACAAAGGAGAGGGAGAGCTGGGGAGTCTGCATGGGGGCAGGAAAGATGGTGGAAAGAAGTGGACATCATTACCCTAGTACATGTATGACTGCACATACGGTATGACACTATATCGTATGCAACTAAAGCAATGAAAAGTTATGCTGCAATTGTGTACAGTGAATCAAAATGCATTCTGTTGTCATATATACCTAATTGGAATGAATGAATGAATTAATTAATTAATTAAAATATTTTTCATCAAGCAATTCTAAAAATTCATTAAAAGCTAGCATTATTTCTCTGGGATTTAGGCTCTGTCATATGAATCTGCCTTTCCTTTTTACGAATGGTTTGCAATTAAGTAATTTCATCAGGCTCTTTTTTGTCTACAGAATTTGTGGGGTCTGAAAGCCTTCTTTCAATTCATACTCTGCCTTCTCTTTCTTTCTCCTCCCCCAAAAGCCCCTCATCAGCATTGTGGGCCATGCTGTGTTCTTCTATGAATTTCCATAACTTCTCAGTATTGTTCACTTAGACACATCATCATTTACATCTTTGCACTCTTCATTAATAAGAACAGAAGTAGAAGAAAATCTTTCATATTATACATTTTCTTAATATCTCAAATATTTTTTTCTTCCAACATTTCATTTTGAAAATTTTCAAGCCTCCAAAAAATGTTCAAGTCTTACATTTTTAAATTTAAATAATGCTTACATTTTTATTCTAAATATAAAAAAATAGAAAAAAGGTATATTTAATTGTCACTGCTATCTTTACTCTCATTGAAAATAATGGAGGACTGGTGAAGACTTTCCCTGCAATCCTCTTGCAACTTATATTTGCTGGTATGAAATTCTCAAAAAGTTTGTCTCTGATGAGTATCACCGAGATTCACTGAATTATACAAGTGGCTTCTACCACTTCTGCATTCTGTTGAGTGGGTTGAGGGGATACATGAGTCACATACCTAATCTCTTCAGTTCACTCTCTGATTGAACACTCTAAGGTTTCAATCTTTCAAAGCACTAGTCTAAAGTAATACAGTCATATCTTTGCTTTTCTCCCCAGAGCATGCTTTCCTGAGAGTGGGTCTCCTAATTTTAGCATTTTTTTTCTAATCTGGGTAAGCTGAGAATTTCTCAATTTATCAGATATCAGTTCCTTTTTACATAACAGGTCTTTTTCTTTGCTATGAGCTTTGAGAAGAAATCTGGCTGCACCTTTAATACTTTGTTTGTAAAGCCCTTCAGCTAAATCTACACTTTCAGGATATAAAACATTTTGTGCATAACTGAGGAACACAATGGTGGAAGGCTCTCTGCTACTCTATACCAAGAATTCTCTTTTCTACAATTGCCAATAATAAGATTCTCATTTTCTTTTGAGCCCTCACAGACAAAGCCTTCAATATTCATATTTCTACCAATAGTGTTTTTAAGGCAATCTAAGCTTTTCTGAAAATCTATCCTGCTTTTAAAAATTCTTCCAGACTCTGTCTATTGCCCATTTCCAAATCCATGTCTACATTTATATGTATTTGTTAAAGTACTATTCCACTTCTGGTACGAAAATTTCTATTAGTTTTCTTATTACTGTAACAAATTACCACAAATTTAGTGGATTAAAACAACACAGACTTGTTGTTTTGTAGCTCTGAACTCTAGGTATATAAGAAGGTTCTCATTAAACTAAAATCAAGGTATCTGCAAAACAGTGTTCCTCTCTGTAAGCTCTTGGAGGGGAAATGTTAACTTTTCTAGCTCCTAGAGGCTGCCCACTTTTTTTGGCTTGTGATCCCTTTTAATCATTAAACCCAGCAATGGCTAGTCAAATCTTTCTCATATTGTATCACTGAGACTGTCCCTCCTTGTTATATATTGGTCCATCTGGATAACTTAGCATAATCTCTCTATTTTAAGGTTAGTTATTAGCAACTTTAATCCCTGCTTCCTTGTGATGTAACATAGTCACTTATTCCGGGGATTAGGAGATGATCATCTTTGAGGGAGTCATTATTCTGTTTACCAAAATAGCTTTCATCCCCCTCGCTCCCAACCCAACTTCCACCCAAGTTTTATATATGATATTTGACCACAATGTGGCTTTATTTTCTTTGAATCCAGAATGGTCTCACCTCCCTTTCAGTGAACACACCTTAAACAGTGAGTTTTATCTTGTAGAGCATTCCATACTCTGACCATGGGTGCTGGTTTTGTCACTGTAAGGCTCAGGTTGAATATTTTGTTCAGAGGACATCATTCATAATATCACGTGCATTATTTTTTGCACCCATCACCACTCTTGGTAATGCTAGGTTGGGCTACATGGTCCCAGTGAACTGCCATCACTCTGTGCTATAGATACACTCTTTCTGAAGTTAATAAATTACTGAAAGAGTGATACTTTGGGATGTGTGTAAATATCCATTTTCCCCACAATAGGTTACATAGTGTGTGTAACTTCCACAAATCAATTCGTTACTTCAGAAGATGAAAATGGTGACTTCCTAATTCTACCACTAAAAATCTCTATTGCCTGGCTTTCTTCTGTGAAGGAGAACAAATGTGCCTCTTTTTCCCCCTTTCAAATATTGTCACAGTCTTATGCATTTAATTATCATTATGTTATTATTAAATGCATTATAATTGCTACCAGTATATTTTTAAAATTCTCAAACTATTCCCTGCATAACCAGGCGAGATCTTTCAGGTCAGCTCCTATGCCCTATTGGTAAAATATAATTAGATTAAAAAACATCCCTGCTTTCTGACACAACAAGCTCTTCAAGGTGACCTGGAAATTTAATCTGGAATTAGTTATTTCTCCAAGAATCCCTAGATGATTATAGGTAAAATTGTTATTTTGACAGAGTTCTGCTCACTGTGAGGTATTCATTTCTACTGTGAGAGTTGCTCAAATATTCTTAACTTTCCTATTGCTACCACCTAAGTTCTAGGATAAATCTGCCTGATTAACAGAATCAGTCAATGAGTAGATTGAACAATTGACAACATCATTAATCTTATCATTAAATAAACTTTAACTTGCTTTGAATATGTAAAGTCCTATTTAAATAACAGAGTTGTTTTTTTTTTAACAGCAGCAGGTGTTTTTTCTTCATCCTCTAAAAAACATAAACAAATCAGTAAAATGTAATGAAATCTCAGAGAAAAGGTTATAGCAAATAATTTGATAGCATTGTGATGCCAGAGAGACTTGATTTGGGCTTAGCTTCCAAGTCTGGCTGTAAAAGAATTAGAATTATTCCAATAGATGTATTCTGTATGTAGTTTTTTGAAAAGCACCAGAGTCCTTGACAAGCTAAGTCGTTAACTTAAACTCTGAGAAAGTAATGGTGAGAAAAGACAGAAGGAAGTCCTGCAGAATCCTGTACTGAGGGTGAGCAGTCAGGCTTAAGTAATGAGAAGGCTACTAGAAGGAGCCTGCTGAAACATGCACTACCAGCTACATATCATTGTGAAGTTCCTTTATATTTTCCCTTTTGAGCTGCTGTTTCCCTATCCTATTCATATTTAAGCAATTACTTCTTGCTAGAAATGCTACCTTGAAAGATGGTGAGAAACTATTTAACTTCCCATGAAAATTACTAATGCTTTCTCTCTCTCTCTCTCCATATGCAAAGGTGATACTATCATCATTAGGAGAAGTTGCAAGCTGAAAGTCAGCTTATGGAAAATGAAAAAAATTATCCAACCAACTGGTGTTTATTGGGTATATAAACCTGTACTGTAGAACACCAATTTCTCTCTGTTCTTAAGGGAATATTTTTAATGTTCATGTTTATAAAGAACTATTTCCTACTAATATTGACAAAAAGAAAACATAACCACCAAACAAAAACACAAACACAGTATTCAGGATGACTCTGTGTTAAAGAAATTGATTTATGCTCATTATCGTACTGTAAATACCAGAAGGAGCATTTCAATTAAGGAAAAATAAATTTTATAAAGCAAATTTGGACTGCAACCAGGAAAAAATTGAGAATGTATTGGTACAACATATTTCTTAGAGAAATGTCATGCTTTTGGAAAGAACACTATAGACAGTCCATTTAACACCCAGTTGACTCTCAGGGCCAGGGGACTACATAGATCTATTAAGTAAAGAGTTTTCAAATTATGGGACCTATATGTCTGTTTGTATTTCTATCTTCCTTCTCAAGGTTTGGCATCCAGAAGACATTCAATTAATACTTTTGAATGAATAAATGAATGAATGTATAAATGTATTAAATGAAGGCACAGATAATACAAAAATAATTTTCCAAACTCAACTAATTATGTTAGAATCCATATTGCACATTAGCTGAAACAGAAACCATTCTTAATTGTTCAGGCTTTTATCTTCCCTTTAAAGCAGAACAAAGCATGTCTTCATTTTAATAATTAATTTCACCAATATAATAACTCATCTGCTTCAGTGAGTTTGATGACACAGGAACAGCCCAGCTTTGACTTTGTGAAGTGAAGAAGTATACAGCTTTTCACTGAAAAGGAACTTCAAATATATTGACTATGGCCCTGAGAGGAAAGAAAACCTTTCCATTAGAAAACACTATGTTTAAATATTAAGTAACTTGGTACTTTGCTTAGATTGTTAAATCTATACCCATGTTTTGAGAACATATGGCAGCCTCCTAATACTAAATTCCTCAGGGGAGCTAAAGATGGAGGATGGGCCTGAATTAAGCAGCACTCTCTAGAGACTCAGCCCTAATTAATTAAAATAATCAGTAAGCATATTGTGAGTGCTTCCAAAACCATCTTCTGGTGATATCTCAGCATGCTTGGGGACCTTAGACATGGATGGACTTCTGCAGTTAAGGACAGACTCCTCTCCTGATGCTGTATTTACATAGTGTGAAAATGAGTGAGTGCAATTAATTTGAACTCTGGACAAACCAGTGTAGGCCATAACTGTTGCAACAAGGACCACTGGCATTTGATTTACATGCACACCATTAATGCCTGGATTCTGCTTAGTTTGAAAGGCCAGCATCAGGCCTCTCTTGAATAGGCACTACATCTTCAAAACTTTCACAATCCTTTGATCATTGTATTTGCATTGCACCATTAATCCTGGAATTATTTTCTCATTTGGATAAAGAGCCCTTTCTCTGTCTGTGGCAGAAAAAGCAGTAAGCAGATGACTGATGTGAGTCCTTCAAATCTGCAATGAGTTCTGGGCAATGGTGTGTTGTGGAACATCTTCTAAGTAAAAACCAGGATATCATCATGTGAACCACATTACTATCTTTAAACATGACCACTGCTTTCAGTTTCCATTTCCTACAAGTGGGAAACACATTGCCAATGACAGTCTGACTCGAGATAGCATTTGCTTCTGTATCAAGTACAATCTTTGGATCTGGAAAACTGTGGTATCAGATTTGATCCAAAGGAGGAAGAATGTTTTTGTTTATCATGTTTTTGTTTATGCTGAAGCTGATCCAGCAAGAGCAGTGATTAAATTAAAAACATTTCTAAGCAAAGAGAAGGAGCATTTCTCTTGTGAAGAAATGGATTATAGATTCATCTCTGATTGGAAAGGAGAGGATTGACAGTGAATTGTAAAGTTTAATCAGTTCAGATCTTGACTTCTAAAAGTGGCAGATTCATGAAAAGGCTTTTAAATTTTCTTTCCTTGTTTTTTTCCCCTTTTCTGTTAGCTTATTCTGAGACCTCATCCCTGGATCTTAAGGACACAAAGACACAATTACAGAAAGCAGGGAAGTCTCCTGTCTGAGTGCATTTAACTTATGGTTCAATTGGTCTCTACACCATACCCTCTCTTCATAGCCTTGTGCAGCTAGAAGCTATGTGAACTCAGGCTGGATAGTCGCAAGCCTTTAAGTATTCATCTAGAAGCCAGATTCTGTTTTTAGAAGAACCATGCTTACACCTTTAATTCCATTTCTATTTCACATTACTCTGACAATGGTAATTGACTTGTTAAGGTAGGAGCCCTGATGTGCAGTCCAAATAATGTTTTTCATCCTTCAGGTCTCAGCATTAAATAATCAGTATCTCTTCTGTAACTGTTGATCGAACTTATTTGTTTACTTTTCTATAACCTTTGTCTACAAGTAGAAGGTTAAATGTCATAGAATAAGATGGCAAAAAAACATGCAAGATGACCCCAGTACCCCTGCCTCCCCCACAGTGCATAGTCCTCTCTCACACTGTACCAGGGCTACCCCACCTGACTATTGGATTCAGCAGTGGTGATGATACTTCTAAGATTAGATTAGATGGTCTGACTTGGGCTTGCCCTCCTCTCCTCCTTGTCCTTTCCCTCTCATTATGTGAACTGTGGAAACCCAGCTGCCATGTGTTGAATAGTCATCCTGATGTCTCATATGTCAAGGAGCTGAAGCCTCCTGCTTCAGCCATGTGAGTCAGCTTGAAAATCAACTCTACTATCTTTTAAGTGTCTGCAGCCCTTGCCAACAACTTGACTGCAGCCTTAGGAGAGACTCTGACAGAAGGATTCAGTTAAGCTGCTTCTGGGTTCTTACTCTGTGAAATAACAAATGGGTTAAGTTGGGGGCAATATGATGGACAAAAATCCACAGCTAATAAAGGAAAGATTTATGTTTGATTATCTACTCTAACTCTCAACACAGCTTGCTTTTGTATTACATATACATATAAATGGATTGAATAAATATTTGCTGAATAAACAAATGAACCTAGAGAGATTTATACTTTGTCAAGGCTGTTTCTCTAAGGAATTCTTTAAATTTGTTCAGGTTTATGCAGCAACTAAATGACTGCAGGTTAAGAAAATCCATTTGTAAATAAAAAGGAAAAAGTTCTTTGCTTCAAGACTTCTTTAAAAATATGTGTGTTATTAAAGATAACTGAGACTGCTTTGTGGGATGAAGGAAATAAATTATATTAAGCAGTTGACATAAAGACAGATATTTATACAATCAAGTAGGAATAATAAGCTATGATTATGTACCATCTTGCAAATTCTCCTCAGGATGTGGTTAATTCAGGTATGAAGAAAGGAAAAGTCTTTCCTGATCTGGAAAGATCCAGTTTAAGTCAGCTTTTGCATCAGTGTGACCAAAATACCTGACAAGAACAATTTAGAGGAGGAAAAGTTTATTTGAGGCTTACAGTTTCAGAGGTCTCAGTCCAAAGATGGCTGACTCTGTTGCTCTGGGCCCATGTTGAGGCAGAACCTCAGGGGAGAAGGGCCCAGAAGAGAAAAATTGCTCAACTCATCGCAGGGTCAGAAAGCAGAAAGGGAGAGAGGGGAAGGGGCCCAGGGAATATAGGGAATATGCACCTTTTCAGGGCATGTCTGTGTACCCCCCTTCTCTAGCGACACCCACTCTGCCTACAGTTACCTCCCAGTCAGTCTATTTAAACTAGGATAGGTTGGTTAGGTTACTGTTCTCACAATTCAATCATTTTACCTCTGAATATTCCTGCATTAACAGGAGCTTTGATGGGGCACCACACATGCAAACCCCAACTCCTCCCTTCTGTCCTAGTGGTCTGGAGGTTGGTTATTTATTTTTTATGATTTTGCATTATCTACTGATCCTGTCATATATCCATGTTTCTACATCATTCAGACGGGATGGAATGGGTGCTTCCCTGTTCATATAAGTCACAAAAAAGGTTTCTTATACTTTCAAATATTCAAGTTTTTAAAAAAGAACACCACTGAAAGTTTCTAAGTTTACTTTTGTTCACAGCTTATTGTCTGAACAATGCTATTTACCTATTTCCTGAGAGTGGTTTCACCTTATTCCCTTCCTTCTCCTTTCCCTTCTCTCTTCCTCCTTTCTTCCTTCTCCTTTCCCACCTCCACTCTCCCCTTACCCAACAGTCCAAGTATTAAGTGTGTGAAAAGTTGTTTGCTGGTTACTTATGACATCACCACTACAGAAAGCTCACAGATGTAAAAGATTTTTATGGGGCCTTTGTAGTAGCCAATACTTCTGAGTTTAGTTACATCCGAAGAAGGAGAAGGTGAAGACAGATATTTAATGATAGCTAAAAAATACCACATAAATGTGGTAAAAAGTTATAATCTTTTAATTCTTCAGTTGGGAAAATACTTGAGATGTCCACATTGGTCATATCATCTACCTGTGATTAACCATATTTCTAATCATGCACTCAATTAATATCTTCTACTTGGAATAATTCTCCTGACTTAACACTCAATGAATCATCTCAGTTAATTAATTGAATTTTTATTGTATACGTTTTTGCCTATTTTTTTTTTACAACACAATGCCTTTATTTTTATGTGGTGTTGAGGATTGAACCCTGGTCCCACCCATGCTAGGCAAGCACTCTACCACTGAGCCACAATCCCAAACCCAAATTTTGGCTATTAATTTATAAAATATTCTTTCTCTTTGGGAATTTCACCTCATATATAAACACATAAAGACTATGTCCATTTTCCCTAAGTGTCTGTTTTCTAAATCGATTAATATCCCCAACACCCACCAATCAATTTTATACTTCATTCAAAGCCTTATCGCCATTAAACTTTCTCAAATTACATTGTTTTCTCAATTATTTATTAATTGTAGGTCAACTAAAATACGGTTCACACTATGTTTCTATTTGTTTCTCAAATGTATGCTGTCTTTCTCCATCTAATTTGTAAATTTCTTTTGAGAAGAAATTACTATAGTTTACTATATCTTGAGTCTCTTTGATGCCCTGTATGGAAATTGACTCAATGTTAGTTATAACATTTTAATGCATACAGTCACCAATTGAATATATTTAATATGTTCTTCAATTAAGAAAACAGAGCCAGGGAAAAGGAGAAGGCCTATTCTCACAGGAGCCATAGCTACCGGCAGGTGTACAATATCAGGTATATCTAACATAGATAAAGTATATTGCATTTTGAGCATCAAATCTCAACTTTTCAGGCTGAACTTACCATACTTTCCATAAGACACAGGAACTCAGCTTATCTTCTCTTCATTCTTTAAGAGGCTAATATTCTGCTTATCAAGAGTCTTCTCCCAACAAAGCTTACTTAGAAAAAATTGTCTGCTTCTTTGCTATGTTCTATATATATCATAGGCTGGTCTTTTCCACAGAAAAAAAAAATTGTATTTCTAATCTTTAAAGCAAAAAAAGATAATAATAAATGTATTATCCTATATCAAGAATTTCTTTTTTAAACTTCACAAGTATCTTCAGCCCTGGATACACGATCTATTCTTCCTGATTTCTCAGCTTTGATGGCACTTGGAAGCCAGGCACATTTATGTACTTTTAAGGGAGAAACTCATATATCTTTCCCTCCATAACCTCCATCCAAAACATGCAGGAGGCTGTCATCCTCTAGGTATAGACCATCTTCCTACACAGAGGCTGCTTTTCTTAGTGGATAGATCTGGAAGTAGATATTCTATCTCTCCCAAAGTGTCTGCAATGAGTAGTTTGTACATTTGAGAATGTAGTAATGGACAGATTTGGACTTCAGTTAATGACCTGGCTAAGAGGAATGATTGCTTTGTTGTGGATGACCACCATGTACTGATAACCCAGCCCCTGACCTGCCACTTTCCAAGCAAGGATTCATTCTTTCTCTGGATCATGTGGCACATTATTTCAATCTCTCCTTCTGTCAACATAATTAAACTCATGTTTTATTTTCTTTGTAATGCACTTACCCTATTGACCTCAGTCTTGGACCAACTCATCCATCCACCTTCTCAGCTCACGGGTTATGAAACAAGAAGAAAGAAATACTATTGTGCATATTAGAGTCCCTATATTTTATGAAATGAACTCATGGTTCTCCCCTCAGCTAGCCTCTTATTCACACTTGGAATTTCCACCAAATATGCCTGAATAGATCCTTCCTCCATTTTATGGTGGTTCAAAACCTTTTAAAATTTTACCATTTTTTTCCTCTTTCATCAGTGCTACCTCTCTAATAGCCCAGATGTTTTTGTAAGGAATCAATAAGAAATTATATGTAAAGAATGTAGCATGGTACCTAGAATAAAGAGCTAATAAATGTACAGCATCAGTATTAAATAATCAGAAAATAGGAAATGAAATTACACAGAATTTCACCACCTAGAGATATTTAGTGTTTCATAGTTTCTAACAGAAGCAACACATTTTAGATGAAAATTATTTTATTTTAAACATAAATATTAGTTTATTAATTATTTCTCTAAAGTTAAACAAAAAGTTTACTACAAACATTAAGAAGCAGAGTTACTAATATATTTTAACATAATGTTTGTTAATGAAGTTAAGTCTTATACCTTTTGGTACAATTTAATAAAATATGAAAACAAGCCCCCCTCCTAAAAATTTTTTTCCAAGTTTTTCTTGCAAAAAAATGGTAGTTGTGGACAAAAGAATAGTCTAATAGACTCCACATACTATCAAAGTAGATTCAAGTATTGATACTTTATAATTTCTTTAGCTGTCTGTTTTGTTCTTGTTTGTTTGTTGAAAATTTTAACAAACTTTATAGATAGAACATTTCTAAATATTTCAGCATGCATCTGCCCAAAATAAGAACACTGTCATACAAAATCATTATTTTTCATTATTACATCAAAAAGAGCCATTCCTTACGTCAGCTAATGTACAGACATCATTCAATTTTCCTTGATTTTCCCCAAATATGTTTTCTAATACTGTTATTTCTTTGTTTAAGCAAAAGTTAGGTGAGGTCTGTATATTGCATTTTGTTCCTGATATCTCTTTAGCTTACATTGCCCCCTAAGACACTGACTTCTTGAAGAGATCAGATCATTTTACTCACAGAGTACATCACATTTTTTGGCCTATTCTTTTACTTCAGTGGCAGTTAATTTGTTCATTTAGTCCTTGATTATGCTATATATTGGAGGTTAGATCTAAAAACTTAGGTTCAGCTTAATAACTTCCTCCCCCCATTCCCCTCTTCTTCTTTCTCCTTTTTAAGTTATTTATTTGGCAAAATGCCTCACAGGTGATGCTATGTACTGTATAGTGCACTACATGTCAGAGCATATGGTATTTATTAAATTGTCCCACCATATAAAGTTTCTGTAGGTCCCTTTATATGTTGTTAGATTCTTGTTAAATTCAATTTGATAATTTTTTTTGTACCAGGGATTGAACTCAGAGATGTTTGGTCACTGAGCCACATCCCCAGCACTTTTTATTTTTTATTTAAAGATGGAGTCTTGCTCAATTGCTTAGATCCTCCCTAAGTTGCTGAGGCTTGCTTTGAAATCACCATCCTCCTACCTGAACCTCATGAGCCACTGGAATTATAGGCATACACCACTGAACCCAGCTCAGTTTCATATTTTTTGGAGGGTTTTTGCATTCCTAGTCATAAAGGATTTTAGTGTCTAGAGTTTATTTTTAATTATTTTCTTGCATATTTGATCTTTAATGTGATATCTTCTGGTATTAGGATAATATTAGAATAAGTTGGAAAGTATTCTCCATTTTCCTAGTTTTGTAAGAGTTTGTGAAACATTGGTATTGATTTTTCTTTGAAAATTTGGTAAAATTAATCAGTGAAGCCATTTGTACCTGAATTTTTCTTGTGCAGTGTTTTATATTTTGTTTTTTTTTCCCAAATTTATAATTTAATCCTTTATTATAGGTTGGTCTAGTAAAATTTTCCGTTTCTTTTTGAGTTTTCAGTTTTTAGGTACTTTATGTCTTTCTAGAAATTTGTCCATATCATTTATATTATTAATCTTATTGGCATAGAATTATTTATAATATTTCCTTTTACTTTTTATAAGGTTATTAGTGATAGTCTCTTTTTGCCTTGATTTTAATAACTTGACTATGCTCTACTATTCTTTCTCTTTTCTTGATTAGTTTAGCTAAACATGTCAATTATGAGAACTAACTGTTGGTTTTGTTAATTTACTTTCTAACATTTTAAAAATAGCAGTTTTCACCTACTTCTTTTCTTCCCTATGTATGAATCATACTGTTCTGGTTTTATTCACTTCATGCAATTTTTTTTTTGTTGGAAACTGGATGTTTTCAGTAATGTAGTATAACTATTCTGAATATTAATACTCATGGGGTGTTGGTATTTTGTTGTTTACTTATTTATTTACTATATAACTTGGCTGAACTAACTCTGAAGTCTGTTTCCTTCACTGTGTGTTACTTCTCTGTCCCTATACAATTTGTTTCTTATTTTTATATTTTGCCTGATGACCTAGCTGTCACCTCTTGACAGCATAAACCACTGTTGGTCAAAGGTATAATTAAACCCATGTCCAGATGGATTTTACCATTTTTCATTGAATATGTACTAGTTTGGAGGCTTTTATCACAGTTCAAATTTATGTGTTTGACTCATGTTCTTCCAGGGACTAGTAGCTTGCCTATTTCTTTTCTGTTCATTCATGAGCGTGAAGCTTTGTCCATGTACACAGTATTTCAGACTTCAGGGAGGTGAGTGATTCTGTTTTTATACCTAGCTTCATGGGAGTTGCCCTTTGGTCAGAGTAGCTTATTGTTCAACCAGTAGACCACCCCGCTCAATAGGTTGTGCTTAAGGCCCTAGTATCAGTAAGGCTTCTGCCAGTTTTGGTAGATCCATGTGTAACCTGGAAAAGTTTTACAGTCTGCCCCACATCCTGCTCTAATGGTTTCTGAGTGGAGGCAGTCTAGCGTGTATGTAGAAATTTTCCATTCTCCAGGATTGTCTAGGATCCCATGAGGGTATTGAGGCTTTTTCTTTTCTTCCTGCTCTCTGTCAAATTTCTGATTTGCTTGTTGCTACCATTATTGGAAATTATGAGAACCTCTCAATTGCCCAGCGCCCAGACCTCCTATGTTTTGGTAATGTCCTTAGGAATGAGGGTCTCTAAAGGCTATTCAAATAGAACTGTGGTCTAATGTAATGAGTTATTAGTATTGCTCCCCAAAATTATAGTCTCTTTACTATGGCATCTGCACACAAAGCTCAAAATCCAGAAGGTCAAGAGTTTCCAAGAGCTGCCTGAATGGAAGCTATTGTGAACTCTATCACCCATAGACTGACCTTAGAACTGTACTCGACTTCTCTATGCTATGGGGCCAATGAAAGAGTCTGATTCCTTAGAATTGTAAAAATAAAACCTGAAATAATACATTCAGCCTATCTAGCACAATATTTACCTTGTTAAAATCTTTTAAAGCTTATTAAAATCACCATTAATACTTTTATAGTTAATGATTGATTAAATATGCTATTCTGTGTCAGCACTGGTTTCACTTCTATGAATAGTATAGTAAATAAATGATAGAGAAATAGTTTCTGACTTACATTGTAGTGAGAAAAAGGGAAATAATAAAGATAATAATAAATATTATTAAGGAAATAAGAGCTGGAAAGAATGTTTAGGTGTGGTCAATGAGCAGGGAATCCCCTTCTTCCCTGAATCCATATGGATATTGGCAAGAGATGAGAGCTCATGTCAAAAGACATAAAGGGCATAATGATCAGCCCCGTGGTATCAAGCTGTTGATGAGAATCAAGGAGTTGGAAGCAAGGACAAAGTCATGGTTTTGCTAGCAGTACCAGAATGCAATGGTTCCCCCATAATGCTGGCAGTGATACCATGGAGGACCAGTGAGCTTCTGGGTTATAAGCTATGATACTGCTTACTCTTGGAATCTTTTTTTATTTTTTTGTTTTTAATTTCATTTTTAACCTTTTATAAAAATTGTTGTCTCTATTAAACGTAGTACTCCAGAAAAACATAGAACCAATAGAAAAGATAGAGAAAAAATATTCTGAGGAATTGGCTTATGTGATTGCAACAATCAGAAGTCACAAGATCTACCACTCCCAAACTGAAGACTGACGAAAGCTAGCGGCACTTTCCTCTACTATCATTACTGAAAACTAGGTCCCTGTCTCCATGCCAATCCAATAATGAGGATGCAGTTTTGAGAAAAAGAAGTCTGAATGTTTTGCTAGCAAAGGAAAAGTACTCCTGCCCAATCCTGAAGAACAGGTTTTTTGTTGTTGTTGTTGTTGTTTTAAAGAGGTGATTCAAAGGCTACATTCCACATGCTCTGATCAGAGTAGTAATTCATTTGTTAATTTGGAAAATAGTCATTTCTGAGATCTTCTGGTACCATTCAGAAAATCTGAATTACTTTATTCCTGTTGTGGGTGTGCGCTCAAGAACAGATAACTCTGTGTAGGATGGGGATGAAAGGCAATCCTGTTTCCCCTGACATTGGAGACAGGGAGAAATTAGGAACGGGCAGGGAGAAAGAAACATTTTAAACAATTAGTTGCTGTGGCAGGGCAGCAAGGGCTAATTCAAAGCACAAAGTGGACCACTGCTACTGAATGAGCTTGAAGGTCTGAGAACCAGCAGAATTGATTGTATAGTATAGTTCACATTTGAAAAATTGAGAAACAGGAAACCTGATAGTGTAAGTCCCAGTTAAAGAATCTAAGAAGACTGATATGTCAGTTTGAAGACAGTCAAGGGGAGAGAGAGAGAGAGAGAGAGAGAGAGAGAGAGAGAGAGAGAGAGAGAGAAAGAGAGAGAAAGAGAGAGAGACTGTAAAATATGCTTTTCTCTGATTTTTTGTTCTATTGAGCCCTCCACAGATTGGGTGGTGCCTACCCATAATAGGGAGGGCCAATTGCTTCACTCAGTCCACCAGTTCAAATACTAATTTCATCTGGAAAAATCCTCACGACATATTCAAAAGTAGTGTTTAACTAAATAGCTGGCCAGACTATGACTCAACAAGTTGACATGTAAATCAACCATCAGCACTTATCATAATGAAATGGTGAATCCAAATGCAGCAAATGAATTTTGTTCTAGATCCTTAAAAGAGGAGAGATAAAGCTGCATGAAGAAGTCTATTTTGTTGCTTCTAGAAAGACCCACAGAGTTCTGTTAAAATTCACAAGGTGTACTAAATCATGGCAAATTTTGATTTATCGGGTAACTGGTGATGTTGGGACCATGCAACTGTGATTCAAGAAGCACATTATTAGGAATAAAGGAAAATAAGGGAAAAAGGTGGTGTCCCTGAAAACCATTAATAAACAGACCTGAAGTTCTATGCTCATCATGGGCCCACACCTTCACTTAGTCACCTTATCACACCTACTCTCATTCTTACCATTTTCAGAATGTCCCTGAGATTTCCATCTAAACGTCTTTACAGTGTCAACCTTCCAGCAATATTCAGTAATATAATCTCAATTTCCTATTATACCAATACCAGCCCCAAATCTTGTTTAGTTCAGAAAGGACTGTCAGGAATCCAGGAAAAGAAGAGTCCTAATAGGGAGCAGGGAGATGTAACATTTGAGCATGTTGACAGTCTTGGAGAAGGTATGATCAATGTTTGTTGCACTGAGAAGAAGCACATGGAGACAGAAACTTGTTCTATCCAGCATATCTGGTGACCATCATGTGGTTCAGATACTGGGAAGATAATTTGTGAACCAGTGGATGAGTTGCTCCTTAATTCTGGAAGACTCCATAGAAAATCCTGGGAAGAGAATATACAATGAATCTAGCAAAAAGAAAACAATGACCACATGGATCTGGGGCAGATCATTAGGTCAAGGGTAGATTTCAGAATTATGAAACTAATCAAATCAAAACTTATCCTGGGCTTGTGGGACCCACATGACTGCAGATTTTTTAAAAAAAGGCAAATAGAAGTCAAATATACTTCAAGACAGGGATCTTATCACAAGGAAGAAAAACATTTATGCAAAAAAAGAGCTTACTATAGACAAGTATCCTTAGGCAGGGATATCTGGGGTTGTTTCACTTAAATTACCCACATTAATCACAGTGTTGCTGACAAGATGATCTGAATAGGGAATAAAGCTTAACCCAAATTTGGAAGTTGAATCAAAATGATGGGAGTAGGATTCATGGAACTAAACATCAACCAAATAATACAGGATGGTAATGATCAAATCCTACCAAGCGTAAGTAAGTGGTAGTCAAGTGTATTTGCACTCCAAAGAAAGAGAGCACAGTGCCATTAAAATAATAAAGAAATAATAATGACAATAACCAATAACAGCAACTATAAAACATGATATTCTTGCCATGTACCAGATAATCATATTTAATACTTAAAACAATTCTGCAATAATTTGAACCCTTAAAATTATTCTTGATGAGAATCCTCAACTTCAAGAAAATTTAAAAAGTTACCCAATTGAAATATATAGCTACCAAAAGCTGTACTGACCCTTGTTTCAAATACACTTCTATCTTTTTGAAGAACAAAATGATTTTTTTCCTCATTAGCCTTTATGACTATCTTATTACACATACTTATGCCTGCCCTACTAGTCACTCCTAAGGTGTATAATAATCATATTTGCAAAAGATCAGAATAGAACTTAATAAGATCTAGATCAGTTAATTTGGATACTTGACCAGGAAAAAGATTGGTGCAAAAATCAGAAGGCTTGGGCTAACTTATGGGCATGTTGCTAATTCAGAATGTGTCCTTGGATGAGTCTTCTTTTATATTCTGCACCTCTGTATAATTCATTTTTAGAGGATGTAAATGCCTTCCACTTTCTTATCTCACTGGAATACTATAAGGACAAATGAAGTCATATGGCCTTGGAATAGCCACTGGCTTCTCTGGCCAGAGACTGAGGGGAAAAATGTCAATTTAAATCATTTTACTTTTCATTTTTCTCCATAGGGAGGTATTGTGGGGATAAATGTGTGAGCTGATATTTTAAGCATATTTAAGAATGACTGCAGTAATATAAGTAAAACAACTTAAGCATCTGGAAAGAAAAGTGCTGTGTACACTTGGGGGTGATAATGATGCTGATAGTGATGATGAAGAATTTTAATAACAATAAATCTAAGTGAATTTCACTCAATGTACTAGAAGCAAATAAGAGCTCAAGGACATTAAGTTCTCCCAAAGGTTAGTTTCACTATCCAGTTTTGCAAATAGAGTGTTCATGACTTTCTTGATCTCACATTCTAGACAAAATGTAGATGTACCAATGCCATATCTTTCTTTTGACCCAGAAAAATATTCATGCCAATTGTAAGGATCAAAAGAAGCTTAAGCAGTTCTTATGAAAGCATGGTTAGTTTCCCAAAACTGTATCTTTCCAGTGCACATATGTGCATTTTCTGTTCTTAGCAGAATATGAATAGTGTAGCTTCAATGCATAAAAATAATACAGTGGGTTTTATTTTATTTTATTTTTTTACAGTCATGGTTGATTGCATTCCACCTAAATAAGTACAATCCAGGCAGATGCTATAAACCCAAATCCTGCAGTGTAGTAGATTTTATTCATGAACATACACAAGCTGTCAGAATAAAGTCTTTGAGTGTTTTACAATAGAGACACAAGGTAAAAATAAGGCTGGCCAAGATCAAGAGTATAGAATGCTGATCTTATGGAAATCTCAGGAAAGGGCAATGGGTGCACTCATCCAAAACTTTGGACAGCAGAACAAAAAGAATGAACCACCTTTTTAGCCACCCTGTCTTGGAATCCACAGAAATGATTGGCTAATGCAGCTTATTTGTTCATATTGAGATTTGGTAGCCTTTTCTAAGAGAGACGGCCCTCTTCAATATCTGTTAGTAGACATCAACATCATCATAAAATATTCATGTGTTGTGAAATGCACCATTTACCCCAAAACAAAGCATTCCTTTTCTCCTTAGAGAATCTTCTAATCACTGAAGGAGGGAAGCTGTGAGGGTCAATCTCCCTCCTTGAATGGGGCTTTGGTCTGATCACTAGGAATTCAGTGTAGAATTTTCTGCAGACATTTTTCTGGGGCCAGGCTGGAAAAGTTATAGGAGCAATAGCCATAATATAATTTTCAGACTTTACAAAGGAAATTTGTAGTAAACAGTTTGTTTATGAAAGCATGAGATTTGCTCCAGGGATAACTAACAAGGACTTTCCTTGGCTTTTATCACAAGGTCAGAGAGAAGTATGAATTTTATCAGCAGTCTCCAAATTCTTTTGATGATGAATTGAATCAACAAATAATTGAAATAATTGAAATAAATAGTCCTGAAGTATGATTGTTATTATATATATATCAATGACTGTGCTATTATGATATATATCAGAAAAATATACAAAAATGCAATACTTTAGAGGATGAAGTAAAAATGAAAAAAAATATTTCAAAATAATTTTCTGAGATTTTAACTCACAGGACAAAAATCCATAGTGGTTTCATGAAGTTGTTATCAATTTATTTTAAACTATGATAATTGAATATAGGAAACCATTCAATCATCTCTGTCTTTGATTTTTAGTAGGGATGATAAAAAACTCATTCATGGGTAAAACTGATACCTCTTATATTGTTCTGTTTTGTTGATATTTTCTTGTGTTGCAATTTTTATGTTTTCTCCATGTAAATTTGGAACAAATTTATGAAAATGTTATAATGCTTAATTTAGTTAAAATTGGTAGCACAATTAATAAATCTTATCTTTGTGTAAACTTCAATAACTATGATAAATAAAAACACAAATGCACGGGTTAGGTTGCTTCTTGCAATCTCATCACTTTCTCTTACCAGTTTCTCAGGACTCCTAGCCCTCCTTGTTTGAAACCTAACAGGAGAGTTCAGGTATCAAACATAAACATAGTAGAGATTAATTACTTTTTTACTTGTAGGTTAATATATATTGTTTAATTAGTGTTTTCAGCACCATAGGTAAATATCTTATGCAGCTAGCATTTCCATATCCCATTTTTAAGGTCCTTATATAAGTTTATTTAACAAAAGGCACAATCCTCTCTCTCTTTGCAAGACCTGTTTGTAATCTGTTTCTGTCAATGAGAGCAATTAGAATTCAATATGGAAACTTACTAGCTGAAGTGCCTCTGCAGTCAATCCTTTACAAAACTGAAGATCCATTTTACCTGTTTAGGAAATACAGATTTTCTTAGGGCTGATTTCCATTCCCTTCACTCTGTCAACTAAGAATTATGGGGTCCTTAGGATCAACCGTGACACCCTGCTCTCTTTCCTGTCTTGATGCCACCCTAGTCAATCTGAATTTTCTGTTTTTGAACTCTGTTGGCTAAAGCAGGTAAGACTACTGAATTTGAGTGAGAAAGGATGGGGCAATATAGTGAAGGGGAAGGGGATACTTGAGCAGCCTCCTAAAAGAATCTCTAAAGATGAACCATTCTCTGAACACCATGGCATAACGACCTCTTCCCTCTACAGCCACTGTGCTTAAAGGAAACAACTAAACCATTTGATGCCTTTTATGTTTCTTCCCTTAGAAAGAAAGAAAAAAACAACTTTGAATGAACCTAGTCAGTAAAGAAAGGTCAAGTGGAACCGCTACGGCACATTTTGTTCAGGGGAGTCTTTTTTTTGCTCCTCCATACTGAGCAAGATAAAGGACCCAGTTGGGACTGCCACACAGTGGTTCCTTAATTGAGTCTTCCATCTTCACAGAACTAGATGAGAGAGTCACTTAAAAGGAATAAATTCAAAACCATGTGCAGTTTCAGAACAAATTGTCCACGCCACCTAGAAGTGAAGTTCTTTGAAATCCTGCTGCTGCTTCTGCCACACCAGGTCCTTTCTAATTTCAGGCAAAGAGCTCCTGTGTTTAGAGTGAAGATCCCTGTAATGAAGTGACATTTGACTGTTCACAGTGAGGTACACAGTCTCTCACATGAAGGTATTGTTCAAAGTTGCATTTTCTCAACTCTGTTCAAGTGAGAGAATACCATGTGAGGGATCTGTTAATGTTAGGTACATAATTCTGGGAATCATATGGAGACACTGGACTAAGTCTGATCCATCAAAGAATGTCAATGCAGTAATGATAATTGAAAATATTATTATCATAGTACCAAGTGACAAAGAAAATGAGTTGAGAATTACTATTAGATTAGAAGTTGGATGAGCATCAGGCTTTATACATTTAACCAAAGATCACGGAGGTCTGAAGTTTCCAAAATGTCCACAGTAAGAGACATAGTAAAAGAATAGTTGAAGGCAGAAGCTGAAGTTTCAAGACAGCATGAACTATATGCACAATGAGTTGTTTTATCCTAAAAGAAAGTCATTAAATTTGTTCCTGGAAACTTGAAATGACCAAGATGATGATCAATGAAATTTTTAAAACAGCTTCATTAAGACATTATCCTATGGTACAAATAACTTATGCAAATAGAAAACTGGATAATTAAGATTTACATATCCAATTACTATACAAAAGTATAACAGCTACTTGGCAGGCATAGAAGATCATTGGCTTGACAGTCATGTGACTTGTATTGTGATCCTGGATTTTCAGGATATAACTGATTGACACCAGGCAAATTTAAGCCATAGTTTACATCATTAAAATTAGAATTTATAAAATTATACCTTTTGTATAATAGATAAATGATATTATTCTTTATTATAAAAGTATAGTAAAAGCTTAAGGCAGCAAGAAAGATTTAAGAAGTGAATTTATACCCCTACTCTCTGCTGTCTCCCTCAGTCCAATTATTCAGAAAAAAATCATTATTAATACTTTCCTTGAAACCTTAACCAAAATTTACATACTTACATATGCAAATGCTTCAAAAGCAAATGAAATGTTATTACACACACTATTCTGTACATTGACTTATTTACTATACTCATATATTATATACAGATTTGTGTCTCCCAAAATTCATAAGTTGAAGACTTAACCCCCAGCACCTTAGAATATATTTGGAGATAATGTCTTTTAAGAGGTAATCAGTAGAAAATTAGGTCATATGAGTAGGCCTTGTTTGAACATGACTGGAGTCAATAAGAAAAAAAATATGGTACAGGCATGCACAGAGGGAAGACCAAGTAGGATGCTGAAAGAAGATGACCATTAGCAAGACAAAGAAGAGACTGCTTCTGAAGAAACCAACCCTGACAACACCTTAACCTTGAATTTTAGGCCTCTTGAGCTCTAAGAAAAGAAGTATCTCTGGTTTAAGTCAATCATTCTATGATAAACTGTTATGGAAGTCCCACCAAAATAATACAAGATATCATAGTTATCCCTATATATTGGGAAAAAAATCATTATTAATACTTTCCTTGAAAGTATATATATAAACAATTGTACAAAATTTGGTTCTATATTATGATACAATTGAATTTATAGTAATCTATTAGTGTAAGTATAGGTTGCAATCTTCCTTTAGCTTAATTACCAGAAATCAATCAAATTCTTTCCGGAATAAAAAATATTACCTTCAGCCTCAACAATCTTTCAGATTCAGTGATTTGTTTTGGATAAAATGTTCACAAGGATAACATACAAGGAAACAAGGAAATAAAATAAAGTGTCTGAAAACTGAGATAAAAATACAGACAATAGATTTCTATTTCTGCTCCTAAAGAGGTAAATGCTACAGGATGGTCCCTCTTTTCTTGACTTGAAATTGAAATACATTAAGAACTTTTCATAGACTAGATAACAAGTGGATGATTTGAAAAATAATATACAAATGAAAAAAATTTCTAATAACCTGACTTTTTGCCTGAGGTCAATCTCTGATCTATGTTGAAGAAAAAGGAAATCAAACAGAGCTCAGTAATTTCATTGAATACATAAGACAGATACTGAATTCAAGGAGACTGAAGCGGCTAGAATTTGCAGATCAGGGTACCAGGGCAGCTAAGCTGAGAGTGATTTTCAGTAAATTGTAAAAAAGACCATTTGAGATTTTTCTTGAATGGCAATCTCTACTTTTATAGGAGAAAACTCTTATGAATTCAGGTAAATAACAATATGAGTGATGGAAAATTAATGAGAAATATAAGCAAAATATTTTTCAAAATTCATGCAGACCTGCACATTTTCTTGTTTGATACATGGTATATTCAACAGAGAATTTAAAAGGGTGATACAAAAATGATAAGACTAAACTAGTTCTAGAGTGAGGATTACTTTAAAACTGTCCTAAAATAATCTAAAACAAATTTTATAAGATAAACTGTTGTGTCAATAGCTTCATTGCTTTTGGCTAAAGTCCAGTAAGCTTTAAAAATGCAACAAAATCCATTACCCAATAATGTAAAATTCCAAATATTTAGCATTGAACAAGAAAATTAATAGGCACATGAAATAACAGATACATTTAATCCATGAGTAGGGAACTTAGAAAGTCTACCATGAATGTAGTTGGAGTTCTAGAAGTTCAGAGAGCAGAAACAAAAAATCAAAAGATATAGTGTAAAACATTTTTCAAACTTGATAGTATTTATATGACTTTTAAAATCTCAATATAGCCCAAGAAGGATAAACACAAAGAAAACCAAAGCAAGGCATGCAATATTCAAATTTCTGAAACCCAGAGACAAAGGGGAATATCTTAAAATAGCCCGTGAAGATATATATGTTACCCATAGTAGAATAATAAATAAAGACTTGATAAAAATTATGCAAAATGGAAAAGGTCTTTAAAGTCCTAAAATAAAATACTCTCAATGTAGAACTCTATGCCTAGTGAAAATATACTTCAAAAATCAAGGTGAAATTAAGAATTTTATAGACAAATAAGAATAGTACAGCACTTCTATATTTAGTGTGGATGCATGAATTTAACCAAAGTTTTTGTTACTATTGACTTAATGTCAGAACATAGCTAGTACGGAGAACCCATAATACTTTGTAGAAGTGGCTGTCATGGCCATTGTAGAGTATTGTCATCATTTCTGTCTCTATCAACTAGACAACTGGAGCATCATTTCCACCCAAGTCTAGAGGTGACTACCAGATATGCCTATAGAGATTACCAAATCTCCTAAGAAGTCAAAAATCACCACTGAGAAAATCACCAATCTACATAAACTAATTAATGGATAATAAGTACTTATTATGAGGAAAAACAGAAAAGACAAGTTTTGCTTGAGTTTTCACATTTCATTAAAACATAGCTAATTGTTTAAAGGAAGAATATTAGAAATTAATTCTATAATTTTTATCATATTTATATGTAAAATTGGAATACTACAAGAGATAGGAAGAAATAGAAATATATTCTTGGAAGTTTCATATAAATTGCATAGAATTTCAAGATAGAATGTGATTTATTAAGCATGCATTTTATAATACATAAAGCAAACACTAACATATTGAAACAAGTATAAATAACATTACATATTTATATATGTAAATGATATGCTACAAATGAAAAACTATACAACAGAAGCAAGCCCACAAGTGATCCCTGTGTTGTGTTTGTTAGGCATGGATTTAAAAACAACTGTTGTACTTCATGCCAAATGCAATAAATTTGACTCAGAAAGTCAAAGGTTGAATTTTTCTCTCTTATGTGAAAACTAGAGGGAAAAGTGTTTTTAAATAATCATTTTATTTTTTATTCTTCTTAGATATATATGACTTTAGAGTGTAATTTGATATATTGTATTTATATGGAGTGTGTTATTTATTCATATATGAACACAGAAAAGTTATGTCCCATTCAATCTACTGTCTTTCCTATTCTTATTTCTGCTTTCTTTCCTTCTTTTCCCTTTGTGTAATTCACTGAACTTCTATTCTTTACCTCTCCCATTTTGTGTGTTAGCATCCACACATCAGGAAGAGCATTCAACCTTTGGTTTTGGGGGATTAGCTTATTTCACTTAGCATGATAGTATGGAACCTAAGTGCCTTAGGATTAAAAAAATAGGAAAGGGGAATTTATAAAACAGGATCTCATAAAAAATAGAAGAAAGAGCAAGAGATAGAAATAGGGGACCACTGAGGGAAAGGGAAACAGGAAAAATTGGGTAACGAAGTTAACCAAATTATGCTATGTGCATGCATGAATATAATACAATGCATTCCAATTTTACATATAATTATAATACACCAATTCAAAAATAAATAAATGAATAAAAGGAAAACCAAAATAATGGAAGAAGGAGGTGAGGAGGGGAGAGGAAGAAAGGCAAGGGAATAGTACTGGGGATTGAAATGGAGAAAACTATGTTATATGCATTTATGAATATATCAAAATTAACTCCTCCATAATATATAATTATAATGAAGCTAAAATAACTGTTGTACATATATTAAAAATAGTTCACATGATGACACTTTGACAACTGAAATCTCTTCTAAAATTGATATACTATTTGAAATTAAAAGATGCATATTGGAAAGTAAAAGAAAACATAGATCAATGTGAACTGAACAGACTGAGGCATGAAAAGAAAGGTATGGGAATTATAGAACAGGCTTAAGAGACATATCGGACTTGCATACAATCTGTAGGTAAGTGTAATGCCAGACTAGAGGAGAATGAGGAAGGTAAATGTGCAGCATAAAGAGAGCAGTGAGTGTTCCCCAAATTAAATAAAGACTTTATGCCACAAATACAAGAAGTATTAAAAATACCAAAACATAGATTTGAAATCATATGTGAAATCCAGCTTAATACAAAGATAATACAAAATTTATGGATCAGAAATAAAAATAAATTTAATTATCAAACAAACCCATAGTTGCTAAAGTACATGAGAAGAGGATATTTGATAGCAATGATATTCATAATAGTAGGAAAACAAAATTAGATTGTTTAAAAATAGGTTTGGAATAACAGTTTACCAATAAGAAAAAATAAAGTTGAATATGTAACTTATTCTTTGTATAAAGTTTGTCCCATAAATATGGGTCATTGGTAATGCTCAAGGGAATAAGATCTTCATAATTAGGGCACAAAATCAAGCAAGATAAAGGGTGAAATTAACACATTTGGTTACATGAAAATAAAAATTAACATATCAATTTTAGTTAATTAGGACATTAAACAATAAAAGAAAATAACAAACCACCAGTTCACACTGAGATTATACTTCAGGTTTTGTTCTTTTATTCTCAAGTAAGATATACTTTTGTATTTGCTTTTACATAGGAGACTGTGATTAATATTTGTAGAAAAAGATTCATGAAGAATAATTTTGATTTTGCCTTACAAATAAGTTTTAAAGGTTTTCAAAATAGATATCTTAAACTCGCCATTAATAATCTGATCTCAAGGACCCCTAGGCTTATTCCAAGCCATTTTGATCTCACAGGGTACACGGATGCCATAACCATATGCCAAGTCCACTCACTGAAAACTCAGTGCTTCACAGGGGTTAGGTGGGAAAGTGAGACAGGCTGTGCAGCTGCTTTTTATTGCACATGGTAGAAAAATATAAAACAAAACATTTCAGTAAAGCTCACCCAACCTACCTATTGAATCACAGAATGAACAAACATAAATCAAGGCTGACAAGGTTGAGTCTCTCTCCTCAGAGCTTTGAAAATCATAATATATCATCCTCTAACAATACATTATCCATCCTCCCCACATCTTCTCTCATCTTGTTGGCAAAAGGTTCCTGTTCAAAAACAAACCTTCATTATACCAGTTGAATATAATTCTCATGCCAGGGAAAGAGTATCAGATTCATATTAAAGAGAAGATTGTTTTATACAAGGACTTTCCAGAAAAAGATTTAGAGATGAATTATGGTGAAGCCCCCTTGCTCCTTTAATGAAAATTCTAGTAGGTAGCCAGATGTTTTATTGGGGAAGGAAATCAAGAGAAACACAGATTGTCCTGCCATTCAACTGAATACTGAAGCTGAAATTAGAATGATTCACAAATGAACATAATTGCCTGGAATATTTAAAAAAAAAAATAAAAATCCCACTCCCTACTTTTTTCTTGGTAAAATAAAAATCAGTTTTCTATTGTGAGAGTTTGGTACACCCCTGTAGTAGAAACAACTAATATTGGTAGTTATTCTGATATTTGTTCTACTTTTCTTCCTTACTAACAAATTTTTAATCTTATTTAGAATGGCAATGTGTTAGCTCAATTCAAAGTGGCGGTGCAGGGGGGATCTTTTGAAATAAAAAGTAGTCCTGTGACCCAATCATGGCTTCTGAGTTGAGATGCAAGTAGGATGTATTTCTTAAAAAGCTCTTCACAGGGAACTGACTCAGCTGGCATTAACATTCTCTCTCCTTCTCTCTCTCTCTCTTTCTGCCTCTCTCCCCACCTCTCTCTATCTCTCTCCTTTCCTCCCTCTTTTTCTAGTGTGGAAACTTGAATTTAACCAAGATAGCTCAAATTTGGGACAAATGATATGATATCAGAAGGGGATTAGTCATCTCATGATGACGTAGCAACAAGTAGAAAAAAGCTAAGGATAGCTGGCTGAGTGAAAAATAGAGGATTCTAATAAGGCTGGGTGTTAAAGGTGTCCAGAACTAGACAGTGATGCTGCCTGTTAAAACTGTGAATGTACTCAATGTCACAGCATCTAATAATGCAGAGTTGTTTCTACACAGTGATAAACTACTTATTTCTACAGTTCTTGTGTATTTAGAAAAATTTTAAACAATAGTTTGTTTTTTTTAATAGAACAAACATATTGATCTTAGTCAATGCAATTGCTAACTTTGCTGTATGATTTATGTTTTTATCCCATTTTTTCCTCTCTAGACTCTTACCATTGTATGGTACTATAATTATTATATTGCTTCAGCCAACTTACAGAAGACTGACTTGGGGTTGAAGGGTTCCACACTTCCCTGAGATTTTAAACTTAAGTAAACTCCAAAAGTAGCATTCTAGCAGACTAATGTCATTGTACTTACTATGCAAGCTTTCATTCTGTCATATTAGCTCTGACATCCTGTCCAATATTATGAGAGGTAGAGTTTGGAAATGACCAAATGATGGGATGTGAAAATTCTCTAACTGTAACAGCTCCTTTTCTTATACTAGTACCTATACAGAACCAGGAAACATAAAGACCTCTGAGACTAGTAGTAGGTTGTTGAAATTTCGGTAATTTTCAATGCAATATTTATCCCAAAATATTTACACATTGAATAATTCTGAACTCAATTTGCTGAGTATTCATGATCTCTTGGATCAGCCCCCTTTTTGGAGCATAAGAAAGAAAGCCAACCTGGTTGGTGCTGTTTTGTTTAATTTACGGTCTTCTGCTGAGTAAGTCATTTGCAATACAAGTCATAGACATTAATTATTTAAAATTAATTTCAGTTAAAGTGATGAGCTCTAAGGAGGAAATAGAAGCTGGTTCTGTGGGAACATACCATGGGCTCCAGGTGAAGAAAAACTACTTGACTAAGTTGACTCTTGTGGGTGATGATGCACTCTGCTAAAGGATTTATGTTTTTCAATATCTATTACTCCATTTTTCTTCTTAAAATTATTTATGGCTTGATCTGGCCAAGTCAGAGAATTCAAATTCAAAGAATCTAACATTTTCTAGAACTCCAAATTCCTTGCTCTATAGCATCAAAATGTTTTCACAATGCCTCATTGATCTCAAATCTGGAAAAAAAAATGGCAAGGCTTCATACATTTGTTTCAGCCATAGAAGACTAAATCAATTCCTTCACTATTTGGGACTTCTTACTGAAGAATTGCCTTGGAGATGGTGTAGTAAGGGGTGAGGAATCTTACCCATGACTTTCATTGCTAGTAATAGTGAGGAGGACCCCAAGTTCTCAAGAGAAGACCTGGACTCAGAAGTCTCAGACCCTGAGTGGTGCTGCAATGAGGGCATATCAAAGTTATGATGGGCAGCTGACTGAAGCACTTCACACCTTAGCTGATGGGGAAGAAGCAGAGAAAGGCATCTGGCTGCTGTGGAATACATGAGTCTCACAGACTCACTTCCCCTCATGATCTCTGCTAGAGGGCCATGGAATGGAGTCAGTTGGTGAGAAATACTGAAAAAGAGAGATGTAGAAGATGGGAGGTTTAAAATATTTATAGATCACACATTAATCATATAAGATGTATTGAACTATTTATAGAAGAAAATGTGTCATATAGTTATATATGTTGAAATTGCTCTTTTTTAATTTTTTATTTATTTTTTTTAGTCATACATGCCAGTAGAATGCATTTTGATATATAATACATACATGGAATGTACATACATCAATCATAATATCTATTCTATTCTGCTGCCCTTCCTATCCTGCCTACTCCTCCCCTCCTATCCCATCCTTTCTCTCTATCCAATCTAATGTGACACACTTTTTTTTTCTTTTTCTCATTACAAGGAGAACCTCATTGTTATACAGAATACATATATGATGTTGAAATTGCTCTTTATGTTTGGTTACTAGAAAGAGAAAATATTAAATTAGATAATTTTAAAAATTAGGTCTTAGCAAGTTAAATGAAGTTAGCAAGTTAAATGAGTTGAGGGGTCATTTACTGTTTTACTTATCACAAACACAAAGGGAAAATTTAAAAAGAGCTCCTTTCAAAAACATGTAAGAAAATAATGACTGTAAATGTGACCAGGTTTTATGAGAGACATGAAAAATACTGTGGGAGACTGGGGAAGACACAGGGAGGAACACTGTCTATAGTAACTGGGGAAGGTCAGAGGAAAATTAAATGAAGTCTTATGGAAAACATGGAATGTTCCTGAAGACAGCCATGAGCCCATTCCAGACAGAAGGGACTACCTGTTCAAAGAGCTACTGAGTCCGAATTTTTTCATAGGAAGAAGAAGGATTGTCTGTCTTGTTTGATTAGGTTTCTGCTTTTTAATTTTTAAATCCAAGGAACATATTAATCAATTCATGTTCTAGAAAGGGAAATACAGATGTATTATGAAAAATAGCAGACCAGGAAGAAATTGATACAAGGAGACCAGTTTTATTCTTTCTTTCGTTTTTATTTTTATTTCATTTCTTTCTCCTTTCCTCTCTCCCTTTCAATGATAATTTGTGAGGGAACTGAACTTTATCTTCTTTAAACCTCAAAGCAACTCTATGTACTAGATATCATTTCTCCCTTTTAGACTCAGAGACCCTGAGAATCAAACTGAGAAGATAAACATCAACCCTGTCCACATGGTTCAGGTGGTCTGAATCCAAAACATTGAGCTCCAGGACCCTGACTTATACTATGTTGCTTATTCTTTACACATTTATTTTGTTCTAAATTCAATTCACTAAGTACACATTATTCCTACACTATGAATTAAAGTGTCATCATTAGATTATTAGATACATTGAAAGTTGATACATGTGTACACATAAAAGCAATTTAAACACCATCATTATTTTAATTATTTTAGGTTATACTGTGAATTTAGCCATTTACTACTACAAACAGTTTAAAAATGTTTTAAATAGAAAAAACTGAATTTTTTTGAAAATTATTTGAAAAAAATTAAAAACAATATTAATGCAAATAACTTGTAAGAAAATAAAGGAGAAACACTCTACAAGCTAGCTATTCAGACATATAGTAATTCTATGCCAATTTTAAATATCAAGTTATTTCTCTTGGAACTTCTCAGGTATATAAAACATCATTTCAGATATATATAATGTGTCCTCTTTTCTGATTCTTGGTTCTCTTTTTCTTGTCAAGTTGTGTTGATATTTTCAGAATAATGCAGCACCAATTAAAATGTTTCACTATATTTTTATCTTTTCATAAAAATAGGTTTTACTTTTGAAAGTAGTTTTGTATTATCAGGAAAATTAAATGGAAAGAATTTCCCTATACCCCTATGGCTCCACACATGCAGAGCCTCCCCATTATCAATCTCCTCCACCAGAATAGTCCATTTGTTGATGAGAGTAATCTCATCTAACACTAACAGATTACCACTTAAAGTCCACATTTTACACTAGTATTGATTCTTGGAGCTGTGCAATCTATGAGTTTGGACAAATATGTGACATTTGTCCACCATTGTAGTATCTATCATATAGGGTAGTTTCCCCCTCGAAAAGTCTGTGCAGTGCCTCTTCATTCCTCCTGCTGTAGACTGGATGTGTCTTCCCAGCATTCATATAGTATAGCCTAAAATCCCAATGTGACAGTACTTGCATGTGGGGCCTTTGGGAGATAATGAGATCATAAGGGTGGGACCCTGATGAATGGGATTACTGCCCTTATAAAAATTTATTGGGGAGTTTTCTCTTTCCTCCTCCCCCCTTTTTTTATATGAGGATACAATGAGAAAAAAACATGGATATTTGCAAATTAGGAAAAAGACCCTCACCAGATCCCAGAGATACCATAGTTTTAGAGATACCAGAGTTTTAGTTTTGAATTTATGAATCTCAAAAATTATGAGAAATAAATGTTTCTTTCTAAGCCACCCAGTCTACTGTATTCCATCAGAGCAGCATACACTAGGACCCTTCACTCCCCTAATCCCTAGAAACTACTGATCCTTACACTATATCCATAGATTTGGCTTTATCACAAGGCCAGAGAGTGGAATCATACAACAGACAGAATTTTTGAATTGGCTTCTTTCACATAGTGACATACATTTAGGTTTCCTCCATGTCTTTTCATGCCTTGATAGCTCATTTCTTAATAGCGCTGAATAATATTCTACTACAATGCACCACAGTTTATTTATCCATTTATCTTCTGAAGGAAATATAGATCATTTCCATGGTTTAACAATTATAAATAACTCTTCTATAAATGTTTAAGTGTAGGTTTTTGTGCATACGTAAGTTTTCAGTTTATTGGAATAAATATGCACCACAATTGCAGGATCACCTGGTAGGACTATTTAGTTTTGTAAAAACTAAAATCAGCTTCCATGGTGGCTTACCATCTTGCATTCCCATTGGCAACAAATGATTGTTCATATCCTCACCAGCATTTGGTGTTGACAGCATTTTTTCTGTATTTTAGCAATTCTCATAGATATATAATGTTATCTCATTGTTTTGGTTTGCATTTCAATGATTACATACAATGTTGGACATCATTTCATTTGCTTACTTTCCACTTGTTTATCTTCTATAGTGAGGTGTCTGCTCAAATCTTTTGCACATTTTTAATTGGGTTGTTTTGGTTCTTATTGTTGAGACTTTATAGTTCTTTATATTTATTAATAACAGTCTATTTTCAATTGCATTTATGTATTTTTTTCTAATCAGTGGCTTGTCTTTTCATTTATTAAAGTGTCTTTCACAAAACAATGAAGTTGAGATAATCAAGTCTTTATTTCATCATTCATATCTATGATGTTGTATGTAAAAAGTTATTGCCCCATCTAAGATCAATTAGGATATTGCTTATGTTACTTTCTAGGTGTGTTATAGTTTTATATTTTACATTTAGACCTATGATACACTTAAAATTGATGTTTCTGAATGGTGTACAGTGAGTGATTGTATTCTTTTTTAGTTTGTTTTAACATGAATGTCCAGTTGTTCTAGCACTATTTGTTAAAAACAATTGTATTGTCTTTGTCAAAGATCACTTAACTGCATGTGATTCTATTTGGGCCTCTTTATGCTGTTCAATTGATCTGTTTTTTTATTCTTTTTGCAAATATTGATGATTACTAAAGCTTTGTAATAAATCTGGAAGTTGAATAGTGTTGGTCCTCTTTGTTATTTTCCTTCAATATTGTGTTACCTATTCTGGGTCTTTTGCTTCTCAGTAAAAAATTTAGGATCAGTTTCTTAATATCTACAAAGCAACAGATAGTATTTTCATTGTAATTGAACTGAATTTATAGATTAAATTGTAAAGAATTGAGAATATTGTGTCTTTCTCTCCATGAACATGGAATTTCTGTCATTTACTTAGTTCTACCTTGTTTTATTTTTTTAATTGTAATTTTATGGATTTCCTCATATAGATTTATATATATTTGTTAGGGATATACACAAGCGTTTCATTTTTGGATGCTAATATAAATGTTATTATATCTTAAATTCAAACTCCACTTGTTCATTGCTGATATACAGGAAAGCAGTTGATTTTACATATTAACTTTGTACCTTACAACCTTCCTGGAACTAATTGCTTATTAGTTTCAAGAGTTTTCCTGTGTATTATTTTTTTAGATTTTTCTGCATGATCATGTCATCTATGAATAAAAATGATTTTATTTCTTTCTTGCCTCTTAGTGGTGACTTTGCACAATATCAAAGAGGAAATGTAGGCATTGAAGACTATCTTTAACAGCCCATCTGTCCCTTAATTTTGGCAAATTGTTTTTACTCTGAGACCTATGAAGGGACTGGACCAGACTATAAGTTCTATATGTTATGTTGTGTGATTCCACACTTCTGATTTTTAGTTGTCTTTCTTAGAAATGAGTTCTGTAACAGAGTCCTGGAAACTTGTCTTTTTCTCTTCCTGGAGTGAGCTCCGACCATTCTAGGCTGTCTTTATAGGCACTTTCTAGAGAAGGCTGACATACATTGAGTCTCCAGCTGCTATAAAAGTGATAACAAATTTTCTGAGGCTTGTGATTTCCAAAATTTATGAATTAGATGGCTCTTATTTGCGCACACAGAGGAAATATTTCCTATGAAAATGTTTAAAGTATATTGGCTTGACTGCAATTTCTAGTGGAGAACTCTACAGGAAAAGTTTACAAGGAAAGGGTAATGAAGTGTGGCAGCAAAGCTCTGGTTCAAATTGCTATTTGAATCCACTTAACCTCCATTTTCCTATCTTTAAAGTGGGGTCCTGGATTAGTAGAACATATCCTCATTTTCCAAGTATTAGAAAACTACTAGAATATATATTACTATGCTCTGGACAGAGACCTTCAATGTGAGATATGATGGGTCTTTAAAATGTTGTTTAGTTCCAGCTAGCCTTTTGGCCTTAGAAAGATCAATGTAAAACCTTCTAGGAGGAATTCATACGAAGCTTTCAAAACTCATCACTGATACTTTTGTTCTCTTTCTTTCCTTGGATGAAGATGGGATACATTACATTCACTTGAAATACTTATAATTCTTTTTATCATGAAATAATTTTTCATATTTGAACTTCAGGGGGGAGCAGTGATGTCTGTGCCAATAACGTCCTGCCCTTTCTGTCTCTATCCATGTACTGTACAAGGAACCCTGGCAGAACAAATAAACCACATATGAATAGGATTCTGGAGCTTGCAACACACACACACACACACACACACACACACACACACACACTTTGACCTGAAGAAGTATTAGAATAATCAAATTCTCTTTAGATAACCCTTTTGAGAATGCCAAATACAGTTGAGTAGATTTATTGATCTGATACTATATATCAGGTTATCAATTTAAGCTCTAGACATACAGCAATTAAATACTTGTCACTGCTCTTAGGGAGCTTATTATCAAGAAGATAATAAGTAAATAAACATAAATGTAAGATGGTGATAACCTCCACAAAGATACATAAGACAGAATAAAAAGTGGAGACTTGAGGGAGTGATATTTTTAGCTACCATGGTCATTCTTTCTAATAAAGTGACATTTGATCAGAAAAGAAAATGAAGGAAAGAAAAAAAAAACATATGGATATGAATAGCTGAGGGAAATACATAGGGAAAAGGAACAGAAAGAGAAAAAGCAAACATATTCAAGAAACTACAAGAAGCCCCAGATGACTGGAGCAGAATAAGGATGTGTAGCAGGAAATGAAGTCAGAGAGTAATGAGGAGCCAGACCTTAAAGAGCCATGTTCACGTGGTTAGAGTTTCAGATGCTATGTTGAGTGAAATGGAAGCCTTCAGAGAACATAAATCATTCATTACAAAACATCCATTATTGTGCAATAAAATAAGGGATACTTTGAATTAAATGTAAATTGTGGATATTACATTTAAATCACTCTTCTGACCCTTAATCTACAAATTCCTTCTAAGGGTCATCAAAGGCCAAGGACATAACCCACTATGAAATAATTCATTAGAACCTTGTATGTTATTATTTTTATCAAAATATTCCTTCCCATATGGAAAAAAAGATCTATACTTCTCACCTTTATGTTATAATTGTATTCACAGGACACATTTTTCTTCTGACTGAAAACCATTTGGATATTTTGCCCTGATTCATCTGTCTGGATCTCATACAGGATTGAATCTTGTTGATGATTCTCCTCAGGTCCATCTTTAACACTTTGTAAGTTTGGTTACCAGAACTAAGTAAAGTATTCATTTCCACTCATTACTGTTAAGTGCTATTATTCACATCAGTTCAAGAAAGTTGATTCTTCTACTTTGGGAATAATTTCTGTGTTCCTCTTGAGTAATCTATTGTTCTCCTTAAGTTGAATTCGCTTCACTTGGTGGCTTAGGGGGAACTTTTCTGTTTAGCATTGGACATCTCTGCTGTAACTCAGCTGTGTGCAACTTGTGATCTAGAGTCCAGTAGCACCTGTGACAAATCCTGAGAAGGCCCTACTATTCCCCAAAATGGCCAACTTTTAAAATATTTTTTTCTCTCTTCATTCTTTTACCTTTCTATTTCTCTTTCTTCCTATTACCTACTTTACCATTTTTGTGGTCATTTTCTTCTATTTACTTCTAATGTTGGAACTACCTACAGTATTCAATAATACCCACAAGATCTCTTAGCTATTGCAATTGATCAGAGTTAAGTTTCAATCATACAGTGGGGGAAATGACAGTGGATGGATTACATGAATTCAATGGTTCTAAGAAGGAATCCTAATGTCTGAAATTCCATTGTTAGATATTTTTCTTGTCCTAAATATTTAAAGTAATACAATGGTCATATTGTCAGACTGAAAAGAATCAGGGAGTTTCAAACTTTACTACTTCCAAAAATATGGGTGGTCAACAGATGTAGGCAATGCAAAAATACGTTTGCAACCCTCAAAACAGTTCCCTGGTCCTTCCAAGTCACAATTGTATACACTTTACCATTGTCAAGATCCAAGAAATCCATATCTCATATTATCACCTGAGGTTCCTACATATGGAACATAACATCACTTACACACAGATAGCTGACTGTCATGTAACCTTTCCACAATAGTCTGAGAAAATTAGAGTTGATGTTTCTGAGTGTCATATGCCATCAATCCACAAATCCCATGTTTATTTATTATAACCAATTCTAGCAGATCAGGAATATCCTGCTAAAAATGTCCCATAGATAAAGACATTTTGTAGGTGAATAATATCAATAATTCAAATTAGAAAGTTTATAAGGAAATTTGGCCATGCTATTTATTTCTGTTTCTTATTTCTCTCTTCCCAGGATAGAAAGGATGAGGTTCAGGTACAATAACAACTTCTCTTCAGAATAAATTAAACCACTATTGGTGGCTTTAAAGATGGAGAAGAAAGGGCTTCATTCAAGAAGTGTGGATAGCCTCTAGGAGCTGGAAAGTACAAGAAAATGGCCTTGCACCTCTAGCCTCCAGAAAAGATCTTACCCTGAAGCACCTTGACTCCAGCCCAGTGAGAGCCATGTCAGACTTCCAAATTACAGAAATTTAAGATGATACATGTATGTTGTTTTAGGCGACTAAGTTTGTGATAATTGATTAGGACATTGATTTTTTAAAAAATAAGAATAAAATAGGCATCTTCAATTGAACCTTTGCAATGGTTAGCTGTGAGGAATGAAACCAAGTCATCTGAGGAAGAGTGAGAAGCATTGGAAAAAAAAACACAATCAGAATATGAATTAAAAAAATATCAAAAGTCTTTACATGGAAGAGATTTGCTATAGTTTGACCCCATTAGCCTCAAGAGGTAGACTATGGACCAATGAATGAAACAAAACATATTTGATGCCAACAAAGCAAAAATTAATACTGAGATATGTTCAAATATGTTGTACATATCCTAAGAAGATAATTAATTCTCCATTATTGGAGAATTCAAACAAACTAGGTTTCCACCTGGACAGAATCAAAGAAGTGTATGAGCGATTAGAAAAAAAATGTTATATTCTCATGAAATCCAGGTAAATACCAGATACCTTTAATATGAGATTGAATAAGCAGATGGAAAGGTTAAATCTGAAAGTGCTTCGGAAATCCACCAGATTTAAATCTTTTTAGTTTGAGTATATCCCATTTGTTGATTCTTGATTCTTAACTCTTGTGCTATAGGTATCCTATTAAGGAATTTGGAGCCCAACCCCAAGAGATGGAGGTTAAGTCAACTTTTTCTTCTATCAGATGCAGAGTTTCTGGTTTGATCCCTAGCTCCTTGATCCATTTTGAGTTAACTTTTGTGCATAGTGAGAGAAAGGGATTCAGTTTCATTTTGTTGCATATGGATTTCCAGTTTTCCCAGCACCATTTGTTGAAGATGCTATCCTTTATCCATTGCATGCTTTTAGCACCTTTGTCTAATATAAGGTAGCTGTAATTTTGTGGATTGGTCTCTGTGTTCTCTATTCTGTACCATTGGTCTACCCGCCTGTTTTGGTACTAGTACCATGCTGTTTTTGTTACTATTACTCTGTAGTATAAAGTATGGTATCACTATACCGCCTGTTTCACTCTTCCTGCTTAGAATTGCTTTTGCTATTCTGGGTCTTTTATTTTTCCAGATGAATTTCATGATCCCATTCTTGTCATTGAACATAATGTGGAGTTTCACTGGTGGTCTCATTCATAAATAAACATAGGATAGTTTTGGTCTGATTCATTCCACTGCCTTTCGTATTCCTCTCTCTCCTCCTTTCCCTTCATTCCCCTTTGTCTCACCTACTGAACTTCTAGAAATTGAGTTCTTAAAACTTAAGACTCTTTCACTCTTTGTGTTGACAGTCTGTTTGAAAAAGTAAAATTATTCTTTCTCTTTCCATTTCTAATTCTCAATTGTTATAAAGTAGAAGAAAAAAAATTAAAACTTTGCTTGCCAACATTTAATTCTCAAAAGCTTTTGCATGTTTCTTTTAACATATGGACACTGAAATTAAAATTTATTTGACCCAGTGGTAACCTTGATGATAGAATGATGCCAAGGAGTTCACTAGGTAAAATCAACCTTGTCATGGTTGATTCTGAGTTCCATACACAGGCTAGTATATCCCTATAGCTGTCCCTCCATAAATGTTAGGATACACTGGAGAGAACATTTGATCAATTAGCATCTCAATGCTAATTGTATTAAACACTTGACATGACAGTGAAAATTCCTGGTCATAAGGAGAACTTAAATCCATGACTATAAAGGAACTGGATAGTTACATAGAGAACTAAGACTTGAACCTTGCATATGTCTGTCCTTGCTATTCTACATGGCTTTTTCCTTTTAAAAGTAATTACTTCCCATCAATAGAATCATTCTATAAGTATCTTATACTTGGAATGCTCACTGTGAATTGAATGGGTACGGCATGCTCTGAGGTGAGAAAGAGCAAAGAAGGGCTCAATCGGAAGTGGTCAGATTCAGAAATATCTCAAGAGTCAGTGGTCACACAAATAGTCAGAATCATACAGCTATGGCAGACAATTCCAGTGACATACAGAGATAGAGTCTGGAGAGGTGGATGAGGTCAGCATTGTGTTCAGAGATAAACAGGCCAGAATTTTGTTCATTTAAAAGAGCAATTTGAAGCAACACACAAAAGCACACAACAAAACCACCACCAACAACAACAAAATCCCAATTGTCTTACAGTATGTATGCTGATGGAAAACTCAAGGAGTATTATGACCAAAGAGACCCTGATCCCTGAACAGACACTGTCCACTTACCCATGAGGTTGATTATTTTCTTTGCACATAAGTAGTTGAAAGTGCCTATTTACCTGAAGGAAAACATGGACCTATGTAGCACCAATTCAAATTACACAGTCTCTTGAGGATTTCTTGCACCAAAGAAGGAACACAAGGAGAAGCTGAGGTAGAACCAATCAAAGCTAGAAACTTTCAATAGCTAGCTTACCTTCACGATATCTAAGATAAATGTGTGTTATTTTAATATTCATTAAATCATTTAATCTTTCAAGCAACTATTGGTTGATTTTGCCTAATATTATATCATGCACTGTCCTGAGTATTTAAGATACAAAAGTAAAAAACAACAAAACAATGTAATTTCTTCTCCTATTAAAGCTTACTTTCTGGGAATTGTGGGTGGGAGATATATGATAAACAAGTAAAGAAATACACATATAACTGGTAAGCATACAGAAGAAAAGGAAGCAGGAAAGTACTTTGGGGGAAGGCCTTCTAATTTTATATTAGATGGACAGAAAACCCTGTGTTTAAGGTGGTTTTGGAGTGGAGTCCTGGAATATAGCAGATCCTATCAAGTGGACACAGGGGAGATATTGAAGCCTCCTGCCAGCAAGACCTGGAAGCATATTGCTCAGCTTTAGGCATATCTTCCACAGCCACAACCCCAACCCTCCAACAGACCCTCAGGCAGAACCACAGTCCCAGATTCTACATCACTCCCAGATTTCTGACTCTCAGAAACTGTGTGAGATATTATATATCGATTGTGTTAAATGGCTGCATTTGGGAATGACAGATGGCTCATTCCAGAGCCATGTGGATATATGGAGTAAGAGCAATCCAAGAAGAGGCAAATGCAAACATCTCATGGGGGAAATTTTCAGTGTCTAAGTGTGGAAGCTCTCAGAGTTGGAACCAGGTGAATTGAGGGAGTGCCCACAGAGGGAGGTGGGAAAGGTGCAATTAGGACCTTATGAGCAGTTGTGAGTTAAGTTGTAAAGGAAAGTAAGCTAGAAAGTCAGAAGACAGTGGTCAGAGAGCAGATGACCAAAACTGAAAGTGTGGAGGGAGGGTGTAGTTACAGGTCAAGGATCATCATGAGAGAGGGGCGGGGGCAAGGTAATTGGTGAAGAGGTAAAAAGATTAAAAACAAAAAATATGTGTGATCTTTCTATGGAGATTTTATTTCGCTTCCTCCTTGCCTCGCTGTTTACATGTATGTCATACAGAGAGAACCAGGAAAAAATGTTGACTTGATCATCTCACTAGTAGCAAAACAACACAAAACATACAATTTTATTGAAAAACAGACATAACCTGATTTCAATGATGACCGAATCCTGTAAATTGTCTAATTCCTAGAGAAGTAAATTGCACAGCTCCTAAATGAGTACCTCTATCACTCCCATCTGTTTTATTCAGTGTAAATTGATTTTGTTATCATTTCTTTATTCTAGGCAGATTTATCAAATTAAAGCTCTCAGAATTTTTTAATTTCTCAGTCTAAGTCTTTATACATATTTCTTATTTAAAGTGTGGCTACTTTTGTTAGCTGTGAATTGGGGTTCATTTCTTAAGTGATATTTGAGGAAAGGATTGAGTTGCTCGCTCTCTGTCTGCATAAGCGCTCCTCTGCTTCCCCATCCTCCTGGGTTGAACTCAATACAAACAGCATTGATGAGTTTACAACTTCCAGATATTCATTTTGAATAAAGACAATAAAACACAAAGATCAGAAACTGGAAAAAAAAATAACTTCAGATAAAATTTGTATCTCTATGAGGGAAAGCTGTAATAAACATATTTGGCTCTATTACCTCAGACTTTTCAATTAGGTATGCTTTCTATTTTCTAAGATCCATCTTGTCTATTATCTCATTAACCTCAATTTTGTAGCCAAATATTTAACAGTGGATATGAATTTGGTCATTCCGTAGCATCAGTATTATTTTATAGAGATATCATGAACATGGTGATCTTAGACTGTGAGAAACTTTAGAACTGTTTCAATTTTTAAGAGTTGTTATAACTTGTGAGACATTTGGAAGATATTTTGCAGTCATTTTATTTTTTCATCTTTTGAAATCTTGAAAACTTGATTTAGATTTTTTTTTCATGGGCAATTACTGTCTCTTCTTCCTTCTCCTCCTCCTCCAGTGCTCACTGAAGCACAGAATATAAAGCCATTCAAACCCTGGAGTTTCAAAAGAATCTATGACAAAAAATTGGAGGCTTGAATTTTTTCTTGAAAGTAGGACCAAAAAACAGAATGCCAATGATTTTTTGGGGGGTGGTTACTGTGTTCAGCAGATGTCCAAGAATAATTGTGAACTGAAATTTCACCATATTTAATTACCTGGGAATATGAAAGTAAGTAGAAAACACAATCATTCAAATTGACCCATGTATGTATTGTATATGTGTCTTGTAACAAAAACATGTTAAAAGAAAATTAGCCATGTTTTTTTCCTAAAGATACAATTTGCCACGTAAGAAATATTGGGTATGTAACTGGAAGAAGTTCAAAGTTCATATTCTATCCAAGAACCATTAGATCTGAATAAGTCAACGTGTGCTATGTGGAAAATTAAGCAAATGGCAAAGAGTAATTTTCTCTGAAATAGGGGACTATTAAAACCAGAATATGCCATCAGCATTAACGTTCCAGAAACACTATTTAAAGTAATTTGCAGGTTGGCCAATGATTACATTTTTTCTTTCTCACTTGTACTCAAGAGGATTATTTTTAATTAAAATAATACACGGAGTCCAATTTAGCTTGACACATAATAGATGAAAATAAAAGTTTGCTTGGTGGTTTGTATTTGCTTACCTTGACTAGGGCTTTTGTCCCTTCTTTCTTACTTTTTCATGAAATCTCAGCTATAGAAAATTTGCTGTGTTCACATCGTGAAGGACAGAAATAGAAAGGTGCTTTGTTTTTGTTTTGTTTTGTTTGGGTTTTTATACCTCTGTGGAATTGTATTGTATACACATAAATTGACATAAGAGGAACAAATCCTGCTTCTTATGCCTGGAACTAGCTGGGGACTTTATTTATTTGGAAAAGAAAGCCAAATGCTCCCCTTGTCTCATAAACTATGAAATTCTATTGCTGTGAAATCATTTATTTATTCATTAAATACTTACAGTGTGCTATATGTCAGCCAATTTTATAAGCACTGGGGACAAATTAATGGATAAGATGGACAAAAATTCCTGTCCTTCTGTAATATACCTTCTAGTAGGAGTACAAATAATAAGCACATTGTTAATTGTACAGAATGGCAGAAGGTAGTAAGTGGTATGGAGAAAATGGAAAGGGAAGGAGTGGCGAGGGGAGGCAGGGAGAAATGCAATGATAGTTGCAACCTGTTGAATTACAGTTTCATTGTTTTCTGCTTGCTATTATTGCTGTTTAGAAACCAAAACTTGTTTACAACTGCTGTTGACATTGTGATTTTACTCCACAACAATATTTGGTACTTCAAAAGGCCACAGTAACTTTAAAAAAAAATGTTCCACATGGCCAGAGATTTACTATTCAATTTCCATGATCAGTAGTTTCTCAACTCTCAAGATTCTAGAAGAAGGCAGCATCTTATTTTGAGCTGTTCTACCTTCCATTCAGTCTCTAATTCAACAGGTGCTTGAAGACAGCTAAGGGCCATTGTTTTAGTGCTTCCTCCCGTGTGGCCTATGCAGCCCTTCCATTCTGAAAGGCCTTTTAGTGCAGTAGAATGAACAGTCATGAACTTTCTACTGTGCGTCAAACCCTATTTCCTCATGGATTATACTTCAAACCCTATTTCTTCCTGATCACCTTTTGGGGTCCTTTAATTTTCTACGAATTCCGCTTCATTACTATTCAACGTACAATTAAAAAAAAAACAAAACATAAAAACCTTAAGATTGACTTGAACCTCCTAGATCAAAATTCTCCTCTATGATGAGAAATAGGTATTCCCTGATAAATTGGCCATGTATGAATTTCCTAATTGAAGCCCTAAAAGCCCTGGAATGGGGCAATGTGATTCATATATGTAGCTTTCAATTACCACAGAAACTCTGGAAGGCAGTTGAGATAGGAAAGAATTAGTCCATTTTATGGAGGTGACATGATGCATAGAAAAGGGGTTAAATGAGAGAAGGAGCCAGAAACTAAACCCAGGTATTCAGGACCCAAATCCAAGCTCTCAATCATTACAAAAAAAGAAATATTTGGTTGTGCAAAACAGGTTTATCAGTACAAATTTCTTGCACAATGTCTTTTACATACATTTGGCCTCTCTTCCTTCTAGACCTAAGTTATTTCTTAATGTTTTGAGTAATTTCTTATGTCATCACAGAAGCACCTGGAGATGATACCTCTAAACTCTAGATTGTACAAAATAGTAAGGATAGCCTGGCTCCACAGAACTTTCCCACATACTAAGAAACTCTTCTTAGCATGATCTTTATTTTACCACACATGTTAAATCTCTGTGAGAGAAACTCTATTTGGGTTCCTTAAATAGTTGGATTAATGCCTATATTCCCTGACACCAGGGTTTCTCAAACTATGATCTATAAATATCAGAGTTCCTCAGAGGGGGGGAAATAGGTTCTCTAATAAAGTGTGATTGAAAAATATTTAGTTAAAAATTTTCATCAGGTAATCAATCTTGTTATAGGAATTATCAGAGTACCTATGTTAATATGTATAAGTCTCTCCAAGGGAGGAAAAGTACATGCAGAATTTTTGGTCAAACACTTTTTCGGGCATAATAAAAAACAGTATTTTATAAGGCACTAGTTTCAAAGATATCCTTTTGGGAGATACTATTTTGTCATCAATTTCCTACCCAAGAGTTTTCACCATAACTTAATGCTTCCACACACCATGTGATTCGATTATTTAAGGACCAAAGGGAAAACTTAAATTTGGAGATATTAAGTTGGGTTTCTAAATCTAGCATCATGACGTATTAGGTATTCTGGAAAAAAAAAAAAAAACACCTATTTAAAGGAACTAAACTTAGAAATAAATTAACTTTAAAATCTATTGTTGAGTTGGCATAAAATCAGAAATCCATAGAACCCAAGATAAACAAGAGCCAATGCGAGATTTTCATACAATGTTTGTATTGACTGCCTAGAGTTTCTCTGGATGACTTCAGTGGTCCCAATGAAGGTAGGAAATTGAGAATAAATCTGAGAATAAAACTCGAAAGTCAAAAAGTTGTAACATTTATTTATGCATAAAAACAATAAAACCTCATGCAGAAGAAGACGGCATGGTAAATTGCCCATTTGCACTCTTGTGCCATATAGAAAAATACAGGTTCTAATATTTTATATTAATATGCTGGGCCTCATGCAGAATTGCATTTTGCATTCATGTTATCATTTGGTTTGAAAAATTTCAAATAGAGAAATTAAAGTGGTCTCAGATTGGTAGTAAATATCATATTTGATAGAAAGCAAATGCAAATTCTCTGTGAAGAAACTGAAGAATTCCACACAAAGAGTTCCAAGTAAAGGGTGTTTCACATTCAAAACTCATAAAACAGATTAGGACAAAAGGCACCATGAGTGAGTATAAGCCAAAATAAGCAATATTTGTCACAGAAAGACAAATACTTCAGATTTCCTCATCTAGGCCCCAAATTAAAAATAACTCCATTTATTAATTTTAAAAATTATAAAAGAGCTTGAGATTATGTTTAGAAAATTAAACAAATCTGAAAAAAGACAACTGCTATAAATGGAAAATACAATTGAATTTTTAATCACAGGGTAGAGTTGAAATAGCAGAGTTGATGTAGATGAAGAGAAAATACTTAGGAAAATATATGAAGAAATAATCCAGAACACAAAAACAAATTGGAAATATAAAATTAGGGTGAGAGACAAGGAAAAAGCTTCAAAAGATGTAAATTATGTTTAATGAGAGTTTTGAGAAAGATAACAACATAGAGAAGAACTGATATTGAAGACAAGATGGCTGAACTTTTTCAGATATTTTCAAAGACAGCAGAACTTAGAGCTAGGAAGTCTGGTATATTTCAAGCAAGAAGAATAAAAATAAATCCTTACCTTAACACATCAAAGTAAAACCATAGAACACTAAAGAAAATTGAAAACCTACAAAAATAGCCAGAGAGAGAATACTATAATTGGCAATAGTCCAAACAATGACTTTTCACCAGCAAGAAAGATGGAAAGAGGTGAATGGGATCTACAATGTGCTGAGAGAAATGAAAGTTAACTTAGAATTTTATATCATGAAAAACATCTTTCAAGAGTTAGCATGAAATATTTATTTTTATAAAGAAAGAAAAGGTGGTGTAACAGAAGACACTTTTTATATAAATACAACTTATAGGACATGGTTTAAGCAGATGAAGCCAGATGAAATATCTGTATTGATATATGAATGGTAAGCAAAGGTAATAGCAAATACTTAGGCAACATATGTACTGTCTAATAACAAGAATCCCTACTTTGTGAAAGAAACTATAAATAAGAGTTTGGTCAATAATATTCTACATATTTAATATGTACATTAAAATAAGCAAATGTTAAATAACATATAGAACACTTAGGAATTGAAGGAAAAAAATTTAATGAGAAGAAAAGAAATTGAAAAGACAAGGGAAAAAAAGGAAAGAAATATCAAAAACAGGACAAAGGGAAGTTGCATACATAATAAGATCAGTAGAAATAAATTCATCATATCAGTGATTGTAATGAAAATGCCCATCCATCAAAGGCCATCAGGGGCATGTATGTAGTACACCTTTGGGATTGTTGGGTCCTTGTCACAAGAAGAGCCATGAGACATCTTTACCACTGATCAGTTAAGGGAATCATCTGGCCATCTGGGGTTCAAACTATGTTTCTGTTTCTGCCAAGACTTCATTATGGAGAGTCTTTTCTTGTGTCTTTCTCTGATGTAGAGAGGCCTGGGTTGATGTTAGTGTTTTATTAAATGATTTTTGTTTAACAGGACATCACAACGTAGCTGAGCGTCAAGCAGATTCTAGGAACACCAAGGCCTGGTTCTTATTGACAGGCCCTCATGAGGGTACAAGGACATCTTTCTCTCTCTCTCTCTCTCTCTCTCTCTCTCTCTCTCTCTCCCTCCCTCCCTCCCTCCCTCCCTCCCTCCCTCCTTCTCCCTCTCCCTCTCTCTCTCCCCCTCCCTCCCTCTCTCTCTCCCTCTCCCTCTCTCTCTCCCTCTCCTTCTCCCTCTCCTAGCAGTAATTGTACATGAACTATATTTGAGGGGTAAAAAACAAAGGCTGATAAACTGATTGTTAAAAGTAACACAATTTTATGCTGTTTATAAGCTTTAAAACATATTGATATATAAGGCTGAAAAGTCAAATGATAGAATGTAAATACAGCCAATCCTAGCATGGAAAAATATGTGGAATGCCATTAATATTTGACAAAGTAGACTTCAAGACTAAAATCATTAAAAGCAAGAAAAGCAAGTAAAAACTTAACAACAAAGTGTTCAATTCACTGCAAAACAATATTGGATAGATAAAGGAAAAGAAGAAAAATTCACAATCGTGGTGGAAAATTCTAAAATACTAATATTTCATTATGGATATTTTAAATGTTTTTTAAACTCAACAGAAGAGGGCTGGGGTTGTGGCTCAGTGGTAGAATACTTGCCTAGCATATATGAGGAACTGGGTTTGATTCCCAGAACCATATATAAATGAAAAATGTCCATTGACAATTACTGAGATTAAAGTGAGGAACCCGGAGAAGAGTGAGCAAGAAAAGAAAATGGAGACCAGGCAGAGGTACACATGACAGTTTATTTGTAAGGGCTGACAAATAAATGTACATCTCTCCATAGATGGAGAGAGGCAAAACAGTCTTGGGGTCAGGGACTTTTATGTGGTAGGCTTAGGGATTAGAGCCAGGTGGGTGCAAATGTGAGTGGTTAAGGGTGAGGTTGGTATGAGGGAGTGGTGAGCTTTTCTCAAAAATACCCTTGGGCAGGAAAATGAATTGTTTTTAAAATGGTGGCTGTCCAGATGCTAAGCAAGGATCTCACAAGTACATTAAACAGAACAGAATTACACACTACTACCCGTTTTCTGTTGAAGTTTACTGATTTGTATCTTTTGGGAGAATTAACTGTTTATATCCTTTGTCAAGTATCTAATTTCTTTTTATGGCCTCCCCGAATTCCATTTCATTCTTCCTCCGATGTGTATCAAAATGCAGTTTGTTTAGAATTAACTCACTTCAAGACAATTAACACAAGCCAATTAAGGCCATCACACCCTCTTTGCTACAGTAATTTATTTAACACAAATTTAAAACCAATGACTACCTGTTAGCCTCTTGTGAGAGGGATAATTGATTCAGGGTACAGTAGTCTCCCTTATGCATAATTTCATTTTCTGTGGTTTCAGTTACCTATAATCAAACATGGAGTAAAAATAATTTCAAAAGATTTTATAATTTGTGTTTTGAATTATATGCTAGTTTGAGTATCATGATAAAATTGAATACATTTTCACTCTATACTGCTCAGGAAGTGAATCCCTTCACATAGTGTTTCCATTATGTATATGCTCTATATGCCTACCCATTAATCACTTAGTAGGTGTGTGAATTATTAGATGGACTGTCATGGTATTTCTTGTGTTCCAGTAACTTTTATTTTAGTTAATAATGATTTCAATGTGTAAGAGTAGTGACACTGGCAATTTGGATGTGCCAATGAGAAGTGAAAAAGTGAAAGTTCTCAACTTAATAGAAGAAGAAAAATAATTATATACTTAGGTCACTAAGACATAAAATAAAATCTAATAAAAGGAATAAGAGTGGCTGTATTCTAATAAAACTTTATTTATAAAAACAGACAATGGACCAGAGTGCCCCTCTCTTAGTTTTAACTGATTGAAAAATAACATGACAATGTATATTTCACATAAATATCTGATGATATGAACACATTTAAGGACCCTTGTGACCCTTGAATGAGTACAAGTCAGCGCACTGTTAAATCTTAAACATGATCAACATTAAAATTAATCTTTCTCAGAATACAAATGTGTGCATTTCTTATCCTTTATGATTTTTGCTCTCTTGATTTAAGGTAGTCCCTACAAAGAGACATAAAGTTTTGTGCCTCTTCCTCTAGAAAATTTAGAAGATTTATTTTGCTTTTGTGTCTATGTCCTTAATCCCTCTGGAATTTATTGTTTTGAATAGTGTAATGTAGGGATCTATTTTTTATAACATTTTAAATTTTTCTAGAGACATTTATTGAATAATTTATTTCCCCACTGATTTGAAGTGCCACTTCTATCATAATATTGAGTATTGAACTATGATTCTTTTTCTTCCTTTTATTAAGATCTCTTAATTCCTTCAGTAAATTTAATATTTTCTCTATAAGAAATAAAAGCCTAATACATTTTTGTTAAGTTAATTTCAAGATACTTTGTCGTTTTGTAGCTTCCGTGAATGGAATCTTTTTTCCCCCCTTGCTACAGTTTTGAATTAGTTCCTGCAAGAATATGCAAAGCTATCAGGTTTTAGTTATTGATTATATATCAGATCATGTTATAGCTCTAATGTTTTGTCAGTTGATTCTTTTAAAGTTTCAAAGTAGATGAGTATGTTGTCTGCAATAAATTTTAAAACATTTTCTCCTGCATTTTAATTTTCTTATTTGTTGAGATTTTAAGGTTATACCAGCCTGTCAAATGAGTTGAGTAGTAATATATCTTGTTATGTTTTCTGGAACAACTGTAAAAGAATGGAAATTATCTAATCCTCAGTTCTTTCATATTACTACACAGAATTCATCTGTAAATTATGATTGGTACTTTTTGAGTGATAAATCTTTGACTGCTACTTAAATTCATCCTAAAAACATGTTGCAAGAAGACCAAAAACATTATATGAATTATTAATACAAGAGCCTTATATTCTTATACATTAGATCTTTCTGCTTATACTCATATTTCCATTCTTGCTATAGTTTTTGCTAGAGACATTTATTGAATAATTTGTTTCTGCTTCTGTCCTTTTTGTTTTCCTTGACCATGCATCTTAAGAATTTATTTATTAGTCTTTAAAAAAACTTTCTATTGATATTCTCTTTTTATGTCTATTTGCACATTTTTTACTTTTATTTTTTATAATTTTCTTCTTTCTTTGGGTTCATTTCAACATACTTTTAAATAAAAATATTTTCATATATTCTTCCCACTTATTTAAATAAATTACTTAATACAATATATTTTCTTCTAAGTATTTTATATTTCCATTCTATAAATTTCATCATGTATTTCATCCTTTGTCTACTTTTAAATATTTGTTGATTTTCATTTTTAATTTATTTTTCACTTCTTTAGTTATACAAATTGAGGTTTTAAATATTTTCTTTTAAATGAGATTTGTATCTTTTGCAGGGATGATTTCTAATTATATTTCATTCAACATTTCTAATGTTTAGTCTACATGCCACAATAATTTTCAATTTGGGACATTTATTTTCTTAATATGTGCCCAAGTTTTTCAAATGTTCCATATTTTTGAGAAAATATGGATTCTGTGCCTTTCAATTTAGTGGACAATGAACTGATGTGATATATTCACCAATAATGCTGAGTATCCACTCCTTGGAAGATTTTATTTCTTTTTTTTTCTTTTAATTTTTTATTTAATTAAATTAATTAATTAGCTCATTTATTTATTTATTTATAATTTGGCTGTATTGAAGATTGAACCCAGGTGCAATTTACTACTGAGTTAAATCCCCAGTCTTTTTTATTTTATTTTCATTTTTTTGATGCAGGGTTTTGCTAAGTTGATAAGGCTGACTTGAAACTGGCAAACCTCTTCCTTAGTTTCCTGCTCATTACCTGGCTGGAAGAGTCCCTTTCCCTATCCCTTACAGTCAGTCATAACTATGTCACTTGCTTGGGCTAATGAAATGTGAGTGGAAGAAAAAAAGTGCTAGTGCCTAGTTCTCTGGCTATCTTCCCTGGCTCCTGTGATCTCTGGGGCTTCACTTAGAGAATGTACATCAAAAGATGGTACAGCCTTTCTCAGCCTGATTCCCTGAGTATTGACTATGTAGAGAAGAGCTCTCCTGCTGAGATACTGGCTCATGTAACAGGAGAGAAAAACAACCTTATTTTTAAGCCCTGAGATTTGGGGGTTATTTGCTTGTGTTATGTATCATGAATAAGCTTGGGCAGATTTATGTTGTTATAGCAAATAACCCTCAAATTGCAATGACTATACTACAGTAGCTTTCCTTTGGCTTGTATAATGTGGCTAATGGCTAGTAAGATATGATATGGCTTAGGATATTCACCTAGGAATTATGATGAAGGTGCTGTCCTTCGTAGACATGCTTGGTGCTATGTCAGAAGGAAAATAGCTGGGGGCAGACACAATGGCTCAAAAAGCCGGTGCCACAAGAAGTATATGCCATTTCAACTTATACTGCTTTTGCCAAGGAATACATCATACACCAAGTTAGGTGTCAACTGAATAGAAAAATTGCATTTTCATTAGGATGGGCCTAATAGATAAGAGCTGGTAAAAAAGTCAGCAGATGCATTTACAATAATCATTTCTAACACATTCAACACAAGCTAGTCTCTCTAATCCAATATAGAAAAATGAATTACATTCTTGCAGTTTGATTATAGACCAACTGTATCTTCTTGTGGTTGTATTCACCAGAACCTGTTCATTTTAAAGATTATGGAATTCATACTTCTTTCATGACATATCTTCTTAATGAATTATAATGTTTATAATCAGGAAATATTTGGAGGAAATACCATTTTTTCCCTTTTTAAAGTTTCTCACCTTAAATTTTATTTCCTTTTATAATATTAATGAAGAAGCTTAGTTTTTATACTTTTCAACAGTCTATGTTTAAAAAAATAAATAAAGGCAAGTTTCTGAAGCTACACTGTCTTGGTTCAAAACCTGATTCCGCCAGTTACTACTTGTGTGAGTTCACGCAAGGTAATTAACCACTGTGTGCCTCAATTACTTATTGGTGAGATTAAAATAATAAGTCTTCTTGGCATTATTTTCAGAGTTGGAATTGTATCTGGCATGTAGCAAGCATTGGATGAGTATTTACATGGTTTTCATTATTTATTTGTCCAATGTATTTTGTAAAAAAGTAAAAAATGACAGGATTTGGTTTCCTTTGTTTTTATTACAGTCTGAAATTTATTTGCTGAGTATTGTCTAATCATGGTTATTGCAATCATTAACAATTTGGGACTCACATCTTTTTTCCCCTTGTCTTTTTTTGTTCTTTTATTTCATTATTTTCTAGCTTAAAGTTATTTTATTTCATTCTTGAAAGTATTTTAATACTATGCACATGCTTAATCAATATTTTTCTAATTAAATTCAATCAATATCTCTATACTTCACCTCTCATTTCCACCTCACCTTTCAAATATTGATACAATTATAATATTTGCTCTCATTGTAAGAAGGAATACATTTTACAAATGATCAATCCTTCATTAACTCTGTAATGTTTACTAATGTATTTTCTTTTCTTTTTCTGGGGGACACGATACCTTTATTTTATTTATTTTTAAATGAGAAATTATACCTCATGTGGTGCTGAGGTTTGAACCCAGTGCCTCACATATGCTAACAGGTGCTCTACCACTGAGCCACAACCCCAGCCCCTCTTAATTTATTTTCTTACTATCACTTCTCACATACCACTTTATCCACTTGGGATTTTTCTTTGTACTGGAATATTTTTTCTTCAACTGTTTCTAATGAAAACCTCTTAATGACACCTCCATTCCCACAAGCTACCACTTTCCTCCATCTCAGTTTCATCTCTATTCAATCTATTAGGCCTTCCTTACAGTTTCTTTTGACTTACATTTTCTTTCTTTTTTTTTTTTTTTTTTTTTTTTTTGTACTAGGGATTGAACCAGGGGCACTAACTCACCAGCCTTTTTAATGTATTTTTTTTTTTTTAATCTGAGACAGAATAAAAGTTTTTAGGGCCTCACTAAGTTTTTAGGGCCTTGCTAAATTGCTGAGGCTGGCCTTGAACTTGTGATCCTCCTGCCTTACAGGAATGTGCCCCACTCCTGACTCCTCTGCTATTTTTAGCATAAACATGTATTTAATTAAAACTTTTTACCATCATTAAAAGTTTTATAAGAGGGGGAAAATGCTTTGAGTTTCCTGATTCATTTTTAAATCTATATCTAACACTGTTTTATGAGTGTTTACTGACAAATGATGAATGGGTTTGAAGGCTACAGAATGGTGACTGTAAACATCATTTACAAATGTACTTTCTTTAATTTATGAGCTAATGATCCTATTTTAGAATTTTCAGTACTGTGCTTTCTGAATGCTAATAGTAGCTTCAGCGAAGTTAGCCAATTCCTAAAAAAACAAATGCCAAATGTCTTCTCTGATATAAGGGGGGTGACTCAAAATGGGGTAGGGCGGAAGAGCACGAGAAGAAGATTACCTCTAAATAGGGAAGAGAGGTGGGAGGGAAAAGGAGGGAGAAGGGGAATTGCATGGAAGATGGAAGGAGACCCTCATCGTTATACAAAATACATGTATAATGATGTGAGGGGAAAAAAAAGTGTGTCACATTCGATTGGGTAGAGAGAAGTGATGGGAGGGGAGGGGAGGGGAAAGGGGGATAGGAAGGGCACCAGAATAAAATAGACACTAGTATTGCTGTATGTATATATGTGACTGTATAACCAATGTGATTCTGCTACCTATGCACTCAGAAAAATGAAAAATTATACCTCATTTGATTCAAATGAATGATATGTCAAGATGATTGTACTGTCATGTGTAATTAATAAAAAAATAGTAGCTTCAGATTAGATGCATAAAACATGTGAATTTGACTTTTTAGAAATTAACTAAGTCCTTGAAATGACCTTAATCAAATATTTTTCCATTTCTTCTTAGTAAATATTTTAATATTTATTTATTTTCCTAGTCATGATAAGTTTAAGAAGATGTGAAGCTATTTAAGAATAAAAGAAAGATTGACCAGGATAAATTCTAATGCCAATGGAATACACATGTGTATAAAACATTTACCATCTATTCTTCTTACTTTTTTGTCATTCAGCCAAATTGCACCATAGCTAGAAATATGTCTCAAATGCAGATCATATTGTACAAATGTGTTCGTTGGGACCCGTGGACACTCTGAATTTATCTCACATGACTCACAATAATCAACATTATGGTCCCAACATTTTTCTATCTGATGTCTAAACAATTGACATAAATGTTTCTCCTGAGTTTGTCTACAAGCTCCTTGTGTTTATCCTTAGCTAATGCTATTAAGAATTCCAGGCAAGATTGTGCCAACATTTCTGATGGTCCAAATCCTAAAAATTATTTAAAGATTCATTTCAAGGGGCTAAGGTTGTGGCTCAGTGGTAAAGCGCTTGCCTAGCACATGTGAGGCACTGGGTTCGATCCTCAGCACCACATAAAAATAAATAAATAAAATAAAGGTATTATGTCCCTCTACAACTAAAAAATAAATATTAAAAAATGATTCATTTCAAGATGATGACTAGGATTTCCTCAACTCTTTATAAATTCTCTGGTTTTTAAATTTCAAGGACCTTGCTTGCTTCTTTAACATGCTCTCCATCTAATAACATATTATGTAATTATGTTTTCTGTACTTTTCTCACACACAAACCACCTTCTTCTCATATGCTTATTAGGAGCCTTGACAATTTCAACAATGTCTGTTTCAGTCTCTGCCCTCAGACTAGCAGAGAATTTCTTTCTTTCTTTTTTTTTTTTTTTTTTTGGTACTGGGGACTGAACCCAGGAATGATCTACCACTGAACTACATCCACAGCCTGTTTTATTTTCATTTTGAGACAAAGACTTGTTAAGCTGCGTAGGGTCTCACTAAATTGCTAAACTGGCCTCAAATTTGTGATAGATCCAAGCTCTGCCTCCCCAGTAACTGAGATTACAGGTATGTGTCACTCCACCCCTCAAGAATCTTACTTTTTAATAAAATATTAAAATATTTATGAAGAAAACTGAATTGGATTGTTGGATTGTTCTTACTTGTATAACACTGTATATATCTATATATTCAACTACTAGATCAAATATTACTGGCTGGCAATTCTTTCTTTTGATTTTTAAGTATTAAAAACTGGATTTTTCAAACTTTAACCTGTACAGTCCATTGGATTTGAATCATGACTTTATAAGTTCAATTCCCTGAAATTAACTACTAAATAAAAATGCATGCTGAATGCAAAATATCTGAGGAGTCTCAATGCCAGACTATGTCTTAAGTGAAAGGGGAAAAAGCTGCTGAGATGGAGGTCCCACAGAAACGTTTAATTTCTTAATGAGTGTTAAATAAAATCTGTAATCTCTTAACATTTGGCTAAACTCATCTATTTTGCTGATTTTCCATTTTAATGAGTATTTAGGGAAAAGAATTCTCAGTTTAATTCTAAAATTTCATTTAAATATTGGGTTGATTTGTCAAGATGAGTCTAAGCTAAACTTTCAAGCCTTCCCCTCTTGCTGATTGTGATATCTCAGGTTCCCTTGGGGTGACCCAGATGTGAGGGTAACTAATTTATGCATGGGCACAGATGGAGAATTTCATATACAGAAAAAAATGGAGATTGATTAATCCTGTTCTTTAAACTTCATTTCTACCATTATCTAAAAGGAGGAGTTTGAGATATAAATATTATAAACATCAGGTAGTAAGAAACTTTGGGTCAAAAAAAAGCTAAATTTCCAACAAGTGAATATATTACTTTAGGTTAATTGCAAGACAAATATCATTAAAATATAATAGAATTGGGCTGCGGATGTGGCTCAAGCAGTATCACGCTCACCTGGCAAGCGCGGGGAGCTGGGTTCGATCCTCAGCACCACATAAAAATAAAAAAAAAATAAAAATAAAGATGTTGTGTTCACTGAAAACTAAATATTAAAAAAATTTTTCTCTCTCTCTCTCTCTCTCAGAAAAAAAAAAAGATAATAGAATAGCTGGGCATGGTAGTGCACACCTGTAATTCCACTAACCAGGGAGGTTGAAGCTGGATGATAGCAAATTTGAAGCCAGCCTCAACTACTTGTTGAGACCCTGTCTCAAAAATAAAAAATTAAAAATTAAAAAGGGACTGGGGATATAACTCAGTAGAAAAGTATCCTTGCTTCAATCTCTGTTAAAAAAGAAAGAAAAGAAAGAAAGTACAACCTGAATGTTCCTAGGTCTTATAAAATGAGTCACATATTTCAATAAATCCAACTCCATTTCAATGGATCCATTTTTCAATGCAGGACATTCAGCCCTCTTCTAAATTTCACTCAGTTATTTGTGGAAGTCCTTCAGGATATATGTTCTTCTTTTTTTAATCTTTTTTAAAAATTTGTTTTAATTAGTGATAAACTTCATTTTTTAAAATTAATTTTTTTTATTTATTTTAATTAGTTATACGTGACAGAATGCATTTTGTGCACTTTGATATATCATACAAAGATGGGATATAATTTCTCACTTTTCTGAGTGTACATGTTGCAGAATCATAATGGTCATGTAGTCACACATACACATATATAAAATATATATATACAGTTATAATGTCTGTTTCATTGTACTGTGTTTCCTATTCCCACAACACCTTCCCTTCCCTCCCATCACTTCCCTCCACTTAGTTTAAGGTAATGCTATTCTTCCCCAGTTCCCTCTGCCTTATCATGAATTAGCATCCGCATATTATTTTTAATTTATACACATATATATATATATATATATATATATATATATATATATATATATATGAATGATGGTGGAATGCATTACAATTCTTTTTAATTTTTAATTGATTTTTTAAAAAATAATCGACAGCAGAATGCATTACAATTCTTATTACACATATACAGCACAATTTTTCATCTCTCCTTATATATAAAGTATGTTCACACCAATTCATGTCTTCATACATGTACTTTGGATAATGATGTCCATCACATTCCACCATCCTTGCTAACCCCCGCCCCCTCCCTTCCCTACACATATGGAGCACAATTTTTCATATCTCTGGTTGTTTACAAAGTATATTCATACCAACTCATATCTTCATACATGTACTTTGAATAATAATGATCATCACATTCCACCATCATTTATAAACCCATGCCCCCTCTCTTCCCCTTGAGCCCCTCTGTCCTATCTAGAGTTCGTCTATTCCTCCCATGCTCCCTCTCCCTATCCCACTATGAATCAGCCTCCCTATATCAAAGAAAACATTTGGCATTTGTTTTTTTGGGACATATGTTCTTTAACAGACCTTTCTGAAAACATGCAGTGTCAATCTTGTTATTATCTGTGGTCTCCTGTTGAGGTCTCTTTTTATAAAGCTTCATCAGAGCACCTCCCATTCATTATACATACGTTGTTCACCAGGACTTAGGTATATCAGTCTTAAGGAAACTATCTTCCAAGTCCATAAATCCAAAAATTCTTGAAGTGCCACTTCCAGTTCTTAAGTGTCCTGAAGCAACACTGTTTTCTAAAGCAACTATAGGGCATTTCCTGTTTACAATGCTACGAACTTTTCCTTAATAAAGCAGTGCTGTTCATCAGCTGAAATAGCAGAATAATCATAATAAATAATGGAGACTTACTTTATTTATGTTTCCATTCCTTAGCAGGAAGTCTGGTTCATCCCATCCTTTGGCTTTTCTTTAGCTAGTAAGCAGTGTCTGCTATATTGGTTACAAAATGACTGCAGAAAGACAAAACTTCATATTATACATAAGGACACCTATAAAGAATAATTACAAAGAACTTTGAAATGGGGGGGCAAGAGTATGACAAATCTTCTCCAGGGTACCTTTTGAATTTTCATTCATTGTCTTTGAGCAACTCTGTAAACTGTAAAAAAATGGAAAATAATATAAATGAGTCTTGTCCATAGAAATGCAAATGAACTGTATCCAGTATAATGCAGTTGATGATTGCCTTTTATATATAATGGTTTTGCATCAATTTATAAATTATTTAAGAATACCTGATGTGTGCTTTTTAATTCTCTATTGAATCAATTGTAACATCTTATTTGTTTCCTCATTAATTAATGCATTCATTGATGAATTCAACTTTGACATTTTTGAGGGTTTTATATTTGCATGGCAGTTATGACTGTACATTTTAAATTTTTAATTATAATCTAACACAAGTCAAGAAAAAAGAAAGGAGTATTCTACAAGAATAGAGAAAGACCTTTCTCCATATTTCAGATTCTATGGTAAGAGGATAGAAAGCAAGATGGTGGGTGAGTGTGGTTTTGGATTGCTCCACCTATGGAGCTCTTCAGAAGAGCACCTTGAGCCCTTCCCACTCAAAGGAACAGACTAAGCCCTTGAACCTAATGTTTCAAGAAAGAATGCCTTAGTAAGATTGTGCTATTCTCTAAATATTCTTCCCTCTTAGATATTTGTTTATTCTTCTGATCTTTTCCCTAAATCCCTCCATCCCCTAAGAGGGCTTCTAGTAATAATGCTGCCTTAGTTCTTTCACCATGCATGCTGGGTTTTGCTTGAAAGTGGCAACAAATTTATCATAAGCTCAACATTGAAGTCCTGACATCCTTCTAAGACAAAGAGTGTAAAGCAGAAAGCGGCACTTGAGATCAGGAACCACAGACCAAGAATGAGGCACCAAAAGAAGGAGCGCTCCCAGGTGAGGTTCACCTGTCAGCAAAAGGGTGAGGGCCAGGGAAGTCCTGGGCAGGACAAGGAAAGAACAATGTTATTAAGGGAAACTGAAGGTAGGAGGCCCTAGGTCATCTAAATTGCAGCTACCAATAGCAGCTTGGCCAACCTGTTTGGGGGATCATGTCTGTTGCTGGTTGGTCAGGGCTGATTTGAAGTGACAGAATGATTGCTTCTCCCACCAGGAAGCTTGGTGGTTGGGGTCCAGTTGCTATGTCAGCTTCTGATTGGCCATTTTGGGTCTTCTCAGCCAGGTGGAAAGTCCCTGCCCACAGCCACCATGAAAGGGGAGGGGAAGAGAAGCCTCCTGATCTAACAGAGTACCATCCTTTACCTCCAGGCAGTTTACTCATGGGCCAGGAATAGTAACAAAGAGGAGGAAATGCTTGGGTTGGGATTTGCGTCCAACCCTAATAAAATAACAATGACCAGCACTAGGGAGAAACGAAAAATTCTGAAGAAAATACTAAGACATTTGGCTTCTACTGCTAAAATTTTCCAGCCAAAATTTACCATTTCTGTGTCTCAGTTTTGTCAGCTATAAAATAAATGTTGAACTAGATGAAATCTGTGACCTTGCAGTTCAATGTGGAAAGATTCTATAAAGTTCAATTGATCCCTGGATCATAAGTCTTTTAGAAAAGAATGAAATAAAGCCAACCAATAAGCTAAACAAGAGGTGTTAGAGAAGCCAACAAATTAATTATTATATTTTTCCTAACAAATGTTTCCCAACCTGCCCAACCTGAAACTGTGATATATGAAGGCATACTAGAGAGACTACTAGCCAAGGCCTTTGCCACTATCCAGCTATTTATCAGTAAGGTACTTACCTTGTCTGAATCTCCAGTCCTGACACATCAGACTTAATGCCTACAATCTCTTGCAGCCCTAAAACATCATGACATAGGATGTACTTCTTTATTACGCTCATGTGTCCAGTTGACTCTCAATGATGACGCCAAGTTCAAAATAACTCTCCTCCACTGTAATTCAGAGAGGTAAACAATGTTCACAATGACAAAATCAAAGCATAAGAAAATAAAAAAGCACAAATTTGAATTAAATATGTCTACTTTTATCAGGCAAGTGTGTTGTTAAAGATCTAGTTGATCTCAAAATCCTAAATTATTAGTTCATTATTTATTTTTTTATTAGCTCAAGCAATGGCAAACACACACACACAAACACACACACAGACACACTAAATTTAAGTTAAATATAATATTTTTATGTACAGAAAAATATGTCTTTAAAAATAGATATGGTATAACTATAATGTTGATAAAATAAAGCCAGACCCCAAAGAAGAGGAACCATATGATTCAATTTATATAATGATCCAACAGGTAGAAGCCATCTCTGATATTAAAGGTCAGCATAGTGGGGAGGGTGCGATGACTGAAAAGGAAGTGGTGACACTGGTGATGTTTCAATTCTTGATCTGGCTACTGGATGAGAGTATGTTCATCTCATGAAAATGCATCATTCTGTACACCTGTGACTTGCTCATTTTTCTGGGTGTTTATCAGCTATATTTCTGAGTGTTTATCAGTATATTAAACAGGTAGAAACTTTCACTGATCTATTAAAATTCATACAGGGAAAAAGTGTTCATTTTTCAAATTTTAGTCACCAGTGATTTTATCATAACTGATTTGATCATCATTTATCATCAATCCAGAGGGAGCATATGATTACTATTTCCTAATTGTTTTTTTCTTAAAAATGCAGGCATAAATTACGCAAAAAAATATTTTAAATGCTTGCCAAAGTGGTGAATTATGACTAGTTTTCATTTTCTTCTTTATAATTTTCTATGTTTTCCAAATTTTCTCTTTCAGAGATGTGCAAATTTTGAATTCATAGAACTTTAAATTCATGTAAAAAAATAAATTAACAGAATAATTGTGAGATTAGAGGTTTTTCTTTGTTAGAAAGTTTTCACATATGGTAGACAGATGGTAGGAAACCACTGAGACCAATTTATTTTCAAGGTGAAAATTACATATTGTTGATGCTGCCTTTCCTTTTCCTAACTACAGTATTTTAACAGAAAATGTGGCAAAAGAAAATGTAAGACCATATAATTTTTGGTGCTCCCTATTTTTGTCCATCTGTAGAAGGACATACAAAGATTTGCAGATTCATGGAAACTATTTTCTTACCTCTCTGATGCATTCATTGAAGAATCCGCACTCTTCTGTGGTTTCACAATTCACTTATTTTGATGTTGCCTAATAACACATTCTTTTTTATGCACGGTACTTGCTTGCTAGAGAATTAGTGATGCCTTATTTTCCTATTTGTTGAGAGGAGTACTGGATACCAAGGATGCTTACGGAAAGTTATACTGGGCTACCTGTAGTTGATATTAAATATCTTACTGTATGACTATTTAAATATCTAAACATGAAGGATGTAAATGATTTATGAACTACTATGGCTTATCAGCATCAGCCTTTTGACATTCCTTCTCACTTCTCACTTCCTTCTAACTTTGTTCCTCTTCCTTGTACTCCCTTTTATTTATTTATTTTTCTTTGTCTCAGGCTGTGCATGTTGCCGGTAGGTTACACATTTGTAACCTACAGATCAACACTTTGGTCAAATGAACAAGAGTCAAGAGTAGATGATGCTATCTCAAGGAAAGTTTGCACTGGAAACAAACTGCAAAGAAGAATAATCTTTAGAATAATTATGGCCAGTATAATTTTAATATAACACTGTCGTATTGCAGAGGGGTAGTATACACAATTGTCACATTTGCAAATAACATAATTATATATATTAAGATTTAGAACTCTTACTCACTATGGAAAATAGGCCATTTCTTTATACCCAGGAAATGAGCACATACATTCTGAATATTATGGGGTCCCAGAAGCTGGCTAATACACAGAGTGTGAGTGAGTTAGTCAGCTTTTCAACACTGTGATCAAAATATCTGACAAGAACAACTGAGAGGAGAAAGAGTCTATATTGGCTCATGATTTCAGAGGCTCAGTTCATAGTCACCCAACTCCATTTCTCTGGGCCCAACATGAGGCAGAACATTCTGGCAGAAGTGCACTTTAGAGGGACACTGCCCCATTCATGGAAGCTAGAGGCACAGAGAGAGCACAAGGAGCCAAGGCATGCTCCCATTAACCTAACTTCCTCCAGCAATGCCTCACCTGCAGTTTCCATTCAGTTAGTCCATTCCAATCATTAGTCCATCAGATGGGTTAATCCACTGATTTGGTCATAGCTGTCACAACCTAATCATATCCAAATGTCTCCTCTTGTGGCCAAGAAAAGGAGAGCAACGTTTTTATAAAAATGAAAAAACTACTTAAGATACTTTTACAGATCTATGTACAGATTTGTTTCTTTTATGTCAAGATAGTAGTGATAATGATATTAACAATGATAAAAGTAGTAACAATGCAGGAAGGCATTCTTATAGTTATTTAAAAATACCAAGTCTTTTAAACACCTTGAAATCTCAGAAGTCTTACATAGTAGTCACTATTATCCCCTCGTTTTATATGTGGAAAATAGTAAAGTACACAGAGATTCGGTAATTTGCCAGAGGTCACACATTGAGGGGCAACTGCAGAACTGGGATTTGAACTCCGGCAGTCTGGCTCTCCACACCTGTGCTGTTAGCTATCAGGAAACAAGTCATAAATGAACAGTCTTCTATTTGTCCTGTGAACCTCTTCAAGTTTTGTAGAAAGTAAAAGTCATTATATCACATTCAGAGAAAAGTCTTCACCATTATTCCTCTATTGCTTTGATCTCAGAGGACTTCTGTCTTCATGTTTATGACACCCAGATAGCTCATAGAGAGAACTGTGTCCTTATGTAACTATAAGGTAAATGTCAATTTGCCAATAGAAACAACCTCCTTCACAGACTGAAGGTTATAAAATACCACCCTGGGTTGGCAAGCAAGAGCTGTCAGAAAGCTAAGGGATTTGTTCAAGTATTGAGTGGATGAGGAAATTAAGCTGCTCAGCACTGTGTCTCTTGGTGGCTGATATTCTGTGATTAACAGTTTGAGCAGCAATAGTTTGGGTTCAGCCTTTCTTCCTGATTGATGTTGGGTGTTTGACTCATACCTGTTCTAAGTCCTGACTACTGAATATTTAGAATATGAATATGGAACCATTTCAAGAGAAAATAGGGGGAAAGTGACATCTACAGATAACTGTGAGAATATTTTAGGATGGTGCTTATTCAACTTTAATGTGCCTATGAATCATTGGGGATCTTATTAATATGCAGAGAGTCTGATATCATAGGTATGACAAATTACAAATATGACTGCGATTCTTTATTTCTCCTTATGTCCATGTCCTTTGAAATGTGACTTTGTAGCTCCTAACAAAGGATAAACTATCTGCTTTCTACTCAAGTGTTTATTGCCCCGTGACTTGCTTTGATCAATAGAATATGGAGGAAATCACACCATAACATGCTTTGGCCATTTTCTTGCTTGGCATTTTACAACTAGAATGGAATAAGGCCAAGCTAGCCTGCTGGAGGATAAAAGGCCACTTGTAGGAGAACCCAAGTGCCTCGACTTAGAGTCAAACAACATCTAGAATCAGAGCTGTCCGTTCACTATAATAGATGTAAGAAATCAGTGTAGGCCAGAAGAGTCTCCCAGCCCATCCAAGTTCTTGTTCATAATTATATATGGTTGCTCTTTAAACCACTGTGTTTTGTGCTGACTAGTTATACAGTGATAGTTTACACACAGTGATAGGTCTAGATTAGGCCTGCTATTTTACACCTCTAAAAGGTCAGAGGTAATGCTGATGCTACTGATTTGTGGACCACCCTGAATAGCAAGCCTCCAGGACAGGAGGTAGAAAAGTATACAGCCCATGTACCAAATCTGGTCTGTAGCCTGTTTTTGTATGACGATCTTTTAAGAATGGGTTTTATATTCTCAAAAGGAAAAGAAGGAGGAGAAAGAAAAAAGAGAAGGAGGAAGAAACAATTGTAGAGTATGTAGCCTGCAAACTCAAAATATTTATTATCTTACATTTTAGAAAAAACTTTGATGCAACTTCATTCCAGTATGTACTAAGAAACATTTAGTCTATGAGATAAGAGTGAACTTTGAGTCTTTAGATGGATTCCAGATTGTGCATTTAGCTTTACATATCCTAGATATCTAGATGTGGAAGATGCTCAACACATGTTGGAGAGTTTACAAACAAAATAATGAATGAATGAATGAACATAGCTGTTTTCCTGGACTAACATTCTGGAAGTCATTCATATCACCATGTGTTCCCAATGATGATAGGAGAACAATACTAGCCACTCTCTGTCTGGAACATTCATGACATAACTTCTACTTCAATGATACTTCTATGGCAAAGGTTCAACTCCCCTGAAGCTCCCACAATCTAGGCATGGATATATATATATATATATATATATATATATATATATATATATATATATATATATTTCTTTAGAAAGAACTTTGCTTAAGTGCTACATCTTTGCTAAACTGGCCCTCTTAATAGGTTTTAGCACCTCCTTGAAATTCTCTGGACAATCCTACTCTCCTACTATTAAATCATGGTTAAGGTTTTAGAGACAGAGCAGAGATGAAGGCTAGGACTAAAGTCAGAAGTAAAGTGGAGGAAAGGTTATATTACTGCAGAAAATGGTAAAGGGGATGAGGCACAACGTGATAGTGATGAATTTTCCATTTTAGTGAAATATTGTGTATGTATATATGTATTTATGTACACACACACACACACATACACACACACAAACACACACATACACACACACAAACACACACACAGAGTAGTACCTTGATATTCTCCAAGGATTTGTTCTAGGACTTCCTGCAGACATTCAAATACACAAATGCTCAAGTCCCTTACATAAAAATGGCATAAAATTTGCATTTTCCCCTGTACACTTTAAATCTTTAATTTGATAATTAAAGATTTCTAAATTACTTATAATATCTATTACCTAAGTGCTTTGTAATCATTCTTATACTGTATTGTTTAGGGAACAATGACAAGGAAAAAATTTGTACAGGTTCAGTATAAATTCTTCCTGAATATTTTTGAGCCACAGTTATTTGAATCTCCAGAGACAAAACCTGCACACGTGGAGAACCCCTTATATATCGCAGTAATTTCAGTTACCTAGAAATTAAACACGAAACCATGCGAGGTTTGTAAGCCTAAATTCAGTACCTACAATGATTTTAAACCCCGTCCTTTCAACTTCTTTTGTATTATTATACCAAATAAATGCCACACCATGACAATCTTTTTTCTAGTTCTAGAAGCCAATAACATTAACGTGAAGCTTAGCAGATAGTCTCACTCAAAAACTAAGAGACTAAAATTATCCCTGTGGAAGAAGAAGAGGGTGGATTTAGGAAAAGGCACTTTCTATGCCCAATTTTTCTCATCTACAAAAGTGAGTCACCAAGGCTCTTCCTCCCTTCTTCCTGAGCTTAAAATTTGTGTGTACTCAGAGCATGTTCAATAAATGCCAGCTGCTGTCTGGTGTATTCCTGCTCCTTTTGTCCTTTTTCTCCCAAGCCTGGCCCTATGAGGATATGTTGAATTCTGCCTGAGCCTTGAGAAATTGTTTGTAGTAGCACTAATGGTCATTTCTCAGTCCTTAGAAAATACCTAATTATTGGATTGGATCTACGTCTTGAGTGTCCTCAGCACTGACTGGGAATATGCTTAAACTGTGGCATCCGGACTCCTCCTTGGGCTGCTTAGTGAGCATTCATCTGTTCAGTTGTAACAACTGCCCCCTTTGCTCCCAGTTCTTCACATTAATGAACACATGCATCAAAATGGTAGGGGGAATTGTAGCTAAATCCACTTGGTATTTAATTGGCTTAGCGCCCTGTGACTGGGTAATGTGACTGCATTTGAGAAAAGTAAGTAGGTGTTCTATTTTGTTTTGGTTTTGCTTGCTTTTTATTTGTATGCAGAAATACCACCTTGTTCAGGAAAAGCACTGAGAGTTAATGTCATTAGTGGGCATGTGTGCCTGTGGAGGAGGACTGAGGAAAAGTGCTCAGCAGGAAGGGTCTCTGGTTTCCATGGAAACAAACATAGCAACCTGGCCATCTTATTTGGGTCTGTACTTTTAAGGAATTTCATTCTTAACCGGGCTCCAAAATTCCCTGAGAGAGAAGTACAGAATTAATTTATGTACATTATAGGCTTTTCTATTTCTCCAAAGATCAAAGTTAGCTGAGCAGAGCAGAAGTAAAGATTAAGTATTTGGTGAAGCATGGGGGGTAAAGTATGAATCTACCATTCCATTGGGAACAATAATTTCTTATTGTATAAAAAGCCAGAGTGACGAGTGGAGTGAGATACCGAACTTTAGAAATCGAGATCATCTGCCAACATTTCACTCTCTTGATCTGCTTTCCCTCACTCCACTTCCCTCCCAACATTTAACAAGTATCATCATCCCTCACATTGTATTATTGAGCACATAACTTTCATCTGATATTGTCATCATTTTCCTTTAGTTGAGTAAATTACTTATCATTCTTTTATTTTTCATGTTTCATCCCATTTTATCATATATTTAATGAGATTTATATATATATATATATATATATATATATATATACATATACATACATATACATATATGTATGTGTGTGTTTGTGTGTGTGTGTGTGTGTATGTTTAAAATAGCTAGGCATGGTGGCACAAGTCTGTAATCTCAGAGACTTGGGAAGGTGAGAATCACAAGTTCAAAGTCAGCCTCAGCAACTAAGCAAGGCCCTAAGCAACTTAGGGAGAACCTGTCTCAAAATAAAAAGAACTGGGATGTTGCTCAGTGATTAAGTGCCTCTGGGTTCAATCCCTGATATATATAATAAATATATATATATATATATATATATATATATATATATATATATATATATATATATATATTATATAATGTGATATATATGCACATTATAAAATAACTGCAAAAATTAATGAAAAGAATAAAAGGAGAAGTAAACATATCGTTTTATACCCCCTAAACCTAACTTCATTTTCTAGAGCTACTAAAGTCAAACGTCTCTTTTAGCAATTTTTGGTAAAGATACATAAATTTCAGTAAAGATACATATACACACATATGTATATATATACACATACACACAAACATATATATATACACTCATACACACATATATATATACACTCATACACACACTATTGATATCTAGCAATTTTTATTACTTCTACAATTATTGGTTGATTTTAAGCTTTAAAAGATCTTATAAATCTGTAAGTATACATGCATACCATTTTTCTAGAATTGTGATTACACTAAAATCCCATGTAATCCCTTGCCATTACAGTTTACCATACAAAGGAAAATTCTTCAAGGACTAAAGATGAAGTAAATCCTCTTCAAATTTCTGCTAAGTTCATTCACTCAATTATACTGAAAAAGGCAGGATGTCAGAGTAGTTAAACCCTGGGTCAGCTCTGAGCTCTGACTCCTGTCAGCTCAGAGAATTTGCTGTCTACTTAGACTCTCTGTGCCTTAACTGAGGAAGGTATAAGGACCCATTTTGATTGACCTAAGATGAACTGGATCTGCGTACTCAAGGCATTTAGCTTCAGGAGGCCTTTGCTCAAGTGACTAACTGCTGCTTCTGAGTCACCGCCACTTGAAAGTGTTACTCCTATCCTCTGTCATCTTCTTTTGAGAATTCCTTGGATTTTTCTTTCAATAGTTTTTGGTCTTCTAAATTTTTGCTTTTGGAGTAGAATCATATTTTCCTTTTACTTTTGGTAAAAATTTCTTTGGTTAGGAAAGAAAATAATTTTCCCTAAAATTTTGAAGATTTTGTTAAAAAATTTCTTCCTAACATTGGATATTCTTTTATTCTTTTTTTTTTTTTTTTTTTTTGGTGCTGGGAATTGAACCTAGGGCTTTATACATGTGAGGCAAGCACTCTACTAACTGAGCTATATCCTCGGCCCACATTAGATATTCTGATGAAATTTTAATTCTTTCCAATTCTCGGTCCTCTATAAGAACTTATTTTAAAATGATTTTCCTCCACTGGAGTATGGATATTTTCAAATGGTTTTAATTCTGAATGTTTATGCTCTTAGTTTTATGATGAGGATTTACAAACAAATCAGGGAAATCTTTCATTTATATACTGGCAAATCTTTGGATAGTCAAAGTCTGGAGAGAATTTTTTATATGAGTTGACTATTTAAAAATTTTTATAGTATTATATTAATAAATATTTATAATTTTTTTCTCAAACAATTTCATGATTACAGAAATTCTTGAAATTATGATATGATAAAAGAATGTTAATCAGTTTCATTTAGTTCTACATAGTTAATTCCTATTTGACCAGATGTTAGATCAAATATCTCATTTCATGGAAACAAGCAAAGTGTCTATCAACTGATGACTGGAGAATAAAATGTGGTACAGATACGCAATGGGCTATTGTTCAGCCATAAGAGAAGAATGAAATCCTGTCATCTGTGACAGCATGGATCTAACAGGAAATCATCATGTTAAGTGAGGTAAGCCAAACACAGAAAGACAAGTACTTCACAATGTGATCCATATGTGGAGTTGATCTCATAAAAGCTGAGAATACAGTAGTAGTTAGTAGTGAGAGAGTAGCGGGGAGAGATGGGGCAAGGTTGATCATTAGGTACTAAGCTACAGATAGACAGGACCAAGAAGTCCTGGTGTTCTACTGTACACCAGGGTGAGAATAGATAATGACAATGTACATTTCAGAAACCTAGAAGAAAATATTTTGAATGTTTTTAATCATAAAAAAATGAGAAATGAGAAGATAGGTATGTTTAATCTGAAAAATTTGTTTTAAATATTGCATACCATATACATGTATCAAAACATCACATTACTCTATTATTATTTATATTTTTTATATTTTTATGTAATACTTAAAATTAACTAATAAAGTACAAAAAACTAATAAAAACATAAAATAAATTTCTCATTTCTGTTGAGTTGCAAATCAAGTTAAGATGGCACCTGGCACTTTGCCAGGTGGATTGGTTTGTGAAGCAATGCCAACGAGCCATTAAGATGATGAGGATTCCTTATTGGCTGACTGCTGTATCTAGGTGATGTTAATTGAGTTAAGCTGTGTATAATTAGTTAAGTATATATACCTCTGCTGTCTGGCAGAGAAGCGGCTCCTGCTACCTTGGATGCCCGCTACTTTGAGTTCTCGCTCAGTTCCCACTGAGTTCACTTACAATAAAGAAGTTCCCGCTTCAATCTTCAAGTTGCTTGTCACCTCTTGGTTATTTTGCCCAGCTGGACTGCTGCATATGGTGGTCCGTACGGGGAACACCTGAAGCTTGGGGATAAGTGACAAGGTAAACTGCTTGCCCCTGAGGGCAGGGCAAGAGGATGGGTGACCATTTCAAAAAACAGTGTAATCTTCTTTCATTTTGTTTCATTTTTGTTTCAAGCTGCCTGTCCCTAGAAATAAATAGGATGGGAGAAAAGTTGTTTGCCCCTGAGGAAGAGATAGAGATAGACCACGGATGCACATGTCAAGATAGAAAAATTGATACAATGAATTTTTGTTCCGTTTTTGTCTCGTTTTGTTTCGGTTTTGTTTTATATTATCTTGTTGGGTTGCGTTATCTTTGTAGCAGAAATATGGGATCAGAAACTAGTAAAAAACAAACTGAAAGAGTATAATTAAATTGCTAGAGGAAGGAGGCACCCCAGTAAAAACAAGAACAGTTAGGGCATACGTTGATACGATACAAAAATGTAGCCCATGGCTTCTTAAAGAGGAGTTCTTAAACATATCACAATGGAACCATCATGGTGAAGATTTAAAAAAGATAAAAAAGGAAAGCCCAGGAACTCTGCCAGTTGGCACATTACCATTATGGACGTTGGTACGATCCTGTTTGCTTAGTCAAGGAGAAGACATCTTATATCAAGTAAAAGAGGAAGTCTCTCGAGTTAGTCAGAAAAGGGAAGAAAGTTTAGAGGAGGAAGGACTATCAGGGGAAAAGTTACAATGGGAGGTTGCTACTAACCCCTTTCTATCACCAGAGGGAGTAAGTATTCAACCAACAGCTCAACCTATGGAGACAACATATGCTGGGTGGCACTCAACCCCCATAGTTGATAGATGGGATCCTGAGACAGGACCTCGAAGATTAGCATGTCCTGTATTTCAGAATGAGGGAGGGCAGCGAATTCACTATGCTTTAGATTTCAAAACTGTGAAGCAGCTGAAAGAGGTTGTAACAACCTATGGTCCTCAAGCCCCTTTCACTGTAAGTATGGTTGAGTACATTGCCAATTTGAATATGACGCCGGCAGCTTGGGCTAGAATGTGCAAACCTGTGCTAAATGGAGGACAATATTTGCTATGGAGGGTTGCCAATCAGGAATTTTGTATGGAGATGGCTAGGCAAAATGCAACAGCCGGTTATTCTCAGAGAAATCTAGATATGTTGCTAGGAGAGGGACCTTATGAGGGTCAGCAGCAACAAATTCGATATGATCCTGACATATACTAACAAATCACTTCAGCTGCGGTTGGGCATGGAAAACTTTACAAGGACATGGAGATTTACAAGGTCAATTATCTAAGGTAATACAAGGAACTAATGAACCCTATGCTGAATTTGTAGATAGGCTTATACAAACAGCTACCAGAGACTTTGGGGATACAGAACAAGTGATGCCATTAGTGAAACAGCTAGCCTACAAACAAGCCAATAGATGGTGTAGGGAGGCCATTAGACCATGGAAACATAGAGATTTAAATACATATATTAACTTATATGTTAATATAAGACATTAATGAACAGGGGCAAGTCTTGGAAGCTGCAGTACAACAGGCTTTAGGTGCCAGGCCAAAAACATGCTACAATTGTGGACAAACAGGACATTTTAGAAGGAGCTGCCCCATAGGAGGAGGGTTTAATAAAAATGGGTATGATCAAAGGGGTAGAATACCAGGTATTTGCCCACGATGCCATAGAGGGAGACATTGGGCTTATGAATGCTGTACTCAGACTACTGTAGAGAGAACTCCATTATCAAAAAATGGACAAGGACCAGGTGTTTATCCATGATATCGTGGAGGAAAACATTGGACTCCATTGCCAAAAAAAGGACAGGGGGGCCCAATGTTCCAGGGCCCAAGACCACAAATATACAGGGCAATGGAGGAACCCAGCAACACCATCAGGGTAGTGCCCAGGACACATTATCCATTAGATGCTTTATCAGACAAACAAGAGGGAGCTCAGGGTTGGACATCTACGCCTCCGCCAGAGCAGTACTAACTCCAGAGATGGGAGTTCAAATCATTCCTACAGGGGTAAAAGGACCTCTTCCCCAAGAAACAGTAGGCTTATTATTAGGACACAGGTCTTCTACTCTAAAAGGACTTATGATAAGTCCTGGGGTAATTGATCCTGATTTTGAAGGGGAAATAAAAATTATAGCCAGTTCTCCAAGGGGTATATCAGTAATTTCACCAGGAGATAGAATTGCATAGTTATTAATAATACCCAGCCTACATGAGAAATTTTCCAGTTGTACTGTAGAAAGAGGTTCCAGGGGATTAGGCTCCACAGGTATAGATTAGGCTATGCTTTCTTTAAATTTAGATTCTCGCCCCATGCTAAAACTAAATATTCAAGGACATGAATTTAATGGGCTACTATATACGGGTGCAGACCTTACCATTATCTCTCATAAAGAATGGCTAAAACATTGGCCACTACAACAAGCCACTCAAACGCTTCGAGGCCTAGGAGTGGCGACTAATCCCCATAGAAGTGTGATGGTATTAGATTGGAAGGATCCTGAAGAATGTGAAGGAATTATACAGCCATATGTATTGGATCATCTTCCTATAAATTTATGGGGATGAGATGTTCTAGATCAATTGCGATTAACATTGACAAATAACATCAGTTCAAATGTTCCCACTGTTATGGCTAGACAAGGTTTTAGAAAAGAAAAAGGATTAGGAGAACAAGGACAAGGTATAGTGGCACCAATACAAATAGATCAAAAAACAGATAAACATGGATTGGGTTTTCGGGAGGGGTCACTGAGACAATAAAAATTACTTGGAAATCAGAAAGACCAGTATGGGTTCCTCAGTGGCCCCTGACTAAAGAACAGATACAAGCCGCCCATGACCTGGTCAAACAACAATTAGTGGAGGGACATATACAACCTTCTGTATTTCCCCATAATACTCCCATTTTTGTCATCAAAAAGAAATCTGGTAAAAGGAGATTATTGCAAGATTTAAGAGCTATTAATAATGAGATGGTTATCATGGGACGTGCTCAATCAGGGATTCCTCAATTGTCTGCTTTGCCAAAAACCTGGTATGTTTTAGTTATAGATATTAAAGATTTTTTTTTCAATTCCAATTCATCCTGAGGATAGTCCACGTTTTGCATTTACTGTCCCTGCGCTGAATCATGAAGGTCCTGATCAGAGATATGAATGGAAAATTCTCCCTCAAGGGATGGCTAACAGCCCAACTATGTGTCAAATTTATGTTAACAAAGCAATCCAGCCATTTAGAAATCAAAATCCTGAACTACAAATATTTCACTATATGTATTATTATTAGCACATAAAGATAAAAACACATTGCTAGAATGTTATGCCACATTTACAAACTTATTAAAAAATTATAATCTAGAGATAACAATAGATAAAGTACAATTAAATTTTCTGATTAATTATTTAGGAGTTCTATTATCCTTGACCATTAAAATACGAGTAGATCAACTTAAAACACTTAACGATTTTCAAAAGTTGTTAGGAGACATAAATTGGATAAGGCCTTATCTAGGCATACCAACAGGAGAGTTGGGACCTTTATTTGATATCCTTAAAGGTCCATCAGATTCACATTCTCCCCGCATGTTAACACCTGAAGCAAGAAAGACATTAAAACTCATTGAAACATATATGGAAAATATGCATTTGGATAGAATTGATATAAGTTTGCCTTTATTATTTATTGTACTACCAACAAAAAATATTCCTACAGGAGTATTTTGGCAAGAAGGTCCATTATTATGGATACATTTATCTTATTCTCCTAACACTATTCTTACTAGGTACCCTGAGGCTGTAGGACAATTAATACTCAAAGGAATAAAAGCAGCAAAGGGGGTGTTTGGAATTTCTCCTAACAAAATTATCACTCCATATACCATGGATCAAATTAATGAGTTAGCTAATGAGTTAAATACTTGGGCAATCATTATGTGCAAATCTATTTGTTCATTTGATAACCACTTACCACCTAATCCTTTGTTGTCTTTTTGGTCCTCGCATCCTGTAGTTTTTCCAAAAATGACAAGAAAAACACCTATCATGAATGCTCCAAATATATTCACTGATAGGTCAAATAATGTTACAGCATCAGTAATTACCCCTGATCAAGTTTTTACATTTTTAGTACCCAAACAATCAGCTCAAAAGGTAGAGCTTAATGCAATATTACAAGCTTTTGTGATGTTTAAAGATTCTGTATTTAATTTATTTACTGACAGTTCATATATAGTTAATGCTATAAATTCCCTTGAAGATGCTGGTAGGATTTCCCCTTCCTCTATGTTTTCTCTTTGTTCTCTGCTATACAAATTTAACCTGGGACAGAAAAGATCCATTCTTTATATGACATATCAGGGCACATACAGGATTGCCTGGAGCCCTTAGTTTGGGCAATGATTTAGCAGATAAAACTACATATGACATACATATTTTTTCTGTACTAGAAGAAACTACAAATTTTCACAAATCCTTCCATGTTAATGCTAATACTTTATGAAAGCACTTTAAAATAACTAAGGAACAAGCTAGACATATAATAAAACAATATCAAAATTGTGTGACCTTTATACCACAAGTTAATCTTGGAATCAATCCTAGAGGACTGATACCTAATCATATCTGGCAAATGGATATCACACATTTTCCAGAATTTGGAAAATTAAAATATTTACATGTTACAGTTGATACTTCTTCTGGATATTTGATGGGCTCCCTTCATGCCGGAGAAAAAACTAAAAATATAATATCTCATTGCTTACAAAATTTTGCCACTGTGGGCATTACAAAACAGTTAAAAACAGATAATGGCCCTGGCTATACTTCTGCTTCTTTTAAACAATTTTGCTCATCATTTGGCATTACTCATATAACAGGCATCCTGTATAATCCACAGGGACAAGGCATAGTTGAAAGAGTCCATCAAACTCTTAAGATGTACTTATTAAAACAAAAAGAGGGAATTGCGAAGGGATATAAATCCCCCAAAGATAAACTTAACATAACCCTTTTTACCCTAAACTTTTTAAATTTGGATTCATCAGGACTTAGAGCTGGGAAAGGCACATGTGTCCAAAAAATGTACATAAGCCAAAGGTACTTTGGAAGGATATTCTAACTGGACAATGGAAAGGTTCTGACCCAGTGATTGTCTGGAGTCAGGGGTGTGTTTGTGTGTTTCCACAGGGAGAACAGCAGCTGATTTGGATTCCAGAGAGACTAACTAAAGCGATTTCTACAGACCAAAAAGAAGATGATTTGGCTCAAATCCATAACAGCTGATATCCAGAACCCCAGTTTAGCTATCCTTACATCTGCAATAATGGTTCTCCTACACCTGGAGGCTAATGAGCACCATTAAGGCCTATTTCAAATGCAAAAATCCTTGAGGCTTACTTGTGGGAATACCTTCAAACCCATATGCAAGTTACAAAAAGAATTTTTCTATTTTATTTTTTAAGCTCATACAGACCTAGGATAATGTTTTTCTGATCAGTTTTATTTTTTTAATCAACTGTGGAGGTTTTAAACATTGCAATGGAGATTTCACCTGTGAAAAGCTACAAGGCCTTTATTATTGTGTTATGTGTGCACACTTGTGTTATGTGTTGTATGTCTGTATGTGCATATGTCCATATATCAGGAGCGCTCATGAAAAAAATGAATCCAAATATTTTTTATTAACATGATTTAAACAGTTTAATTTAAATTGGGTATTGTTTTAAAAAGTGAACAAAAAAGGAGGTTAACAGATCTGTTTGTTTACTTTCACCATTCCTTTTCATTATATCTAATAATTCTGTTCAGGATAATGTAAATTCTTCAGAGAATTGTTTTCTTAGTGCCTGCTGGAATGCTTGCACAATTTTCTTTAGCCATTATTGCCAGAATTCTTACCTTAAGACAAAAATAGAAGAATTTCCAGTATTACTGAAAAACCAAATGAGACTTCTGAATTACAGCTACCATCATCACAGCTGTTGCTGTTTCTGCTGCTACTACTACAGCTTCTGCGACAGCTGTCACACAAACTGTACAAACTGTTGCATCCATATTTACTTCAAGAAGAAAAAGACATATTATTGGATTCCTCTGCTTTAAGCTGCTTGCGGAACTTACCTGGACTGTGTATCACTTATATGCATTATGAACTGATACAACAAATTGTAATAGTACCAGGGTATCTTTGCTGACAGTGTCATCAGTGGTACAATTTTTCCAAGGGCTTCTTACTTGGAGCCATCAATGGCTTGATATCGTGGCATTTTATATCCTCCTCCTTCTGCTTGTAGCAGGTTGGTTATGGTGTTTGTGTAAAAACCACTATGGTGGTTATCCACAAGTATGGCTAAGTGTGATGGGCTGGTAGTCAAAGGTGGGTAAGATCCAATTACAATGGTACCAACCTAAGACAGGAGGCTGACGATTTGAGGTCAGCCATCCAATGATGGGTAAGGACCATATATAGTATTGGACAACCTAAAACAGGCACGGTCCCTAAGCCACATACTTGTTGTTTAATAAAACAAAAGGGAAGAGATGTTGGGGATGCAAATCAAGTCAAGATGGCGCCTGGCACTTTGCCAGGAGGAGTGGTTTGTGAAGCAATGCCAGTGAGCCATTAAGATAATGAGAATTCTTTATTGGCTAACTGCTGTATCTAGATGACGTTAATTGAGTTAAGCTGTGTGTAATTAGTTAAGTGTATATACCTCTGCTGTCCAGCAGAGAAGCAGCTCCTGCTACCTTTGGTGCCCACTACTTTGAGTTCTCATTCAGTTCCCGCTGAGTTCACTCACAATAAAGTAGTTCCTGCTTCAACCTTCAAGTTGCTTGTCACCTCTCGGTTATTTTGCCCAGCCAGACTGCTGCAATTTCACAGAGTGATCCAATTCATGATAACTTGGGAAAACTGGCTCAATCTCTGGGAAAAGCTTCAGAAGTGTTTGCTCAGAGCAATGCTACCAGCTTATTCTGGGGAGCCTGAACCTCTGAGTGCACTTCATGCAATATCATTAATCAGCTTGGAAACAACCATCTCTGTGAAAGTTATGATTCTTCTGATATTGTTCCCAAGAGGTTCAATATCTTACATGTGACTTGTTTCCTAGGATTTGGGCAGATGAAAAGGAAAAACTGTTGTTAAGACTGAATGATTCTGATTATTTTATTATAGTAACAATTTGATTGCTGTGAATTGAATAAATTCAATAAATAAATGTGAATTAAATCCTCTCCAGAGGTAGCTTAATTATTTCAAGATTATTTACTGCAATGTTGGCCTGATGGTAAACACATATCAAATGGCACTGGTGCATCTCTGAGTTTCTCCCATCCATACTAATGACCCATCATCTCCAGAGTATTAGCAAAATATTCAGCAAAGATATTCTTTTTTATAACCACAGTAAAATCCCCACAATTAAGTAATTTTTATTAATACTTTGCCACTATATAATGCTTCAAAACCATTCAAGTTTTGCCAATGAAAAGATCAAGTTTAAAATCATAATCTGTCCTATTTGTTATCACTTGATTAAGGTATATTTCTGCCAGATTTCTCCAGTGAATTTCATACATAATAAATATTTTGGGAAGAGGTACTTTAAAAACCTATAAATACTCTCCTCTTCATGAATACAGCTTTAATTTTTATTTATCATAAATTCATGGCTTCCTATTTTAATCAAAATGTTATCTTTAATTCTTTTGATCCATGAATTATCTTCATTTGATCAGTTAACATCATTTTGAGCTATCTTCTGTGTCCCTTTGACACTTACGTGAATCATTTTAAAGCACTCTCTTACTTTCTGCCACAAGATTTTTCCAAGCTTATTTAACACATTTTTTCAATAAGCTCTGGAACTAACCAACCCTCAAAGGAGCTCTAGATCTATTTACTGGAGCATGGTACTTAGGTCACAACATCTAGGTGTTTTGGGTGCTCGTTTCTATGTATAGGTATATATGTATGCATGTATAAAACATATGTGCACATTTCAACCTATATTTATTTTGATACTGAGAGATGCACTGAAAAACATGAGCTCATATTAACATCTTTAATTCCTAATATTACATGGTCCATTCTAGCCTCCTTTCTTTCCAGATTTGTAACTCTCTTCTTTCAGTACAAGAAATGTGTCTCTCATTTTTCTTAATATATTTGATATCTCCTTTACCAGGCACACATCTGTAATCACAACTACTCTGAAAGTTGAAACAGGAAGATGGCAAGTAATTTAATAAGGTCCCGTCTCGAGTTTTTGGCAATCTATTAAAACAGAGCATCCCTGGGTTCAATCTCCGGCAACACATACACACACACACACACACACACACACACACACACACACACAGCTCTATACCAAATATAAACAATCTTCAGTGGCCAGCAAAACCTCCTGTCCTTCCTCAGATGCCGCCACTTCACATCTCCTAAGCTCTGACACCTCCTGGAGGGCGAGTGTCAACCTGCCATCATCTGAGCATCCTCCTTATCCTCTTTGGGTTCCAATCCCCTCCTGGCGTGGCATTGGTCCCGCCTGATGCCCCCATTGTAGGTTCCCCCACTCCCTCTCTCAGGCTGATTAAAAGCTTTTCTAAGCCAATACCTCACCCCACCAGTGCCTACCTCACTCTTTTGCTCAAGTTTCCATTCCCTTTACTAGGTCACTGCCCCCCATGCCCCCACAATCATCCCACTTCAATCTGCTTAGCTCCAGACATCTCAGCCTATTTCTGTAACAGGACAGGCTCTTACCATGCACAGGTTCCTACGTCCTATGCTGGGTAACCTTCGATGCCCTCCTCATCTTGCATAGGCTCTCACATCCACTTTGGTGGATTTAGATTACCCTGCTGGGCCTAATCTAATCACCTAGGTCTTTAAAAAGCAGAGAGTCTTTCCCAGCTGAGGTCAGAGTCAGTGAGATATAACTACAGGACAGTGGGTCAGGGACATGCAACACTGCAGGTTTTCAAGTGAAGGAAGGGGTCACAAAGAATGCGGATGGCTTTTAGAAGTGGGAAAAGAAAAGGAAATAGGTTTCTCTCTGAAAGCATCAGAAAGGGATGTGGAACACAGTCCTACCAACACTTTGATGTGAGACCTGTGTTGGACTTTATCCTCCAGAGCTTTAACATAATAAATTCATGAAGTATTAAGCCACCAAGTTTTGGACAATCTATTAAGCAGCAACAGGAAATTAGAATGGGAAGAAAATCAAGGATTATGAAAGCAAATTTTTGTTATTGTGGAAAAGCAGACATAATACACAGTAAACCATTTTAACTAGTTTTAAGTGCAGAGTTCAGTGGCAGGAAGTATACTCACATTCTTGTGCTGTCATTACTACCATCTATCTCCAGAACCTTTCATCTTTCCAAACTCAAACTCTACCCATCGAAGAGTAACTCCCATCCCCACAGCCCCTGACAACCATCCCACATTCTTTCTCTGTGAATCTGAGTGGTCTGGGCATCCTATATAAGAGAAATATACAATACCTGTCCTTCGGCATCAGGTTTATTTCACTCAGCATGGTTTCTACATAGTTCATTCATGTCATTCCCATTCCTTTTTGAATCTGAATAATATTCCATCATATGTATATACCACATTTTGTTTACCTATTCATCTGTTCATAAAAACTGCTGTTGTGTTCATATTTTAGCTGTTGTCATGATGCTGCTATGAATATCAGTATACAAATATCTGCTGGACTGCCTGCTTTCACTTATTTGGGGTTCATACCCAGAAATGGAATTATTGGATCTTATGGTAAATTTTGTTTATTTTTCTTGAAGAAATACCATACTGTTTTCTGCAATGACAGTGCCTTAAACTTATTTATTAGACTATAAAATATATTTTATTTGAGGGAATAAACCAAATAAGCTAGAGGTTTGTAATAGAATATTGATTATCTGACCTAACTAACTGTTAATTACCCTAAGATTATTTTATTCACATTATGCTTCTTTTGATAAGGGTTTTCCTCCTGGAATTTGATTCCTAAGCACTATGCTTATGTTGTCATTTCTTGGTGTTGTAAGTCTGTTATCCATTGATTTCTTTGTATGAAAAATACAGAATATTTTTAATAAATTTCCCTAAGTAGTATCAATGCATAGACACAGTGCCCCCATGCTTTCTGTGTAGACGTATCATCACTTATTGTTAACTCTAGGTGTAATATTTTATTAATACCATTTAAATATTATCCATAGCTAAGCTGTGCAATGTTATATGATTGTGTTTCCTTTATTGTAGAAATTCCTCCACTTCCTCCCATTCTCCCGTCTCTTTGACCTATGTTTATACTACCACCTACCACCAATTCGGTCTCAACTTCCTTGAAAGAATTATAAATTTCCTGGCAATTTAAGCAAACACACCAAAAGTTCCTTCATTTCATTACCCACCTCCTACCAACACATCCACTCCTTCTCATGTGTTTTTCTGTCCACCTGATCCAACCAGGGCATGCATTTGTAGAGGAACATGTGATCATCCTCCTGGGATCTCTTTCTACCTATCTTCTAGAAAATTCTTTTTCTTTCCCCTTTAATAGCATTTCTGTTTCCTCAATTCTGTGTCTTTCATATTTCTTGGCTTACTTTACAATTGTAGTGCAGGACAATCTCGAGAAGCTCCTTAGAAAGTGTTCATGAGAGGCAGATTTTTTTGAGAACTAAAATATCTTTAAAAAAATCTTTATTACCCTATCACATTGTTTTGACTAGGTATAATTTCCCACAGAATACTAAAGATACTTCATCGTTGTCTTACTCCTTCTGATACTGCTGGTGAAATCCCAAATGGCATTCAGATTCTGAGCTTATTTTTCATAGAGAATTATTTACTCTGTGTATGTGCATGCTCACATGCACATGCACCTGTGTATCATGAGCCTTTCAATTCTCAGATTTATTATTAGATTTTTTTCTTCGATAATTTCCCCTCATTTTTTTCTCTCTTCTATCTATAACTCTTATTATGTGATTGTGAACTTTCTGGATTGAAACACAGATTATTTGTATATTCTACCTTGCGGGTCTGAGAGACATCAATAACTTTATTTTCCAATGTCTTTATTAAATTTTTCATTTCTGCTGTTGGAGTTTTAATTTCAGGAAGTTTTTTTATTTCCTTTTTAATACTCTTAAGTTTTTTTCCCCTCATGGATGCATTTCTTTCCAAAATCTTTAGAGGATATAGTGTTTGTATTTATTACTGTTGCTTCTACTGTAGTGATATAACATAATTTTATTTTATCCCCTGCAGTTCCCCATTCCCACTCTCCAGGAAGTTTCAGCATTTTTTCCCCCTTTGGCCTCTTCTCCTTTGTCTTCATCAATCTTACTGAAGTGAGAAAAGAATGTGCTTTCCATTTACCTACCCTCTTTAACTTAAAGGCAGAAGCTATGGTAGCTTGAACTTTTCCTCCCCAAATCTGTGAACTTTCTGTTCAACTTGTGTTCAGATTTTACCGGTATGTGTCTACACATAAATAACTTTCCTCATACTTGATGAAGGTAGGTGGTCAGGAGGGAACTTTTGATTTGAACATTTTTTTATTCATCAGCTCAGGAGGAATGCTCTTGCATTGTGAAGATTTCTTGTTTGTATGTTGTTTTTCTCATTTTCTTTGAGTCTTCGTTCTCCTATAGCTCTCATTCAGTGGATTTCTAACATCTTGGTTATGTCTTGAACAGTGATTTACCTTTCTTTCACATTTTCTATTTTTTCTTATACCTAAAAGATTTCCCTTAAAATTAATTCTCATATCACTAAATTTATACTTAACTATATTCATTGTAGTATGGATCAATATTCATATTTCTCATTGAACTTTTGTACTTGCATTAAATTCCTCTGAATACAAAATGAATATATGCATATTATGAAGAAATTTAAAAATACTCCAAAAGGTACAGATATTAAACTAAATCTGTAATCACATTCTATAGTTGACACTTTAAAAATGGTTTTTATTAATATAAGCATTCATGAATTTTATTGATTTATTAAAGAATAGGATCATTCAAATGATCTAATGATTTTTTTACTTGGTAATATCAAACTGTTATTTTTCTCATAAATATATTGTTATTTATATTGCAACATTTAATGGTCACACAGCATGTATTTTCTTAGATGAATCATAATTATTTTTCATTTCCTATAAAGAAGTATTAACATTATTTCATTTTTTTATCATGAGCATTTGATAGTGTACACACAGATCATTGTTTTAGGGTTTTCTAAATATTCTTCTAAAATTCTTATGACATGTACTTCCAGATCACCCCTCAGAAAGGTTAGACCAATGCTTTTTTCCTCCATAACTCTTTTGATTTGTTCAATCAAAGGAGGAGGGAGAAAATACATTCTAGTTTCAATTTGAATTTTAATAACTATGAGGCTTGGCACTCTTTTGGAATATTTATATCATCTATATTTCTTCTATTCTGAATTATTTATGTTACTTGCTCATTTTCATTCATTTTTCTTTTTTAAATTATTTCATTAATAAACCCAGATATCTTCTTGTAACTATAAAATCATATATACATATATAGGCATATAGGTATATATAAATTATTTATATATGTATTTATATATGAGTGTGTGTGTGTGTGTATAAATATATATATATATTACACAAGTGTTTTTTTCTCGTATATATGCTCTTTTCCCAGTTCAGGGTATTAATGATCTGACATATGCCCTCCCACAGTCTTATTCAAGCATACGTGCATTTGACATTTGGGTGAACATGTCCATTCTTACCACAATGGGCTACTGTTATACACATGGTTATGCAATTTATTTCATTTTTAATTAAAATTTTCAAACATATAAATCAGTAAAATAAACATCATAAAGACTCAACCTACTGCAATTTTGAAATGTTTTATGTTTTCATGAAACAACACTAAAGACATAGTTGGTTTCAGACCTAGTCCTATCAACCAGAAAGCTGCTGTCACAGATCTGGTGTAAATCCTGCCTGCTCAAGTTCCTATTACTTTACATACATGTCAAGACTTAAGTACATGCACATATGCACACATAAATACATATCCTAACATGTGGGTTCTTTTGTCTTTTTTAATGCTAAATTATACTTTAACTTGATATTTTCAAGATTTACTCATGTTCAAACACTCAGTTTAGCTCTACATAGGTTTTGATTATTCATTCACCTGTTGATTGAAACTTAGATTGCTAGAAGATTTTACTATTATCAACAAAGCAGCAGTGTACATCATTCTATATGTCTGTCTGCACATATGTGCAAACGTTATAGATTTTGTTCCTGGAGATGAAATTGTTGGATCATAGCACATGAGAAGCTATTGTTTTACTAGATAATGTTAAGTTAATATCATAAGCAGTTCCCTTTTTTTTTTCCTAACTAGTAGTTTCTCCTATTCATATTAAATGTTGTAATTGTCGTATTGTCATAGCTTTTTTTTTCTGTTTGCTGGACATGAAATGATACTTTTTTTATATATGGAGATATATATAGAGATAGATAGATAGATAGATGTCTTGTATAATACAAAGAAATCAAAATGCTATTTATATTAACTGATGTGCCTTATTTTTATGATTTACATATTTATTATAAGATTTATTTAATAAAATGTGTTTGAAGAAATTTGGACATCTATTCTCCAAGATGATTTTAATTGCATCCTTATTGGAATTACGTATCAATTCTCTTCTTAATATTTGCCAGTCTGATGGCTAAAACAAAGTAGAATTTCATTGGATTCTTTAGTGTGCATTCCTCTGCACATTACTGAATCTAAACATTTTTACACATTTATCAGCTATTTCACTTCTATCTTCTATGAATTCCCTAGTCATGTTTTTTTTCCTGCTATCATATGAGTTGCTTGCCTTTATTTGATGCAATTATAGGGATTTCTTTTATTACTAGTACATAGCCACCTTGATATCTTGGAAATTATATCATATTTCTGTCTACTCCAAGTATATCCTTCCCATTTCCAAAAATATTTTGGGCATTAAATATGTCTATATGTCTTGAGTCTTTTCCTTTTTATTGGTTCTTTTTAGTTATAGCATCAGGAATCATTTTGACATAATTATAAAGGCATGGGATACACTTTGCTTTAATTCAGTTCCTAGTACCTACCCTTTCCTTCCCACTTCCCTCCCCCTGTTTCCTTCCAATTACTCTACTGGTCATTCTGATTTACTTTTGTGGCATTAAATATGTCTATAAGTTGTTCTCAATGGCTGGGTCTCCCCCTTCTCTGTCTATGGGGAAACAGGAAAGGTACACTTTCCCTCAAAGACTCTGTTCTTACTCAGGCACCATGCCTAGGTGCCTCAGATGTGAGCAGTTATCAGCACAGAAGATTGAACCTGGGAGACAGGATCCCCAGAGCCCTTGAAATGGTTCACGAATATCTGAGCAGGGCAGAACCTAAAGAAATTTTTATTTCATGTAAATCAGCACCTTTCCATTTGACTTCAAGACCAGCATCCTGTTTTCTCTCTACAGTGCTTCTATAGAGGTTTATGTGAGTGAACACAAGAAAATATAATACTCTGACTTCAATGTGGTCCATACATATATATAAATAAACACACACACACATATTAGTAAATTGTCAACATAACTATAGACACATATGCTGTAACATTAAAAAAATAGTCTATCTGCTTTCCTATGTTTTTGAAAAATGGCAATTTCTAAAAGGCATAAAATAGTTTAAGCAGTTTTTAATAATATTGTGTCATCCTTTATGCCTTGTATAATGTTGGTTCATTTAGTTGTCTATGAAAAATTAATTTATGATGAAGTAATAAAAATGCTGAAGATAATGGTATATTTTAGACCATTTAACCAGTTCGGGGCTATAAAGGATATATACTAAAATATTCACTAGACTAGGCATCCCTAAATGTTGACAGGCTAGAAAAATACTCCAAGTTATTAAGGTGAAACATGGGAGAAACCTACAAAATACCTGACTGACGGCAAGAGAGACATCAAAGACTTTGGGCATGCTTCTAAAGTTTGTAGTCTTAATGTAGAAGCTTCACTTAGCTTCCACTTTGGGTATGTTTTTCAGTTAACCAAAAAAAAAAAAAAAAGGTATATGGTCCTTGAAATTAGGTCCTAGAAAACTTTCCAAGCTTTATACCTCAAAAAAAAAAAAAAATACTATCCAAATAATGGTTTGCAAATGAGGAAAGAATTAGGTGTTGATCATCTTGACTTCTAAGAAATGGATTTTATCATACTAACACCATCTTCTCTGAGTGGTCGCCTAATAGTTTGTCTCATAGGCAGCAAATGTCTTTTAAATTACTTTAAAAACATTAAATCCAGGACAGTGCAGAGTCTCAGGAGACAATCATGGTTTCTTGAGGTAAAGCCAACCTATATGTACAAAGAGTAGAAGTCTGCGGGGAGGATGAGAACGTGACATTGTGATATTACTCGGTGCCTCAATTCCCACCATTAAAATTACTCACCTTGGATAAGTGTGAGCAGAAAAATAATGCCTCCTATTAAAATTAAAATGCATTAATTTAGATATTTTGAGTTCAAGGAGAATGGAATTATGGCAGAAGACTGGCCATATTTGGATGAAACTGGAGGGGAGGAAACCCAGGGGCTAAGAACCAGGAGAGAAAGTTGGGACCAGACAGCACTTTCAAATGTGTATTGCTAGACAAAAAAATGGAGATCATGGGCTGGGGATGTGGCTCAAGCGGTAGCGCGCTCGCCTGGCATGCGTGCGGCCCGGGTTGGATCCTCAGCACCACATACAAACAAAGATGTTATGTCCGCCAAAAACTAAAAAATAAATATTAAAAAAAAATTTTTCTCTCTCTCTCTCTCTCCTCTCTCTCTCTATAAAAAAAAAAATGGAGATAATAGAGACACTAAATGATTCGGGTTAGCAATTAAAATGCAGAGTGAGAATAAAGATCAATAGATGCTATGGCACACACCTATAATCCCTGTAATTCCAGCTGCTTGGGAGGATAGGCAGCATTCTTTCAAGTTCAAAGTCAGCCTCAGCAACTTAGCAAGACCCTGTCTCCAAATAGCAAATAAAAATGGGTATGTTGCTCAGTGGTTAAGCACTTCTGGATTCAATCCCTGGTATAAAAAACAAAACAAAACAACAACAACAAAAAAACAATAGACAACACTAATGTAGCTTCTACCTTAAGACTACAAATTCTAGAAGCAGTTAGCTTAGGCTTTCATCTCAGCTTACCCACTCACCCAATTAATTACACACTTTTAACCTCAATATTCCAACTTTAACATGGACACATTAATATTTTCCTCTCAAGACAATTTTAAAAAATAATAAGAGATTATAAAAATGCTTAGTGTAGCATGTGTTTTGTCACAAGCACCTGAAATGCCATAATGAAAAAGTCATAATTTTGTCGGGGCAGGTCCTCATCTGTCCCTTCCTGACTACCCAATGGCTCCTGCCAGTGTAACAACTTTTTCATTTCATTGTGGAAGATATTCCTCCTTTTTTTAGTTTTCATGTAAGCTCTAAGGGATGCACTGACCCACGTTCATCTCCAGAGAAGGAAATATATCATATGCAAATGACATATGTCTACTGGACAGACCCAGGAATTGGAAATGGACAACTGCAAAAGCCAAATATAAATAAATATAAGTTTCATTGTAGGGAGAGTAAAAAAGTTGAGGAGGGAGACTCTTATAACATTGTCCTATGTTTTGGGTACATTTATATACATTATTTCATTTGGAATCCATCACAACCTTGCAAAACAGGGGTTATTACCTTCATCTTCCAGGTCAGAAAATTAAGGTTATGCAGCTTACAGGCAGCAGATCCAGAAAAAAAATAGCTTTAGAAATGCACAGTGGTGAAATAAATGAAATTATAAAGCAGGTTTAAAAGAAAGCATTCAGAGATTCAGAGTGAATACTCCTGAGAGTTTCTCTATATAAGCAATTCTGAGTCCTTGGGAGTTTATAGACAGTGTTAACACGGGGTTGTTGCCATATTTTCAGATTGCTGGAGTTGGAGCATAGAAAGATAGTGAGTTCAACATGGCAATAAATGGAGCTCTGCACTTGCCTAGAAAGATGCAAATGTCACATATCTCCCTGGTGATTTGAGGGAGCATCTTTTTGAGGGAATTTCTTAGTACCAAAGTCCTTCTGAGTATCAAGTCAGGAGCCAGTGGTTGCCAAGGGAAACAGAAAATTGTATTTCTCATGATGAATGGGAAAAGAAAAGTGAAGCTTCCACAACCTAGGGTAGAGGCTACATCACGCTGGATCAGACTCTTGACTTAGGCCACAGCAAAAGGAAACATCAGTAAAAAGCTAGAACTTTATACATTAAGGCTTATTCCTGTAATACTAAAAGAGAATATTTCCAAAGAAAGTGATGTAACGTTCTAAAGTCTTATGAGCTCTACCGTGAAAATGGCATAGCATCGAATGTATGAAATTGGTCTCTCCAGTTGCTGAAGGCCCTGATGAATTTTTACTATGTATAAGGAAACTGATACCTGAGAAATTTGGTGATCCATGAGAATTACCTACCAGGCTTTGGTGTTTTGGTGTCATTCCTTTGCTGAAATCTGTCACTAGTACTGACACAAAAATCTGAGGCTTTTGTTTCCACTAAAATCTCTGCCTATTAGAAGTTTCTGATAAAGATAATTCAAAGTTATTTGTTAATTTAATTATAATTAATCAATCACTCTTTATATGTTAAGCACTGTGCTGGCTAGAAGCTGGACCTATAGGGAAGAGAAGAAAGAATCGACCTTTAAATTTATCAAATAGCTTGTAGCCAGCGAGCGCAAGTTGACAAAAGTAAAAATCTAAATTGTCATAAATCTCATTATATAAAGCCAGCGGGTTCTGTGAGAGTAAATAGCAATATAATGCAAAAAACATTATTAAAATCTTAGGAGTAGGACTACATGGGTATGACATGTCTTTTCAGTGTTCTGCTGTTACCTTGTTAACAAGGTCAATGTCATTAACTATGGGAATATAACTGTGTTTGATTTTGCTACTTAGTATTGGGGACTCAGACTCCAAAAAGTTACATGTTAACTTAAATTATATTTCTGTCTGGAAGAGATGTTAACCCCAAAGTTTACAGCTTTATTGTACTGTAGAACATTAGTAAATTTTGTCTTTACCTTCACAATCTTATTTGAATGTGTCTTGGCTAGTGGAATATAAATACCCTCTTCTTCAAAATGCTCTTTGAACTAGCTTCACCAACCTCTCAGTTTCTTCACGAATAAAGAACTGAATAAAATCTCCAATGTATGTTCAGTCTGCTTTGGCATGCCAGTCAGTTTAACATCCTGAAAACTATTTAGCAATAAAAACTATTTCTGGGAGGATGGGTACATGAGTCAGCATGGGCTGCTATAGCAGACTACATACTGAATGGCTTGAAAAATAAATTTGTTTATTCGTCCAAGATAGTCAGCAGACTTGGTTTCCAGCGATGGCTCCCTCCCTGGCTTTCAAATCGTATCTTCCCTTGTGTCCTTGCAAGGTGAAGAAAGCCAGATCTGATCCCTTCTTCTCCTTACAGTGACACTAGTCCCATCATGATAGTCCCTTGTGACCTCATGTAAACTTACATATCTCCAAACAGTGCTATCCCCCAATATCATCACATTGGGGACTGGGACTTCAACTTATGAAATTGGGAGCAGGTGACAGAAAATCCAGTCTATACCCACGGGGTCAGGAATTGTAAGACAGGCCTGAGGACGCTGTAATGTAGGATAAAAACTAACCTGACGTGGAGATGGCACAGTGCAGCTGAAAGAGTCATGCAGATATGAATTCAATGCCTGTGTTCAGCGCTTGCTGTTGGTACAGCTGCTCAGTCTCCCAATTTCTTCATCAGTTCAATGGAGCTGATAATAATAAAAACATCAGAGGGAAGTTGTGATAATATGAAATAACAAATGTGAAGTACCTAGTGTAGTATCCGGTGCACAGTGCTCATTGAATGAAAGTGAATTTCCTTCCTAGCAATGATCACTCTGGAAATTTCCAAAGAAATCAGTTCTACATTCTCAGTTTCTGAATCTCGGTTTGGATGTGAGGTGTCCCCCAGAAGCTTCTATGTGAGACAGTGGAAGAAAGTTTGGAGGAGAAATGATTGGGTCATGACAGTCTTAACCCACTCAGTGAATGAAACTTCCTGATGGGATTAACTGGGTGGTGACTGGGGCTGGTATGGTGTGGCTGGAGAAAGTGGGTCATAGGGGTGTACCTCTATCTGCTAAGTGGAGTGTCCCTCTGCTTCTGATCATCACATGAGCCACTTCTCCCCGTCATACTCTTCCACCATGACGTTCCGCCTCACCTCAAGCCCCAATGAATGGAGCTGTCCCTCTATGAGCTGAGACCTGTGAAACTGTGAGCCCTCAAACTTTTCCTCCTGTTCAATTGTTTTGGTCAGATCTTTTAGTCAGAGCAGCAAAAGAGCTGACTAAAACAATCTCTCACCCTGGACATTCCAAATGTACGAATTAGTGCTCTCTCTTATATAAAGTTACACAAAATATTCTACCAAAACACTTAGTAGATAAAGCAGCCCCAAATCACTAACTTGGAACCTAAATATCAAGAGAAAGCCTGAATTCATCTCAGGTTTCAAATGTTGTGGACATGATGGGACCTAAGATGAAAGACTACACAAATAGATTTTTATCTCATTAACTCAAGGTTAATCTAAGTATTTCTGGCAATTCAGATAAACATTGTCCTTGCTGTATCTTTACTCAGCAAAACCTACTTCAAAGATTAACATATGGGATGATTTTTAGGGAGAATTTTTAATATATTTAAGAAGCCAAGGACTGGGGACATAGCTCAGTTGGTAGAGTGATTGCCTCACAGGCACAAGGCCCTGGGTTCAATCGCCAGCACCACCAAAAAAAAAAAAAAAAAAAAAAAGAAGAAGCCAAACAGTATTTCTGCACGTACCTTAACTGCATCTAAAATATACATCAAATTACATATGAAAATAAAATGTTTTCAGTTAGTCTTCATAGCGGGTCCCCAAAGGCTATTTACTAAGATATAATCATCACTTTCAAGTACAAGAAGTAAGCTAAATAAACCTAATGTAAATGAACATTGGCAAAAGTATTCTATAGTTTAGATTTTTCACTAATTTAGATCAACTCTCTTTATTAGTTTAAATTGATTTTCAGAGTAAACATGATTTTTTGCCATTTGACAACACAAACACCCACTCCATGGCATAGTCTGAGAATAAACAAGTTACCTACTTACAATTATGATATGCAGTATTGATTTTTGTAAAGCTTTTTAAAGTAATATGATAGGGATAAATATTATTATAGGCGGATTCAATAAATTTGTTTTTAAAATTCAGTCTTATTGTGTTTTTTTTTTTAATTTTCTTCCTCTTTCACAGATCTTTTATCTCCTCGTGGAGTAAAATAATTATACTACTTTGCCAGTCCTTTTTGCTTATTCTTATTCTTTTCTAAAATGTGTTTCTAGATTCTACTATTAGTGCATTTGTCTAGGGGGAAAAAAATCTTATTTCTTGGTGTATTTGTCAGCTTTCCATCACTGTAACAAATTACCTGAGGCAATTAATTTTTGAAGAGAAAGGGGTTATTTTGGCTCACAATTCTGAAGGTTCCAGTATAAGATTGGGGCCCCATTCCTTTGAGCCTGTGATAAGGCAGCACATCATGGTGGAACTGTACAGTGGAACAAACCACTCACCTCATGAATCAGGAAGCACAGAGGAAGAGATCAGTGTCTCCCACAGTCATCTTCAAGACATGCTCCCAATGACCTAAGGACTTCCCACAGATACTTCCTCTTAAAGGTCCACAGCACCTCCCACTAGGACCACGCTGAGGACCAAGCCTGTGACACATGGACTTTTGGGAGACGTTAACTAATTTAATCAACATAACAACTCTATGAAACTGTCATCATTATTAGGCCAGTTTTACACTTTTATTTTCTTAGCAGGGATGTAAAGTTCTTTTATTGTGAAGGTAGGAAACTTATTTTATGTAGGTCCACTGGCAAAGAATGAAAAGCAATATGAGCAATGACTTAATGTTTAGCATTTTTATTAAAGTATATTTAATCATTTTATTAAATGTAATAATAGTAAAGAGAGAAGAACTGGGATCTCAGAATTATAAAATTGTTATTTCAGACCTATTATCTAAAAAATAAAATGAAATAACAGGGAATATAAACAGCATAAATATCTATTGCACATAAATCTAAGTGGCACTACTATTAATGGGACACACCTCAGCTTCCCCAACTGCTGTGACCTGATTTCAAGTCTCATACATCCACATCACCCCACTGCCCCGCCACCCACCGCCACTGGAGGTGGAACCCAAGACGTGACATTCTACACAAGCACTCTACCACTGAGCTGCATCCTCAGCCCTATGTTCTAAATTTATATCAGATCAACTTTCATAGTTTTGTTTGCCTTCCATTTCAACTGTGTGCATGCTTACATATGTATGTGTTTAAATGTTTAAATGTGGAAGTGTGCATGTATGAAATATTTGCTTTTCAAATATATAGTGTCTTTTAAAAAATATTTTCCAGGTTCAATAATATCTTGGTGTATACATCATTAAGAACAATAGATAATATAGTTAAGTGTAAAGTATATGAAAATTAGAACTGGTCAGATGTGGATTTGGATCTTAGTTCTACTACTTATTAGCTGTGGAATATGGAATGGCTACTTAAATTTTTTTAGTAATCAAGAAAATAATGGAGAAATGTCACCAGATTTTATTCATCAGATTAAAAGCAATTTTTAAATTTAATAACACCAATTATAGATAAATTGTAAAATGATTAAAAATGAAAACAAAAACTTTTACACTCCATCTATAAAGAGACATTTCAAAGATGCATGCAGACCCAGGAGCCAAATTTAGGATTGCTGGTTATCTCTCTTGGACACGGCTTTGCACTTATACTTTATTTATGATAACAAAAAGTTAGAAACAGACCAAATGCACAACAGCAAGAGAATATACACATAAATTGCCATATACTGACATAATATTATAATATTTAGCACACACAAAAGGATCAAGAGGCATACAAATACACATTTATGAATTTGAATAGTTAAATTCCCATGAATAGTTGTCAAAAGAGTAAGTTTGAGAAGAACATATGCATTATAAAATTATTTATATAAATTTTAAAACTCAAAAACTAAGTAATATCATCTAAGAATATGTTTATGCACAGTTTATATGAACTATGAACATATATGTTCAACATCTATGAATATATATATATATTCAACATATATTTCCATATATTTTTTATTGTATGTAATTAGACATATTTTATATGTAACATATGTTTTGCATATAAATCTACATGCATCATGTAAGTGAATAATTTAGGATAGTGGTTATATTAAGGAGTAGAATGTAAAGATGTTGCTGGCAAAATTTAATTTTTTAATCTGGGTGTTATATTTTTGTCATTATTTTTATCTTCATGTAAATAGTTGATTCTTGTATATACATAATTTTTTATTACAAAATAATTTTGATAAAATAAAGATTATGGTTTAAAGTAGATCTATCTGGTTAAGTTCATAATATGATGGTACAGAAAATGAACCTGGGTGAAGCAGATAATACTTCTGAGTTCAGGTCCAACAATGGCATTAACTAGTCGCATGGTATTTGACAGGTGGTGTATGGTACCTCTGGATATAGAATTAAATGTAAAATTGGAGTAAAGCTGAATCTGATTTGAAAGGCTTTGTAGACTTAGGTGTATTAAAAACCTATTTTCACTTCAATATGGTATGATTTCATAAAGTCAACTTTCAAGAATTATAGAGAATCTCTTGGATTATTTTTTCAATTCTCAAGCATGTGTGTATATATGTTTATGTCTATGTACACACACACACACACACACCTATATGCATGTCTATATATTTGTGAAAGAGTTTCAAGCATCAGAGAGAGAAGTCCATCAGATAGTGAGGCATGGTGGTGCATGTTTATAATCCCAGCAATTTGGGAAACTGAGGCAGGAAGGTTTAAGTTCAACAATTTTGAGGCCAGCCTTAGCAACTTAAACCCTGTCTCAAAACAAACAAAAGCATGCAAAGAGCTGGGAATATAGCTTAGTGGTAGAGTGAACCTGAGTTCAATCTCTAGTACCACCCCTCAAAAAGAAAGAAAGAAAAGAAAAAAAAGAAAAACTCATAAGAACAAATATCATCTAATATGGCAGGACATTTCAACAACAAAACTTATTTCTTATTTTTATTTCTTTCTGTAATTTATGAAACTTTAGGCCCAGTGATGACAATCCTATGATGTTTTCTTAGCAGGGAAAGAAAGTTCTAGGTGAGTTCCCTTGTGTTATAATGGTAGGCAACCTTATTTTATGTAGGATCACTAACCCATGATTTAATGTGTCCACTTTTATTGAAGTCAATATTGTAAAATATTAGCTTATGTTTTAAAAAAATGTCAAATAGTGATTTATTAAGTAAATACTATAAAATGAATGTCTTTCTTATACTGTAGCTGGTAAAGCATAATAGTCAAAATGGGCTCTTCTACTTCTTTCATAGCTTGACATCTAATCCCTAGTTTTCCTCCTTGCTTCAATTCTGTTCATTCTCTTACCTTGGTTTCTTTGAAAGGTGTTGGGGCTAATCTGGCTTCACATTTTGGATAATATTTATCATGCTCATGGAATTCCATTAAAGTTTCTCTTTTTTTCCCATATGTTAAATAAAAAGTGTTATTTTTCCTCTCTGATCTATAGGTTTCATGAATATTAATCTAGGATAAGCTTTTGTTATTGTATGAAGACTCTTTCAGACTTGTAAAGAGAAATAAAAATATAACTAAGTCTGCTTATCAACCTCAAGGTTTAAAAGTAGGCAATTAAAGCAAGCCAGTGTGCCTTTACGGTGCCTGAAGAATTCTGTTTAGAATAGAGTTTGGGGGTGGAGCCAGGCTTCTGCTCTTAAGAACCCTTAGCAGGTAACAAATATGATAATTGTCATTGAGCCCATCTGGAAATGGATCTGCAAATGAGTAAAATTGCAAAAATAGAAAAGACAGTTTATTTTTCAATAAATTTTGCAGTAGGTTAGTTAACAGTGTGGGTATCTCATTATTCCAGTGGCAAGGGAGAGAATACTATTGTGGTATCAACTGTACAGTATTATCAGGATGTTGTCATCAAGCTCAGCATGAATTTTATTGTTTGGATAAAGCTTAGTGCTATGCTGTGCAACCTAATAAACCCTAGAGTCCAATTCATTGACTTTTATTCCAAAGTTGCTCTTTGTTTAACATGAAAACTCAGTTGCTAGCGTTTGGTTTCCCGGTTTATGACTTTCAGGATGTTTAAATTAAACATACTTTTAAAAATCTATGCATCTAGCAAAGACTGTAAGATCAGGGGTCAGCTTCAGAGACCGTCCACTCCTCTCCCTTAAAAGTAAACTACAGAGCATAAAGAAAGTGGTCTGGCGTCTAAGGACTGCTTCCTGAGCAGTGGGTTTGGAGAGAGAATCATCATTCAAAGGACACTTGTGCTTCAGAGCTGGCAAGCAGATTCGCATAGACAGGTGCCAATCTAGAGGGTCCCTCTCCCCACTTACTCTGCCAGTCTAGAGGCTCGCTCTCCCTCCCCAACCCATTCCTCTCTACCACAGGAGATTATGAAAAATGTTTCCTCCTATGTAATCTGTAAAATGTCCTTTCTTCAAATTCCATTGCTGAAAAAGGCACAATGGACTCAAACCATGGCCAAGAGGCAAAAGCAGGAAAACAGTGTTCTCAGCTCCATTTAGAATAGATTCTGCAACATACCTCCTGCTCTCTAAAGGCAAGGGACATTCATCCAGAGCTCCAGGGGAGGGGGCAACTTTACTAATTAGCATGCTGCTTCCTCTGCAAACTGAAGGTTAAATGTTGGAACTTCATATACTTCTTCTAAGCCAATCCCTATTATATTGCACTTTAGGGAAAGCTGAGGTCTGCCCTCTGATTCATGAGGAAAAGGAGAACAAATATTTGACTCTCAGAGATGAGTTAAAGAGAGAACAAAGGACAGAGCCCTGAAGAGAGGCCATCCCATGAATTTGAGATCCATTGAACTGAACTTGACTCACACAGGTAAACACTCGTGGAGCATATGTTTTATGCCAGACCTTATACTACCTGCTTGGGATAGAAATTGAAAAAAGAGACTCCACCTCTGCTTTTAAGGGACTTGCAGCACAAGGAAACAAAGACACCTGAACTGTGTTGTGCATGATAAAGTAAGTGAACTACAGAGAATAAAGAAAGTGGCCTGGGATCTAAGGACTGCTTCCTGAAGCATATGTCCGAATTGCATCTTGAGCCACAGGTGCAAGGGAGCCAGGTGAACAAAGATAGGGAGTCCATCCCATACAGAGGGTAGAGTCTAAGCAAAGGTATGGAGGTAAAATAAGCAAAGGGTAAGAATTGTGAGGAATTCTGCAGACTCTGCAGTAGGAATCTGAGGTCCTGGAAATGAAGCTAAGAAACCTCTCTCAGCCACCTACTTGAGTTATTTGAAGCCTAAGCAAGGGGTCTAGATTTTATTTTGATGGATACAAGATGGCATATTGGGGTTTAAACAGAAAACAGATAGGCCTAATGCATGATGTTTATAGATTACTCTGTTACATAGTATGAGATCTTATAAAAGAAAGTACAAAAGGCAAGGAGGAGAATTTGAAAATTTTTGCATTAGCCCAGGTAACAATTGAATCAAACCTGAGCTAGGTCAGTAGTAGTCCAGATGGGGAGGAGGAGAAAGGGTAGAAAAGTGGAGATTCAGAGATTACTATAATTGAATATGAGGCATAAAAGGTTAAGAGGAAATTAAAACAGTCTTAATATGTTCAGAGACAGATTTTTTTTTTCCCCATTTTTGGTTCAAGTTCACCCTTGAACAGGTCTTCATTTTACTAAGTGTAGCTGCCACCAATTAGGCAAAAGTGAAATTTTATGATTGATACTATATGTAGTTCAAGTAAGCATATGGAAATGTGTATTGACATTGAGTAGACAAACAAGTGAACAGTACTGGTTTAAGTAATGGGTTAAATCATAAATCAGTCTCTTGGCACTAAATGCATCCTTCTGTGCTCTGCTTCCTGGAGCTGGGGCTGGAACTCTGCAACTTTGTTCTCCTTTACTACCAGCCTCTGTCTAACCAGGACCAGTGAGAAATAAAAGGGCAGGAAGAAGGAGAGATAAGGGACTTGTTTCATCCTGATTTTCTTGCTGCTCCTGTCAGGGATGCTTCAGCAATTGGTCCTTCACTGGGGCAGTGGCTTCAAATTCTGTCTTTATTTATTTATTTATTAATTTATTTATTTATTATTCAATCTGAAATCAGCTCCTTTATACCTCTTGAAAGGTATGAGCACCAGCCGAACAGCACTTCCTCTCTTTCAGAGAACTGAATCCTACCCTTACTGAAACTGGTTCTATTTTCCTGACTGGACTCTGACTCATTCAGACTGAAAACTGGAGAATTTATTCTTTTATTGTTTTGTCAGTTTCTGTTTGAGATGTCTCTTCAGATTAAACTGGGAAAGTCAAAAATAAAATAAATTGGGTAATTCATACCTACTGTTGGTTTTGAGTCTGAAACTAAGAAAACATAGAGGGTCTCTGATAATTACTTGAAATTCATAATACTTCAATTGTGTAGAGAGTCTCTGACTTAACAATAGTTAGACTTAACATTCTTTGGCTCATAGTGCAAAATGACATGTATTGGTGGAAGCCATACTGTATGTGTGGATGTATGTGTGTGTGTGTGTGTGTGTGTATGTGTGTGTGTATGTGTGTGTGTGTATGTATATGTAAAGGTTATGATATTTTTAAAGCCAAATTACATAATAAGAAGCAGAGGCAGGGTAGTAGAGTGGTTGACCATTGTCTCTATAACCAGACTTCTTAGGTTCAAAGGCCAGTTCTATTTGTGACTTGGTCTTGTTGTATGTTGGTATCTTCATCTGTGAGTAGAAACTTTAAGTGTTGGCTCCTCTATCAATGCAAAGTTTCAGAAACTTGGTGTTGGGGCTAAGAAAATGATATCTCAAGGCCTCAGAAATAGTTTCTCTCTGGTCTTCTCCTGCACTCCCATCTCTCACCGTCTTTCCCCACTGAGACAGGTCACAGAAACTAGAATTCCTCTTTACTGAGGCAGGTCTTAGAAATCAGAACCCATTCTCCCCCAAAGTAATAAATCTACAATGTCCCACTGCCTTTCCTCTGCTTTCTGTGTAAGAGTTGTTCATTAAGAAATCCTGGGGGCTGGAGTTGTAGCTCAGTGGTAGAGCACTTGCCTAGCCTGTGTGAGGCACTGGGTTCTATTCTCAACACTGTATATAAATAAATAAAATAAAGGTCCATCAATAATTAAAAAAAAAATCCTGATCTTCTCTGTTTGCTTATAAGTTATGAGACCATTCTTGCATGGGGTCCTGCCCCAGACCTGGGAGGAAGAAATGCCACAAAGGATCAAGAAGAATCTGAACAGACAGGCCTGGCTGGGTTTCCCTGTTCAGTCCATTTCCATAAGCTCAGACCCTTTCTGTCCAACAACATCTCTACACAGCTCTCCCAGTTTCTCATAACCTAATCATAAATCAGACAGCTTCTCCTATAGCTTCCCCTGCATCTTTGGGTCTCCTCTCTGAAGGTTCCTATGTCACATAAAACTATGATCCAGGGGCTGGGGCTGTAGCTCAGAGGTAAAGTGCCTGCCTCAAATGTGTGCTGCACTGGATTTGATCCTCAGCACCACGTAAGAATAAATAAATAAAGGTATTTAAAAAACAAAACAAAAAACTAAGATTATTTTGGGGTCCCCTTCCCCTGTTAAACTATTTATTGTATGAAATCAGTAGATTCACATATCAATCCCTCAGAGGGAAAGTTGAAACTTCCCTACAACAGAATACCTGTGACTCCAGCAGGGTCTGATATTTCTGTTCCTCTCACTGATGGAGTTTGACACATGGGCTACATCCATATTCTCTGTGGTTCTGAGAATCTTAATGGAATTTCAGATTCATTTCCTAATTTGAGGATTAAAATATAGGTCCCCCTTCTTCCTGCAATGTTTTTCTTCTTTTCATCCCAGTAAAGTCCTACTCATACTTTAAGACTCAACTTTAGTATCACATGTTTCTTGTTGATGTTCCTCCCCACTGAAATAGCAAGATCCTCAAGAGCAAGGACAACACCCTTCATCCCTTACCACCCCCAAAGCTAGTGTGATCTGTGGAATTCTACAGGTGAAATTACATGTTCACAAATCACAATGGATTTCTGATCCATAAAAATAATGGTAATTAATAAAGCAGTTATTTTTTATTACATTTATCTTTCTTTTTAGGGGTATGTTTATTTATTTTGGACCTATATGTTCATTTTGAACAGCTTAACTTCCTTTACAAAGTAATTAACTTTTTTTTCATCACTTACTATGTATCAGACTTTTAAGTGTTTGATGTATATTATTCCACTTAATGTTCACAAAAATTTTATGATGTAGATATTACCATGAGTAGATATCATACTGAGAAAACTGAGACCTTTGAGAATGTAACTTCCCAAGTTTTACATGGCTAACAAGTGGTGGGTTGAGTATTGTGTTAGGGTTCTCTAGAGGAACTGAATCAACAGGAAGTATGATAATAAAAAGGTGATTTATCAGATTGGCTTGACCAGAAGCTCGATAGTCCACAATGGCCATCTGCAGGCTGGAGAGATGGAGGAACCAGTAGTTGTGCAGGCCAAAAACAGAAGCCCCAGAACAAAAGGGATCAACAGTGCTACCCTAGTCCCAAATTGAAGGTTTCTGAAAACTTCCTGGAGAATCACTGGCAGAGCCTGCTCTGGAAGAGAAGAAGCAAGAGTCCCATATCCTTAGGGGATCAGAGCAGCAATAAAGAATCTGCTCAAAAAGAATTGAGCTTGTATCTGCTGCTGCTTCCTTGTTCTTTCAAATTTTATACCATCCAAGCCACCATCCTATTGGACGGTGCTGCTTATGCTTGGGGAGGGTCTTCACTTCAGTTCACTATCCCACATGCCAATCATTCTTAGACACACCCCTCATGAACACATCCAGAAGCCTCTTAATCATGGGCATCTCTTAATCCAAGCAAGTTGACAATTCAAACTACCATTATAATGACCCAAACTAAGATCAGAACTTGAAATCAGGATGCTATTTGGGGTGGGGGTGGGGGCGGGGCGGTTGTAAGATGATGAATTAAGTGGATTCTGACTCAGGAGTTCTGAAGTGTTGCCAGAACAGCATGTCTGTCTAACAAACTCCCAGATGATGCTGATTCCTCCTGTGGACCACACACTGAGTAGCTTGGAACGCGCCTCTGGTGTGCCTTTGCTGCTCTCGGCTGCACATCCTACTTGACTAAGTATTTGGATTGACAAGCTTAGCAGAATATACACAAGAGTCATTCTCTCAATCATAGTTTATCTCAATGGCGGACCTGCTTCCATTTCACCTCTCTGTCACCATCTTTCTTTAATATGGATGGTCCTTCTTCCTCCCAGGTGTGGGTCAGGACCTCACAGAATATAGGTAACCCTTAGTGCCTATTTTCCCCAAGAAAATGAAGTTGAATGACTATCACTGCTGTGGACAGCAACAAGAAAACATCATTTAAGCATCTTTTTGAGGGAAGGAAAATCTCTTGTGAAAATTAAAACCCCTAATTTCACCTTGGACAAATGTGAAACCCTTATTTATATCACACATGCTACAAACGTCCAAATTTTATGGAATAGTATGTAACTAAATTTCAAATAGCAAATTATTTGAGGGCCCCAGTAAGATGTCATACTTCTTTATTTGTAAAATTTCAGAGGACACTGTGTGTCAATCCAAACCAACCTCCAACACACACACACACACACACACACACACACACACACCACACATTCACAAACTCCCCACTGGAAATGAGGCTATATTAAGACTTTGCAAATCTCACAACTTCATCATAGACAGATGTGACCTTTAAATTCATACCACATGTACTATAAATATCCTAGAATGGTAAATTAACCTATAAACTGAACTCAGAGAAGTAATTGCCCCTCAGCCCCAAGAAAAAGCTCATGCCATGGAAAATATTCAGAAACTCTGCAAATCCATGGTGCCCAGATATTCCCTATGCGTGCACATGCACACCGGATGAACACACACAAACAAAAGGCTTATACTGAAGATGAACTCATAATAAGACATTACAAGTCTCAGGATTTATGTCAGATTTGTGGTAAGTTAACATATGAACTGAACTCAGAGTAGCAATTTCTCTGAGGCTCTTCAGTACAAACTCATGCCATAGCATTCTGTTTGGAAATTTCCAAAGCCCACAGTGCACAGAGCTCCCACAAAAATAAATAAATAAATAAATAAAAAATCAGCTCCCACTGAACTCAAGCTCACAATAAATTCCTGAGGGAGCACTCTACCTTATGTGTGACTTGGCACACTAAAACCATGAGGTATAAGAAAACATCCTGAAAGAAACTGTACTTTTATTTAAACTTTAGGAGCCAAAAGAATAAATTAAAATGGTGATGAAAGCAAGGATAGTTAGAAAAATAGGTAGGAAGACTTTTAAAAGAAATGAATCGAACAAATAAAAAGTAAAATCATTAAAGTTATGACTCTGGATGGAATAAAAAGATTTTACATAGAATTAGAAAAAAAATGAAAGAAAATAATAATCGAAACTACTGAGAGTTCAGCCCAGAGGGAAAAATTCATGAGAACTATAAAAGTGAGATCAAGAGGCCTAAAAAGTAGTACGAAAATGTAGGACATATGTATTATTAAATTTTAGAAATAAAGAGAAAAATGAGAAAGTACAATATTTGAAGAGATAAAAACCAATTTTTTCCTCTAAAATAGAAAAGGCATGGATTCTGAGATTCAAGAAGCCCACTAAGTTATGAGCTCCCAGACAAAATTCCTATATGAGGAAAAGACCATAAAACAACCATAGGGAAAGACTGATTACCTATAAAAGAAAAGCAAATTAGAACGGAAGTAGATGTTTGGGCAGAATAACAGAGATGAAAAGGTAATAAAATGAGAGCTCCAATATATTGGACAAAATAATTGTCCACCTAGAACCCTTTCTCTAGCTCAAATGTCATTTAACTGCAAAATTAAAATTGCTTATGTTATAGTTTGGATATGTGGTATCCCCAAAAATCTCATGCATGAAACCATGCAAGAAAGTTTAGAGAAGTGATTGGGTTATGAAAGCCTTAACCTAATCACTGTGTTAATCCAATGATATAGATTAACTAGGTAGTAATTCTAGGAAGGTAGGGTGTGCCTGGAAGGAGAAGGTCACTAAGGGGTGCCTATATTTTGTTCTCGACATATCCTAAACTGCTTCTTCCCACCACATCCTTCAGCCATGATGTTCTGCCTCACCTTGGGCTCAGAGCTGTGGAGTTGGCCCTCTGTGGACTTCTTCTGACACCATAAGCCAAAATAAACTTTTCCTCCTTTAAGTGGCTCTTGTCAGGTCTTTTGGTCACAAAAAAAAAATAAAAATTTTCACTGAAACAACTTATTTCCAGTTACAACAAAGAATAACAAAATTTTCCTCTATAGATTCTCACTGAATAATCGCCTAACAGATGCACTTCAATAGAAAATTAGACCACGATGCAAAGATTTGTTAAAAACAATTATAAGCAAATGAATTGGAAAACTAATAAATATGAGGATATAGGTAAGTAATCATTAATTGTTAAGAAAAGATAAAATAATGCATTTTAACAATGAATTTGAGGTGTTAACTGTAAGAAAAAACAAAAACTTGGATAATAATAGCATAAGTTTGAAATGATTTCCTTCTTTAGTTCTGGTAAAAGATAAGGATGCTGGTTACATTCATACACTGCTAAGTCATATGTGTTTTGAGGATATAGATTAAAACAACAGAATCATTTTTAGCACAGAGGAAGGAAATACAGGTGTTTTACTTTTCTTAGGATGTTGTTTAAATTACCACAAATTGAGTGGTTCAATACATCAGAAATATATTCTCTCACAATTCTGGAGATGTGGTGTTCAACTCCTTTCACTGGGCTGACTCAGTTTCATAGGGCCACATTTCCTCTCTGGGCCCTGGGGGTAAGGACTCCCTGCCACCTCCAGCTTCTGGAGACTGTCACTATTCCTTGAGTTGCAATAGTAGACCCTAATTTCTGCCTTTTCTTTATGTCACCTTTTCCTCTGTGTGTCTCTCTAATTCCCCCTACCTCTCTCTTATAAGGATTCTTCTTAGAAATTTAGGGTCCACCAGGATGACCCAGAATAATCTCTTCATCTCATGATCCTTGACTTAATCACATCAGCAAAGATCCTTTCTCTAAATAAGGTAATATTTACAGGTTCCAGTCATTAGTTTACCTGGATATATCTTTGGGGCTTCCATTCAGTCCACTACAATAGGAATAATAAAAGCACAGTCTATCAAAACAAAAACAAAAATAAGGGAAAAAAGAAACAGGAAAATAGGATAATAAAAGCAATAGAGCCAATAATTTTCTGTTCACTTTGAATATTTCTTGCTTAATTTTCTCAACTTGAATTTTAACTCTAAATCTATATTGAAATAATAGAAAGGAGTGATAAGAAATCAGCAAGCTGTCATTAAGGAACCAATTTCAGTTTCCCACCTACTTTTGTAAAAGGAAAAAAAAAAAGTTTTCACCCATTCTTTACATATTTGCATACTTCTATGACCATTCTATGCTATAAATGCAGAGTTGAGTAGTTGCAAGAGAGACCAGATAATCTACAAAATTAAAATATTTAATAACTAGTTCTTTCCAGAAAATGTTTGTCCCACCCTAAAAGAGATGATCCACTCCCTGCGGAAACAGAGAGAAAGAGAATTAGGTGGATTAATCCATTGTGTCTTTCTGTGTGGGAATGGATGGGGAGGGTGCATGTTTTGAACCAAGGTCATCATCAATAGTTCAATGGAACTGAAGTTCTTTCAGATAATTGCCAGATGAAGGGGAAAAGTTTTGCTTCTTTGGATTTGAAAATTGGAGTCAAAAATTCTTTCAATTCTACAGTATGTTCTTAGAGGAAAGTTTTGTAGTTAGATGCTAAACACATTGGACTGGAGGGATAAAGGGGAAGTAATGCTGCCAAAAAATTTATGAAAAGTGTATGCACCCCATGTTTCAGTCTTAATGGGATGCACATTTTGGCCTCATTTTATTTTTACTTCCATTGTAAGCTGCCTGAAATCATTCTAGTGGAAGTAGTTGTGGTATAAATAAATAATCATACATGGACAGCACAAATGAAAGGGAAAATGTGGAGCAAGAAAAATAAATCTCATAAGTAGCTGTATTTTAAGTGGAAGGTCAGCCTTTGCATTAGATAGGATATTTGTGAAATGCCTTAAAATGTCATGGAAATGTCAATGATGGTCACAGCTCTTGAAAACAATAGTGTCAGAATGAGCTAACTTGGTCATTCCACTGCTTGGCTTCCACTCCTTGAGCCTGTTCCTCAAGGCTCCATGTCACGCTCAGAGATCCATGCTCTCTGGCCCAGGGTGCCACTAAGGACTTCCACTGATATGTCAGCTCAACAAGTGTAAAGGTTACACTTGGCCTCTCTGAATTTACAATAAACATGGTTAAATATTTAAAAATCTGACTTTATTTTTCCCCTGACAATTACAGAAAAAAGAAAGTGCTATTTTTCAAAAGCCCTCACATTAATTGATGCTTGACTGAGCTGACTTGAAAACAAACTAGAGGAATTGTCACTCTCCAGGCATGTGCCAAATTTCTTGATAAAGGGAGTTGACAAAAATAGTCAGATTGCCAGGCTAGGTGGCACACGCCTGTAGTCCCAGGGGCTTGGGAGGCTGAGGCAGGAAGATCACAAGTTCAAAGCCTGCCTCAGCAACTCAGTGAGGCCCTAAGCAACTTAGCAAGACCCTGTCTCAAAATAAAAAGATTTTGGGATGTGGATCAGTGGTTAAATGCCACTAGATTCAATCCCTGGTACCAACCAATAAATAATATTAAGATCATTCTGTGCCCCCACGCCACCATCAGTTATTTGGCTTGGTCTTCTTCTGCCCTGCCTACCTTGGAGATTCTCAAAAGAGGAAAGAAATTTCCCCAGTAAGTGTCTGTAAGTAGTGCAGGGAAGTACAGAGAAGGATCAGGGTAGAGTCAACTGTGGACATATCAGGGATCTTGGAAAATATTGACGATGGAAAATTAAGTGTCTGAGCCTGTGCTATAAGGGAGCTTGCACTGCTGATAGGGCTTCAGTAATGTCTGGGAAGGAAGAGGTCAGGACAAGATATTTAAAGGATTATGAAGACTGGCCTTAACTAGTTTAAGTTATATATTCCACTGCAGGGAACTAATTGGCTTTAGATCCATTAATTGTTTTATATTATTCTTTAAGATGGGTGGCTACTGTGAGGTGATTGTCTTGAAGTCAATCTTGATAAGGAAATCCTTTGATGAGAGAGTTATTTACCCAGGGGAACCATTTATTTATCATGATGAGAGAGCTATTTACTTAGATGAGCAAATGATTTAATCTAATAAATTAATCAATTTGCAGAAATTCCCTGAAACAGTCTGATTTTTTGTTGTTAGTGGTGTGGTGCTATGGTGGTGGTGGTGAATACCCTGATCATGCTGGGCAAAGGTGAAGCAAGGTTGACACTGGAGGCTGCAGTTTAGTTTCTTAGTTATATGAATTCAGGGAGCTCTCCATTCTCAACCGTTTTAAACTAAAACAAGACATACATTTACAAGCTCACATCATTCAGTTTTTCCAATTTTTCCAAACTTGTTCATCTCCAAATATATTCTTCTGAATATAAAGCTTGTCATTGTTTCCAAAATTTTGTTAGCCCCTGCTTTTGTCTGATAACATCCGGGTGTGTGCCTAAATTCTTTTGTTCTATCTCCTTACCCCACCTTGAAAGGAGAAATATTCTGTCTTCATAAAATTGGAAATAAGAACTCAGGATTTCTTTCAATACTGAATTCTGCTTTCTTGGATGAAAGATTGTAGTTGAATGCTAAGTACATTGGACTGGAGGGAGAACAGGTAGTAAAAGCTGAGAAAGGTGTACCTACTAACTTGCATCTTTTACCCAGATTCCAGAATATGCTTCCAGTTTTAAGAAATGGAAGAACAAATCAGAAACTTGGACTGATCATCATTATTTTTGGACCTGATTCTGTTCACAGAGGTGAGATATTTTGTATCTTGCCCCCTAGAAGGATTGGCTCATTTCTGTAATATAAAAATTGGATTGTAAATATTATTAAATCCTCTGGACTGGAAATCCTTAACCAGGCTAGAATTTTCATGCCACCACTGCCCAGGGACTTCCAGACATAAAATTAGCCTTCCTGATAGAAGTGGCCATCAAAAACAGGACTGAGTTTGCTGTTATTACCTTTTCCTCAATCATGAGGTCTGGTACAATATCTAAGAGAAAAAGCTCTGGGTAACAGTCTTGATGCACATTTCCTGAGAGTCTTTTACATAGAGGACATCCCTGTCCAGAGTGTGAGGGTCATCATTAAACTGTTAGCAACATCTCATGATTAGAAATGACGGTGTTTTTTTCTTACCTTACCCATTCTCCTGGAGATCATCGATTTCTTTGTTCTTCACTTGTTGCTATAGATCCTAAATTATTTTCTTTTCTTCATCAGCCTTCAGTAAAGTCCTAACACAGCTTTGGGGCTTGGGTCCATAAAAGCTGTGAGGAAAACTCAAAGTCTCACTCTTCTACTGCCTTGAGACTGTCAATTTTGAGCCACATTATTCCTTCCATGTGAACTGGATGAAAAGCTGACCAGAGAGCTGCCCTGCTGCTTCCCATTCCCTTAGTTTTCTTTGAACCATGTTCTCCAGCCCACCAGCCTTCTTAACATGACTCCCATCTTTGCTGAATCTATTTAAGATTTTTTTTATGCTTTTTTATTTTTAAACTTCAGAATGTTAGTCCCAGCTCTGATGTGGCACTAGATACAGAAGCCCCTTCTAGCAATTGTCACCAAGATATAGGTCCTCCAAGCCTAACAAAGAAGACTGCCTCTCTCTACACCAGGGCCAAGCCACCTCCCTCAAAGGCTCGAAGTGCCCAGGTTTACAGAGAGAGAAATCAGACACCACTGTAGGGCTCTATGTAGAACCTGGACATCTGACAACAGAGTTTACAACCTGAGTTGTCAGTTTCTCCATTGGACCTTTCCTCTTTGGTAGGTTTTTTGACCACTTAGCACCTCCTAACAGTCTCTGGTGCTCATGATACTGCTGGTTGTTGGTAAGGAATTCTGCTCCCTCACATGTTGAAGTATACATTAGAGAAGCACTCTGAGGCAAGCATATAAAGCAGGGTTTGTTTAAAAAGGGGTAACGGACTTCTCCCAGGAGGGAGAAAGAGGCCATAGTTGGTATCCTGGTATCCCAAGAAGCGAGGGAGTTTTACCTTTTTATATGTCCTAAGCTTCCTTCATTCTCTTGTGTTCCTTTCCTTATCTCTCTCCTCCCTGCATCCTTGACTAGGCCCAGGAAATGCTTGGTGGGAGGGCCAAAAGGTGTGACAACAGGTGAGCTGAGGTGGGAAGGGCAGGAGGGAGCAGCCCAGGACACATTAATTAACAACTTTAAAACTCCCAGTAGGGAGGGGCAACTCCTGGGACAGGCTTCCTTAGCAATAGGTTGGAGCAGGGGCAGGTTCTTGATAAGGTGGAGGAAGGGCTCTGAAGGAATTACCATTTCATTCCCTCAGGGACAGTCTCCAACTTCCTGGTCTCACTAAAATTGGCTCCTTGATCCGACCTGACTTGATTTATCTACCTATATTGACTGCCTGTCTAATTCTCACTTCACTAAGTCCTAGAGCCTCCTCTCTCTCTATTTAAATCCTTCTTGCCCAGAAGCTCCCTCTCGATGCCCCTTCATCTACCATGTGGCTCATCGAACTTCTTTTGGGGACCAATTCCTCAGGAGTCCTTGAGCTTCTTTAGGCTGATGGGGGGAAATTGCAGACTGTTCCTGCTGCCAGCACTATCTGAAGCTTCCTTGCTTCTGTCTTAAAAGCTTGATCTTGGGCCCTCTTTCAACCTCAGTATTTCCCATCCATTTTTTTTTTTTTTTATAGAATCCCTTTTTTTTATTAACCAGAAGCTATTTCTCTGGCCTACAAGTAAAGTACTTTCCCAACTTTTATAGTCTTTCAGAGGATGGTATTACAAAGTTGTATTTTGGTGTAACCAGCTTTTGGATTACAGTGAGACTTGCCCGGGCCCTGACCTGGTTCATTGCAATGGAACACACCTGTTCTGTCAATTGCCATCAGTTCCTTAAACAAACTCTTGAGCAAGGATCCTTCTTACAGGAAAAAACAAAATCGTCCCTAAAATTTTGTGCTATGTCTTAGTTGCTTCAGAGCTCAGGGACAATTAGTTCCTCCACTTATGTGATAAGCCAAGTCTGCACTGAGACCCTTTTCAAAAGCCATGCCTCACTATCAATTTTGGCTTGAAGCTAACTGTCTAGAAACCAGCTGCTTTCAAAAGTTTAGACTTATATTCCTGGCTTTCTCTCTCTCTCTCTCTCTCTCTCTCTGTGTGTGTGTGTGTGTGTGTGTGTAAGAGAGACAGATACACACACACAAAGAGATCCTAAATAGAAGCCCAGAGCTCAGCTGATCAAACCATCAGTGCTTGTTCAGTTCATTATGCTCTTTTCCCAAGGGATTGCTGCTTTGTTTTATCTTACATTGCATTCAAACTGGTTTAGCCATTCCTTTGTATTAACAATCAAAGGGCAATCTGAACAGCTCTGAGGCTAACATTTCCCAAGAGTCTCACATCATATAATGCCCCAGGTGAAGGGCAATGGCCTTTGTGGTCAGGGCAAGGCCATGTGTGTCCTCTAGCTCGCATCTAACATTCACCTGTCTCCTGAACTTTTACTTCTGTGAAATCCTGTTAACATGAATGGCCAAGGTTCTTCTAAAGAGAAAGAAAAATCATGAAAGGCTGACAGCACATTTTACCAGCTTCCAATTTGCCCTTTGTCATAATGATGGCAGTGATAAAGAATACAGAGCCTTGTGGTTAATCAGTATTTTAATGAAGACGTGCAATATATGCACATATATACCTAAAATAAACATGTAGTTCTTGCTTCATGTCTCACATCCTAGTGAGATAGGTATTCGCATTACTGAAATTAATAACCCAAATTTATAATGAAAAAACAAATTTATAAACAGAAAAACCTGATGTGCCAAGAGTGTAAATGATTTGCTTTAGTTATAAGTTGGTAACAATAGTAGGTCCCTAGATCCTTGCTAATTAAAGGATGTGTGGGAGCCAGCAACATTAGCATCACCTGGAAGTATGTAAGAAGAGCAGATTGACCAGTACTACCCCAGCATTGCTGAATCCGCATCTGTGTCTTAGAACACCTGGTGATTCCTTCACGCAGCACCTTTTAAGGAGCACTGCTCTAGATCCAATCTCATAGAATTCACAAAAGCTTTAGTAATTCTCCTCACTGGTTGCCTCCTTCTTACTAAATCTTCTCAGTAGGATCATTTTTTCAGACTTTGTCCAGGAGAGTGAGAAATTCCTATGTCTAGGGCTTAAATTTATCTTTGGCTTTTCTTGTCTGAGAAGTCATTCTCTTTTTCTAATGTTGTCATTAACAGAAAACAAAAAGTAAGCACAGCCCCCAAAGTTCAGAAAGCAGGACAGAGGAAAAAAATGTGCTCAGATCATCTCCTCTTCCATCTGACTTCTTAAACTGCTCCGAAAAACAGACACCACAGTTAGGACTAATTTTTAAGGCGACAGTGGAGAGCTACAAACAGTCATCATGCTGCCTGTTGTTAATGTCATCAGGCATGATCTGATTCATTTGTTTCTGAGCTCCAGTACATTGTCTGTCTTATTTATTTTATTTCACAATAAAATAAATAAATAAATAAAACCAGCACGGTTTACTAATGTGCAAAATTCCATTTTTTGCTGGAAATTCCAGGCTAGCAGTACTATCTAGCAATGAACTCAGGCCTCTACTGTTATGCTCGAATTCGAGACCCCCAAAGACCACCAGAGACCCAAGATCAATGTAAGCAGCAAAGAGGTGTTTATTGCGAGCTAGCTCGGTCCTCCGCGCGCACACACAGCAACTGGTGATGCTGAGAGGCCCCAGCCCAGGGTTTGCAATGAAAGACCCACCGATTCCCTGTCCAAGAAAGACGCACGAGGCACTGGCTGCAAACGCAAGAGGTTTATTCAGACACAGACGCCTGTGGGTGCTCAGCAAAACCTCAGCCGGAGCTTTGGTGAACTGGCACACCAGGCTTTGGGGTACAGGTCTTTTATAGGATAATGGGGCAGGTTTCGCGCGCACGGTAAGCAACAGGTTTCTTATTGGTTATTTTGAACCCAGCATATAGATTACCTAAAGGGCAAAGTTGTTCTTCACTTTATGTTATCAGTTCCTATTTGCCTAAGAATGCCCTGGGACCTGTTTTTTTTTTTTTTTTTTTTGTTCTTTTCCAACCATCCTGTTCTTTCACAATAGACTACCCTTAACTGATTAACAGATAGACCTCTCCAGTGTTTAGTGGGTTAGCAACACGCCCTGATGGTTTCACAATGGGGCCTGGGGTTTCTGGGCTGGGGTCTTTCAGCAACAGTTTTATACATTCTTTGGAGAAGGTAGGGACTTCACATACATCATAGCATCCCTTAGCAAATCATCACACACCGCGGGAAAATCAAATAACTCTAAAACATGATTAGCACATTCACTGGTGGGAACAAGTTGGATAGGGGTGATTGGTCAGTACAAAAGGGGTATTCGTTTGAACTGATTGGTTTGAGCCAAGAGGGGTGTACGTGTTGAACTACATGGTTTCCCAACACCATAAACTACTGGGAGGGTCATCTGGCATCCCAGGTATTTCCCTGTCTCATGCTGATTGGTGGCTGCTAGGCGGTTGCTATGGATCCCCACCTAGCCTGACTGAGTCAGGGACACCTGGCACAGCAGATCTCTCCTGTTATTTGTAGATAAACAACTTAGCAGGGTGGGAATGTGCCTAGGAGTGCTCTGTGGGTTTTTCCAAGGACAAAGGTGATGTCCCTTCCTTGGACAGGTTTTGCTCTGAGATAGAGGCTGGTTTTTCACTACAAAGATGTAAAGTTGCAAAGACCCTTAGCCCATGACCCCTGAGGCTGAATAGTGACTTGACAAGCTCTTGCCCATCTTACCTGTTTCCTCTACACATTGGTAGGTTTATCAATGAAACCAAAGGAAAATAAGAGATTATATATTAGCTGATCTTTTTCTAATCACAGGTAGGAACTGGAATTCACTTGTATCTAATCCCTGAACTGAGCACTGAAGTTCAGCATGCTGCCCAGGTTTAGAGCTGGACAACCTACCATTCCCATCCAAACTAAGTAGAATATAACCACTAAGTCTTGTGGACATCCCTAATTTTACTGTATGTCCATATATTTTATTATTCCAAAAATTTTTTGCTTTATTTTAAATTGAAGATTTATGATTGTCATTATTTTTTTTAAATTTATATTTATTTATTTATTTTTTAGAGAGTTAAAGGGCCTAGTGCCAAACAGGATATGAGGGAATTAAATGTCTGCAATCTGGGCCAAGGGCATATGTTTAAGTATCTATCTCAAAAACCTTCTTCCAAATGGAAATATGATCTAGTTAACAAATAAAGAAACTGTCAAGTTTGTGTTTGTTTTGTCTGACCTCACAGGGAAGACGTACGGAATTCTGAGGATTATCTCTAGGGGAAACACAGACTGGTAAAAGTTGTCAGAGTCAAGGCAGAGTCTTGTGTCAAACACTAACTAAATCAATCAATCAATAAAGCAAGCAAGCATGGCAGTCATGGTCTTGGGGTAGGGGGTTGATCTCATGCACATGTATCTGATAACAAGAATTATCATAAGAGACTGCCAGATGACAACCTTGCACAAAGACTGCTGAGACCTTCTACAACAAAATATTCCTGTGAGGACATCTGCTCAGCAACTGCCTGTCCTTCCTTGGACTGATGCCACCCTCATTATTGGTCCTTGTGGTCAAGGATAACTGTTTATGTAACCCTCCCCATTTTACATTTAAAAAGCCTTTTCTTCCTTTGCCTCCCTAAATATGCACATAGTTTAATGAGGCAAACCACATTCCCATTGCAGTATTCATTCCAGAATAAATCCATTGCCTTTGCAGACTTTCTTTTATTTGTTATTTAGGTTGACAGGAAGGAAAAGGGTAGAAGATAAAAGAAAAAGACTTAATTACTGGATGTATGATTAAGTCAAACAAACACCTTCAAATTGGAGGGAATCTCCTCTTGGAAGACTTGATTTCCCATGTCCATTTATAGGATATGACATTGCTTATTATAGGGCATTTCTTCATTCAACTTGTTTTTTTTTTTTTTTTTTTTTTTTTGAATGCCTCTGATGTGCTGGAAATCCTGATAGCCACTAGGTAAGGAGAACAAAGCTGAGGTCCTGCTCCCTTGGCTCCCACGTGCCAGGGGCTGATGGATATTTTGATAGTAGAAAAGGGCAGTGACCTGGGAGAGCCTGAGGGATGTTTCACTATGGAAAAGGAGATGGTTTATACTAATTCTTCTGTACATATTCATCAGAGCTGGCCTTGAGCAGTCAATTTGCCTGCTCTCAAGATGTCAGTTTGTGTTGTGAGATCTACAAGCTTTGATGTAGGCTCAAAAGCCAGAGAGTTTGTCTTCACTTTTGTCCTGGTGAAAATATACATGTCATAACTACTGATGGGGCCTCAATCCCAGAAGCAGGTTTCATCTAATTCTTAACATTTAGGTCCTAAAGCAAGGCACAATGATGCATACCTGTAATCCTTGCAATGATCCTGAGGCAGGAGGATGGAAGTCTCATTGAGGTCAGTCTGGGCAAATTAGCAAGTCACTGTCCTTAAAAAAAAAGGGGGGGGGGGCTGGGCATGTAGCTCAGTGGTAGAATATCCCTAGGTTCAATGTCTAGTATTGTTATTGTGAAAAATAAAAAAATCTATTTATTAAGTCAAATCCATTTTTTTTTTTCTTTTTTTGGAAAACGGAGCTTTGATGATCCTTCTTATAGAACTCATGTCTTGCCCCCTGATAGATTCTCTTCAGATATCCAGTTTAAGTATCTGTTTAGATATTCTAAGAGTAGATTCTCACATTTTCTCTGCCTTCCAGTGAACAAACTATATTAGCAGGCAATCACACTGGCCGTCATCTGTCAGTATTGCCTACCACGAAAGCTAAAAGGAATGTTAATGAAAAATATTACAGCATGCTTTGTAAAATTCACAAACGGTTTTAATATTACCCTCTCCCAAACTGGATAAAGAGGCTTACCTAATCACAAAATTTGATTCACATCTTTTCCCCTTACCCTTTTTTCTCTGATACCCAGCAACAATCCAACTTACAGTAAGAAAAACTACATTCAATTACTAAATGCTGAAGTCAGTCACATTTTACCAGGGGTTATTCTGTAAGAGTCTTTTGTGTTTTGTCTTTCCATGCTCTGAAAAAGAGTGTATTTTGAAGGTTGCCGACCATTCTCCCTGAGCCGACAGCTTTACGTGGACTCAGAAGCCTTATTGTGCTCTCTGACTCAGCTGTGGGGAAGCTGAAACAATGCTCTTCAATAAATAGGCTTTGTCTGGCTGTGCTGGCAGCAACTGCTCCAGAAAGAGTACATAGGCAATATGCTACTGTGAATTCCCTACAGGCACTTAGCACTCCTGCACACAGCTTCCAAATCTGTCATCTTTCTATTCTGCTCTTGCCAAATTCCTACTCTCCCTGGCCAGGGACATAAGATATAAGCTTCTTTTCTAGTCTCTGGAGCCCACGATCATTCTAGCCCTGTGAATGTTCACTTTCCGGAGAGGAGAATACTATGGGACTAATTCCCTATGGTTTAAGAATTGAATTGCATCTCAGTGCTCATAAAGGCATGGGCTAGTCAATTGTTCTAAATTTAAAAGTGAGGGTAAAATAGTAATCAATAAATTGTACTCTCTGACATCTTTCTAACCTCCTGGTCATTCTGATGTCTACCCACTGTGACTATCCTTGAATGTTATAAGCAATTGTTTTATGGAGGAGAAAATTCAAGTGGAGTGATATCAGGTGGCCCGCCTGGTACACACAGGCAGTGGCATCCAAACTGGGATCAGAGAGATCAAAGAGCACACACTCTTGCTCTTATCTGAACAACTGTCTTTGAGTTGTTAAGCCTTCACAGAGGAAGATAAATTTAAGATAGGTCTTCAGGGTAAATATCTATGTGGTAGACAAAGTAAAATCTGAGAATTAAAACTGCATGAGTGAAAACAGACATGTGCTAAGAACTTCTAGGAACTCAGCAAGATAGATCCCAGAAGGCATAAAGGAAAAGGGATGGGAATGGGAATGCAGATGCCTTTGGGTCTAGAAGATATGGGGCAGTCAAGCGTCATGAAGAGTCTGTATATATCTCATGGGTAACAAGGAACTGCTTACCAATGTGATTCAATTTCCATTTACATAGATTACTACACAATTATGCTCATCCACACAAAAATACTGTCATGGATATTGGAAATTTAATTTTTTTAAAAACAAAGACAAATCAAATGAATAGATCTAGCTATACACCAAGATTCTAAGAGAAGAATTTGTTGAAGAAACTCAGAAGCTCTCCAGAGTTAAAAGGTTAGCTAATAATATAAAAAGATAAAATAACAATTTATATTTTTAGTGCTGAGGACGAAACTCAGGGCCCCCCACTGGCTAGGCAAGGGGTCTATCACCAAGTTGCTTGCCCAGTCTGAAAAAAATTCATTAGAAATATGGATTCAGACTGTGCCACATGATTTGGCATTTATAGTTAAATGTTGAATTCATGTCTAGGACAGGACTTGTTTAAAGAATGGTTAACAGATTTTTCTTTAGAAGGGAAATTTCATTTGAGTTTTGATGTATATAAGGAGTAATAATGGAAGAGGAAAATTAAATATTGGAGGCAAATTGTCTTTTAAAAAAAATTTAGCTGTTGATAAACCTTTATTTTATTTATTTATATGCAGGGCTGAGAATCAAACCCAGTGCCTCACACAAACCAGGCAACTGTACTACCACTGAGCCACAACCACAGCCCCATTTTTTTTAACAACAGACAGACTGTGGGCATTAGTGAGAAAAGGACTTTGGGGAACACACTGATGTTGGAGGTGAAAAGCAGTTGTCTGGGGACACTGAACGCCAGATCAAGGACCTCACAGCTTGAGGAATTCACCCCTGAGACAAAATTCCAGGAGTCCAATTCCCAAATGGCTTAAGTGAAGATGTTTTTCACACCTAGAGTTATTTCTTACAAATAACTAAAAGTGACACTAGTTGATTTAAGCAGAAAGGGAGTATCTTGAAACAATATCAGGAAACTCACAGATTTTCTGAGAATTTAGAAGAAATTGGCAACAAAAAATGAGAAGGAATAAAGTGATGATAATAGATCAGGGATATGACCAATCTAACAATGCAGAGAGTCCCCTGGGGACCCACGGCCTTAGTTGCTGAACACAGGGCTCTCACCCTCACACTCAGCTACTTTCTGACCCTGAATTCTGATTCAAAATCCAGACCAGGTGACATTAAGATAGAGAATCTACATGAGGGACTCAAACACAGAAAGGGATTTAGACTTAAGGTAACACAAAAGGTTATACCCACTACAATATTTGTTGTTTTTCTGTTGCTATTGAAGCAAGTCATATTGCATTTTTTAATGGGAATTACTTATATGGTCTCTGGAAAGTTCTATGTTGCCTAAATAATTTTCTAAGTGCCTTAATTATCATCTTGATAACAGCATCAGAAATACCACATGACCCTCTGGAATTCTTGTTTCTCCTTGATCAAAATACTCGCAGAGAGGACACCAGAGTTCTTTGTTTTCATTTTTTGTTTTTCATTAAGATAAAAATCTCATAACTTAAAACTTACTTTACCCATTTTTTAAATATATGTTTGCCAGGGTTCTCAGGAGAGACGGAATTGATGAGCTGAATAGATGGAGATTGGGAAGAAAGAAAAAGAAAGATGAAAGGGGACTTACTAGGGGAATTGGCTCACACAACTATGGAGGCTGAGAAGAAGAAGAACAAAAAGAAAACTAGGAGAAGCCATCTGCAAGCTGATGGACACAGGAACTTGAGTAACATGAAGCCGCAGAACTAGGGAAGATGATGGTATAACTCTCGGTCCAGGGCAGAAATGGAGCACAGGGGATGTGGGGGAGCCACTGGAGCAAGACACAAGACTCAGAATCCAAAGGTCAGACAGCTTGGAGTTCCGATGGTCAAGGACAAAAGAAGAAAGGTATTCTTGCATCCTGAGGAAGCTTAGCCTCAATATCTCAATAAGTTTAATCATCAGTATCAGTTTTATTATATGAATTATGTTCACAGGTTAGTTGACTCTTACCCAACACCAGTGTTACTTCATACTACAATAATAGTACAATTCAGTTGTTATACAGAACAAATCAGTAAGCATTGCAGTTACTTTTCTTTCCACCAGAATCATCCCCTGCACATAAGGCAGACATTACTCTGGACAGTTTTTATTACAATTAGCCCATGAAGCAGTTATTTCTGGGTTCTAAGACAGTTGAGCACAAAACCAATCACTTTGTCTCAAGTTTACAGGCTTATTCTAAGGCTGGAATTAATAGTGCATTTTCATATAACAGGACTCACTTCCCTACCATGGGGAAGACACTAGTCTTAGTGCATTAGTGTAAATTGCAAGTGCCCTCAGAGAGTTCCATCAATAAGGAAGTCTATGAGATTCCCATAGGTATAAACTTGGGGATTCAGCAGTCAGGAAGTGAAGCCATTGCCCACGGTTACTTTGCCCTCTATCTTTATTAACATATTCTAGAATCCCTGTTCTGTGAGGGTATAATCCCTTTCCCAACACTTGGTTTGAACATTATGTGCCATCATTTTGTGAGCCTGCATGACCCACTTCACTAAAGCCTGATCATCTTTTCATGCTTATCATGACCCTTTGCCTCTTCCTTATAATCAGCTTATTTTAGTTAATAAATCTTGTGTTATGAATGCCACTCCTCATTAAAAGGAAATTCAGCTTGTCTCATGGTGCCTAGATGGGCACTTTTCTCTCCTAAGTCCTCTTTGTCTTGTAGGCCAATTTTCTTTCTTCCATTATGAATGAAGTTCTGTGTCCCCAAATGTCTCCTCAAACCCATTATAGGGTTAGATGAGTAGCGCTCCCACAGAGATGTAATTTAGTCTAAATATGCCATTAGCTTCCCATGATCTTCCTCATCTCAGGGTAGGTTCACCTGAAGAATCCATACCTAGTATGTCAAGCTCTATTCCTATCAAGTGCCCATCTTCCTTTCTCCTTTTGTCTAGACAAACAAGGTCATTATGTATTCACAGCACATTTAGGCATGCACTAGGTATATATTTTTTCCTTTATAATCAGGAAAATCTCTAAGCATTTGCTTTTCAAAATTTATAATTACAGAGTGACCAATTTGCCAGGAGTTGTACATTGCAGTCATATGACCAGTAAGGAGTAGTTCTGAGAAGTTCCTTCCTAAAGGTTATATACTTTGTAGAAGATGCAATCTGAAAAGTAAAAGCCAAAAAGTTATACCAGCTCATTATCAGACTTCCATTCAGTCATCAACAACTGCTGCAGTCATCATTATATCATGACCAAACTTATCTCCCACAGCAATGACATTCAGGGTAGCAGAACTTTGAATTTGATGGTTTCAAAAAGAAGAACCACCTTAGAAAACATACAGTTTCATTTTTTGAGAATCTTGTATAGTTACTCTTCCCTGGATCTCCCAGGATATCAAAGGAATCTGTTGAGTGGGGAACGTATCTTGACACATTTCATGTGGAGTGTGAATCTACACTCATGAGGCCCATAAACCAGCCCTTCATAACTTGATGTTTTTCTTGTTTCAAACAACTAAAGTTTCAAATGCCCAAATTGTCTATCAACCCCCTACTCTGAGAACGATATCCAACGCAATATTCCCATTTGATGTGATATCTCTTTGCCCAGTTTTGCACTTGGGGTCACCAAGTGTGTCTCTGGATCTGAAGAAATATAACTTTGATGTCTAAATTGGCTCAATATCATCTGTTTCTGTCAATTTTCTGCGATGGACTCAATTATATCCCTAGAATTCATTGACCTAACCTCAATGTGATCTGTATTTGAAATAGGGCTTAGGACCTTTAAAGAGATAATTAGGGGTTAACTAAGGCCAAGGGTTTAATCATAATTGAACTAATGTCTTATGAGAAGAAAAAGAGCAACCTGATCTGTGCATGCGTGTAAGAGCATGTACGTATGTGCATGCACACAAATGCACACATATACAGTTGCACAGAGGAAAGGCCATATAAGGATACAAGAAGAAAATGGCAATCTGCCTATCAGGAAGAGCAGCCTTATCAAAAACCAACCCTTCCAGTACCTTGATCTTGGATAAATCTCCAGAAAGAACGTAAAAAATGTCTGAGGTTTAAACCACCAAGTCTATGATATTCGGTTATAATAGTCTGAACAGTCGAATACAACTTGCATATATCATTAAATATGCAAAGACCAGTCTAAGCAAAAGTCTATTTACTGTCAGCACCCATTATTGACTCCCAGGGTTAGTGGCAGAGATCCAATGATGGCTATGTGGCCTGCCATGTTCAGGGCCTTCATGTACAGCAATTGTTCCACAGCCATCTGTAATTTCCATCTCTTGCTAACATTTCAGTATTAGAAGGTACATGATCGTATCAGTGATCAGGTCATTTCAGTTTGCTACAGCAATCTCATATGTACTCACTTCATGGATCCAGTATATCCATGAAAGTGAGCACACCAAGTTATCCTGAGTTCAATTGGCTTCGAGCCCTTCCAGTCCTAGAAAGGGATTTTGCTCATGGACGTTGTATTAGCCAGGGTTCTGTAGAGGAACAGAATCAGTCATTCATACACACACACACACACACACACACACATATACATACAGGTAAAATTATAAAAAGAGGATTTTTAGATTTACTTGAACAACCAAAATCTGAATAGTCCATAATGACCATCTTCATGCTGGAGAGCTGGAGGAACTAGCAGCTATGAAGTCCAAGAAGCTGATGCCTCAGAAAAAGAGGGATCAATGATGCTACTCCAATAGGGACTGAAGGCCTGGAAACTCCCTGGAGAACCACTGGAAGAGTCTGCTTTGGAAGTATAAAGGAGATGAAGTCTGATATTCTCAAGCCATCACAGCAGCAATCCAGAACCCATTCAAGAAGAATCGAGCTTGCATCTGCTGCTGCTTCTTTGTTCTTCCCATTATGGTTCCATCCAAACCGCCAAATATTGGACTAGTGCTGCTCACACTCAGATTTGGGTCTCCACTTCAGTTCACTGTCAAACATGTCAATCACTCCTAGAAATACCCTCACTGACATACCCAGAAGCCTCTTAGTCTTTGGCATCTCTTAATCCAATTAAATTTATAGTTCAGATTGACCATTAAGGTCATCAATACGTTCTATTTTATTTTTTAAATATTTTTTTAAAGAGCGAGAGAGAGGGGGAGAGAGAGAGAGAGAGAGAATTTTTAATATTTATGGGCTGGGGATATGGCTCAAGCGGTAGCGTGCTCGCCTGGCATGCATGCGGCCCGGGTTCGATCCTCAGCATCACATACAAATAAAGATGTTGTGTCTGCCGAAAACTAAAAAATAAATATGTTCTATTTTAAATCCCCATATTAGGGTTGTGCTTCATGCAAGCATCCCTTTAAAGTTTTCCATTGCCCATCTGCTTGACCATAGACCTCCACCCATAGGTTGGTATACACCCAAACATTGGTAGATTTACTGTTGTTCAATTCTTCTATCACTACAATGAAAAAAAGCATATAATTTAACCACTGAGATGGTTTGTTCTTATCTTTGTTCTTCAGTTTTCTATCTGTCAGCAGTAGTGTGGTGGTCTGCCAAACATTGCAGTTCATTCACCTTGGAACTGCCATCCATAAATCAAGCAGATTTTTGTTGTTAATAGGGCACTGTCCATGTGACTGTAGGGTCTGGAACCTCCTCAGGTGGTTCCAACCTTGGCTGTACAAAAAGAGAGCTCTTCGATAGGATGAGTACAGTGTTGCATTCTTCCAGTTCCTATGTAAACAATTTCCACTGTATTACAGAACTCTTCTTGGCATTGCTCTGCTTATTAGGATGTTTTTCTGACCTCACTCAAGACACTATGGGTATTTTAGGCTTTGAGATTATTTATGGCCATCAGTAATACAGGTAGTTTCAATTAAGGACTAAAAACAAGTTAATAATTTTCTCTCAAATAGTATGTGCCAGACTAACATGGGTGAAAGTTTTCTGGTCCAAAACCTTAGAGCTCTCTGGTGGGCAGCACTCACACGCTTTTGCCATAAGCTTCAATTGGCATAAATGCAAGTTGCAGATATTTCTAAAACATGAATTACTAAATATGGCTTATAAAGGCCCAAAGGAAATGATTGAGCCACCACTTTCTGCTGTTGTGATATAGTTTGCTGTTTTTCTGTTTTCCATTAAAATATGCTTTATTTTCAGGCGGCTTTATAAATAAGACGCAGCAATATTCCCAGATGTGAAATATACATCTTTTAAAGTGTGTTTCTTGCTTAGTTTCAGAGATAAGCAATGACAACAGCTTAATTTTGATTACCTGTAGAATATCTGTCATTTGTGCCTCCTGTGCACATAATTCCAAGAATCTAACCACTGGGGTGAGCCCTTAGGTCTTTGCTAGATACATCAACCAGCCTCTGTTTCTCATGGGTGTCATTACTTCATTTAAGCTCGGAAGTTCCCACTTGTTCTTTAATGTCTTATACTATCATGGTGTTATCAAAATGTGGTACACTGTCACCCTGGGTATTTGTATTAAGTTCAAGTACCTTCTAAGCAAATTATGACAAAAGCTGGTGGATCATAAAGGGTGGTAATAAAGGGAATGTAAACTGGAATCCTTTCTATATGAAGTCAGCTCTTTTCTGAGATCAGGATTGAGAAATTAGCATTTGCAAGATCAAGTACTGAGGTACTGAGTATATAAATCTCCATCTATATCCTTTCTTTTTTTAACTATTGAAACCATATCATAGACAGTTGATGCTATGGGCAATGCAACTTTACTTAAGCCCTGGCAATCTGTTAGTCTTCATGAGTGACCTGCCTTTTTTTTTTTTTTTAACATTTTTTAGTTGTAGATGGACACAATATCTTTGTTTATTAATTTATTTTTATGTGGTGCTGAGGATTAAACCCAGTGCCTCACACAAGTGAGGCAAGCACTCTACCACTGAGCTACAGCCCCAGCCCCGTGACCTGCCTTTTTCCTGGGTCAAACTGAGTTATTATACAGAAATGTATAAGTACCACCTCTCTAATTTCTATATGTCATTAATTAAAGTACTAATCACTTTTCTCTCCTCTTGTACCAGGGATTGAACTCACTGAGCCATATCCCCAGCCCTATTTTGTATTTTATTTAGAGACAGGGTCTTACTGAGTTGATTAGCACCTTGCTTTTGCTGAAGCTGGCTTTGAACTCACCATCTTCCTGCCTCAGCCTCCCAGGCCACTGGGATTACAGGCATGCACCACTACACCTGGCTACTAATCAGTTTTTGACTACCACTCATCCAATATTGTTTCAAATTAACAACCTGTGTGGGTTCAGGCAATTCTATAGATTTCCATTTAGAAATTAACAGTGGCCAAAATATTACATGTCTTCTATTTTACAGTATTAGGTGGTCTCCAGTGAGATAAAATGTCCATTCTGATAGTAAAAATATAAGCACTTTACAAGAATGTTTAAACATTCCAATTTTCTTCGAAAACTTTTACCTTACTGCCATCAACTGTTAAATCCCCATATTTTCTGAATCTAATTGTAACCCATATGGAGACTTTACCAAACACTTCTGGAATCAATGCATTTTCTGTGCTGTGGATCCCCATAAAGGTTACTTTTCCATCTCTTTGCCTCCTTACCCAAACCTGTGCATATTATCTTGTGTTTCCAGCCAGATGTTGCACAGAGAGACCCTGGGCCCTTCCTCAGCCTTCAACCTGATATATTTGCCAACTGATCCTAGCAATTCCAGGCAACATTTTGTATTTCAGTTGAGCTTCCAACATTCTACACTATTCCAAACTAGGTTAAACAGGATGGATTTGTTTAGGGATCCTCCGTGCTGAAAGACCATCATGGGGTCCCATTAGTACACCTAATCTCTGATATTGCCACATAAAGATCTCTGTTTGTCTCCATCAATGTTCACATTATAAACAACATTCTTTTTATTTTATTTTATTTTTTAGTTGTAGTTGGACACAATACCTTTATTTATTTTTATGTGGTGCTGAGGATCGAACCCAGGGCCTCAAACTTGCTAGACAAGTACTCTACCTCTGAGCCACAATCTCAGCCCATAAACAACATTCTTATTAACAACTTAAAGACTTCCACCCCAACCAGGTAATGACCCTTGAATACCCACTTTGACTCACTCTAAATTTATTAGCTTAATTACTACTCATAAAAGTAAGTTAAGATGATATTTAGCCATGTTCTTCAGGAAGCTGATAGCATCAACCCACAAAATGAGACCACTCCTTTACATTATGTGTCCTGATTTCTGTAGCTCATAGATTCAGTAAATAAATAAATAAATAAATATATATATATATATATTTTTGCTTTATATAGATTTATTCATATTTTCTGTTTCTTCTTAAAGTCAATTTTGGTAGTTGATTATGATTCTCTGGGAATTTATCCATTTTGCTTTGGCTAATTGTTTAGAATACATTTTATAATATGCTTTTTAAATTCTTTTTATTTTTGTAAGGTTTATAATAAGTTATTTTTATATCTGACTTTAGTATTTTGAACCTTCTTTTTTTCCTGGGTTATTTTAGCTAAAGATTTGACAGTTTTGTTGATTTTCTCAAGAAATGAACTTTTAGTTTTGTTGATTTTTCCTAATTTTATAGTATCTATGATAGTTTTTTTCTCTCTAATCTTTATTATTTCCTTACTTTTTCTTGATTTGTGTTTAGTTCTTCTTTTTCTAATTTCTTAAGGTAGAAGTTGGGTGATTTATTGATTTGTGATCCTTTTTCATTTTTAATATAGAGGCATTTATAGTCATAAATTTTATTCTGAGCACTGATTTTTTTGCATTCCCATAAGTTTTAATATGCTCTGGTTTTATTTTTATTTATCTCAAAGTGTTTTCTAATTTCTTGTATGACTTCTTCTTTGATCTATTGGTTATTTCAGGTTGACTGTATTAACATTCTTATTTTTGTGAATTGTACAGATTTTCTTCTGCTTCTGATTTCTAATTTCAATCTATTGGGATCAGAGAAATAGCAATTTATGTTATTTCAGTCTTTTCAAATTTATTGAGATTTTTTTTTTGGCCCAATATATGGTCAATTCTGGGAAATCCTCCATTTACACTTGAGAAAAATGGTTAATTTGTTGTTGAGGGTAATGATGTTTATATGTCTGTTAGATCTAGATGCTTTATAGGTCTTCCATTTGTTTGTTGACCTTAAAATCTAGTTGTTCTTTTCAATACTGAAACCAAAATATAAAAGCTCTACCTATTATTATTGAACTCTTATTTCTCCCTTCATTTCTATTAGTATTCAATTATGTGTTTCCTATTAGGTGCACATGTGTTAATAATTATCATATCATCTTGGTTGAGTGCCCCTTTTATTACAGTATAGTATTCTTGTCTCTTTTAATGACATTTGTTTTTAAGTATATTTTGTTTGATGGTAATATAGTTACTCTATCTTTTGGTTATTAGTTGCCTGAAATATCTTTTACGATCCTTTCTCTTCCAACCTATGGAAATCATTATATCTGTAGTGAGTCTCTTAAAGGCAGCATATAGTTGGATAATATTTTTTCATCAATTTGTCAATCTCTGATTTTTAATTGCAGAGTTTATTCCATTTGTATTTAATGTAATTACTGATAAGTACTTCTGCCATTTTTCTGTTGTTTTTAAGATCATAATAATTAGATCTTAAATTTCTCCATCACCTTCCCCACTTGTGTTGAGTAAATATTTTCTAGTTGATCATATCAGTTCCCTTTTTCCTTTTATTAAATATTTTTTAAATTTTATTACTAGTAGTTGTCCTAATGATTACATATTACATATTAATTACTGAAATCTAATGCATATAATGTCAATTTATTCTTAAACAAAAATTTTTCTTATGTATTTCCTTCCCATTTGTCTTGCCATTATCATAAATTATATATTTAAATATTATGCAGCCTAGTTATAATATGCATTTGCTTTAAATAATATAAGAAAAAAAGAATTATAGACCAAACATAAGTTAATACTGACTCTTATGTTTACCTGTATTGTTACTTTATTATTGCTCTTTATGTTTTTATGTGGATTAATGTTACTGCCTAGTGTTCTTTCATTTCAGCCTGAAGAATTCTGTTTAGTTTTTATTACAGGGTAGGTCAAGTAACAACAAACTCTTAATTTTTACTTATCTGTGAATTTCTTTCATGTTTTTCTGTTAATAGGGAATATCCCAACTATTAATTTTTTATTTGCAAATTTTTATTGGTACATTATAATTATATATAATAGTGAGATTCATTGTTATATATTTGTGTATGCACATAGTATAACAATATAATTTGACTAATTTTGTTCTGCAATACCTCCCCTTTCCTTCCTCTCCTCCTTACCTAGTCTCCTTCCTCTATTCTGCTGGTCTACTTTCTAATTTCATGATCTATTTCTCTCTCTCTCTCTCTCTCTCTCTCTCACACACACACACACACACACACACACACACACACACACACACACATTTTTCCTCTCTAGCTTCCAAATCAGAGAAAATACACAATCCTTGACTTTCTGAGTTTGGCTTATTTCACTTAATGCTTTCAAATTCCATCCATTTTCCTCCAAATGACATAATTTTGATCTCCTTTATGGTTGAATAAAACTTTATTATGTATACATCATTTTTTAAAGATAGATTTATCAGACATAGAATTCTAGAAAATGGGATCAAATTAAGTTAAAATGCCACAAAGCAGTCTCCTTGAGATGTAGCTGTTTTTTTCATGATTGAGCAATCTTCTGGTTGTGGCTATATTTTTGGCTATGTTTGGATACTTTTCAGGATTCTGTAAAAATTTATTCTGACAGTTTTGGCAGTTTTGTTTGTTGCTTTTCAGGAAGGATGGATGTTTGGGAGTTCCCTTCTTTACCATTTTTGCTGATGACATCCAATTATTTGTGTCCTGAGACACATTTCTCTGAAGAGTCTACACATTTCATCTGAGAACCCGCTTACCACCAGCACCACCATGGAAGACGGTCAGGGCTGAATTATGTGAGGGCTAGCCAACACAGGACTTGCAGAAAAGTGCTAAAACCTGGCATGCAGCTTGAAAACTTGATATTTCAACAGAGCCTTGGTCAGAAAAGGCAGTGAATTCAGCAGCCCTTACAGTCAGTGTCAAAGATCATAATAAACTTGGATATGGTTCATTCAAATGCGGGTCCTAGGGATTGCAGTATGGAGCATATGCCAAGGCAGCAAAAAATTCCAGATGGTGGATAATAAGATTGATCTGGGTTACTTGGAAATTATATGCAGGGAACTAATATAATAATGTTAGAAGCTGGGAAGATATAAAGCAAAATAAGATTTAAAGTGAAAAAAGTAGGTCAGTTCAAGTTTAGACATGGGTTATGAGAAAAATGAGTGGTAATTATCTATTTTTAATTTTTTAAAGTATCCTAGCTCTTTAACATTTACTTGTTCTCTCCATCATATAATATTTTTATAGGCCACATTCATATTAGTAAATTTTATTTTAAAATTTGGCTTTTGGCTTCTTTATGGATTTTTATTATTTTTAGTTTTAAAGACTCTATGTTTTTTGAGCACTTTTAGATTTACAGCCAAATTGAGAGAAAAGCACAGAAATTATACAAATATCCTTTGCATCTACACAAGAGCTTCCCTTACTATTACCATTCCCCTCCAGAATAGAACATTTGGTACAACTGATAAGTCTACATTAGCCCATCATTGTCACCCAAGGATCAGAGTTTACCTGAGGGTCCACACTTGGTGTTGTACCAAGTTTATGAGTTTAAACAAAAATAAAATGACATATATCAATAATTACCATAAAAACATAGTATACTCATTATCTTTAAAATTCCCTGTGCTCTATCATTCATCCCTGTCTCTCCCTAACCCCTAAGAACTACTGATATTTTACTGTCTGAACAGTTTGACCTTCTTCACAATGGTATATAGTTGGAATCACATGGTATATAGTTTTGTCAGGGTGACTTCTTTTACTGACTAAATCTACTTGAGGTTCCCTTGCCCTAGTGTTTGATAGATTATTTGTTTGATAGATTATTCCCTTATCTGAATGTGCCATGATTTATTTATCTCTTCCCCTAGGGAAGGGCTTCTTGGTTACTTCCAAATATTGACAATCATAGAAAAATAAGCAATGAACATTTATGTGGAGGTTTTTCTGAAGGTGTTTTCAAATCTTTTTGTATTGGAGGTTTTTCTGAAGATGTTTTCAAATCTTAGTATTGAAGGGAATGGATGCTGGGGCACAAGGTAACTATGTTTAGTGCTGTAAGAAACCACCAAACTTGCTACAAAACTATCATACAGTTTTAAGCATTCTTTTTCTATTTTGGGCAATTGCCCTTTATCAGATGTATCATTTTCAAATGTTTTCTTGGAGTCTGTGGTTTGCCTTTTCATTTTCTCCACAATGTCTTTCACACAACAGAATTTTTTAAAAAATTTAAAGAAGGGCAACTAATGAATTCTTTCATGGATCATGCCTTTGGTGTTGCATCTAAAATGTCAATAAAAATCCAAGATCATTTAAAGTGTGTCCTATATTGTGTTCTATGAATTTTATAGAAATAATTTTACATTATATCTATGATCAAGTCTGAGCTAGTTTTTGTGAAGTCTGTAAGGTCTGTGTTTAGACTCATTGTTTTGAATGTGGATGACCAGTTGTTCCAGTACCGTTTGTTTTAAAAGTCAGTCTTTTCTCCATCATATTTTATTTCTCCTTTGCAAGAGATCACTTGACTATGTTTATTCTATGCTGTGCCACTAATTGTTTGTCTATTCTTTTGTCAATTAACACTCTCTTGATTACTGCAGTTTTATAATATCTCTTGAAGTTAGACAGTATCAGTCCTTCAAGTGTGTTCTTGTCTTTGAAGATTGTTAGGGTTATTTTGAGTCTTTTGCCTCTCCATATAAAATATAGAATTAGTTTTTAAGTATTCACAAAATAACTTGCTGCAATTATGATTACAAATGCATTGATCTATAGATCAGTTTGGGAAGATTTTCCACCTTGACAATATTGAGTCTTCCTATCCATGAACACAGATTATCTCTTCATTTATTCTCCTTTGATTTTTTTCATCAGAGTTTTATAGTTCCTCACGTATGTATTGTACATAGTTTGCTAGATTGGCACCTAAGGATTTCTTTCTGGGAGGTTCTAATGTAAATAGTTTCAGTATGTACTCTATCACTTCAAACTGTTTTTTGCCTTTATCATTTACTGTAATTTCTTCTTGGTATCTAGACAATAATGTATTGGGTAAAGGATATTGCTATAAATACCCTTTAGTAATGTGGTAGTAAGGTGTGGGTGAAAGAGAAGCCGTCCCTAGTCCTGTGACTAAGTCTTGGTCTTTTAGTGACCTAAGCTTCTGAACTGTGAATCTCAGGTGTTTATGTGAGTTTTGTTCTTTCCCACTCTAGGTCAGTGAGGATGGCTAAAGTGAGCTGGTATTATTTCCCCGTCTCTCACATAGAATGCTAGATGGGCTGGAATTTAGTATTTTCCCCTCTCCTGTATGGAAGGCTGGAGTTAGATGTTTCCTTACTCTCACATCAGTTAAGCTCTGAGAAACCGCGATCAGGTTAAGTGCTGTTTAACCTGAGGATGTTCTTCTGAGGATGAGCCTTGGTAGGCCTTGTTAATAAGAACAATACTCTAGCATATTTCAAAATGGCTTTTTTTTTTTGGCCTTCCCTATGCTGAAAGCAAGAAGGGAATTTTCACCTATGTATACCGTAGAATCTGATCAAAGTCCTAGAGGTAAAGCACACAGGTTCTCCCTATGATTTCACTTCTCTTATAATGCTAAGAAGAGTTGTTGATTTTTCAATTTCCTTAGCTTTTTACTTAAGACAGAGTGGTGACTTTCAAACTTCTTACATGTGAAACTGCAAACAAAAAGTCATTATGTATTTTTTATTCATTTACTCTTTCTTCATTCATTATTCATCAATTAATTGAATAAAAAGTATTTACCAAACATATGTTAGATCCTACCCTTTGCACTGTGGACACTATAATAAACACAATAGAAATAACTAAAGGTTAACAAAACTTTCATTCTGATAAGGAAAGTATATTTAAAAAACATAAAATATCAAAATATAAATTGTAACAAGTATGTTCAGAGTAACAAGTACGTGTCACAGAAAATCACACAGGGAAAATAAGTTACTTCTAAATATTTCTTCATTTATATTTTCATTCAAGTTTTCCAAAAATATAGTAGATACTTGCTTTCACTTCTGTGTTTCCAAATTTCATAGTTACTATTTGTTGAATACTTATCAAAGTTAAGTGCTCAGACTATGTAGAATCAAAGGGAAACATAATTTTCATTTTCTAAACTTCTTCCTGGTCTTATCAGCTTTGAAATTTACTTCAGTGGCTAAAATCAACCTCAGTTACCATTCCGAAAGAGTTTATCAAGTTTCAAAGGAAGGAGAATCATTTTGAGATCTAATTAGTGAAATAGGCAACAATGAAGATATAGCTCACTAACCATGAAAGACTCTAATTTAAATTGTGATGTTTATCCAGGTCATCCTTTGAGCACCTCCCTTCAACTTTAATGTGCCTCTCCCAATGTCTCACAACCCTCCCACACTCTGCTGGAGGTAATATTACCACAGTGCTAACTGGTTTAGACCTTTCCTTATCTTCTCAGCCCTGCCAATATGTGTATGTCCCAGGATCCCATCCCTTGGTACATTTCAAGTAAGACCTATAAACATTTATTAAAAATAAAAAGCAAGGGCTGGGGTAGCGCACTTGCCTAGCATGTTTGAGGCACTGGGTTTGATTCTCAGAACCACATATAAATAAATAAAGGTCCATTGACAACTAAAAATAAAACTATAAATAAATAAATAAAAAGCAAATAAAGTGACTGTTTCTTATTGTTTTTAATTTGATGCCTTTACCAGACAGTTTTATGTTTTTACAAACTCACCACACACAAACACACACACACACACCTTCTAATGAGGAAAAATTTTATATGAAAATTTTTACCAATGACATTTTTACAGGATGAATTTTTGTCACATGCCTTGAGGCTAGTAGTTAATAATTAAAAAGAAATGGAACATTTTAAAATCTGCTCTTAAATATCACTCCATTGTTAAGGACATCATTTCATGCAGACTGAGAACATCTGGGCTGCTGCAAAAAAGGGTTTGTGAATGGGTAGATTCAATCCCAGGCCTACCCCATCACCTGCACATAAGTCCAACTGGCCATAGCTACTAAACTCCTGCTGAATCCTCACTTAAACAGGGAAGCAGTGGATGTTCACAATGTAAGCACTCCATTATGGCATCTATTTGTAAAGGATTTCATCCTATCACTTTTTCACAAGCCAATGGATAAGTCATTTATGTTTTATGCATGGGCTTCATTAAGCAAAGACTCATGACTCTCAGAAGGTTGAGGGATGAAGAGGTGGGGCTGAGTCCTGAACTGGAGCATGGCACAGAACAAGAGACAAAACAATTACATGCTCCAAGCAGGTAAGCCTGACTTGTATTGCATGTATTGAACTCAAGTCCAGCTGTCTGGTCCAAAGGGAAGAATGACTTTTAAAATGGATGATGGACACAAATATTCAATATATATCTCATGTATGTATATACGTACATACACACACATACAGGGACAGAGTGGCTCTTTAAGTGAGAAGCACATTGTCAAAAATTTTGTGAACAGGCAGCATGAACTTCAGTCACTACCTTGGGGTATGGCCCAAGTTTTAGTCATAAAGGAGTGATGGGTTAAAATGAAAAAGCAGGTCCACAGTCTGATGGCAATTATTACAGTTTAGATCTGGAATGTTTCCCAAAAGATCATGTGTTGAAGTAGTGGTCCCTGTGGAAAGTGGATGAGCCCTGGTTATTGGCTGACCCTGCAGTGGAGGCAAAAGCCAGCCTGGGAAACATTCCTTGCCAAAGGTGAGGGTGTGAACAGGCTTGATAGTAGACTCTGATGCTATAGTTATCACACATTCCAGTACAATGGGTTTTCTGGGTACAGCAGGAGAGTCACAGGATGTTCCTAACAGTGTTAACAGCAGGATATTACAAAAATGTTTCTAGCTCTGTAACTTCTTAGTGCACAAAGAAACCTTTTCGTAACTAACAAACTTGAACAATTTACACTGTTCCTATAGTTAAACTTCCTGATTATGAGACCCTATATAATAAACTTGCAGAGCTAGTTCTGGGTCACTGTTCCTCCATGAGAGGGCAGTGTCCCACCTGGCCTCAGCTTTGCTTAAAAATTTCTCTGTGCTTCTCTCTCTCTCCCTCTCTCTCTCTCTCTCTCTCTCTCTCTCTCTCTCTCTCTCTCTCTCTCTCTCTCTCTCTCTCTCCCCATAACCTTTCTTACCTTCTTTCCATTTATTTATTTATTTAAATATTTAAAATTAGTTAAAAATTAATTTATTTAAATTAATTTCTTCAAATTTATATATGACAGTGGAATGCATTACAATTCTTATTACACATATACAGTCTCTGTGCTTTTCTTTGTTTCTGTTTTTCTTACTCTCCCATCACCCCTACTGGAGACCGTTTGTTGGTGCTGCACAGGTAGAGGCAGGTCTCCAGCGCAGCAATGTCCAGAGGTGGGACTTTTAAGGAAGTATGAAATCATGAGGGCTGTAACCTAAATTCATTGATAGATTAATGGACTACTGAGAGGTAGGCATAATTAAGCAGGTCACTGGGGTTATGCCCCTGGGGATGAATATCTGTCTCTCTCTCTCTCTCTCTCTCTCTCTCTCTCTCTCTCTTTATCTCTCTCTCTCTTTCTCTTTCTCTCTTACTCCCCAGAGCTGATAAGATTCTCTCTTCCACACCCTTCCACCCTGATATTCTGGCGCACCCACCCCTCAGCATTTAGTCACCATGATGAAAAATATACTAACACAGCAACTAAGGCAAAAGGAAAATCTGAGTTTGTGAGTCATGGAAAAGAAACACTATTGAATACATGGACCCAAAATACTCCATATAGTTAAACAAAATGAAATCAGTAAACATTTACTGAGCCTTCAGAGAAAGAGTAATAGAAAGAATAATGGTGGAAGAAGGATCATATGCAATTTTTTATTCTTTTGATGATATTAGTCAATTTGGAAAGGCAAACCATAAACAACAAATAACATTAAATAATAACACAACAGTCTCATTTATCAAAACAAAGTTCTAAAAGATGTTTCAAGCAAGGGGATTAAAAAGTTTGGATTTGAACCAAAACAGAATTTTCAGACTGAACCCTTAACTTGCTTGTTAAATTATTACGAATATTCACTAGAAGAAATGATAAATTGATTATAATAATGATTTTGTTTTTTGTTGCTAGATATTTCACCATGCATTCTGTAGTATTTAAAATCAGATATCTTTTAATGTTTGTAATAATGCTGTAATAATTCTGATACTTCTTCCTCTTCAATTACTTTTATCCAGAGTTTTTCTAAATCCATTACAGTGAGAATCTACCTGTCTACACATTCCCCAGGGCTGACCACAAACAGGTGGCACTGGTGCTCTTTCAACCTTCCTTAGTTGAGGGATGCTTCCTGCTAAGTTTGTATTGCAGGGACCACTTTGGTTGTATCTCCATGACAACACCATATTCTGGGGGAAATTCCATCAATTGTCTAATGGCTAGAATTCCATAATGCCCAATGACTTTTGTGAATGATTCCTCCAACTCTTTGGTTATCATGGGCTCCTTTGAAGTAGATATTCTTATTTCTGAGGTAAATGGACTTCTACCATATCCTACCAACAGACTAGCTTTATTCACCAGCATTAGCTATGGCATACCATTTTTCATAAGAACAAAATTGTTGCAGTTCTAATAGCTTAATTAGTGGGTTTGGGGTTGGTGGGTATATAAGTGTTAGAACACTGGCCTAGCACATGTGAGATCCTAGGTTTAATCCCCAGCAACACACACTCACACACACACACACACACACACACACACACACACACACTATTGTAAGAAAGTGGGTTTTTTCTCATTTTCTAATTTCATTCTTCCTTTTTTTTTCAAATCTCTGAAGAGAAATTGAGTTAATAGCCATATAACAACTTGTTAATGTGTCAAGTTCTCAGTTCTACAACTAAATTGTAATCAACACACATGGGCAATGGATCTGAAGGAAGCACCTAATTTTCTTCCCATTTTGCTTTTCATAGATAGTTACGATAAAATATCCTGTGCTGTGAACACTGCATTTTAATGAATTTTAATATGCAAAATCCTTTTGGAGCATTTTTAAAACTATTCTTTTAATTACTGAGATCAGCTTGAAGCAAAGGATTTGAAAAGCTTTGCCAGAGAAGAAAAAATAGTATTCTAGTAAAAGCCAAAGTAAAGTGTTTTGACTTTATTTTTCTTCTGTTAAATTCATGGCAGTATTATGCTGGCAATTACCATCTTTCAAGTCAAAACTTTAAGAATCAGTAAATATCAGTTAATCAACAGCATTGTGCAACTCACCAAGAAAGATTCAAAACCTAAGTGAAGGGGGAGAAATTGAAGCATCTCTGATAAGCTCCCAAAGATCAGTCCATCTGAAAAATTGGATGGAATTGGAATAGAATGGAATACCATAAGTGAGCAGAGCAATTTCTTCATCTAAACCTTTTTATCCAGTATTGAATTAGAATAAAACTAATTCAGTTTGAAGAAGGTCACTTTCTGATCTCTCCAAAAAGATGTTTACCATGTGTACATGAGACTATCTTTCTTGGAATCAAATATAGGAGAGTGTGAACTCCCAAACACTGAATTTATCATCAGAAAGTACATTTAACAAAATTGTCACCTGATTGAAACTGTCAGGCAATAAGGTTCTCAGGTCATGATAGTGATTTTCTCATTTATATTCATTCCCTTATGTAGGAACATGTTCACTTCTGGATCCACTAACTCACCAGGAAAATTTTGTCAATTGCTCCCAATAGAGAACATTTCCCCAAATATAGTATTCACCTTGTCCGTGAAGCAAGAAAACAAATGACAATCCAGAGATGCATAACCGATTGTTTTCATTATTGAATTTAAGGAAAAATACTTTGAGTTGTGCCTTTATAATATTTCTATTATTTTCTAACTCCCTGACAGTTTTCTAGAAAGGTGAATATTTAGAGTAATAAACCATCAGATCTCATTTTGTCTTATTGTGAATAAATGACTACTTCCTTTCATCCAAATTGTGAATTTGGAAGTCATTTTCAATATTGCTTAAACCAAAGCCTTAAGTATATTCTAAATTTTAAGTGACTTTAGTAATTTAATGTGTTCTTTTTTAAAAAAAATGAACAATCAGCATTAAGAGATTTAATCAAACTTCATCACATATTGCCTGTGTGACCTTAGAAAAGTCACTTATCTTCCCCAGTCTTTATTTGTGTGATGGGTGACCATGACAATAATGCAGGAGACTTGTGCCTCAAAGAAGTAACGTCCCAAAGGTGGTTTGGAAAAGTTCAAGAAAAGCCAGGAAATAAAATGATTATGATTATTATCTGGCCTTTGCCCATAGGCTAGGGAGGCAGATTTGGAAGAAGAATGGAATACCACCACAGAAACCTGACCGATCAACATAAAATATGGAAATCAGTTCTGTGACTCATGTACAGAACATTATAGAGACAGGGTGGTGGGCAAATGGAAAACTGAGTGCATCATGCAGTTTGAAGAAGCACACAGGCGTCAAGTCACAGTTACAGTAGAGTGTGTGACAGGGTAAAGCAAAAAGTTTGTGGGGGCCTCAATTTCTGCCCATCCTATCTGTTTGCAGTGAACACCTGCCACCTGCTTAGCCTCTCTCTGTAACAAGTGATCTCACAGGAAGACCAGAGCTTCTAGAAGCACTGGTAATAAGAGGCCTTGGTTCATTCCTTTGTTTTTCATGCTCTGTTCTGAAGAACTGAAGCTTAAGAGAAAGGCAGAAATCTTATGTGAAAGACAACCCACTTGTTCATAGTATAGTGATTGTTTTGGGTGTGGGCTTAAGATCTAAGCCAATCTGGTAAATATGAACCTTGGGATTTTGCCAAGAATTTGGAGATGAAGAGGCTCTTTTTTCCTCCTGAGTAGAAGAAATGTGTGTATCCCTGGGGCTGCTGGCAGACATCTTGGCTGTACAAGAAGACCCAAGTGAAAGACCCAGAGGAGAAAACTTGGCAACTGAAAGGAAGAAAATCATCTTCTGGAATGGCCGGGAGTTATGTGAGTCAGCAGATTTCCTATCCTCTCCCCCACACTTCTTTTCTTTTTCTTAAACCAGTTTAGATTTGAATTTCCATTGTTTACAATCAAAGACATCTTAATGGTGAAATAACTGTTCTCTATAACCTGAGCTCTAGGGTCCTTGGTCTTCTTTAACTTGCTTTGGAATTTCAGGCTTCCCTGTGGGACATGATTGCCTTATATGTAAAATCTGAAGATTAGATTGGGACATAGTTACAATTATTTCAATATCTAGAAGTCAATAATACCCATTAATACGCTGTCAAACTCATATCAAAGTTTAGTTAACTAATTCTAGACTGCCTTGAGGGTAAAATTTGGTGGAAAAAAAGAATCAATACCTGAAAGCCAAGGGACAATAAAATGGAACAAAGGGGGTCCAAGATAAATGTCCCTGGCTTTAAAGAAGCCATTGAAATTGTGAATCTGATGTGCGTCTTTTCTGCTTAAGAAATACTATGATAACTAATGGAAAATATGACCACAGTGATGTGGAATCAAGGATGATATCAAGGTGTGGGTACAACATTCACTGGGACTATACAACAGAGATATAAAACAGATTAATCCCTGAGAGGAGAGTTAGAGCACGTTGGGAAATCACGGAGTGTCCAAACAAAGTCAGTCTTCTTCAAAACTGATACAGTTCTTCTGTTATCCATGGGACCTTAGAGAATGGCCAGCATTCCTGTCAATGCATTAACATCAATTGCATGAGAATTATGTTCAGAGATATTTCAATTGCTTCTTTATCTCCTTTCCTTAACCATTCTACCCTGCATTATTCTTGTAAATAACTACAGACCAAATAATCCAATTGCATTATTACCTCAATGTAAATTGGTAGCATGAAGAGACCACAATGTATTTTGTATGACAAAATATGCCATTGTTTGAAATCAGATCTGTGGATGGTACTTCCTCCACACGAATTGAGGTCTCTTATCTGTTCTGGGGTTAGCATCCCTGCATGATCTGAGTGAAAGCCAGTTTCTGCAACCCTTCCCAGGAGCACACGTGATGGCCATCTATGCCACCATTGTCTGCTCTCTGAGTCATCTTTGTATTGTAATTTTCCTGGTTGCTCCTTCTTAAAGACACAGGGTTTCTTTTTGCAATGGTACCTCTTCTTTCTTCTGCCTGTAGGTATCATGGTTTACTCTTCCCGAAGTTCTCCTTGAGAGAGCTAAACATAGAACACAAACCTATGTTTAGCCATTTGTCACTATGTGGTTAAAATAGGAAACTTAATTCTTGATTGCCATTCAAAATACACTTATTGTTATAATACTAGGAGAATTTACCCTGAAAACTAACAATCTTCATGTATCTATTGGAAACTAGTTTGGTTTAATATGCTGTAATGGTCACCAGAATCATACTCATAAAGTTTCATATTTTATATTTATAAATCAAACAAATATAATTTAAGCTCACTGTAGCTTATCTTTTCATCTATTTTTAGAATACAAATAATTTGATAATATGGCTAATATTTTAGAAACAGCTTTAAAATAAGTATAGAGAAAACTTAATAGATGACCAATTTCATTATAACAATGATTAAAATTTCAGCATCAAATAATAGTCATCATTCAATTCACCCAGGCACACATTTGCTGAGCATCTGATGTGTGCAAGGCACAAGGATGAGAACTGTGAAAGGTACAATGATAAATAAACCCTGATTCTTGTCTTCCAGGAGTTTACAGAATAGAGCTGACATCTTCCAACAGTGTACAAATGAAAAAACCTAACAAGATTCTGGCTGAATAGGATAAAGACCATGACAAAGATATAAGCAGTACATTTTGGGTAACAGAGGAAGGGGTGGTTAACCCCTTCAGGGGAAATTAGTACAAGCTTCCCAGGACACTAGCAAATAATTAGTAAAGAAGAAAGGACAGAGGAGGACAGGGAATCAAATGATGAAAGCTGTCTACTAGAAATCCATGCTGTCCACTATGGTTTTTGCCTCTACTAATGATGACATGACACAAAAATAAACTCTAAATAAACACAATTTTATTCCTCCTTTAGGTTCTACTCCACTGTGGAAGCGGCACAGATCATGGTAGAAAGAGGACACTGTATGTAAGAACTAAGGACATCTCATCAATTTTCAAACTTTGACTTATCAAATAAATTATTTTAGTGCATGTGAATGGAAATTTGGGGGGGGGGTGCTATAAATTGGGTTGCTGCCCGCCATTCACATAAGTGAAGTAAATAAAGTTCCTTAACAGAACTCAATGTGGTAGGCAGAGCCTGCCTGCCTCACGAATCTCAAATCCCCAAACAAATATTGTTTTCCAAATTTACAAGCTCTTATGCCATTGACCTTCATGCTGTGGTTTCTCATGACTCTGCCTTTGTTGATATGTTCTGCCTTGCAGGAATGTCATTTTCTTTCCCTCCACCCTTCCCGTGGCTGACCATTTGTCAAAGCTTAAGAATCGTCCCTTTGGGAAGCTTTCAGTGACATCTTCTTGTGGAATAAGTAGGCTAAGTGACATCTGCTTAGAGTATTTAGGTAGTAAAGAGTGCGGTAGCTTTTGTAATACTTAGTTTATTGGTATTTGTCTTCCACTAGGCCGTACAATCTCCGAAGCTCAGGCATGTGTGTTATTTTTATTTATTTTAATTTACCTATTGATCTTCAGTCAGAAATAGTAAATGCATAGCACATTTACCCCGTCCCTCTTTTCTCACAGCAGACAGCAATAATCCATCACCACAGTATTTCTTACTGAGCTCTTTTTCAAAACCCTTCTCATCCCAATTCTCCAGGCAGATGCTGTCAATCATTCAGAGATGGCACACAAATCCTTGAATCATTTGCCATTAACAAGCTCTAAATCCCCAATGAATAATTAATATATCAAAGATTGCCTCCTGTTTTCCTAATACCATACCTGGATCTTGTATAGTAAGTACCTACTATGGTCAAGTCACTTTAATAGGTGATATATATATATATATATCTACATATATATACACACATATATATAGTAGTGACACATGACATACAGCTATATATAGTGACATATATATGTATAGTGACACACACTATATAAAAGATTATATATATATATATATATATATATATATATATATATATATTATTTGATGTACTTCTGACAAGAATATGTTTATTCTATGCATTAATTTCTCTACTTCTCCAGATTAAAAAAACAGATGTTGAAGACTTCAGGCACATGACTAAGGCCATGCTAGTGATCTGGATTATAAGTCATAGCTATTTGACCTGCAAGTCTAGGCTTCTTCCATTATCTATAAGAAGCTTGATTTGTTTTGCTTTTTGCTACAAAATCATAACTTATAGCAACTTACACTCAAAGACATATGTAGCCACCTATGGATGTGTCCTACCTGGCTGCCTGTGTCCTGTGCCAGAGTGAAAGGACAGATAAATCAGCTCAGGGGAGGAGGATGGCAGGGCAGGTGGCAGAGAAGGCAGAAGCAACTCGGCTAAATACAAATGTCAGGGTCTTCATAACTCTAGTGGAATTGGTATTTTCCCTTGCCTTTTTCTAATCATGTTTTCTATACTGTTTCTCATAATTGCCCTGTGGAAGTTCTGAAATGGTGGCTGCTTTTCTTACTATAAACACTCTCCTGTCACACAGATGGGTTATTTCTATGTTGTTCCTGAGTGCTGGACTGTTGTTGATCATTGATTTTTCTTTTTTCTTTTTTTCTATCTCCAAAAAGGAGCTACAAGGCATTGCCTTTCAAAGAAAAAATAAAGAAGAAGTGGAGAGAAAGGTAAACCATACACATCTGAAGAATTGTATGGACTTTGTAAATAGATCTGTTTCCAAAGTCTTTCTTTTAATCCAATCAAAACATTTGAGCAAGCTGAAGAGTGTCTCTATCATTAAAGGAATTAGCTTCTATTTTACAACTGAAACACATCATTTTGAAGCCTAATTTAAGGTGATCTGTCTTTAGAGTGAGCTACTGAGAGTGCAGGAGCATCATGGAAAATGGCAAAATGTGTCCCTTTTCTAAGTGTTTCCTCTTTTACTCTCAGTGCATGGTCTTCTCCACATGGCCTGGGCTTTGAATAGACTTGAGTTCTCAATCAGCTTGATCACGTCTTTCATCTTTCAATTTTTGATTATATAATATCCACAACTCCCCTGACTTAAATATCTGCCAATAAACAATCTAAGGAAATAACTGTGAAGTTGTGAAGTTCAGAACTGGAATTCATAACAGCACAGATATGGAAAACTGTTTCCCTCACCACTGTCCCCAATGGAATTTCGGATTCTTATCTGGAAAAGTCCAGCTTTCTTGTAAAGCCCACTCTGATTAAATAGAGTCACTTATGAACTTATTCGAGGGTACAGAAAGCCAGGAAATCTCACTCTCTTCTTTTAAATTAATCCAGAAGACAAAAACCAATGGAAATCTAAATTTCCTTTCTAAAAGTGTCTTCCATGCCTGAAAGTGAAACATATTATCTTATACCCTAAATAATGCTGAGTTCTGTATTTTTAACTTTAGGGAATGAACAGTTTTTTAACTTAATTTGTAACTCTGAGCACATATGTTACCAACTCTGAACAGTTTAACTCACTTCTGATTAAAGCATGGGGCCAAAGAGATAAAGACTCTTAGACAATCTTAGCATCTTTCTATTTGTCTACTCTGGGAACCCGACTGTCTTAGCCATTGATGCAAAAGTCTGTGGAAGGAGAAATTCAGAAACACCAAGACTCCAGGGAAAGACAGGCTCATGGGGACTTTCTGATTGATAGTATGTCTCCTGCACTGATTTCACACTTAAGAGGAAAGAACCAGCAACATGGAAGAGTTTTGTTTTGTTTTGATATTTTTCCAAATTGTTCTTCTGGAAACATCCAAGGTCATTTTAAAAATTTTCCTCTGACATTTTTTAGGAAACATTACTAGAAATGCATTATATGAAGAGTCTTATGTTGGCAGATAGGCATTAGATTGGAAACTTTAGGGGAAGGTAACTGTTGAGAGGATTTTATAGTTTTGCTAAGGGTAGAGAATATAAGCAGGAGGAAAAAAAAAAAAAACTTATCCCTTACTTTGCAGTATATTCTACTGCTGAGTAAAAACTTACACATGCAGTATTAAATTTGCCCTCATAATCATTGTTTTATTGTATCTACTTTCATAATGCCTTATAGGTAAAGGGACAGATATTATGATCCTATTTTAGATGAAAAAAATATAACTGAGACCGTCAGAGACATGACTGTGGTAGGCTGCATCATTGGCTAAATTTCTCACCACTCCTGTATCCATCCTTTTTTGCCCTGTGACTTTCAGTTTCTCTTATAAAAGGAATGAAAAATATTACCCCATCCCTTGACTCTGACTTTGGCCTCAACACTTGCCTTAGTCAACAGAGCAAGAAAGAAGCGAGGTTGTTCTAATTCTGAGTTTCAGCCTCAAAAGGCCTCATACATTTACACTGACAACACTATTGAGCCTCCACCAGTACCACCATGTGCCCAGGCTCACCTGTGGATCCAGGAGAGATGAGAGGCATGCAGAGCAGAGCCACCCTGGCTGAGCATGTCATGAGTAGCCATGCTGTTGGCATAGGCCAAACATGCTTGTGTCTCTCTATAATGTCAAAGTTTATTGAATAAGAACAAATTCACAGGCTACACCACTTTCAGCAGTGGCAGTTCACTGAATACTTGTGAGCCACCTGGTAGTCATAAGCCAGGAAAATGCAAATTATTTTATTCTAATCTTAATTTTAAATATCAAGTCACACATCACATTTCATAAAATTATGTAGATGTATTACAGATAGGCTAAGAAAGGGTTAAAGGCAGCCACAGGGGTTCAGCAGGCTGAACTGAGAGCAAAGGTAGATACCAATGCAAAGAGTCATTATAGGTATTCAGATAAGATTATGAACCAGCCAAAGAACTTGTTCAGGTGCAGAGCTGTCAAAGCTCAGGTACTCATCCTAGGGAAAGGTCCAATGTGTTGGCAGTTTCAGGGTGTCAGCTGTGCAGGGTCATCACAGGCAGGAGACACCACACTCTGCTGAAACCCAAGGATAGAGATTCAGATGTTTGTCTCTGTGGTAATTTTCCTGGGCAAGGATCATGATGAGAATCAGGTGATGAGATCAAGATGCCCCACCATGTCCAGTCTTAGGGTGCTTCTCCTTTTATGGGCCTTGAGTGAGGGGGTTCTTTTGTTTGGTGATCTGGTTTATTTGATCATGGGCCTGCTTTTTTTGATATGAGTTTGCTATGCCCATGCATCCATGTGTTTCTGATTAATTTAATAAGTCCACAGGTGGCCACTGTTATTAGCATGATTAATTTATTTATCAGTTTGTGCCTTATGGTTGTGCCAGGCAGATGGGTTTTGTTTACTTTTACAAATAAGATGTAAAGTCATTCTACCTCAGTACTTTACTCAAAATGGAGGGCCTTTCACCAAACTACTGCTTTACAAATGGAGTAACTCAGGTTTAGGCACAGTCTGAGAATTGCTATTCAATAAACCATGGAGTAACTCCTGTTCTCCACAGAGCCCAACCTAGATAATCTGACCTGGCCTGTGAAGAATAAGAAATGGTTGGTATTTTAATCCACAGAATTTAAGCCATGGCTAAGTTTTGCAGTACTAACTGGTTGGCACATTGCCCAACACACACACATACACACATATTTTATATATATATATATATATATATATATATATATATATATATATGTCATTAAGAAGAGATGGAGAGATGTGGTCTTCCCTTTTGACTCCAAAATCATTGACATTCTAAGATGCAAGATTGCCTAAACTGAACATATCTGCTGTTAGACATCTTTTAGGCTATGGGTGTCTTCATTTAGAAGAAACTTTCTTCTAGTAAATGGTGCCTAACCAAGTCCAGCTTACCTCTCATTATTCCTGGAGGCTGATTACACTTATTGTCCTCTTTTCTCCATATGCTCCATCCTGGTGGCTCACGTTTCCCTCTCAATTAAATCTTCTACTTATTTAACACTCCACCTTTAATCCATCCACTTATGACTCTATTTATGACCCCCTACTGACAAATTCTCTGCTTATCTGCCCTTAGCATTCTGTGTGAACCTAATCCCACACAATTACATCTTTATCCCTGCCCTTAATGATTCTATGCCTTGCCTCCATAGCTCATTATGACAGCCACATACAAAAATCAAGACCTCTCCTTCACTGGTATACCCATCAACATACAGGTGAATGAATCAACAAATAAATGCAGGAAATAATTAAACTCATAGAGTATGAGTCATACAAGAAGGCTAAATTAACACTACATCTCTTTTACTTTTGTATAATTGCTTCCCATCTCCAGGCTGCTAAAGAAGCAAATAAAAAGATTCTGTGACATGATCTTGCTCTACAACAGATTAGTGGAAAAGAAGAAAGAAGTATACATGAACCAGAGAGAAGAATGCTTCCACTCTCCACCAGGTGTCTCCTCAGGTTCAGTCATTTTCAGCCTCTATAAAATCTGGAGATGTAGCTGGGTCTAACAAGTCAGCACACACAGAGCATGTCCCCAGCCCCTCCAAGACTGCTGGGCTTGTTATATGCCAGAGCAGGGCAGATGAAGATACAGCTTCAAAATTCATTTTTCACACATGCAATGTGAGCACAACTGTTCTAAAGAACATATCTTTTGAAAACATAGCTCATGTATCATTACTTATCAAAGATTACCAGTTTTTCTTTAAAAATTTAAGTTCTACCTCAGGGAAAAACCTATTTTCCATTTGTATTATATATCCATTACCTTTGCTATATAGAGCAGTCCCCACTTATCTATGGTTTTGATTTCTGCAATTTCAATTGTCCATGGTTAACTTCAGTTCAAAAATATTAAATGGAAAGTTTCAGAAATAAACAATTCATAAGTTTAAATTGTGCTTTCTTCTGAGTAGTGTGATGAAATTTTGCTCAGGGTGTGAGTCATCTCTTTTTGTCCAGCATATCCATATGGCAATGTGCCAACCAGTTAGTACTGCAAAACTTAGCCATGGATTAAATTCTGTGGCTTAAAATACCAACCATTTCTTATTCTTCACAGGCCAGGAGCATATGCTCCTGCTCTGTAGTCCCTTACTATGCACTTTGATTATCAAATTGACTGTTTCAGTATAGTCATGTTTCTGTTGAAGTCATCCTTATTGCACTTAATGATAGCCATGAAGTGCAAGAGTAGCAGTCCTGGAAATTCATATATGCCAAAGAGAAGTGGTAAAGTGCTTCCTTTAAATGATAAGGTACAAGTTCTCCACTTAAGGTGGAGGTTTCGAAGAACTATGGTAAATTATTGTTAACCTTTTATTGTGCCTAGTTTATAAAATAAACTTTATTATAGCTCTGTATATATAGAAAAAAATACATAGTGTTCAATACTATCTGAGGTTTTGAGCATCCACTCAGGTTCTTGGAACATCTTCCCTGAGGAAAAAGGAGGACTATGGTATTCTTAAATATTCTTTTATTGGAACTTATGCATTTTCCAGAAAACAAATGAAAAAATAATAAAAATAGTACTTGCCCTGCTTTTTCTTCCCATATAATTGCTGCACTCAGAATTGTAGACATTTATGAGCATTGCCCCAAATCATTATCTTAGAGAAGGGTTGTCATAACCACTAACAGCTACTTTGTGGGTTCAACATATTGATGGGTTTCCCAAGATTCTCCCAGGGCCAGGTCATTATAACTATGTAAGGAGAGAAGAGGAGGGAGGTGAATCTGCCAGCTTATTACTTTTATAAGATATGGAATAAAATAAGCCAACATAGGTTTTTGAAGAACATGTGTTATAACTAGTCCCTTCTGGCTAGAAGACTCTGTATCATGTAGACCAGATTACTATTTTTATTATTTTTTAGGGTTTCCTCTAGATATTTATTTTAACACAGACCCATTAGATATATGTGTATATGTATGAGCATGCATATGCATGCCTGTATGTGTGCAGGGAAAATGTGCATTCTCACATGTATAAAAACATGATCCACAAATGAGGTCGAGAACTGCTTTGCCCTGGGCACTACATTTTAGGGAAGACTTTGCCTGATAAGAAAGAATGACAAAGCATTGTTTGCTACCCATTCACTAGTATTAATTCCCATAGAAATCCATGGAATCTAAGGACCTCACACATCAATATGCTACCTGTGACATAATCAGGTAGATCAGAATGAGGAGGGGGGCAGAGCAGGCATGCACAGTGTTATGGATTGAATTGTGTCCCCCAAAGGACATGTTTATCAGTCACAAGTCTGGCAGTCCCAAGACCTTATTTAGAAAAAGAGTTTTTACAGAGGCAATCAAGTTAAAAATGACTCTTCAGAGTGAGTCTTAATACAAAGTGTCTGTTAAAGAAATGAGACATCTGGACATTGAAATATGTACGTAGGCAAAATGCATTATACAGAGGTTAAGGTGATGTGTTTACAAGCCAAGGATGCCAGAGATGCCAGCAACTATCAGAAGCTGGGGAGACACATGAAATAGATCCTCCCTCCCAGCCACACCTGTAACTCAGACTTCTGGTTTCCAAAACTCGGAGAAAATAGATCTCTACGTTTATATCCCCAAGTTCATGGCACTTGGTTACAAAGCCCTTAAAAACTAAAACAGATAGAAAAGGAGCAGAGAATCAGTGGTTCTGGGTTGGTTGATAGAAGTAATTCAAATTTTGTTAAGAACTTGGACTCGACTTGTGGTTGGGTTGAGTGTGGGTTGAAGGAGGGGAGGCAGAAAAGGCAACACTGGTTGAAGGCTGCATGGCTTTCTTAGTGAGGACTGATGAATTAGGTATAATGACTTCACTAACACTGTGGTAGCTGTTTTCAGTAACTGACTGGTTATGTATTGAATCCTGGCTTCTTATGAAACTTATACTTTCAAGCATAGAAAGATATTTGCTAATTTCAGTTGATAATATTTATGGTTTCATGATTGTGGCATACAGTATGTCCTAGAGATAGTCACTAGTTCCTCTAACACCCTCAACTAACCCCAGTTAGCCATCAAATCCCATGAAAATGCATTAGTTAGCATGATCATTTATGCTAAGGAAAATCAAACAAAAAAACAAGACACAAAAACTCAAGGTAGAACAATAACTTAAAATCTCAACTTTATGTTGCCTTTTGAGTTGTATGTTTTAAGATATGACAGCAGTATTGATAAGTTGTGGACAATTAGAATGCATAGACACTATGATGAAGTTCAGTTTTACTCACTGTACTTCTCTCAGCTCTAAAGCAGGCCTGGTGCATAATTCTAAGCTTACAATAAAAGCCTGGATACTGGCATTCCTATTTTTGGTTACTGTTTTTTCGTCCTACTGCCATGATCTATCTGGCATATACTCCTATCCTCCCATCAACATCTTTTACTTTTATAAGATATGGAATAAAATATTGGTTTGTATGAGCAATAATGATACTATTTGTAAATCTGGTCTAAAAACCATGTGGTATGAGCAGAGAGGTTTAAGTGTTAAAGGGAGTGTGAGTGAAAACCTCAGCATATTCAAAAACATATCAGTTTGCTACCTCTGCTTACTAGGCAGAAGTACCACATAGCACACACAATTCTATTCAGATTTCAAGTCAGCCCACTTTAATTCAATAATTATTAAGTTCTGCCCAAGCATGGAATGGTGCTTTGGCAATTTATGCAATGTTTCTCAGATTTTCTTTGCTGGTTTTTTCTTCGTTTGCTTTCAAGAAAACAAGTATTGCCAAATTGCTTCCCTGATCATATCTCTTTCTTGTTAAAAAAAAAAAATAGTGGTTTTAAAAGTAGTAACTATATTGATGAAATGTTGGTAAGTGTCAAATTCCTAGGATATAGGAATTTGATCTTTAGGAATTTTGATTATTAGGCATTTGGGGTTTCAGGATGCTGCACCAGAGCCAAATGATAAATACTGTTGACTACAACACTTTCCAAGGATGAAGGCTGTGTGTGACTACACAAGAAAGAACATACCTGGAAATAGAGCCTCGATCAAAATAGAGTGTGGACCCTTAGTGAGTCTACTGAGGGAGATCATTTTGATCATCTTAACTGACAGGGTTCCTGGTTCAAAATGCAACCTCATCCATGTTTTCTGTAAGTAACATAACGAATGCTAGTGAATGAATTTTAGGAGATTAAAATAAACAAGGGCTGCAGATTCATATTTGGATAATAAGAGTTTCTACCCTCTAAATCTATCGTCCATACTTTTTTCTCACTCAGATGTCAGAGTGAAATGACTGGAATCATAAATCACAAATGCAGAATTGTTAATCACTCAGTTCCATTTGTTTGTTGGGTGGTAGGAAGCATAGGGGGTGGTAGTATTAGACTTAAAAGTGTCATAGTGTTACTCTGGACCATAGGGGAGGTTAACTTAAAAAGAATCCATAGAGACTGGAAGTCTCCCATTGCACTACCTCTGCCAATAACAAAGGCAAGGGTTCTCATGTCATTACAGTACACCTGAGAATAGGCTGGGGAAGGATGAGTGATGGCCAAGCCCTGAGAATAGCAGCCTAAATTTTTCTCAATTTTGTTGCAATATAAGAATCTCTGTGCTTTTGCATTCCCACTTTTAACCCTGAAAAAGCAGTTCCTCTCATTTTTGAAATCCAGCATGTCCTGCTCACTTAATTTAAGTAGAAAGAAGTTCCCAGGACAGTAGACTGGGGACATAGAGAAAAGGCAAACTTCAACTTTGAGCATTGCAGGTATTTAGTAATAGCTATGAGAAACTGTGGTCGTAGGTGTAGAAAACGTTGATGAAGCATGGACTATGACCAACTGCAGACAGTGACACAGTGACAGAATTCTCTGCAAATTGTCCACAAGTCTCAATATAGGGAAATAATTAGTCCAAATTATTCCAAGAGATGAAAGTTTAGGGCAGAGAAGGATTAGGAGAGAAGCCAGAACCAGGATCATTAAAGAAAAGTGGTTCTAAACAGCTCAGATCAGACCTGCCATTTCTCTCTCTCTCTCTCCTACTCTCCCTGACTCTCATAGTCTGAAGGGAGTTTAACAACTCCCTAGGGAGCCAAGAGTTGATACTGACTCTGGAACCACACACATTTGCAGTTGTAAATACATATTTATTCTTTAGTTTACTTTATAGTTAACTTAAGAGTTCACCCATAGTATGAGCCTAGGCATTCTCAGGTAATCCCACTATGCTTATTATGATAATTCAAGTAAAAAATTCTCCCCAGTTATTATAAATTTTTCCTCTCTTTTTGGTCACCTCCATCTGACAACTATAGTCAGGATTCCAGTTTCTAGGTGAGCAAACCAGTTTTGTTTGTTTGTTTGTTTGTTTGTTTTTAAAGAAAGAAAAAGAAAGAAAGAAAAAAAAATAAAAGCAAACTCTTGCATTGTGCTGGCTGACTTAATAAAGGTGTGCTTCTCAAGATATTTTATTCTGAAACTGGCTGTGCCTTAATTGCTGTTCGGATGGGTAGCAATGCAAAATGCTGAGAAAAACAGCATCTGCTTATGAAAACAAATGTTGCTTTTGAAGCTGTAGGTAACAGAACTAGCCACTAGTCAGTGGTGAATTCAAGTCATTTTCTTTGAAGTAACGACAAATACTAAATGTATACTTTTTAGTCATTCCTCCCTTGGGGAAATGACTGCCGCAGGCTCCCTGCTGACAAAGCTTATCACTAATCCATTTGCCTCCTTTAACAATAAAAAACACTTTCCATAAACTGAAGTGAATTTGCTACATTATAACTCAATCATCAACAAGGAGAATTTTCCTTCTGCATCAGTGGAAAAACATTTAGATTTTTCTCAATTTTGTTGCAATTTAAGAATCTGTGTGCTTTTGCATTCCCACTTTTAACCCTGAAAAAGCAGTTCCTTTCACTTTTGAAATCCAGCATGTTCTACACACTTAATTTAAAAAACCTCCCCTATATTTTCAGAAAGTTGACTTCAAGTACCAGTACCTGGGAAGGATAGGAACTCTGAAATTATTATCTTTGTCCAGGCAAATAAATAAGAGAGAGAATCAGAAACCAATCAGAAATCAAACTAACCTCCAAGCTTTCTTTTTATTTTTAAAATTTTCTCTCTCTCTCTCTCTCTTTTTTTTACAAGTGCTCATAACTAACATTGACACAGTTTGGCTGAGAACATACTGCCAAGCAATACCCTTAGTTTATAAATAACTAGTACAATAGTGGGGCAACTTTTTTTTTTTTTTTTTTTTTTTAAAAAAGCAGATGTTTTCACAACAGTCATTTAATTTGGAGGGAAAAAGTCAGCTGTTATTTAATCAAATATTATTTGGTTGTTGAAATATTATTTTGGAGACTAAGTAGCTAAATCTAGCTGTTGTACTACTTCCCCCAAATTAGCCAAGAATCAAGTGTATAATTAGGGTGGAAAATTTAAGGTCTTTGTGCTGGAGTGATAGAAAATGGTGATGTTATGACTCTAGTTGTAAAGAAAGCCCCATGCAAAGAACAAAACAGAGCAAAACAAAACAAAACAAAACAATAAGATGGAAAAAAAAAAAAAAAAAAAAAAAACATCCTGAGGTGCTTTAAACCAAGGGCAGTTTTTCTAATTCAAGTAGCATTCAGTATTCCTCAAGTGCCCAGGCTCAACTCCACTGAGGTTCATGTCCCCAGAAATAACTCTGATGGGTTAAAACAGTAGTCTCTAGACTTCACTGTTCATTAGAACCACCTGAAATTTTAATCCCAATATGCTGACACCCCATTTTTATGAAATCAGAATGTCTAGGGGTAGGAGCCAACTTCAGGAATTTTTAAGGATCCTCCAGTGAGTCCAATGTAGAGTAAAATTTGGGAACCTCTGAGTCACAAAAATTAAAGGCTAAAAGATCACCACAGGGTCTTTCAATGTTCAGGCTAACAATAGTCACATTTTAACTGGAGAAGTATAAGTACAGGTTTCCAGTTCCTTATGCGAAATCCTCAGAGACGGAGGTGTTTCCTCCTCAGAGTTTTTCAGGACTTAGATGTTCTATAGTTAATATACCATTATGCAACTCCCTGAGTAGGGTGTGGAGCAATCTGTAACCACATAGACAGTATTCTATAACCACAAAACATTAATATTTCTAAAGGAAGTTGTTCTAAGTGGGAACATTAAAACCACAGATAATCTCACATCAACTGAAGTCCAATTTTGCCAATAAATGAATGTTCCCACACTTTTACAAGACAATTATTGTTTTTCAGAGCTTTTGGGACTGTACAATTGTGGGTTAGGGAATGTGGTTCTTTAGAGAGTCAATCTGTCAGCAAACCAAACCAGTATCTAAAGCAACAGACTTATTCAGAGCAACCAATAGCAGTGGTCTGGTGAGGTTGACAGCCTAAATCTGTCCCCTTTATCTCTAAGAATAATTCTTAAACATAAGCTAACAATTTTTTTAAAGGCTGAGTTTTTTGTTGTGTGTTTTTAGACATATATACACATATGCACACATTATACAAACACAGATGTAGGTATGTGGGCAGTGCATGATTCAAATACCAACCCATTGGGACCTATACCATAAGGAATCAACCAACCACAATCCATAAGAGTAATCAATAATTATAGATTCCATGGTGTGTACCTCCCAAGGCTGTCAACACAAAATTTACAGTCATTGGTGCTACCCTGTTGTTTAGTATTTGTAAACCACAGTTGTGGTTCAGTAGCTCAGAGTCCACAGCCCAATTCGTCACATCCAGAATAGAGCATGCTGAGTCAGTTACTGGAAATGGCCTATTGGCTTTCTGTCCTCGCCTGGAGTTGCTCACTGGCATTAATCGGATGAGGAAGAGACTCATGGATTTTTGCAGAGGAAAGATGTGTGTGGTCAATGAGGACAGGATCAACTCAAAGATTGTAGCTTTCAGTCTAGAGGCATCTAAAGAAAACAGCTTCCAGGCTTGTGGTAAAAGATCCAAGCTGGTTATACAGCTCTGGTGTTATGTAAAGCCATAACTAGGCTTTGGAAAGATCTGGTGATAATTGGATAACAAGAGCATAAAAGTAGAAGAATAATCATTGAGGATTCATTGAGAAATAATCAGCCTCATTCCATATCCTGGGTATGGTATATTTCCACCCACTCACCCAAGAGCTCCAAACCCCAGAATCAGGTAAAGCGGGCATCTCTAGCATGGTTAAAAACCAACAAGTACAGGGTTTACACAATAAAAGAACTACCAATGATAAAAACTACCAATTCCATTTGAAAAGCACAGGTAAGTCTTCAGAGCTGCTCACATAATCTCTTCTTTATTGCTAGCTACCTCCCTCTAACTTACCATTACACTCAGTACAATTGCCACTGTTCTGACATCTTCTCTTCCACCCCTCAGGATATGAGTCTAGAAAATGAGTCTATGATATTTGAATTCCCTCAGCTTCCTCCCCCACACCTACAAATTGATATGCATCTGCATACACTTTCCTGTTTTCTTCATTTGTTCTCAGTCTTATTTTCCTACTTCCCCCAAAAGCTCAGGGACCTCTCTCCTGTTCTATGTTCTGCCTCCCAAATAGGTCCCTCCTTTATCTATAAACATGCTCAGATATTTCCCATCACAAACGCAACAGAAAAAAAAAAAAAAAAGGAGACATGACCTGAAACTTACCATAGCTTCACTTGCCTTGTTTTTATAGCTTAGCTATTGAAAGGGATGAATGGAAGGTGAAGAAATAAAGATGTTTAACTTGACCTCTCCTCCCACTAGTACACTGAAATTGTTCTTGCCAGGGTCAATTATCCCACCAGCTAAATTTAATGGACATCTTTCAGTCATCTCATGCTTCACCTCTCGGCAACGTTTTTCATACCTCCCGAGTTGGAGCTGGCCTGTTGTGATGCCACATTCTGAGTTTTTATTATATCTCTAAGCCCTTCATTCCCAGATTTCTGCATGAGCTCCTCCTCAACCTGCCAATTAAATTATCATCATCCCATGGTTCTGTCAAAGATTTCAACTGCATCTTTAATCTCACCCCAATCCATCCACTTCTCTCCAGCACCACTGACATGAACTTAATTTGGAACTTCATCATATCTATTTTGCATTCCAGCAAAAGTCTCCTAACTGCTCTTTCCATTGTTCTCTACTTGCTAGACCTTTGATGGCAAATATATGGCATATTACCTGACAGGCAGTTATTTTGACAATGAAGAAAAATCTTATTTCTCTTGGAAGCTGAATCTCCCCTTGACTCCTATTTCCATTAAACCCTCAATGCATCTCGTGTTTCCTAGATATTGCAGGTTGAAGCCAAGAGTATTTTTTTGGAAGTGATGCAGTGACAGTAGACAGGTCTTTTGGAAGTTGTCCCTGAGATAACAGCTGTCAAAAGACAAAATTACAATAGTTTAGTTTAAAGATCCTAATTGGCTTTATTTTCAATTCTAGAATTGGGCAACTCTGCATTCCATATAATAGAATAATGGTTCCAAAGAGCTGAACAGAAGAGGTGGATTGCACAGCCAGAGGAAGGTTGAACAAAGCAAAAGCAACAATAAAAAATGAATTTGTAACTTCAAAAGTTACTTTTCTTTCTAAGGTGGGGACAGGGAGACAGAATGACTGATTGCTTAGGCGGACTTAATTCAGATTGCTTCTTCTGTATAAGAATTGTTGCAAAGGGAAGACCATTATCATACCAACTAGAGCTGGCCATTTTGGGAAAGTTGGCTGTTTGATTCTGTTATCTTAATTTCTTGGGTAGTCAGATCAATAGTTTAGTTTCATTTTGATAACTTTAGCTTGAGTGACCCTCATCTTCCCCATTTTAATTTTTTAGTGTGTTCTGTTGGGGGCATAATGCAGGAACTTAGTCCAAAATAATTGATTTTTAAATTTTTTTTTGTTTAACACAACCATACCTGGCTGCACAATTATGGCCTTTGTCCACATTAACATGGATGTAACTTGAGATGCCATCTCAACATAGTGTTAATTAATGGGAGCTGATCACTAGTCTAAATTATCTGTCATTCTTCCATAGTACATGTATGAAGACATGAATTGGTGTGAACATACTTTATATACAAACAGAGATATGAAAAATTGTGTTCTATATGTATAATAATTGTGATGCATTCCACTGGCATGTATTTAAAAAAAAAAAAGCAATGAAAATAAATAAATAAATAAATAAATAAATAAATAGTCTGTCATTTTTGCTTTGAATATTCTCCATTCGCTAGTAGGTGATCCATTGTAAACAACCCAAAAAGGTGATTGTTACCAATGTTGAAAATGTATTAATTGTTCTCCTTTGCCTATAAAATACAGTCTATGAGTTTATACTGACACAGAAGTTCCCAAAATACTTGGTCTTGCTTATATAATCTATCTTCCCTTTGGGCATGCTCAATTGCTCCCAGTAAAATTGTGGCTTTCACAATCTAGTCTTATCACCAAAGCATCCCTGAGTTCTTTTGTTTCCGTACATATTTAATTGTTGCATAGATAAGGATAGATGAGGTCCACCAAAAAAAAAAAAAAAAAAAAATTAGGCATTTTAACAGGAGACAAAAGGCCCTGGCTCATGCTAGGTAAGCACTCTACCACTGAGCCACATCCCCAGCAGAATAAAATAGACATTATTATTGCTGTGGGTATACATGTGAATGCATGACCAATGTAATTCTGCAACCTGTATACTCAGAAAAATGAGAAAATATATCCCATCTGATTCAAATGTAAAAAATTAATTGATTAATTAATTAATTAATCAATTAATTTTTAAAACAGGCCCTGGAAAATACCTTAGCAAATACCTGTACTAAAAAGATTAAAGAAAGGACAAGGGAGAGAGGAATTTGGAAAATAAAGGAGCTATCAGAAAAGCTACTAAAGTGTTACAGAGCCAGTGAAAGAGTACCCCCTGCAAAAAAAAGTGTGTGTGTGTGTGTGTGTGTCTGTCTGTCTGTATGTCTGTCTGATGTCTCTCTGCTTGCACTGAAAGTGATTGGAGAGAGGTAGTGACTAAGAGAAGAAGTAGATCTGAAACCAAGAATCAGTCATTCAAATATCTGAGAATGTAGCAAAATAAATGAGAACCAAATAGAAATAATTCAATGTGGTGGCTATATTGACTTACCTGTGATTGGTGTTTCAGCTGAGTGTTTAAGGTAGAAATCAGGTTTCAAAAGGATTATGGACTGAGCAGGGAGTGAGGAAGAATGAGGGAAAGATGGTCTCCTATCCCAAGGGTCAAAGAGATTCTTGGAGGCAGAGCCTAGCATCCAATACAGAACTTGTGCACAGTCCTTGAGTGAATATGATTTATAAAATATCCAGCTCTTAAATATGGTTTATAAAACATCCAGTTCTTTTAAAGCCTAAAAGCTAAGACCTGATTATTGCCATGAACATGAAAACACAGGAGAGCCTTTGACCTTTATCAAAGCTTGCTGTGGGGACCATGCACATCCTTTGTTCCAACATATGGTCAGTTTTCATACTGAGGCAATCAGACATCAGAGTCGATGCCCTTTTGCTTGAAAGCATGTTAATATACTTGAATGATCCAAGAAGAGACTGTATAACCTCTATTGGAGGATTATGTAAATGAATGAGCATTTAAACTAGTTTTCCTTTGCATTCTCCTCTCTTTTCCCTTTGTGCTACTCTGTTTTATAGTGTAGAGCTCCTCTCATTTTTGACCTTCATCTCTCTAAAAGCTGGTCTGTGCTGCCTCTACAGTTTTAATTATAACATGTCTTATTTGTTCTTTCCCTTTTGTTTCTCCCGTGCTACCTTATTCAAAACCTCTTTACTTTTCACCTGGATTGATTTAATAGTCTTTTTGAGGCTAACATTGTCTTCAATTTTCTTTTTTATCCTCACATAGGTTATTTTTGTGCTAAAAGTCAAACAAAAGAAAAAAAATTCTTTAAAATTGTTCTTTATTACCATGCAAAATTTTAACCTGATTTCAACATGTATTAATCTAATATTCATTTTTAATTTTACCTTCAGTTACTTCTGTTTATATTCCTTCCCTAAACAAACCAATCACTCCCCTTCCTGCCAGGGTCTTTTCTCTCTGACTTATTTACATTATTTTCTCCCTTTCGGGTATATCCAGATTCTCTTTATCTTCATTTTATGGAGCAATTCATAATCTTCCCTATCTTGAATTTCTTTTGTTTATATATGAATGTTCACAGTATTCTATGCCTTTCTGGTGAGGCATTGGTATTCTACCTTGGGTTTTAGCTCTTTGCACATCTCATTTCCCTGCTACATTTCACACATTGCAGTAAAGGTACTCTTTGGCCTAGTGCCATCCACACACTTAAACTAGTTTGCATGCTCTTTCATTTACATAATCTTCTAATAGAGGATATTCAAGAAATATTTAATGAGTGTATAAATGAGTTTGTAGGTAACAGGAAAAAGGCAGGAGTAAACTAGGATTAAAAAGCAACCCCACACAGACTATTTTAAAGTCCATTTATTTATAATGTGTGGACTTTTGTTGTTGGTAGTGGTGCTGGGAATTAAATTCAGAACCTCCAGTATGCTAAGCACAAACTATACTACCAACCTACAGTCCCTGCCAGGGGACTTATAAACTAGCTAAGTTAGGCAAATAAAGGGATATTGTGTGGCTTACTAATTTTGCACTTAGTATTCAATCCACCTAGATAGCCAAAATCTCCTCTTCATTTGTACTGAATTGATATAGAAAGCATTGATACTAACTAACAAGGACGAGAATTGGAAAAATTTGTTTAAACTCAAGCCAATCTTCACTACACAAGTTTCATGCTTTTAATTCTATATCCAGAATTAATGAATTAACAACCTTAGATTAGCAGTGTTCCAACAAGCCTTCTTAACACAAATCTTTTAAAACAGTGTCAACAATTAGCTGTATTCTTTCTTTAAAAAATTTATTTGTAAAAGACCTTTCTTTCACCTGCCTAGCCCTTTAAGCAGAGAGTAGAATGGAGCCAGCCTGGATTAGGATCAGGTCAATTAGCTGGAATATGATTGAATGAGGTCAGGTGACATAGTCAATCCCTGTTTTCCACTTAGCTGCACTCCTTTCAAATTCTGAATCCTAAATCTCAGTCTCTGATCAAATGATAAAATGGATCTAAATCTGCTTGGAAAATAAGGTGAAACACATCCTTATGTAAAGAAGGTCAGAAGAGCCATTGACTTGTAAAAGATGCAGTTCCTTAAATTTGAGTCATGTTTGATGATAAAGATGTCAAGAAAACTGAAGAGGAATAAAGGACTTTTCTATGGGTGATCAGGGAGGAAGATAGCTATTGTCCCTAATGGAAGTTTGGAAGTTGAAGAATTGTGAAATGAAATATTCAATTAGCTTAGTAGAAAAATAGAAAAAAAAATCCATTTTAGGGAGATCTATGGAAAACTGAGTTTTCTGAAAAGTAGAGGAGAATTTGAAAATCCTGCTCTGGCTCCTTTCTCAATTTTAGTATGACTACACGCTTGCCATACTAACATTGCAATTTTTGAGAAAATAATAGGAATTTTATTATCACCAAAGAGTTTACTCTCAAGATAGTTAGGCTACTGAAAAACAAACAAACTACAACAACAAAAAAAATTAGTTGTAGGAGGCAAGAAAGCACATATTTATTTTCTGTTTCATTTTCTTTTTGTTTTAATTTACCAGGAATCTTTCTCCCCCAGGCAAGTGACATGGGTTGCAGTTAAAAGTGGCAATTAAAGTCTGGGAGCTGGACAAGCAGTAAGAAAATATTACTGGAATTCGAAATTTTCCCAAGCATGTGACCAGGCTTGTCTATAAAACTGCTTCAAGAGAGTAAAAGAGGGGCTGGGGATTTGGCTCGGGTGGTGGCACGCTCACCTGGCATGCGTGCCGCCTGGGTTTGATCCTCAGCACCACATACAAACTAAGATGTTGTGTCCACCAAAAACTGAAAAGTAAATATTGAAATTCTCTCTCTCTCTCTCTCTCTCTCTCTCTCTCTCTCTCTCTCTCTCTAAAAAAAAAAAAAAAAAAAAAAAAAGAGAGTAAAAGAAAGGACATTGATTGAGGCAAAAAGAAAAAAAGAAAAAAAAAATCCACTGTGAAATGCTCGTGTCTCCTCAGCATACAGCACATTTCAAAGTAACTAATGTTTCCAAAGTACTTTATCCTGGGTATGTATCCACTTCCTGTCTCTGCCTGCACCATATGTGTTTGTAATGATATATTGATTTCAAGTCGAGCTTGAAATGGAAAGGAAGCTGCCCCTCCAATGGAGAGGGGGGCCATTTCTCCTGAGTCAGCTCACCCTGTGCACATTTTCAATGCATGATCTGTCTACTGGGTGATTGGTCCTTAGACCACATGGAGCAATAAGGTTGAGGAAGAAGGGGTAAGGGTGGGAAAAGAAAGGAGATGGGACCTTTCTCATTTACGAGGTGAATTGAGTTCCAGGCTTGGGTTAGTAGTTGTCTATCAAATTCTGTCCAACTCCATTTCAAAGTCAAACAAATTAAATCTAACAACCCGGACAACTCTGGATATACATTTTAAACCAGAGAGCTCAGTTCAGCCTTCTATTTCTGCACTGACAGCCACTGCCAGAATTGTCATCCTGCCTTGATTCATGTAGTGACTCATGAATATGATACTGTCCAAACAAACAGAAGACCTCATAGAGTTTCCATTCTAATTTTGGGAAATTCACCTCAATTTGGAATATCAGTAATAGAGAAAGCATATAGTAAAATATAATAGCTACAAACTATTTGAAATTACACAGAAAATACTGGATTTGTAGAGGCAAAAATAAAATGTGTGAAAAATGTAAGCCCAAATTGTATTTTAAAGCAAATACAGTTTTATTACTTTCAGCTGCATACACTAACTTTAAAATACTTTGATTTCAGCTAGATGGACAACTGGTTCTGCTGTAATGAATGGATAAGATGAACTTCTTCCAATAACCTTCAATTTTTATAGAAATACACTGGCACATTTTTAGAAATGCTTTTTTGATCTTAAGTAGAGAAATGTGCAAACATTCATTGGGGTATTCATGCTTTAACCTGTGTTAAGTAATTTGCATAATTTATCTCCTTTGGTTTAATTTAAACTCTAAAAGTTACTTAATATCTAATTTTTCAGATGACGAAGATTGAGGGTTGGGAGGGTAAGTAAAATGTCCAAGTTTATACAACTAGTAAATGATAGAATCCATTGTTTAATTTAATGCTGTTTGAGCTGCTTGGGCCCCATAGTTTAGATGAAATGTGCCCCAAGAACACATGTATTTATTTCTAATATTAAAATACATCATAAGATTTAGTTATAACCAAAAATTAAGACTGGCTTAGCAGCAAGTAAAATTGTAGAGTTCATTTTATGTGTACAATAATGTGTATTAAAGTTTTACACAAGTAAATTCTAAAAGTTATATTGAAATAAGTTTTCAAGGAAAATATTTAAAATAAAGCCAAAATTATCCAGTAGGCCCAATTTAATTTCAAAGTAATCATTGATTCTTTCACACATGATATGTAGAAAACTGCCCATCCAAGGGCATGTATATAACTGTACTATCTCTCATTGAGACAGATATATAGGCACCCCATTCTCTAAACTAGATTTAATTGCATCCCTCATTTATTTGTTTTCATTTCCCGCCTCCCCACCATAGTGACTATAACTTAGGAGGTACTCAAATGCTTAATAGGTACTTTAGAATATGTCATGAATATTTTTTTCATGGAAGACATGTACTGGCATTAAAAGTAATTCCAAGAATTAATCTAAAAATATTAAGAGTTTTAAGGATTGGTGATTGTTGGCTTTTGTATCACTATGACCAATATACTTGACAAGAACAGCTTAGAGGATGGAAAGTTTATTTTGGCTCATGGTTTAGAGGTTCTGTCCATGGTTAGCTGAGTCCATTGCTCTGAGTCCAAGGTGAGGCAGATCATCATGAGGAGGACATGGTAGAGGAGCCCTGCTCCATTCATGGCTGAAATGGGGAGAGGCCTCAGGGAAAATGGACCCTTCTGGGCAGCTCCCTAGTAACCTACCTCCTCTAACCAAGTCCCACTTGCCTATAGTTACCAGTCAGTCCATTCAAATTAGGATGGGATGGACTGATTAGGTTATAGCTCTCATAATCTAATAATTTTTGCATTAACAAAGGAACTTTAAGGGGAGGTAACCTCTTATTCAAATCATAACAGTGACATTATTGGAAAAAATGTACAACTTAATGCAGTTCAACCAATGTATTGATGTTTATAGACCAAGAAAATATGGATATTTAGTAATTATCTGACTTTCTGATTGATACATAAATCTTACAAATAATTCAATAACTCAGGCAATGAAGTGGATACTTTAGCCTGTCCTGAGTTTTTCAACTGGGCTAATTACCTCAGTTATGTATATACACAAGATTTTTGTCTTTATTTAGTGCTGTAAATTCAGTGGGAAAATAAAAAGAGTTCCTAGATGTAGTGTAGATAAAAAGAAGAACACAAAAAGCAATTTTGCCTCTGAGTTTTCCCTCTCAATGTTCTAAAATTTCTGATTCTTAATATGTCATGGGAAGTTTCTCTCTGTTCTTGTCTCCAGTTATTTTAGAGGCTGGTATTCTGGGAGACTTGCTCTTTCTAAATCTAACCTTTTAGTAAATAAATACTCTAGAGGCTGGAAAATCAAACAAAACCAAAAACTTGTTTTTCCCCACTCCTCACCAGAAAACAATTAAGGACAGAAATGGCCCAGGTCCAGCTCACTGTGCTGTTGAACCACCCATACATACTATGCTTAGGGCAAGGAGAAAGAGTGACATTTTATTGCTGATTTCCACGGTGCATTGTTGTAAAGATTTTTCAAGATGGCCAAGTTCATCTTTGGGCCTAGAGATGAGGAGAAAGTAGCCAGTGGTGGGCCTAGAAGAACAACTGGAAAAAGAATGTAAAAAATGCTTCCACCTCTCTGTACATTAACACAGACAAGAATCAAAGCAAGTATGAATTCAGTTCCTGCTGTCTTTTCCTTTACCTCTTACAGTCATCCCTCCTTTATCCCTCTTTCTTCTCTACCTAAATCCTTCATCTTCACAGCCTTCTATGGACTTAGAAATCACACATGCTTGATGTGGACACCAAGCATGCTGCCTGGGCCCTGGCCTCTGCTCTGCAGGCAGCCGGAGGCAGAAGTTGCCACTGATCTTATTTCGAAGAAGGACTGTTCTTGAACTATAGAGACAATGAGAGACACATCCAAATTTGTACATAACCGTGGCTTTTAGCAATTTTATTAGTTTTACACTCATACTATACTTATTTTAATAAAAAAATTTTAAAAGTAATGGTGATTCCAAAATGGTTAGCTGTTCCTTATGAATGAATTCATATGTGTGCAAATACACAAGCACACACATGCACCACAATCAGGCAAAGGAATTGCTCTCCTGACTTTCATTAATGGGTCTGAATGTTTTTAAAGTAGTATTTGCTATCCAAGTGAGCCAAAGAATGTGGGTCATTTCCCTGGGAGCAAGTTCTGCTTGAATTTAAGACTCTCTTACTACCTCCTGGTGTCCACAGAATCACAGTTAAAGATCCATCTTTACCAACCACCAGTGCCACACAGGATTTTTCCTTTACCATATTTTCTGGCTTCTGGTTAAGTATCTAAAGGCTTTTGAAGCCTACTGCCATTCCTAGCATCTTGAGTAGCTTTCAACACTAGACTCCCCCTTTCTTTCATCAAGGTGAAATCTGCCTCCTGTGGCTCCACCCAGAGCTCCTGCACTATTCTTTTTAGAGGCATAGGTTAATTCCTCCATAGATGGCAGTCTCTGTGCACCCCAACCCTAACTCACAATTCCATTCAAGTCTCTTTCTCACAAATCCTGATTCTGTCAAGTCAATTCACCATCTTGGCGATTCTTCCATGGCCATTCCTTCACTAAATTTGGAAGCAGTCCCTTTAATTTAAGGTCCAGAAAGCAAGAATTCAAAGTTCTTACTGTAACTTTCACTTTTTAAGTCAGTGAGGGGCAACTAGGGAAAGTACACCCAAGAGAGATTCTGCTACTGGTGAGGAGAGAGTGGATAGAATTTATCCATATTCAAACTTGTGAAGGGCAGGATGCTTTGGGATGTGGCCGATTTGCTAGAAATACAGAGAAGCTTGAGCATAGTTCTGGGTGGTAAAAAGCTCCACAGCAAAGCATCCCACTAAGTGGGCAAGGAAGTTACTCTGCAGTCACATAAGGACTCTGCCTCCTGTGACACGCTGATGTATCTTGAAAACAGCCACTTCTAGTAGTCACTGTGTTTTCTGCATTAGCATCTTAAATCTTCAAATGTTCCTTACTATCTTGATAAGTATATAATCTAGGTTGAGCTAAGCTGAATTTTGTCTCCAAGGCCAGCACATTAAGGTAGCAACCTCTAAAGTAATGGTTCTCATCCAGGGATAATCTTTCCCTGGATGAAGTGTGAAGACAATTTTTTAAATTAATATAATTTGGGATTCAGGGATCTAGGGAGTAAAGGTGAGGGATGATGCCAAACATTCTGTAATATGCAGAGCAGCATCGTCAAACAAAAGAATTGTCTGCCCCAAAATGTCATTAGTGCTGAGGCTGAGATCCTTCTCTAAGATAATATATGCTACCTCAGACCTGCAGAAGGAGCACACTGAGGTTCATGTGTAAAGACCAGACTGGCTATCTGGAGCCAAAAAGAATGAATGTCTGAGGCAATGACCAGACTGTATTATAAGCACACGTGAGACTCACTGTGGGCGCAGCAGAGTCCACTGGAGTGGAGAGGGAATCATACAGGGGAGTTAAAGTCTTGCTATCATTCTGGTAACCCTGAGAAACACTAGGTTCCATTAGCCAGCCTCTCCAGACAGTAGAACAATTCCCAGATTCCATGAATCCTATCCTCCTCAAAAGTCGGCAGCCTTGGCCCAGAAGTTACTGCCTTAGGCCTTGATCACCAGAGCTTTGAAGGCACAAATTTGTGCCACGCTGTCCAGAACCAAGGGTCAAGTGATAGTTCTGTATGTGCGAAATGAGGGAACTCTTCCCTGAATTTTAATGTGCAGTTTCACAATCTCTAACAGTCTTTCCTTCCTCAGGCTTATCTAGGCATCAGTTTAACATTTGCCAGGATTTTTAATCCTTTTAATCTGAAATATCTGATTGTAAACTGATTTTTAACTTCCATTTTGCTGAGTCTTCGATTCTGGCTCAGTATACATGTTCCTGTATTTTCTGTTATCTCTGCACAATAGATATTTGTGTGGACAGAATCACAATGGCAATAGCATTCTTTAGTGTTCTAAGATTGATTCTGAAGGGCTACTACCCCAGTTAGCATGCTGCATCATGCATTATAGTTGCTGACCTATTCATTTCACTGCATAGTGAACACTGCTATGCCCATTACAAATTAAAATGCAATAAATATTATAGTCTTTAAGATATAGTTTTACAATAGCATCAAAGTCAATACATCACCTGCTTAAAATAATTTTCAGCACCTTTTTAAGATAAAAGTTGCCATAAATTTGGATGTTTCAGATATGACCTTCAGAAAGTTTTCCTGAAAAACAGGAGGAATGAAAGTGTCCAGTCTATACCAACTTCTCAAGTTTTAGAAAGTCATCCCCAAGGACTCTTTAAGTGTTGGTAACCCAGGAATCCACCCCCTAATCTTCTAATTTGATCTGTTGGTGTGGGTTAGCTCAGGGTGCTGAGATGTGATTTGAAATAGAAGAAACAAAGAGAGTATGGAAGAGTGGTTTATTAAGAATGTATTATATTCCATGCTAATGTCAATATAAATGCAAAATAAAAAACCCAGCTGGACTTGAATGCCTTGGAAAGATTCTGTTATTCTTCAGAATTTCATTAATCCAGTAACAAATAAGAGAGGGCTGGTCTCTCTGCCCACCCCCACCTCCATTTTCCCACCTTCAGTCATTGTTCATTTTAAATAGTTTTAATGGCTTTGGAAGTATTCATGAATTCCGGTTGCTTCACTCTCCTAATCATGTTGTCGGCTTAAAATTCACATTTAATTAACCTCTTCACCCAAGGCATAAATCAATAATAAAACTCCAAATGCTTACCATACCAATAGTGATTTTCATTTGGAGGGAAACTGTTGAAAATTAGACATTAGGGCACCTGAAGTAAATCAGAGAACTGGTGGCGTGGAGCAGAAAGGAACCAACGTGAACTAGGAAAACGACAGCCTGAGATCTGAGAGGGAGACAACTGTATGTTTAGGATGGGCTTAGGAAATCTTTTATTTAGAAAACAGAAAAATTAGAGGCAATCCAACACTCTGAAATAGGAGTGGTGTAATAAAACTCTTAGGAGAGGGAAATAACAAAAGAAGAATTATGTTTTAGGGAAAGAACAAAAGACTGTACAGCCTGACAGATCAAGTTCAAATTGTGGCATGAACACTTCAATCATACGACCTTCAGGATATATTTTAGCATCTAAAAGTTGATCTTCCTACTTATCAAATAGAAATATTGGTATCCACTTCAGAAATATCCTAAGGATTAAGACTAAATAGATAAAATACATGGAGGAAAATTTTACAATTATGTATCTCTGCCTCTCTTCTCTCTCTCTCTCTCTCACACACACACACACACACACACACACACACACACACACACACACAGAGTATAGTAGAGAGGTCGTGACCCTCTATTTACTATTTTGCAATAGCATCAAAGTCAATACATCACCTGCTTAAAATAATTTTCAGCACCTTTTTAAGATAAAAGTTGCCATAAATAGAGGGTCACGACCACTCTACTTACTATTGATTATTGATTGATGCAGAGGAGAATTGGGACTCAACCAAACAAAATAGTGTTCTTCCCTGGATAATTTTTAACTGCAAAAAAGAATTAGTTTCGACCCTCTCCAGTAAGAATGTTATTAAATGTAAGCCAAGTCCATCTTTCCTGGCATAAAGAGAAAGTGATATATGTGCACATGTGTGTGTACACACACAGATGTAGTTGAGAGGCAGAGATTGATTCATGATGGCAAGCAGTTAGGGGTTACAGTGGTTTCAGAGAACTAGCCACACCCATGTTCCACTTGCATTTGGTTTGATGACTCCTTCCTTTCATTCTTTCTTTCAAGAGATTTATTGAGGCACAAGTTATATATCATAAAATATACATACTGTACCTGTTCATGTACGGTTAATTCAATGACTTTTTAGTAAGTCAGTAGGGTTATTGTGTTAGTTGACAACTTTGAGAAGGAAACACTCATTTCAGGATCACAGTTTCAGAATTTCAGTCCTTGGTAAATTGACTTGCACTGCTCTGCACCCAAGGTAAAGCAGAATATATGGCAGAAGGCACCGCAGAGAAAAGGTGCTCAGCTTTTGGCAGCAGAGAGGGAGGGGCCATGGCCATGCCCCCAGTAATCTACCTTTTCCAGCCACACCTCACCTACCCACCACCCAGTAGTACATTCAAAGTGTTAATCCATCAAATGGGTTAATCCACTGATTGATGAGGTTACAGCACTCATTTGAACTCTAACAATTCCTGCATTACCTGACCTGTAAATTTTAGGGGAGATGTCAAGAACCCAAACAATAACAGTTATGAAACATCAACACAAACCAATTTATATATATATATATATATATATATATATATATATATATATATATATATATATAATCATACAATACTGGTCTTTGAGTATTGTTTTTTTACCTAGCATACTGTTTCTGAGATTCATTCATGTTGATGCATAAATTAATAGTTTGTTCCTTTTAATTGCTGAATATACTACAGCTTTTATCTTATACAATTATATGAATATGCTATATAATTACATACAGAATTGTATAAATATAGTATATTTATTTATCCTTTCACTAGGTAATTAACATTTTGATTGTTCCCAACTTGGGGGTATTATGAATAATGCCACAATATATACAAATCTTTGTGTATTTTTATCTTATTTCTCTTGGGAGGACTTGGAATAGAATTTCTGAGTTGTATAGTAAGTTTATTTTTAACTCATTTTGTTCCATCATCCCACATGTGGAGCAACTACAAATACAATAAATATATATAATTTGAAATACTTGAATATTTATTATGTTCAAAGAATGAAAACTTCAGACTTAATGGGCTATTTTTCATAATTCTAAGATTACTAAGATTTAATTTTCTCTTTTGTTTCCTTCTAAAAATCTAATATGCCAGTTTTTACATTTAGGTCTATCATTCACTTAAATTGATTTTTATTATGGTATGTATTAATTTAAATTCATTTATTTTGCATTTATATAAACACACACACACACACACACACACACACACACGTACAACATCTACCAAAAAAAAAATTGTGGGCTGGTAATATAGATAGCTTAGTGGCAGAGCTTTTGCTTACACATGACTAAGGTCCTATTTCAATCCCCAGCACTTTGGGAAAAAAAAAGTTGGATGAGATTTTGATAGAGATTAAATTGAAGCTATAGATAATCTAGGGAGAATTACCATCTTAAGAGAATTGAGGGATCCAATATATTATTTCACTTCCCATTTTACCTATGTTTGCTTGAGGTGGGTTTTTATAAACTACAAGTAAAAATAAAATCCAATTTATACCATTGTCTTACTTAGTCTCCTCACCTTCTTCTGACCAGTAATTTCCGAAGAATATTATTTTATGGTCAAATGGATTATCAGAATTTTCTAACAACCCTAATGTGAATAAACCAGAATGGGATAAAAATAAAAGAACACCTTAGTATTGCAGAGGAAAGATGGAACATGGACCACGCAGGTGGTCACAAAACTATGCTTTCAGCACCATTATATAGTGACTGGAAAAAGTCTACATTAGTCTCTTATGGTTTTCTTCTTCTAGGAACATTGAATTTGTCAACACCTATCTTGAGAGTCTCCTGTTACGCTGGGAGTCCAGTACCAGAGCAGCTATCTAGGACCTTAATGGGAAATGAGGGGGACTGGTGTGGTGGGTCCCAGTGTGCCTTTCACAGGATTTTTCTTTTACCTGGAGGATGATCTGATGCATAGCTGTCTGACCTCTGAACAGAGTCCCTCACAAAAGCACTAGTTTCTACTGGCAGATGCTATTGTGGCCCTTGCCTGACCATCATTCATCTGGCACTGACATCCATGGTCTATAACCCCCTTGGTGCCCTGAGGAAAACTTGACCTGGGATAGTCCCTGGTTTTTCAGATGGGAGGTACAAATTCAACATACCACCACAACAGGAAATAAGGTCAAAGATATTTACTTCCAATTTCTGAGATAGGAGGGTATCATGAATTGGGACGCAGTCCTCCATCTGCAGGTCATGTCAGGCAGGAAGAAAGACAGTAGCAGCTACCAGTATATATAAGGGAATAAATAGAGTGTAGGTCACTTCAGGTTCATAGGCAAATGTCTGGTTCATTTAAAAGAGGTGGTGGGAACATGGAGAGCCCAATTTGTTAGGTGGGAACAATGTTTCTATGTTCTTATTTCTGCTACTGGCTTGGTTAATTGGGTGTGGAGTATTACTTCTAATGTACAGGTAGCAACCTTGGCTGTTTTGTCCCTATTAATGCCTCACTTTAAAGTGATAGAGTTTGTTTTTAAAAGTGAATTCTAAACAAAACAGTACAAAAATTGCATGGTGAAAAATCATAACTCCTTTGATCTGGACATGTTTTTCAATGAATACATTTTGTGGAAGACTATATTTTAAAATATATTTTTTTATAAAGCCACCATGCATAGAATTTTTGTAGAATTACTAAAACTCCTGAGGTATTTTTACATAAACTGCTATTGAATTATAGCTCTCTACCTCACTTCTACATACATTTGTGTTGAGTCTGAAATATTAGAATTTATATTAACCATTATAATTTCAACTTCCCATTTTTTTCTGTGATAGATTATACTTGAATCCTGATCATAGAGTTGAAAATCTTAGCATTTCCTTTAAATTTACATAATTTGCATATTACTTACCCTACTTTTTAAAAGTCTTTATTTAAGATATTATCACAAATAATAATGATTTGGGACATGACAGAATAATAGGGGCCAGATTTTCCTTCCCACTTTACATAACTAGTAAATTAGTTTTTGGAGGGAATAGGATACAATGGTTTTCAGATCAACTGCAATGGGCAGTTCTAGACTGTGGCTCCTGAAAAAAAAAGGAAAACAAATATTTTAAGCTCAAAGATCATCACCTCAGTTTATTGTCTAGACTAAGGTTTTAGGAGCCAGCACTGAAGGAGATACCTAGTGGCATGAGGTCAGAGTTGTGAAGACCAGAGTCACCTAAACTTTGTGAATTAGATTTCTACAGAGGAAATAATATACAAAGAAATCTCCAGAGATCTGTAGAGGTGGTAGCTCCCCCTCAACATTTGACATAAAAAGTAACACTGTAAGAAAACAGAAATAATCATGGAAAGCAGTAAGACAAGTCTTAAACTCTCATGGATTGGGAATCTTTTGTAATCTCACCAGACAGAATAGAATGACTTCTTAATACCAAGAGCTTTAGGCAGGGTCCTGAGATGACATCACTTTATGAATAGAGTTAAATTACCCTAAGATTAAAAGACTCACTAGCCTCACTGTAACTCACCTTAAAAACAGAACTTGAAATGATCAAAGTGACATCAATACTTTAACAGAATGCCAGGAAAAAAGTACAGCATCTTTTAAAGTAATAAACAAAACTCAGTACTCAAGAACACACAATTCACAATGTTTGGAATCTTATAGAAAATTACCAGATGTTCCAACAAGCAGAAAAATCAATTAATATAAATTGACTCAGAAATAATAAATTCTGACAAATATATACATTTAGTATGAACAGATATAAAAATAGCTATTATAAATATGTTCAATATGCTGAAGAATGAAATACATGAATATGATTAAAATAGAAATAAATGATGCAAAAATATACAAATTAAATTTCTATAAATTATAATTAGAATATTTGAGCAAAAAAATATACTGGGTTAGATAATAGCAGATTACATGTTTGATATATTTAATGAAGATTAAACAAAAAAATGAACAAATTCATATAGCCAACACATGGTACAGACTCTATGAATAAACATAAAGAAAGCACTTCAGAGCACATCTTAATAAATTGTCAAAAACCTGTAATAAAGACATAAATACTAAAATCAGTCAAAGGTAAAAGACATTATCTACAAAGTTAAAAAGGTAAGAATTATGGCACACTGCTTATAAGAAACTATGAAAGCTAGAGATGATGGAAAAATGTACTTAAAATTTTTAAGGTAAATAAAAAGGCACACTCATACACTGCTGGTGGGACTGCAAGTTGGTGCAGCCAATCTGGAAAGCAGTATGGAGATTCCTTGGAAAACTTGGAATGGAACCACCATTTGACCCAGCTATCCCACTCCCTAGTTTATACCCAAAGGGCTTAAAAACAGTACACTACAGGGACACAGCCACATCAATGTTTATAGTAGCACAATTCACAATAGGTAAATTGTGGAACCAACCCAGATGCCCTTCAATAGATAAATGAATAGGGAAACTTCGGTATATATACTCAATGGAATATTACTTAGTATTAAAAGAGAATAAAGTCATGACATTTGCAGGTAAATGGATGGAGTTGGAGAATAAAATTCTAAATGAAGTAAGTCAATCCCAAAAAACCAAAGGCCAACTGTTTTCTTTGATATGAGGATGCTGATTCATAATGGGGATGAAGGGGGAGCATGGGAGGAATGGGGGAAATTTAGATAGGAAAAGGGGAGGGAGGGAAAAAGGGAGGGAGAGGAAAGGAAAGAGGATGCGGTAGAAAAGGCAGTGGAATGTTACCCTATGTACATGTATAAAGATACAAATGGTGTGAAAATACTTTGTGTAACAACCAGTGACTTAAAAAATTGTGCTCTATATGTGTAATATGAAATAAATTGCATTTTGCTGTAATATATAACAAATTAAAATAAATAAATAATTTAATAATAAAACATGCTAAAAGCACCAATATTAAAAATTAATCTTCTACCATGTGGTAATTAACCCACCAAAGCATGTTGCAAGCTCCAGAGCAAAGTCATGTGTTATCATGTAATGGAATACTTCTAGAAACTTAAAAAAATGAATTTTAAAACATTTAATATATGTGTTTCTTAAAGTGTTTAATTTAGTTTTTAAAAAACACTTGTTCTTGTTTTTTTGGAATTCTAAAATCAAAGGGACTGTATAAAATGGTGGTTCTAATTTGTGACTAAATATCCCAAAGAATCAAAATAAATAGCTGCTAGGCCCATAAACAACTTCTGCATGATGCAAAAAAAAAAAAAAAAAGGTAAAATTGCCCCCCAGAATTCTATACTCAATGAAAATATCTTCAAAAACAAAAGTAACTGATGTGATTCTGCAATCTGTATATAGGGTAAAAATGTGAGTTCATAGCCCACTTGAATCAAAGTGTGAAATATGATATATCAAGAACTATGTAATGTTTTGAACAACCAACAATAAAAAAAAAGATGTGGCATCCACCCTAGAAAATTAGGAATTATAATATCTTCCACAAACAATGGATATCAAGATGTAAAGCTGTAACCTTCATGTACCATTTAGCACACACAGAACAGGGAACATAAATACACAGAAAATGTGAATGGAAGGGAAGGAGATTACAGAAGTTTATAAACAAATATTCCTACTTTCTTCTCTGCTCTTCAACTCCTAATGTGTGTTCTCCTGGCCAAATGAATTTCTCATTTTCTATTTCTTTAAATTGGACTGTTATATTACTTCTCTCATATATATGTGACAATTAAATATGATAATGCATCTAAAGCAAAAAAAAAAAAGTAAAATAAACACTTTTAGAAAAATAAAATCAGAGGAAGTCCATTTCCAGCAGACTTGTCTTGCATAAAAGTTTAATGGAAGTTTTCATGAAAATGTATACTCAAAGAAAGGGAAAATGCTCACAAAAAATTGAGAAATATAAAATATATCTTTCTCACTTTAAAAATCTTTAAAAATAATTGACTGTTTAAGCAAACATAATAAAAACTATAGAGGGTTTGGAACACATAGGAGAAGATTGCATGATAATAGCAGAAAGTAGAGGAAAGAAAATAATAAAATGTTTGAAAGTTCTTATAATATTTTTGAAGTACTATAATACTATTTAATATTAGGCTATACTTAGAAAAAAACTTTCCCTCTATCATCTCCATTAGGTTTTGTGATCAGTGACCTATATATTAAATCACAATATATTAACAGGAGAAAAGACAAAGTTTATTTACACATGCATTTAGGAGCATTTGGATGAAGAGGCTCACTGAACCACTTGAGATTGGGTTTATAAGGCAACTCATAGAAGAAAGAGAAGGATGGGAAAGAGCTTCCATGGTAAAATAGTAAAGTTTTAGGAAAGACAAATGGAAGGTATGATAGTTTGTGATAGTGTTTCTCTGGGCAATTTCTCATCCCAGCACTAGTGGTTGATCTCCTTCTTGGCTGTGAAACTCCCTCGGAAAGGGAATTTATGGCAATGTCATTCTTGGAAGTCTGTGCCTTTAATCAAGTAAAAGAACCTCCAAAAAGCCTTCCTTTTGCATCCTCTGAATCTCAAACATTGCCCTTTCATTTTTCCCATTTGAAACTTCCGTAGAAGTTTCACAAAGAGCTAGGTTGAGGGTTGAATGCTGTGGAGAGAAGATTCAGGTTATAAGTTGCAAGGTAGGAGTTCTGCAAAAGGAAAGAATATAGAATAAAGGTGAATAATCAGAAAATGCAATGCTCGACATTCCATTGAACTAATATCCCAGCCCTCAGAACAAGTCCGTTAAATAGTTGTGCTTCATTCCTGGAGAAAGAAGTGCAGGTGAGGGAAGACCACCTTCTGAAGGTAGAGGTGTTTTTACTGCTATTCTAAACAAGGACAGAGTAATTTATAATGAATAGAAATGATTTGGATTACAATTCTAGAGTCTGACAAGTCCAAGATTGAGAGGTCAGTCTCTGGTGAGGACCTTCTTGCTGTGTCATCCATCCTATGGCAGTAAGTGAAAGGTCAAAAGAGGACAAAAGACAGAGACAAAGAGAAATGGGATCAAACTCACTGTTTTATAAGGAATGCACTTAATTCTGTTATTATGACAGTTAAATTTCAACATGAGTTTTGGATAAGGCATTCAAATCAGAACAGGGCCTATAGTTGTAGCTCTGCAGCAGAGCAATTGCCTGGCATGTGTGAGGCACTGGGTTCTATTCTCAGTACCACATAAAAATCACTAAAATAAAGGTATTGTGTCTATCTATAGCCAAAAGAAAAATTTTTAAAACTGCAATTATAAAGAAAAATAACATCAGTAGCTTTTTAACTTCCCACAGGAGTTAGTAGAAAGAGCTGTGAACTATTTCCTCAGTATTTGTATTTGAGAGACTGTTTACACACAAGTCCTCAAAAAAGAAATTCTGGGTGATTGAAGATTTAAGCCTCAAATGGGAGGTGAGACAGGGTTTATAATTGTCAGCCTTCTAAAGTAAGCTCTTTAAGAGGAAGTTCAGAGGCCTAACTTCCTGTCACCAGGTTTTGGCTGGGTCCAACAGTTAATTTTGCAGGCAGCCTTGAGCTCTCTCAGGAAGAGTTGGGATCATCTCAGGGGAGTAAGTTTGAGATGTAAGAAATTATTCTAGTGTTTGTCATTTTATAGGTTAAAGTTGAGGACTTATTGAAGTGAGGGATTAAAGAACATAGACTAGAATTTTATCAAGGAAGGAGTCTCTTTTGGTGCCCCCATCTCCACTTTCACTGGAAAGGAGAGATCTTTTTTACTTGTAAGATTGAAGTTCATGTCTTTTGGTGTGTCCACATTTTGTTCATTAATATATCAACAGTTCAGAACTAAGTTGGTAGTAGAGAATACTTGTTGGATGATGAGAGACTCAGGACTTTTTTTTTTTTTTTAAGTGGGAGAGGGTAGGTGCTGGGAATTATACCCAAGTCTTGGCACATGCTCCCCAAATGTTCCACCCCTAAGACACATCCCAGCTTTCATGTTGTTATGGAAACTAAAAGGAAGACAAGGAAGATTAATGGTTGAAGTAGACTATATACCCACCTTCTGAGTCCAGAAGGCAAGATTTTTACATGCTAGGTTTGAAATGTTTCTCTACCACCTAAAGGTAAAGCAGCAATCCAATGATAGATTTCTTAGTTTGCAGTTTGAATGTCTTTGGCAATGGCAAAGACATCTGTGTCACAGTCACAATTATTTTCTAGGAAATAATCATGAAAGATTCAGGTGTTCTGATGAACTTGCTTAGTGGCCTGCTCAACAAGGATTCAAGTATAAAATTTGACTGTACATGGTTGGTTGTGCGGCTTAGTACTTTGAAGCTTAAATCAAGTCATCCAGCTTTAGCTCATAGAATGTCTTTAAATCCTAGAGTAGAAATGGCAGGAAAAAAAACTCTAGAGTTCCATTAAGGAACTGGGTAGTGAGGTTTGATTTCTCTGTGATACCAAGTCACGAAGGTGGGAGAAAAGCTGGAAACATTAATTACTGATAGAATGTTCAAAGTGACAGGATATAATTTACAAAGAGATGAAAAATACCTAGAATCTGATAACCCACAAAAGTGTGCAATAATTTTCCATTGAAACATAATTTATTTCCGTAATCATCAAAGACAACCAAAGGAATATTATTTGAAAAGATAGCCATTTCTGTTTACGAAAGTACAATCTACTAAAATGTTACAAATTAAAGATAGCTTAAGAGAAGACAGAAAGGGGTTCCTTATATCCAGAAAATAGAACATTACAGAATCAGCAATATTTCAAACAACTGTTATAAAAGAGAATCATCCTTTATCAGTTTACTTAGTCTTATGTAACAGCTATTGTTTGAATGGGTCTTGTCCAAAATTCAAATATTTCCAACATGGTAGTAGAAAGAGGTGGGGCCTTAAGTAGTGATTAGGCCAGGAGGCCTCTCCCTTACTAATGGGATAAAGGCCCTTATAAAAGAGCTTACACTTCATCTTCTGCCATACAGGGATGTGAGGACAGAGACAGAAGGCCCTTGCCAAGGCAAATGACGATCCCTTAATCCTGGACTTCCCAGCCTCAAGAACTGTGGAAAGGAAAAAAAAAATTTTGTTCTTTCTAAATTACCCAGTCTGTAGTATTCTGTCATAGCAACACAAAACAGATCAAGATATTAATTTCTGTTCTGCTTCATCTTGAGTTAACAGATTAATGAACCCCTCTGCTTTAGTTTTAAATATTATTTAGTTTTAAATATTCTGAATCAATTCAGTGATGTGAATGCAAAATTATTAAGCAATGCCCTCAGAAGCCTGGATCCCAGAGTACCTACATGATTCTTTTTCATGGATCCTCTTTATTTTGAAGAAAAGCACTCTGGTGAGAAGCTGATTTGAAAGAATTTTGAGGAAAGCATCTGAATAAAACAACTACTATGTGTGAATGACAAAAGTATTAAAATGGCATGGTTGAAGATCTCATGGGAGTTCACTGTAGAAAAAAATACAAAATATATCTTGGCATAATATTGTTAGTCACAGTATTCCAGTTATTACTTAAAATATTTCATATCAATACCAATATGTCTTTATTAACTATATTCAACATAATCCAAATAATTTAAAATCTCTTTTTATGAGGTGAATGAACAAACATTTTGAGATTTTTCCCAGATCTTCTGGGAAATTCCAAACTCAATGTGATTTTGAGGGTTTATTTAAGATTTGACTTTGAGAAGGCAAAATATCAAAAGTTGTCCAAACTGTCAAAAGGTTTGAAAACTTTGATCACAGGTGCCTGTGAAACAATAATTGATTTAGTCAATCAAAGTAACAAAGAAAGATTTTTAAATAACTCTATGAGGTAACATGATTGCAAAAGAGAAAACACCTTATGTCTTTCAAAAGTGAGGTTGATTATGCAAGTGGTGAATATCTTGTACTAAAAGCAGACCAATACATGAAGAAACATTTATCATTTTACTAGAGATTTACCCTAAATCTAGGTTCATATTCAGGTATTATTAATGTGAAATTTCATTTTTAAAAAAAAATTTAAGTGATTTTAATGAAGAAATATAAAATTCCTTTTCCATGTATAATATTCTACATCCATTCAGGTTTTTATACACAATTGTCCTCTTTCTGGTTAATAACCACTTTATTTTAGAGCAAAATTACTCTTGCTTTTCCTTACCAAAAATGCCTCATATATTCCTTTTATATTTTTCATGGCAAGTCCTTTCCCTTTTATTATTTCTAGTAGTTTCATTTACATATATTGGTTTTGTATACACATGTGTGTGTCTGTATGGGCGTGCATTTGTGTGTATCCTCTGCTAACTGTTCTTTTATAGAGAAAACTATAAAATAATTCAAATTATCTGTCATATACCAGCATCTTACAGCTGGACAAGAAGTTTCATTACTATACCCTTTCACAAATTTAGAGATATATTCTTCTTTATAGTATAACTTTTTAATAAGATAAAATGAATATGTTTATTAATAGATTCAGATATCCTTAGCTTCTCTATATTATATGAACATAAGAAGACTGGAGATATAGCTCAGTGATAGAGGGCTTACCTAGCATGCTCAAAGCCTGAGTTCAATCCCTAGTTCTACAACATAAAATAATAATAATAATAATAATAATTGTTATTATTATTATTATTTTAAAAAGAAATCAGAAGTAAATAAACTTAAACTTGTGAGCAATAATGAATGTTTCTGTAGTCTTTTAATTAGAAATGATATAAATATTTATTGAAAAGCTATTACTTCATTTAATTTAGCACAACTCTAGTTTCAAGTTACAAAATTATTTTTAGACAGACATAAAATACAATCATTATTAAGAAAAATTTGTCAAGATAACTAAATTATAGTAGAGTTAAATTTATAAGTTTTATAATCTTAAATATATAGTGATATAAAATTAGCTTATTTGACTAACAAATAGAATAAAATAATTTAAAAATTACACTTACTGTTGATAACACAAGAGGCACAGTGGTTTTTAGTAAACTAATAATATTAAACTGGTCTAATTTAACTGGTCTAAGTCTTTGGATTAACTCAAGTCACATGAAACTTAAAAGCTTTTAGATTAGTTCCATACTACTGAGAGCTTTAGGAATATTTATTTTATATAAGAACTCATTTTCCTCCATACAAATTAGAATAGAGCTCCTTCAGAGAGTTCATAAGTTAATCTGGTAATACCATCCAGAGATAGGAAAACATCACATATACATAAATATAGACAGATGCAAAGAGAAACCTTGAAGCTCTCTTTCTAAAATTTTAGTCATGATTCAGAAAAATTAATACAAAATATGTAATAGTTCACTTTCATCTTTTCCCAAATTTATATTTTTATCCAATTATTTGGGTATATAGGACAAGTTGGTATCTGTTCAATATGAGAGCAAAGTTTCAGTGCCAAGGAGGAGACTTTTAAGAGTTTCTTTGGTCTTGGCTAGAATTTTATGGAGGCTGTAAACTAATTTTTAGCCAAGGACTGAAGACACATCTACTTTCTATGGGGGTGACCCAAAGCCCATTGGCATTGATGACATATCCAGGCTGTTTCCAGATAGTCTTTTTTTTTCCTTTTCAACCTCAGGTTTTTGCTTTTGAGTGTCCCCAAATCCCCTGAGAGCCGCTAATAGTAGGCAGAAGGCCTGAAGTCAATAGTAAAGGAAGTGGGCAGATCCCTATAGTGGTAGAGCAAATAGTCAGCAGAGTTTGTGAAGGTCAGGTTCCAAGCAACTGAGAAATTCCCATAAGAATCAATAGAACAGAGAGGAGAGATAGATAGATACATAGATAGATAGATAGATGGATAGATAGATAGATAGATAGATAGATAGATGATAGATAGATAAGGATAGATAGATAGATAGATAGAAATTCCAGCTCAAGAGGTACCTTTCAAAAGAAGAACCCTAGAACCCTAATCTAGTTTCTAAGAGTATAATTCATTCTAAATGTCACTCAAACCAATGAGCTTATCCTTGAGTGCAAGAATACAACCCCAAACAAGGCACAGAAGACACAGTCCCCACATCCAAAGATTGCTGAGGAGAAAGCACAGCAAGGTCCCTGATCACCACAGTCAGTAAGAAAGACAAATGGGTATTTTCCTATTGTCTCCCACAAAAGTGAGATGCTGCTGATTATGAACACATTAATCCAGGCTACTGAGTAAGAAACACGGAAATGAGAATTGTCAGTACTACAGAGGCAGTGGGAAAGAATGAGTCTTTATTGGCTGAGAGCCTTATTCATAACAGACAAATTCCCTGTGAGCTGGTGATGGTTGATTGGAAGAGCTGTCTGTATGTCTCATGTATGCAGCCCCTAACCTAATGATTGGTCACCTCCAGATATAGAACCAACAAGTTTTACTCTCTGGCAGACAGACAACCATAGAAAGAACACCCTCACTCTCAATAAACAACCAGCAATCTTTGTCCAAGTATATGCCTGTCCTGCACATCTCTAATTTAAAATTACAAACATATTTTGAAAATTATTTTTAAACAGATATAGCGAGAACAACAAACTCACTGCTCTGCAAGTCTGGCCTAAATACCAAGCTGACAGTGTCTGTATCTTTGTGCCACAATACAATTCTTCTTATGAAAAACAACTTTCAGACATTACAACATAAAACAGAAACACCAAAGTCAGTGACAGAGCAGAGTGGCAATATAGAAGTCACAATACCCAAACAACTGGTTATAGCCCAAAAGCTACTATAGATCTAAATTTGGAAGTCCCTTTTAGAAAAGATAAGGAGAGATTCTTACTACCCTTTGCTCAATTGAACCCCAGGCAGAGAGATTTGGGAGTGTACAGGTGAAAAAGTTCATCTTTGCTAGCTGTATCAGAGATCTCTGGTCTCTGGGGATGTCTCTGGAGGAGTAGGGAAGTCCTGACCTTCATTGTCTCATCACTAAAAGAGTTGGGAGGAAAGTGTCTCCCTTCCGGCTCAAGTCCAGTTGTCAAGGGCATGTCAGTTAACTGACAATAGGTAAAATGAGAAAGGATGAGGTTTGTGTACTTGTGTGAGCAGGATCATTCAGAGGCCGTTTCACTGCAGAGCTGTAGCTGGTTTAGATACCAGCTAAATAGAAGAGGGGAGAAAAGGGCTTCCATGGGAAAACAGGTGGGCTGTAGGAGAGATTAATGGAAGGAATGATAGTTTGTGATGTTTGTCTATGCAGTTTCTCATCCCAGTGCTAGTGGTTGATCTTCTTACCTGTGAAGTTTTATGAACTTTTATGAAGGTTTATGGCAGCTTCCCTCTTAAAAGGTTCTGCCTGTGGCCAGAGGAAGGACTCTCTGAAAAGCCTCTTCTGCATCTATTGTATCCATACATTATAAAATGTATTTGTAAAACATAAATCTCAAATTATGAAGCAAAAACTTACAAATAAATACACGTGGTGTAGCTAATAAAGTCAATAGTGAAAACAAAGAGAAATCACACTTGATACTCTTCTATTCCAATAGAAGGCAGGACAAGAGTAAAATCTGAAAAAAAGAACATGTAGGCAAATAGAAAACAAGTAGCATTATGGTAGCTATGAAAAGGTGTGAACCATAAAACTTTTACAAATTAGATTTCATCAAATTAAAAATAACTTTAAAAGATACAGTTAAAAACCCAAACTGCAAATAACTAACTAGATAAAAGTATTCATAAAACATTTATCTGTGTGAGAACTTTTATCAAGATGAAGAACATTTACAACTGAATAAGATAATCAGTAACCCAGTTTTTAAAATGAGCCAAGGAGGATTTGGACAGATTCTTAACAATAAAGACATACCAACAAGGAAGGGGAAAAATGTTCATCATTACCCTTTCTTAGAGAAAAGAAAGTTGATCCCAAATGTGAAGTAATGCAAGTAAAATCAAAACTAGGTGTCACCTCAAACTGTTGAATGACAATGTGAATTCTCACACTTTATCAATAAGGATGCAAATAGATAAGAGACAATTTAGAAAACAGTTGCCAGTTTCTTATAACTTTAAGTATACACACATCATTCAACCCAGTTACCATACTCCTAGGAAATTAAGACAGAAAAATTAAAGCATATTCCACATAGACTGTGTACTCATAGTAGCTTTAAAAAAAATCATTCCAAATGTTTGCCAGCTATTGAACAGATAGATGAACTAACTGGTGTATCCATGCAGTAGAATGTTACTCAGTACAAATCTCAAATGCATTGGTCTAAGGGAAAGAATATAATTTAGAATTCCATTTATAAAATGCTAGAAAAGTTAAAATCTAGTGACAGAAAGCACATTAGTGATTGCTAGTGTCATGAGTGTCATGAATTGAGGGAAGAGTTTGACTGCCGAGGATACTTGGGGACTTTGTGGAGTGATGGAAATGCCCAATTCCTTTATGGTGGTTACATGTCTGGAACAGTGATCAAATTCTTGATATAGTACCCTAAAGATGGGTGAACTTTACACTATAAATTTATACTCTTATAAAATCAATTTTTAAAAGAGTATTCTGCATCTGCTATGTCCCAGGCTTTGTGCTAGATATAATAATAAATGGGCCACAGTTCTTTCTTTTATAGTCAATACAGAAGAAAGACAGACAACAAATTTAGTCATTGTAAATTGGAAAGACAGACAACAAATTTCAAAATCTAATAGACATATAATATAATAGATGTATGCATGAGTTCTAAAGAGATAGGATCTTAGAGACTTAGGCAAAATTAATAAATGAGGAACTCAGAATGACAAAGCACATATCTGTACCATCAACTTATTACAGCCACACCTTTTACTGATCTATATAATATGAAGTTAAAGAAATCTGTATGTCAGACGTTTTTAGATGTTGTAAATAAGATAGACATATTGAAATTCAAATTATTAGGGGAACACTCTATTTTTTCTATGTATCACTTGTACTCATATTCTTTTTAGCTTCATTTTGTGAAGTATAGTAGATATAATAATGAGCCACAAAAATCTTAATTCTACCACATCATGACCATATATAAATGTATATATGTGTATATATAGATAGGTGTGTGTGTGTGTGTGTGTGTGTGTGTGTGTGTGTGTAGAGGGGGGGGAGACATATTTCCTTATAACTATCATACCTATCAAGATTTAAAACTTATTCTTACTCCTTTTTTAAGATCCTTGATTGCTGGTTGAATATTTATTGGTGTTTTAGAATTTCTAGAAGGCAAGGCTGTCAGTCTGTGTAAAAACACTATGGCAAGATCAAAATTGTCATTGCTACTTATAGGAACAGTTCAGGATGATCAATTTTGTCTCTGTCAGCTTCATTAGGAAGATAGCTAATTTAGGTAACATTTGTAAGCACTCCCATGGTGAAGCATGTCTTTCTGAGAGAGGTAAATATCAATATTCTACCCTTTGGAAAGTTATTGGAATTTTAAAGTCATTTCACTGCAGGGGAAAAGTGATAGTTTTCAATGGGAACATGTTGAACCCTAAATAGTATGAGTGCATAATAGTCTCTTTGGCACTTTTGTTTAAGAAAAAAATACTTTTGTGAATTGACCTTTAAAGGCACCTTATTCTATAGTAATAGTTGATCATTATCTACTTGAAATAATAATTCATGCTAATGAAATTTATAATTAGGAGCCATCTTCAATTATAATTAGGCATATAAGTATTGTAATTAACCAGTTTTTAGAGATCTGTCTTGTAGCTGAAGTTCTGCAGTTCCTGACAGAGGATGAGGATTGCTCAAGGAAAAATAACTACATCCCCCTTGGTTCACACTAAAACTTCAGTTTTCCTTGTCTCAGCTGGAGAGAAAAATCCCTTCTGAACAAATGTGGTATCCTTTATCCGCAAAAGGGTGCCAAGGTTTAGATGTTATACCCACTTCCACACAAAATACTAACCACCAATCTCCTGGTGCTAGGAAGTGAGGCCTTTGAGAAATGATTAGTTCACAAGGGTGGAGCCTCTGTGAATGGGACTATTGCCATGTACAAGAGGCCTGTGGGAGCTTATCTGCTCCTTTCACCATGTGGGGAAGGTAGAGCAAGAAGCTACAGTCTATGAATCAGAAAGAAAATCCTCATTGGTCACCAATTTGGCTGATGACTTGACCTTGAGTTTCCAGCTTACAGAACTGTGAGACATAAATTTCTGTTGTTTTTAGGTCACCCATTTTATATCATGATACTTTGTTATAAAAACCTGAGCAGGCTAAGATAGAGAAATACAAGACCCTGGGTCAATCCATGAAGTTCCATTTGGCAACACAATTGTCTTTTACTAGTTACAAATTTTGTACCTTCAAACTTTTTTTTTTCCTTCAGGATTTTGCTGCTAGGATAGTTCTCACCTAGAACTATTTCTATTATAAATCCCAAATCCCCAGAGGACCATTAGTGGGAATGTATAAAGAAAGCTATGAGGGAGTGATGGAATAACCATGAAAAGGTGACTCAAATCAGCTAGAAATAGCTTAAGCTTCAGGTTTTCCTTTTCTTGGCCCCCACATATCAAAAATGATTTCAGGTTCTTTGTCCTTCTTAATTCTGCTGAATTAATGGGACATTGATAGTTTGTTTGCTCTCACATTGCTCCACTGAAGCAACATTTGAAAAGATGCTTTCTAGTACCCATCCTAACCAAAAGGAGTGAGTAATGGGAACTGCAAGCCTTTTCAGCTTTAGCAGGATGGTATTTCTGGACAAGTTGGCCTTTCCCTTCCCTCAGATCACCCCATGCCAGTAATCATCTACCAACATCTATATGGCACAGGTTTTGTCTGGAGGCTGGAATTCTCACATCTGGATGACACATATATGACATTAAGGAGGTTTCTTTACCACAAGAAGAGCAATATTTGACAATTTGCTTAAATAGTCTCACTTTGAAAACATCTTTGGACAAAAAAGCCCTCCTCTCTTTAGTGGTGGGGAAATTTATACACGGTATAGGATAGTGTCTATCTTCGGAATCTCAGCAGCTTTTCCAAGTTCATTTTAATTCTAGCAGGATATGAAGGTGACCTTGCTGCTGGGAATCAAGCAAGTGGGTTTCCACAGAGCCACCATTCCTGCTTGTCTGGAAGATGATGGCATCAGTATCCAGTTCCTAAGAAATAAGCCTGCACTTACAAACACCCCAAATTCTCACCAGCCCCATTCCAACTGTCAGTCTTATGATGCACATCATTATGACAAGACTGGTTGTGCATTTATTTTCAAACAAAATGGAAAGGATTCCCAGATCACTTATTGAAGGATCTAATAGATCTCTCAGCATCAGTTTTTTTTTTTTTTAAAGAGAGAGAGAGAGAGACAGAGAGAATTTTAATATTTATTTATTTATTTATTTATTTATTTATTTATTTATTTATTTAAGTTTTCAGCAGACACAACATCTTTGTTTGTATGTGGTGCTGAGGATCGAACCCGGGCCGCACGCATGCCAGGCGAGCGCGCTACCACTTGAGCCACATCCCCAGCCCTCAGCATCAGTTTTGAAAACAGGATGCTCTGGAGCATCAACACAAAAAGAGATCACATAGCCTTCTCCTAGAGCATTTTTTTCTAAGTGGAGTCTTTATTTGGAATAATTTAGAAGACATATTTTACTTGTAATAATTTTGGATATGAAGAAAACTTGCAAAGAGATTATAGAAAGTTCCTACATACTGTTCACCCGTTTTGTTTTCCCTACTTACACTGCTGTGGTACATTTGTCAGAACTTAGAAATTAACACTGATACATTAACCAAATGCCACATTACTAGAATTTTCAGTTTTTCCATTAATATCTGTCTTTTTTCTTCTTCTTCTTTTTTTTTTTTTTTTCTGTTCCAGGATTCAATTCTGGCAGTTTTCCAAATAAGTCCTTTTCACATTTAATTGGAGGTCTTTTCTAGAATTTATCTACAGATGTCCATATTTTCTGGCTAGTCATTCTTGGATCTGAATGGGTCTGCCTTCTTGTTTTATTCCCCTCAACATCTAACATGTCTCCTTCTAACATTTATTACTCTGGGTTAAACTCAAAGACAGTAAATGAATCTCAAAGAGAGTAAATGAATGAAGGATTTTAAAAAATATCCTTCATTTGGTTTTAGTAAAAATACAATGGGCACAAGCCAGTCTTTAGTTATTTCTTCTTTCTTCACGTCTTCAGAGTGAAAACATTTAGATCTGCAGCTGAATTTTCTCTAGAATCAATTGAATGCATCCACAGTATCCGCATTGAAACAGAGAAAAACCCTGGGTGATCAACACTTATATATGCCAATGATACTTTTCTTTCTGCACCTAAAGGACCATTCATAGGCTGCAGATTTTAGGAGCAAAGTTGTTCAGACCTTGATCAGTAAGTGAGGATGTTCCCATGTCTGGGAAGTTATGTTGCTTCATAATAGATTTGGTTGGGAAAGCAATTCTTGCTAAAACAATATCACTAAGAATGTCTTCTTAAAGCTTACATAATCAGCTGCATTTACTTGCTTTTTTTTTTACATTTCTGAACCTGAAGTTTACCTCCTCTCTAACCAATGTCAATTCACAGTCGCTCAGTTTACTGATGCATGTAAAAAGAAGGAAGGCAATTATTTGAGAGAATAGGTAAACCTGTGTTCATTGGAAGGGGAGGAAATTGTGAGGAGGATGTAGTACTTAATTCACCTATTCACAGAGTGAAGAAAAGGGTAAGAGGCAGAAGAAAATTAAATTATAGAGTTTTTAAAAATATTCCCTGCATTAAGAATTAATATGGGTTTATGCTGTTACATGGTTATGTGGACAAAACCCCAGTTACAACAAACACCTAGAATTTAATAATAAAACATTTTAGTTTGAGTTTTTGTTTGACATTGCTTCATAATAAATCATAATTTCAGATCCCACTAGTAGGAAACAAAAATTTTAAGTATGGATTGAACTGAAGCATAATTGATACTACCATGAAAGAATGTTTTTCTTAGTAAATTAACACTATGAACAAAGAAACATGTATAATGCTTTAACCCTGTCAATGAAGACAATTGGCTTTCAAATAGAAAGGAGTTGAGCTTATTGGGGTTAGAACATCAAAATGTTTTGTTTTTCTGCAATATGCTACCAGTTCTGCTCATCTGAGCTCTGGCCCTCATTTCTTGAAAAATATGTTTTCTTAATGCAAATCAAATCTGATTTCATAATCTTCAATTATGTTTGTTATTAAAACAGTTCTATTTGTTTAAAAAATCATTATCAACAAATTCAGATGTGTCCTCCTTCTCACCCTTCTACTATGAGTATGTTCCAATGCTTTCCTACAGATCTACACAATACACTCTTACCTCTCTTGCACATGTGTGCACTATGTACACATATGCACACACATGTGCATCTTCCTTTCATTTACCTATACCTCAATATTCAGACTGAAAGAATGGCTAGAAAAAAAATACTGCTGTGTTTGTGTTGTATAAATAATCCATTTGGTTGATCATGGTAACAATTCTAAGGTATTGATAAATTCATTATTGATACTTCAATAGATCCTTCTGAGGAAAATCTCAATTTCAAGAAGTTCTCATTTATGTTGGTATTTTTCTAACCCTCAGTCACATTTCCAACTGATCCCCAGAAAGTAGTGCCACACATCATTTCTTTGATTGTCCTCTTTAGCCAGAGTTGCAAGGGTTTCCATCAGGTTTGTCACCCCAATTTTTTCTACCCACCACAGATCCCATCTCTTGCTCCCTTTCCCAGTGAGGTTCCCTCACACCCTGGCTATCCCTTCCCCAGTGCATGGTGGTAGCAAGCTACTAGCTCTTGGATGAACCAATGTCAAAGCATAAACAAACGTCATACTTCCCTTTTGGCAGAACCCCAGGCTATAAAGAGAATTTCTTGTACACTCTTCTTTGGCTGAGAACCACAATAAGTGTATTAATTTAAAAAGTGTGTATATATATCGTTAAATTCATGGTGAAGCTTTGAAAAATGACAAGTATTTCGTAAGTACTTAGATAACAAAGAATAAAAACCCAACGATCATATTTTTTTTAAGAGAGAGAGAGAGAGAGAGAGAGAGAGAGAGAGAGAAGAGAGAATTTTAATATTTATTTTTTAGTTTTCGGCGGACACAACATCTTTGTATGTGGTGCTGAGGATTGAACCCGGGCTGCACGCATGCCAGGCGAGCGCGCTACCGCTTGAGCCACATCCCCAGCCCCAAATGATCATATTATTAAGTGAAAATTTTCAGTTGTGTTATTTTATGTCATATCTCATTTGTTTGTATATATACTTTTTGGAAAAAAATATATGTATGTATATATACATAAAAATCAAATATATAAGTATATATATGATATGTAATACTTACTTATATATATGATACTTAGATATCACATATATACTTTTATATTTGATTTTGTATGTTAAAAAGAAAGAAATAATTGCCAGTATCTAAATAAGCTGTTAGCAAACAACTTTTAGCTACATTTTTTTCTATATTGTATCCCTTGTAGGAGTGCAACAAGGTTACAATCAATATACTTAACACAAATGTAAATTATGATGATAAGCCTTTCTTTATTTTATGTTAATAATACTCTTCCCCATGCCATATACCTCGAGAATACTCAGACTTCCTCAGAACAGTCTAGATTTTTTTCTCCCCCTTTATGCCAAAAGGAATTTAATCACATCTGCCTTCTTGCTCCTTTACCTCTTTCCTTATTTTCCCTTCTTACCAGGGGAAGCTCTTTTCTTCCCCTTCCTGTGCAACCAGGTCTCTAATTCTATCATATTTTTTGTTTTTCTTATTTACCTTTTAAAAAATATTGTTCTTTCTTTCTCTGGGTTCATCATCCTCATTGTCTAACTTTAATGGTGGAAATACTACAGAAGAAAGAAAATATGAATTGCTAACCAGTAAAATATTTCCAAAACAATATTCTCACTATAGAAATAAATATTTGGGCATATATTTATCAACATAATGATGTTCCAGACTTAACTATTTTTTTTTACTCCTGTGCTATTACCATCAATTTCAATGACTGCTTTCACCAAGTTGGAGCCTGTGGCAGATGTTTGTGCTCTATTAGTCTTTTCCAAGGCTGTTGATAAGCTCAATTTTCATACTCACAATAGTTGTATTTTGTGGCTTCTTTATTTAGGTGCCACCCTGCTATGCAAATCAATGTTTGCTAATCTTTGTTTTACTTAAATGGTAAAAGATGCCCAACTCAAAACAAACATAGGACCCCAGGGTATACTGCCAGAGCCATGGTAAAACACTGTACTGCTAATCAATTAGGAAGGTGGATGATTGCCTGGATATTAACTTCTATAATGTTGTATAGAATTTACTGCAGTAACATTATGCAATACTGTCTGTGGGAAAGAAAAAGTCTTTGGGCAATTTAAATCATAATATTACAAAATTAGAAAGAGTATGTTTCTAATGAAACTCTTTTCATTGTTTCTCAAAGTTTATAAATTTACAACATACAAAAGAAAGTTAAGTATATTATCAGATACCTCAAAAGTTCTCATTTTTAATGTGTTTCCTATTAAGTTCAATAAATGGCATTTAGCTATTGATGTGGAAGCTGTAGAAGAAAAGTGAAACTCCATTTATATTCCTACCTACAGATAGTTCTAATCCATAAAGACAAGGTCATTGTCTTTGACCCACGTTCTTAGCTTTGAGCAGGAAACACATGGGGAATCAATAGAATGGTGGCTGTCTGGGTGAATTGTGCAGTATAAATTTTGGAATTAAAGCCATAATAGAATACCCCTGGATCCATGGATTCTTTCCTTTTAAAATCAAATTTAATTATATCAGTATAGTCTAAATCGGGACAATTTGATGATATAATTTAAAAAGAATATGCTTCTCAAGGTACAATATTTCTTATAATCTAACACCATATATTCAGAGTTCATCTTTCCGTTCTGCTAGGGAGTTAATCGGGGGCCTTATGCATGATAGGCAAGTGCTCTACCACTGAGCTTACATCCCCAGCCTTAAAGTTCATTTTTAAAGTGTGGTAAAGAGAGGGTTTTCATATAACAACAAAGATGTAGAAGGAAATGAGCAAAATGAGGATAGAGCTCTAGTAAAAGCAAGGGTATGACATGCACCTAATTCAAAGACTTTTCTCCAGTTTCTGCTACCCCCTTGAGGATGAAAATTTTACCAAAGGATAGAGGATCCCTAAGATGAATCCATAGATTCATCCAGAGACAGAAATAATAGAATGGCTTTTGCATGCTTTGAGGCTGGGGAGTGGATACACCTAAAGTTTAGTGAACTTGAGTTTCCTAGTATTAAACAGACATTTTTATTCTATTAAAAGACTCCAGAGAAACATATTATTCTTTAACAGAAACTTACTTTTTATAAGAGCCTTTAAATATGGCAACATGCAATGGGCCTGAATATAAGAAAGAGCATGGGGATGGCTCCAGCAGAATTCATCAAAAGCACCAGTGCACACAAGGCCTGCTTTGAAGAAACCTGGGTCAGATACATATGATAGCTTTGGTAGACTTGGACAAGTCATTTGTTATTTTTGTGCCTCAATTATATCAGCAATAAAATGAAGACACTCCATCCAACCTCTGTTATTCCAAGCCAATAATAAATTCTTGCCTTAACTTTTTATTTCTTTGACCAAAACAATTCCAATGAAGGGTCAAGGGTTGACATCTTGCAGAATGTGCTCTCAGGCAGAAAAGCAGGAGAGAATTCTTTCTGTGAAAACAGTCTCTGTCAAAGCAAAATATTTAGGCTACTCTACCACTTCAAATATTATAGCATAAACCTCTAGAAATTCAAAAGGGGCAAAAACATGACCATAGGAGTACTGTATCCTACCATTCAAAACACACACAGCAACACAGAGCATGCATACATGCACACAGAAATAAAGATACTTTGGGACAAGATGAATTTGAATTATTAAAAGGACTAACTTTCAAGTATCATCAAATTGATAAAATCTTATGCTTTGCTATTTAGAATAATTTTGATTACAGGGACAACACATTGGCAGTGAAATTATGATGAAGTTTAAAAATTTAAAACAACAAACTAAAATTAAGATTTTAGATAGGAGTTTCAAGTTCTTTTTAGACTTCTTACAAAAATTTACCTTTTTGAATAATTTGGACCATTTGGTACCATTTAATGAAGATATATAGATCTTTTCTGAAAGCAAATGAAAACAGAGAGATAATAGAAAGGTAAATTACAGCTAGTCTTATTTCATTTGTCACCAATTCTGAGTCAGTATAGTATGATTTAACAAATTTACCAAACAGAAGTATTAACTACAAGCAAACAAAAATTTGATTACAGGAAATCTCGCAAAGGTAAGAATAAACAAGCAAATGAATATGTGTCTTAAATTTTTATTTAATCTTTCTATCATATATTTCTTTCAAAATCTGTTGGGAAAAGCATGCCATTTTCAGGTTCTCTTTGTTTGGCTCTTTTAGTTAAAGCAAGTGCACTGCTTCACTGGACAATGTATTTCAATCTCTCTGAAATGATTGGCAAATACAGCTGTAGTTCTGAGATCCTGCCTTTTGCCAACCATTTGGTGACAATTTCCATAATATCCTTACATTTAAATGGATAATATCTCACAAGGCCCCCAACATACCCTCACTTACTCATTCTTGCAGCACTACTGGGGTGAGGGGGCAGGGTTTAGTTCATCATATCCTGGATTAGAGAACTTAGATATTAGTCATCCATAGGGATATTGAGATGAGAAAAAAAATGACAGCACAATGGAGTGTTACAGAGCAAAGCCACCATAAGATATAAGAACTGTTGTCAAGGTTGAGACTTTTTTCTATTTGTTCTCATGTAGGAATGGAACGGGATAGTCACATTCTTTGGCTCAAAGGTGTCTGTTTTTTGTCAGGTTTTTCATTGCTGTGACCAAAATACCGAACAAAAGCAATACAGTTTATTGGGGGCTCCCAGTGTCAGAGATCTCAGCCCAGAGAAGGCCAACTCCAAGGCTCTGGGCCCAGGTAAGGCAGAATATCATGGGTGACGAAAGTAGTTCAGGAAATGACAACAAGGAAGTAGAGAGAGCTCCACTCACCAGGGACAAAATATAAACACCAGAGGCACCTATTTCCTCCAATCACACCCTACCTGCCTACAGTTACCATCCAGTTAATCCATTCAAGTGAATTAATGCACTGATTAGGCTAAGGCTTTCATAACTCAATTGTTTTACTGTAAACTTTCTTGCATGGTCTCACACATGAGCTTTTGAGGGACTTTTCATATGTAAACTATAACAGTGTCTGAGAAATCTGTTTAAAAGTCCTTTTCCTTTCTTGGATTTCTGCCTCTAAGGGAATCAGGCAGGTTCATTTCTACTATCACAGAAACTCTTCAAGGAACCTCTTACCCAGTCTAACCCTTAAAGGAACCCTTACACCAGGACTTTCTAGGCTGATCTACTCAAGTCCCAAAGAAAATCAAGCACATGAATGCATGTGTTTACTTTTTCATTTGTTTTTGTGAGATGGGCATCACTACATTTCCCAAGGTGTTCTTGAACTCTTGGCTCAAGTGGTCCTTCTGCCTAAGCTTCCTGGATAGCTGGAACTACATGCACATACCACCATGCTCTGCTTTGCTTACCTTTTGAACTGAAAATTAGTTACACTAATAATGTAGAGAGTAGGATGAGAAAATATTACAATGCAAAAATTTCAATAGATTTACAGCATGGGTGTTATGCACTTATCATTAAAAAATGTTGAACTTATATATTTGGGAGCTCTTAAGGATTGAAAGAGTGTACTTTTTAAAAACAAACAAACAACAACAAAAAAAGTAAGCTCAATTTATTCCTAAATGAGAATATGTTTCTATTACCAGAATCCTAGAGCAGAGGCCCAATTCTGAGGACTCTAATAAATCAGGTCCAGCCACTTACCCCAAAGATCAAACAGAAAAAAAAAAAAGAGTGGTGAAAGACCAAAAGAAATTTATTCAGTTCTTTGTATACTCTGAATATTAGGGCTATATCTGAAGTGTGAGGGGTAAAAATTTGTTCCTAGGACGTAGGCTCCCTATTTACCTCTCTTATTGTTTCTCTTGCTGAGAAAAAACTTTTTAGTTTGAATACATCCCATCTGTTGACTCTTGATTTTTAACTCTTGTGCTATGGGTGTCCTATTAAGGAATTTGGAGCCCAACCCCATGAGGTGGAGATTAGGGCCAACTTTTTCTTCTATTAGACGCAGAGTCTCTGGTTTGATTCCTAGCTCCTTTATCCATTTTGAGTTAACTTTTGTGGATGGTGAGAGAAAGGGATTCAATTTCATTTTGTTGCATATGGATTTCCAGTTCTTCCAGCACCATTTGTTGAAGATGCTCTAGAGTATACAAAGAACTCAAAAAGTTAAACAACAACAACAAAAATAACCCAATCAACAAATGGGCCAAGGATCTGAACAGACAATTCTCAGAGGAGGATATAAAATCAATCAACAAATACACGAAAAAATGCTCACCATCTCTAGCAGTCAGAGAAATGCAAATTAAAACCACTCTAAGATACCATCTCATTCCAGTAAGATTGGCAGCAATTATGAAGTCAAACAATAACAAGTTCTGGCAAGGATGTGGGGAAAAAGGTACACTTGTACATTGCTAGTGGGATTGCAAATTGGTGCAGCCAATTTGGAAAGCAGTATGGAGATTCCTTGGAAAGCTGGGAATGAAACCACCATTTACCCAGCTATTTCCCTTCTTGGACTATACCCAAAAAACCTAAAAAGAGCATACTACAGGGACACAGCCACATCAATGTTCATAGCAGCACAATTCACAATAGGTAGACTATGGAACCAACGTAGATGCCTTTCAATAGATGAATGGATAAAAAAATGTGGCATTTATACACAATGGAATATTACTCAGCACTAAAAAATAACAAGATCATGGCATTTGCAGGGAAATGGATGGCATTAGAGCAGATTATGCTAAGTGAAGTTAGCCAATCCCTAAAAAACAAATGCCGAATGTCTTCTCTAATATAAGGGGGGTGACTCAAAATAGGGTAGGGAGGAAGAGCATGAGAAGAAGATTACCACTAAACAAGGAAGAGAGGTAGGAGGGAATGGGAGGGAGAAGGGGAATTGCATGGAAGTTGGAAGGAGACCCTCATTGTTATACAAAATAGATATATGATTGTGTGAGGTGGAAGAAAAAAAGAGAGAGAAATGTGTCACAGTAGATTGGGGAGGGAGAGGTGATGGGGAGGGGAGGAGAGGGGGGATAAGAAGGGCATCAGAATACAATAGACACTAGTATTTCTGTATGTATACATGTGGCTGTATAACCAATGTAATCCTGCAATCTCTACACGTGGAAAAATGAGAATTCATACCCCATTTGAATCAAATGTATGATATGTCAAGATCATTGTATTGTCATGAGCAACTAATAAAAAAATATTTTAGCAAGAAAAAAAAAAGAAATTTATTCAGTATAGCTTTATAGGCAAGAAGGGGGATCAAGCGCCCTGTCTTCATGGTGCTAAAATGAGTTTCAGGTTTAAATAGAGGAAGAATTCAGGCAGGGGTGAGAGTTATGCAGAATAAATAGTCTTGGTCCAATGGGGATCTAGTTGATCATATCTCAGTTCTGGTTCTGCAAGGTGACTCTGGAGAAGTCTTGCTCTTTGAGGGGGCAACTTGTTTCCCATAAGATGATTTCTTCTGCTTAGGAGGGCAGTTTCTGTTCCCACCTAGGTAATTGCTCCCTCTTAGTCTCATCAGGGGAGATGGGCCTGAAAGACCTGCTGCTCCTGGATGGTTTAGGGCTATGACAGGAGACTTCTAGGCACTTCTTTGGTGGTTGGAGAACAAGACATTGTCAGGCCTGGTTGACAATGTGTGCTATCCCTGCAAACCTTGAAAATACTACAGTTACTCTTACTTTGAAATCTTCAGCCTTGAAGGGGGAGGATTACCAGCTTTTGATGAACACATCTTAAATAGATTAACTTGTCTATGTGCAGAGCTGAGCAAGCATCTGATACAAGGTTTTAAAGCAATAAAGGGGACATATCCAAGTGAATAGTCAGTGTTTTTAGCAAAAGCAACATCTAAGTCCATGTTACATTTCTTCTTATTAAATGGGGACAAGAAAATCATGATCATTTTTTTCACACAATCAAAATATATTGAAAATTATTAGTGCTTGGAGCTACAAATATTCATGGAGACAGTAGGGGGCACAACATTGTTCAATATCCTTCATAATGCACAGCACTATATCAATCAGATATCTTCTGGCCCAAATTCACAATCAAGCACTATTTGAACACCCTGATATTAATGTGAAAGAACAGTAAAAAGATCATGTGTAGAATCTAATCTAACCATGTCACTTTTTTACATTTATATGAACTTTTTATTTTACAATACTTTGAAATTTACAGAAACAATGCTATGATAGTACAGAGATTTTTTCCCATATACCTCATATCTGATGTCCTCTATGATTAACATCTTCCACAAATACGGTCCTTCAGGAACTAGAGGAATGGCTTCCCTTCTCCCTGTGAAGGTTCATTGAAGTGAATTGACAATAGGCAGTTTAATGCAAGAAAAACATGTACAATGTATTAATATGCACAGGAAAAATCATAGCATGGGGTCAAATAAAAAGTATGAATCTCCCTCAAGTATTAGATGAATGAGGATTTCTGACCTCAGAAAGGATGGAAGGCTTGGATGCACCAGAGCCTGGAGTCTCCTAGAGGGTGGAAAGGTTAATATATGGGAGGAGTGAAAGGAGGTCTTCAGGGTAGAATAAAGGTTGTATTATAACCTAGATAAAGTCCCTCAGGTAAGAGTTGACAGTGGTTACCTCCTTTGGGCCAGGTGTCAGACCTCCAATTTCTTCTTCCAGTGAGAAGATATTTCCAATAGAGAAAGGAAAATAATGAAAAAAAATCCTTTTGATATGCTGGTATTTCTACTTCATTCATAGATATAATTTTTTAATCAGTCAGTTTTTCACATTAGTCATCCTGAAATAGGTCAAAGGAACATATTATGAAGCAGCACATTTTGTGATCCATAGTACAAATAATGAGCTAATATTGATGCATTCACTAAACTTCATTCTTTATTTGGAGTTCATTACTGTTCTCTTTTCTCTGTTCCAGGATCCCACCCAATATACCAAATTCATTTAATAGTTATATCTTCTTAGGCTCCTCTTGGCTATGACAGTTTCTCAGACTTTGCTTATCATAATCCTTAGTATGTCTCTCAATTAGTGTCCTACTTTTATTTGTTTTTTCCTCAGAGCAGTTTGGGATAATGGGTTTGGGGAGAAAGACTGATGATGGGGCTCAGAATATACCACCCTAAAATATGATTGCAGAGAAGTGGAATATGCTTTTTGGGCATAAGGATTAATGAAGCTCTGAGAAGCCATGCCTTTGTAGAAGAAATTTATCCCTATTAAAGAAAACTCCATTTATAAAGATGTCTGCCACTCTGCATCTGGAAGAAAAGGAGGAAAAATCGCTAGAAATTCTCATCACTGGGGAAGGCAGTGGCTGAAATTTGCATAACAAACCTAATAAGGATAACTGGACTTTCTCCACACCCTTTCTTTTGTTTGTTTGTTTATTTCAGAGAATAATGGCATTTAAACCAAAGCCTAAGACAACTCTTTAACATCTACTTAGAGATTACTCATTCTCTTGGAATCACCCATGTGTACAATGAAGTTTACAAGTTATGAAGCACCTCTTGTGTTTTCTCTTGTTAATCTCTCTTTTGTTACATGAAATCCCAGCTAACAATTTATGAAGGGTGTAGGAGAAAATTAGTTTCTTTCCCCTATGCCTACAAAGGTAAAATATCTTTCTCATTATATCCAATGGAAGGTATATGCCACCAGGCCTAGTGGTGCACACCTGTAATCCCAGCAATTTAGGAGGCTGAGACAGGAGGATTACAAATTCAAGGTCAGCCTCAGCAACTTAGTGATGCCCTCAGCAATTTAGCAAGACCTGTCTCAAAATAAAAATTAAAATAGCTCAGTGACAAAGTACCATTGGGTTCAATTCCTAGTATCAAAAAAATAGTATCTGCTGTAAAAATATCTGCTATCAGCATGACTTATCACTGATGATTATAGCCTTGTTCTTATCTACTCCACTCCTCTTTGCCAGATTTGTCTACTATACAATTACTTCTTTGTTCCACATTTCATACTGTATTTACGGGGAGCAAGTCAAAAACAGAGTCCACTTTTAAGGAGTGAGTAGTGGTGTTCCACTTCCTTAAGAAGGGACAATCTATATATACATTTGGAATTCTTCAGTATGGAAGATGTATCTGCTATTTATTCATTCAGTCATTCATTTATGTCAGTATAAATTCATGGGTGAATATTTTATGCTTTGGGTTATAATCCAATACTACATTTTGTGTGTGTGTGTGTGTGTGTGTGTGTGTGTGTGTGTGTGTAGCTTTCTATGTCTAGAGATATGTGTATATCTATACCTTGCTAAATAGTTCTAGCTTTAGTCATTGGAAGCTCTTTCAGTTAGTTCCTGTATCCTATAATATTCCTTTGTAAGCTCTTTCCTACATTCAGGCATGAATAGATGTTTCAGGCTCATCTGATATTTTTCCTGTTTAGTCCTTGAATTAGTCATTTTTCTGACTAGACCTGGTTCCTTTTCTTGGAGAATGTTATTAGAAACCAAGACCTGAGTGCTGGCAACTATGTCATTTTATAGATTAAACAAATGAAGCTCAAGCAAGTGAGGGGACTGTTGAATGTCCAAAGGTGTCTAGTAGCAAAGCTAACCTGGAATATGAGAATCTTGATAACTGGGTTTTTAATCTTTTCATTATACCACTCTGCCTTTCCTGTCACATTCCAGGACATACAGCTTTTATGAGCATATAAATGAGAAAACGTGCCCATGCCCTTTGTTCCTATAGTCTAGATATTTGGAGTTTCATGCAGTTACAGCATTTATATTAATGCAGGACTTTGAAGCCTTACCATGAAATAGATGAAAGTAAGAGAAATAGACTTATCTTAATAATGACAAAGAAAACTATGAAGGCCGTTTCCTCCAGCAGGACAAGGTTTGGGTTATACAAAAAAATACCAGTTGTGTCCTTTTATGCTCAGAAAATCTGCTGTGTAACTTGTTTCTGTGCAGGGCTTATCACTTCCAAGGTGTTTATCAGTTTATCACATCCCTTTTAGATGTGTATCTCTAAAGCCACATAGACCCCAGCCTGGACACCTGAATGCACATCTATAAAGGTGAAAAGTGACTCTTAAAGTTGGAAATTGTGAAAACCATTGTAAAATAATAAAGAGTAATGTATGTTTTTCCTTGGGGGGGAGACATGTAGCAGGGTCTTTGAGAAGTGAATGATTTATTGATAAGTTAGATTATAGAACATAAAAAACTGAAAATTCTTTGGTGTCAGAGGTCAAGTATAGTACACCTGCCACCTTATGATACATATTATATAGCCTGATTTTATATTTTACAAATAAGTAGCTTATTATAGTATTAGTGCCTTAAGTTCATTTATATTTTATCTATACAAGACATGTTCTTAGTAGATTCCATGTCGTTGATGCATATTATTGAGTAATGCTTATTATTATTAGTCTTGTTAGTTATTAGTAAGACTGTTCCAGCCATTATGGATAATACCAAGATGAGTAAGTCCCAGTACTTGTTGATATAACAGTGTCCTAAAATATATTTTATTTTGACCTCCAGAGATTGTAGAACAAAGCAACATAAACAATAGGCATTAGGCAAACAATCATTATTTAACAGATTAATAGTCAATCCATACAATATTGGGTTTTTGTTCTATCCACTGGTAATTGTTTAAATTACCATATTTAGATTGTAATTGATCAATGATGCAAGTTCTGTGTTAGAAATCTTAGAGTAATTATTTCAGCATGTTTGTCAGTATTTTTGCACTTTTGATAATAAACCATGCAAACTAAAAACTAAGTCCATGGCTGTTGATGGGTCTAACTTATTTCACTACTGAAGAAATAGTGAGATATCTCTGAAATACAATTATATTAAATGTTTGTAACAGTTGGTAATCCTGATTCCCAGTACTGAAGACAGATGAAACCACTCATTTTTATTCCCTAAAATGGGGATTACATTTAAAACACATATTCTTTAGAGCACTTTGTCAATTATTCCAATTTTAGTTTACGAAAGAGAGAATTGGATATAACATTCAAATTTATGTAAATTGTTCAAACTTCAAACTGTCAGTTTTTTTCACTTCTTTCTTATTTTTGAATTTTATTTTAAATCAATAATTTTACATAGTTTTAATTAATAGAATATTTATAGCAATTACTAGTCTTGTAGCAATCAATCAACTACCATCTAGCACCAGATGTCTAACACAAGCAAATCTCTTAGCATAAAATCATCACATTTCTACTCACATTTACAATGGCTCATCAATATCCATCTATATATGCAATTTGTTGGAACACTATCTGAAAGATTATAGTCAGAGTTATAGCTGAGACTTTTTAATAATGGGTCATTTTTTTATTGGTTTGTACTAAATGAAGTTAATTGATGTTAAAGGCAATGCTTTAAAAGAACTTGTTAAGGGATTTTTTAGTCCCCAAATACACACATTTCTTTTTTCCCCTCCCTCATATACTTTAAACACTTTTCTATCTTTTCAAAAGCATCATATTCCTAATACCAAATGGACAAGGATCATTCTTGCTTTTATAACTCTTTCAGTCTGTCCACAATCTTCCTAATAAGTGGTGGAGTTTGAAAAGTAGCAGATGTTCATCAGGAAATTAAAGGAACTTTTCTAGTGGGTGCTGGTTAGTGGTATTTATTTAAAGAACACATCTTACTATAGGTCTCTCAAGTTTACCAATTTATGATCTCAGAGGAAAAATTTTCTCAGAAATAATTTCTCAATAGAAAATAAAGATACAAATACTAAAAATGGACCATCCTTAACTTTATTTTTGATTTTAGCAAATTTCAATACTTTTCTTTATTCTTACTTTATTATTTTTGAAGTTCAAATAAACTTCCTTGATTTTAGTTCAATTTCTTTATGAAGTTTAAGTGAGTTGTTGTTTCCTATTCAATTTAAGAACATATCCAAAAGAACAGAATAAGATCCCCCAGACTTGAAATGAACCTATGAGAAAAGGTAAAGGTAGTTGTGAAACTGAACTAAAAGTCAGCCCACTCCATTCTAAATCCTGGTGAATGCTCAACACACTATAGGCTAAGCTCTGGTCTTTGGTTTGGCATATTCTCATTCTCTGAACTGACATTTGGACTTACATCACTGATTTTTAAAGATTTTATTTCCCTCCTTAAGGATTAGGTGAAATTCTTCTCATTTAATTACAGAGTAGTTTATTAACAGACCCATGGTTGCTTGATTTCCTTTTGGCAAATTATATAATATGAAAACAATAACAATGCATGGTTAATGGTCAGACAGGAGTCATGTTCTAAAAAATTGAATGTTCAGCTCAGGAGAATTTTGAACACCACCTATATTTTCATGGTGCTAAGAGAAAGATAAGTACCAAAATTTTATCTCCTCAGAGCATATAAAACAAAATTGGATTTATAGAACAAAATCCTAAAGGAAAATTGGTCTGCATCAGTAGATATCAGCTTTAGAAAAGGATGTTGGGTAAATGTGTTGTTCAGAGAGAATTCAAGGCATAGCAACAAGTCAAATGCTTAGGGAGCCATAGGTTTTGACACAGGACTCTGCTCTTTTCTGGTTTGACAACTCCATCTCAAGCTTCTATTTCATGGCCTTTTTCTTCAGGGTTTAGTTTTTAATTTTTAATTTTTTTTGTTGTTGTTGTTGTTGTACCAGGGATTGAACTCAGGATACTTAACCACAGAGCCACATCTCCAGCCTATATTTTATCTAAATTTTTAAATTTTGAGACAGGGTCTTGCTAATTTATTTAGGACTTTGCTATACTGCTAAAGTTGGCTTTGCCTGAGCTGCTGGTATTATAGGTATGCATCTCCTTGCCTGGTTCAGGGTCAAGCTTTAATGAATGTCAATGAAGACAGCAGTTGGCCAACAGGTTGGCCTGTTAGCCAAATCTGGCCCACTTCCTGTCTTTGCAAATAAAGCTTTATTGGGACACAACCACACAATTATTTTTTACATGTTGCCTATGGATACTTTGAGGCCACAATGGTAGAAAGAGTTCAGTCATTACAACAGAGACCACATGGCCCCACAAAGCCTAAATTATTTCCTGTCTGACCATTTACAGAAAAAAAAATTTTTTGTTGTTGTTTACCTGAACTGAAGGATCAACCAGTAAGGTTTTGGAAATACTGAAGTGTTTGCTGACTCTAAAATCCAATATTGATCAGACATATCACTTATATTTCTTCATGGGATAAAATAGCATTTCAAACTCCAGACCATTTTCTCATTTTCACTCTGAAAAGAGAACTATGTACAGCATGTTATGGAAGAAAATAAATAGCCCAGCAGGAAGGAAACTCAGAATAGTTCATCTGACTCCATTACTTTTCACCACATGAGTGACTCAAAAAGTCTGACATTATTGTGGACGACAGCCTTCCCTGTTTCTTTACAGCTCATCATTACTGGTGTTTCAAGAAGACAGAGTTCTTCACTGCAGGGTTGATTTCTTTTATATGCATATGCATACACACTCAAACACACACACACACACACACACACACACACACACACACACACACAGCAATGACCTGCCTGGACCCCAGCCCCTTTTCTCATTTTTTAAGTCCACTCAGGTGTTGATCACAAGCTGGCATAAATGACAGATGATGCTAACTTTCAACAGATGTCTTTCTGACCCCAAAGATAATGGAAATGACAAATAATAACTTTGTAATTACCTTAACTTCAACCAAAGCAGAAGCTGAAAAATAACCAGATGAGAACTACAGGGAACATGTGGGACTGACTTCACCATTAAGCATGTTTAAGTGTCCCCCGTGCTGTGCAGCTCAGGAGCTGTGCCAAGAGAGCAGGGAAGGCAGCCGAACATGCACCCAACCATAAATCTTCTTGGCCCCATGATAAACAAACAAGATTTCAGCATCTGCATGCACAGCTGATGAGAAATGGAGAAATGAAGATTAAATGGGAACTAGGGCACTGTCAGAGCTTGGAGTTTTACAGTGCCTTGGATCAGATGAAAGTCCTCTAATTAAAAATACATTTTAAATGCTCAGACTTTATTTTCTTCTGTTTGCTGAGACTGGTGCATAAGAAGAAAAAGTAGGAAAGACAGAAAAGGCAAATAAGATTTGAACTGATAAGAGTTTGCTTTTTTGCTGATTCTCTTGGTTTGGGAAGTGGTTTAGAAAATGATTGTGAAATGCAGTGCACCATTTCTAATCTTGACCAATTACGGCATGGTTACATGGCCTTCATACTCTGAAAAGAAAGATTTTTTAGCATAGTGAGACATTATTTTCAGAAATCTAGAACTTGTGTGAACTAAGTTTTTTAATAACCCCCCAGATATGATTTTTTTTTTTTTTTAGTTAGACTAAAAATCCTGTTTACTCCTAGGTTGAGATCAACCAATCCCTGGGTAGAAACAGCTGTTAGTTGTTGTGGTTAATTTTATGTGTCAACCTGACTGTGCTTATTAAAGCAGGTTGCCCTTCCTAACACAGGTGTACCTAGTCTAATCAGTTGAAGGCCTGAGTAGGACAAAAAAATTGACCCTTACCTGAGTGATAAAGAATTCTTCCTGCCTGATGGCTTTCAATGTAGGATATTGGCTTTTTTTCCTGCCTTTGCAATTGAATGGAAATATTAGCATTTTCCATTTTTTTCAGCATACTGACCTTTGGACTGGAATAACACCAAAGAGTTTTGAGTTTGCTGATTTGCCCTGCAGATCTTGGGACTTGAGAGTCTCCAGAATCATGTAAGCGAATTCCTTGCAATACATCTTATTCTTTATAGATGTAGGTCCTGTTGGTTCCATTTCTCCAGAAAATCCTAATTAATTACTGAATCAGAGGCTAGTATCTTAAGCTATGTGTGAGACAACAATAGTCTTATTGTGGAATTCCTTGGTATACTTTCCCTCCCATTGATAATAGTTATCATCCACACAGCTGTACCAAAAGGAACAATATGAAGGCCATTGCCATGTTTACCTTTTGCAGGCTAAATATCTCTGTTAAACTGATCAGTCCTCATTAGATATAGTTTGGATTCTCTCACCCTTACAGTCACTCTTCACTAAGTTCCCCAGTTTGTATCCCACATAAAGTGTGGTGCACAGCCTTCTCTTTGTGCAAAGTAGTCAATCTCCTAAATTCTAGCACTATATATATAAAAACTTTGTAGCATGGTGGCATTAGCTTTTTGACCCACATTAAACTGTGCATACTTCTAAACCAAACTTAATGCTTCTGCTAAACTGTGTCTTGTTCTTTGTTCAGTTCACCATTGTGGTTCCATGAACTGACTTGTTCAGTAAGACATTTTTTTTTTTCAGTAAAGAAACATCTTCTTAAGTCATAGTTTCAACTATTACCTATAAGCTGGTATATTACTTTTTCACTTAAATTTTTTTCCCTAATTATTTATACATGAAAGCAGAATGCATTTCATTTCATTGTATACAAATGGAGTAAACTTTTCATTTCTCTAGTTGTATACAATGCAGAGTTGCACCATTTATGCAATCACACATGTACCTAGGGTAATGATGTCCATTGCACCATCTTACCTACTCCTATGCCCCTCCCCTTTGCCCAACACAAAGTTCCTCCATTCTTCCCATGCCCTCTCTCTCCATTATGTATCAGCATCCACTTATCAGAGGGAACTTTCAGCCTTTGGTTTTGGGGGGTTGGCTTACTTCACTTAGGTTGATATTCTCCAATCCATCCATTTACCTGTAAACGCCATAATTTTATTCTCTTTTAATGATGAGTAGTATTCCATTGTGTATATATACCACAGTTTATTTACCCATTCATCTATTGAAGGGCATCTATGTTGGTTCCACCGTTTACCTATTGTGAATTGTGCTGCTATAAAACTGATGTGGCTGTGTCACTGTATTATGCTTATTTTAAGTCCTTTTTGTAGAGATAGAGGAATGGGAGAGCTGGGTCAGATGGTGGTTTCATTCCAAGTTTTCTAAGAATTCTCCAGACTGCTTTCCAGAGTGGTTGCACCAGTTTGCAGTCCCACCAGCAATGTATGAGTGTGCCTTTTCCCCCACATCCTCGTCAACAATTATTGTTGCTTGTATTCTTGATAATTACCATTCTGACTGGAGTGATAGGAAATCTTAGAGTAGTTTTGATTTGCATTTCTCTAATTACTAGAGATGTTGATCATTTTAAAAATATATTTATTGATTGATTGTATATCTTCTTCTGAGAAGTGTCTGTTCAGTTCCTTCATTCATTTATTGATTGGGTTATTTGTTTGGTGTTAGGTTTTTTGAGCTCTTTATATATCCTAAAAATTAGTAAAGCTGGTACATTTTGGATCAACAATTCTTTTATCCAGGCTCCAGAATTAATTTGACCATCTACTAGGGTATTCACAGACACTTTACTAGAGTAAGCTCCATGAGGGCAGCAATTTTTGTTTTATTCACTGCTGTATGTTCTGTACTTAAAAGTAATCTTGAGTAAGTTGTCTACAAATTTCTCTTCCTCACTATCACTCCCTTAATTTAGGTCCTTATCCTTCCCCCCATTGGTGTTTTGCATAACCCCACAAAAATTCATGCTCCATCCTTTCCCCTTTCCAATTCATGTAAGATTTTATACATTCCTCATATTTCTATCAAAACTATCTTTTTGAAATGCACATCTGATCAAATTATTGTACTGCTTACCATTCTTCAGTGGCTTGCCATGATAGAATAAAATTTGGATTCTTTAGCAAGGCATTCACCATTATGATCTGGTCCATTTTTACCTTTCCAGCTTCTCTTTGATTCATTTTCCCACCAGATGTCTGATACTTCAGTCATAACGTGTGTATCCTCTCTCCCCTCTGACCTCTGCATGTGTTATTTCCTTTGTTTCTTTATTTATAGAGTTAACTACAGCTCAACAAGCCAATCAGAAGTCAGTGGCTAATCACCATTAGACTGGAAAGATAAGTTCATCTTTACCCAGAAAATACCTTAACTATCTGTATTATAGACAAAGTGTGATAAAGATACTTTCACCCTTGATTCTAAAATTGTATAAATTTATATCCTAAAAGTACAGCCCTGTTTTCAAGGCATACTGTCTTTAGTTGAGTGAATTGCACACTAGCTAACAGGTTGCAAAAGGTGGGAGAGAAAAAGTAGAAGGAGGGTGGGAGGGATTCCAAGACAATTGAGCCATCTGAGAAAAGACACAGTGGCAAGAGAATGCTGCCTTTGTCTGAATCTGAGCCAAGTGTATAGAGTCCAAAGAAGGAGGGGTCACTAGAAGGCTAGAAACAAAGGTTGTCGTTTATGAAGAGAATTTCTCAAGTCAATGAGTTGCCATCTGGCCTTCCTACCAACCTACTGTTCTACTTCTGGTCTTTGAGTAAGCAATAAATTATGTGTATCACACTGACTTTCCTCTGCATGTCCCATACCTCACATTTTGCACTGTCTACCCTTCATCACAGTAATAGCTAAAGCTGCTGAGTTCAGCACCTATTATCTTGTTAACAAGGTTTTCCCTTCAGCACTAACCCCTTGCAACTCAATCTCTAATGCTGACTGCTTAAATGACTTGATGTCCAGATGTAGATTCACCATCTGAGTCAGGAGCTCTGAAATCTGTGCCTGCACTGTGAAACATGTTGGCCGATGTAATAATGATTTATTTCTAGCACAACTCATGTGAATATCTCAAAGCCCTGAATAAAAATATCACACTTATGGAATATTTCCCATATAGTAGATATTTTGCTAAGTAAACTACATGTATTACTCCACAAATTTTAAGAAGCATGTGGCATTACTTCTCTTATTTTACAGATGAGGCCCCTGAGGAACAGAGAAGTAAAGAAAACTCTCCAAAGTCACATAGCTGACAAGGGCTGGAGTCAGCATTTTTAAAATGTGGCCCTGATACTCATGAACTTATCATTATCTTATTGTACCTCTTTAAAATGGGTAAGACATATAGTCACTAAAGAGAAATGGGCACTTCTAACATTGGCTTTGCCATCAATTGTGAGTCTGGATATAAAAACAAAGCTTAGTGTCTTTCTCTATATAATCAATTTGTGTGGAAGAGCAAACTTCAAATATTTTTTACTTCCATAACCTCTTAAAAGAATTTTTGAAAGATACTGTATCCACTTGGTGCTTTTTAAAAGAAGATTTAGATTTTCAATAAAATGTTTAAATATTTGCCAAGAAAATATACTTTTTCCAGTATTTTATAAACATACATTTTAAATAAAATGTTCTAGCACCTATTAATTAAGTGCTTCAGTTCACTTCTGGTTATTGTGTATACTTTTTCCATCCTTTAACTTTCAATTTGTCTTTTAATCTAAACTATGTCTATTGTACAAAGCATATAATTAGATTTTGCTTTTTGAAATCTAGTCTGATTTCAATCTTTTGATTACATGTTTACTGCATTTATATTTCATGTGGTTATTAATATGGTTGACCTTATGTATCATTTTGTTACTTATTTTTCTTCATGCCTCATGCATTTTTTGTTGTTGTCCCATTGTTCCTTTCCTATTTGTTTTGTGCTAGATCAACACTTTTTAAGTAAATTATTTCAATCACACTCTTGAGATTTTAGTTATTGTTAACTTTCAGCATGGTTTGCTCTAGGGACTGCAACATGGATTTTGAATTTATCACAATGTACTTTAGATTAATACTAACCTGATTCCAATAAAATATATATCCATTTCTTCCTCCTTTATAGTAATATGTATTATATCTATATATGCTATAAACATAGCAATATGGTGTTATAGTCACTGATTTAAATAATGTTATGGATTTAAGAAATTAAGATAAAAATTTATACATGCATACAGAGAGAGAAAGGGGAGAAAGAAAGAGGGAGAAAGAGAAAATTTATACTTATCCACATATCTGTCATTTCTCCTTTCTTCATTTCTTTTGGTGTGTGTGAGTCAATATCTGATGTTATTTGCTTTCAGTCAAAGGAATATCTTATAGGATAGATGTGCCAGCAAAAAAAATCCTTCAGTTTTTCTTCATCTGGGAATGCCTTTATTTTGATTTATTTTTGAAGGACTGTTTTGCTGGAAATAGAATCATTGATTGACAATTCTGTAATCTATTAAGTGAGAAACAGTTAGATCCTGGAGCAAGATTCACCAAAAAAGTGTTGTCTGGAGACATTCAATTACTATGAAATATCCATGATCTAGATAAATTGGGAAACACTAGTTTCTTCACAAGAGGAATTCAGTCTGTCAAATGCTAATGTCTGTTGACTTAAAGAAGAAGGTAGAGCTTGCAATTTCCAGAATTTGGGGGACTATACAGAACTTTTTCAATTGAGCATCTCACTTTACTAGTGTTTCTACAAACATGTTAAAAAATGTTGATCTACTATGAATAGGTTAAAGTGAGGCAAGAAAGAAAGCCCAATGTATGAAGCAATGGCAGCATAGGAGCATGAGGATTACACTTCCATCCTATTTACTTCCAGCAGCTCCTCAGCAAGTGTCATATTATTGTAGAAGAAGCGCATCGTTTTAGTGGGGGTTATGACATTTATTAGCCAAGAAATATGCTGCAATTTGTTATTAGTGAGTGTTTTGTTGTTGCTGTCAATTACTATCCTGCCTTTAACAACTGTGCTTGAGAGCTATATCAGTGATTTGGAACTTTACCTTCACCTTAATGAACCCATATGTTTGACTAATATAGTTCACACAGAATAAAAATATGTATGTGTATACATAAGAAATATATGAACACATTATATATATATATATATATATATATATATATATATATATATATAATTACCATTATGTATAATGTGTATTATATATATAATGTGTATAATTATAATTTTATATAATGTATATACATAATTATATATATATAAAATGTGTATATATCTACATATATAATGTGTATATATCTACATATATATGATGTGTATATATATTTCTTATATATATACATATACACACACACATACACATATATTCTGTAAGTTAAACATTCCTATTTTATAATTACATTTTGATTGCTGGGGCATTATCAGGGCATCCTGCAAAGCTCAACTAATGCAAACCTAATTCTTCTTTAATACTCACCCCAGGAGGAGTTTAACATGAAAACAGTAAGATTTATTTTTCAGTCTGCAGATTATTTTAAACCCTTAGTTGCTAGATTTTTTGCACTTTATATAAGGAAAATAACAGATAATCAGAATGTTCTATTATGTCTTCCTCTATAAAGTGGGCAAGGAAAGACACAGAGATCAGAATGGGCAGCTACATAGTCTCTAAGGTGACTGCAGGAAATTCAATCGAGTAGAACTGATGTACCATAACAGCGTATATGACAGCCCTTCAAATATATAAGAGTTCTACTATATGTTCTGTAATTTATAATTATTATTATGTAGCTCTTGATATATATACTTTCATCCACATAATAATCTAATAAGGAAGATAATATTAATTACCCACATTCTAGGAAACTAAACTGGACAGATTAAATAACATGCCCAAGACTCACTCCAAGGTCTGGTCTGACTTTGCATTTATGCTTTTTAACTACTGTTCTTTGTGGCTAATCACTGATGAAAAGCCAATCTGTATACTTCTTATCAAGCCCAGTTTTAGCAAGAATCCTGCTAAGTCAGTTTAGCAAGAATTTTCCTCTTTTATTATCTGATATCTTGTCAAATTTCCTCATCTTTCTCCATCTCCAAGCTGATATTGATCATGCTGGCCTGCCTTAAGCAAGAATCCCCCTAGAATTGATGTCTGTTCTTAGTAATTTTCCATACACCAGTGAACTACCACCAAGAACAACTTCCTCTGTGGAATCCTCACTTATTCTGATTATATTTAGAATTAAGTTCATTTCTATATTAAATTCTATCTTCCCCTATTGCAATATCATCACTCCTTTAACTTCTGTCTGGCTTTGGATTTCTTTAATACCATTTAGCAGTGAATCTCAAAGTGTAGTCATCAACAAAATCTAGGAATTAAAAAGAAATTATAAATATTTGTGCCCCACCCAAGACCTAGTGAATAAAAACTCTAGGGATGGGACCCAGAGATACGTTTTTAACCAGGCCTCCAGGTGATTTTGATATTTTGTTTGTTTTTGTTTTACTAAAGATAACAAATCCATATCTCTTTTTCATAGTCAAACTACAAAGCTACATTTTAAGTCTTATTTATAAAAATTCAATGCAAGATTTTGTCATTTCGTTTTGTCTTGTTTCTTATATGGGCAAGAGTTCCCAGTGCCACAGCACTATGTGGGCACCTGTCTCTGCTGCCTTTGGAGACGCCACAACATCTCCATTCAATTCTTCTGAGTTTCCATGTCCTCATGTATCTACTCAGTTTGTCTATGAAAATTGATGCAGTACTGTCTCAGACACATAGCAGATAACTTATATTTGTTAATTAAATAATTGTTACACTGCTGGATAAACTCTGGCACAGATTTTAAATTATCATTCTAGGTACAATAAAGTGGACCATTAATTCTTATTGACATCTGATTAACACAAGTATTAATTGCAAGGCATTGTCATATTGTGGTAAACTATATATGACACATGTGGTCATTGGTCTCTGAAGATGGACCCTTCCAACAACCCATGCTTTGCAGTAATCAGATCTTGTGTAGATGCACTATTTATCTCAAGATGGAGTCATAAAACACCATGAAGTTTCTACATGGGTCTCTTGGAATACGTGTTAAGGCAAGCACTAGTCACCATGCAAAAAGTCTATCTTGAGACCTCCATCCTGTAAGGGAACCCAAAATATCTAATCACGTAGAGAAACTTTATGGAAAAAGAAAAATGCCCTGACAACCCCACCTGTTGCAGGCATCCCATGTGAGGCAACTGACATGTGAATTAGGAGGCCATGATGAACTTCCAGCCCTGTTAACCTTCAGGTGACACTAGCTCCATCTGCCGTCATCACCACGTTGACTAAATATAATTACATGGAGTTAAAGGAGAAGTGTGAGCTCTATGTATAATTCATACTCTTTTGCTAGCTTTAGTAGCACATTAGTGTTCTCTAAATGTGGACTGTAAGTGCTCTTATTGTAAATATGAAAACTAAATTTGCATGGCAGGCAGTGTTGCATATTGCATACTTCAGTCAAGTTAGAAATTTCATTAACAGCACAGGGATTATTTTTATGAGTGTCCATGAAAGAAAAAGGGATAAAAATTGTATCCTGTTTAAAATTTTATAACTGGTATTCCACTGTACATTAAGTAGATCAGTTCCTAATACAGTCCAAGCAAATTCACAAAATGTTGACTTGTATTACTTACCATAAAGCTGCAAAGACTTCTACCTTCTAGTTCTTACTATGACAGCTTGTTCAGAGAGCAAAGTAAATAACATGTTACTTTCTTCACTGGGGCTTTCTCTATGACACCTGGTAGGCTCATCTACTTAGCATAATATAGCTTATATTTGTCAAGTTCCTGATCCTCTAAAAATCACCTTTTATACTAACATTTTCTCTCTTTTTTCCATACGTGCCTATATATTCTTCAATATATAGCAAGCTAAATGCATAGCCTTATGTACTACTTATCCATTTATCACAAAGTATATATACTAGCTTCAACCTGTACAGCTTAATCATAACATATTTTTATAAGTAAATGTCATTTCTTAATTTGCTTTTATACTCCCACAGTACCTAGCTTCATGTATTAGAAATTCTTAAACAAATATTTATTCAATGAATGAAAGGAACAAATGTATAGTATGTTTGAAAGACACTATATTCTGTTTCCTAGATCCAGATATTTACAGGATTGCCGATAAACTGTAACTGCTCCATTCTGCTGAATCTCTGATTTGTCAGTTGAGCTCTACACTTAATTCTCAAATTCTATTCAATTTATGCAATGATCTGGGTTTCTTGGGAATACAGGAGAGGGAAAGTAATATCTTTTTCTTACTCATCTCAAGGTTTATGACTAAAACCCCTAAAGCAAAAGATAGATTAACAAAATAAAAGCATAAGAAATTTGATGGAAATTTTATGATGTGGGAGCCTGCAGAATGGAAGACTCAAAGACTCAAGAAAAACTATGCATGTTTAGGTTTATCCTTGTTGAGAAATGGACAGTCATTTAGAAGTATTACTGGACAAAAAGAGAACATCATCTAATGTTAATAAACTGGAGGTAAGTTAGCAAGGCCTGTGCTTCTTGGAATCTCTCTGTCTTCACTCCTTTCTGCTGGGTATGGACTCTGTCCCATGAGGGTCTGTCTTATGACCTACTTTTAGAGGAGGTAGCACAAAGAATTATTTTATGGCCAGCTCTCACACAGAAATGTGGAAAATCAGAAAGCAAGTTTCAGGGTGCCACAACTTGGGGTAGAGTGTCCTGCACCCTGTCAGGGACAAGCACGATTTTTAAGCTTGTGGTAAAATTGTGGTCACTACCAGACCTATTACTTTCAGTTAATCTTTTGACTTGACTTAAATAACAAATACTCCCAAAGACCCAGCATTTTACCTGTGGCAAAGTCCCCCCTTAGGGGAAACATTGGGGAAAATTGTACAGAGTCTTGTGCAAAAATTATGTCAAAATGGTAATATTGCTATCAAAAAAGATTAATTTGACACTCTGTCAGTTCTATAGAACCCTGGGAAAGTGGCATATCCATGGGAATTCTTGAAACATGTTTTTGCATTTTTCAAATCAGGAAGGCTTAATTCTTTCTTAAAACATGATGGTGAGGCTGTTGGAGATGTGGAGTGGCAGAGAAACACTAACATTTCACATCCTTACAAATTGAATTTGTTAGCCATGGAAGTTACTTCCATCCTGTTAAAGGATGTTCTGCAGCTCGGATTCAGTAAGCACTTGAGTTGCGGTGATGATGTGTTCTCTACAGTTCACTTACTCCTCTTGTTTCAGCCCAGCCATCAAAAAGCCTACCTCCCATCTCAGATGCCACTTGTGCCATTTAGTACCCTCTGCTTAGCTTCTATTTGCATATCTTCTCTCTGAGAATAAGGATCACAGCTTATGGATCTTTATATTACATGTAGACTTTAATATATCATGGGGTTTTGTTCATGTCATTACATTATGCCTTTTAGTACATTATCACAATCCTTAAGACACCCTAGAAGCAGCTGTGGGTGCCCAAACCATATGCCAATGGGCCGGACCATTATAAAGCTCCTAGGACTTTCAGCTGCCAGGAACAACATCTCTTTGCCAAGGGCTTACTTTGGAATCCCATTCTGCCTTAGAGCACCACAGGCCAAAGTGCAGGAAAATTGATGTTTATCTTAACATCCTCCCCCAAACCCAGCAGCCTTCAATAATGACTACTGGGAGTTGGTATATATATATATATCCCAGCAAATTCTTTTCCTCTAGTAGGATTACTCTGAGACAGGTTCTCTGAATTGACTCCCCAAATTCCCTAGATCAAATTTCAGTGTATCAAAAGCACCTGAGGGCTTGTTAGACCAGATTTCCAAGCCCATGTACAGGTTTTCTGATTCATTTAGCTCAGAGTAGGGCCTAAAATTCTGCATTTCTAACCAGTGCTCCAGCGTTGCTGGTGCTTTTCAACCATGAACCACACTTTGAAAATCTGTTTTTGCTCTTGGTAACTCACATATTAGCCTCGTTGTTACCTGAGATCATCTCACAAATGAAATATTAGACTCTGTCCTTTTGGAGGGCTTGCTTCCAAAGAAAGACACACAAATACACTACTACCTAGATTGTTATTCTTGGTATGTTACACATGAGAACCTTGTTGCTTAGAGATTAGGCTACTTGTCCCAGATCACACAACTGGAAAATTCTAGTTGTTAATTTCTGCATGATACTCTTTGGTATAATGCTTTCCCCATATAAAGCACTCTACAAATGTCAGTAGAATTAAATGCAATGGTGCAATCAACTATCTCACAAGGATTGAAAACAGAACCAGCTTACTTTGGAAGCCTCAAAAGATTTCTTGACAAGTACTTCATGTTTTATAATAGAACCATGCATCTGAAAAGATGGCCAGATTTGTTCATGCAACTCTCCTAACACCTGAGGAGTAGGACTGGCTTGGCTCTGCATTGACACCACGGTCTTCTGGTGAAACTCAGGTCTCCTGTTGCACTCTGAAAACTCAAAAGATAGCCCAGAGAAGTTTATAGCTGCTTGACAGCTGGAGTCCAAAAATCCTAATGCCCCCCTCTGGAGATAATTAGACCCACTGACTGCTATCACTACTGTACTTTGATTCCTTATTTTATATTAGCCAAGAGCCCAGATCCATCTCTTCTCTCCAATATGTATCATCTTTATCTCAGTTCACCACTCTTAAAGAATTTTGTTGTATCTCTATTTTTTTGCTTCTGCTTTTTGTGGATGATGGGGATTTTTTCCCCACACAAAACAAAGCATATGTTGTAGTTTTTGAGTGGTTTTATGATTCAATCACTCTACTCTTTCAAGAGTCTGTCAAAAACTTGGAGATGGTTGAATACTCAAAGCTCAAAATGAGATAGGACTCTGGCTTCACAGATCAGTCAATCACTGAGCACTGGGTGCCCAGAGAGAATTGTACATAACAGGAAAATAATATGTAATTGCGTGAACAATTCACTTTATTAGTTTCCTTGGGATTAAGCCTGTACTATCTATAGTAGCTTTGACAACAAAGAAAAGAAAAAAATGTGCAATTTTCATAACTTATTCTGTAATAGAATTAAATTTAAACTAAATTGTTTGGTAAAGCTAAAAATATTTGAATGTAAGTTCAAGTTGATTTATTTTTAATTAATTCCACACTGATGGTGAAATAAGTCAGATTTCTACCTTCAGAGTTAGGACAATACCCAGAACAACATTAAAAGCTAAAAAGGAAAGAAAAGCAAAATAAAATAAAAGAGTTTTGTCTATATAGTGTAAAATGTCAATGTTACTTCCACTGTAAGAAAAAAATATTCTTAGTAAATGGTATACAGTTCTTATATACAGTCTATTATAATACTCTGACTTTATCTGATACTCTAGTCAGGATCAACTTTCAGGTTAATCTGTATAAAATAAAATAGATAAGGTATTTTGAAGCAACTAAGCATTTTGCCCATCAAGTGTCTGAAGTTTACAAAATATTACTTTTTAAAAATAGCAAATACTTATTTATACACTGCTGATTTTCAGGGTCAGCTTTATGGGCATTCCACCACTGAAGTTTCAAGAGCCCTACAGTGAGAAGGAAGAGCTCCACTGAGATTTAGCATTCTGTACTTGCCATCCTGAAATGCTTAATAATTTTATCTTTGCATTTTAAAAAAATATAGTCCAAAGGGACAAAGGATCACATGCTGGAGTCTGGCAGTCAGTTAATGTGCAGTTCACTCTCCAATACTTCTTGTGTCTCCAGGATTTGTTTCCAGCCATTCCATCTGCCACTCCCTTAGGCTATGGTACCCTGATGATCTCTCTCTCCTGATCTTGCCCACTGACCAATATCACCCTCTCTCCTCAGCAGAGTCCTAGGTGTGGATACAGGGGAATTTAATATGTAATTCCTAAAACTATGAATATAGTAAGATAGCATGCCTATAACTATGTCATATGGAAAATGGGATTTTAGAGATAATTAAGTGTACTAATCAATTCACCTTAAGTATTCAAGAAGGAGATTATCCAAATATGCCCAACCTAATTGGGTGGGGCTTTAAAAAGCAATGAGTTTTGTTTGGTGGGCAGAAGTCAGAGACATCCAAAGAATGAGGACATGGTGTGCCATCTCTGCACTGAAGATGGTGTAGACGATTAAGAAGGAATGTAGGTATCCTCTGGGATCTGAAAGCAACTCTTTCATAACAGACTTCAGACTAAAGGAAATAGATTCTGAAAGCAGTCAGAGTAACTGTGGAAAAGGATTTTCCCCAGATCCTCTATATAAGAATCTAGCTTGACCAACACTTGGATTTTAAACTGAGAGCCCAATGGGTGTTGTTTCAAACAGCTAAATTTGTGATAATTTGTTACTTAGCAATACAAAACACTTCTACTTTTCCTAAATTGTCCTTTGATGTTATTACTTTTCAAAAGAGGAAGACAGTTATTCTATAAAATTAATAGTTGGTTACAGTGGAATCTTAAAAGACACATTTTCTGTGTTTAGGTGAACCTACAAACACTATTCCTGTATGGAATAATTTATAACAAGGCTAAATAGTTTTATGAATGATAACATTTATAGTCATCTTAAATAAAGATAATAAAATATGCATTAAAACATAAGAACCCTATAGTGTTCTAAAATATAGTCTCATTCATGTCAAGCTCATGTATTTGGTACAGGATATTACAAGACTTAAGAGAAAGATTATAAAAATATAACAGTCTTCCTCTCTGAGGGTCATATTTATTTTGAGAAAGGAACAGAGAGAAAGAAACTTGGTGGTGAGTGTAGGTCAAGCTAATTTGATCTCTGTTTTTTTTTTTTTTTAAACTAGTCTTTGGGTCTCTTTGAAAACAATCATTTTACTATGAAGTCCTAGGAGGCCTTTTCGCTTTTGGTTTCTGTGAAAAAGTGTTGGAGGATAAATGGGACAAAGAAGAAGGAAGGATTTGTGCTGGAATAAAAGAATCTCACTTGAATTTAATGTGTAGCCAGGATCCAAGTGGGCCATTTGGAGTTGATGTAGGTCACACATTGGTGTTTGTCTTGTGTTCTTCACAACTCAGTTTCCCTGCTTTCTGTATATCAACCTTTTCTCCCTATACCTCTTCACTGTGAGACCCTCCAAAGGCTGATTCGAAATCCTCAAGGAAACCATTCCATTTATTCCCTGGAAGCCAGTAGGACATTGCAGTAGCATATATTCTTCTCTGAGGTACATTGTAACCATAAAATTATTAAAATTAAAACTAAATTTACTTTGATGAAGCATCTGAGTTGTCCAGAAAAAAAATTAAATCAATGATAAACTCTGAATAAATGAAATTTAAGTCAAGATCCATATTATTATTTCATATTTAATCCCCAATAGAAGAACATTGATTTCACCTTTTTTTTTTTTTTAAATTTGATGTCACTCAGCCAGGAGACTCTTAAACACAGCTTGCTACCAACAATTATTTATGCTCCTTTTCTGAACAGCACCTAATAACTGCTAATTAAGTCTTTTGTAGCCTGACTCTGAACTAATTAGGGTTAATTGAGCCTGCTTGTGCATTAGCTATTCTAGCTCTTGTCCTGGTAATCAGGATTTTAGAGCACACTGAATATTCACTCAATCTGTTTGCTTAGACTTCTCTCTACTGGACATGCTCCTACAGGCCTTTGTCATTTCTTAATGGGCAATAGTTAGCCACTCTCTGCTTTATTTACATCTGGTTTCATGTGTATGTGCATGTGTGTGTATGAGAGAGAGAGAGAGAGAGAGAGAGAGAAAGAGAATGTGGCAATGAAATGAGTTCCAGAAAAATGGACAAGCAACAGGGCTGGTGTCAGGTGATCTCAACTTTGATTTTCTTAATCATTAAAGATAATTAATTACAAAGAGATCTGTGAAAATAAGAATGAAGTTGCTCAGGTTCTGTGTTTGGAATTCACAGACAAGACCTTTTGTAAGTTTTCCATCTGAGTTCTGTACATTGGTTAGATGGCTGTACCTATGAACTGATTTTGGATTGTGGAATCATGATATTATTATTGTTGTCATCATCATTATTATTTCAAGCATGATATTTGATTCATATTGGTAGTTTTATGATAGTTCCTCATTCACGTCATTTCACACCATTGACAATGCAACTGTTTTTGAAATGTGAATAAGGGATTTGTTAATTTAACTTGCAATTCCATTTAATTGTCCAGTCATTTTAACCTTAAAACAATTCTACATAAAAACAGATTTTTAAAGGAAAGTTAGTCTTCAGTTTTTCATGGCTGTGCTTTTCAAGGCAATTAATAAGTTGAACAGTCAGAACTAAAAATTAATGTTTAACATCAATTAACAATAAACAACTTTTCTAATTCTACCAAGATGACTGGTTGTGCAATAATTTCTTTAGCGTTTATCTGTTGAGACAGGATTCAGAGCAAATAACTGGCCATAGCAAAGATTAAATGGTACTTTTTTATACTTCCAAGGGAGAGGGAAAGAGGTCATCATAGAAGCAAGCAAGGAACCCTAATTTTTCTTTCATGTTTAATACATACTTAACAAGTGTTGGCTGGTTAATGAGTTGTCATTACTATTGAATAAAAGAGTGAATTAATTTGTCTGGATAGCACAGCAAATGAAAGTTACCTTATCCATCTTAGATAATCATATCTGTAAGGTCCTTGCTTAGTATCTGGATGGCCATCTTAAGTGACAGCTGCCATTTTAAGAAAAATTTCACTTTCCTGCCCAATAGCATTTTTGAGAGAGGCTCACCACTCCCCCAAACCAACCCCACCCTTAACTGCCCACATTAGGACCCACTCAGCTCTAATCCCTGAGCCTGCCCCATAAAAGTCTGTTTTGCTTCTCTCTGTCAATGGAGAGATGTGCTTTTTTTTCCCCCCTCAGCTCTGACAAATAAACTCTCATGTTTATCTCTGCCTGGTCTCCTTCTTTCATTTCTAGCTCGCCCATCTCCCCGTTTCTCACTTTCCTTTCAGTATCCAATTTATTAATGCTATAATTTCGTTAGATTAGCAGTTGAGATTTTAGATTTTAATTTTAAACTCTCCCCTTACAGATAATGAAATGGTATTTTAGATGTTGAGAAATAGACCCAAGATCAGTCATAAGTAAACAGAGGAAAAGCTAAAGTCCAAACTCAGTGCAGGTGACCCACTGCAAGTGGACTTCGCTGCCATGAAGATCCTGATTCTGAGATGATCTTTATATGGCCATTGGCAGGAAGATCCCTTCAGCAACAAGACCAAGACATTTACAAAGGACTGAATTCTAAACCTGCATCTCTGAACTAATGCCCACAGAACATACTATAGCAGCATCCCATTAAACATCAGACTATGGATCTTTTTTTTATATGTGCATTGTGAAATGTACATAAATGTGGTTCAAAGGAAAATTTTTATTACAAAGCTTTTACTTTAGGAAGCTCTTTAAAAATATGTCTAAATAATGTAACTAACTACTTATCTCCGGATATGTGTGCCCTATATATAAAAAGGCTCCAAAAAGCTACATACAAAGGGAGTACATAGCTTCATAAGTCAAGACTATGAGCACTTTTGGCTTCTTTGAAAGAGCAATCAAAATTAATCAACAAAATTAATACTTGCTATGTTGCCAATGAACTTTCAAAAACTTGTGTCAATAGTTTTAAACCAATAAGTCTTTTATATGCATTTAAAAATCCTGCTAACAATTGGCAATACAGTGAAATAATATCTAATTGCTGCAATACATAGGGGAAATAATAGAATTTATAATTGTGGCCCAAAAAACTGCAGTTTAAAGCATGCATGCTGCTGTTCAGATTTATGGTCATACTAATCAAGTTGATATCAGGATTTATTTCATAATGGGAATTTTATGATTCAGGAAAACAACTATGATGACTGAGAACAAGTTAAATGGATTTTTGTCCAAAGTATTGTTCCAGAGAATTATGTGAACACATATTGCCATGTTTCTCAGGGAATTCTTCCATTTCTTTTCCTCATAGCTCCCTGCATTCTAGTGTGATTAATATTACAGGCAATTCTTGATTTTTCCGGGTTGATTACTATTATAGGCAATTCTTTAGAGAAAAGGGGCATGCAGAATGCTGATAATTAAAGTTAATCAAATTATTCAAGGATTTATTACTAGTCTTTATTTTAACTATACTAACCACTGTCTTCCTTGTATTCAGGATTTAATTTAAGAAGCAACTAAATGATGAGACAGGGAGGTCAATGCCATTTTAAAGAGTATTATTACTCATAGTACCCATAAGAAAGGGACATACCACACAGGGCCAACAAGGGAAGCAGTTTCCTTTGAGTCTAGAGGTAAAAGGAACAGAAGAGAAAGCATGACCCAGAATCTTCATTGTCATTTCTTTAAGTAATTCATAAGACAAATTAGTGTTTAGGATTAAATATTTGGAATAATTTCAGCAGGCCCTGGGTATGGGGGAGATCTCTAGTTATCTGGTACCTCTGATCCTGGGGAGATTTAGGGCAGAGGAAATATTGGCTTGGTTGTGAGAGATTAGGTAAAGGTGGTAGCTGGAGATGTGGAGTTTGTCTTAATTGGCTTGCATATGAAAGCCATGCTAACAGGATGTCATTTACTATGTCTAGGAATTTGCTAATTCTGAGAGGGATAGTTTCTCCCAGGTCAGCAAAGCTCCCAAGATGACAAAACATCATAAAATAAAGAAAAATTTAAAACATAATTAATACAACCATAGCTCAAGTTTTCTTTTTACTCTTCTTGGGCTTCTCAGTTTTAAAAGAAAAGACTGGCTAAGTGAGGTAGCTTAAATGAGAGGACAGTAGGGTTTCATAAGATGTCACACATAATAGTTATCTTCACATTTGACTGTTATGGATATGTTTAGATCAGTTAAATAAAACATTAGAAATTGGATTATATGTGTAATAAACATCATATGGCTACATATGTGCAAATGAATGTGTGTGCTACCATTTTCTAGTATTTAAATCTGTTGTGAGCTTATAGTAAAACACTACTTAGAAGTATGGCTTTCTTCTATATAATTTTCTTCCTTCCCTTCAGAAACACAAACACACAGGCACACATTCACACACATACACACACACACACACACACACATACACACACACCCCTTATATACATACAAACATAAGAAGCAGGAATTTGGAAATGAATAAAACTTGAGGGAGGGGTTTCCTGAGACTGAGTAGTAACTGAGCCTATCAGGTTCACCAAGATAGTAGTGATGAGTGGGATGCTGTAAATATGCTTGGGTCTACTTAAACACAAAAGTCATTTAAAAACAGACATTTTTCTAGCTAATTGAAGAAAGAAAAAGTCAGAAACCTTCTGAGCTTTCTTGGGGAAATGTATCTTGTGAACTGCCCATCGGACTCCATGGTAAGAAAGTACAGGCAGCCTCAGGAAGCCAAGAGCAGTTTTGGATGGCTGGAAGTTAGTCCCAAAATGAGAATTTCTGTGCTATTATTCTAAGGAAAGAATTCCACAAGCTGTGATTGGTGGAAAAAGATCCCAAGTTCCAGATGAAAACCACAACCCAGACTAGCACCTTGTTTTCAGTCCGTGAAAACCTAGCAGAAAAACCAATTATGCTACTATAATTGCAACTCTGACTTAAAAAAAAAAACAAAAAACTGAGCCAATAAATGTATGTTGCTTTAAGCTGCCAATCTGGTGGTAATTTGTTATACAACAGTAGAAAACTACTACACACCCAACACTCAACAATTCTCCATTTTGAGGATCAGAGAGGTTACATAACGTGCCCTAGTTCCCACCACTGGTAAGTGGAGCAGCAAAGATTGCAACTCAGGTGCACCTTACCCCAAGTTCCCTGTTTTCTCCCCATAACTCATGCACAACAGCACACCAAGTCAGCAGTGCAGTAGGGTAGTGTCCTGGGCACAATGGCAATTTAGCATCCTTACTAAAGCCTTTTGCTCTCCACCTCTGAGCTGCTCTACGTCTGCTTATATCTGCAACACAGAGACAGTGTCCTCTTCAGCATCCATTTATCTGACTCTCGAGAGAGCGGTGAATACTCTTTTCGTGTACCAATTAATCTTTGACCACCAAGACTGCCTAACAGAGGAAGGAAGGGTGAAATGAAGTCTTGTTTTTAGGAACTGAGCTGAGACCTGATTTATTTCACCTTGTTTGTGAAACAGCAGCTAATGATTTTGGTTCACTACCCACCTGGATTAGATTCAGGGAAAGTTGTTTGAGTGGAATCATGGGAGAGAGTATTAAGGGCATGAGCCAGTGCACTCTGCTTTAGCTCTAATTCATCTTACCTCAGCTTCAAAAGGCTTGGGTAACCAGAGGGACATTTACTGTAATCTTGTAAAAAGACGTCAATAACCTAATGGCTATTTGTGCACAAACAGATGTGCATTTCAGTTCTCCTACACTCCCCCTAAATATCTAAGGTATTCTTTTCATGTCAATAATAATCATAATACTAATAATAATAATCCCTAATAATTGTACTCCTTGTCTTTACCTTAAATATAGTAGCATCTTAAGGAAATAATTTAAAGGTTGAATGAAAGTGCATTAAAGTGCTAACCATACTTAGAATGTTATTAGACTAGGTTTAAGGTAGTTTTCTCTAAAAAGCAAAAATTTTAAATATATGAAACTTTAATTACTTAGCGACTGCTAAAGATGAGTGATTAGGAGCCAAATCTATTTACAGTATTAAACTTTTTCTGTGTGTGTGTGTGTGTGTGTGTGTGTGTATACACATACAGATATTTTTCTACAGTACAATGATCCATTTTAACATTTTTAATATGTCTTCACATCCCCTTGAAATAAGGCTCAGGTTATATGTACTTAGTTATACTCAGTCTCATAGTCCTGACCTCTTACAAACATGGATGATGTTATAGCTGAGTCTGCACATCCTAATGATACAAAGTCCTGCCTGGGATAAATGAGGTGTACTGGTACCATCTATATCAGAAGAATATACGAGGCTAGACAAAACTGCCAGATGAGATATTGAAACTAGTAGGGAAAAGAAATGGAATTTTTCAGCTTCTAGAGGAGAATTACCCTCCATAATGAGTGAAAAAGAAAGAAGAAAAATTACTGAGGGAATGTAGGAGAGTTACTTAAAATACATTTTTATGCATTGGACAACAGTGAGGAATTTGTCTGCATTGGGCAACATTAAAGTTTGCCAGAGCTATAAAAAGGTTATGCAAACAGTAACCCAAAGGAATAGAAACGTATTAGGATTTATAGGCTTAAATTGTTCATATGTAAATGAAGCTTTCAAATATATATGGTTTATGGAAATTAATGTCTTATATTTATTACTCAGCTCCCAGATTAAAATGGGAAACACACTGATTAGGTAACATTACAAATCAATTCCCATAGAGAGAAGTAATAATAATACATCAAAATACAAATGCTCTGATTAAACAAGTTTATATATGGAAAGAAAAAAAGATGTCTGCTTTTCTTGACTGCTGCTTTTGAATGCTAGTCAGTATTTTCTTTATTCTCCTAAAACAACGGACTGAAAGTAAACATCAAACTGGTTATGACACTTCCTATTTCTATAAACACATGGGGAGAGAAAAGAGAGAGAGAAAGATCTGGGCTTCTTTCCCTCCAGCTAAATATCAAATCATGTGAAGCTTGCATTGCCAAACATGGCAACACTTCAAGTGCTACAATCAGTGTAGCATTTAGCCAAAGAGAAGGCAAGGAAGCAAACAGGATGCATTACTGGGCCATTTTCTAATTCAAGTCTCCTTCCCTTCAGTTCTTTCACATGGGGAACAGGGTTATGATGTGAAAGGGATCATACTAACATTATATAGTTACATTTAAATGCAGCCAGATACACAAATGACTTATGAAAACTGACAGGATCCCTGTTACTGAAAACATTAGAACAATTTTCCCTAAGTGAGGAAAAACATTTTACCATAAGATAACAGAATGGGCACAAATTTAAATCTCAGTGCCTTTTAGGGTGGCATAATAGGAGGGAGAAATTTCTAGAAGTATGGTTTCAATGCCTTCCCTAGGAGCCTCCTCAAGCAGAAACAATGCTATAGCAGTTCATATCTTAGTGACCTGGGATCAGATCTTCTTTCACGTCTAGCAAGAGAGGCTCTGAGAAAGAAACTACCCACAAATAAAACAAAATTAAAACCAAATACTTTTTAAAAAATTAACTAAAGCTTCTTTCGTTGTCATGTTGCTTTTTTCCAGATTTATACCAATGTCTCATTTATAAACAAATTGGGATTATTCACAGGTTAGCTGATCAGAAGAGTTTTCTTTTTTTCTACCTCATTAGAGATGTATGTGATATCCTCTAAAAGTAGCTTCTAAATCTTACAGCAATATTATATTTTCCCATCATAGTTTCCTTTTACTAAGGTAAGTATGATGACCCTCTTCACTCCTCATGATGGAATGAGTTCAGTGTCAGGGAAATTTCTGGCCTCATGTCAATCATACCTGCTGATATTGGTATATTACAAGTGTTGGACCCCTCAGATTCATATAATCTTGATACTGAAAAATGAAATATTGGAGTTGTTTAGTTGTTGTAATTGTCTAGTTGGCATATGCTGCATTGGTTAATAAGATGTGGTAGCTTTAAAACATTGTCATTTCAAGTATGAGGACAAGTGTATTTACAACACCCTATTCACTACTATTGTGGTGAACCTGACAGGTTCAGTCACTATTCAGTCTCAGGAAACTCCACACTCAGGTCCTATTCACTCACATCCTGATGATATCACATGGGTTTATGATTCTGCTCCGCAGGTTTACTTTTATTCCTAGACTAAGTCTTCATTCTGCTTTCTTGGTACTCATCTAAGCTATGTTAGGGCCACCATGGGAGATTTAAAACAATTAAGTTGTAAAGACTTAATCTGCTTGACAAAGGAAAACCAGGAAAGATTTTCAGGCCAGAGATCACAATATCAGAGGGACTCATATAGAAGCTATGCATTGGATGCTTTAGAGTACAAAAAGAGAGAGAAGTAAAATTAGAAAGTACTTATAATGGTTCCTGAAATATTACCTGGTCTGAATTAGGATCATAGGAATGACAAAAAGGGGACTTACTATCATTGTTTCAAAGACAGTGTGCTTAGGCTGAGAAGTAGCTTTGTTTCTCAGCTTTGATTTCCAACAGACGAAGCCCAAATAATCCCTTATAAACTTTGCAGGAAGTAAATGGAATTGGAAAGCAGAATGTACAAGAAGAGGCAAATGAGGGAGGGGAAGTCTTGGACAGAGCTTATCTATAAAAGATACTCCCTTATCCAGAGGCTGAGACAGGGGGATCAAAGCCAAGAGTTCAAAGCCAGCCTCAGCAATGACAAGGCACTTAGCAACTCAGTGAAACCTCATCTCTAAATAAAATACAAAACAGGGCTGAGGATATGACTTAGTGGTCAAGTGCCCCTGAGTTCAATCCCCAGTACCAAAAAACACAACAAAAAAAGATATTCCCTTAAATACGTGAGAGGTAGGTGACTCCCTGAGTTGTAGGAGCAGGGCCCCAGAGGGTCTGACTGCAAGGTTCAAAACAAACACATAGAAGGGTGTTTTGAGTTGTGTTTGCACAACTCCAGTGACCTCAGCCTTGTGAAGTTCTTCCCCAATATGCATAGCTGGAAAAAACTTAGAGGCACTACACAAGCAGGCAATTGCATCTTCACAGATCTCTACCAGATGGGGGTTCCCTCCAGCATCATCATGGATACCTTGATATTGCATATGGCAAGACTTAAGGAAATGCAACTGATTTATGGGTGTTAATTTTTATATCCTTCTACTTTGCTGATTCATTTAAGAGTTCTAGAAGCTTTCTGGTGAAGTTTCTTGGGTCTACTAAATATAGAATCATGTCACCGCCAATAGGCTTAGTTTTTCTTCTTTTCCTATTGTTATCCCCCTAATATATTTCTTTTGTCTAACTGCTCTGTCTAGGGTTTCCAGGATTATGTTGAGTAAAAGTGGTGAAAGTGGGCATCCCTGTTTCTTCCAGTTTTTAGAAGGAATGCTTTCAGTTTTTCCCATTTAGAATGATGCGGGCCTTGGGCTTAGCATATATAGCTTTCACAATGTATGCTTCTACTATCCCTAGTTTTTCTAGTGTTTTGAGCATGAATGGATGCTGCATTTTGTTAAATGTTTTTTTTTCTGCATCTAATGAGATAATCATGTCATTCTTATCCTTAAATCTACTGATGTGTTGAATTACATTTATTGATTTCTGTATGTTGAACTAGTCTTGCATCTCTGGAATGAACCCCACTTGATCATGGTGTACTATCTTTTTAATATGTTTTGGATGTTATTTGCATCTGTTCATCAGGAATATTTGTTCTGAAGTTTTCTTGATGTGTCTGTCTGGTATATGGGAGCTGAAAGAAAAATCAAAAAGACTATCTCCTTCACTTAAACTCAAAAAAAAAAATGGGGAACCAATCTAATAAAAGAGGTGAATACTTCTACAGTGAAAACTGCAGAATGATAAAGAAGACCTTAGAAGATGGAAAGATCTCCAGTGTTCTTAGATAGGCATAATTAATGTTGTCAAAATGGCCACACTATCAAAAGTGCTATATAGATTTAATGCAATTCCTATTAAAATTACAATGATGTTCTCTTATAAATAGAAAAATCAGTCATAAAATTCATTTGGAAAAATAAAAGGCCCCAAATAGCCAAAGCAAAACTTAGTAAGAAAAGTGGTACAGGGTGCATCTTAAATTATATTACAGGGATATAGCAACAAAAATGTCATGGTATTGGCACAAAAACAGACATGAAGACCAATGGAACAGATTAGAAGACACAAAGTCAAACCTACATAAATATAGTTATCTCATACTAGAGAAAGGTGCCATAAGCATACCTTGGAGAAAAGGTAGCCTCTTAAACAAATGGGGCTGGGAAAACTGAAAATCCATATATAGTAGGATGAAATTGAAACTCTACCTGAAAAAAAAATCAACTCAAAGTGGATCAAGGACTTAGACATAGAACATAGACTCTGAGTCTACTAGAAAAAGGGTAGACCAACTCTCCACTAGGTCAGCTTAGAAACTGATTTTCTCAATAAGACTCCTAAAGTGCGAAAAATAAAATCAAGAATCAACAAATGGGATGGCATAAAACTAAAAAACTTCTTCACAACAAAGGAAACAAAAAACAACATGAACAGAGAGGCCATAGAATGGGAGAAAATCTTTACCACCAGCACTTCAGATACAGCATTAATTTCCAAATAGTTCTTTGTATATCCAAAGAATTCAGAACACTTAACACCAAAAAGAAAGAAAGAAAGAAAAAACAATAACCCAATGAATAAATGGGCTAAGGAACTGAACAGGAACTTCACAGAAGAAGAAATACAAATGATCAAAAAAAAAATGGAAAAATGTTCAACATCTCTAGCAATTAGAAAAGTGCAAATCAAAACTACACTGATATTCTATCTCACCCCAGTCAGAGGCAATTATCAAGAATACAAGCAACAGTAAATGTTGGTGAGGATGTGGGGAAAGAGGTTCACTTATATATGCTGGTGGGACTGCACGTTGTTGTCAACACTCTGGAAAGTAGAATGGAGGTTTCTAAGATGGAACCACAATTTGACCTTGTTATCCTACCCCTCAGTTTATACCAAAGACTTAAAATCAGCATACTACAATGACTCAGCCACTTCATTGTTTATAGCAGCTCAATTCATAATAGTCAAGCTATGGAACCAACCTAGGTGCCCTACAACAGATGAATGGATAAAGACAATGTGGTATATATACACTGTGGAAAATCACTGTCATAAAGAAGAATGAAGTTATGGCATTTGCTGGTAAATGATTGGGACTGGAGAATATTATGCTAAGGGAAATAAGTCAGTCCCCCCAAAACAAAGGCATAATGTTATATGGATGAGGAGAGGGGAAGATTAGAAGTTCACTGCACTACATAAAGGGAAATGAAAGGAAGGGAGAGAGGATGGTATTAGGAAAGACAGTAGAATGAATCAGACATATTTTTCCTTTCCTCATGTAGAAATACACAACCATTGTAAATCCACATCATGTACAACCACAATAATGGGATCCTTATTGGAAAAAGTTATACTTATTCTATGTATGTATAATATTTCAAAATATACTCTTCTTCATGTAAAAAAAAAGTCTTATGCCAGCAGGATGGGAAAACACCAGACATACTGAGTTGGAATTTCTTGCCAATACATCAGAAATGGGAGTCAGGAGAGAAATCAAATTGATTTAGAGAAAGTTTTATGCTTTATTTGTTATGCATTTGGATTTGTGTATTAAAATTCATATGGTCTTAACATCTTATGCATTCCTGTATCCTGGGCATATAGTACAGCATGTGTACCATTTATTTACTCAATAAATGGGGGTACAAAAATAAGTGGATGACGTTCAAGATAAATAAATTTATAAAAACATTTACCCTATAGTGGATAATAATAGAAATATTTGTGTATGCATTCTGATAATTACTTATTTTCTCCAAATATTTGTGTTGTTTTGAAAATTAAATTACAAACCTTGTGCAAACAAAATCTTGTTTGCTCATCTAAAACTCCCCGAAATATGTTTACTTGCTTTTTTGTTTTGTTTTACTTTTCTTCTTTTCAACTCACATTACATTTAATATTTGTTCACAGATTTTAAATCCCAAGACATAACAATTGTTCCACTTACTCTTGACATTAACTGGGAGAAAAATTGAGTGATTCTGCCAAAAAGAAATTTAATTAGGGCCTTGAACAGCAGCAAATAACTAATTTTTAAAAGTCAGGTAATTGTTTGCTTTCCTTGTCACACTCTTTTTTAATTTTTTTAATTAATGGTTCCCATCAATTTTACATGAAAATTGAGTATATATACTGACAGGATTTGCTCCCAGATTTGTGCTTATTTATCAACCCCAGCAATGTCACAAAAAAATGCCAATCTGCTTTTTCACTCATGTGCACTGAGACATCTGGAAAGCCTAAAAGTGGGGTGTAGGTGGAAACACCCTCTGTTGTATTACTTGGCATGCACAGAGGGGCCTCGGTATTTGTCAATGGAAAGAGTACCTCTTCCACAGTTATTTGAAACCTCATTATATTAAATACTGAGAAAGAAAACTAGGGTTCTGCATGTAAAGTCATTTAAAAAAATTCCTATGTGACTATTTAGCAAAGATGGTTATACCTTATAATAAAAAAAGATAATCTAAAGAATCTTAACACTCTTTATACCAGTAATTTTTACCCAATTTTCTGTAGCACCAAATTTTCAAAGTATTTTGGGGTTCTTTACTTCCTATTTATCTTGATCCTAATAGGAACCCATGGGGTAAGCAGGCGTAAAGAAAGTAGCCTAGAGAGATAAAATTACTTACTCAAGGTCAAGAAGGTGTCTTAAGGCACAACCGAAATGAGCATATAGTCTTTTCTGTATCACTCTGATTACTGATTACTGCATCAATTTTCCAAGAACCTCAAATATACTAGGTAAATTTTTAGGTCCTCTGAATAAAAACATAACAAATCCCAATCTTTGTCTTTTAAGAGTATTATGGTGTTTATAAAAGTTTGGTCAGAAAAGAGGATAATTCTAAAATAATCTAATAAATGCAGTTTGGGGAACAAATTTTACTTTTCTGAAGTGAAGCAGAAAGTGTAGAATTTAGGTTTTCTACTTCTTTTTCCATTGTTCTATGCTTTTTAGACTCAGTGTACCAAGAACATGCAAAATAGCAGTATCAGCTTGTGAAGATTGGCTCACAAGATATAGAAATCATCTTAAGCTGCCTTACACATGAGGAATCTGTGTGAGGATACAGAAATAAGTCACAGAATGCCAAAGTAGGAAAGACAGCAGCATTTCCCAATGGAACCAGGACTGGACCCTAGAAAGCTGTCAGTAACCAGAGAAGTGCCTCTCCAGATCCCTCTATTTCTCATTGCAACAGACTATTCACATGGCCACATTTCCCTATGTATTTGATCTATTTTCCTGTGTGAAAAAAATGTACTGGAGAACTAGGATATTGAAATAGGGAGAAATCTCATGAGTGAGGAATATCTCTAAAAGAATGGGGAAAACTTGGGATTTTATAAAACTAGAGAGTCAATGGGGAAGACTGGAGGTGGTTCTTATCACAGAATTTACAAGCCTCATAAGTGGATCTGCTGTGGCTGGCTGTTTCCTCTAGAACAGAAGGATCATGAAGGACTATGATAGTGTATGGAATTTTGCCACTACTTTCTAGGACTTCTCTTTACTGAGAAGTTCATTCTCCTGGCTCACCAGAATACATGATACAAAAATGACCTTTCTGGATGCAGTGTTCACCCAATCTTCCATCTCCAGAGACAACAAGCAACCAACTCCTGATGAAATTTCTCAAGATGGAAAGGATTAGAAAAGATCTTAGGGTCAGATGTTTATTCCAGCACAGTTATCCAGAAAAGGCTGGGGTTAGCAATTATAGCACAAGAGATCCATTGAGAACTAAAATAATAAGTAAAGAAAATGCATCCATAAAAGTTGGTTACTTAGATGATAACCAAAGTGCACCTTCTTAGAATGCAAAAATTAATAGATAGTTGAAGGAGAAGATGTTATTTTCATTTTCAAATAGATATGACATTGATCAAGATGGTAGATTGTATAAACAAGCTATCTTTATGTATATTGAAAATCTCCAGAAATGACCAAAATAAACAAACAAATAAATAAATAGGTAAATAAATAAATAAATAAATAAAATTCAACTAGCATTAGAAATCAAGAAAGTGTGCCAGGAACAATTTTGAGGGCTTTCTGGAAGAAGAAAAGCAGATAGTTTTGGATCAAGCCATTAAGAAATAAGGTTACTTGATATAGAAAGTGTGTATGGAATGTAAGGATGACTGAACCTTGGGCAAGCTATTGACAGATATATCATATAAATAGAAAATCACAGAGAAAAAAACAGTAGAAGCTAAAATATATTTCTTAAAAATATTTAATTCCCATTCTCTATAAAAATTCATAAAAAGCTATGAGTAGGAGGAATCAGCCCAAATTTATTTAAAAATATATTCTGGAAACCTTCACTAAGCATCATTCTTAATATTAAATGCTGAGAAAATTCCCAATGTAGCAAGATAGCAAATTGTCTCATGTTTTTTTCATTTCTCCAAAACTCCTTTGACTTCTCTTAAGTCCCTAACTAATAAGTAATGGGAACAGAAGTGCTTAATTCAGTCCAATTTAATTTAAAATATGACTCAATAAATTAAACAGTTTCACTAGAGATAACTCATTATTTATTCTATAAGACATTTGTTCAGTCTTTCTGTTCTTTTGCCTTTTCCCTAGCTCTTGAGGTGACATTGGGGAATGGGAAAAGTCTTAACAACTGTGTGACACTAGAAAGGAGGACACCCTCTGACTTCAAACAAGCCCCTGGGTGTTCAGCGATTGCCACCTGAGGTATATACATTCTGCTGGTATCTGTGTTTAACCTCATGTTCTTCAGCTCTGCGAGAGCTAGTGACATTGACATGCTCAACCAGTGTTTTTGCAGCTCTCTTTGGTATAACATCTCTCTTTGAGCCCATGCCCTGTGCTCCTTTGGTCTTTGGATGAGGCTTTCTATCCTTTAGCACCTTACCCCACCCAACAGGCCAGGTGGAAAGTCTTCTAGCTGATAACTCAACGTAAGGTCATGACTGGAACTAGAAAAATCCTGAAAAATACCTTTCTAATTCTCTACCTGACCAATGCTGCTCTGAACTATTATACCTTTGCTGGTACAAACCTACCTGCTGAACAGTAGACAAAGAATCATTCAAAGAGTGTTTGTTCCTCTTCAGCAACAATAACAAGTGGAAGGAAAGACAAAAGGAAGGAGGAAAAGTTAATAAAAACACACCATACATTGGCAAGCCCCAAACAGCCAACTCACAAAAAGGAAGTTAACATGAAACACATTGAAAGAGCCCCCAAATAATTAACAAACAGAGAAAAGAAAAGTAAAATTAAAAAGAAATACTGGGGACTTGGGATATAACTCAGTTGGTAGAGTGCTTGCCTAGATGACATAAGACCCTGGGTTCAATCCTGAGCACCATCAAAAAAAAAAAAAAAAAAAAAAAGAAAGAATTATCATTATATCCCATCAAATTAATGAAGATAGTGTAATGGGGAATTATACTGACTCCAGGATGATTATGCTTGCGTTGAATCCCAATTCCATGATTGAGTAACTAAAAAAGTATTTATTCTCTCTGGTCTATTTTCTTATCTGTATATGGGAACAGTAACAGTGCTGATATCATAGGGTTGTCATGACTATAAAAGTTAGATAATAAGGGTAAAGTACTTAGAACGGTACTTAGTCAATGATAAGTGCCCTTAACATGTTTGGAAGAAAATAAAACCGGTGTTAGCAAGGATATGGTAAAACTAGCTATCAGTTATTTTCTGAGCACCTCTCATGTGCAGCCCCTATTCTGGATGCTTAGAATACAAGGAAAAATCTCTCCCTGAGGGAATATGTATGTGTTCTAACAAAGACATGGAGGGGGCAAAACATATACATAAAAGACCTAATTCAGTTAGATAACTATAGGTCCTCATAAATACTGTGGAGAAGGCAAGGCATGTTAAAATGAGAGAAAGAGAGTGTGATGAGGAGAGGTAGATTTACCTAGAACAGTCAAAGACTGTTTCTTAGGAAGGGTCACATTTTAGTAGAGATCTGAAGGATCAGAAGAAAGTAGCCTGACAACAGATGGATAAATGGCTTTATAACCAGTGGAACAGCAAGTACAAAGTCTAGTAATCTTCCAATCATTTCTTTGGGTGTTGGACTAATGAGACCTTTTCCAAAGGCCATGTGGCAGAACCTGTCAGAATATTCATCCCCTAAGGCCCAGCAGTTTAAACTCCAGGTATACATCTTGCTAAAAGAGTGCACAAAGATATGTATGTAAGGATGTTTATAACAGAAATTTTATAACAGAAAAAAATGAAAAACAACCCAATATTAGTAGAAAAACAAATTGTGACATGCCTATAATATAAAATGTTATTCAGCAGTAAAAAAAAAAAAGTATAAGAACATTAACTTGAATTCGAAACCATCCAGCTTCTGCAAGGGAATGGATTAGAAGGACTCCAGCCTATAAGGAGGATAATGGCACAATTCCAGGTTTCCAGATAGCTGGGGTTCAGGGAGGATTCCACTCATACCTGGGGACCTGAATTATTAGCAGATGTATAATGAGAATCAAAAGACATGTTGACCATTTAAGTGTCTAGGACTTATCAAAATGATATTAATTCCAAATTCCATCTGCTCACATTAGTCCCAATGTTTGATAGCCATAAGTAGCTTATTTGTGAGGTTAGTCCAAGTTTGATGTCAATTTTAAGTTCCATAAGTAAAAACTTGGTTAAGATACTCATAAGATAACTAGATGCACCAGGAATAGTTGAATAGCCAAAATATGTAACCGGACAAAGCCAAGTTCAAATACTAAAAAGCCAAGTTCAATCTCCAAAATGAGAGTAGAAGTCCCAAATTAAGGTAAGAATGATAAAGCCAGCAGATTAGACTCGCATAGTCAATTGGTTCATAAAAGTGACCTTAGCCAGTTTAAAAGACCATAAAACTGAGCAATTGTCAGCAGAAATCTAAGTGATTGAAACTGGCTCAAAACCAAGTGAGGTGGTTGAGCCTATAGCTGAAGCTTCTTTCATTAGGAGAGGCTAAGGAAGAAAAGAACAAATACAGTGAAAGTCATGTCTCTTATTCTTTTTTCACCCAGTGTGTGACCATATTCATGTTAGCTCTTCCCAGACTAACTGAATGACATTGAAGTGCACCATGAAAACTTCCTTTTCTCTGACAAGGTCCCTACTCCTTTTCCCCTAGTAGCACTAAGTTTCAAACAGTAATGATACCCAGTGTCTCCTAAGAAGTGGGATCCCTTGTTATACCTCTCTGCACACAGCTATACTGGAATGCACTCAAGAGGGCATAGCCAGGGCCTGACCTGCTGGAAAGGAAGCCTTTAATGACTAAGGAAATGTGTGCAGGTCTCCCATGGGGAAAGGTTAAGAGACACAGCTTCAACAACAACTTTATTAAGCAGACACATGCCAGAGAGAGAGCTCCCAGAGGCTGCAAGAGGGAAAAGCGAATCAGTCAAGACCTTGACAGGATGATGGAGAGAAGCCAAGGCCCTTCCAGGTGAATTTTATACTGACTTTGTTGACAGAAAACCAACTTGCTCCTGGAGGCTTCAGCCAAGAATATCCCTTCAGAGCCTTTAATCAGGGAACACAGGCATTTTCCACCATGTGGGGAGCCAGGAGGGGCAACGGGCTACTCCTGACAAGAGTCCTCAGAGCTTCCTGCTGGCTTGTTGTCACAGGTCAGGTTTATTGACTTGTTTCAGTCTTTCTGCCATGTGACTTAGCTTGTGTAGGGTCTCAGAAGCCCACACACTCCACCCCAATGGAGTAGATTTATTAAGAGTCACAGACCAACTCTCAGAAGTGTCTTCCAACCAATCAATATGCTGAGAGGTTCTGTGAAATAGGCGATAGCCATCACAGCATGTCCAATTTCTTTGTGTTTTCACTTTTACATCTGTTAAAGGTCACAGACTATATTTATCACAACCAAATATACATGGACATGGAAAAAAGATCTTTGTGAGCACATTGTTTGAAATGAATGAAATGTGGAAAGGCTTCCTTCTGGTTTCTGAAAACTTCACATTAAATTAAAGCACATTACACGGTTTATATGCTCCCTTCCATCAAAGGATTCCAAAGTACTTAAACAACTTTAATTAAGTTGCTCCAGCATCTCTCAGGAACAAATCGATATTTTTCATACTCCTTGTTACAAGCTAGGGAAATAAAGCACAGCTCCATATTTCAGATTTAACATTCTTTCCCTGAAATATGGAAAATTCTTCTTGAATATATTTAATTACAAGAAAGTAAAATTTTTCCTCTTAATGTGCTTTTTCTTTTCTCCTTAGTTAGAAATGGGGGTGAGAGAACAATAGGTGAATAAGAAATCTGAGAAAATATGATTTTTGAGGTCAACTATTAAAAGAATAAATGAAATGTTTTCATGTTTCAGGCATTATGAGAACATAACTTTTTTTTTCAATCTGTAAACAAAAGAAGTGCAGCCATAGTTTCAGAGCCTTGAAAGATTAAAAAAAAACATCCAGATTTACAAAAAAGTGACAGAACCAACTCTGTACCTCACAAGGGTTGCCCCCGAATGAATCAGACATGGTTCTGAGAAGGAGGAAGGGGGTGTTTTTTTATTCTGTTCCTTTTGTAGGCTAATAGGATTTCTCTGTGTTTTTTGATTAACATTCTTTGTTCTCAAAATGTCTAACTGTCTATTGGGGACAGACTAGGCTTCTGCAGTGGGCAAAAGATGCAGGGTCATATCCAGCATGACAGGAGGACAGGCAGAGGCCACTCAGCCCTCTCGGAGGTGGCACAATAGGGGCTCGGGAAAAAAATAATCTAGAAGTAAAAAAAACAAGTTAACTACTCACATTTCTTCACCTGGGGGCTGCTGTTTGCAGGAAATAAATTGCTATAATAATAGCTACACTTCTGCCACCTTCTTTGGTTCACCTTGGAGACGGATTTAAGCTCCTGACATGGAAGCTTTTTTCTATTAAAGTGAAAATGTGAATGCGAGAAACTCTCCCACAGTGACTTTTGGAAGTGGAGGCCCTCTGCATCACTGCCTGGGAGAGCTCCAATTCTGAAAGCACCTAGGCTGAGCTCTATCTAGGCTTTTATTTAAGCAACAGCTTCAACGCAGAATGCAAGCAGCTCTAATTTGAATTCTCTATTCATAAAGCAATGGGAAGTGGTGGCATGATAAATTGACACTTTGGGATTACACCAAATTACTCAGTTGTTCTGTTCGAAGACACTTTATTTCAATATCTTCTACAGTAGGTTTGGTGGATTGTGGTTGCCAAAAGGTGCGGACATTCTTCCCTGTTAGATCTGCACTGCCAAGGAGAATAACTTCCTAGGAAGAGCACTGCTTTTTGATCTGTGTATAAGATTTTAACAGGATAGGTTTGCGGTAGGATAGAAGGAATAAAAAAATAGGTAGATAAGAGAAATAAAGGAAAGATAAGGAAATAAGGCTTGAATTTAGAAATTCTGCATACTTTTCCAGGTCCATCATTCCCTAAACCATTCTCTCTTCCAGGTCCATTACTCCCAAATTCTTGAGAAATCTGTAAATCTACCCACATACTTTTAAATAATCCCCTAATAAACATACTAAACAAAGAAAGATATAGTACCTTGAGAAATCTATAATTTAGATGAGATTCTAGTGATCTCCATCATCTGGGTAATTAAGACTCATCAGCCTAAGGATCCTGAGACTGAATAGACCACCAGAAATGATCTTGTGATCACCAGAATGATATTATTCCTATATACCTTCTCATACCCATACCTCACCAATTTCCTTTAAAAGAAGAGCTAGGAAACCCCAAACTATGTCTGTCTCTCTGGAGATGGCCTCTAATTTTGAAATGCATATTCTCCCAATGCATATTCCTCACTTTACCCCCAAAGGCATCTCTTGAGATTGCCCCCATTCTCCCTTGAATATGTGTCTACTTTCCTAAACAAACTTCTGTCTGTGCCTTTGACTAGTGCATTCTGAAATGTGTTTCTATCACATACACTGAGAACTCTCCTGGTCCTGAGTGGAGTTCCCCTTTTTTTCCAGGAACTCTGGGAATCCTTCATAAGAGGCACCTTTTCTCACATGACAAGTTGATAGCAAGCCTAGCCAATGGCAGCATTTCCTTTCCCTGCTCTCACCTCTGGAAAACAAGTTGATATTGTGTTTCTAAAGACCCATTTAGGAAGCCATAGTATGAAAGAGATAGGAAAAACCAAACTGTTTTTCTTACTTTCACACTCAATACAACACAGAACACTCATATAAACAGACGTATGTGTGTGGTTTACCCCATATACCATGTAATCAATAGTCTGCAAACACTAGCTAGGTGTCCTGTGATTCAGTTGACTTCTGACACTATTTACCTAGAATTAGCATCAGATCCCACAAGGGCTCAATCCCACAGGATTACCCTACATTTCAGATACTGTTCACAAGTCTTATTCTGTGAATCATACTTCTGACCAACTGACTATAAATCAGGGTTACCACAATCCCTCCTCAAGTTCAACTGATTTGCTAGAATGGCTCACAGAAATCTGGGAAACACTTTATTTATGATTGCTCATTTATTACAAAGGTTATTACAAAGGATTCAGATGAGAAGCAGCTATAGGAAGAAATGCATAGGGCATGGTATATATGGGGACTGTGAGAAGCTTCCATCCCCTCTCCGGGTATATCCACGTATTCAACAATATGAAAACTCTCTGAGCAGGTTTTTTTCAGAATTTTTCAGAGGCCATAGTTGTTTACATCACTGGTCATTGGTCCTCAATTGAACTTTCTGCCCCTCTCTCCTCCCTAGGTGTCAAGTGCTAGGAATAAAAAGCCCTGACCCTCTAATCTTTCCTTTATTTTTCTGGTAACCAGCCCCTACCCTGAAGCTTTCTAGGAGCCACCAGCCACCCACATCTCATTAGCATACAAACTTCTTCAGAGATTCCAAGGAGACTCCAAGGGTTTAGAATCCCTGTGCCAAGAACCAGGGACAGAGACCAAATAAATATTTCTGATTATATCATAATATCAATGTCAGGGCAACATATATCATGATTTATATTTATTTTTCTGACTTAGTTATTAATAATGTTACTAAGTTCTCTTTTACCCTTATAAGTGTCCTGTTTTGGATGATACATTATAAGGTCACTCTGCCTAAGGAGATCTACCTCAAAAGAAAGAAATGACGAGATATACCTATAAAGACACAATGACTGATGCTAAGGAAGGAAGAAGATCATAAAGTGTGGAAAGGAAGTAGGGTGTAGGGAGAAGCACTTCCCTTACAGCCCCTTGGACCTGACTGATATCTATACTTAGGTGGATGCCAGGTGTTAAGGACTCTGTCTATATCAAGGTTTCTGTGCCCAAATTTGAGTATAAACAGGTCTGCATATTGTGCATGGGTCATGTAACATTAACAATATACATTCCAGAAATAATCACAATAGACTAAAGATTAGAGAATATTTCCTCAGTTTCTAGATATTCATGCAAATCACCTGTCTCCAAAAACATTACTAAATTTGAATTTCTCCCAGTCATCACTAGTATAAGCAAAAAATCAGAACTAAGTTTATTCAGAAAAATTAAACAATGTGGTATTTTTTTTTACAACCAGGTGCAGAGATAGAAAATCAGAAGCCAGAGTTTGCAGTTGCTTGGGATTCTTTCAGGATTTCAAAGTGAGAAAGAATGGAGGAAACTACTCACAGAAGCACTGCAGAGTCATTAATTTTTTCACTTGATTCCACAAATACTTACTACACTTTAACTCTTCCATGGATGAGATAAAAGTATTTCTTGCCCATGGATTCACAGGGGCTATGCCAGGACCCTGTGAGAGATACACCTTGTCTCAGATTGAAGAGTCACCTGTAGGAAAAACGCCTTAGCAGGAGAGGTTCAGGGAATAAATATAATGAACTTTAATTCAGGGATTCATATCTGGGACAGGGTAGCTGAAATAACCGAAGAAGCAAAGTCATAATATAAAGCAAATATCGATTTAGAATTAAAAGATTAAAATGAGCTATGATAAAAGTACCAAGGAGAATTATAGACTTAAGTAAGTTAATTTGCTAATTAATTAATGTTGTACCTCTTTCTTCAAAGAACATAATAATGCAAAGATATAAACAGGTTAGGTTAATTAAAAAAACAGTCTGAGCGAGTGCATCCTCATCTTTTTATAGTGCTTTATGTATGCTGGGGTAAGGATGCAGGTGGTGTGTGACTACTATAGGTAACTTTTAGACTTGATATATTAAGAAGAACTTCAGAGAGAATAACTCCCTGGAGGAAACCATGTTGTTCAAATAAGGACATCTGAGGGCTCGTATTAAGCCAAGTTTCATGAATCAATGAACCAAGTGAAGATCTTAATGTCCTACCTGCTATTTTCCACTTGAGCATCCCAAATGAGAGTACAACACAACTTGAAGTCATGAGTGATAATGAGCCATAAGAGAATATATAAATAGCAGAGGCAATTAGAATTCATGGGACATCATGGGTTTACTGGTCCAGAACAACTTTGTGGTAGGCTGAGACCTAGATGGACTTTGACATGTTGTTAGGAGACAGGTAGAATAAGGGAATGAATTTCATCCTTGTCCCCTGTGCTCACTCCCTCCATCCTGACCCACAACAATTAAAGTTAATGTGCTTATTTTTCCACATTGGTATTCTTCCAGAGGCTTGTCAGGGAATATCTAATATTAATAATAATAATAATAATTATTATTATTATTATTATTATTATTATACATGGCCAAGACCTTGAGGGTACACAATGATGAGTGTCTATGCCAGGACTGGCTCTTCCTTCTGTAGTAAGAGTCTTTGGAATTAGTCCTGGGTGGTTGCCCAGGAAGAAATTGGATATGTCTACTATTTCATTTGCTGAGGCCACCAAGGAGCCATTAAGTGAAGGTGACCTTAAGCGATTACCAGCTTTGGCCTGACTCAAACAAGTGACCTTGAAGAGTGGGGCGCTATCTATAGACTATCCTCCCTCTGACAGGCTACAGGGATCTTGGCACATGGTTGATTTAAGCCTTGCAGCTGCTGCATTAAAAATTGTTTGTGCTGTCACTAAAATCCCTTTGCTCCTGCCCCCTTCCCAAAATAATTATCAGTTACAACACAAATATTAAAATGGTGCTTTAAAAAATTAAAATACAGTTCTAAAAAAAAGACCATATAAATGCAGAATTAATTGCTGTATATGCTTCGAATTACCGAGAGGCTTTATTTTATTTCTGTCACAGCAGAAAGTGCTTCATCAGGAGGAATTCATGTGGAGATCCAACCATGTCCTAGTTATTTTGTGTTTAATATGCTTGAGATGTTTAATTATTTTTGATTAATTCATTTACCATTAAACTGCCCAAAGACTCTGATGTGTTCCACACTGTGTGGCATACCAGTGTGTTCACTATACAGACTCCTTGAAGGGATCAACATAAAAGCCAGTAATGGGGGTCAAAACAGATTTAGATTAAAATACTGCCTCCATTACTTACCAGTTGTGTGAATTTAAATATTAAACATCTCTGAGCTATGGTTTCATCATTTGTAAAATGGGCAAAATAATGAATACTACTTAGAATTAAATGAGAATGTGAAGCATTTTGGACTTGAGACGAGTTCAGGCAAGCACTCAATAAGTGGTAATTATTATTACTATTCTGTAGAAATGCTAACTATGTACTGCACTCTGAAGTAAAATATGCACAATCATTGCTTGCTTTGCCCTAGACTCCTTGAGGCTCCTAAGCCCCAACCTGGTTAAAATAAACTAAAAGAAATCAAAGTAGGAAGGGGTCTTTGCTGACCTGGCTCACCTTGGACACCAGCTCACATTTTCACATAACATCTTATAGAAGACTTCCTTTTAGCCAAACTAATTTCCTTAGGACCTCCTGTACCAAACAAATTTCTCACCTAGTGGGAGAAGCTTTCTATCACCCTGATGGCCTTCACTGTGTCTTTCATTACCTCTGGCAGGTAGTAAGAACCACAGACAGAATTAGAGAATCGAGATCTTGAAGGAACTCACAGAATGTCACAGTGGAAAGGAATTCTGGGGGTCATTTAAACCTCTTTTATAGACAAGAAAACTGAGTCCTGGAAGTAAACTATTTGCTCAAGGTCATACAAGGAGGTAACATCAGAAACAGAAGACAGACCTAAAAACACCTATTTTAACTTTTAGCACCCTCCCTCAGCTGCTCTGTCTTGCTGTTTTGTTTCAGTTTGGCAATTCAGACCAGAATAACCAGTTGAAATTCCTTGAAGGGAGATCTTGGTGGGTAGCATAAGTGGCAACGAATAAATTAAAGAAAAATGTATTTTCCTCTGTCTTTACTGTCCATATCCAAGTGTTTCAAGAAAGAAGAGAAAAGAGAAAGGCGATAATTAGAATCTTTACTCTGTAGCCAGCACCAAGGGGTCTCATGGTCTCATATTTTCCAGGTTTCACCAGGCTGCATCTATAATCTGGAAAAAATAAACACCCTCTCCCACCATGATGGGGAACCCAGGTGTCTTCAAAATCATTCCACCAAAATCAACTCTGTTTTGCCACAGGGATGCCTCACTTCAGCTAATGAACACCTTCATAACACTTGAATCAAATGTATGAAATATGATATGTCAAGAGCTTTGTAATGTTTTGAACAAACAATAATAAAAAAAATGAACACCTTCACAGCTGCAGAGCAGTATCCACCATTTTCCTTCTCCCCTACTGCAGCTTTTATCACAACTAACTTAACTGAAATGGTGCCGAATGTTGGTTTTTGTTTGGAGGGCTTCATATATGTATTATTCTACCCTACTATGTTTTTCTGCATTATATCATACTCTAATAGAAATTTAAAAGGAGAGAAATACAGTTGGCACAAACACAACATACATATATAAAAAGCTAACTCTTCTATCCTAAGTATTCATCTAGTGAAACTACTCTTTGAGGCTTTTCTTTTGCAGCCTATGTCCTAAGACCAGATATAGGTCCAAATGGGCTCTGACGGATAATACATGGTCCTGAAATTATGTCTCCATGCCAATACTTCCATCTTGTCCTAAAATGAAATTTGCTAATACGTTTCCCTATTGCCTCAGAGCAAGTTATCTTTTCTGTCCCTCTTCAGTCTCAATATCTTTGCAGAAAACCCTCTTGAAAAGGTAAATAGGCAGATAGTAAAATAGGCAATTAAGGCAATGGGCCACCAAAAGTCTTTTCTAAGTAAGATGAAAAGTACAAGCTGTTCTGTAGAAATGAAGTGCTCTGCAGAAACACTCTAGACATTCCAGCCACTTTGTTACAGAGAGGTAGGAAAAGGGAAGTAGAGTGGACCTGAGTGAAGACTACAAAGAACTTCAGTGACTACCAAATAGAATGTTGAGGACCTGACCAATAACCCTGGCATTTTTCAAATATCTGATTAATATAAATATTGAGCAGTGCCCCAACCTGGCAGCAGTATAACCCTCTAGAGTAGTATACCTGAATAACAGTCTGCTATCAGGACCCCTCTTGCTCGGAGAGAGCTGTTTCTTTTCTTCCTATTTGAATAAATCCTACTCTTTCACACTGACTTGCCACTGTCCAAGGATTTCATTCTTTCGAGTTCATGAGACAATAACCCTGAAGGAATCACTGTGATCTGCTACTAAACTGCAATGATAGCAGGCTGTTGCTGGCTACAGAGCCAAAAGGAGCTGTAATCCAAACAAATGCAGCCCATAGTGATTACAGCAGCAGAAAATCCAATTTCAATGGGGAGCCCTAGCAGGCACTTTCTGCCAAAGAGCTAAAAAGAGCTGTAATACAAAGGGGCTCTGTCCACCACAATGGTAATACCAGGAACTCCAGTGTCATGGCGGCAGGACTCACCTACCAGACATGTCTAAATACTCATCTGAATTTATAGGTCAATGTTTACATAAACTTTAACTCATTTGATTTTTATCAATGCGCTAGAAGTAGGAAGTATTGCTTCCATTTTTCCTTTTTTGGATGTCAGCCCAAGTCATAGAACACTAACTTAAAGTCAGTAAGTGGAGCCAGGAGTTAACTGTGTCCAAGCCCATGCTCTGGATGTTTGCCACTGTACTTTTCCATAGGATTTGGGAAAGCCTCCATTCACCACATCTCAACCACTCTCTACTGTAGTACAAGTCTAATTCTATCAAGCCTACCATCTCAGCTTTCTTTGTTTTAGAGTTCCTTGCAGTTTTCATAGGTTTCTGCTGGGAATAAATGTATTGCCATGTTCTATCCTACCTCTATTATCCTGTGACCTGCTTGGATACACTTTGAAATGACTGATATTCTCTTATAATGCAGTAACCAATATATGCCCAGCTTATTATGTGTTAAACACAAGCATTTTCCAAATAAACCACAACAATTTTCTGGTTAGAACTTATGGTGGAATAGGTGCAAGAAAGCAGTGCTGTTTCCTGTCCTGGCAGTGATTTATAGAAGCTTGTGTCCCTATGCATCTTTTTGTATATTATATACCTGCACTTTATATACAGATCACTGGGGAAAAAAAAGGAAAAAAGAAAAAAAGCAATTTTTCTCTTACTTTTTTAAAGGTCTGACCCATAAAAATAGGTCAGTCATGCAGAAGCATTTTAATAATAAGAGGTGAAATGATGACCTGTGAATAAAACTTCCATATAGATATTCAAGCATAATCGAACATTCAAAAATAATGGACTCCTTGACAGAATTAGTCTAAAGCCACTATAGACATTTACAACTTGATCTACTTCCAGAGGCCATTAATTAACATGAAGATTCCACACAAGAAGGGGTCCTGCCATACAATATCCTCAGTATTAAACTTTAGCAGTAAGGATTCCAAGAATTAGTGCTTTTATGCATGGTCACTCAGAATAACAGATATCTAAGAAAGGAACGTTCTATACTTCTATACTCCATATTGAAAAAGTCCTATGTCTCTTAACATCCTGGAAGAGGTGTTACCTTTGATCAATTTAGCTATTACTTCCTATGTGATCGGAGGCAGAATAGAGACTTCATAAGCCACCATGTCCCATTTGGATTGAAAATCTCTATGAGTGCTAAGTGGCAGGAAAGGGTGGTACTGAGACAGATGTTTCTACCTATTTATCTGTTCTGTTCTCCAATTGTTCCTCTTAACCTCTCACCCCTGGGTAAATGATATTAGCAGCAATGACAAACACATTGAGTTCCTCATTATCTTTCTAAATTATGTTTGGAAATATGAGTTGATTCAGCCATCATCATACTATGTGTCTTCTCTAATTGTCCTATCTTCTTTTTAAACACAAATCTGGAATAGCAAGCAGTTTACTTGATTTCACTCAACCAAAAAGAAAAAACAAAACAAAACAAAAAAACCCCACCTATTCCTTGTTCTCAATTTATCCTTGTATCTTCCATTAATTTTTTTCTGTTCCATTTATTTTAACATTTTTCTATAAAGCTCTAGACCTAGATTCCCAATAGAGTAGTCACTAGTTAAAATTATATAAATTTATTAAAATTAAATATAATTAAAAATTCAGTTTCTCAAACATTTCAAGGGCTCAATGTGCCTTAAAATGACCATGTCAGTTAGTGGCTATTGTAGAGGACAGTGTAGCTACAGAAAACTTTTATTATCTCAGTTCTACTGAACACATTACTTTGTGGTCTAGGTTCAGTTATTTGTGACATTATTATTGATGTTCTCATTATTTTAGTTCTCAAATTATCTCAAATAAGTTAGTTTTAACTATATTTAGAAATTTTCAGACCATTTTGGGGTAACTTGGACCTCATATTTATTTGCCTTTTGTTCCTAACTAAAATACTAGAAAAATAATGTGAAATAGTTGGGGTTTTCAGGTGTAGGAAAAGAAGTAACATCAAACTTAAACTCTGGAAAAAGTAGAACAAAGATAAGTTCTACAATTGACTCAGCCTATGTTTAGTGAAAGTTTCTAGGTTTCAGGGAAGAGAATCAGCCTGGAGGGTTCATGAGTCTCTGTAGAAGAGAGAGGCACAGACAAACCATGACTAAAATTAGACAGGATTTTTCTACTCGCAATGGTGTGAAAGCAATACACATTCAGTAGAAACCATACTTTGAACTTTGAATCTTGATCTTTTCCTAGCCTAGTGATAAGTAATACAATACACTCTAGAGATGTTAGGCAAAGGTACCAAGTCACAGCTCCCAGTCAGTCACAAGGGAAAGCAACTGGTACTACTCTACCATGCACAGAGTGGCTAAGTAATGCCCTCCTGCTGGTTAGATGTATTTATCAGGACTTAACCCATCATGATTCAAGGAGCATCTGCATGTATGCAGTGGAGTTCACAAGAAGTGGATACATAATGAGACATAATTTCCAGATATCTACAGAGGGGTTATTTCTGTCTTGGGCTAATTCCTGATCTACACATTCATGTGAGGAAACTACTAAGGACTAGAGAAAGAACCAATAGAAAAACACACACACACACACACACACAATTCTCAAAGAATTGTAGTTTTCGATTCCACTAGCTGGAGTGGAAACCCCATACAATACACATTATCCCCAAAGTGGGCATAAATTAGCCTGGAACTAAAGGATGCTGGACCCACTCTAACAAAACTTAAAAGCAATCCTTAGAAGGGATCACCCGCGCCTAAGTAAACTTAACTATGTGCCAAAACAACATGAAACTAAAGAAATTCAAGAAAATATGGCTCCCCAAAACATAAAATTCACAATATCTGGCATTCAATCAAACATTACTAGGCATGACAATAAGCAAGATAGAGAATCAACCTAAGTGGCTATTAATGCAATCAATGGATAATGAAATTGTACTATACACACAAAAAGGATATTATTTAAGTATTCTAATTTAAAAAGAAGGAAATTCTGTCATTTGTGACAAACATGGATGAATCTAGAGGATAGTATGTTAAATTAAATAAGCCAGACACAAAAAGACAAATGTTGCATGATTTCACCTATATATAGGATTTATAGTAACTGAACTGATAAAATAGAGTAGAATAGTGTTACCAGAGCCTAGAGAAACATTGGTCTAAATTTCAGTTAGAAAGGAGGAGTAAATTCAAGAGCTCTCTTGTACAACATAGTAACTATGGTTAATAACAATGTATCATATTCTCAAAAGTTTGTTGAGTGTTCTCACTGAAAACAAGTGATAAACATGTGAGGTGATGCATGTGTTAATTAACTCAATTTAGCCATCCAATACCATACACATATTTCAAAACAATCTGTTGCACATGATAAATACATACAATTTTCTGTCAATTAAAAAATAATAAGATAATGTGAAGAAGAAAGAAAATATGATCTAAAACCAATCAATTAAAACAGACCATCAATTATGGCATAAATAATGGAATTAGTAGATAAGGATGCATAAGCAGCTATCATTAATATGGTCTATATGATGGATAAGGTAGAGAAATACATGGATATGATATGTACAGAAATTAAACATATAAAAGTAACCCAGGTGGTACATCTAGAGATAACAAATGAAACACCTAAAATAAAAAAACAACAACATATTATGCAACTGACAAGAAATTGTATACTGCAGAAGAAAAGATTAGTGAATTTGGAGACAACAACAGAATTTAACCAAAATGTAAAATGTGGGGGGAGAGTGGGAGGGAGAGAGAGAGACTGACTGAAAGAACAAAACAAACAAAATCAGTGGCATTTGGGACCATACCAAGTGAACTAAGAAATGTATTTGGAGCTTTAGTAGGAGAGAAATAAAGGTCAAAAACTTTTATAAAATAATGGCTATTCATTGATGAACACTTAAAACCCACTAAACTAAGATTCTTGATAAACACAAAACAAAATAAGACCACACCAGCAACACAGGAGGTTGAGGCAGGGGGTGGAAATTTCAAGGCCAACCTCAGCAATTTAGTAAGACCCTTGACACCTTAGTGAGATCCTGTCTGAAAATAAAAAGTAAAAATGGGTGGAGATGTGGCTCAGTGGTTAAGCATCCTGGGTTCAAGTACAAAGAAACGAAGAGAAGAATTTTACTAGACATCTAATGAGAAAATATGTAAGCTAGAAAAAGATTCAGTAACACTTTTAAATGCTGGAAGGGAAAAAAAGTCTACCCATAATTTTATACTAAACAAAAATAGCTTTCAAAAATAAAGATGAAATAACATTTTTTTTTAACAAACAAAAACTGAGATAATTTGTCTTCAGCAGAACTACAATAACTTTCCTATGTACACATATGAATACATCACAGTGAATTTCAACATTGTGTAGAGTCACAAGGCTGGAATACAAATTAGAATAAGATATAGTCCTTGTTGGTACAAATATGGAAAAATAGACTCTACTTTTATGTAAAACTAAAAAGAACAAATAAAAAAGGATTTTGAAAAATGATGAAGAAATTTCTTTAGGCAAAAGATGAATAACACAAGATATAAATTTGAATCTATTTAGAAGAATGGAGTATCAGAACTGTAAGAAGTTTTAAAAAGTTCCTCAAATGTTTAATATTTTTTAAAGGTAATGTATAGCTTAAACAGAGTAAGCGCAAATATAACGTAAGATATATGTATATTAAAACATAGTCAGCATGTGTTTTAAATTTGCTACACTCACAGCTCCCAAATTTCTTGATACAATAAAGTGGAAATTTTTTTATTTATTTGTAAATAGACTGTGATAAGTTAAAAGATGTATATTGTGACAAATGGAACAATCTAAAAAAAATTCATAGCATATGAAACACAAATGGAGAGGGAATAATAAATAATAGAAATCAATAAAATAAGAAAAAAATAACAGAGAACATCAGTCAAACAGAATGCTACTTCTTTGATACAATTAACAAACTTGAAAACACTCTAATCAGATTGATCAAGAAACTAGAAAAAAACAAATAATTAAAGTCAGGAGTGTAAAAGAGGCCATCACTACAGATTCTACAAATGCTAAAATATAATAAGGGACTGTTATGAATTACTCCTGGAAAAATGTAGATGTCACTGGTGATGAGAAACATTTTGCGAAAGACACAAACTGCCATGGCTCATGGGGGAAAAATAAATAGTCCTATATTTGATTTAAACATTTTAAAATCATAGTTTTAATGGTTCTACAAAAAAAATTCCAGATTCATTAACTTCATTGGTAAATTTTATTTAATATTTAATTAAGAGATAATATCAATTACATGAAATATCTTCCAGGACATAGAAAAAGATGAACCCTCTCCAACTGAGAGGCTAATATTTATGAGGCTAATATTTCCCTGATTTTAAAATCAGACAAAAATATTCCAATAAAAGCAATTAAAGACTAATATCCCTCATGAATATAGATGCAGAAATCCTTTACATACTTTTAGCAAATCAAATCCAGCAATATATGTGTTATTACCATTTGGGGCTTATCCCAGGAAGGCAAAGTTGGTTTAACATTCAGAAATCAATGATGTGATTCACTACAACAACCATACAAGAACAACCACATGATAGTTTCAAGAAAAGCATTTTATAAAAGTCAGAAAACATCCACAATAACAATTCCTAGTAAACTTGGAGTGAAAGGGAACTTCATCAACATTCCCAAGGGTATCTATGGCAAAACATACAGTATCAAAATTCATGGTAAAAGACAACGATGTCTCTTCAGATTGAGAATGAGGCAAGAATACCCTTCAGAATCATTTCTATGCAAAATTATCCTGGTAGGTCTTAATACTGTGAAGAAAGAAAGAAATAAAAATCACAGATTAGATAGGAAGAAATAAAATATCTCTTTCCCATGTCACAACTGAGTACTTTGAATACTAATTTATCTAAAAAAAAAACAAGCAGAAATGATAAGTGAATTTAGTAACTCTGCAAAATAAATGATCAATATGCAAAATGTTTTATACACACCATTCAGTGCAGTAAGTCTATTGACCACTTATTTTGATGCTACAGCAATGTCAAATTGTTATAATAGTTCCTAACACTCGCTCTCAATATTTGGACTTCTCTCATTATGAACTGGAAACAAGAAGTTCATAGATTGGCATCAGCATACAGATTACTATCCTTATTAATAAAAGGAATTTTGCATACATTCAGTACTTAGGGGCCATGCTAAATATAGGGTCCTCCAAAATAAGCAAGGCTGTTTCTATTACAGGACTGCTGGTATAATATGTGAAAGAAGAAAAGTATACACAGACTGAATATTTTCAGAAATATGTTTACATCCATAAATGATAAGAAATTATTTAAAAAATTAGGAATGAAAGTGTAAGAATCATATTCATCACAAAAATCGGAATGGTCAAAGATAATTCATCATAAAGTAGCAATATAGCAATCGGAACCCACCCACATTAACCATGAGATTAATTATGTTAGGCTTTTCATTTTTTTTCAGGAAATTAATTTCTACAAAAACTTGGATTTAGGGAGTAAAGACTGTAAATCTCCCCTTTCAACATCAATCCAGTATTCCAAACCTACTCACTGATTTTGACTTCCATTATCAAATCTAATAATAGGTTTTTTTTATGGTTGAAATCCCCAAAATAATGTTCATGTATAGATTGTGATCTTTGTATAATAGAACCATTGGATATTAGAAATGGAATGTTCTTAGAAATCAGATGATACTAACATTTTGCAAAACAATGAGAGGGGACAGCTTTTTCTTAGTTCTCCTGTCTTTTCTGGAAATGGGAAACTTTAGATAACACTTCTGGTGCTATATCCAGTATTCTTTCAAATGTGACATAATGCCTCAACAGGTATTTTTTAAAAAATTAGCTGTAGCTGCTGTCAACTGCTTGTAATTAACAAACCCAAAGGACTGATCTGTGTAACAGAATGACAGCTGTCATCTAAACATACAGGCATGTCTGGCCGTTGGACTGAGGACAAGCTCCGCAGTATCTATTTAAAGAAATTTAAAAACCTCCTAGGAAAAAGTGTGACCAATAGGAAGAGAAACACGAGGCCAACAATATTCCGAAAGGTGGGAAAAATCGGCTGGGTGGTAGGTGGCTTGTCCCCTGAAGGCCACTCACAACAAGCTCACAGAGGAGAACATGGGGAAAGCTCAGGGGCTGACAGTCCCAGATGCTCAGGTGGCCATGGTGGGAAGTGAAGTGACACAGGATGCCTTGAAAGCTGTCTAACATGAAGTGCGTCATTCAGGTACCCTGTCCAACCTTGTGCTTTTGATTTATATTTAAACACAATCTGTTTTATTTATTGATTTTTGAGACAGGGGTCTCTCTATGGTGCCCAGGCTGATCTCAAAATCTGAGGTTCAAGCACTTCTGCCTCAGCCTCCCTGGTAGATGGGACTACTACAGAAATGGGCCTCCACAATCACACATTTGAGGAACACCCTTATCATGAGAGACAGAGTCAGGTGTATGTATGTAAACCCAGCAACTCAGAAGCCTGAATTGTGAAGACTGCAAGTTCAAGGCCAGTCTCAGCAATTTAGTGAGACTCTCAGCAACTCATCTAGACCTTGTCCCAAATTTAAAAATAAATAAATAAATAAAAGGACTGGAGATGTAGCTCAGCAGTAAAGCACTTCTGGGTTAAATTCTCTGTACCAACAAACAAAAACAGTTCAAGGTTGTTCAGAAACAGCATAGGCCACGTGTAAAGTAGAATAAATTTGTTGGCATATGTGATATTTAGAGGGAGAAGAAGAAATTTACATTCCTGGGAAAACAAAGGGTATCATTTTTGGAAAATGTTCTTTTAAAACTGAGCTATATTGGGATTAAAGTATAAGGAAAACTTGTCATCACTGAGACAATGGATTTGAAGTACTGAGTCACGAAGCAGTTTCTCCAGTTGGGGCTTCTTTAGATACACTTCTGGGTGCAAGTCCCCACACAGTAATACCCTGGTGAAACATCTTTAGGAAACCACACACTCTGGTCTCAATATGCCACACTGTGGTCCTTTCCATAACGACCAGACATGTCAAACCGGTTTTGAGTTTAGGAAGCATAGTCATTATATCTATATACAGTGCTAGGCAGAGTTGTCAAAAAGACATGTTCAGTATAATAATAGATAGGAACATCTAAGATTCTACAAGCAAATACAAACCATCATTTTAACAATAATAATAAGCAAACGGGTCATCCTTATTTCCTTATAGATATCTATATGTAAAATGCCCCAAAATAATTTTTCAAGAATTTAAGATCATATGATTATAAACAATTTAAATAAGTAAATAAACAGGGATTGATCACAGCTATGCTCTTGGCAGCTCTAACCCTGAAGTCCTTCTGAAATTATCAATTAAGACAATGGATTGCTCTGAGAGAAGCTAGAGCCAAAGCTCCTTCTAACCAGTTAGGTCCTGTAAGTGCTGATGTCTCTTCTTCCTCCAGGAACTTTATCCCCACTTCTTTCTCCATTTGCTTCATCCCAGGCCTCTGTCTCTGCTTCTTCTCTCCTAATTCCTCTTATCCTCCAAATGCATCTCACATCTCTGGAACCCTGGGCTGCCTTAGATGTTCCACCTACATACTACTATTGCTTGCCATTAAAAAAATAAAATAAACTTAAATCTAATTGCCATTTATTGAGCATTTACTATATACCAGACATTACAATAGGTATTGTGTTTACATTTAATCACTACAACTCATGGGTGTCATATTCTTATGCCTATTTTCCAAAAGAGGAAACCAAAGGTTACATTTATTAATTTGTTTAGCCACATAGATAAATACATTGAATAGCTAATATTTGAACATAGAATGACTTCACTCCTAAGCCCATCCATAGTTCTTCAATTAGCATGGTGCACTGTATCATGAATGAGTGCATAATAATGAATCCATAAGGGAAAGTACCAGATTCAGTTTCTTAGCATTATATCCCTATCATGCAGCTTTAGTGCCCGGCTTATAGAAGGTATTCAAGAAATATTTGTTGAATGAATAGTGAATAGTGTATTTTTTCAATATCTCCATTTCTCCTCCTCACCTCTCTCTTTTTCTTTCTTCTCTCTCTCTTCTCTCTCTCTCTCTCTCTCTCTCTCTCACACACACACACACACACACACACAATCAAAAACACACACTAGTTTTGTATTGCTCATGTAGAGCCTTAGAATCATATTCTGCTGATTTGGCATATGTGTTTCTGATGCAAAGAGACCTTAGAACTTTAAAGATCAACACTGTATCTTCCGGTTTATGGATCTGCATGCATTGGTACACACAATACTTGGCATATTTAAGATACTTTAAAATGCTTTTAAATGATTTTGTTGCTCCTCTTGCTGTCTCAAGATGAAAAAGAGACAGATATTTTAAGTAGATTGTACAAAAAGCTTAGATATCATTTTCTTGAAGAACTCTGGCCTATCCCTTCAAGTGAAACACGTGTTTGGCTGTGGAGATTTGAAAACCATGCCACACAGACTGACCTAAATGAAACAATGGCACGAGATAAATCCTGCCAGGTTGTAAGCTCTGTGGTTTCCTATATTCCAGAAAAAGCCATCCCTGTTCCTAAAAGTTGACAGGAACCAGGATATGGGTGAGAGAGAAGCATTAACATTTTATGTCTGGAAATTAGAGGTTTTGGCATTCCTAGGGGGGGAAAAAAAAGGATGTGGCCTTTTAGAGCCTGCAAGAATTTCTGCCAAATGTCTTTCCCCTTGAAACAAAAACTGTGTTCAAGTCTAGATAATTACCACTGAGCTGTGCCAAGCTCAGAAATCCTTCTCAGCCAAGCAGCCCCACAGGGAGTTGAAATTTACATTTATAATCATTTACCTTCAAAAACTTCAGTTTTCAGAACCAAGCTTCCCACACATAACTTGGGGTTAGATCTGATTGAGATCTGAGGCTGGACCTACCATTATTACCTAAGACATAGACAGCATTTTTCTTCCTCCTTAATATAATAGAGGAGTTTTGGGGAGAGGAAATAATGAAAGAATAGGGCAGCTAAAATATCAGAAGCAAGCCTGTCTTTGTAGTAGCATGTAGCCTGTCTTTTTGGAACTTTGTAATCCTAGAAATGAGCAGACTGTTTTTCATCTCATCTCCAGAGGACTCTTGTAGACTCAAGAGAGATACAGTTCTCAAATCCATCTGATCCTCTTTGCCTATCTGAGCAGAATCAAAACACTCAGAGGCCCCAATATTTGGCCATTGAACAGAAAAGTAGCCAAATGACACATACTCCAAATGCACACAAGTACAGGTTGAGTTGCCTACCTTTCCTTCTGATAAAGACAATCTTACTATTGTCACTGAAAACATTCATCAATATTATTCATATCGGATGGATTCAAAATTAGTCCATGTTTTCACTTGTAGGTCCCATTACATTGTGAATTCAGAATGATTAACAAAATGTTTGTCAATACCTTAAGCTTTTATTCAATAAATATTTGTTGAGTGAATAGTGAATGGTGAATTTGTTCAATGTGTTCTCCATTATCTCCCTGGAAAAATTTGTGTCAGTTACACTTGACTTCTCCATCTTTGTCCAATCAAGGTACCAAAACAACAAGATTCACAACAGAGATATCTGACTGAAGTGTGTATTTAGTGGGGTAGATGTTGCTAGTCAGATTAAGGCAGGGCCCAGGGAATCTTTAGCTCTCAGCAATGTCTTTCTATTGGGATTCACTGACAGTGGAAAGAGATTTTAATTGCCCCTTCCTCCTTCCTTAAGTGTGACAAGGGTAATATATTACTGCCAAACCTTGTGAGAACGTTAAGAAACATCATTCCAGCTGTTAGAGTCAATGAGAAAAGCCATGAGTCTTGTCAAGTCCTTTTGCTACTTCACAGCATAAAACTGTCACTTCATTAATTAGATGAACGCGTTGCCACGCAACTCCAGTATGCTCACTCTTCATCACTGATCTTTGTCAATTTGGGCAATAAAACAGCAATTTAATAATCCCCCCTCACACATTAGTAACTGTTTTATGATGGAATTTCAGTTTCCTGGTGGCACTTGATTAATCAGTCTGGGGAGGTCTTAAATAGATATATTAGGAGTTTAATTAAAAGGCAGGCTGCAAAGAAGCCAAGTGGAAGAAAGACACAGTTCAGAGAAAACAAGTTCAAGTGACTATGTGATAAAATTAAATATACTAGGTCATCAGATTACGATGAGTCCTAAAAGCAGAGGAGTGGCTCACTGAAAAGAACTCTTCAGTTCTGCCTACGCAGTTCCACAGGTGCGCTTTGCCTATTGTCTACCACTCCACTTTTGCCTCCCACCCACCATGGCCTTCTCCTCCCATCTTTGGCAGTGATCCCAGAGGCTCAGAGAACTCTTGTGGAAGTCTGTATGCCACCTGGTGGTAATCATTCTTGTGTCTATTTGAAGCATGGATTAACATATTTTTCATCTAAGAAGAGATTTGGAAGTAAACTGGTACCTCTCCTGTGAAGTGCACTGTCAGGTATTAAGAGGGTATACATTAGAAACTTGTAAGTATAAATGGAACAGGATAAAACTGGCATCTTCTGGGTGTGCATATGGCAGGTACAGAGCAGTGTGATGAAACAGGAAGTGCCTTAGTCCAGAGTCAAAAGAAATGAGCTCAGGCTCTGCTACTTGTCACAAATATCCTTTGAATTTATTCATCAACTAAGTGATGTCAGACAACCATTTTAATCCTGCCTTGCTTTAATTTTCTCATTGGTCTCTAATACCCTTTTCACCTCAAACACCCCTTGACCCTCAGTGCTATGCCCTATACCTCTCCCGACCCCTGCTGGTGTGGCTTTTACAAGTGCTATAGGCTGGGAGGGAAAGATGGCATTATACATTAACTAAGAAAATATGTGCAATAAAGACTTGCTGACAAAGTTGATCATGGAATCCATGAAGCAGTATTGTCACATTCCTAAGCTGAATTACATAGCTCCATAAGACCAAAACCCTGGGGCAAGGGTGGAGATGGGGAAAGAAGTGGTGACCAAGACAGCCAGGAACCCCAGTTTGTATGAAGTATATTTATCCACATATCGGTGCATGTCCTTGTCACTGCTCACTAAGTACCTATCTTTTCTCTTCATCCTGACACTCTACTCCATGGTTAAATATGGTTATTAGCCATAAATATTTTCTGTTTATAAAAGGACAACTTTTCCATCTTAATATTATATTTAGTACTTTTTATTTCCTAAAGAGACAGTGACTATATTTTGCCAATTATATGTGTTACAGATACACTCTTTCCCATTTATAACTTGCATTTTTATTTTTTCCCATTTTCTTTAAGCTGCTTTTTGATTATCAGGATTTTTCATATTAATATAAACAAATGTATATATCTTTTCTTTTGTGGCTATTACTTTTGAAATCTTGCTTAAAACAAAGTTTCCTACACCAATATTATAGCTATTAGCAAACAAAATTTTAAAATTTTGCTTTTGATATTTGAATCCTCAATGCATCAAAAGTTGTTTGTTTTGCAAGATATAAGATAGATATCCAATTTCCTAGTCAGTGAAATAAGATAAGAAGTTAAGATGTAAGGCTTAGAAAGGAAGAAATAAAACTGTCATTATTTGCAGATGATATGATTGTTCACACAGACAGCCCTAAAGAATGAACAGAGAACTATTATAGAAATATAATATATAAATTATAGTTATAAATAATAGAATTGAAACATTTTATGTGGATTATATGTAAAAAGTTATTGTATAACTATACATCAGTAATAAATAACAAAAAAATATTTAGACAAAGATGAAGTTATATAGCAACAAACAAAAGTACAAAATATTAAGTAATAAATTGAACCAAAGATGTAAAAGTCCTAAAAGCAAAAAGTTATAAAATTTCACTGAGATACATTCAAAATGACCTAAGTAATTGGACGGAAGATCATGTTTATGATAGAAACATACCCTAGAGGAGCTGGGCATGATGGTGCTCGCCTGTTATCCCAGCGGCCTGGGAGGTTGAGGCAGGAGGATAAGTAATTCAACACCAGCCTCAGCAACAGCGAGGTGCTAAGCAACTCAGTGAGACCCTGTCTCTAAATAAAATACAAAATAGGGCTGGGGATGTGACTCAGTGGAATAGTGTCCCTGAGTTCAATCCCTGGTACTAAATAAAGAAACATACTCCAGAGATGTCAATTCACTACAAATTGATTTAAAGACATAATGAAGCTTCAGTCAAAGTCCCAATTCATGAGACTGATTATTAAATTTCTATGGAAGTATAAAAGGTTAATAAAACCCAGGACATATTTAAATGCAGCTAATGGAAGAGACAGTCCTTACCATATAAGATTTATGATAAAATATAGTAATGTATATTAATATATTAATGTATTATAAAGCACAATGATATGTAATATGGAGAGTACACACAGCATGATATATACATGATTAATATAATAATTTGTTCACATATTAATGCAGGAATATAAATTGAAAATGTATGGAGTTCCTAAGAAGGGTGATACATAAATGGAATTTTGAAAGATGCCAAAAATGGCATAGTACATCAATGTGAATTAATGAGTTCTTATAAAAAATGGAGCTGAAAAGACAGTAATAATGTATGTAGGTAGAAATTAATTTGATGTCACTTGTAATCAGTTGGAATTTATTAAAGTGTTATTTATTAATTTATTTGTTTGTTTATTTTGTCCTTATTAAGAACATGCTAGGAAAGGTTTTATTTTAGGGACAGGCTGAATGTCATAAGGAAGCTTGATTAGGGTCTCTGTGGGCCATGTTTCAAGTATCAGCAGGACATACCTATTTCCCTTTCCAGAAAGATGACTCTGGTTAACTGGAAGCTTTTAGATCCCTGTGATATATAACTGAACCTAGAGTTGAACTCCATGAGACAAAAAAGAAAAGCTGAGTGCTGATTCTAGCAGCCAGGCCCTCTTTCCTTTCAAAAACTGTCAAGTAGTTTTTAAAAAGATTCAAGACAATTACTTCACCTGAAGCACTCATATATCCTAGTCTACTTTTGCTTCCCGGTGGTTAATAAAGTCATGGTTCATTTGTGTAAAACTACATTTGTTTCCAAGAAAACCATCTATCACTGACATATGTGCCTCTCTCTTCACACTCCTTGTGCTATCAGTATCTGAGAACCTATATACGTTAATTCATTTCAACCCATCATGTTTTCTAGGTAGAAATTTCATGCGGTCTATGGAGGCACTTACTTCACCACCGCTTCACCTATTCCACTGATATTTATTGTGGTGTCACGTCAAAGCTTCCTGGATAGTACTCAGCAAAAACAAGTAGTCAGAAGTTTTTCTTTTCCCACCACCAGTGTCTTGAATTCTTTGATTCTGTACACTTGTACACTTGTACTCCAATTCCCAACCTATTACAGATCTGAGTTCTTATTTTTTTTTATATATACACTCAAGTCCTCCTCTTGGACATGAGGTTGATATTACTGCTCAAAAACTTAATTTGACTCTAGGTCAACCGAAATTGTAATTTCTTTTTGTTTCCATCCTACTTTTCAGGATAGTTTTTATCCCATCCCCTAGAAGCAGAGCCAAAGAAAACTACATTAGCAATCATTCAAGTGGCTGGCTTTCCAAACAGGCTTGTCTTATCTTCTGATGGAAGGAATATATCAAATAACACAAGCCCCTCAAAAGCACACTAGCATGGGGGAAAAAAAGGCATAGACATTAAATATTCAGAAAATAATCCCAAATAAGCATCTGAATTTGTGCTATATCTTTGCATATTCAAAATACTCCATGATTGTTGTAGTCAGCTGTTTTGCTGCTGTGACTAAAAGACCTGACCAGAACAACTGTAGAGGAGGAAGAGTTATTTGGGAACTAATGATTTCAGAGTCCATGGAAGGCTGGCCCCATTCCTTGGAGCTCTACATGAGGCAGAACATCATGGTAGAAGAGTGTGGCAAAGGGAACCAACTCACAGGATGATCAGAAAGCAGACAGAGAGTCCACTCCCAGATGCAAAATATATACCCCAAAGCCATGCCCGAAATGTCCCACCTCCTCCAGCCACACCCTATCAGCCTTCAGTTACCATTCAGTTAATCTCTATCAGGGGATTAATTCACTGATTGAGTTAAGGCTCTCACAACCTTATCATTTAGTCTCTGAAACTTCTTGCATTGTCTCACATGTGAGCTATTAGGGGACACTTTAGATCCAAATGATAACACTTCAACTACTTGTTTGCTACCTCTTATGGCAAATCTTCTGATCACCTAGTTAATCTTTTGAAAAAGATTATATATTCTGCAGAGGAATTATGAGAAACTATCCTAAAATTGGACAGGGATTTAAACTGAGTTTGTGATTTGTAATCTTTTCCCATGCTGGAATCCTTATATTGATTAATGTTTGTTTTCTTCATTTGACATTAACAGACACATCAAACTGAAACAAAATTAGGTTCTAGAAAATATGTTTCTCCTGGTAAATTAGAAATTCCTCAAGAACAGCTCTACTACCCTTAAAAATCTCTTCTGTATCAGTCAGCATCCCAGAATAAAGCAGATGGCATCTTTAAATTGGAATAATTTAATATAAATATTATTTATAACCCCTAAGAGATACTACAGTACACAAAGTGCCTTGGATCTTTAGCATGAACCTATAGGTCTGATGTAATCCTGCTGTCAGTTAATAGTCAAGAGGAAAATATGGATGAATCTAGAAACTTCCTTGAGATCTGTAATGAAACTGTAGGGCAGAAGAGGCATGCAATCCTTAGTCTCTCTGAGAAGACCCATTCTCCCTAGAGAGTGTCCCCTTTATTCCTTTTCCCATCCCCTTTAATAAACTCATGCTGGCTACTCTGAGTGACATATCTGAAATCTTTTGAATGTGATAGCAAGAAATACTAACAGAGGACCTCCATAGCTGCCTTAGCTCTGTAAGTTAAGACAAGAATGAAAAGAAGACATGTAGAATATCTCAGGGCCTCAGATTGCTCATTTAAAGAGGGAGCTAACCAAAATAGAGTTGAATTAGAAATAAAGAACAGAACAAAAATATAGAAAATCCCCAAATACTTGGAAAATAAATAGTTCATCCATCAAATAAAGAATCATAGGGAAATTTAACAGCATTTTCCTTGAAAGAAAATGAAAACACGACATATCAAAATTTGTGGGATGTGTATAAAACAGCATTTAGAGGAAAATTTACAGCTTCCCAAATACATGAGAAAAGAGGAAGCACCTCAACAATTTCAGCTTCCACAGTAAAAAAAAAGAAAAGAAAAAGAAAAGAAACAACAACAAAAAAAAACTTTGAAAAAGAGTAAATTCAACCTAAAGTAATTGAGAGAAAGAATAGCAAAGCAGAAAACCAATGAAACTAGTGGATTACTTGAGAAAATCAACAAAAATGATAAGCCTTTAGCCAGAGTTATCAAGAAAAAAAAAGAAAGTAAAAGTTATTTATATCAGTAATGAGAAAGGTGAAAAGTTGACATTACTACAGATTTTCCAAATGTTAAAAAGACACTAAGGGAGTTTTCACTATTTCCATATCTCTTTTATTTTACTTTAAGACCCTTAAGTCACATTTACTTACGTATTTATTTCCTTATGTGGCTATGATCTACTTCTTTAATTAGAAATAAAATTTCCATGAGGACAGGCTCTTTACCTATCTTGTTAATCCCTATAGCCTAAGTATCTAGAACAATGTCTAGCCCATAATCAATGGATATTATAGTAATGGAAGTATGGAAGAAAATATTATAACAGATAACTATATCCAGTTAAAACCTGACACTATTTTTGTATTTAGTTATTCATTTTTCACTACTGTTAGCTAACTGCATTCCATGCAATAGAGAACAATAAGAAATTTTGAAAAATAAAAATAAAATTTTAAGATAAATTCATATTTGAATATTAAAAGCACCAATCATAAAAATGCCCTACATTTCAATATCATAGGTTTTCTTGGTATTTTCCTATGCATTCCCATTTGTTATAAAAATTGCTATGGTTTAGATATTAGGTGTCCCCTAAACCTCATGTGTGAGACAATGAAAGAAAGTTTAGAGGTGAATTGACTGGGTTAACTTGATCAGCAAATTAATCCCCTAATAAGAATTAATTGGTATATACTTTGTCTGTAGTGAGAGAAGTATCTCTCTCTCCTTCCTGGTGTGAGGTCCTGAGCTGCTTTCCTCTGTCATTCCCTTCTACCACGATGTTCTACCTCATCTCCAGCCCTGAGGAATGGAGCCCATTGTTTATTGACTGAGGCCTCTGAACTCATGATCCCCAAAATAGCCTTTGCTCCTCAAAAGTTATTTTCTTTACATCTTTTAGTCACAGCAGTGAAAAAGCTGACTAAAGCAAATTGGTACCAAGAAGCAGGGTCATTGCTGTGACTAGCCTGGTCATGTAGTTTAGAAGCTTTTGGAACTTTTTGGAATTTGGGGGAGGAAATTTGGAAATTTTAGTGATGTAAACCTTTAGAATATTTTAAGGGACTTTAATGGGAAGTTCTGGTGGGAGTTCAGAAGACTACAATGCCAAAAGGACTGTGGCCAGTAAAGACTGGTCTCTTGAGGGTCCAGGGGAGAAGGGGTACTCTACTGAATATTGCACTAGAGGCCATTCATGGTATGTTCTGGCTAAGATGGTGTCTGTGTTTGCCCATGTCCTGAGACTTTCTAGGAGGTTGAATTTAGAGGTGATACACTTCTTACTCTGGAAGAAGAAATTTCTAGGAAGCATAGCGTTCAAGATATGGCATGATATTGCTGGCAGCTTTTAACCAAGTTTATTGTGTTAATTAGGAGTAGGAACCAAAGCAGAAACGTATTAAAAACTTGCATTTTAACCAGACAGCTGTGAGTAAAACTGGGGCTAAGCAATGTATGGGCCACTAAAGACTTTACCCAGAGACTATAGGAAAGATGGCTTGAGGAATTGGCAAGATCCCATCCATCTCAGGCTCAAGGGTGTAAAAGTAAAAAAAGTAAAAATACCTTTGAGAAGAGGCCAGTAGGGCATCCTTCTTGCACAGGGTGGCCTAGGAATTTGTTGCAACATGCTGAGTCACCTAGCTCTGGAGAGGCTGCTGCCTGGTTCCTGCAGGTTTGGCTACTGCTCAAGATGGTGGCAGTCCTTGGTGTCAATCACATAATGCTGGTTCTGCAGGAATATAATAGGCTAGAGTTAGGGGGTCATGGAAGTTTTGACCAAGATTTCTATGGAAGGCCTGTGGGGCAAGGCAAGGTTCCAGCAGGGTTGGTGTCCCTGTGTCCCTGTGTCTGTCTCTGATAAGGCAATGCATGGAGATGTGAGGAAGAAGCCAAAGCCATACTGAAGACACACAAGATTAAAGAAATGTCAGTACTGTGGAACATCTGCCAAGGAAAGCTGCAGAAATTGAGCACAGACAAGCCAAATGAGAGGCCACATGGGATACAATGGACAAAGCTATAGGGGCAGAGTTACACAAGCCCTTTGGAAAGAACATCAGGATGGTATATGCTCCAGATGCTGGACGTGGAGCTATAGGACTTGCTCATCCTGATGGATTTCTATCTTGCTTTGGTCACATTCCTTTTTTCTATACCTCTATTTCTCCCTTATGGAATGGAAATGTTGACTCTGTGCCTTTATATATTAGATATATATAACTTGATTTTGATTTTTACAGGGACTTATGCTGAGAGTTTGCCTTGAGTCTCAGGGGAAACTTTGAACTTGGACTTATGAACAATGCCAAAATCATGGGATAATGCTAAGATCATGGGGACTCTTTAAAGTGCACTAAATGTATACTGCATTGAGAGACAGACATGAGTTTTGGGGGGCCAGAAATAGAATGTTATGATTTAGATATTAGATGTCCCCCAAAAGCTCATTTGTGAGACAATGCATTAGGGTTCAGAGGTGAAATGATTGGCTTAATCATTGCATTAGTTCACTGATAAGGATTAATTGGATGGTAACCAGGCAGGAAGGGTGTGGCTGGAGGAGATGGATAATTGGGGTCTTTCCTCTGGAGTATGTATTTTGTCCATGGTGAGGGGAATCTCACTCTCTCTCTCTCTGCTTTCTGGTATAATGTCCTGAACTGCTTTCCTCTGTCATCTTCCATAATATTCTGCTTCACCTCAAGTCCCAAGGGATGGAGTGAGCTGTCTATGGACTGAGACCTCTGAAACTGTGAGCCCCAAAGTAAACTTTTCCTCCTCTAAAATTGTTCTTGTCAGGTCTTTTAGTAACAGCAGCAAAAAAAAAAAAAAAAAAAAAAAAAAAAAAAAAAAAAAAAAACTGATGAAAACAATAATTCTTTATTAGTATCTCCATTTTGAATTTGAGAAAATGAAAACTGAATGAATCTAAGGGACTTGAACTAGTTCAGACTGCTAAGAAATGTCAGAGACAAGATTAGAAGCTATGTTTGTAAGACTCTTCATCAAGGATTTGCTCAATAAATCATACTCCCAAAGTTCACCTGAATCCTTTCCACTCTAACTGTGCCAGATCCAACATAAAAGAAATAAATTTGAAATTAATATTCCATGGCTTATATTATGAAAATGTATGTTCTCCTTAAAAGTCAAACTCTAATTTGAAAAAGATGTTTTCTGATTCTGGAACTCTGAGAATAAGCAAGAAGAAAATCTTGGATCTGCAAATAAAATTCTCAGTTTAGGGCCAGGGCTATAAAATGAGTCCTAGTAGGGAAGACTTGCTGGGAGGGCAGTGAAGCCTGTGTGAACCCTATCAGGTAGAAAAAATTGCAAATGGGACAACAGCCAAATGAAATAGAATAGGGCATCTGCAGATGTTAACTGATGGTCAAATGCAGTCTGGGTATTTTATTTTAGGGTTTTTATTTTGTCTTTTTTTTTTTGGCTTATATTAGTGTGGTAGAAACAGTTTGTTTTCAATTAGGTTTAAATATTTCATATTCTAAGTATTTAACATAAAAGCCTGAGTTTCTCACCTTCTTTTCTTTAAAAAAAATTGGAATAGAAAGCTAGTTTGCTATGTAAAATATGGCAAACCGTAAAGTGTAGCAGCTGCCTCATTGCATAGGGTATCCATGTTCTATTTTCCACATTTCCATGTCTTGCTCATAAATTCTACCCTTTATTTTTTGTTAATTTACATGGTTTATTTGGCTTCTATAGGTATTCAAGTATGTGATTTCTGATTTAGAGATGCCTCATGATCTATAGCAAGCATGACAACCATGGAATCACCAATGAGATGACATGTTATATATGGGCTGTAGAAATTGTATCACCAAATTGAGCATCTTTTGTTTTGTTTTGTTTTTGCAACCAAGAATAAAAGCCTCCTTGAAAAGAGTGTATTCTTAATGAATATGCAGCTAGGTTATATGAGTGGCCAGAGAGCAGCTTGCCTAAGGATGATCCCCATGTAATCTGCTATCTCCTGGAATGAGTTGAGAATAATGATTATGACACCTGCTTATCTGTAAACATTCTCCCCAAAAGTCTCTTATAAAGAGGAAGATCTTCAGAAATAAAATATAATATCTTATTTGCAAAGAGTAGAACACAGTATCCAAAATGCTAATCAACTATTTCTATTGGTTTCTGTAATAGTTAATTTGAATTGTCAACTATATTGGATTAAGAGATACCAATGATTAAGAAGCTTATTGGTATGTCTAGGAATGATTGGAATGTGGTATAGCAACTAAAGAAGAGAGCCTTTCTGAGTGTGGGCAGCACCATCCAATAGGTTGGAGGCTTCAATGGAATAAAAGTTGGGAAAATAGGGAAGCAGCAGCAGATGCAAGCTCAATTCTTCTTGAATGGGTTCTTGATTGCTGCTGTGATCACCTGAGGATATCAAACTCTTGGTCCTTTACTCTTCCAAAGAGGACTCTACCAGTGATTCTCCAGGGAGTGTCCGGAAGCCTTTGGTCTTGGCCTGGGGTAGCATCATTTATTCCTCTTTTTCTGAGGTTTCAGCATCTTGAACTGTGGAACTACTGGTTCCTCCAGCTCTCCAGCCTGCAGATGGCCATTGTGGACTATCCAGCTTCTGGTTGTGCAAATAAATCTAAAAATCCCCTTTTTATAATCATACTTCCTGTTGGTTCTGTTGCTCTAGAGAACCATGACTAATACAGTATCACACAGCAGAACATTCAGAAAATGAGGAATAAGAGAGATGAAAGGGGGAGATTATGGGGCATTTCAGTAGAGGACATACTGGAAGGGTGACCCTGTGAGAGTACCTGTGCTACCTATAATTGTGAGAGCTGTAACCTCATCAGTCCATCCTAGTTTGAATGACTGGGCAGTAACTACAGGCAGATAGATTAAGGCTGGAGGATGTGGGTCACTGGGGTATACCCTGGATGGATTCATATTTCTTCCACCCTCTTCTGCTTCAGCTTTTTCTGCCAATAGAGGAATAATGCTCCTCTGTCACACTTTTCCTCTTTGACTTTCTGCCTCATCTTGGGCCCAAAACAATAAAGTCTGCTGACTATGTACAGAACTACAGAAACTTTGATCCCAAAACAAACTTTTCTGTCTCTAAGTTGTTGAGTATTTTGGTCATAGCAATGAAAATCTAATTAACACAAATATTTTAAAAACATGGGAGAGAATAGGAAAAGAAATATTTATAAGGACTATGGGACCCTAGGAATGAAAGGCAAATGAAGAAATTGAGAAATATTTTTTTCTTATGCTTTATGCCTAGAATTTCTTCTTTTGTCACTTTCAAACAGGTTCTAGATGAAATAATACTTAATGTTCCATTAAATCCCAAGAAGTTATAATTTTATAAGATATAATATTGGTAATTTATGTGTATTCTCTCTCTACAATGTACAGAAGAGATGGGAAACATGACATATTAACACAGAAAGAGAAACAAATAACTATTTAACATAGACTTGTAGAACCACAGGCTTAGGAGAAATTAATATAACCTTTTAGTTCTCAATCTATTTTTGGTATACTCTTTCCATTTCCAAATAGTTAGAACACTACTTATGCTTGAACATCTTATGATTGAAAATGAAAGTCCATTTGGTTTGAATGACTGAATCTCAGATCACAAGCTACAGGAATATAGATTTTCAACACGATGTCAGGAAAAACAGTTATGAAATAGATATGGGTATTGAGCACCCATATCTTGCCGGATTCTGTTTAATATGTTAACAGTATACAGGAAAACTCTTTGCAATCAAAGATGTCACGATATATTTAAAACAAAATATGTATTAAGATAAATACATTACATTTATGATAACCATAAAATACAGATGCTCTTAAAGCATAGAAATGTGTTACTAAAGCTACTTACAGATATAAACAGAATTTGTGAGGTGGAGTTTCCACATCTTCTTTATGGTGTACCTTGGGGTTTTTTCTCTTCTTCATTTTTTTTTACGGTCTACATTTTCAACTAATTTTTTAACCAAGATTTAATAATTAAAGAATCTCCATTTTTAATCAATTATTCAATAACAATTTATTAGGGCTAGAGTATGGATCTGGAATGTCCCCAAAAGGTTAATATATTAAAGGCTTGATCCTCAGCTTCACACTAACTTGAGGTTGTGGAAACTTTAAGTAGTGGGAACCTAGTGGGAGTTATTCAAGTCTAAGTTATTCAAGTCATTAAGGAAATGCCCTCAAGGGAGATTGTGAGACCCTGTCTCTATTTTTTAATATTTAGTTATTTATTAGTTGTAGATGGACACAATACCTTTACTTATTTATTTTTATGTGGTGCTGAGGATTGAACCCTGGGCCTCGCACATGCTAAGCAAGTGCTCTACCACTAAGCCCCAGCCCCAGCTCTTCTTTCTGTCTTTGCTCCATGCCCATGAGGCAAGTGATTTTTTTCTACTACGTGTTCCTACTATGATATACTACCAGGCTCAAAAGTAAGGCAGTCAGCTAATCATAGACTAAAAATGACAAAACTGTAAGCCAAAGTAAACTTTTTCTCCTGATTAATTTGACTCATGTCAGGGCTGGGGTTGTGGCTCAGTGGTAGAGTGCTTGCCTAGCATGCATGAGGCACTGGGTTCAATCCTCAGCACCACATAAAAATAAAATAAAGATATTGTGTCTACCTAAAACTTAAATTATATATATATATATATATATATATATATATATATATATATATATATCTATATCTATCTCAGGGGGAAATTTGATTCATGTCAGATATTTCTCATAGAGATAAAAAACTGACTAAAACATTAGGAAATAGTCTGAAAGTTTCTCTGAACATTTGTGATGCTATTTTTCCATTCAAATTCCCATTGATTTAAAGGAATTCTAAGCCCCATTTCAATATTATTACTAATCATTAAGGTGGTATACTTCATAATTTCCAATGACCTTCACAGAGCACTCCACTTCAGCAACTCATTCCATAGTTAAAACCATCTCATGTAATTATCTGAACTTATACCTCTACAATCTTAAATCTGAATACCTACATTCTCACCATTAACACTTTTTTATCTCTTCACCTGCATCATATTCAATCTTAGCTACAAAACAGCTATTGTCATCAAGAATTCAATCAATTTTCTGACTTCATTTTCCTTACTGCCTGATTTCAAAAGACCCATCATTTCAGTTGCAACTTCCTCATTCCCATTCCTTTCCACACACCCTCCTCCAAAGCTACAGGCCTTGTCATCCTAGCTCCCCAACTTCTCTGTCCCTATCCCAGGGTTGCAGAATGATGCTTGAGAAAGTTCTATAATAGGTAGAATGATGGCCTTAAATATTCAGACCTAAACTGTAAGCAGAAACTATAAATCTCAGATGCAAAATGTTATAAAGAAAATAAACAAAAAGTCCCATTTTCAACAGGTATTCTTTTACATTATTTTCCCCTAATGAATAGGGTAATTTCATATTATTGTACTCCTGTAGCATATACTGATTTTTTGAATAACATTGTATCATAAGCAATTTTCCATGATATCATACTTCTTAAACATCACTTAAAATGATTACACAGTGAGAGAAGCTGTTCCATGGTTTTGTCATCAAATTTCTTGAAAGAGTACACATCACTTACTACATTTACTTACTAATATGCTATCCATTGCAAAATATACAGTGATAAAGCTAATGCCTGCTATTTTGTGACACCTACTACCACAAAATTCATAAATGACCTTATCTCAAAAAGGGTTATGTTCAAGAAGTTGCATTAAAACTAAAAATTAAAAGGATATATCATAAATTTATTACTCCAGATGAAGTCTTAACATGGAAGGTCCAGGTCAAAATAGCAGAGTTGCTCCAGAAAGCCATTGGGGACACAGGTTCTGTGGATCTAAAGCTGTGATTCACAGAACTATTTGGAGAAACAAAAAAGACAGTCCCATCTCCATAAATCAGGTCTCCATTTCAAATGCAGAAAAAAAAGATTGGACAAAGAAGACAAAAGGCCTGCATCAGCTACTTGTTAATGACATATTGAGAATTTGATAGGACAATTATTCTTAAACTTCCTTGATCAGGATATACTTAGCAGTAGCTAGCAGTAAGGCAGGCTAAGAAATATAATAATTTTGACAGCCATTTTATCACCAAAAACAACTGAATAATAGAATTGGAAGACAGTTAGTAACCTGTGACATATTTCTCAGTATTAAATTTACTTTACTTAACCCTACAGCATTATTTGTCCCTTTGATCTCCTTGGTTACTATTCACTACACCTAGTTCTTCCATTTATATGAACATTTTTTCCTCAGAATTTTATAATATGGTGGTTTCTTATTTCAGTACATTACTAGAGTTCTCTCTTTCTTGAATCTCGTGTTGCTTTCATTATACTTTTAGATACTTTAGATTTGTGTTCACAGTTACTACATATTTGCTGATGACCCCACCTCCTTTATTAGTACTTATATTTTCCATCAGAAGTTTGAAAGTAATGTATTTGTTGGGCTATTTACACCTACAGTAAAAATCTAAAATTTCTCAAGTATATATCTGAGCTCTTCATTATCCTATAAATATGATGTTCTTATGTAGTTTCTGTCTTGGTTATTTCTCACATAATGCTAATAAAGCCAGTAATATAAGGCAATTCTCAACTCTTTTTTTTATTGGTTGTTCAAAACATTACAAAGCTCTTGACATATCATATTTCATGCATTTGATTCAAGTGGGTTATGAACTCCCATTTTTACCCCAAATACAGATTGCAGAATCACATCCATTAGACATCCACGTTTTTACATAATGTCATATTAGTAACTGCTGTATTCTGCTACCTTTCCTATCAACTCCTTTTTTTAACCACTCCTAATGAAAGGGTAATCAAGTTTTATGAATTATATCTTCAATACTTCTCCAAAATCCATCTTTTCCCAATACTTACCACCTTAGAAATTGTGATTATTATTCTATCCACAGTACACCTTCTTCCTAAACCATATTTCATGCTTCCCAAATTGTCTTCTTTAAACAAAGTTTTTCATGCCATTCTTTTGTTTAAAATCATTCAGTGACTTTAATTCACCTTCAGAATAAAGTCCAAACTTATTAGCATTATTTAAAATGTCATTTGAAGTCAAATAGCTCTTAAACTATTCAACCTCGTTTTACATCTGTACCTTAACTAATACCTGATATGTCAGTGCAAGTAATTATCAAACTTCTCAGAGCCCACCAAACTATTACGTGTAGCCATTTTCTGCTCTCTCTTGTGCCTAGATCCCATCACTATGTTTTTATCTACCTATGAAATTTACACATTAATCTTGGAGATAGATACATTAAAGGTCATCTTCTTAGTGGATTTTCCTCATCTCTACTTCCTCCAACAAACAGCATCAGGTATTCACTTTTCTGTACCTACTTAACATCAATGTATATATTCACAAGGACAGCTGTTACATTGTATAAAGTATGCTTGCTCATCCTGTGCTCTTTGAATCAGTTACTGCATCTATAGTGTGGCACTTAATATATGGCAGACATATAGATCAAGCTTCATTTAGAATTTGATAAAGATTGCCTTGATTTATATTTTGCCATTTTTAGGTGCCGAACTCTGAATTTTAGTAGATAGCAAGTATTATCAAATAAAAGTATATATTTAAAAGAAAATACTTAAAAGGATTTTTTTAAAAAATTGGAATTCTGAAGTTATAAAATTATTTATATGAAATGAGGTCATATATAAACAAACTCTTTACATACTGTTTTATAAAAATAGTTATGGTTTTACCATAAACTTCTGTTTTCTTTTCATTAAAGTACACGTTATAGTAAGATTTTAAAAACATTTATAATAAGGTCTACAAGATCTAGTGTGTGTCTAGTGTGACTTTTCTGTGTGATATACATTGCTGTTGTCTCATAAAATCTCGTCTCCTCAGAAGTAAATTCTTTTTATTTCAGGTGCTTTTTAACTGACACACAGCTCTTGATCTTTTCTAAATAACCCTTGAAATGTCTTTCTAACTTCCAGGAAAATGTACCACAGCCTCACTCTACCTACAGGATAAGAATTCTTTAGTTCTATCCTCTATATTCTTTCTATTCTTTCTATTTAGTTTTATGTACCATGATGTTGGGAGGTGGTTTTAAACTTTCTTTTGGAAATCTATAGTTCCATGCTTATTAGAGTGGGAACTAAAAACTGATCTTCCCTTCTATTTACAGTCCATGAAACTTCCTTCATTCCATCATAAAAATAGTGACTCAGAAAATTACTTTTTAATCATGTCATGCTTAGTTCAGTGGTTTCAAAATGGCTTCATGTTGATGGGGTGTATCAGAATTGCCTGGGAAGTGTATTAAAATTAAAGTTTCCCAGTCTCCAACCCAGCCATTCAAGAGACACTTCAGGATTGATACACTTTAATCTGTTTTAAACAAGAACAAAGACCATCCTTACTTCAACCCAGTATGAGAATTTATTAAAGTACAATCTCTAACATGAATCCATGTCAATAATCACTATTTTCTGAATAAAATAAAAATAAAACAAAATAACATAAATAAAATAAAAAGATTTTATTATTTCTGTTTAAAATAAAATGGCAACTGTATACATTAAAAAAAGTTTGGCTCTTCTACAACTTAATTGTAGACAAGTAAAAGAGTTCCATCTGTCTGAAAAAATTAGGAAGCCCAGATTTCTGCACCTGAGTAGAATGTGCAAGAAAATGGTAAGCCAGTGCTTCTACACTGACAACCAAAAAAATTCAGATATAGTATCAAAATAAATCACATATTTTTTAAGACATCAATGAGCTATGAAAGCAATTATCTAGAACCACAGAAGGAGAGAATATTTGCAAGGTAACCTGATCATATTTAGATATCCATATCTAGGTACATTTGACAATTGTGGGTAAGGGCTCAATGGGAGAAATAAGAAATCAGAAAAATTCTGTTGAGATTTTGTGGTGGGAGATTAACAATTTGGAAACTTGAGGGAATAAGAACACATTACAAGTTTTTCCAATGAGAAACTTGCTGAAATCTGGTGCTCAGTAGATGGATAGGGAACTAGGGAGAGAAAAGAATCTGTAAAAACAGGAACAAATGTGGAATCTAAAACTGAAAATACTGTATCTGGAATTCAATGGGTAGGTTTAGGAAAAAAAACACAGAATGAGTGTTTTAGTCAATTAATTAGAGAACAAGTCAATAAAATACTCAAATTTAAGCAGATATATACAAAAGACGAGAGGAAAAAAGAAATGAGCACAAGAGACTCAAGCAATATGCTCATTATATATATTAGTCTTTGAGCATACTGCCTGAATATGATCAAAGACATATATATGCTTGGGATTCTATAAAGGGAAGAGAGAAAATGGGTCAAAGTCATATTCAAACATCATCATAGCTAAGAGTTTTCTGGAAGTGAATGATTGATCTCAATCCCCAAATTTAAGAAGGTAAGTGAACCTCAAGATGATAAATATACATACATACACCCCTACCTACCTATGTAAATTAAAGATCTGAAAACCACAGGCCAAAAGAAAATCTGGAAAACAGTGAAAAGAGAGATTTTTTTAAATGACATAATGTTATATTCAAATAAACAACAATAAAAGTGATGTCTGACTTTTTGAAAGAAATAATACAAACCAAAAAGCAATAGCATAATATTTTAAATCTGATTTAAAAAAATAATAACAGCCAAGGAAGAATGTTTTACTTAGCAGAAATATTCTCCAAAAGTAAGGGTGAAATAAAGTTTTCAAAGACTAAGATATATTTTTGTCAGAAAACCTGTCTCCCCCTCCAACAAAAGGGGAATTCTTCAGAAAGATATTAATTGATCCTAGATAGAAAAGCTAATGTGCAGAGAAAAATGAAGAATATTGCAAATTATTTTAATGTAATTTCATAATGTTTTGTGAAGTTTAAATGTAGAGTTAAAATATATTAACAATACATAAGCAGGAGATGGTAAATGGAACTTAAACTTTCTGAGGGTTTATGAAATGAGAATATAGAAAAAGTAATCATGTGTATTAGGCTGCAAGAAATCAAATATGCATGTTGTAATCTCCACAAAACTGATAAATGATTGTATGACTAAGAAGACAAATAAAAATAATAAAAATATTATATTCCTCGAAAAGAAGAAGGGAAAATTTTTTAAAAGGAAAAGAACATAAAACAAATGGACATAGAAAATGACCAATAAGAAGGTAAACAGTCCCAAGATGGCCGCAAATAGAATGCATCACACCCCGTGTACCGCGCCACTGCGCCGGTGAATAACGAGTTAGAACGACAAAAAACTATCTTGTTAGGAACTTACAGCAAAATAGGGGTGCACCAAAACCTAGAGGAAGGATTTCCAGCACCAAGGTCCGGTAATTGAGTCTCATACACGAGCCAACTGTGTGACCAGAGATCCGAGCTGACTGATCTGTGCCCAGCCCGCCTCACGGCTACAGACCGCAGGGAGCTGCCGAGAAGCGACCAGCAAGCAGAGAGAAATATTGCTGCAGATTCTGTGGAATCCTGCCGCCTGAGCACTCACGGAGCCCCGGGCTGAGTTCGGGATTTCAGACGAGGAAGGAAGCGGTACAGTTCTATCCCCCACAACGGAAACTCCACCAAGGAAACCAGCGGCCACCATCTTAGAGAGCTGAAGTAACCACCGCCACTCTCCGACAGATTGCAACAATAAAACAGGTGCGTGTTACTCAGCTCATCTCCCATACAGTGGGGAATTCGCATAAAATCTCTCCTAGGCTCTCCAGGGGAGGGATTATCAGAGCAAGCCTGCATAAAGACACGGGGAAAACTAGAGACACCCGACCTTCAACTCCCCCTCCCATCAGCAGGGAAAACGAAACCTGTATTGCCAGGGTGGGGGGAGGGGCAAGCAGAGAAAATAGAAACAATAGAGTACTGGGGCTCTCAATAGCCACCCTCCATGCCCAACAAACGGCAGGCCCAGAGTACAGTTTGAACTGCCGAGAGGCAACACTCAGGGGAAATCTGGTCTAGCAGGAGAAACCAGGACTAGCAGGAGAAACCAGGGGACTAGAGGCCAGGCCCTCATGACTGGGCGGCCGTTGACCGCACGCCCACCGGCGACCGATCATCCACCCACTGCCTGCGCGACTGGGCGGCTGGAGACCGCCCGCCCGCTGGTGACCGACCCCGCGACTGGGCGGCTAGAGATCGCCTGTCCACCGGCGACAGCCCACCCGCTGTCCGCGTGACTGGGCGGTCCTGCCCGCCGGCAGCCAATCGCCCGCTGGCTGCCCACGGGACTGGGCGGCTAGAGTCTGCCCGGTCGCCAGCAATCCGATCGTCCACCGGCTGCCAGCACGACTGGGCGGCTGGAGACCGCCCGGCCGCTGGCATCCGGGTGCTGAAACCAACCAAAGACAGTCCAGTCCCACCCCGCCATTCAGACACCCCTGCAAGGAGCCTGGGGCCCGCCATAGCAGAGAGGTGAAGTCACAGGAGCTCGGCCGTCGGAATTCCTTCCCAGTGGAATCCACTTTAGCAGGCATAGTCTACCAACACAAAAGAGAGACAACAGAGATATAAAAAACAAAAACAAATTTATAGAAGAGAGCAGAAACACAGCAATCAAATAGAGCTGGAAAGTAGCATGAACATCATGAAAAAACAAGGGAAAAAAGGAGTACAAACAATGCAGGACAACTTAAATCTACAGGAGGACCTAGAAGCATCAGAAACATGGATAGGGAAAGAACTCAAGGCATACCTAACTCAGATGGAAAGGAATATTAGAGAAGACATGAGACAACAAGTCCAAGCAATAAAAGTATATTTTGAAAATGAATTAAACAAACAAATTCAAATGGCAAAGAACGAGCTTTACCAGGAGACTGATTTTTCATCACAGACTTTGAAAGCGAGAAGATCCTGGAACAATGTATTTCAAACGCTGAAAAATAATGGCTTCCAACCAAGAATACTGTATCCAGCAAAATTAAGCTTCAGATTTGACAATGAAATTAAAATCTTTCACGATAAACAAAAGCTAAAAGAATTCGCAGCCTGAAAACCAGCACTGCAAAGCATTTTAAGCAAAATACTACAAGAAGAGAAATTGAAAAATAGTGCCCAAAACTAACAGCAGGAGGTATCTCAGTAAAGGGGGAGGAAAATAACCAAAAAGTAAAAACTAGCCAAACTAAAATAAATAAATAAATAAACATGACTGGAAGTACAAATCATATTTCAATTGTAACCTTAAATGTTAATGGCCTAAACTCACCAATCAAGAGACATAGGCTAGTAACCTGGATCAAAAAAACAAATCCAACAATATGCTGGAGACTCATATGATAGGAAAAGACATACACAGGCTGAAGGTAAAAGGTTGGGAAAAATCATACCACTCACATGGCTCTCAGAAGCAAGTAGGAGTGGCCATACTCATATTGAATAAAATCAACTTCAAACCTAAGTTAATAAAAAGGGATAAAGAAGGACATTATATACTGTTAAAAGGAACCATCCACCAACAAGACATAACAATTATCAATTTGTATGCACCAAACAATGGAGCTGCAACGTTCATAAAACAAACTCTCCTCAAGTTCAAGAGTCAAATAGACTACAACACAATAATTATGGGTGACTTCAACACATGGCTCTCAGCATTAGACAGATTCTCTAGACAAAAGCTGAATAAAGAAACTATAGAACTCAATAACACAATCAATAACCTAGACTTAACCGACATATATAGAATATATCAACCATCATCAAGTGGATACACGTTCTTCTCAGCAGCACATGGATCCTACTCAAAGATAGACCATATATTATGCCATAGGGCAACTCTTAGTAAATATAAAGGCATGGAGATAATACCATGCACCATATCTGATCATAATGGAATAAAACTGGAAATCAATGATAAAAGAAGGAAGGAAAAATCCTACATCACATGGAAAATTAACAATATGTTACCGAATGATCAATGGGTTACAGAAGACATAAAGGAGGAGATAAAAAAATTCTTAGAGACAAATGACAATTCAGACACAACATACCGGAATCTATGGGACACAATGAAAGCAGTTTTAAGAGGGAAATTAATTTCTTGGAGTTCTTTCCTCAAAAAAAGGAAAAAACAACAAATAAATGAACTTACACTACACCTCAAAAACCTAGAAAAGGAAGAGCAAAACAACAGGAAATGTAGTAGAAGACAAGAAATAATTAAAATTAGAGCAGAAATCAACAAAATTGAAACAAAAAAAACATTGAAAAAACTAAAAGTTGGTTCTTTGAAAAAATAAATAAGATTGACAGGCCCTTAACCATGCTAATGAAGAGAAGAAGAGAGAGAACTCAAATTACTAACATACAGGATGAAAAAGGCAATATTACAACAGACACTATAGAAATACAGAAGATAATTAGAAAGTATTTTGAAACCCTATATTCTAATAAAATAGAAGATAGTGAAGATATCGATAAATTTCTTAAGTCATACGATCTGCCCAGATTGAGTCAGGAAGACTCACACAATTTAAACAGACCAATAACAAAGGAAGAAATTGAAGAAGCCATCAAAAGACTACCAACCAAAAAAAGCCCTGGACCAGATGGGTATACAGCGAAGTTTTACAAAACCTTCAAAGAAGAATTAATACCAATATTTTTCAAGCTATTTCAAGAAATAGAAAAAGAAGGAGCTCTTCCAAATTCATTCTATGAAGCCAACATCACCCTGATCCCTAAACCAGACAAAGACACTTCAAAGAAAGAAAACTACAGACCAATATCTCTAATGAACTTGGATGCAAAAATTCTCAATAAAATTCTGGCGAATCGAATACAAAAGCATATCAAAAAAATTGTGCACCATGATCAAGTAGGATTCATCCCTGGGATGCAAGGCTGGTTCAATATACGGAAATCAATAAATACTATTCACCACATCAATAGACTTAAAGATAAGAACCATATGATCATCTCAATAGATGCAGAAAAAGCATTTGACAAAGTACAGCATCCCTTTATGTTCAAAACACTAGAAAAACTAGGGATAACAGGAACTTACCTCAACATTGTAAAAGCTATATATGCTAAACCTCAGGCTAGCATCATCCTAAATGGAGAAAAACTGAAGGCATTCCCTCTAAAATCTGGAACAAGATAGGGATACCCTCTATCACCACTTCTATTCAATTTAGTTCTTGAAATACTAGCCAGAGCAATTAGACAGACAAAAGAAATTAAAGGCATAAAAATAGGAAAAGAAGAACTTAAATTATTGCTATTTGCAGATGACATGATAATATATTTAACAGACCCAAAAGGGTCTACAAAGAAACTGCTAGAGTTAATAAATGAATTCAGCAAAGTGGCAGGATATAAAATCAACACGCATAAATCAAAGGCATTCCTGTATATCAGCAACAAAACTTCTGAAATGGAAATGAGGACAACCACTCCATTCACAATATCCTCAAAGAAAATAAGATACTTAGGAATCAACCTAACAAAAGAGGTGAAAGATTTATACAATGAAAACTACAGAACCCTAAAGAGAGAGATAGAAGAAGATCTTAGAAGATGGAAAAATGTACCCTGTTCATGGATAGGCAGAACTAACATCATCAAAATGGCGATATTACCCAAAGTTCTCTACAGGTTTAATTCGATGCCAATTAAAATCCCAATGGCATTTCTTGTAGAAATAGATAAAGCAATCATGAAATTCATATGGAAAAACAAAAGACCCAGAATAGCAAAAGCAATTCTAAGCAGGAAGTGTGAATCTGGAGGTATAGCGATACCAGAGTTCAAACTGTACTACAAAGCAATAGTAACAAAAACAGCGTGGTACTGGTACCAAAACAGGCAGGTGGACCAATGGTACAGAATAGAGGACACAGAAACCAATCCACAAAATTACAACTTTCTTATATTTGATAAAGGGGCTAAATGCGTGCAATGGAGGAAGGATAGCATCTTCAACAAATGGTGTTGGGAAAACTGGAAATCCATATGCAACAAAATGAAACTAAATCCCTTTCTCTCGCCATGCACAAAAGTTAACTCAAAATGGATCAAGGAGCTAGACATCAAATCAGACACACTGCGTCTGATAGAAGAAAAAGTTGGCTACGATCTACATACTGTGGGGTCTGGCTCCAAATTCCTTAATAGGACGCCCATAGCCCAAGAGTTAATAACAAGAATAAATAAATGGGACTTACTTAAACTAAAAAGTTTTTTTCTCAGCAAGAGAAACTATAAAAGAGGTAAATAGAGAGCCTACATCCTGGGAACAAATTTTTACCCCTCACACTTCAGATAGAGTCCTAATATCCAGACTATACAAAGAGCTCAAAAAATTAAACAATAAGATAACAAATAACCCAATCAACAAATGGGCCAAGGACCTGAACAGACACTTCACAGAGGAGGACATACAATCAATCAACAAGTACATGAAAAAATGCTCACCATCTCTAGCAGTCAGAGAAATGCAAATCAAAACCACCCTAAGATACCATCTCACTCCAGTAAGATTGGCAGCCATTATGAAGTCAAACAACAATAAGTGTTGGTGAGGATGTGGGGAAAAGGGTACACTTGTACACTGCTGGTGGGACTGCAAATTGGTAAGGCCAATTTGAAAAGCAGTATGGAGATACCTGGGAAAGCTGGGAATGGATCCACCATTTGACCCAGGTATCGCCCTCCTCGGACTATTCCCTGAGGATCTTAAAAGAGCGTACTATAGGGATACTGCCACATCAATGATCATAGCGGCACAATTCACAATAGCTAGACTGTGGAACCAACCTAGATGCCCTTCAATAGATGAATGGATAAAAAAAATGTGGCATCTATACACAATGGAGTACTACACAGCACTAAAAAATGACAAAATCATAGAATTTGCAGGAAAATGGATGGCATTAGAGCAGATTATGCTAAGCGAAGCTAGCCAATTTTTTAAAAAACAAATGCCAAATGTCTTCTTTGATATAAAGAGAGCAACTAAGAACAGAACAGGGAGGAAGAGCATGAGGAAAAGATTAACATTAAACAAAGACGAGTGGGGGGAGAGAAAGGGAGAGAGAAGGGAAAGCATATGGAAGTGGTAGGAGACCCTCAATGTTACAATTAATTACATAGAAGAGGTTGTGAGGGGAAAGGGGGGAAACAAGGGATAGAATTGAACAACAGCAGATGAGGTAGAGAGGGAAGATGGGAGGGGAGGGGAGGGGGGATAGTAGGGGATAGGAAAGGTAGCAGAATACAACAGTCACTAATATGCCATTATGTAAAAATATGAGTGTGTAACCGATGTGATTCTGCAATATGTATTTGGGGTAAAAATGGGAGTTCATAACCCATTGAGTCAAATGTATGAAAGATGATATATCATGAGCTTTGTAATGTTTTGAACAACCAATAAAAAAAAGAAGGAAAAAAAAAAAGAAGGTAAACATAAACCTAATCACACTAATTACATTAAGCTTAAATATATTACTTCAAGTAAAAGACAATATAAAATTGTCAGGGTAGAGAGGAAAGAAATAAAATATAACTGAACTAGGCAGTATTTAAAATGTACATACTTTGAAATTTGTAAAAACAAAATATTTGAAAAAAGTATACATATATATATATATATATATATATATATATATATGACAAAATATCCTGTGTGTGTATGTGTGTGTGTGTATGTGTGTGTGTATGTGTGTGTGTGTATAACAAAATATCATGTAAACACTAACCAAAGAAAATTTCCAACTTCAGACAAAGCTTTTAGGTAAGAAACATTATAATATAGTCTGAAAGCTCCTCAAAAGGCTAAACATGAAGTTAATATATGACACAGGTATGCTGTTTACTATCTACCAGGCCCTGAGAAATGAAAATGTAAGATTTTGTAATGAATGTTCAAGGTAGCATTACTTATAACCGACAAATGGAAACAATCATAGATATGTCCATCAGAGATATACAATATGCTATATGTTGTATGTTCACAAAATAGAATACTGTTAGCTATAAAAAATATGGATTGCATGCTAAATAAAACATGAGCAAACCTTGAAAATACTTTGCAAAACAAAATAAAACAGTCACAAAATATCACATGCTGTTCAATTTCATTAATATTAATTATTCAGAATAGGCAAATTTATAAAGACAAAGAATATCAAAGGTTTCCTAGAGCTGTGGATGTTGAGGTGAGTAATGGGGAATAACAGCTAACATGTTTCTTTTGTGATTGCTGGAAATGTTCTAAACATAATTGTGGTGATGGTTACATGACTCTGTCAATATGTAAAAAACATTGTCTTATATACTTTACAGGGATGAATTGTGTGGTTTGATTTATATCTAAATAAAGCTCATAAGAAAATACATAAGCACATCTCTTGTAGAAAAAAGTAAAAGATTAAAAAATGTGATGTTATTATTTGAATGTGAGGTATCCCCCCAAAGCTCCTGTTAATTCAGGATATTCAAAAGTGCAATGACTGGAGTGGTAATCTAATAAATCCATTCGAGTTTAAATTGACTGAATGGGTAGTAACTGCACAGGTGGGGCATGGTTGGAAGAGGTGGATCACTGAGATATTCTCTGGAAGGGTGCGTTCTCCCTGAGGCCCCCTTTCCCCTTTCTTTCTCTCTGATTCCTGACCCAACTATGAGCTGAGAAGCTTTCCTCCACTGAGTTCTTCGTGGATGATGTACTGCCTGACTTTTGGCCTACAGCAATGGAGTTGGCCATCCATGGACTGAGACCTCTAAAACTGTAAACCCCAAATAAACTTTTCCTCCTCTAAGTTGTTCTTTGTGTGTATGTGTATGGCACTGGGGATTGCATTCAGGGCAACTTTACCAGTGACACAGGAATGCCATGTACTATCTACAGGCCCTGAGAAATGAAAATGTATGTTTACTTAAAATTTTGTAATGAATGCTGAAGGTAGCATTACTTAAAATAGACAAGTGGAAACAATCATAGATATGCCCATCATAGATATACAATATGTTATATGTTGCTATATCCCCTGCCCTTTTTAAAAAAATTTTTAGGCAGAATCTCACTAAGCTGCTAAAGTTTTTCTTTGTCTTGCAATCATCCTGCCTCAGCCTCCTGAGTCACTGGGATTATAGGCATGTTCCACCAGGCAAAGATCCTCTAAGTTGTTGTTGTCAAGTATTTTGGTCACAGAGACTAAAAAGTTGAGTAAAACATAAAATAATCCCAAATTGTACACAACCTACTGAACAGTCAAAAAATTCATAAAACAAAATTGACAAAACTGAGTGGAGACAGGTTTCAAGATGACAGAATAGAGTGGGTTGTTTTCCTGGCTTCTCCATTTTTTCTTTGTAGAAAGTAGACAGGCAATTTCTCAGCAAGGTTGGTGAACAACAACAACAAAATGTTGGGGTGGGGAATGCTTTATTGGAATTTAATACTGGACACTCAAAGCAGATCACAGACTCAAGTGGTTGGATATAATAAAATAAACAAAATATCTCCAATGATATAGCCACTGCCATGGTTGGAGGCATTAAACTGAGTGGTTCCTCTGCAGGCACAGTGGAGAGACAACAGAATTAAAGGAACCCACATTTTTAAGAGGACTGAGGTGTGAGTGGGTAGAGAGAGTTTAGAGATCAAAGACATTGCCCCACTAAATTGAAAGGTGCACTGCACAATAACCTTGTAGGAAAAAGAAACTGCATCTCTTCTAGAAGCATGCAGAGGACAAAGGAAGGAACCATTTTGCAGCTGCATCCTGGGAACTACCAGCTGAGGGAGCTAATTCCTGGAAAAACCAACCCCAATCCAAAATATAGGATTGGCAAACACAGCATGACATAGAGAGTGCCTAAGTGACCAGGAGAAAATCTAATGTAGAGAGACGTATACCTAGGGGACAACTGGTCATGGAAACCCACCTGGCTCTCTCCTTTCCCCTCTAATCTGGCTTCTTGCAGGACCTACTGGGGAAGAAGTACCTGGCCAGAAATTTGAAAGGCAAGTTTTTCCTGCAGCCAGCGCAGATGGTGAACTGTTCGGTAACGAAGGAAAATTCTCAGGGAGTTTGAAATAAAGACGCAGACACGCAATTTAACCTTTAAACCTGTTCCAGGATGGCTCCTTGAGCTCTCAGCCTCAAACTCCCCAGGGGGGAAGCAAGGTTTTACTGGAGAGTGGGAGAGAGAGAGAGAGAGAGAGAGAGAGAGAGAGAGAGAGAGAGAGAGAGAGAGAATGCTAGGGAGTGGGCTTTTATGGGGGAACTAAAAATTCTGGGGAAAATCTCGACCGATGAAGGTCATGGGGGGCAGTGTTGCAAGGTTAGATGAGGTGATTGGGTCCCTGGGGTAGTGGTGAGACACTCCTCTACACAGATACCGTCCTCGAACCCAAGAAGGGTGGGGAAGTCCTGCCGCATTTCTGCTACTTGGACACCTCAGACCCCCAGCCAAGGAGTAAACTCAGTCACGTGGGAGGTTGGTCTCCCATAGGCAAGGGCAGGAGAGACTGAATTTAGAGACTGAATCCCAGACCAGGAAACTTGAGGTCCTCAGGTGACATAGTGGACTAAGAATTGGCTCCTTCCCCACATGAGTGGAATCCAGGGAAGATCCTGGGGTATGAACTTCCAGCATGGACCAACAATTTGTGAGCCCTGGAGGTGCACTTACTTAGAATCTCGAGACCAACTGGCATCCAGTGAAGAGCCTGGAACCTACCTAAGCTTAAACCTACACCTCCAGGTGTTCCACCTATGGAATTACTGCTTTCACCCTAGCAATATACTCTGACAGTGGAGAAAGCATCATACTCCAGACAACCCTACCTAATGCTGAAAAGGGAAGCTGGGAATCTTTTGAACTCCAAAGGAAATAATTCTTTCACTTTTCATTGAGATCATTTTTTCCCTTTTTTCTTTTATCTGTTTAATTGTGACCTTAATGGTTCACAGACTTTTACACATATTCTATATTTTTTTCTTTTCTCATTTACAGCATTTTGAAATCAGTTATTTTTCATGAATCAGTTTTTTGAGGACTCAGAAGGTTGATAAATATATTTTAGTTTTCTTTTGCATTTTTTGTTTTCTTATTTTTAATGTTTTACTTTTTATATTATTTTCTCTCACTTTTTTGTTTCCTTAGATTTTCTTTCTCTTTTTATTTCTGCTAGCAGTCAATCTCTATTTTTCTCTCTTTCATATTTACTTTAATTTTTTATTTCTATCCTTTCTTCTCCTCCTTCATAATCATCACATCCTACAACCTTTTGTTCTTCCCTATTTACCTATTAAAACTTAAACCATTTTGCAAATTTTCTGTTTTTATTGTAGGCGATAATTAATCATATCATTTCTTTTTATTGTGACAATATTGCTGATGTCACAGCAGTAACTATTTTGTTTAATACTGTATATTGTTTGCATTGGTTGTTGTTAATATTTGCTCCCCCAAAATGATGAGGTACTGAAAGCCTTCAGGGACACCATAGGTCTACAAGGTAGAAACTCTCCTGCCTCACACCTATGCTGTTAGATGGGTAGACACACAAACAACATGAAAAAGCAAGAAAAACTTCCATCAACAAACAAATAGACTTCAATAACAGAATCCATTGCTACCAAAGTGGAAGGAATGTCAGATAAGAAGTTTAGAATGTACATAGGTAAACTTATCTGCAGTGTAAAGAATGGTGTAAGGAGTGGTATCAGAGAGAAAATACAGGAAGTAATAAATCACTTTAATAAAGAAATGCAGATTAAAGAAAAAACAAAAAAATCAAGCAGAAATCCTTGAAGTGAAGGAGTCAATGAACCAAATTAAAAATTCAATGGAAAGCATCAACAACAGACTTGACCACTTGTAGACAGAGTTTTGGGAAATAAAGACAAAATATATCTTAAAAATAAAGTTCACCATAGAGAAGAGATCTTAAAGACTATGAACAGAACTTCTGAGAATTATAGGATAAACTGAAAAGACCAAATTTAAGATTTACTGGGATAGATGAAGGCTGAAAGATACAAACTAAAGGAATGCACAATCTTTTCAATGATATAATAACAGAAAACTTCCCTTAAGAATGAAAGGAAAAATTAAATATAGGAGGCTTAAAGGAACCCCAAAATACAAAATTACGTAGATCCACACCAAGGCACATTATTATGAAAATGCCTAACATACAGAATAAAAAAAGAACTTTAAGGGCTGCCAGAGAAAAATTACAAGTCTTATTTAGAAGAAATACTCAGATATCAGCTGATTTCTCAACCCAGACCCTCAAAGCTAGGAAGGTCTTCGAACAATATATATCAAGCTCTGAAAAAACATACAATACCAGCAAAATTACGCTTCAGATGTGACAATGAAATAAAAACCTTCCATGATAAACAAAAGTTAAAAGAATTCACAACTAGAGAGCCTGCTTTATAAAACATGCTCAATAAAATATTCCATGAAGAAGAAATAAAAAACAACAGTGAAAACCAGCAAAGGGAGAAACTACAATAGAAGACTAATCAATCAAAGGAGAAAGAAATTAAAATTAAAATAAATGCAAATCAAAACCACCCTAAGATACTATCTCACTCCAGTAAGATTAGCAGCCATTATGAAGTCAAACAACAACAAGAGCTGGCGAGGATGTGGGGAAAAGGGTACACTTGTACATTGCTGGTGGGACTGCAAATTGATGCACCCAATTTGGAAAGCAGTATGGAGATTCCTTGGAAAGCTGGGAATGGAACCACCATTTGACCCAGCTATTCCCCTTCTTGGACTATTCCCTAAAGACCTTAAAAGAGCATACTATAGGGATATTGCTACATCAATGTCCATAGCAGCACAATTAACAATAGCTAGACTGTGGAACCAACCTAGATGCCCTTCAATAGATGAATGGATAAAAAAAAATGTGGCATTTATACACAATGGAGTATTACTCTGCACTAAAAAATGACAAAATCATGGAATTTGCAGGGAAATGGATGGCATTAGAGCAGATTATGCTAAGTGAAGCTAGCCAATCCCTAAAAAACAAATGCCAAATGTCTTCTTTGATATAAGGAGAACAACTAAGAATAGAGCAAGGAGGAAGAGCATGAGAAGAAGATTAACATTAAACAGGGATGAGAGGTGGGAGGGAAAGGGAGAGAGAAGGGAAATTGCATGGAAAAGGAAGGAGACCCTCATTGTCATACAAAATTACATATAAGAGGAAGTGAGGGGAAAGGGAAAAAAAACAAGGGGGAGAAATGAATTACAGTAGATGGGGTAGAGAGAGAAGATGGGAGGGTAGGGGAGGGGAGAGGGGATAGTAGAGGATAGAAAAGGCAACAGAATACAACAGACACTAGTATGGCAATATGTAAAACAGTGTATGTGTAACTGATGTGATTCTGCAATCTGTATCCAGGGTAAAAATGGGAGTTCATAACCCACTTGAATCAAATGTATGAAATATGATATGTCAAGAACTATGTAATGTTTTGAACAACCAATAATAAAAATAAAAGACAATTAATTAATCAATTAATTAAAATTAAATAAATTAAATCAAAGGAGAAAGTAATTAAAATTAGAATAAATTAAATAATTAAATTTAAAATAAATCAAAATGACAGGAAATAAAAAGCATATCTCAATAATAACATTGAATGTAAACGGCCTAAACTCATCAATCAAAAGACATCAACTGGCAGGATGGATTAAAAAATAAGACCCACCAATATGCTGCTGCAAGATACTGACCTCATAGGCAAAAGACATCCACAAAATAAAGTAAAAGAATGGGGAAAAAATATCATTCACATAAATCTTGTAAAACAGCAGGGGTTTTTATCCTCATATCAGATAAAGTAGACTTCAAGCCAAAGTTAATCAGAAGGGACAAAGAAGGACACTTCTTAGTGCTTAAAGTAAATATAGATCAACTAGGCATAACAATTCTAAATTGTTTAGAAACAATGGAGCATCCATGTACATCAAAGAAACCTTTCTCAATTTCAAGAATCAAATAGATGACAACAACACAATAATACTGGGTGACTCTCATAAAAATAATACAATTGATAATTTAACAAACACATATAGAATATTTAATCCATCAAGGATTGAATACACTTTCTTCTAAGAAACACATGATCCTTCTTTAAAACAGATGATATCTTTAGGCCACAAACCAACTCTTAGCAAATACAAAAAAGCAGAGATTATACCTTGTATTCTATCAGACTATAATGGAATGAAATTAGAAATCAACAATAAACCAAAAAACAGAAGCTACTATAACAGTTGGAGATTTAAGAATATGCTGTTGAATGATGAATGGATAGCAGAAGAAATCAGAGAGGAAATTTAAAAAGTACTTGATGTAAATGAGAAAAGTGATACAACATATCCAAATCTCTGGGACACTATGAAGGCAATGCTAAGGGGAGAGTTCACTACGTTGGCCTTATTCACTAAAAGAATAGAAAGTCAACAAATAAATACCTTAATATTACATCTCAAAGCCATAATAAGAGAAGAACAAATCAACACCAAAAGCAGTAAAAGACAGGAAATAATTAAAACCAGAGCTGAAATAAATGAAAATGAAACAAAAGAAAGAATTCAAACAATTGACAAAACAAAAAGTTGGTTCTTTGAAAAAATAAATAAAATTGGTATACTGGTTGACAAGCTAACAAAAAGAAAGAGAGAAAATTCTAATTACAAAAATTTGTGATGAAAAAGGAAACGTAATAAAGGAAACTTGTGAAATGCAGATGATAATGAAACTATTTTGAAAATTCATATTCTAATAAAATAGAAAATTTTAACATTGACAAATTTCTAGAGTCATATGACCTACCCATATGGAATCAAATGACATTGAAAATTTAAACAGATCAATTGCAAGTAATCAAATTGAAGATGCCATTAAAAGCCTACCATTAAAGAAAAGCTCAGGACCAGACAGATTCTCAGCTGAGTTCTACTAGACCGGCAAAGAAGAACTAACACCAATCCTCCTCAAATTACTCCATGAAACATAAGAGGCCCAGATAACCAAAGCAATCCTCAGCAAGAAAAGTAGAGCAGAGGCATTAAAATACCGAGACCTTAAATTATAATACAGAGCTGTAGTAAAAGAAAACAACAGCATGGTTTTGGCATGAAAACAGACATGAAGACCAATGATACAGAATAGAAGACAGAAATAAATCCACCTAAAAACAGTTATCTCATACTAGACAGAGGTGCCATAAGCATACATCAGAGAAAAGGTAGCCTCTTCAACAAATGGTGCTACAAAAACTGGAAATACATATATAACAAAATGAAATTAGATCTCTATCTCTTATGGTGCACAAAACTCAACTCAAAGTGGATCGAAGACTTAGGCATTAGAACAGAGACCCTGCACCTAATAGTAAAACAATTAGGCCCATTTCTACATCATGTTGGCTTAGGAACTGATTCCTTTAACAAGATACCTAAAGCAGAAGAAGTAAAACCAAGATTCAATAAGTTGGATGGTATCAAACTTAAAAGCTTCTTCAAAGCAAAGCAAACAATCAAGAAGGTGAAGAGAGGGCCTAAAGAATGTCAGAAAATATTTGTCACCTGCACTTCAGATAAAGTATTAATCTCCAGAATATATGAGGAATTCAAAAACCTTAGGACCAAAAAAAGAGAAAATAATAATCCAATCAATAAATTGGCAAAGGAACTAACAGGCACTTCACAGAAGAAATAAGATCAGTCAACAAATATATGAAAAAATGCTCAACATCACTAGCAATTAGAGAAATGCAAATTAAAAATACACTGAGATTGCATCTCACTCTGGACAAAATGGCAATTATGAAGAATACAAGTAACAATAAATTTTGGCAAAGATGTGGGGAAAAGGGTATACTCATACATTGCTGGTGGGACTGTAAATTGGCACAACTACTCTGGAAAGCAATATGGGGATTCCTAAGAAAATCTGGAATGGAACCATCATTTGACCCAGTTATTCTACTCCTCAGCATATACCCAGATGAATGAAAATCCACATACTATAATGATGTGGCCACAACAGTGTTTATAGCAGCTCAATTCACAATAGCTAAGCTATAGGACCAACTTAGGTGTCCTTCAACAGATAAATGCTTAAGGAAAATGTAATACATATACAAAATTGAATATTACTCAGCCATATAGAAGAATGAAATCATGGCATTTGCAGTAATCAGGCAGAACTAAAGAATATTATGCTAAGTGAAATTAGCCAATTCCCAAAAAACAAAGGCAGAATATTCTCTCTGATGCACTTGCTAACCTACAATAAGCATCAAGGAGTGGGGAGGGGGAAGGAAGAGAGTTTCACCAGTTTGGACAGGGTGGAGGGGGGAAAAGGGTGGGAAATTGAAAAGACAGTAGAATAAACTGGATATAACTTCCTACATTCCTATATGATGAATACATGACCACTGAAACTCCATATCATGTGCAACCACAAAAATGGGAAGCTATACTTCATGTACGTAGTACAATATGTTAAAATACATTCTACTGTCATGTATAAATAAAAAGAAGAAATAAAAAATTAATTTAAAACTAAATTGAAAAATACCAAAATTCTTAACAAATGTGGGATACTTTGGCACACATCACTCACTGACTAATAATGACAGATAAAGAAAATCAAAATAAATGTAGAGCACATAAATAATAAAATCAATAAAACAAACTGTTATATATAGAACTATACCCTCAATAATGAAACTTTTTATTTTATTTGTTCTTTTATTTATAACTACATGACACTAGAATCCATTTTGATATAAGTATAAAGCATGGAATGTATCTTATTCTAATTCCTTTCCCTTCCTTCCCCTACCCCTGCTCTTTTCTCTCTACTGTTCTTTCTGTCATTTACCCATAATTATTTTTTAATTAATTTCTTGTGGATGTACACATTGATGAGTTTCACTATGAATATTCATATATGTGCATAGGGAAGTTAGGTCAGAGTGATTCCACTGTCTTTCCTTTTCCATTCCCCGTCCCTTCATTCACCTTCCTCTACTCCACTGAACTTCTATTCTCTCCACCTCTTTTTGTGAGTTAGCTTCCACATATCAGAGAAAACATTTAACCATTCAAGTACCCATAAAATATTTACCATAGAACTCATTTAAAAAACAGTATTAACACAATTCAGAATATGATTACCCTCAATAGGATATTCTCTAACCACAAAATACAACCCCAAACTACACTTTGAGGCAAGCAACAAATATTATTATTTTAAAATTCGTGATAGAAAGAAGAAATAAAAGTAAATATTAGAAACTATTTTGAAATGCATCTCAATTATAATACAGAGTATCCGAACTTGGGAGTTTCTGTGAAAGCAATGATGACAGAAAAAATTATAGTCTTCAGATCCATATATATTAAAATAAATAAGGCCCAAAATAGAGTGGCTTAAAGTCACTCAAGATCCTAGAAAAAACACAATAAAACAAATCATCCTTCAGAGTACTTTTAAGAAAAAGAAGGGCAAATATGAGATAAATCAAAGAGAAAACAGATATACAATTGAGAGAAGATATAAAACATAAAGTTAAGTTGCTTAAAATAAATCTAAAATTTGACAGACTTCTAAAAATATCTAATCAGAAAGATGGAAAACACAATTATGAGTAGTAATAATTAAAGTGGTTGTTATTTTAGAAACTCACTTCAATAATGCATAGAATATATAGAACACCAGTAAAGCAACAGCTGTCTTGAAAAACTACAGACCACGTGAACCTAAGAGACACAGTTGATATTTTGAAAAGACAAACAAAATTGTCAAACCTTTATCTATCCTTAAAAATTAGGAAATAAAAATGAATTAAATAATAAAAAGAGGAGACATTACAACTTAATCTCTTAAATAAAATGGTCATAAGACATTGTTATGAATAGTTATATACCAACAAGTTAGGTAGCCAAGAATAAAGTAGAAATTCTTAGAAACACCTTCTTATAGTTTGGATCTGGAATATTCCCCCAAAAATTTATGTGTTAAAGGCTTTTTCCCTAATACAGCAAAGTCCAGAAGTGCAGCTAATCAGGAATGATTGGATCATTAGGAATCTAACCTTATAAGTGGATTAATACATTTGATGTATTAATAATTTGAGTTACCAGAAGCTGGTAGAAACTGTAGCATGTCAGGCATGGTTAGAAGAAGTAGGTCACTGGAAGCATACCCTTAGGGATTATATCTTTTCCCTGGCTCCTTCTTTTCTTTATCTTTGTTTCCAAGATGCCATGGCTAAGCAGCTTTATTCCACCACATCCTTCTACCTTGAAGTTTTTCCTCAATCAGGCCCAGAGCAAATGAGTCAGTTAACTATGAACTCAAACATCTGAAGGATGACCACTCAAAACTTTTCTCCTTCCAACTTGTTTGTGTCAGGTATTTTGGTCACAGTGACAAAAAACTAACACAACTCCCATTCTAATAGAAGCAAATCAAGAAGAAACAGAAAGGCTTAACAAGCTAACAATAAATAAGGCAATTAAAACAATAGTTGTTTTAGTCAGGTTTTTTTTTTCTTTTTCTTTCTTTTTTTTTCCCATTGTGACTAGGTGATCTGACAGGAACAACTGTAGAGAAGAAATAGTTTATTTGTGAGCTCACAGTTTCAGAGGTCTCAGTCCATAGGCAGTAGACTTCATTCCTCAGGGCTCCAGATGAGGCAGAACATCATGGTGGAAGAGTGTGGTAGAGGGAAGCAGTTCACATGATGATCAGAGAGCAGACAGTAAGACTCCACTTGCCAAATAAAAATATATACCCCAAAGCCACGCGCCCAATGTCCCACCTCCTTCAGCCACACCCCAACCTTCAGTTACCACTCAATTAATCCCATCAGGTCATCAATACATTGATTGGATTAAGGCTCTATTGGCCCAATCATTTCTTCTCTGAATCTTCTTGCATTTTCTCACAAGTGAGCTTTTGGGGGACATTGCACATCCAAACCATAACAGTAGTCAAACACCTCCCAAAAAATAAAGAGAAGGAGAAAAATAGGAGTAACCACATTTCTGACATCATTTTATGAAGCTGGTATCACACTGACGTTAAAACCAGACAAAGAATCCACATCAAAAGAAAACTCCAGGTCAGTATCCCTGATTAATATAACATGAAAATATTCAATAGAATACTATCAAACTGAAGAGGTAAGGCATCATGGTTTAGATATGAGGTATATCCTAAAAACTTATGTATGAAAAGAACGTAAGAAAATTTAGAGGTGAAATGATTGAGTTATGACAGTTTTAACCTAATCAGTGCTTTAATATTCTGGTGATAACAAACTCAACTCTAGGCAGATAGGGTGTGCCTAGAGTGGGTAGGTCCCTGGGGGTTGTGACTTTAGGGCATATATTTTGTCCTTATTGGGAGAAGCTTTCTCTCTGCTTCCTGGTGCCATGTCCCCAGATACTTTATTCCTCCACATTCTTTTGCCATGATGTTCTGCCTCATCTTTGGCCCAGAGCAACGGAGTCGGCCATCTATAGACTGAGACCTCTGAAACTGTGATCTCCCAAATAAACTTCTCCTCTAAATCATTCTTGTCAGTTCTTTCGTTCATAGCAGGAAAAAACAAAAAACTTAAAAACAAGACATTCTTGACTAAAAAGAATAAATCTGGAAATATCATGCTTTTTGATATCAAACTACATTGTAAAACTACAGTAATCAAAAGAGTACAAGAATAAATACAAATATATAGATTAATGCAATAGAATAAAGAACCCACAGAGAAATCTACACATTTATATTCAAATGGTCTCTGATAAGGGTATCAGGAACTCACAGTGAAGAAAGGGTAATCTCTTTAATAAATGATATTGGGAAATCAGACATCCACATGAAAAGTAATTTTATTCTTTTGTACCCTTATCTCACAATATACACAAAAATCAACTCCAAATAAAACGTAAAACTAAAAGCTAAAACTAGACATAGTGGCATACTCCTGTAATCCCAGCAGCTTGGGAGGGAGAGGCAATAGTTCAAAGCCAGCCTCCACAATTCAGCAAGGCTCTAAGCAACTTAGTGAGACCCTATCTCAAAATAAAAAAGTGAAAAAAAAAAAGAAAGGATCAAAGGGCTGGAGATATAGCTCAGTAATTTAAGGTCTCTGGGTCTGATCCATGGTTAAAAAAAAAAAAAAAACCTGAAGCCATAAAATTATTAAATGAAAACATAAAAACAAAAGTAAAGGTTTATTGGATATGACAACAAAAGCATGGGACTGTGGGACTCCATGAAACCAGAAAGCTTCTGCACAGCTGAAGAAACAGTAAGCAGAAAGAAAGGGCAAAGGGCAACCAATGGAATGAGGGAAAATGCAAGCATTTTATCTGATAAAGGATTAATCTCTAAAACAACATAAGGAGCTCAAAGGACAACAAAAACCTCCAAAGAAAAATGGGTAAAATCCTCAAAAGAACAATGGGCAAAAATGACTAGGAATTGCCTTAAAAAGACAAACAGAAGGCCAATAAGCAAAGGTGCTCAGTGCTTCTAACCATTAGGGGTATGCAAATAAAAGCTACAATGAAGTATCACCACATGAGCTCAGTGGTAGAATGTGTACCTAGAATTATTGAGGCCCTGGATACAATTCCTAGCATTGAGGGGGAAAAATTAATAAAAGCAAAAAGAAGAAATTCTGGCAAGGATGTGAAGAAAAGGAAATCCTTCAAGGGGAGGAATGCAGGAATGCAATTGGTACAACATTATGCAAAACACTAAAGTATTTAAAAAAATTATTTAAAAAATCCAACCTATCTTATGACTCAGTGAACCCGCTTTGGATTTATATCAAAAAGAAATGAGATCACTATTTCAAAGAAATATATTACTCCTATGTTTATTGTAGTATTTTTATAATCTGGAAACAACCAAAGTGTCATACAACAATGAATGGATAAAAAATGTGGCATGTGTACAAACACGATGGAATATTTTAACCCTTAAGAAATAAAAAATGTGGAATTTGCAACAACATGGATTAACCTGGAGGATATTATGCTAAGTGAAATAAATCAGACACAGAAAGAAAAATACTATACGTGTTTCACTACTACGTGGAATATAAAATAGTCAAACTTATAGAAACAAAGTAAAGCATGGTTGTCATGGGAAGTGGGTGGAAGACATTAGTCAAAGGGTATAAGGCTCAACTTATTTAAGATGAACAAGTTCTGGAGATCTAATGCAGAATTTGATGAACATAGATAAAAAATTGTCTTTTATACTTAAAATTTGCTAAGAGAGTAGATCTCAAGTGCACTCACATGAAAAAATAAAAACTAAAACAAAAGGAAAAAGAAGAAAAATGAAGCTGTATGAGTAATGGGTGGGATAATGAACTTAGTTGAGGTGATCGTTTATATATATATAAATATATATATATACAAAACATGAAGTTCTATACCTTAAATATAATACAATGTTGTTTAATTTAGTTCAATGAAGCTGATATTTTTAAAAAATATAATTTGTTGTTATTCTTATGATCCTAAAGGCTTAAAAGATGACATATGAATATTATAAATAAAGGTACACAAATGTTTAAAATTTTGAATGAAATGGGAAAAATTCTTAAGAAATACAAATTGTAAAAACTAACGGAATAAATTAATATCTTAGCAGCTTGTTATCTTATAAGGAAATGCATCTTTTATTAAAACCTTCCCACAGGAAAAATGAGCACTTTAAAGCTGTTAGTGAAATAGTAAATTATTATAACCACTATGGAAAGCAGTATGAAGATTACTCAGGAATGAAACCACCACATATCATCCTGGATATTTACCCAAAACAATTAAAATCAGCTTACTATAGTGATGCATGAATACCCATGTTTATAGCAGTGCAGTTCACAATAGCCAAGATATGGATCCAGCCTAGATGTCCATCAACAGATAAATGGATAAAGAAAATGTAATACACACACACACACACACACACACACACACACACAAATGGAATATTCAGTAATAAAGAAAAAAATTATGGAAAATGGATAGAACTTGAGAGAATGGTGTTAAGCAAAATATATCAGACTCAGAAAGGCAAGGGTCATATGTTTTCTCTAATATGTGGTAACTACAGATTTAAAAAAAGGAAAGAAAAAAAGATTAGAGGATCTCATGAAATTATAATGGAAACCAGTAGAGTAGAGGAAGTTGACACAAGTAGGCAGGGGCCAGAGACAGGAGGAGAGATACTGGGAAATAAAATTGACCAAATTTTTCTATGCATGTACAAACATATCACAATGAATCCCATAATTATGTATAATTATAATAGACCAGTGAATAAAATAATAAAAAAACCTTCCTACAACAAAAGCCCATGGCTTCCCTGGTGAATTTATTTATGGAATAAATTAACCCAAGCCTATAAAACTCTTCCAGAAAAGTAGAATGAGTAACTGAATATTCTGTCTCCATAATACTAACCTAACTTCAAGTCCAAAATTTTCAAAGAAAGCAGTTGTGGTAGTGTATACCTGTAATCTCAGTGACTCAGGAGGCTGAGGCAGAAGGATCCCAAGTTTGAGACCAGCCTGGGCAACTCAGTTAGACCCTGTCTCCAAATAAATAAAAGACGTCTAAGGGTGTAGCTCAGTGGTGGAGAAGTCCTGGGTTAAATCCCCAGTACCTGCCAAATATTTTTTCAAAGAATTTACATAAATGAAAAATTAAAGACCTATTTTCACATAATTATAGATGCAAAAGTTTTAACAAATCAAATTCAATAAAAGCTATGCATAAAGATCTATACATACACATATATATGTATGTACATGTATATGTAATTAAAATTTAATTTAATTAAACTGTATAATTTAATTAATTTAAATAAAATTAAATTTAAATTTATTTTAAAGACAGTTAATTTAATTAAACTATATACTTTACTACATTAACAGAATAATGAAGATAATTTTGATTATCTAGTTCAACACAAAAGAAAAATTCAAAATCTGTTATGGTTTTAAGAAGGACTTTAAAAAATCAGCATTAAAGAACATCATTTTTAAAGGTACCTATAGGAAATATCACACTCAATAGTGACTATAAGAAAATTTCCACTTCACATTAGAAACAAGATGAGGATGCTCACCGGAGACCACTGTAGAGTGCACTATAACAGTGTAACAAGGTACATGAGGTACCAGGAAGTGCAATAAGTGAAGAATAGCAAAATGATTATAAAGAAAGAAATAAAACTGTCATTATTGGCAGATTATATGATTATGTATATAAAATCTTTGACCACAGAAAATCATCTGAAAGATAGTACAATCAACAGGCGAATTTAACAAAGTCACAAAATCTGGAAAATAAATATCAATATCTAAAAATTAATTATATTTCTATATCTTTACCAATAATTTAAAATAATTTCAATATATTACCTATAAGTGTACCAAAAATATACAATGCCTAGAAAAATACCTTTGAAAAAATATGCAGAACTTGTGAATTGAAGATTGAAAGTATGTTAGAGATAAATATTAAAATACCTAAATAAATGTTAGAAAATACTTCATTAAAGGTCAAGAAGACTCAGTATTGTAAATATACCAATTATTCCTCAAATTAAACTCTAAAATAAATCCTCTTTTTTAAAACATTAGGATTTTTTGGTAGAAATTGAAAAGCTGATTCTAAAATTTAGGTGGAGATGCAATAGCATACAAATATCAAGGCAATTTTAAAAAACCAGAAACTGAATGTCTTACATCTGCCAGATATCAAGATTCAATGTGAAGTTGAGGTGTAAGATGAACACAATTGGCCAATGGAACAGAATAGAATCCAGCAACACATGCATACCCAAATATACAATTTTATTTACAGTTAGAAATCTCTCAAAAAATACAGATGCATAGAATATTCACAAAAGCAGTACAGAAATATCCCCCAAATTATCAAAATTTCTGGTAACAACTGAATTAGTTTTTAAAAATTATGATAGCCACATGGTTAAATGCTACGACATTTGAATAATAATGTACAGCAATAGGATCTACCCTGAAAATTCTAAAAAAGTTAACATTGAGCAAAATAAGACAATCAAAACCAGACTATAGTATACTTCTATATATAGAAGTCAGGATGGTGATTATGGTTGGTGGGCCTAGGAAAGTGGTAAATGGGAGAGTGGTGAGAAAAATGGCTTCTGTGGCATTGGTCACATTGTATTTTTGTATCTGAACTCTGATCCTAAAACTTTGTTAAGTTTGTCAATAGTCATCAAGCAGAAAACTAAATATTTATAACAGGGGCCCTTCTCTGTATGTTTATAAATAAATAAATAAAATGTTGAATACATCTGAGATAGTCTAAATAATTCAGAAATTCTAAGCTAAAAATAACTCTAAAGCTCTACGCATGAGCTTCTAGTAAGCAGACCAACTGTGAGCATTTAAATACTTATAGAATGTATGAAAGATGAACATACATTCCACATACATTCCTACAGGCAAGTGAACAAAACTTTTCATATAACTTACTGTCACTAATGCTATGATGAATCTCCAAATGAATTACCACATTCCTTTACTCAAGGAATGTATGAGAAAGTACAATCCCATACTTGCATTATTAATAGGTCCAATATAATAAACATCATAAGATAAATACAAATAAATTGCTATAAGATAACTTTCAACAGAGTATGTGAAGAAAATATGTTTGTGGGAGGATGGTATTAAAATATACCATGAAAGGCAGGTAAAATTTCACCAGCTGATAATGACCGGAATGCAAAATGGTATTATAGGCCTATTTGTTTCAATTATCATTTTGATAGAGATGATAGTGGATAAAACAACTTATGGCTTCTTAGTTTAATTTCTTGCTAGGTTAGGCAAATACTACAGCCTCTCCCATGTTCTAATAAGTTTGTTTCCCTTTATAATGCTTTCCATTTTGTCTTCACATTTTTGTTCACAGTTCAGAATTTTTCTGCTATTGAGAACAAAATCCTAGTATATTTAAGTTCATTTTAATTTTATTCTTTTACATTATTAACCACTGATCCAAATTTATACCAGATCCAGATGATATATTGGTTATGGCATGACCAATTTCATATTTTTAATCCTCTAGGTGACTGGCCTAGAGTTGAAAAGTACATGCATTGAGTTGAAAGTACATGCATTCAGCAACTTTGCTCATTGTAACTGTCAAAATGTTTATATATTTTGATTGCCAAACTTGAGTGTCAAATATCACAATGAAATAATAATTTAGAGAAACCATTTACTGTGTTTGAGAAAAAGTTCATTCTCTATGAATTTCTCTTATGCTGAGGTGTTTCTTATTAGATAATAGAGGAGTTGCCCTCAGATCCATTGTTTGTGCCTCCCTTGAGCCACCTGTATTGCAGAGAATGCAGAAGCCCTGTTTCCAGCTATTTAATCAGTGGGAAGTCCTGGTAGACGACTGAAGTATGCAAAAGAGAATATTCTGGTTATTTCTCCCTTCCCTTTTTCCAGCATCTTTAGAAAAAGCTGTATCTCCTTCATCAATCCAATTTCCAACTAACATAGCCATCATGCCTTTAAGCATCTAATGATACTTCTGGATTCCTGGTTCCAATAATGCCACCTCCCTCTTCTATTCTTCTTGGTTTCTTTCTGAGTGGCCTAACTCCTATGTCTGGCTTTTCAGGTCCTCTATTCTTTCATCTATATAATGAATTTTCTGAATTTAAATCTTTCTGTTCTAAATACTCTAAATATTGTTTGGTGAATTGATTCTGACTAATGTAGCTCTCCATGTTTTACATTACAAATTTGCAACTGTCTTTTACTCATATAAACATGAGTTGATCATTTCATTAATGTCACAAGGAACAGAAGGCCAATATTCTTACTTGATGCAATCAATAGATCATGACTCTTGAAATTACCATATCTGTTAAATTAGTCATAGATGCTCAAGACTGCTTAACATGCACCAGCATGTTATCACATATATCTACCAAATTCATAATAAGGTAAAGAAAAACAATCAGCAAGAATCACTTTCCTCGTTATAGTTGCAATAAGTAAATCAGAACTAGTTATCATTTTCTTAAACTGTTATGGTTAGACGGATCTAGAGGGATGCTGTAATCATGAGCAGGGTTCTCAGTTTAGGGGAGTGGGAATAGTCCATTTTGGTATTTATTCCAAACTATGCTGAAGGGATGGGTGGGGTGGCTCAGTGGTAGAGCCCATGCCTGGTATCTATAAGGCCCTGCATTCAAGCACCAGCACTGTAAAAAAAAAATGTTGAAAATCCTTATCCAAATGTTTTATAAGTGGTAGACTGAGACCCAAAAATGTAAGAAGACTTGTCCATAGTCAAAGGGTAGTTTCAGAATACTTGTGACTCTTTGCTGAGAGCCATTAGCCAAGTAGGTATGACAATTTCCTTGCCAGCGTACCCCATATTGCTTAGAGGAAAGACTTGTGGAAATGGACTTGCCTTGGACATTTGCAGTGACATTGCATGTAAGGTGACCTTGCTCAAGGACCAGGGTGGATCCGGGTTTAGGGCGGATCAGGGTTTAGGGCTCTCCTTGGGTTTAGGGCGGTTCCAGGTTTAAGGTGTACCCTGCTGGGAATAGGGCATATCCTGCTGCCTCAGGCGTGCCCGCTCCTGGAGTTCCTGTTGAGTTCTCGCGGGATTCAGAGAGTTTTTGGGATCCAGAACGTGGAACTTTGCAGAGAACGTGGATTTCTCCAGAACATGTTTGTAGAGGGAATAAAGAATTGCTGTTTGAATAAGCCTATCTACAAAGTCAGCGTAAGTTTCATTGCTCTCTGTATTACCTTAGATAGCTGACCTTGTAAATCTCCATGTCCTTGTAAAGTCTTCCATGCCCTAACTGCGTCTGCAGCAATTTGTGCATATATAGCAGGATCATATTCAATTTGTTGCCATTGACCCTCATAAGGTCCTTTTCCTAACAACATATCTAGATTTCTTTGAGGGTAACCGGCTGCTGCATTTCGCGTAGCTCTCTCCGTGCAAAATTCCTCATTGGCAACCTTCCATAACAAATATTGTCCTCCATTTAGCACAGATTTACACATGCTAGCCCAATCTGCTGGCGTCATGTCCAAGTTAGTAATGGACTCGACCATGCTTACCGTGAAGGGAGCTTGGGGACCATAGGTTGTTACAGCCTCCTTTAACTGCTTCACTGTTTTAAAATCTAAAGCACGGTGAATTTGCTTCCCTCCTACCTGTTCAAGTACAGGGCATGCTAATCTTTGAGGTCCTGTCTCAGGATCCCATCTATCAACTACGGGGTTTGAGGGCCACTCAGCTGTCTCCATAGGTGGGGCTCTTGGTTCAATTAGGTCCTCTGGTGATAAAATGGAGTTAGTAACAGCCTCCTGTTGTGGCCTTTTTTCTAATAACCCCTTTTCCTTTAAATTTTCTTCCTCTGTCTGACTAGCTCGAGAGACCTTCTCTTTTGCTTGATCTAAAATGTCTTTCTCCATGGTCTGAACCTCTAACAATTTACTTAACACCTTTTCGGTTTGTTTTTTACTAATTTCTAATCTACTATAAAGATAATGCAACCCAATAAGATAACACAAAACAAAACCAAAACTGAATGAAACAAAGACAGAATAAAAAATCGTTGTATCAATTTTCTCTTCCTCGGGGTTGACAAACTTCAAACCTTTAGCTAACCATTTTTCCCAGTTTGCCTGAGAAATTTCTAGGGATAGGCAGCTTGAAACAAAAACAAAATAAATCAAAACAAGAATGCACTGTTTTTTGAAATGGTCACCCATTCTTTCGCTCTTCCTCAGGGGCGAACAATTTCACTTACCTTCTCTTCAGATGTTCCGCGTACAGGCCACCAAATGCCGCAGTCTGGCTGGGCACAAAATCACGAGCCACTCACAGCTTTGTAGATTCAAACAGAAATTCTTTATTCCCGAACTCACACCGGCCCTCTACAAACATGTTCTGGGGAAATCCACGTTCTCTGCAAAGTTCCATGTTCTGGATCCCAAAAATTCTCTGAATCCCGCGAGAACTCAACAGGAACTCCAGGAGCGGGCACGCCTGAGGCAGCAGGATATGCCCTATTCCCAGCAGGGTACACCTTAAACCTGGAATCGCCCTAAACCCAAGGAGAGCCCTAAACCCTGATCCGCCCTAAACCCGGATCCGCCCTGGTCCTTGAGCAAGGTCACCTTACATGCAACGTCACTGCAAATGTCCAAGGCAAGTCCATTTCCACGAGTCCTTCCTCTAAGCAATATGGGGTATGCTGGCAAGGAAATTGTCATACCTACTTGGCTAATGGCTCTCAGCAGCTCTTGACATTCAAAACCATATTCTCATCAAAGTGAGAATTCAAACTACTCTTATAACTAGTTCTTCAATATCACCACTGTTATTCTGAAAACTAAGAAGATTTAATAGCTATGATCATGCCCATAGATTTTAATTTCATAATGGCAAGACCCATATTTCATGAGATTCATAATCCTAGTAGGTCCTGGAACATGCTTTAAATTTCAGTCAATACACAGTTATACTACTAATTTTCTAGTTCACACAAGCCCTGTGCTTTATACTGCTATGAACAACCAGGTTTTAAAATTAGATTTACTATTCTGCACTATATTCAGCTATATGAGCAGATAAACTGGACAAAAAGACTAAGTACGTATAAGTTTATCATTTATTCAATCACTTACCAAATATATTTTGAGTATTCTCAATGAAATAGCACAATTTGGGGTTTTTGATGACATAGCAATAAATAAGATAATATATGGTTCTGGCCACCTAGAGCTTCTACAGTAATATAGGAATAAAAAAAATCAATAAACAACAAATCATTTCAGCAAGCAATAAATACTATGAATGAATCAAACTGTTGTGATAAAGGGTTAAAGACTATAGGAATGTTGTATAAAATCATGCATGCTTTATAGAACCCTAGGAGGCACAATTCATGTCATGAACAGCACATATTTACTGCAAAATTTTTGAGGGGATGGCAGTAAAGTGTCTTGCTCAAACAATCTGGTATATCCAGATAATTTTTTGAGAAATGTAAGAGTTTTAGGTAAGGGCTGCTTTATTTCCCAATTTGTTCAAATGCACCATGTAGACTAATGAAGGCTCTGAGAAATGGAGGTAAACTTTTAAAAGAAAGATAAGACCACTTTAATGAAGTGACAGTCAAGAGTTAAAAACACCCTTGTCTTAATGTTACTATGGTAATAATAACTACTAACATTTGCAGAATATTTATTAAATGTCAAGGACTATGCTAAGAGCTTTACTAACTTTAGGTCACTTAAACTTCACAACAATCTACACTAGGTATTTTACCAAAGGAGTCAGTCATTTGGACAGCAACAGTATCAATACTCTAGGAAGGGAGAAAAGCATGTGCTTGATATTATCCACTCTTCTTTTGGTTTGTTTGTTTGACATTATATTCTTAGAATTAGAAATCATGAAAGTTCTTCATAAATGAAAACGATTTTCATTAATGAAGTTCTCTTTATCATTTGTTTTTCCATTGATGATGACCTAATCTAATTTCTCCCTCAAGCACTCATTTACAGAGCTTTTTGGCCAAGATTAGAGTATAATTTTTGGTCACAGAATCAACTGACTGACCTCATTGGCAAAATGTACCAAACAAGTAATTTGATCCAATAAGTCACCAAGGAAACTTGTGCTGTCTATTCATCCCTTCCATCTCCCTTCCTTCTGTATACCATGTACTATGCCTTTCTACAATTAAACACAGTTAAAAACACCCTTGTCTTAATGTTACTATGGTAATAATAACTACTAACATTTGCAGAATATTTATTAAATGTCAAGGACTATGCTAACAGCTTTACTAATTTTAGGTCACTTAAACTTCCCAACAATCTACAGTAGGTATTTTACCCAAATTAGAGGAATCCAAGGTTCTTCCATGCCAAATATTTATCTGAATTTTAACACAAATAGCCTAGCTCCAGAATTCATGTTCTTAAATCTTAATATGTTACACTCTCTACAGAAAGGCTTCAGTAAATGTTTGTTATCACTAGAATCAGAATAGGGTAGTGATATAGAGTTTAATAAGTGAATATTCCCAACTCAGAGGTGATTTCTAAGAAAATCACTAAGAAAAGATATCCCAGCCTAACTCAGATATTAGGGATTTCTTTTTTCTTTGTGCTTGTGTAATTTGACCGGTCTTAGGAAGAAGTCTCCACCTTCCCCAGAATACTTTTTAAGATGAAACACTTTTCATTATCTCCTTGAAGTACCTAATTTCAAGAAGAAGGAGGCATACAGAAGATGCCTAAACTTTTTTTATGCATCCCTCCCAGAAAAACCTACTGGATTTCCCTAGATCCCCAAAGTGTAAGAGTAAAACTGTCAATTAACAAGAAAGTGCTTTTTCTCTATCACATATATTATAAGAATACTATTAGAATATTTAAAGTGCTCTGTGGAGGAGTGTTATAGAAACTTTCAATTCTAAAGTACAATGAAAACCCATATCATAATATTAATTTGATAAAAAAGACAATTCAAAGCCAAGAGAGTACTTAGACATGTCATTTCATTAAATACTATAAACTCTGATGTGTTATAGGCACAGTGGAACCAATAAGCCATTAACATGGCATCATTCAATAGCCAAGAGCAGAATATGAACCAGCTTTGTACAAGAGCAGGTATGAACACAAAGCAGAAAGTAAAATGTTCAATCAATTAATGTGAACAGAGTTATACAAGCTTGCCTATTGGTAGGTTATAAATCATTGTGTCTCAGAAGGGAAGTCTATTATAATTCCATAACAAAGCTTAGTGATTCTAAATACTCTACAGTAAATCTATCAGTCTTGGCTTGGAATCTCTGTCCCAAGAGCTAACTGTTACTTGGTGTGTTCAGCCCAAATCAATGGCCAGAGAAGATTTTAGTGAAAGGACTTGTGAGCAGACCTCCAAATGTTCACATAGTAGATCTGGATAAATACCCACTAGCTCAGTGGCTTATGTTGACTGTTGAAACATGCAAAGGCAAGCTGGAATATGTGAGAACAAGTATTTAGGGTTAGAACTAAATAAACACTCCAGAGAAGCCAGGGAAAATTAATACTCACTCAAGAAAATAGGCATCTAGACATTTTCAGCTTTTAAAATGAACACTGGAAGATTTTTTTCCTAGACAAATGTGCTCTCTAAATCTCAAAAGAAGGCTCGCTGAAGCTGAAAACCCTTTCCCCCATCTCAGATAAAGTCTAAAACAAGCAACTTTGAAAAGGCAGGGAGCCACAACGGGACATTTGGAATATTAAAAAGTTAGTAAATCAAACTGCAACCAACTTAGATCACCTGTGTTCCTTTTCTTCTGCCATTTGAAATTTCCATACAGCTTTCCATTTCTACAATTATAACCTTTAAATTATTATATAAATATTGACAATAAAACTAGTTTCCACCCAGACTCTTAGACTAATACCCCATATGACACACATGCATATGACAACAACTTTACTATTTCAACATCGAGGTCAGTCTTACTATTGAATCCTTTTACACCTTGGTAAGAAAGTTCACAATAGTTAGATTCTTAATGTGCTCTCCAATTATAATTAGTTGATTAAGTTGTGACCTTGAAGTTATGTGTAACAGTGGCTTGATTTTGCCTCTGAATTTTAATTTTCACAATATTTGATTTAAATCTTTACATATGTTTGTTTGTACCTGTTTATTGTTCTGCATGACAACCTGCATAGATTTTTTTCCTTTTTAACATTAACAAATTTCTTAGCTTCACAGTTAAGTTCTTATTCTTTCATTCCAACCATTTTTTGAATGCCTGTTTGGAACTGGGGCTGGACAAATAAAGCAAAAAAATCCCTAACCTTCAGAGTAACCCTGGGTATCAATATCTGAATAAAATTATGATTCAGTCATGTTTTTAGCACTCTAATCTGCTTCATCTCTGAGCCTTATTCTATGCTTCATGGACCTAAAGAATTGAGGCTGAAATTCTGAAGGACAAAAACACATTTCTTAAAGTTGAAGCTTATAGGATTAATCAATAGCCTGTCCCAAGTGATGTCCATATTGCTAACCAATTTGATTTGAATTAATTTCCCTATTTTCTAACTATTTTGCCTGACTAGTTGTATAATAATAGGGCTAAAATTTCATATGTAAGTTAATATCTTCATTAGGGAAAACTATTTATTAATTTTGAAATCAGATGTATAAAATTGACCCATAACAATCATAATTCTTTATTTTAGTTAGAATATTTTGCCTTAGATTGAGTGATGTCTTTTGTCAAATGAAACCTTAAGGTTTTCCACACAAGTATTTGAATGGCAGGGATTTATCCAGTAACCCAGTCAATGCACCTTATAGCCAATATAACTTATAGCTCCAGCACCGATTAGCAGTCATATTAAACTTATAAAATACATTATAAAATACATTCCTTCTTAACTGAAAAATAAGCATAATCAATGTCCTTGTTTATTTTGCTTGCTATGAATATCTGTCATCATTTTTCTAGCCAAGTGCACTCTAAGGTCTGTGTTGTGAGGAAACTCTCAAACCAAAACTCACTCTAAGCATTCACCCTCCCTCATTTTTCTCTCTACATATACATACATATATTCACTCACTCAATCACTTACATTTGGACTGAAATGTTTTAAGCATAAGATAAAATTGAAAATCAGCAAAAACGCAAGGGCAATTTCTCTATTTCTGTAATTTCAGCAATGATAGAAGAGATATACAGAATTATAGTCCTCAGTACTGAGAAAACTATCAAGATTATATCAAAAAACTTACATAAAGTTTAAAGAGAAACAAATACTATGCATCAAGTCATTAAGAATTACCTTTGAGGATTGTGGATTTTACCAATTAGTAAGTTCTTAACAAACACATTATTTATTCATGGAAATGGATTTTCTTCATCTAACCATCAACTGCCTTATTCAGTTACCTTAGAAATAAAAATAAACCTGGAGTCCTTCTAGGCTCTGGAGTAGATTCATAAAATGTTTTGAATTTCAAGAAAATAAACTTATTTTTGATCAGAAGACATGGATTTGAGTCTTAGTCCCTATAGTCATTAATCTTATAATATTTTACAAGATATTTAACCTGTCTGTGGCTTCACATTTTCATTAGTTTAGAAGTTATTAACAATATTAATAATAACTGCCCTCAATTTAGCTAGATTTTTGTGAATTCTTTTGTACATTTTATTATTGCAGTAAAATACATCTAACAAAACATTTCTGTGTTCAATATTGTGGCATTAACTACATTTATACTGTTGTACAACTTTTGTCACCATCTTTCACCAGAATTTTTAATCTTCTCAAACTGAAAGATATTAAAAACCAACTCCATGTTTCACCTTCCCCACTTTCCATGGAAACTCTAATTCTACTTTGTTTCTATGAATGTGACCACATACCCTAAGAACTTCATGTAAGAGAAATCATACAAAATTTGTCCTTTTTATGACTGAGCTATTTCATTTAGTATAATGCAAGTTTCAACCATGTTGGCATTTTTTTCTTTTTAAGGTATTCTTTTTTTTAGAACTGAAAAGTATTCCATAATATGTGTATATACTTTTTGTTTACCCACTTATGTGTTATGGAGATGGTTGGACAACAACATTAATATACTTACAGTCACAGAACTGAACATTTAGAAATAGTTAAAGTGGTAAATTTAAATGTTGGCAGAGGTGAAATTACTATGAATTGATGAAGCCTATGCAGCATGACTTCCCAATTGTATAAGCTCCTTTCAAAGCCCTGATGATGGAAATCCAAGAAAAATGTGTGCAAGGTCATATGTGGCTGTAAATTCATAAGACAAATATATTTTTCCACTGTGATTTCCCCTCTATCACATTGTATTTTATGATGAGTAGAACTGTAGTGGCTGTGGGCATTTTGTAGGAGGAGGCTAAGAGAAAGATAAACTGGATATTCATTTTGTTTGAGTTTACCAGACTAATGCTAGTTTTAGTTATTTCATAGTAGAGTTAGCTTACTGTTACCATTCCATAAGGTACAGCTTCAGGAGTTCTATCTCTGGCCATTTTGTACACTCAACCACAACTGTAACAATATGATGCAAAAATGGAGGTTGTATCACATATAAATGTATCCTACAGGACTGGGGTTGTGGCTCAGTGGTACAGTGTTTGTCTAGCATGTGCAAAGTACTGGGTTCAAGTCTCAGCACCACATATAAATATGTAAGTAAAACAAAGGTCCATGAACAACTAATAAAAATATTTTTTTTTGAAAAATGCATCCTACAATACCTGGCAGAGAAAAGCTGTAAATAGTGAAGGAAAAACAGGGTTTGCAAATATAGAACCAGAAGCCTGTCTATACAAAATTTCTTTCAATTAGATAAGTAAAGTTATAATCAGAGAACTCAGCTCCTATCAATACCTACTCAAAATAGGATTATAGTCAATAATGCAATAATAGGAAATTATAAAAGACCACACATTTTTGTTTTTCATGGCAATTATGCAAAATGAAATTCATCTGAATTCCTGGTAATGTAGAAAACACAACTGTAGGAATATTATAAATAGCAGCAAGTATATTTAATGGTTCATAAATGAAAGAATTGATAGAGGTTTTTAGAAAATCAGCTACACTTCTAAAAAATTTATGATATTACCAATAATTAATTGTGAAGCAATAGAGAAATTTTCTAAATCTTTCTTCATTAAAAAAGATATTTATCAACTATAATCAATAAAAATGACAGATAATTATTGTGATTGTTATGAAATCTTTCCTAATATTAAGTAAATATTCATTTTAATATTTTGCTTGTTTTCTGATGAAGGGCTTCTCAAGTTGTGTAAGCTTCAATACATAAAAATTTTGACTGACTCCTGAACAATGGAGGAAAGATGATTACACAAGGTCTACATTTCTACCTATTAGAAACACTCCAATATAGCATTGAGAATTTGCATGTAATCTCATATTTACTAAATATGTGAAATTCTACTTAGACAAAGGTACAGATACACCTTTGGTGAGTATGAGATATTCTCAAAAACACAGAAAGTGAAAAAACAAAAAACAAAAAACTCATACTCCTGGTTTGCAGATCTATGAGATAATGAAGGGTTGCTTCATTGGAGGGTCTAGACAAAAGTTTTCTAAGCTACTGCCTTAGAGAGAAACAGAGATAAAGAATCATTCACCCACTGGGAGCAGTGGCATATGCCTGTAAACCCAGTGGCTCAGGAAGCTAAGGCAGGAGGATCGCAAGTTCAAAGCCAGCCTCAGCAAAAGCAAGTTGCTAAGGAACTCAGTGAGACTGTGTCTCTAAATAAAATACAAAATAGAGCTGGGGATGTGGCTTAGTGGTCGAGTGCCCTTTAGTTCAATCCCTGGTGCATCCCTCCCCGCCCCCCAAAAAAGATGCATTCATCCTAAGTCATTTTCTCTGAGTCATAATTACAGTCTCTCAACAACAACAACAAAAATCTGGCATTTGTAGAAACCCTATGTAGTAGTCAACATTTTCTGCATTATCAAAAAAATGTGAAGTGGTTTGGGGGAGAGATGGAAGGAGAAAAATAAAAGAAGATGACGCTACCATGGTTTTACATTGCAAGGTCAATCTTCAGAATTTATCAAAATTAGCTGCTATGCTCTTTCTTTTAAGGAGCACTCATCTGGGACCCATTCTGGAAAAAGGGAAAGCCAAGAAGGATACAAATTCTTCACTACATCTGGAAATGAAGAGATGACTACGAATATGTGGGAAAGTCCTCTTGGAACTTTTCAATCATAGCAAAAGAACCTTAATTTTGCTATTGTCGCTTCAATTTCAAAATTTTAAAGTCTATTAATAAGACTCTTGCATTTATGTCCCCTCCTCAACTTGTCAAGAGTTTTGTGGATTTTTCTGAGGTTGACAATTAAGCACCAAGAGCCATGGAATACAATCATAGAGGCAGTGTAGTTATTAGATAAATGCACCTTCACTAAGCACATTTGTCTTAAGGAGGGAGGGTTGTGTGTGCTTAGGGGAAATGCAGGATGTTAAATCAGTAATATAATTGAATTAAAAGATGGTAATTTGGTACAATGTTTTCTTCTATTAAAAAATTGGAAGAGATAAAAGAGAAATAAATAATGATTGAACTGATAGAAAATTTTAGAGATTTTTGAAATTATCATCATTTTCCCTTCTGAAAAGATGGAGTACATATAATTTACCTCATTCTTTTACTAACTGCTACTGAAAAATCTCTAAATTTTTATATATAAAACACACATCATAAGACTCTAAAATACGGAAAGAAAGCAGACTGGATAGAAATATCAGGACCCAAGGAAAATCATAATGATGAATTTTCTAGGATTTCCATTCATACATGTCCCAAACATACAGCTGAAAAAGCTAGCAACTCTGAAACAACAGTATGTGAAGACTAAAAAGCCCCAACAAAAGCCTTTTCACTCTGACCAAAGGATCAGAAAGGCATCATATGAAAAGAAAAATTTTAGAATAAAAATGCTCTACTCCAGGCAATCATCTGTATAAATAAACAAATATAGACAAACCACATTCCTGTCAACAAAGGCCAAAGAGAAACACAGAACCCCACCAAAATGACACTGTTAAAAGATGCCTCAACAACCCTACCAGCGTGGTGTCAGAGAAAGCCCGAAAAGGAATCAGGACTTTCATTAGTGTTAGGCTATATCAAGACCTCCCTTGTGGTATCACTGGTAACCACACTAGTTTTACAGATTTCTACAGAAGGGAATGATATGTCTCTTCTCTCCATTGAAGTAGTTGTAGAGGAAACCCAGTAGAAAGTCAAGTTCTTCCCTGTCATCATTCACTATTGAGACCATGCTCCTATTATTTCATTGGACACAAGAAAAGTAATAAGTTGCTCCTCCTCTCGACCTAGGGGATTCAGTAGAAGTCTAGTGGGAACCAGAACAACTTGCTCCACTGAACAATAAGAAGTATGTTTCTCCCCATTAGATGTCAGTGAAGGCTGGTGTAGAAACTAGACTTTTCTCCCACCATTTAGTACCAATGTAGTACTCGCTTACTTCTTCTGTTGGAGAAGAGTCAGAGGGCACCAACTGAAACAGAAAGTTTAAATAATTTCCAGTATTTTATAATACTCCAAATGACCAAATGTCAACAAAAATTTCTTACACAAAGTATCAGGAAAATCTCAACTTCCAAAAAAGGGGAAAAATCAATGGATGCCAATCCCCAGATAATACAGATGATAGAATTATCTGACAAAGAGTTTAAAGTAGACAACACACACACACACAAAAAAAAATGCTTCAATGACTACAAACATACTTGGAACAAATGAAATAGCAGAAAGCAGAAAGTCTTGGCAAAGAAATACATCTCAGCAAAGATATACACACACGCACACACACAAAATCACAATTTAAAATGTAAGACATATAAATGAAAACTTTAGAACTGAAAAATTCAATAACTAAAATAAAAACTCAATAGAGGTCTTATCTTGGGCAGCCATAATATAATACTGGAATGAGTGTCTTAAACAACAGAAATTTATTATCTCACAGTCTTTCAGTCTGGAAATTAGAGTTCACAGTGCCAGTATGACTGTATTCTGGTAAGTGCTCTCTTTCTGGTTTGCAGATAGCCACCATCTCACTGTGTACTCACTCAGTTGCTTAACTGTGAAGAAAGTGTGTTATCACTCTCATTTTTTTCTTCTAAGGACACTAATCCCATTTTATGTGCCCTATTCTTATGAGCTCATCTACACTTAATTACCTTCCAAAGGTCACATGTCTAAATACCATCACATGGAAGAAGAGAGTTATAAAATATGAATTTGGTTTGGGAGTTGGAGGAAATAATTCAGTTCACATCATAAGAACTTAGTAGAAGAATGGAGGAGGCAGAATAAAGAATTTTAAAAAACCAGCCTGGAACAAAAGAAATTACCCAATTTTAAAATTAGGAAAAAAATCATACAAAATGTTAAGATCAGGAAAAAAATCATACAAAAAAAGAAGAAAATGTACAGAATATCAAGGATTTGTGGAATATTTAAAACACATCATCCAGATTTTCACATGGAAGGAGGAAGAGGGAAATGTTAAAAATAAATATGAACTGAAAATTATGATATTTGACAAAAGATATAATCTTAGGAAGCTGAGAAAACCTCAAACATAATGTACCCTCCAAAATCTGTCTGAGGACACATCATAAGTTACAGAAAACTAAAGATCCAGAAAAATATCTTTAGCAAGATATATAGAGAAAAACAAACACACAACCATACACACAAACAAAACAAAACAAAACACAAAACACCCTTATCTTTAAGTGAAGAAAACATATTTAATCAATAACAGATTTATCATCTGACATTTTGGGAAATTATAACAAAATGTTAAAACATTTTTCAATTGTTTGAAGAAAAGAGTTGTCAATGTAGCATTCTAAATCCTGTGAAATCTTTCTAAAAGAAATGATTTGCCACTAGCCAAAATATGCTGAAAAAAATAGCTAATGCTAATTATCTAAACAGAAAGGAAAGGACATGATCCAATAAATCTTGGAATGTTAATAAGAATGAACAATGAAGATATTAAATAACTAACTGCCATATATTTTATTTCTCTTTTGTGCTTGGTAAATTACTTTTCATAGTTGAAGCTAAATTATAATGGTGTGTGAATATGGTTTAATGTGGAGGAAATATTTTTTTCCAGCTTCACTGAGGTATAGTTGACAAAAACTCTTTATATTTAAGGTGTACCACATGATTCTTTAATATAAATATACATTGTAAAATTATATCTAATTAACATATCCATCACTTCACAGTGACCTTTTCTTAAGTGGTGAGAATAGTTAAGATGTACTCTCTTAGCAAATTTCAAGTATAAATACAGTATTGTTATTTAAAACAACATGCTGTCCATTATAACTCCAGAGTTTATTCATGATGCATAAGAGAAATTTAGTACTCTTTGACTAACTGCTTAATTTTCCCCAACCATCAGAAACTGAAAAATACCTTTCTACCCCCTTTTGACTTTTGATATTTCACATGTAAAGAGGATCATACTGTCTTTCTGTACATGGCATATATAACATAGCATAATATCCTTCAGGTTCATCTGTATTGTCACAAAAGGCAGGATTTCATTTTTAAGTCTTAATGATATTGCACTGCATATGTATATATCATATTTTCTTTATTCATCTGCTGTAGAACCCTTAGGTTATTTCCATAACTTCTATTGTTAATAAATATTGCAATGAACACTAAAGTATAAATCTCTCTTTCAAAAACTAATTTCAATTTCTTTGGATATGCATAACCAGAGTGGGCTATTGTATAACATATATTTCTATTTCTAAATTTTTGAGAAACCCCCATAATCTTCTCTATAATGGCTGTGCTAATTTACATTCTTATAAACAGTGCAGAATTGTTTCCTTGTCAACACTTGTTTCATATTTTTTTCTATTTTAGCCATTATAACAGAGATGAGGTAACATCTCATTGTAGCTTTTTTTTGAAGGATTAAAATTATACATATTAATAATATTCATTATGCCATATTCAAACACATATAAAATATAATATCATCCTGTTTTCTCTTATTACTTGCAGAAAACCTGGGCTTAACATTCCAACGTATTAGCATAGGCATCAACTTCTTTAACAAGATTCTGAAAGTTCAACAAATAAAGACACAAGAATCAATAAGCGGGATGGCATCAAATTTAAAAGCTTTTCCACAAGAAAAAAAAAAAAAACAAGAACATGAGGAGAGAATAGACAGAATGGGAGAAAATCTTTGCAGCTTTCTCCCAATGAGGCATTAATATTCAGGATACAGAAATAACTCAAGAAAATACCACTACTCAAGGTGGATCAAAGACCTACCAGAATTCCCAGATTTTGATTCACTTTTGAGTTGAGTTTTGTGCAGGGTGAGAAACAGAGATCTAGTTCTATTACATATTTTAAAATTTTTCCTGATGATTAATTGTGTGGAGAACTTCCTCATATATCTGTTAGCAATCTGTGTATCTTCTTCAGAGAAATTTCTAGTCAGGTCTTTTGCATACTTTTAAATTTTGATTATTTCCTGGCTATGGAGTTAAGTTTCTTATATATGTTGAATATTATCATTCAACATATATAAGAATATATAATCCTTTAACATTCATATGGCTTGTAAATATTTTCTCCCATTATGTAGGTTGCCTCTTTACTCTGTTGATGCTCCCTTAACTGAGCAAAACTTTTGCTATTATTGTTGTTTTAATGTACTCTTAATTTATTTTTGTTTTTGTTGCCTGTATTTTGAGGGTTATATCTAAAAAGTATTGCAAGGTACAATGTCATGATCTTTTCCCCTGTTTTATATTAGTAGTTTTATGGTTTTAAGTTTTATGATTAAGTCTTTAACTTGTTTTGAATTGATTTTTTAAATGTTCAAGTAATTCACAGGAAGGCAGAAAAAAAGTAAAGAGAAAAGTAAAATACAATAAGAACCACCATAACAACAAAAAAAATGTAAGAGACATAAGCTTTAGCATATCAATAATTATACTAAATGTAAATGTCTAAATATACCAATTCCAAGACAGAACGCCATGGTGGATTAAAAGTATGTCTCAACTATATGCTGTCCACAAGAAACTTACTTCAAATATAATTATATAAGCAAACTGGAATTATAAGGATGAATATATCATGCATTCAATAAAACAAAGCAGGAATGACTATTAATATCAGATAAGATGTGTTTCCTATCAAAGAAAATTGCCTTACCCAGGAAAGTAAAGGACATTATGTAGAATGAGAAAGAAATCATTCCTCCAAGAAAAAAAAATCAGTCCTAATGTGTATTCACTCAATATGTACATATTTCCTTTACCTATATAATATGTAAAGGAAAAGCTGATAAAATTGAAAGGAGAATCAAATTAACAATTGCAGGTCAAGACTTTAACATCCATATTCAGCAATTAACTGGAAAATTGGATAGTCAATGAATAATAATATGGAAGAACTCAACACCACCATCAACAATAGGATTCTCCCAAGAACTGAATCACACATATTCTTTTTATGTACTCACAGAACATATGAAAACATGAACCATAACCTGAGTCATAAAAAAAAAACATCAAATGGAATATTACTCATCAATAAAAGAGAATAATATCATGGCATTTGCAGGTAAACGGATGGAGTTACAGAAGATAATGCTAAGTGAAGTTAGCCAATCCCAAAACAAACAAACAAAAAAACCCACAAATGCTGAATGTTTTCTCTGATATATGGAGGCTGATTCATAGTGGGGTCGGGAGGGGGATCATGGGAGGACTAGACAAACTCTAGATAGGGAAAAGGGTTGGGAAGGGAAAGGAGGGGGCATGGGGTTATAAATGATGTTGGAATGTGATGGACATTATTATCCGAAGTATATATATATGGAGATATGAATTGATGTGAATATACTTGTATACAACCAGAGATATGAAAAATTGTTCTCTATTTGTGTAATAAGAATTATAATGCATTTCACTGTCATATATAAATTAAAAAAAATAATTAAAAAACCACTCAAAATCATAAAATAATTGAAATTATATAGAGTAAACTTTCTGACCACAGTGGACTTAAAATCAGTGAAAAATATATAACAGGAAAATATCCAAACAATTGAAGCTAAACAAATACATTTATAAATAATGCATGGGTCAGAGAAGAAGTTTCAAGGACAAATTTTAAAATTCATTGAGCTGAATTAAAGTGAAAATATAACTATACATTAAGTTTTATGTGTCAAAAATAAACTAGTTGTAAAAAGAAAAATTTACAGCACTAAGTGCCAAAATTTGTAAAGGTCTATTTTCAGAGAACATACCTGCTTCTTAGAAAATCACAAGGAAGTTACAAAAAGTCCTAAAATAGCCACATTGCAAGATACAAGATAAACATACAAAAATCAATTTTATTTTTAAACATAAGCAATGAACACATGGAAAGTAAAATTTAATAATATAATACTATGTGTAAATTGCTTTTAAAAATGAAAAGCTTAGGTGTAACTCTAACAAAACATGAAGAACTTGTTTGCAGGAAATTTTGCAATACTAATGAAAGAAATAAAATTAAATTAAATTTTAGACTGGAATATTCAATATAGTAAAGAACATTTCTCACAAAAATGATACACAGATATAAAGTAATTTTTATCAAAATGTCAGCAACACTGTCTATACAACCAGAAATTAATCTAAAATTAATATTTAAAACAAAAAAAACTAGGATATCTAAACCAAATTGAAAAAGAAAAAGTGGGAGTAATATCTAATTTAAAGATTTATTATATAAAAACAGAATAAAGATTATGGGGTAAAGATGGAGGAACTGTCACACAGAAAATGGAAAATAATAATCCAGAAATAGACCCCCACACCCATACCAGGCTGATTTTTCACAGTTTCCAAAGCAAAGCAATTCAATGGTGTAAGAATAACCTTTCAGCAAATTGTGTTAGACAAATTAGACAACCCAACACAAGAAGAAGACAAAAAAGATTCAATCAAAAATTCACGTACTAATCAAATAATTAAATCTAAAAGTATAAAATTTTTAGAAAAAACATGTAGGAGAAAATATACATGAACTAGAATTAGGTAAAATGTTCTTATTCTTCATAGCAAAAGAACAACCCACTAAAGGAAATCATCATGAATTAGATTTTATTAAAATTAACAACTTTTTTGGTTTGCTTTGTGAAATATTCTGTTAAGAGGATGAAACAACAAGCTACAGTCCACACTGCATATATGACAAAGATCTAGTATCTAAAATATAATTAAAATTCAAAACTCAACGTTGAAAAATAAACAATACATTTAGAAATGGGGAAAAGATAGGAATATATATTTCATGAAAAGTGGATATACAGATGACAAACATACAAAAATGTGCTCAACATCATTTAGTCATGAAAGAAATGCAAATTAAAATTACAATGAGATATTATTATATGCCCATTAGGAGGATTAAAAAAAAACCTGTGACTGCACCAAATGCTGGTGAAGACAGAAACTGAATCACTTATACATTGCTGGTAGCAATGTAAATATTATGGCCACTCGCAAAAAAAGTTTGATATTTTCCTTGAAAAATTAAAATTTTAGCTACCATATAAATCATCAATTGGGCATTTATCTCAGAGAAATCAAAATACATTATCATTGGGACTGCGATGGTGGCTCAGTGGAGGAACCCTCGCCTAGCACGTGCGAGGCTCTGGGTTCAATCCTCAGCACCACATAAGAACAAATAAATAAATAAATAAAGGTATAAAAAAATTCATCATCACCCAAAACTTGTACACAAATGTTCATAGCAGGTTTAATTGAAATGATCTTAAACTGGAACTGATGAAGATATTCTTTAATGAGAGAATGATTACACAAATTCTGACATATCCATAGCAAGAAAAAAAGGAAAAAAGGAACAAATTGTTGTTTTATATAATACAGAAGAATGTCCAGAAAATTACGCTGACAAAAATTCCAATCCCAAAAGAGTATATACAGTATGAATTCGTTACATAACATTCTTAAAATTATAAAATTATAGAAATGGAATAGTCCGGTGGTTGCTAGTAGTTAAGGAAGAGGGATATTCACACAAATATTCTACATCTCAACTGAGTCAATGTCTACATTTTGGTTGTAATGTACAAAATGTTTTCAGAATATTATTGGGGAGGGAAGTGGACTGAATGAAGGATACATGGAAACTTTCAGTATCTTCCTTACAAAGGCCTATTAAACCGGATGCAGTGGCACACACCTGTAATCTCAGTGGCTAGGGATGCTGAGGCAGGAGGATCACAAGTTCAAAGCCAGCTTCAGCATTTTATCAAGGCCCTACGCAATTTAGTATAACCCTGTCTTAAAATAAAAAATGAATAAAAGGACTGGGGATGTGGCTCAGTGGTTAAGGACTCCTAGGTTCAATCCCTGCTTCCAAAACAAAAGCAAACAAAAAAGCCCCACAAATGCCTGTTAATCTATAATCATTTTAATATAATAGTTTACTTAAATAAACTAGTTTACTTAAATAAAACACTACAAACATTACTGTTATCTACACTGTGTGTTGACTTACACATATAAGGAATACCTAACCATTCATGGTTCAAAGAGATCACAAATTACTGCCTAGTGTGTGGAATCAGAAACACAACTAGCAACAATTATAAAAATCAAAAATTGAACTAAAAACATACTAGCAAGTTTAGAATAAAGTGCACACTGAGTTAGCTGAATCAGGAGAGATACCAAATAGTTATTTCAAATTAGCATGGTAGTTTTCCTTCTGTAAAAGTTACAGGGGGTACTCACATACTAAAGAGATCCAAAGTAAACTGAGAAAAAAAGTTATTTTTGAAATTAAACTTATCACTGAGGTTTGAGAAAAATGAGAATTGCATAATCTAGAGTTCAAAACATCTACCACCATTACTATTCTGCAAATAGAAAAATTCAATAAAGTCCCTCACTAAAGAAATAACAAGTTCAGCATGTGGTATGGGTAAGAATAAAAATAAAAGCTGGTATAACTATTTTTCTGAAACTTCACTGGAAAATGGAACAAAAATAAGTTTCTATTTTGGACTCCTAGAGTATGAATTTAGATCTCTTGTAGAAAACTCCACTTAAAAGGAAACAAATGAGACTGAGAAATGCACATTACATCTTCATTTTTCACAAGAGTAATGTTCTTCAAAATACACACAACATGCTTCCCTGAAAACCAGAACTATACATCTAAAAAAATTTGTACAACAAATCTTTGCATTTACTGACCAGAACATGATAAACAGAATATTAAGCTCTTACAGAGACAGTGATATTCAATTTTATGTATCAATTTGGCTAGGCCACAGTACACAGTACCTGGTCAAACATTATTCTAAATTTTTCTGTGAATATTTTTATATGAGATTAATATTTGAATCAGTACAGTTTGGGTAAAGCTTATTACCTTCCTTAATGTGGGTGGGCCTCAACTAAGCAGGTAATGTCCTTAGCAGAAAAGATTTGCCTCCCCTGGAGAAGGGGAAATAGAGCCAGCAATTTGTGCATTTAAATCTAACCAAAGACTTTGGACTTTGGACTCAAGCAGGGAACATTCCCTGGGATTCCAGCATGCTGACTTTCCCTGAAGATGCTGGATTTGCCAACTACAAAATCATACATCAATTTCATTAAATCTATCAATATATCAGTAGATTTATCAAGCAATAAATATATAGGTATATATCAAAGCCATGGGTTGCTTAACAGAGGGGATATGCTTTGAGAAATGCATTGTTATTCAATTTTATCATTGTGTGACTTTCAAAGTAAACTTACACAAAACTAAATGGTAGAGCCTATTATACAATTAGGCCACTTGTTAAAGCCTCAGGCTCCTCAGCTACAAAACTGTACAGTATGCTACCATACTGAATGCTAGAGGCAATCATACCACAATGGTAAGTATTTGTGTGTCTAAACATATCTAAATATAGAAAAAGCACAGTAAAAATGTGGTATAAATGATTAAATAGGACACAGCTATACAGGGAACTTACCATGAATGGAGCCTGCAGGAAGGTAAGTTGCTTGGGTGAGTCAGTGAGTGATGAGTAAATGTGAAGGCCTAGAACATTACTGTACCCTACTGAAGACTTTATAATCTTCTACCTCCACATCTTGTCCCTCTGCTTCTGTTTTCAGGAGCATTCTCACAAATGGAGCTGTTATTTCCCACACTAACAACGGCATCTAAATACCTCCTGAAGATGTCTAAGTGTCTGAGGCTGTTTTACAATGAATTTTTTTTTAATAGATGAAAGGAGCACACTCTAAAATAATAAGAAGCACAATATAGTAAAATATATAAACCAGCAATATAGTAATTTATTATCAATAATTATGTCCATCAATGAATGAATAGATAACAAAAATATGGAGTGTGTGTGTATCACACACACACACACATACACACACACACACATACACCCACACATAAACACTATTCAACAATAAAAGAAAATGAACATTCTGTTATTTGCAATAACATGAATGGAAGTACTGGAGGTCATCATGTTAAGTGAATAACCTAAGCACCAAAGACAAAGACTACACCATCTCACTCATAGATAGAATCTAAATAAGTTGATCATATAGAATTAAGAGCAGAACGATGATTAACAGAAGGTGCGGAGAGAGGAGGGTGGGGAGGGATGGAATAAGATTGATGAATGGGTACTAAGTTATAAATAGGCACAAGAAGTTCTGGTGTACTATTGCTCAGTAAGGTGCTACAGACAATGATAATGTACTGTACATTTCAAAAACCTGGAAGGAAGGATTTTGATGTTTTCACCATAAAGAAAGGATAAATGTTTGAAGTAACAGATAAGTTTAATTTGATTTGAACATTACGCAATGTATAAATAATCATGTGGCATCCCCCAAACACATACAATGTTTATGATTCAATTAAATATGAAAAAAAATGTTGGTTTTAGTAAAATTTCTCTTATGGCATTAGCTCATCTAGCAACACACAGCTCAGCTGGACAAGATGTCTTTGGGCCCTTCTCCCTTTAAAGGAGTTCTGTCAGAACAAATGAAATGGAAAAGTTTTGGGACTAAATGCTTCAGATAATAACAAAGCACAATGTAGAAACAAACATACATGCATTTTAGCTGACTATAAAGGATACCATTTTTGTCACCATCCTAGAAGTTCAGTGCTTTTCAATTTTAGGATTATATGTTTGCCCTTTACACTACGGAAGACAAACTTGTGTGTTTCCTCATCCTCTATTTTCAGGAGAGCTCTCTCTTAGTCAGTGGGCTTAAGATGTACTAGGATTCACTGTGATGATTACCAGGTAAAAAGTTGTAAGAACCTTAGGCAACACCATCACCAACACTGAAAACAGTCAATGACTTTAATACAGAGAGTGTTAGGGTTTGTATGTAGTGTCCCCCACCCCAAGACATGTTACATGTTAATGTAACCCCCATTGTGAGGTATTAAGAGGGGCAAAAGTTAATCCAACTAAAGTGTTCAGGCGTGGGGCCTTTGGGAGGTGATAAGAATTGGATAAAATTGTCAGGATGAAGCCCTTGTAATTGAATTCTAGTAACTTTATAAGAAAAGAGAGACCAGATGGGACTTACACACACGTATTGTCCTTCATCATGTGATGCCCTGTACTTCCCTGGGACTCTATCAGCAAGGAAGCCACCACTAGATATGGTTCCCTGGCATTTGACCAAAATCATGAGTCAAAATAAACCTCTTTTATGACTTACACAGTCTGTGGTACTATGTTGCTAGTGACATAAAATGGACTAACAAAAGTTTCATTCTCAAAGATGTAAGCATCAAATTACTCATACAATAGAAACAGTTCAAATGTTTAAAAGGGGACTAGTAAACTAAGAGTACATCTAGACAAAATAAAGCAAAATGTAAAAAAATAAAAGAATTATGAAGTGTGTATAATTGTATATGCTATACCTGTATACAACTGGCAGCACAGTAGGCTTGTTTACATCAGCACCACCACAAATGCATGAGTAATGCATTGTGCCATGACAATGTGATGTCTGTGGTATCACTAGGCTGTAGGAATTTTTCAGCTCCACTATAACCTTATGTGACCACCATCATATATGCAGTGCATAATTGACTGAAATAGTGTTATATGATGCATCGCTGTACACACATATGTGCACATACACACACACACACACACACAATGAGTTCTGTTTCTCTGGAACAGGGATTTTGGTACTGAGATTTAATATAGGTTTTGACAATTAGGTATTAGAGGAACAGAATCTTAAGGATGGGTCTTTCACATTGAATCTGCGGTTCTGGTATCCCAATAGAAATAGAACAAGAAGGTTAACTAAACTGGTTAGATTTAAATGCACAAATGACTATAGAACTAAGGATGGCACAGATAATCTATGCCAGGGTGTGTAAGTAGGAATAGAAGTAATATCAACACTAGCTCTTCTTAATATTTATAAAGAAGGTTCTGCTTAACTATTAACATGAGACCTTTGAACAATTTTATCAAACTAAGGAGTAGGAAACAAGATCAGCTGATTGCTTCTAATTTCACTGGGCAAATTATAGAAAGGAAATAATGATATCAGGAATTTTAATTCCCAGATTAAGTGCTGTATATTTGACAGGAAACCTTCTATATTTGCCTTGAAAAAGTCTCATATCTCCTATAAATCACAGAGCTGGGACTGCTAAAAACAAAACTCAGAATCTCACTGTGCAAACAGTTGAACTACAACACAAATTCCTGAAAATCTGTTAGCAACACACAAATAAGATAATCTACATATTTACAAACCCCATGTAAAATAATGTCTAAAAGGATCTATAGAACCAGGAAAACAAAACAAAACAAAACAAGGGAACACAAAAAATAACTGCAAATAAAGAACTGGAAAATATGTTAGTAGAATTTAAATGTGGTTTGTCTATTTGAATATTACTAATGACCTACATAGTTTCCTCTAAAAATGAGATGAGAAAAAATAGTATGTACAATAACATTTTTTAAAAATAAACACTATTAAAAATTTTAAGGGAAACCACTAAAGAATATTTCATAAAAAGCTGTATTTTAAGAAGAAATCAGAAAAGGTAAACAAGAATTTAAAAATAGCTTAATATAGCAGCAAATATGATTGTGAGGAAGAAAATAAGGAGTCTCCAAAATAAGTAGGCCACAGAGCTGTTAGAAGTTGACCTGGCATTCAAAGCTAAGCTCTCATTTTCTCGATGGACATAAATAATCACATGGAACACCAATTTCACAGGAAGTCACTGTGAGACCATGATGAAGTGAGAAGACAACTGCTTATCTAAACACATTTATAGTGCAAATTACAAAATACCAAACATCCCCCTCTCCTGGATAAGAAGAGCGAATGCTGCTTTTTTAAAATCAATTTTAATCTTACTCTAGCCTGTCCTCCCTATAGCTAAAACTAAAAACACCAAATTATTGAAATATCCCCCATTTTCTTATAGCATTAAATCCAGAATAAACCTGTCTTTTCAAAGACTGTCCCCCAAATCAACCAACTAATGTTTAAATACAAGAATAAGTCCTTAATAGCAAACTCTTACCAAGGCAGCCTCATCATACCTATGCCGTACAATCTCCCATAACATGATGAGTAATAAGCTCAATTTGTTTAACTATAGGTGCATTGCTGCATCCTTGTCCAAGGGCACTGGAACCTGTAATCACAACAAAAATAAAATGATATTTTAGTTATTTTTACATTGATTTATTCTTAGGTGAACTTTTAAATAACCTTGACAATAGTTACCAATCCCCCAAAAATCCTACTGATGCTTTTTATTTCCTTAATAGTTTAGAATAACATAGTGAGAAATGATGCCTTTCCAATATTGAGTTTTCCTTTCCAGGAATTTATCTGTTTATACACATCATAATTTACAGTTTGGGGTCTTTGTAGTTTTATTCATAGAGATAATGTGTATTGCTTTAATATTTATTTCTAAATAACATATAAGAAGTTCTTTCTTGATTTGTAATATTTGTAATATTACAAATTACATTTGTATATTTGTAATATAATTTTTACCAGGTATCTGAGTGTGTTTTAATGCATAATTTTTATACATATATATGTTTTATACACACATATATACTTTTTTGTTTTCTTATATGCCTTTCAAACTCACCTACATATTTTTATAGTTTGTGCTATTATATATAGCTATTCTACTTTTTGTTTTCTAATTCAGTGTTTTAGGTTTTATTTTTTGTTGTACAAGGATTGAACACCAGGTACTCTACCACTGAGCTATGCCTCCAGCCCTTTTTATTTTTACTTGGGAACAGGGTCTCATTAAGTTGTTGAGGCTGGCCTCAAAAGTGTAATCTTCCTGCTTCAACCTTATAGACAGCTAGAATTACAAAAGTATGTGCCACCTCTTCCAGCCTATTTTCTGTTTTAATTTTAAATTCTCTGGAGCATTTTCTTGATCTTATTCTATATTTATAACAAAATGATTGGCTCACTTATTTTTAATAAGAATATTAGAATACAGAATTTTCTCTGAGTAAAGATTTGACCATGTATTATAAATTATCATGCATAATAATATAAAGCTCTCATTGTGCTTAATTCCTAAATAATATGAAGTTGCAATTACAATATTTTATTTTAGTTATTTAGGAGAGTTGATTTTTTCCAATTCAATAAAGCTTAATTTCTATAGTTTTTTTGTAATCAATTTCTAATTTTAGAATGTTAAGTTGAAAAAGTCCTATCTATATAAATAACTGAAAACTACTTATTTTTCTCACTTACCTTCATTCTAAGTAATTTTCAATCCATACTTAAAAGGCAGTATGTTCTCCAGAGGATATAAATACATGTAGAGTCTTTATACCCATCCTTAATACATGTGCATCTTTGTCACTAATTTTTCTATATTCACTAAGCTCTAAAGTACAAGTGCTATATTTATACTTTTTACTATTGAATCATTAGAGCCTGGCCCAATGCCAGGCATACTCAAAAATTTGTAACTAAATTTATTATTAATTTTAATCTATTCTTTTCCTCTAAATGACCTGTCAAAAATGAAAAGATTTCTTTAAAAATCTCCCACTATGGGGCTGTGGTTGTGGCTCAGCAGTAGAGTGCTTTCCTTGCAGCTTTGAGGCACTGGGTTGGATCCTCAGCACCACATTAAAATAAGTAAATAAATAAATAAGTGTATGTTAAAAAAAATCCCCTACTATTATAGCTCTGTTGAATTTTCCTTGCATGTTTAAAAGCATTCATTGGGAATACTTAAATTCTATATTTGGTATATAAAGGTTCATATCTGTTATATTTTCATCAAAATAAAATAAACACCCCTGTCCATTTATTGCTTTTGGGAATTGATTTAAATTTTCATGCATGTGGCAGCTCTGGTGTTCTTTTTTGTTGGTATTGTCTGATAAATCTTTGTCTAATTTTTAACAGTTTAATGAAATGATTTAAGAGTTATTTCTCATTAAAAAACACATGAATTTTTTGCTTTCATTGTTTTAAATAATATGAGCTTTCAACCTCTACGTGGTGACATGTCATAATTTTTTATTATGCTTTTGGTTTTTACTCTTCCATTCCTCTACGATCAGGTGTTTTCTAAATGTGCTTCATTTGCTATTTTTTAAATTTCCCTAATAAGTTACATAAATACACAAAATGCTTAATAGTACATATTTTCATATATTTAGAGTTATAAATTTTCTTAATACATCATTAAAACAAAAGAAATAATTTACTCCCTGCCCATATAAAATTAGGAAAAAGGTATGCTTTTACTACATCCATGCCTCCAACTTTCCATATACACTTTGAAAAAAATAACCTGACCAGAACCATATTACCAGTAGTAATGTCATTTATGATATACATCTTGGATTACTGTATATCATCCAGGATTATTCTTGATACTTAATTTTGATTTCATCTATTATTATAAAAATGCTTTAGTCATACCTTTGTGTTTAATTAGTGCCAAGGTTTATCCCAGCCTTTAAATACAATTGCCTCATTCTTGAGTTTTTGTTTAAATTTATTCCTAAGTTACAGAAGATATGGCTAAATATTTTTCTCCAAAGAAAAATAAATAAATAGATGTAATATAGTTTCTGGTCATGTTCATATCACAATTCTTTCTTTTCCTTTCACATGAACTGTAACTGATGTTCAGGTTTGTAAGAGTAAGGCCCAGGTACTCTTTGTTCCTTTATCCTTACTTTTTGTCTACATGTATGCAGCACTTTAATTTCTATTATCCAGAGAAAGTCTTGATTTGCTCTAGGATATACCTGTCCAATATAACTTTCTGTCATGATGGGAATATTCTATATCTGTGTTGTTCAATGCAATAACTACAGTAGCAATCAGCCTCATAAGGCTACCAAGCACTCTAAGTATGGTTACTGCAATTAATTTTACTTAATTGTAATTGATTAGATAATTAAAATTGAAATGCCTACACATGGGCAGTGGCTACTGGGTTGGATTTGAGAGCTCCAGAATAACTCAAGATAGTGAGGGCCAAGTGGAATTCTGTTTATTATATTTCCTCACTTTTTTTTTATTTTCCCAATCAACTCTTTCTTGCGTAATGAACTGGATTTACTGCTGGTTTCTTTGCTGAAGCACAAATCTGGAATCTTGTTATTTTGGGCTCCTTTTCTTTTCAGAATCTTTTCAGTGGCTTTTGATTGGTCCATCTCCTTGGATCACCAATGGACTTCCCACTTCAATCTTTCTTTTCTTTCTTAGGAATCTCTTGCCTACAAGATTGGAGCTAGTATACCACCATCGCTATATTTAGCTGCTTCCTGAAAGTATTGTGAAAGGGAAGTACTGAAGTTTTGCTTTACCCAAGAGGTCTACATGATGGAGATGTTGTCACTTTTTAATGACGAGATTAAATGGGTTAAGAAGCCTAGATAGAGGAGAAGAGTCTTTCTCTTTGTACAATGGTTCATTGGTTTATTTTGTAGTTTTTTTTTTCACTTTCTCATTCTTCCTTCTTGGTGTTTTCAGTGTTTCTGAGGAGGCTGAAATATCAGACTGCTATAACTCATTTTCAGTCCTTATTCAACTTTCTTGGGTTGTTTTTTGTGTGTTTGTTTGTTGTTTCTGGTTTTTTTTTTTTTTTTCCTCTGCCACCTTGAGTATCTCACCACAGAACCTTCCTAATTTTGGTTACTCAGCAGATGTTACCATTTCTACCGTTCCTTTTCTAACCTCTTTCATACTTCTAGTGTCTTCGCAGCCAAATCAGCACTCTCCCCCAGTCTCAAGACACATTTTTCAAAACAACTGAGCTCAGCTAAACTAAGTTACACAAGAAAGTACAGTAATCTATTTTTTAGATGTCTTCCAGGTATCAAATTCACTTTGGGTCAGAGTGTGGCTGGGGTCTGCAGTCTTCTATAAGGTCTAAAATTACATGGAGCAGCAACTGTCTTATGAGATCTGTGAACATATCTTTGCATCTATGATCTTGTTCTTTCCTTGTCTCTCTAGTCCACTTTTTGCTTTTTTTTTTCCTTTCTGCTTGCTTACTTTGTTTTGAAACAGCGTCTCACTATGTTGCCAAGGATAGCCTAGATCTCACAAGCTCAAGCAAACTTTCTGCTTCAGTCTCCCAAGCAGCTGGGTCTACACTGGTGTCCACAATACACAGGTATAGTCTATATATTAATGGAACCTGCTACACTGTACTCCTCTCTCCAGGCCTATGCTGATTTGAAGTCCCTTGCAGTTTCTGCTGCCCAACTCAATACCACACCTGGGACTGACAAACAGATCTGTAACCCCCTAGAATGCCATCCCAACACTGGTTTGCAACATGAGGCGCATGCTACTCTTTCAAGATGTTAGCATTCTCACAAAATGGAAATATCAATGTTGTCTGTGTCATCACGGGCACTCCAGGATTTGTTTTGTTAGAATTATGATTTCTTTCTTGGCTCTAAGATGATCTTCCTGGCATTATACCTGGGCTTGACTGGAAACTCGAATTTACCAGTTACCTTTCCAATTTTAGAGGATGGGGCGCTGAGTAAGGAACTTAGGTCTTCAAACTTCACAGTCACTAAAACTTTTCAGTCCCTCTGAATTCCTGGTCTGCACCATCCTTGCTGGGATCTTACATCACCTGGCCAAGGGTAGAGCCCAAGGCTGACTAGGGCTCACCTCAGCAATTCAGAGGCCGGAAGCGGAAGTGGTGCCGCAGAAGTCGCTGTGCGCCTGACGTCATCGCATAAGGGCCAGTTTTGGTGTCCAGGCTCCGCAGATTCATTTGCGAGCTAAGAGGGTTCCTGGGAGGGAGAACTGTTAAATTCTACAGTCTTTGTGAGTGAGGTTTTCTGCTTCTCCTCCTGCCAGTCCACTTCCTGCTTCCTCTCCCTTCAACCTCTGCCTTCATGTTTCTTGTTGGTGGATGAAAAAGAAGACAACAGAGGTAACTGAGAGACCAGATGATGGTAACAGGTGAGTTTGGGAGAGAAAACCTGGTGGGGGGTGGGGGGTTGGGGAGAATTGAAAGGCTGGTAGCTTTTATCTTAAAAGTTCTATGCTTATACAAGAATATGTTTACCTAGGTGTCTCTTTTTGTTAGTTTTGCTAGGTTGTTATTTTGATTATTTTTTATTTAGGTCTCTTATGAACTTGAGAAATTTTATGTTGATTATACCTTTATTCTCATTTATGTTTTCATTTCTTCTTATTGAATATTAGTTACCCACATTTTTGATGTTCAAACTTTGTCTTCCATATGTATAACCTCTCTTACTATTTCCTTTGTGTCCCTCCATGTCCTGGAAGAACGTCTGCAATATCTTATGTAGAATTCAGTATACACCAGTGTTTATTCTGCTCTTTATGGCAAATAATACTTTTTTCATCACAGTATTGCATTTATACTTATGGTACAATCTTGCTTGTTCTCTTTCAGTTTTCTATTTATTTATGTCTGTCTTCAATTTAGCACCTTTTAAATTTCAGTTTTCTGTTATTATTTTTGTCATGCTCATCTCTTATTTTGAAGTCTGTTTTTATGAATTTTAAGTATATTAACCACACTCTGTGAAACTTCTGTACTAATCATGAATCATTTTTTAAAAAAATAGCTGTATCTTCCACAGCTTAAATTCTCATTATCTTGCAGAATATTTTTTATGTTTTCTACTTTTTGTTTGTTTTTACTTCCTCCCTTCTCTGCTGCTTTCTTGTTTAGAAAAAGGCAGATCTTCTCACTTAAAGAAGGGAGTATATTCTTTTTGGTTTTCTGTATTAATTACTTTCTGATTATTCCTTTTAATCACAAAAAGGAGAGTTCAATAAGGTGTACAGACCCACACTCAGTGTCCACTGCACTATAGCTTTTTATTTAGAGTGGCTTGCCTTAACAGACTTTTTATTTACTTGGTTACTTTCTTATTAGGAGCAGTTTAATCTGTACAGTCTGAAGCAGTCTATGGTTTTTCCACTTATCTGATAAGTGGAAAAAATAAAGCTTCCTAAATGCATTTCTCTTGCAACTTGCAGCCCTTCCCTTTGAAAAACTTAAAGTCTAACTTGTGAAGTCCCACCCTCTTTCCATTATAGTTGTCAACTATATTTTATATTTGAAATTGTTTGCTAGAATTACATCAAAAGAGAGTGAAGAGAAGTGCTGAAGCTGTCTTGCTCAATAGTAGTAGGCTATCTTCCTTTGACAACTGAAAACCTCTCTTCTGTGAGTTATGTGTATACAAAGATTTGATGGATCAAACACCCTGTCAACATTTTCTCCATGTTGGCCATTTCATCTGCCTCAGTGCTTCATCTGAACTATGGTACATAGAAACTAACTCATCATTAAATCTAGCAAAACCCATTTTCAAGGACCTAGACTGTTATTTTGAAATTTTATGACTTTGATGTATTTTCTCAATTATAAGATTAGGTTAGATGGAAGGCAAAGTAGACATTCTTAACTTTACCATGCAGGGTGATCCAAAATTCTGGTCAACTAAATCCGTACATTGTACAGATTTTCTTTGAGTTCCTCAGCAACTTCTGGGAACTCAAAAGATGGACTGATTGCTAAACTAAAGCTCTTTCTTAGCCAGTTCGTGTCATTCTGTACCCATTTTACCTTCCTAGTATGTATCTATTGATCACAACAATCATTCATTTGATCAACAAATAATTATTTTATCTGGCTGTGTGTTAGCAGGCACCAGTGATATGTATGGTCTAATGAGAAGGCAGCCTGCAAACAAATAAATAAATCAATAAAGAAATATTGATATAAGTCATGTTAAATCCCTGTGAAGAGAATAAACTATGAGCTCTGGTTGAGAATAAATAGGGGAATAAGTCAAATAATAAGGTATCTAGAGACTCCTTGGTTCACATTGAGAAGACTGAAAAGAAGCTGGTTTTATTGAGTGGTATGAGAATGACAAATCTTTATTCTAGGAAGAATTACAAATGGGAAGGCTTTGAGGTGAAAAGAAAGAGAGTGGAGCATCATGGAAATGGAGTCAGAGCATAGACAAAAGAATGCAGATTTTGAAGGTTAGGAATATGGATTAAATTCTAAAAACTGTGTGATGCCATTGAAGAATTTTAAATAGGGAGTAATATAACAGTTTAAATAGAGAATTATGTGAAGTATTTCAAAAACATGATTCTAAAATGTGGAATGGATTGGAGATGTGTAGCAAAAGTTGAAGCAGGAAGACCATTTAGGTTATTACCACAATCATACCAGAAGTAGACATTTGAAATATATTTCAAAACTAGAATGGACAGAATTTCCAATGTTTTGGAGAATAAGAAGCAATCGGCGATTCCAATAGCATTCTTACTTGTGCAAGTGAATGATTACAATATCTTTTACTAAGACATGGAAGATTAGGAAAAGAACAATTGTATAGGAGGAAGAGAAATCAGAAGTTGGTTCTTGAATGTGATGCCTTGGGAATTCTTTAAGTTAAACATATGTAGTTGAATAAATGTGCCTGGGATTTATTCTAGATATCTGGATTACTAAAGATAAAACTTTGGGAGTCATAAACATATACATATATTTTAAAAACATGAGATAAACATACCTTCTAAGAAGAGATAGTAAAGTTGTAAAGGGAGCCCTCAAGAACCCCAACATTTAGAAGCTGGGTGGAAAGAAAGGAATCTGCAAAAGACTCTAAAAAGGAGAGAAGACTCTGAGGTATAAATAAAATTGATATAGTATACTTATGTGAAGGCCAAAAAAACTCTATATTTCAGAAAGGAGGTAGCATCCCTGTTGGAGGTACTGAGAGACTGAGGAAGATGTTATCTTCATACTTTGTAACCACAAAAGCCATTCAGGATCGTGACAAGTGCAGTCTCATTTGAATTGTTGGAGTTGTTGGATAATGATAGGAAGTTGGAAAAAATGTCAAATTTAAAATTTAATATTAAATGAAGAGAGAGAAAATAATGAATGGCAGTTGAGCTAGTGTAAATGGCAAGTACAGATAATTGTTTCAAGAACTTTGGGTTGAGGTTGGAGGAGGAAAGGGAATATGCTGATGGATAGGTACAAAGTTACAGTTACATAGGAGAAATAAGTTCTAGTTTCCTGTTACACAGGACAACATACTTAATAACTTTTTTATTTGTTCTACATGACAGTAGCATGAAGTTTGATACATCATACATAGATGGAGTATAATATCTAATTCTTCTGGTTGAACATGATGTAAGATACCACCAGTCGTATAATTATATATGTACATAGGATAATAATGTCTGATTCATTCTACTATCCTTTCTGCCCTCATATCCCCCCCTCCTTTCACTTCACTCTACCTCATCTAAAGTAATTCTCCTCTTCCCTAGGTCCCCCCTTACTGTGAACAATTTTATCTTTCAAAATAGCTAAAAGAGAGGACTTTAAAAGTTCTCACCCAAAGAAATTATAAATATTTCATATGATGCATATGCTAATTAGCCTGATTTGATCATTCCATAGTGTATACCTGTATTGAAACATCACATTGTATCCCATACAGCAAATAATTATTTTTGTCAATTAAAAATAAAATTAAACTTTGAGCACAGAGCTTTTGCTTTCAAGGAGGCAAAGAAATGTGACAGTACTTCAAAGGGGACAGGGAAATTAAACAAAGTTTTTATAAGATGGGAGATTCTAGAGCGTGTTTATCTACTAATTATAATGAATTGGTAGTGGTGGAAGAGGCTGATTAATGATGCAATCCAAAGAGAGATGATCTATAAGAGGGATGTTCTTGGGAAGTTGAGAAGGAATGGAATCCAGCACACAAACAAGGAATTGAATTTTGTTTACAGGAGGAAACTAAGCTATTTTAATAGAAAGACTGAGGAAAAAGAATGGATGCAGTTGAGTTTATAGTCTTATAGAACAATTTCCAACTGTATCAACTCTTCCTTATCTGTTAACAGACTCACATGCTTAGATCAGCCCTTAGAAGCATGATCATATTCTTAGTTTACAAAAATGAAATCAAAAAGTCAAACAAAGTATAAACCAGTCAGATTTCTTCTTGTTACCTGATCAGCAGAACCATAGATTTTAACTTCTTTAGCCACTCCCTAGAGATCAGATGCATGACTTTGGATAACAAAACAGCAGCAATAGTAATAGGCAAATTCTGTTCACCATCTAAATTAGCTTTGTCTACATTTGCCCGGATATATACCTGTTACTTTCAAACCTTATCAGTATCATAAAAATTCACTTTGTGTTAGTAGTAATAATTTCAAGTTGTCACTCTTTGTTTTAAAAAGTCTAAAAATCCAGAAATCCATCCAGACTGAGAGAGGAATGCAATGTCTTTTGCATTTAGAGTCACTGCACTGAAATATTGAAGAACAAGACAACAGCATGACTTGGGAAGCCATTTTTAAAAATATATATACCTGTGTGTGTGTGTGTGTGTGTGTGTGTGTGTTTAACATTATCTCCTGTGCGGTGTCCTGGGATTTTGAGCCGGGCTGATCTGTCTATCTTACATTGACATATCCCCTTATAGATACATCTCATAGCCCACAGCCCACTAGTCACCAACTCACAGTAATATTTATGGACACCTTTGAACTCAATCACACAGAAAGTAAGACATGCAGAGGAAGGAAGAGAAATGACAACTATTAAATAACCCTTGATTTATTTTTCCATATTTCTTAGATACAAAGTCAAGGGTTAAATGGACACATTAAAGGGGAGAAATGTGTTCTATTAGGAAAGAGTGAACTGTGGTATATTTAAGGACACTTTCAAGAAACATCACGTAGTAGAGGATTTTCTCTCCTCCAGAGGGGGGAGTTCTTTCTTCCCCACAATGAAGTGTCATTTTAGGTTTCTGCCTACATGTGTCAATATAATTATAAAACAGATTTTATAAATCAGAAGCAATAATGGGGTGCCGGATGAGTGGGCGTATTTGTGTGTGCACACGTGTGAAATTTTTAAATATTCAGTGTGAAGATTTTTGCACTCCAGAGAATTAATCAAACTGTCAGGTCCAAAACCAAAAACTGAAAAGCATACACAGTGGTATGTCACGGTAACTTAGCAACCAGAGCTGAAGAGGTTAAGATATAAATTGCTGTCATTTCCTTAAATTTAAGAATTGGTATCTTATATTCTCCCTGCTCTCCACAAACAAACACATATTTTGTCCAGGTGATAGTTAACTGAATCGTATCTTTTATATATTTTAATGATTTTGTGTATGACAGTTACTAATTGTGGAGGATAATAACAATCACCTCCTGAGGAATGAATTTCAGGGCATCTGTGGATCCTTCATTGATCAAGATATTAAGTCTTCTGTACATAGCACAGGTGTTGCCAACTAGACTCCTAATTTTCCATTAGATCATGATACATATAGATGCTAAACAATCTCTGTGTGTAGGTAAAGCACCAGAGGGGCTTAACCAGTTCTATGACAGGTATGTTCTGGTACTAAAAGGCAGTCACTTCTGTCACACTTACAGTTGTGCAGCAACCCCTGCATGGGTATTACCATAAGATCTATCTGTTGTGGGTTTAGTCTCCCAGGCCAAAGAAATTCTGGCTTGAAATATATAAAAAGTCCTTTATCTTGGTGGTGGAACAAGGAGCAGAAACGAAATATTTACAAATAAAAGGAAAAAAGGAGGATTATTAGAGTCTTAGGATGCTGATACATTTCAGTGTATATAATGTCCTGAATGAATTAGTAAGAAGACAGAGGAAGTTGTTTATCTTGTCACTCCCAATCTACTCAACATTGACCTGTCATATTGAGCACTCTTTACACCAGGCTCTTATGTAAGCAAAAGAGGCTTATTTGAGGGTAACAAAGAGCAAAGATGAAATGGCATCAATTTATTAAACCCCTTCTTCTAAGCTGACCCTAGGGCATGTTGCTTATAAGATCATGTGTTTCCTTAAGACAAGTGTGGCTGATGGTTAATTAAAAAATAATCATTCATCTTGAATATGATATGATTGTGCTAAATTTTTGGTGAGACTTTCACCAACAATAACACAACTAATCAGAATCTCAAGGTACTGTGTGAAAAACAAAACCTTTAAGAATTTCGTCTTAGGAGTAGTTCTAAGGAGCAGTTCTCTTAGTTGTTCCTGGGCCTGCACCTTTCCATCCAAAATAATGCTTACCTCACTGGCTCATTTTTTTTAAGATTACTGAATCAAAAGCAAGATTTAATGTTCATTTATTTATTTATTCCTAAAATGAATAATAACTTAATTATTGGCTCATTATTATATCTTAATTAAAGAGATACACTTAAGTAATTATTTTACAGATAAAAATATTTCAGATCCAGGATTTATTGAAAATAACGATGCTACAAATTTTATTTTTTTGCTTGTGATTACATCATCATATCAGTTCTTACAATTCATATTTATATTTTTGCAGTTTTTTCCTTTTACAAATGTGAAATTATATCAGCTAGATTCATGGAGATCATATGTATTAGGCACATATTGAAAGGTAGATATTAGCAGAAAGAAGCAAGAGAAGCCATAGGGTTTCTTTCTTGACTTTTCTTATTCTGAATCTGATTTTTTTCTTTTATAGATATATACTTACGAGGCCTCAAAAGTTGCTTGCTACAGATACTGTCAAGCTACTTATGCTTGTACCTAAACCTAATGATAATCATACCAGGTTTTAGTTTTATTCCTTTTTATATCATTGTTGAGTCTGTTTCACAGCATCTTTTTTTGCTCTTTGTGGTCATGTGTTTATTCACTTAGGAAGTATTAATTGAGTTCCTTTTGGGTCTGGTTACACAGTCTCAGAAAGGAAAATATATCATTTTACTTACCTTCAAAGAGCTCAAAATAGAACAAATTTTATGGTATAAATATTCCATATCCACCCAAGGATGTCTTTTCCCTGAGCTCTTGCTTCCTAAGAACCTCAACCCTTGATGGAAGGGCACACTAGTAATCCTGCCTGTCCTTTTGTGTCAGTGATGCCAGAGAGAGGTACATGTGCCTCCTGGATGAATTATGTAAAGTAATCCTCTTGTATAAATGGAAAACATAATAGATATCCTTTTTTTAATTTGGAGAAAGCAACAAAGTTATGTGTACAGTCACATTAGCAGATTCTCATTTTTTCCCCTACTTTCCATGGATCACAAGTTATACATAGTATGTGAGGAAGGAATTTTGCCACATACACAGATTAACTGTAGTGTCCTCATTTGCTTTTAGGATGACACAATATTTTATAGTTTACATTTACCTGGTTAATGAATTTGTAAAATGTATTTTTTAGATATGACTAACTCTTAAAAACACACAACTAGCTTAATATTTTGTGTATACAAACGTTGCTGATTAAAGGTAATAATGCAGGTACAGGTACAGATTAACAGAGATGACAGTCTACCTTTCCTATACAGAGTCTCTAAGTTTTTACAAGGGAGAAAATAATGGCAATGTAGTGAGATGTTACCAGAATTTTTAGAAATTATCAAGGAAATCTTTTGGTGTATGGATTTATATCTACTATTAATGAATGCCACTTGGTTGTGTTCCCTTATACATTCCAGCCAAAGTAAATGTCGCTATTATATGTATATAATTTATGCATATATATATATCTGTGAATTTATTGGAGTTTATGCTCAAAAAAAAAAAAACTTAGTGACATGCATCAGGGATCAAAATGGAGACTACTTTAATCACACTACAGCTTCTTTTCTGGATTGTGACCGTTCCAGAAACATTAGTTGTATAAGCTCAGCCACACTGAACCACCTTGACCAACTGTTCCTCCAACCATTGTTGATCTGCTTACTACTATGTGCAGTTGTCTTCAGCTAGAACAAATTATGTATCAAATACTGATGAAACCTTTTGATTTTAATGGGAAAATCATTCCCTTAATAATTTACTGAATACTGCCTTCTGCTAAATTTGGAATGTGAACTTTTCCCATTTGCATTTCAAAAGCCTGTAAGCCACAGCTTTGTCCTTAATTGTAGTTGGATCTTCTTTGCTTCCACAAGTGTTTATTAACCATCTGTTACATGCCATGTACTGGTTGAGGTATGAAGAATAAAATGATGACTAAGAGTGGTTCATCTTTACCATCTTTCAGATTGCAGTTTAGCAGGATAATATATTAAACAAGGGAATTGACAAATAAAATAACTGTTTTGAGTCAGGATTTCTCAACTTCATAATTATTGATATTTTGGGCAATATAATTCTTTGTTGAGGATGTCCTATGCATTGGAGGATGTTTACCTGCATCCCTGGCCTCCACCCCTCAGATGTTAGTAGCAGTCCCTCCTCTCCCCACTATTTTGACAATCAAAAATATCTATAGATAATGCTAAATGTGTTTCAGGGAAAGAATACAACTCTGGGTTTAGAACCACATTTTTAAGGACTGTCAAGTAAAATAACAAGTTGCTAAATTAGAAAATAACTGGTTGATTTCAACTTAGATAGTATTGTGAGAGCCACCCCAAAGAAAGAGACATGTGACCTGATGCCTGAAGCAGCCAGTCTACTAATAATATGGATGTAGATCACAGACATAGCAAGTGCAAAAGACCTGAGCCTTTAGATTGATGAACACTAGTGGTTGAAATAAGAGCAGACCTGAGGGGGTATAGTGGCAAGGTATAAGGGTGGTGATATAAGCAAAGACCAGATGATACAGGGCCTTGTAGACTACTCTGAGGATGGGCTCCAGGAAAAAAAAAAAATGTCTATCTGCAAACATTTTGTGCTCATCTATGAGTTTGGAAGAAAATTACCATACATAGTCTTCTGTAGTTTTTTAAGGAAATGCTAAGTCCTTAAAAACTTAAATGTATTATATTTTTAATAATTTAAGAAACTTAACTTTGTGAGGAAAGAATTATTTTAATTTAGACACAAATGTGTGTAAAATTCACATTGTGAGGTAGAGGGTTGGTTTCTGCAGTAACTGTTAGTTAACTTAGAATTAGATGTTGAGATCTCAAAATATATTTAGATGTTGGTAGAAATGAAAATATGGCGAAGGGAGAAAATATGTATATAATTTCTATAAGTTAGAGAATGCATTTGCCAATTTTTATAAAAAATAATTTAGTCACCATGTTCCCATTTGCATAATGAACTTTGACTAACCCCAGATCTCTGTCTGCTTTTTAAGGGGAAAGTACTTTGTCATCTTTAACTATCTGGACCCTTAACTATCTGGTTCCTTAATCTCTAAGACATTAGGCTATTTTTAATATCCATCAGTGTATTAAATGTTTAAATTTTCAGATTTCTTTTTAGATTTTGGTCCCTCAAACTAAATGTAATTTAATTTGTAGTGAAATCCTCACAACCTATGGGAGGAAGAATGTTCCTTTTAATCCCTCATGTGAATTACATGGATTTGAGTTTATACAATATGTAATGTTACATTCTCTTTCATAACTTAATTATTTTATCAAAACCTAAGGTGAAATTGGCAGGTGTCCTTAGTTTAGCATCCAGCCAAAGATGTATCCAGGAGCAATTTGCTGAAAAGAAATAGAGAAACTTTCTCTTCTGCCAAACTTTCTTATTCCTGCTGCTCTTGAAAACTGTCTGTACAAGGGGAAAAATCTATAAACACAGATATAAAAAGCAACAGTTGCCTCTGTTCAAGTTCCCATCTCATGTGACCTGATTTTCTAGTTCTGTGTGATGCCCAGACCCTTGCTTCCCAGCAAGAGCCAAAGCAAACTGCTTTTAAGAGTCTCCATCTCTCTCTGTTTGCAAACCATACCCAGTTTGCCTATTAGACAGGCATCTGGCATGGGGACCACAGCACAGCTTCCTCCTGTACCCAAAGTCTGAGACAGGGGCTGAGCTGTATTCTTTCTGGACTCATCTGTAGATGCAGAGGTCAGTATTTGATGAGACAAATTGACTTGTTTTTGATCCTAGGACAAAACAAAACATTTTAGGGACCATAAATGGCCTGAGGCTGATTTGTCTTCTGGAGAAGGGCAAAGAGTATAATATACTATAGATTGCCCTTGGAAAAAATGTTGCAAGGGGAAAGAGTAACTCTGAAGAAGGGCTAGAGACCAGGGAGAGAATGACTACGTAATTAATAACCCAAAGCTACAGTCTGTTGCCAAATTTTTCTAGTGATTCCCCTAGTCCTTCAAATTCTTCCTAAAGTCTTTTGAAAGCTATTTTTTGCAAGATACATCATTAACTTCCATTCTATTTTGCTATCATTTGTATTTTTTTCTTTGTTATGTTCATGAACTACAGCTACTTCCTGACTTTTTGGACAAAGCCATTAATTTCAGAGTCAAATTAAAAATTTTGGTTAAGGATGCTTATGTACTCTGGAAAAGAAAATTCTGAAGATATCACTTGTGTTCTTAGGCAAATTATGACACCTAGGATTGTTTATCCTTAAAAAACTCTTTTATAATTAAAGCATTAATAGAAATATTACTTAAATCAGTTTATTGCTTCATAACCAATGATTCCAAAACTTAAAATGGATATTAAAACAATATTCATTAATTTAGTTTATATTTCTGTGGGATGGAAATTTAGGCTGTTTTCATCTTACAGTTCTGGGTCTTGGCTGGACCTTCTGTGCTGTCACGTACATGTCAGTTCAGCATGTCTGCTTCTAGGGGCTCTCTGATTGTCAGAATGACTGTGAGACTAGGCTGCATTTCTCCCACCTTCTAGTTGGTTTGTCCAGATATGTTTATATGTGGTCACAAGAGTGGCTTGACTTAGAACTGGTAGACTATTAGCCTATAACAAGTAACAAATTTGGCTCAATGTATCAGGTAGGGAATTAGACTCCATGATTTCATGGAGGAGCTTGTACTGACCTTGCAAAGGTGCAAAGAGGGGCTGTTTTTGCAATTGACCTCATTAATCAATGGCACTACATGCTAGGCAATTTATATACATTTTCACCAATTTTTACAATAACACAATATGTTAATGATCACTTCCTCACTTAACAGTTGAAGACACTGAAGTTTAAAGAGACTAATTGCCTTGCCCAAGATTGTAAATAATAAGCAGACAAGCTCTGTCTTGGACAATAATCTGTGTGAAACAAAATCTTTAGGTTAATTTTTTTCTTGTTCAATTTCATGTTTTTTCTTTTATTGATCTTATTTTTTTAATAAATACAGGACAACAGTGGAATGCATTACGATTCTTATTACACATACAGAGCACAATTTTTGTATCTCTGTATATAAAGTATGTTCACACCAATTTATGCTTTTATATTATTAAAAATATATTTTTCTTTAATAAAAAATTGAGAATTGCTTGATTTTATAAAAAACTAAACTTCAGTATCTTAATTTTAAAAAGTAAAACCTGGATAGCAGTCTGTAGTATGGATTTATTCAGTATTAAAAACATTTTTTGGGCTGGGGTTGTAGCGCAGTGGTAAAGTGCATACTTAGCTTGCATGAATCCCTGGGTTTAATCCCCAGCACCACCAAAAAACAAAAAACAAAACAACAACAACAACAAAAAAGACTGTTTTTCAGTCCTCATGAGTATAATAAAAACTGGGGTAAGGGAGGAGAGGAAGATTATGTCCAAAGGACAGGCAGGTGTTATTAGGACGAAGAAAACAAAGAGATAATAAATGTTCTAGAAGAGATGTGTAATTCTATATACACATCTATATGTACCTTGACTAACCTTCCAGGGTAGTAGTAGAATGCAAAGAGCCATGTTCTCAATCACTTGCATCTAAAGGTTTCTTGCACAACTGAGTACTTGTTTGTAGTTGGTGCATCACCTCACTGCTCTGGCCCTCATATTCTGCACTAGAAAACTAAGGGTCTTAGATTTATGAACAACTCTGAATTAAAATAATCCAACGTTCTGACTCTCTACACAAGGACATCTGGAGGAATGTACTTATGGCTGAAATTTGACCAGCCTACTGTGTTGGGCTCTGTCTGCTATAACCAAGTACCTTGTGTAGTTTTCAAATTGTCAGCTTCTGGAAAAAAAAAAAAAACAAAAAAAAACATGAATGTTCCATGTTCCTACCAAAGGCAATGCCATTTAAAATTCTCTTAAATTGATATGAGGCTAACCTTGTTATTGTTCTTAATGGTCTCTACTCATTGTCTCTGGTAAAATGGGAGTGATACCTGCACAGTGTTCTTCTCTTAAACTGTGGATTAACATAATTATCATTTCCTTCTAATTGAATACAAGCAATTGGTGACAGCAGTAATGCCTAATCCTTATATAAAACTTCACCTAATATTCACTAATTGTTTTGACAGTGTCTCCCCTTGTGTCTGCTGTCCAAGATTAACTCCCTCTTGGAGGGAAAAAAATCAAGGGAAGGCCTGGGAACAAATGTTTAGAAAAACATTCTTCAGATAAACTCTAGGCTTCAGGAGAAACACTTTTTATCTTGGTTTTTCTTGCTGCTTCTCATCAAAATTGAGACCTTAGGATTTCAGATAAGGGTATGAGCTGGAAGTAAGAGCTCAAAGAGTTCTGTGTTTGGTGGGGGGCTATTGAAGAGCATGGCACAAAGAATCCTCTTGCTAGCCAGGCACCTCATGATTGAAGTTCTGCATGATACTTGGAACCAGAAAATCAACTTCTAATAAGAATATTCATTTGCTGTCTTTGTACCTCATATAGATCTCATTTAGGAATCTGTAACTTGAGCAGACACCTAGAAAGTTCACAGTATCAGAAGGTGGGGCAGTTGGAACCTAAGTAATATAATAAGTAATCAAGAGCATTATCCATGCAAATTCTGTTTGAGTACATTCTTACCATTTCTTATTTCTATGAACACTGAACTTTGCCATATCCATGGGCTGAGCATTGTTGTTTTTCAATTTGCTTTTACTATCTCAAATTACTCTTTTTCTAACAGGGCTTTAGGCTGTTAGAATACCAATAAAGAGTTGGTATATTTGTTCTGAGTTTTCTGATAATGTTTTTCAAAATCAAACAGTTCCTTTATAATAATAATAATAATAATAATAATAATAATAATAATAATAATAATAATAGCTGCTACTATAATAGTTTGTTAGAGTTGCCATGAGAAAATATAGATTGTAGAGCTTAAACCAAATAATTTTTCTCACAATTTTGGAAGCTAGAATTTCAAGATCATGGTTTGGTTTGGTTTGGTTTCTTTTGAGGTTTGTCTTTTGGCTTTTAGGAGACTAGCTTTTAGCTATATTCTCACAAAGTCTTTCCTTTATACTCAAGTGCCCAAGTGCCTTTGTCTAGGCTCTTCTTAGGAATCCAGTCATATAAATGTCTCATTTTAACTTAGTCAGTTCTTATCTCCTAATACAGTTATATTTTGAGGGACTAGGGACATAAAAGATGAATTTGGGGGAACACATCTCAGCCCATTACAGTGACCTTTCTTTATTTCTGCCATGCATTATTCTAGTCACTTTGAATGAATTAAATTCAGGGTTCTTCAATCTCAGCACTAAGGACATTTTATACCTGACAATTCTTTCTTGGGGTAGGGTTAGGAGACTGTTCTATGCATTGTACCATTACTAAATCCATTTTAGTATCATCCTTGGCTTCTGCCAGTAACTCCCTCTCCCCAGGTAGTGATGACCATAATTATTTGCAGACATTGTCAGATTTCCCCTGGGGACAAAATTGCTCTAATTGAGAACCATTGATTAAGTCTAATCTTCTCCACACTGTTTCAAGGTAGCTTTAATATCCCCACTTTATAACGGAAGGTACTGAGATTAAGAAAGATTGAATGACTGGCCAAGTTCACATAGAAACAAAGGGGCAGAGCCAGGATTTGAACTTCAGTTGTTTTTTTCCATGACATTAAGCTGCTGCTTAGTGGTTATCCTGCACCTTTTCAGCTTTCACCACTGTCTCTAAATCTGCTATACCAAATGCTGAATGATAGCCTTAAAATAATCAGTAATCATGTGATGATCCTTTCTTTTTAATCTTTGTGAAATATTCTAAACCATAAACCTATTATGCTTTCTTAAACAGTGACCTAAGGGTATTACAAATTGTCCACAGAGCCCTGCACCAATGCCACCCTCTTTATGGTCATTAATTGAACTGAGAACAGGCCTGAAAGATACACATCAGCTGGATGTGATGTTACACAACTGTAATCCCAGTGGCTTGGGAGGCTGAGACAGGAGAATCACAAGTTCAAAGCTAGCCTCAGCAAAAGCAAGGCACTAAGCAACTCAGTAAGACCCTGACTCTAAATAAAATACAAAATAGGGCTGGAGATATGGCTTAGTGGTTGAGTTTCCCTGAGTTCAACCCCCAGTACCCTCCCACAAAAAAAAAAAAAAAACACTGAAATACACATTAAAAATAATAAATTACAAATCTTAGCTAAAACAATTCATCTTTTCACCCCCCAAAATTATGTGATAACCCAATTTTAAATATGAAAATGAAGTCTGGGGCAATAAGTTGGGAAATTGCCCTGATTAGTCAGAGTTAGGTAAAGAATGAAAATTATACTCTGTTGTATGGGAAATTGTTTAAAAACAAAAAATGCTTGCATAGTACATCCCCCAAAATGTGACAGCTTCAGAATGGTGTTCAGGTTTTCCTAAGAACCCAGATGTTCAATGACTAGTATTTGAACTTTCAATAAATTCCAGAAATGTAAAGAAAACTAAATGATTGTGCAAATGTGTGTGCTGCAGTGTTCGGAGAAGAATCCTTCTCTAATTCTCAAGAAGTAATATTTGCTTCCCCACCATGAAGCCCAAGACTTGATTAACTTTATCTTAACATACCAATAAATGTTGTATTGGCCATAAAAACAGTCAGCTCTAGTATAAATCCAACTCCAGTATTTAATTCCTTGACCTTCTATGTCAGGGATTCCCAGAAGCAAGCTACATGCCCTGTGAAGTGTCTCCTTTTTATTGGCTCTGAATTTACTGTCTGATCACTTTGCAGCTCCTACACTCATTGTGCCACAAAACAACATTAAAAGAAAGGACTGTTTCAGAGACCTTCATAGTTTGGAACATCTTTATACTACTTTGACTGTTCCCTCTGCCCCAATGCTTCCATATGGTAATGAATCTCCTGGGGAAGGAGGAGAATTGTTTTTATTCAGAGTTGAAGCTAATGAGATAAAATTCTCATTTCAATTAAGAATGATGCACTGAATCTTGGAAACTATTACTTCATTGCCCATTACTTTCTTAGGAATATTATAGCTTACCTTAAAAAATTTCTAATCCCCATAATTTATGCTATAATTTTTTAAGGATGCTCTCCAAAAGAATTAATATTGGAGGTAAATCTTTATTTCAAAAAATTCTGTATAAGGACTACTAATAGAGCCACATTCATGAGTATATTTTTAAGTAGTATGAGAAAATTACTTATCCCTATCCCTCCACTTCTTAAAGACTTATTGTTTTGAAATTGTTACTTCTATTTTGTCACACTGTGTTTTTATTATTTTTATAAATTTAACAGAGAAAGGTAAGACATAATGGTCATCCTTCCCTGGGAGCATCTGTGCCTGCAATTCTTAATCAGAGTAGTCAGCAGCACTCTTGAGGATTTTTCTAAACCATTCCTCATGATGCTTCTTCCTGCAGAGATGCAGACAGACTCTGATGTGCTGCAAATCAGAGAGTTACTGTTATCAATGATCACACATTCCATCTCTAAGGTGTGCCTCTGCTATAAAATAATATTGAGAACTGCTCGTCTCTATTAAAGAAAATGTTTTTTGTTAAGTGGGGCTTGTTAGAAAATTGAGTTTCAGACTTCTCCTCTGAGCACCTTATCCTCTTCATACATATTCTTATGTACACTGTTTGTTAATTCTGTATGTCCTTTTCTCTTTTCTATTCATCTTTAGATGCCCATCTCATTGGAATTCCTACTCCAGCCTACCAGGCTCTTAGTCATAGCAGCCTCTTTGCTTTCATAGCATCTTGGTATTTTCTCTAGATACCTCACTTATTTGTTCTAGGTATTTTCCTCCTTCTCATCAGACCTTCACGTATTCTCAGGGATTTATCTTAATCATCTTTATAACTTTAATGCAAAGGAAACATATCTGGGATATAGTGGGGATATAGTAAATGTCCTATAAAAGAATGCAGATTGGTACTTTAGGGAGAAGACAGACTAAGTTTAAGGGAATTGAGAAATGTATTGTGGGGATGTTGGGGCAGATCAAATGGCTGTAGTTGGGCTTCCTCACTGTGACTTCTGGCAAGCTGTTATGTCTCAACCACAGCTGAGAACTAGCTATGTTATGGTTAACCAAGGACAGAAACACTCTGATTCAGTGTGTAGACTCAAGGTCATAGACATTTAACTTCTGAGCAGATGTCCCCATATGTAACCTGTTGGCAGTATGCCTTCTTTTTTTGGCCTGCATATAAAAAGGACCTATAGAAAAGGTTAGGGGACTACTGGGGATAAAGTGGAGGTAATGAGGACTAAAATGGAACTGGCTGGGAACTGAGACTGAAGCTGGATGCTGGAGGCTGTGGCCACCACTGAATACAGCATATCTACTCTCTTAACTGTGTCTTGTATCTTTCACCGGCCAAACCCCAAATCTATTTCCTGGGTCAGGGACCCTACAGGACAGTTGACATAATTAGCAGCATGTTCTGCAGGTGAGCGATGCCTTAGTCCCAATGAGTAGGAGGGACCAGTGACTACTAGCACTTGGTGACCAAGGCCCTGTTAGCATGAACTCCTGTGTAGAGTTGAGACACGGTGACTGGGTTCCCTGTGAGCATAGAGAAGACTTCTGATTGCCCTGTGGTGAAAATAGATCTGCCAGAGCAGACTCTGAACTCTGAGCAGTGGCACCCAGGCTCCTACCTATAGCCAAGGCATAGCCAAGGACAAAGATGGCAATGGCAGTGCAGATGAGACAGCGAAATGACCTGAGGTGCTGCATGCACAGCTGCTGGGGCCATGGGATAGATGTTTCTTCCAACTCTGTGAGCAAAAACTAATGCAGCTTTACCAGAGACTGCCAAGATGAAGGAGTTACAAGATAACAAAGGTGCCTTGAGTATGGTCTTTGGGGGAGGGTCTCCATACCTTGAAAATGCCCATTGGCTTCTCCCATAATACTAGGGAGGAGGAAGAAGATTAATGCCTGCAAGCATGCCCAATGGTAATACAGAAAATGAAAATAAAAATGGTTCTCATGGGCAGCTGCTGGAGTACCAGCAGGGATGGCCCAGGTGATGAAGTTCACTACATTCTACCAGTAAAGCGGAGTTGGTGAACTTGGAAAAATAATTTGTACAGATGCCAAGAGAGTCTCTGATTGCTTTATTGTTATAACTATGAGATTTAGGGGTGCCCAGAACTGACAGGGAAAAGATACCCTATGTGCTACATGTTACTGATCCTGTACAACCTTGGGACATAGATGTGCTGGAGGCCAGCAGGGGACAGGAAAGCCCTATATACTAGAAGCTGACAGGAGCCAGAGAAACCAAATGTGCCATGCCTAGAGCCAGCAAGGGCCAAGAGATTCCAAGAATATTTGAATCTGGCAGTGGCCAAGAGAGCCCAGTGTACTAGGAGTCAGCAGGACCACAAAAACTTGAATGTATTGGAGGCTGGCAAGGGCCACAAGATCCAAATGTGCTAGAAGCTAGTATGGGCTGAGAGAGCCCAAGTGTACCAGGACCTGCAGGGGCCAGGAGAGCCTGATTGTGCTAGAAACTGGCAGGGGCTGAGAGAGCCCAATTGTGCTAGAAGCTGACCAGGGCCGAGAGAGCTAAAGTAGGCCAGGCATAAAGAGCCCAAATGTGCAAGGAGTCAGAAAGGCCTAAGAAAGCCCAAGTGTACCAGAGCCTGCTGGGACCAAGACAGCCCAGATGTGCTGGAGACTGACAGGGACCCAAAGAGCCAAGTGTACTAAAAACTAGCAGGGGCCAAGAGAGCCCAAATTACTAGAAGCTGGCAAGGGCCAAGACAGCCCAAGTGTGCCTGGTGCCAGCAGGGGCCAAGAAGCCCAGATATGCTAGATATTGGCTGGGACCATGAGAGCCCAATGTACTCAAAGCTGGCAAGGGCTAAAAAAGCCCCAAAATGCTAGAGGGTGGCAGGTATGAAGAATCAAATGTGCCAGGAGCTGCCTGGGGACAAGAGAGAACCAAAGTGTACAAGAAACCAGCAGGGGCCAAGAGAATCCAGATGTGCTGGAGGCTGGCAGGGACCAAGAGACCAAGATGCTAAAAGATGGCAGAGGCAGGAAAACCCAAATGTGCCAGAAGTTGGCAGGCACTGAGAGCCAAGTGTGCCAGGAGCCTGCAGGGACCAAGAGAGCCCAGGTGTGCAAGGAGCAGGCTGGGGCCAAGAGACCCAGTTGTGCTAGAAGCTGGCAGGTGGCAAAGAGACCAAATGTGCTAAGAGCCGGAAAGGCAAGAGAGCCCAGTGTACTAGGAGTCAGCAGGGGTCTAAAGAGGTTTGATGTGCCGGAAGCTGGCTGGGGTCAGGAGAGCCCAGTGTACTAAAAGCTGGCAGGGGCCAAGAAAGCCAAATATGTTAGAATCTGGCAGGTACTGAGAGCCCAAATGTGCCAGAAGCCTGCAGTGGCCAAGAAAGCTGAAGTGTGCTTTGGGCAGCTAGGGCCAAGAGAGTGTCCGAGTGTGCAAGGAACTGGTTGGGGCCAAGAGAGAACCAAAGTGTGCAAGGAGCCAGCAGGGGCCAAGTGAGCCCAGTTATGCTGCAGACTGGAAGGGGCCATGAGAGCCCAGTGTACTAAAAGTTGGCTGGGCCCAAGAGAGAACAAGGTACAATAAGCTGACAGGCACCAAGAGAGTCCAACTATGCCAGAAGCTATCAGGCACTGAGAGCCAAATTTGCCAAGACCTGGCAAAGGCCAAGAGAGCTACCTTGGGCCATGAGAAAGCCCAAGTATGCAAGGAGCTGACTGGGGCCAAGAGATCCCAGATGTGCTAGAGGCTAGCATGGGCCAGGACAGCTCAAATGTTCTAGAAGGTGGCAGGGGCCAGGAGAGCCCAAGTGTGCCAGCAGTCAGCAGGGGCCAAGAGAGAGTCAAATTGTGCAAGGAGCCTGCTGGGGCCATGAGAGCCCAGGTATGCTAGAGACCTACAGGGACCAAGAGAACCAACTGTACTAGAAGCTGGCAGGGGCCAAGAGAGCCCAAGTATGCTAGAAGCTGGCAGGGGCCAAGAAAAAGCAAGTGTGCTAGAAGCTAGCAGAGGCCAAGAGAGCCCAAATGTGCTGAAGACTGACAGGGGCCAAGGGAGCCAGGTATACTAAAAGATGTCAGGGGCCAAGAGAGCTCATATGTGCAAGAAGTTGTCAGGGGCCAAGAGAGCCCAAGTGGGCTAGAAGCTGGCAGAGGCCAAGAGAGTCCAAATATGCTAGAAGCTGGCAGAGGCCAAAAGAGCCCAAATGTGCCAGGAGCTGACAGGTGCCAAGACAGCCCAAGTGTGCCAGGAGCTGGCTGGGGCAAAGAGCCCAGTGTACTAGGACCCAACAGGGACCAGGAGAGCTCAGATATGCTATAGGCTGGCAGGGGCCATGAAATCCCAGTGTACTATAAGCTGACAGGGGCCAAGAGAACCCAGTGTGCCAGAAGCTGGCAGGCACTGAACGCCTAAGTGTGCCAGAAGCCTTTAGGGGTCAAGAGAGCCCAATTGTGCATGGAGCCAGCTAGGGCCAAGAGAACCCGCATGTGCTAGAGACTGGGAAGGGCCATGAGAGCCAAGTGTACTAAACCTGGCAGGGCCCAAAAGAGCCCAAATGTGCTAGGAGGTGGCAGGGGCCAGGAGATCTCAAGTGTGCCAGGAACCTGTTGGGGCCAAGAGAGCCCAAGTGTGCAAGGAGGTGGGTCAGACCAAGAAAGCCCAGATATGCTGGAGGTTGGCTGGGCCCAAGAGAGCCCAAATGTGCTAGAAGGTGGCAGGGACCGGGAGAGTCTGAGTGTGCCAGGGGCTGGCAGGCACTAAGAGAGCTCAAGTGTGCAAGGAGCTGGCTGGAACCAAGAGAGCCCAGATGTTTTGGAGCCTTCTGGCAGCCTAAAACGAGAGGTACTAAAGCTCATTACCTCTGTAGGTGAACCAGAAAAAAGCCCATACCTTGAAGGTTAGACACCTATTCTGTTCAGGTTTGGTACCCTGATGACTCTAGCCATGGTCAATTGCCTGGGAGGTTGGCAGTGACAGTGGAGTCTCATTTGATATGGGTATATGATAAGGAAGCCATTCAGCTGAGCTAAATAGTGATTGCAAATGAAGGGTACCCCCCTAGTTACATGTATAGGTGTAATAGAGATAAGTTCTGTGGCAAGAACTTTAGGAACTTTAGGAGCTTAGCCACCAGGAACAGGTGACTATAGGTCTTGTTATTGGACATGCCCCCCTGGCTAGCCCAGGGAATGATGAAGCAGATGCTTTGGCTCCAGCCAGTGGTTAGAGTGGATGCCTCCCACTGACTTGGCAGCTTGGTTGCACTGCTGCCTACAATATGTAAATGTGAAGATTATGTGGAATGTAGTCAAACAGTGTGGTTTAATTTGGGATGCCCTGGTAGAGGCCTGCCAGGCATGTGTGGTTTATACTCAGGAGTATCCTTGGAACCTTGGAATATCCTGATGCTTTGGAACCATGAATGGCCAAGTAATGTGTGGATGCATCCCTTTAACAACACTGACTACATTGGCCATTTATTTGGGTCAGAAGGGATGATGTTTCCTTGACAGCAGTTGATATGGCTACAGGCTTGTTATTTGCCTGAGCCAGTGGTAAAATGAATCACCATGCTACCATTCATGCCCTGACTCTATTGACAGCTTGGTGTGGTCCACCCATTACAAAAGAAAGTGACCAAGGGACTACTGTGCAGGTCAAATGTACAATAATGGGCAACTCATTTACAGATTCAATAGAAGCCGCACATCCATATCACCCACAGACTGCATCCAAGATAGAGATAATGGCCTGTTTACGCATTGACTTAGGACTTGAGTCAACCCACCTTCTATGAAGGGAGGGCACAATGCCTGTGGGCAGTTATGAGAGCTCTAAATGAGCATCTCCAGTGAGGACATGGGGACCACTCCTCCTCACTTTGGAAGTGGAAACGTTGCTGCATCACACAACAGCCCCAATAGAAGTCCAGGTGACAAAGGATGTATTTCAACCTGAGTTTTGGAAGCAAGGGAATGTTCTGTTGCCTGCTCCCACTGAGTTAAATAGGGGGCAAATTGTGGATTGGACATGACCCTAGACAATAAAGGTCCCAACGTTTGTTGAGCAGCCCTGTTAGCCCATAGGGATAGAGGTTTGGAGTTTGGTCTTATAATTCCATTGGTAACTAGTGAATGCCATGCCCCCAGAATACACATGACTTTGCCAGGTTCCTCAGATGGGACACAGATTTTAAATGGTACATTTTCTTTCCCTTTGACCAATTATAGCTCCCTGGAGCTAGAGCACACCAAGCCTGATGAAGTTCAGAATAAACCTGTATGAGCATGGTATCACCACCAAGGGAAGCTGCCACAGGTGATTACTGTGCTTTTTCAGGATTCTAAGCTGGCATACATTTTCCTGGAAGGACGTGATTTACCTGTGCTAATGCCTGTAACTGCTTTGTTCTTTTGTTTGTAGGCATGTCCTCACCAACAACATTGTGAACTGGACACACACCTCCCACACCTACACCAAAGGTGTCTACTGGATATGCATTGAAATACCTGTGAGGTCTGCTGCTAGACTTCCCTAAAAAATTCAGACACTGTCCCTGGACAAATGGACATGGCTAAGAAAAACTTTTACTTCTACTCCAATATGGGATGAAACTAGCAATAACTTTTAGTAATCGTGAGTGATGGGGCTTGTCTTTTGGTTGTAAATTGTTGTAGCTTGTATTATTTCTGTGGCCTGTGGATGCAGGGCTCTGCCCTCTTTTCTAAAGGATCATTGCAGAAGACTTCATACATGTAGATTGTACATGAGGAATCCTAAAGGGGTGGATTGTTGGGGCAGGCCCCAAATGGCTGTAGTTAGGCTCCTTACCAAGACTTAGTGTGTGGCCAGGGCTAGGAACTGGCTATGTTATGGCAATCAAAGACAGAAATACTGATTCAGCATGTGAACTCAAGGTCATGAATATTAACTTGTGAGCAGGTGCCTTCTTTGTTTGTTCTGCATATAAAAAGGACCTGTGGAAAAGACTCAGGGTGAAGGGGGCTAAAAGGGACAGAATGGGGCAAAATAGGGGACAAAATCGAACTATCTGGGAGCTAAAACTGAAGCTGGAGGCTATAGGCTGTGGCCACTACTGAATAAAGCATGCCTAGTAACTTAACTGTGCCTGGCATCTTCTTCCACCTGCTGACCCCAGAATCTGTTTCCTTAGTCAGAATCCCTGCACAATAGGAGAGGTGAGAGGTATAAACAACTCAGACTCTTGTTTTCCCTTAACATTGCTGAGGAAATGGACTCTAGGAAGAAAACCAAAGATACATTTTTCCTACTCCACTAATTTGTCTCCATCCCAGTAGAAAAAACAACAGGCCAGGGGTCGGGGGTGGGGGGCTTCACTTTAAATTTCAAGTGACCCTGTAATATGCTGTTTTTAAGTCCTTTGGGTATATGCTGAAGAGTGGGATAGCTGGGTCAGATGGTGGTTCCATTCCAAGTTTTTCAAGGAATCTCCATACTGCTTTCCAGATTGGCTGCACCAATTTGCAGTCTGACCAGCAATGTCTGAGTGTGCCTTTTTCCCCAGGTCCTTGCCAACACTTATTATTGTTGTTTGTATTTTTGATAGTTACCATTCTGACTGGAGTGAGATGAAATCTTAGAGTAGTTTTGATTTGCATTTCTCTAAATGCTAGAGATGTTGAACATTTTTTCATCTGTTTGTTGATTGATTGTATATCATCTTCTGAGAAGTGTCTGTTCAGGTCCTTGGCCCATTTATTGGTTGAGTTATTTGTTTTTTTGGGGGGGTGTGTTAAGATTTTTGAGTGTTTTCTATATCCTAGAGATTAGTGCTCTATCTGATGTGCTTGTGCTAAAGATTTACTCCCATTCTGTAGAATCTCTGTTCACATCACTGATTCTTTCTTTTGCTGAAAGAAGCTTTTTAGTTTGAATCCATCCCATTTATTGAATATTGGTTTTAATTCTTGCACTATAGGAGTCTTATTAAGTAAGCTGGGGCCTAATCCAACATGATGGAGATTTGGACCTACTTTTTCTTCCATTGGGCACAAGGTCTCTGGTTTAATTCCCAGGTCCTTGATCCACTTTGAGTTGAGTTTTGTACATGGTCAGAGCGAGAGAGGCTTAATTTCATTTTGTTACATGTGGATTTCCAGTTTTCCCAGCACCATTTGTTGAAGAGGCTATCTTTTCTCCAATGTATGCTTTTGGTGCCTTGTCTAATATTAAGATAACTGTAGTTATGTGGGTTACTCTCTGTGTCCTCTATTCTATACCACTGGTCTATAGGTCTATTATGATGCAAATACCATGTGGGTTTTGTTACTATTGCTCTGTAGTATAGTTTAAGATTGAAATAATAAAGCCATCAGCTTCACTCTTCTTGCTAAGGATTGCTTTGGCTATTCTGGGTCTCTTATTTTTCCAGGTGAATTTCATGATTGATTTTTCTATTTCTATGAGGAATGTCATTGAGATTTTGATTGGGATTTCATTGAATTTGTATAGTGCTTTTGGTAGTATGATCATTTTGACAATCTTTAATTTCTTTCTTTAGCATGTTGTAGTTTTCAATGTAGAGGTCTTTTACCTCTTTTGTTAAGTTTATATCCAAGTATTTTATTTTATTTTTTTTGAGGCTATTGTAAATGGGATTGTTTTCCTAGTTTCTCTTTTAGCAGATTTGTCACTGACGTACACAGATTTGTACACTGATGCCTTTGATTTATGGGTGTTGATTTTATATCCAGCTACTTTGCTGATTTCAGCATACTATAGGGAGACAGCCATATCAGTGTGTATAGCAGCACAATTCACAATAGCTAAATTGTGGAACCAACCCAGATACCAGTAGATGAATGGATAAGGAAACTTTGGTATATATACACAATGACACATTACTCAGCATTAAAAGAGAATTAAATCATGGCATTTGCAGGTAAATGGATAGAGTTGGAGAATATAATGCTAAGTGAAATTAGCCAATCCCAAAAAATCAAAGGCTGAATGTTTTCTTTGATATGAGATGCTGACTCATAATGGCGATGGGGGTGGAAACATGGGAGAAATGGAGGAACTTTAGCTAAGGCAAGGGGGAGGGAGAAGAAGGGAGGGGGCAAGGGAGTAGGAATGATGGTAGAATGAGTCAGACATCATTACCCTTACCAAGTAAATGTATGAAGATGCAAGTGGTGTGAAAATACTTTGTGTACAATCAGTGAATTGAAAAACTGTGCTGTATATGAGTAATATGAAATGAATTGCATTCTGCCATAATGTATAACAAATTAGAATAAATAAATAATTTAATAAATAAAGAAGAAACTAAAAAAAAGAGTCAATGCCTAGTGGAAGATATGGGCACCACTTTGAAGGGATTAGTGCCCATGTCATGAGTTAGTCTTATGGGACTGGATTAGTTACCAAGAGGGCAGGTTGTTATAAGTCAAGGCCACCCCTTATGCTTGGCTTCTTTTGTATATACCTGTTTCCCCTTTAACTTCTCTGTAATATTGTAACATAGCCAGAAGTGTGCTTATCAGACCTCAGTGCAATGCTGTTTGTTCTTTCCAGCCCCAGAATCATGAGGCAAATAAACATTTTCCTTTATAATAAAAAAAATCCAAAGTGAAAACTAATTGATTTTTTAAGTACTTTTAGTGTTCAGAGACTGTTCTTTGTAATTTTTGGTGGAAGAGTAAATGATAAAATTGCACCACACTGGAAGTACTAATGATTTTCTCATTCAGCCACATGGCAAGCCAGAGGAGATGCCACTGGCAGTGGATTCAAAATAATAAAGATATTCTGAAAATTAGATCAGAGTTTCTGGGTAAATGTTACTTAAAACATCAGAGACTGCAGCAACAGGAGAATGAAATCCTATAACTTATGGGAAGATAATGAAAAGGATTTCAGAATGTTGTTTATACAAACAACAATAAGAAATCTTGTCATTTAAGTCAGTCAAAACCAAAACAGCTTGACAGACCTCCATAAGAGGCAGAAACGTAAGAGTAGACATTGACTCCCTTTGTTTTGTGCAGGCTGACAGAGGAAAATATTCCTTTTCCATGTCTTCTATAATAGAGTAAATGCCCTAGCACCACTCAAGGATCTGCAGCAAAAAAGGAAAGGCCAACATCCTTAAACCTTATCGGACTTCACAGATAATCACATACCAGAGGCTAGTGAAAATTAAAATGGTCCTAACCTCTGGTACAAACGAGATGGTTTGTTCTAAAAATTACTTTATATATGTGAATTTTCCCCCTCTGGCTTGCTCTCCTGCTTCTCATCTGCATACCCTACTTTATTCTTGAGTCCCAGAGCTCTTTCAAAACCACTGAAAAGGAAACACAGAGTTGGCCAAGTGACAGATTAGGAGAAAGTTCTGTTTAGCCTTGGGTAAAATTACACACACCTGCATGAGACCTGAAAGTGGAAACCAGGGGGAGAGCACAAGGGGAAGCGCTCCAGGTTTGGAGGAGTGCAGAGAGAATGGAAACCCAGGAAAATTGAGAAGTGTGGTTGGTGATGGAGAGGTGCCCTAGGATCGTCTCTGTAGGTTTCCTGCACATCCCTGGCAGAGAATGGGTCTGGGGGTTACAGTGGCAAAGTGGTACTTTTTTTCTTTCACCTACTAGACTTCTATCCATAAATCACAGAACTGGGCAAAATACCTTTCTAGAATTTGTGTTAAATCACTATCACAAGCCTTTAATAGAGTAATGACAAACTCAAAGCATTGAGATGTCCCTGTCAGCATTCAAATTCCCAGATATGGTATAAACTCATTTTGCTTCTCTGTTATCTGGCCGTTTCCTAAATCCCTTTGAGAAAAGCTGTGACTTTTAGAATGACTTGGTCAATGGTAAAATAAATGGAATTTATGAATATGCCCCCTTTGCTAGGGATGTTCCTTGTGCTGAGGAACTGAACAAAATGAATCTAAAATTGGGATTAGGTGTGATTACTAGCAAATGTGAAGAAACCCAATCTACAGAACAACGAAATGGTAGCATGTCCTGTGATCTTTACTGATTTTGGCAGACTTTTTTGTGTTTGCCCAAACTGCTGCTCATCCAGGGCACAAACTAAAGTATATTTGCCAGCTTCTTTGCTGCTTTGTGTGGACATACTTCTGGATGCTGGCCAATGAAATGTGGGTAGACATGACATTTGGCACTGCCATGTCTGCCCCATAAAAATGAGCTGTCTCCTTCCCTATTTACTGGCTGAATAAAAACAGCACCATGGCAATATACTGGAGAAGGGGCAAGCCACAAGATGACCGGGTCTAGCACTCTAAATGGCCCCTATGTATATGCTGGACTCTGCTTGAATGGGAAGCTTTTATTAAACTACTTAGATTTAGTGGTTTGTTAGAATAGGAAGTTTTATACACTAGCCAGTCTGTATACTCTTAGGTTGAACTTTATACATTCCATTTTCTCATCTGAAAAAGAGTGATTCTATCTGCCTGTCCTCTTTACCACAGTTTGGGGAGCTATTAAATGAAAGAATAGATATAATCAAAGTTTTGAAACACACAAATTGTGATATAAGGCATTAATGCTTTAATATTTGACATGCCTAAAAATCACCTAAAATCTATTTTTCAAGTTATAAATTGAACTTTATTGAAATCAAAATTTCTGTTTTGCATAACATACTATTAATAGTATCAAAAACAAATCTTAAAATTGGGGGAAAGTATTTGCAAATCACATATCTTCCAAAAGATTTATCAATGATCATAAACAAGGGAATTCACAGTAAAATGAAAACTAATATAAAATCTCAAGACAGTTTACCAAATAAGTTATACAGAAACCCACACCTGACAGTGTCTTCAACATCATTAGACATAAAACCACAATCAGATATTCTAATACTTATTAGAATGGCAGAAATTTTCAAATGAAACTAATATTTTCTGACATAGATTCAGAACAGCATGTTACTTGTTTCATTCAATAAGCTTCAATTTCATGCTTCTCTGTCTACTTTGAGAAAACTAAGTCTATGTTCACACAAAATCCTGCCAATGGATAATGATATAAGCTATGTTTTTAAACTCAAAAAGTGGAAACAACCCAAATATATTTTAAATTGAGAATACATGAACCATTTGTACTATTCTATACAATGGAATATTAATCAGCAATAAAGAAAGACAAAGCAATATGTGTAACACTAAATGTGAAATATATGAAAGAAAGCAAACACAAAAGGCTAAATTTTAACTATGATTCTAATTTATGTGACTTTTATGCAAAGACAAAATTATAGGTTCAGAAATCAAATCTATTATTGCCAGGGACTAGAGGTGGAGGATGATTACACCAGATAGAAGCAGAGAGGAATTTGGGAGGGTTGTTCTTCATCTTTTTTTGCAGTGTTGCATATTATTACAATCTTTTTCAGAACTCACAGAGCTCTAAAGAAATAAATGTTACTTATATACATTAATTATTAAAAACTGGAGACAGTTCTGATTGTTTCTAAAGAGATGGACAAATGATCATGTAGGACAATACTCTTTCTTTGTTCATGAACTTTTAGTGCAGACAGACATATCATTCACTCATGTAGTCGATTATTTGGAATGAATATAGGAAGGGGGGATTTGTGATGGTATCAGGATAGAAGATGCAAGAATGCCTAAATACTGCTATTTTTTTAGATAACTATGACAGTGCCTTAAGATTAAGACTGTTTCACCCTTTTCAGTCATAACAGTCAAATCTTGAAAATTCCTATACAAACAAGGAATAGATATTATTACAAATAAAAAGAACACATAAAGGAAACAGGAGGTAAATTTTATTTATGTCTGGATTAGAATGTAGATGGTCAAGACCATTTATGTCATGGCTTTTCCATATGGGATATTTCCTAACTCTGCTTTAATATGAAAGAAGTGAGAAAATAAATATAAATATAAAAATGTTGCCCCAAATTGAAAGGCATCTAGGTATTCCATATTTGCTATGTATATGAACAGGAAAGGAAAGAGAATGCTATAAAATTTGATAAATTTCTTTGACTGATTCATACATTTTCATAGTCAAACAGAAAGGAGAGAGTGGGAAAAAGAGGGGATCCCTGAAATGATGAGATGAAAGCCAGTATGCCAGCATTCATCTGACAGACCATGATAGCTTTCCTCTTCTTGTGTTCATCAGCTAATGCAGGGATTGAGTTACAAAGAAAGTACTAGGTTGAAGAAAGGAGGTACCCTTGATCTCTGGAAAAAGAAGTGTTTCTCCTAAGGAAATCACAATATTATTTTAAAGCAACAAAAATCTCATTGAATTGTCTCTTTTGGACTATCAAAAGTGGGAGATATGAAGAGCTGATGGTAGATAGATATATAGATAGATAATAGAAGATATATTTGTGTACATTACATTATTATAATAAAGGGAATTTTTAAAAATGATATGCTGGATGGATGCATTTGCCATACCACTTGAGTCTATTGTTTATTCTAGGGGTTGATGAACATGCAAAACATGATAATATTTACATATACAGGTTTCAAGCTATTTGGGGCCAAGAAAAGTCTGATTTCAGAAGTCTCAGTCCATAGATGGCCAGCTCCATTGCTCTGGGCCTGAGGTGAGGCAGAACATCATGGCAGAAGATTGGTGGAGGAAAGTGACTCAGGACATAGCACCAGGAAGCAGAAAGAACAATCACCTAGTATTTTAAATGTTTTCTGTCCATTTTCCAGCACAGTGTGCCTCAGCCACAACTCCTCTTAACAGAACAGTTGATTCCTGAATACAGCTGGGAGACAGTGGAGATGAATCCACCTAGTAATCACCACCTAGTCTTTTCTTGGTAAGCATGGTGATGCTGAGTGGTGAATGAACTCATCAGATTCCTTCCTGACAGCAGGGCTGTTTAATTTTATTTTGAGAAGGAAAAGGAAAGAAAGGAGATACTAGTAAGATACCTGATAAGTAACAAAGGACAGTCTTTCTAGGGGCAAAAGTATCCAGAGTCAACTTTTCTGGTACTCTTGATGCTTTCAGGACTTTGGAGTAGGCAGAAAAAAGGTTCCCACCATTTGATACCCCCAAATAAGCATTTAAGTGAAACAGGAGCAGAAGTACCCCCAGACATGGGTGAATTTAGTGAAAACCTTTGTGGTTTAATTGGAGGAAAACAAAAAGCCCACCAATTCCTGAAAGTGTGTCTTTTGATGACATAAAAACAGTGTATAATGCTTCATCTAACACATCAAACATGGGAGTTTGGCTCCATGAGTCTCTTATTGAAATGCATTAGTTATTTTTAGAAGTAAACTATTCTCAGACTATTAAAGCTGAATGATTTTATTTTCTTTTTCATGGTACTCAAGTTGAACCAATGCCCTCAAACATGCTAAGAAAGTGTTCTACCACTGAGCTGCATCCCAAGCCTTTTTTTTTTTTGAATATTGATACAGGATCTCATGAAATTGTTCAGATTGGCCTCTAACTTGCAATTTTCCTGCCTCAGCATCTTGAGTTGCTAGGATTACAGGTATGAACCACCATATCTGGCCTGAAGAACCTTAGAAGTTATCTATTTCTTTTTGTATTAATTATTTTATTTATTTTAATTAGGTATATATGACAGCAGAATGTATTTTGATTCATTGTACACAATTGCAGCACAACTTTTCATTTCCTGGTTGTACATGATGTAGCATCTCACCATATGTGCAATCATACATGTACCTAGGGTAATGATGTCCATCTCATTCCACCATCTTTCTTGCCCACATGCAGTCTCTCTCCCCCTCCCTCCTCTTTGCCCAAAGTTTCTCCATTTTTCCTATGCCCTCCCCCCTGTTATGTATCATCATCCCCTTATCAGCCTTTGGTTTTCTATGATTGGCTTATTTCACTTAGCATGATATTCTACAACTCCATCCATTTACCTGCAAATGCCATAGTTTTATTCTCTTTTAATACTGAGTAATATTCCATTGTGTATACATACCACAGTTTCTTTATCCATTCATCAATTAAAGCCCAAAGTTTAGCTATTGTGAATTGAGCTGCTGCGAACATTGAAGTAGCTACACTACTATAGTATGCTGATTTTAAATCCTTTGTGTATAGACCAAGGAGTGGGATAGCTGGGTCGAATGGTGGTTCCATTCCAAGTTTTCTAGGGAATCTTCATACTGCTTTCCAAATTGGTTGCACCAATTTGCAGTTCCACCAGCAATATATGAGTGTGCCTTTTCTCCCACATCCCTGCCAACAGTTATGTTGTCTGTATTCTTGATAACTGCCATTCTGACTGGCGTGAAATGAAATCTTAGAATAGTCTTGATATGCATTTCTCTAATTACTAGAGATGTTGAACATTTTTTCATATATTTGTTGATTGAATGTATATCTTTTTTTTTAGAAGTAAGTGTCTGTTCAGCTCCTTAGCCTATTTATTGAAAGTGAAACAGGAGCAGAAGTACCCCCAGACATGGATGGATTTAGTGAAAACCTTTGTGGTTTATTGATTGGGTTGTTTGGTTTTTTGTTGTTCAGTTTTTTGAATTCTTTATATATTCTGGAAATTAATGCTCTGATGAGCCTGTGGTTAAAATCTGCTCCCCAAATGTAGGCTGTCTCTTCACCTCATTGATTGTTTTTTTTTTTTTAAGAATAAGCTTTTTATTTTGAGTCCATCCCATTTATTAATTCTTGATTTTATTTCTGTGCTTTAGGAGTCTTGTTAAGGAACCGAGGGCCAAATTTGATGTGATAAAGATTTGGGCCTCCTTTTTCTCTATTAGGCGCAGGGACTCTGACCTAATTCCTAGGTCCATAATGATCAAGTTGGGTTTATTCCAGGGATGTAAGGTTGGTTTAACATATGGAAATCAATAAATATAACTCATTATATCAATAGACTTAAAGAACCATATGATTATATCAATTGATGCAGAGAAAGCATTTGACAAAATATAGCACCCTTACATGTACAAAACACTAAAAAATCTAGGAATAATAAGAACATATCACAACATTGTAAAAGCTAGCTATGCTAAACTCAAGGCCAACATCATTTTAAATGGAGAAAAATTGGAAGCATTTCCTCTCAAAACTGGAACAAGACAGGATGTTCTCTTTCTCTATTCCTATTCAACATAGTCCTTAAAACTAGCCAGAAGGGATATTGAAGGGATAACAAATAGGAAAAGAAGAACTCAAACTATCATTATTTGCTGATTACATGATTTTATACTTAGAGTATCCAAAAAACTCCACCAGAAAACTTCTAGAATTGATTAATGAATTCATCAAGTAGCAGGATATAAAATCAATATCCCCAAACCAAAAGCATTTCTATGCATCAGGGATTAATCCTCTGAAAGAGAAATTAGGAAAACTACCCCATTCACAATAGCCTCAAAAATAAATAAATAAATACTTGGGAATCAACTTAACAAAAATGGTGAAAGACCTTTACAATGAAACTACATAACACTAAAGAAAGAAATTAAAGAAGACTGTCGAAGATGAAAAGATCTCCCATGCTCTTGGATAGGCAAAATTAATATTGTCAATATGGTTATACTACCCAAAGCGCTATACAGATTTAATGTAATTCCAAGAAAAATCCCAGCATCATCCCTATAGAAATAGAAAAATCAATCATGAAATTCATCTGGAAAAATAAGAGACCCATAATAGTCAAAGCAATCCTTAGAGAAAGAGTGAAGCAGGAGGCTTCATAATACCAAACCTTAAACTATACTACAAAGTTATAGTAACAAAACCCTCATGATATTGACACCAAAATAGACCTGTAGACCAGTGGTACAGAATACAGGACACAGAGATAAACCCACATAAATACACTTATCTCATACTAGACAAAAGTGTCAGAAACATACATTGAAGAAAAGATAGCCTCTTCAACAAATGATACTGGGAGAACTTAAAATCCATATGTAGCAAAATAAAAATAAACTACTATCTCTCACCATGCACAAAACTCAACTCAAAGTTATCTATTTCTTAATTTTTTTCATTTGTGCATATTTGACTCATAATGAGACATCATCTATGCAGGGTCAATCCTCACTAGACTCCAGATCTGACTTTTTATCCAGAATTGTTTTTTACCCCAGCACATTTTCTACTATCCTCTTATTAGTAGTATTACAAAAAGGAAAATAATAATAGTTTAAATCTTAAACCATAAAGGTATTGTTCTGTGTACAAATACTAAAGCATAATCTATGTCCTTGAAAATAGCATGTTGTTCATTTTGAGGGAGCATGATTGGGTTAAGGATTAAAAGACAAAGTTTATGTGTGTTCTTTTCTATGCTCAGTACATGTTACTATTATGGAAAATGAACTTACAGATATGGAGACATCCAGAAATTTGTAAATTTTTAGTAAGAATTACATCATAAAAATATCAAAGTATAAACATCAAATTTGACAACAATTAGACTTTCAATTAGCAATAGAAAATCAGTTGAAAAGCATAAATTTTGGTTTGCTAGTTATGAATATGTACAGGACTATTTGAGATAAAATTATCTTAAGTCACAATAAATAGTATCGTCTTTAAGATTTTGTTACTGAACTTCAGAGCAAGGCCATATCACTACAGAGACATCCTGTTACAGAAGACCACATGTATTTTAAAATACATAATGTGCAAAAAAAGGGGAGGAAGGCTTGACATTGCTTTTGACTCCTCTCCTTTATTTACAATCTACATCCAGTTTATCAGCAAGTCAGTTTTACTCTCAAAACATTTCCATATAACTAGTTCCTATAACCTCTACCACTGTCCAAACAACTGATCTTTTCATGAGTTATTTTAATAGCATCATAATCAGTCTCTCTGCTACTACTTGTGTGTCCACAAATCATCATACCAAACTACAATAATCCTAATTCATAATTCACTGTTTCATTAATTAAATCATAATTCATTAATTCATTTGTTGTCTTCATGAATTACCTTGATATCTCACCAATTATTTCAATGCTGTCTATATCAAAGGAAGGTTATAGAGAAACAAATTGATTGTTAATCCTGTGTCTCCCCATATCTTCCTACTTTCTCTGACTTAATATCATGGGAACAGTTGAAGGCAGAGCATTCTTTTGATTCTTGTATGTCATTTTGAGATTATGACTTCTATTTGATAATCTTTACCACTAGTAAAGTTAATTGCATCCACAAGAAGTCAACTTCTTGTTGTACCTAGAATGTCATCTAGGTTCCTTTTTATGCACAATAATGCCCCAGATATCAGACATTCACTTCTTCTTTAACCTTCCCTCCTATCAGTCTCTGCTTCATTCATTGAATTTCAGCCAGGTGGCTTGTCTTTTTCTTAAGCATATCAACTCATCCCTATCTCAGAGATTTTGTACATATTTAACCTCTGCCTAGAATGTTTTCCCAGGATCTCCGCAAGACTAGCTCCTTCTGGTGTCTAAGCTCAAATGCCACCTCTTTAAGGTATTCCTTTACTGGTGTGTCCTTCACCCAGCCACTCTTCACTTCATTACTTTTCTTTCTTTTTATATCAGTTATCACTACCTTCAAATATTTTGTTCATGTATTTACTTGTTTATTTATAAAGTATAAGCTATTGCTTAGCACACATTCCAGTGTTTAGGACAGTACCCCTGTATTAGTCAGCTTTTTCACTGCTCTAACTAAAAGACCTGAGAAGAACAACTTTAGAGGAGGAGAAGTTTATTTGGGGGCTCACAGTTTCAGAGGTCTCTATCCATAGACAGCTGTCTCTTTCTCAGGGCTCAAGGTGTGGCTAAACATCATGATAGAAGAGTGTGGCAGAGGAAAGCAGCTCACATGATGATCAGGAAGCAGAGAGACAGAAACTCCACTCACCAGATACAAAATATATACTCCAAAGGCATGACCTAATGCCCATCTCCTCCAATCATACCCTACTGACCTTCAGTTACCAGTTAATGCCATTAGGGAATTATTCACTCATTGAGTTAAGACTCATAACCCAACCATTTATCCTCTAAAACTTCTTTTTTTTTATTAATTTTTATTGTTGGTTGTTCAAAACATTACATAGTTCTTGATATATCATATTTCACACTTTGATTCAAGTGGGATATGAACTCCCATTTTTACCCCGTATACAGATTGCAGAATCACATCAGTTGCACTTCCATTGATTTACATATTGCCATACTGGTGTCTGTTGTATTCTGCTGCCTTTCCTATCCTCTACTATCCCTCCTCCCCGCCTCCCCTCCCGTCTTCTCTAACCCCTCTACTATAATTCATTTCTCCCCCTTATATTTTTCCCCCTTTCCCCTCACTTCCTCTTGTATGTAATTTTGTATACCCCTGAGGATCTCCTTCCATTTACATGCAATTTCCCTTCTCTCTCCCTTTCCCTCCCACCTCTCATCCCTGTTTAATGTTAATCTTCTTCTCATGCTCTTCATCCCTACTCTGTTCTTAGTTACTCTCCTTATATCAAAGAAGACATTTGGCATTTGTTTTTAAGGGATTGGCTAGCTTCACTTAGCATAATCTGCTCTAATGCCATCCATTTCCCTGCAAATTCTATGATTTTGTCATTTTTTAATGCAGAGTAATACTCCATTGTGTATAAATGCCACATTTTTTTATCCATTCGTCTATTGAAGGGCATCTAGGTTGGTTCCACAGTCTTGCTATTGTAAATTGTGCTGCTATGAACATGGATGTAGCAGTGTCCCTATAGTGTGCTCTTTTTAGGTCTTTAGGGAATAGACCGCGTAGGGGAATAGCTGGATCAAATGGTGGTTCCATTCTGAGCTTTCCAAGAAATCTCCATACTGCTTTCCAAATTGGCTGCACCAATTTGCAGTCCCACCAGCAATGTACAAGAGTACCCTTTTCCCCACATCCTCCCCAGCACTTTTTGTTTGACTTCCTAATGGCTGCCAATCTTACTGGAGTGAGATGGTATCTTAGGGTGGTTTTGATTTGCATTTCTCTGACTGCTAGAGATGGTGAGCATTTTTTCATGTACTTGTTGATTGATTGTATGTCCTCCTCTGAGAAATGTCTGTTCAGGTCCTTGGCCCATTTGTTGATTGGGTTATTTGTTATCTTATTGTCTAATTTTTTTAGTTCTTTGTATATTCTGGATATTAGGGCTCTGTCTGAAGTGTGAGGAGTAAAGATTTGTTCCCAGGATGTAGGCTCCCTATTTACCTCTCTTATTGTTTCTTTTGCTGAGAAAAAACTTTTTAGTTTGAGTAAGTCCCATTTGTTGATTCTAGTTATTAACACTTGTGCTATGGGTGTCCTATTGAGGAATTTGGAGCTCGACCCCACAGTATGTAGATCATAGACAACTTTTTCTTCTATCAGACGCCATGACTCTGTTTTGATATCAAGTTCCTTGATCCACTTTGAGTTAACTTTTGTGCATGGCGAGAGAAAGGGATTTAGTTTCATTTTGTTGCAAATGGATTTCCAGTTTTCCCAGCACCATTTGTTGAAGATGCTGTCCTTCCTCCATTGCATGCTTTTAGCCCCTTTATCAAATATAAGATAGTTGTAATTTTGTGGATTGGTTTCTGTGTCCTCTATTCTGTACCATTGGTCCACCCGCCTGTTTTGGTACCAGTACCATGCTGTTTTTGTTACTATTGCTCTGTAGTATAGTTTGAAGCCTGGTATAGCAATACCGCCTGATTCACACTTCCTGCTTAGCATTGTTTTTGCTATTCTGGGTCTTTTATTTTTCCATATGAATTTCATGATTGCTTTCTCTCTTTCTTTCTCTCTCTTTAAGATCTTCTTCTATTTCTCTCTTTAGGGTTCTGTAGTTTTCATTGTATAAGTCTTTCTCCTCTTTTGTTAGGTTGATTCCCAAGTTTTTTTTTTTTTTGAGGATATTGTGAATGGTTTAGTTGTCCTCATTTCCATTTCAGAGGATTTGTCACTGATATACAGGAATGCCTTTGATTTATGCGTGTTGATTTTATATCCTGCCACTTTGCTGAATTCATTTATTAGCTCTAATAGTTTCTTTGTAGACCCTTTTGGGTCTGCTAGGTATAGAATCATGTCATCTGCAAATAGTGATAATTTGAGTTCTTCTTTTCCTATTTTTATGCCTTTAATTTCTTTCGTCTGTCTAATTGCTCTGGCCAGTGATTCGAGAACTATGTTGAACAGAAGTGGTGAGAGAGGGCATCCCTGTCTTGTTCCAGATTTTAGAGGGAATGCCTTCAGTTTTTCTCCATTCAGAATGATGCTAGCCTGAGGCTTAGCATAGATTGCTTTTACAATATTGAGGTATGTTCCTGTTATCCCTAGTTTTTCTAGAGTTTTGAACATAAAGGGATGCTGTACTTGGTCGAATGCTTTTTCCGCATCTATTGAGATGATCATATGGTTCTTATTTTTAAGCCTATTGATGTGGTGAATAACATTTATTGATTTCCGTATATTGAACCAACCTTGCATCCCAGGGATAAATCCTACCTGATCATGGTGCACAATTTTTTTGATATGTTTTTGTATCCGGTTCGCCAGAAGTTTATTGAGGATTTTTGCATCTAGGTTCATTAGAGATATTGGTCTGTAGTTTTCTTTCTTTGAAGTGTCTTTGTCTGGTTTAGGAATCAGGGTGATGTTGGCCTCATAGAATGAATTTGGAAGTTCTCCCTCTTTTTCTATTTCCTGAAATAGCTTGAAAAGTATTGGTATTAGTTCCTCTTTAAAGGTTTTATAAAACTCTGCTGTATACCCATCCGGTCCTGGGCTTTTCTTAGTTGGTAGTCTTTTGATGGTTTCTTCTATTTCCTCAATTGATATTGGTCTGTTTAGGTTGTCAATATCCTCCTGACTCAATCTGGGCAGATCATATGACTTAAGAAATTTATCGATGCCTTCACTATCTTCTATTTTATTGGTGTATAAGGATTCAAAATAATTTCTGATAATCTTCTGTATTTCTGAAGTGTCTGTTGTGATATTGCCTTTTTCATCCCGTATGCTAGTAATTTGAGTTCTCTCTCTTCTTCTCTTCGTTAGCATGGCTAAGGGTCTGTTGATTTTATTTATTTTTTCAAAGAACCAACTTTTAGTTTTGTCAGTTTTTTCAATTGTTTCTTTTGTTTCGGTTTCATTAATTTCAGCTCTGATTTTAATAATTTCTTGCCTTCTACTTCTTTTGCTGTTGTTTTGCTCTTCTTTTTCTAGGATTTTGAGATGGAGTATGAGATCATTTATTTGTTGGTTTTTTCTTTTTTTAAGGAATGAACTCCAAGCAATAAATTTTCCTCTTAGAACTGCTTTCAATGTGTCCCATAGATTCTGATATGTTGTGTCTGTGTTTTCATTTATCTCTAAGAATTTTTTAATTTTCTCCTTGATGTCTTCTATAACCCATTGATCATTCAGTAGCCTATTGTTCATTATCCAAGTGATGCATGATTTTTCCTTACTTCTTTTATCGTTGATTTTCAATTTCATTCCATTATGATCAGATAAGATGCATGGTACTATCTCTACTCCTTTATATTGTCTAAGAGTTGCCCTGTGACATAATATATGATCTATTTTTGAGAAGGATCCATGTGCTGCTGAGAAAAAAGTGTAACTGCTTGATGTTGGGTGGTATATTCTATATATATCAATTAAGTCTAGGTTATTAATTGTGTTATTGAGTTCTATAGTTTCCTTATTCAACTTTTGTTTGGAAGATCTGTCTAGTGGTGAGAGAGGTGTGTTGAAGTCTCCCATGATTATTGTATGTTGGTCTATTAGACTCTTAAACTTGAGAAGAGTTTGTTTGATGAACATAGCTGCACCATTGTTTGGGGCATATATATTTATGATAGTTATGTCTTGTTGGTGTATGGTTCCCTTGAGCAGTATGTAGTGTCCCTCTTTATCCCTTTTGATTAACTTTGGCTTCCTGCATTTTCAGGATTTCTGTTTGTTTGTTTTTTATAACCTCTATCTCCCTGTATAATTGATCTTTAGCTTCTTGGATTTGTTTATGTAATTCATTGTTGAAGTGGTCAAAGTGGTCTTTCATTGTCTGATTTTGCTGTCTAATGTCTTCCTTGAGACTCCAGATCATCTGAAGCATGTATATCCTGAATTCTTTATCTGACATTCCATCTGCTGTAGATATTACCTCTTCTAAAGTTGAGTTGACCTGCATTGCTTGTGGTCCTTTCTTTCCTTGTCTTTTCATACTGATCACGTTTCTTTCTGCTTTGTGAAACTGTTGTGTTATTGATTTTTCCCCCTATATATTTATATTGCTCTTGTATAGTTGCAAAGTCTCCCTCGCAGGCTTTGGCGGTGGTTCTGCCCCTCCTCCAATTGGGGCAATGTGCCTACCACGCCGGCAGGCCTCTGGGCCTGTACTTTCGGTGGGCCTGTTCTTTCGGTGGTCGCAGGTCCGCCTACCTTGCAGGTGCGAGCAGTGGCTCTGCCCCTCCGCTGGCCGCTAGGCCTGTTCTGTCTGTCGGTTGCAGGTCTGTCTACCTAGCAGGCGCTGGTGGCAGCTCTGCCCCTCCCCCAACCGGGGCGATGTGTCTGGCGGGCCACTGGGCCTGTTTTGTCAGTGGTCACGGTTCCGCCTACCTTGCAGGCACGTGGGGCAGCTGTGCCCCTCCGCAGGTTGCTGGGCCTGACCTGCTGGTGGGTCGCAGGTGCGCCTACCTTGCAGGCGTGGGGGTGGCTCTGCCGCTCCGCGGGTCGCTGGGCCTGATCTGCTGGTGAGTCGCAGGTCTGCCTACCTTGCAGTCTAAAACTTCTTGTACTGTCTCACATGAGCTTTTGGGCGACACCTCACATCCATACTATAACAATGTACTATACTAATAAATAATCAATCTGCTTTCTTATTCTTCTAGCCAGCATCCACCTACTGGTGGATCCCTCATTGTGTTTCTGTTGTTTTGAGGATATGTCCAGGTCACATTAATGTCCTATTCATGCCCTATTGTACAGTTTCTCATATTTTCTGAAATGTATTTCACCATTATTCCAGCTCAGTGAGTAATTCTCAAAGCAATAATTTGTCATCATATCAAACTTCTAATACCCTCCTCTCTTAGGCCATAATTACCTATCTTTCTATCACATTCTTTTCTAATTCTTTCAGAATTTTTCCTTGAAGCTCTTATTGATTTATATACCCTTGAATCCTTTTTCTTATACTTCTGACAAATCTTCTAAATTTTATTTTCTCTCTTATCTGCTTATGATCTAAATGACTAACTAATGACTAAGCATTTCAGTGAACTCTCACAAGCTTTTTAAAACCTCCTTTGTAAAGAACGAAATTATGGCATTTGCAGGTAAATGGATGGAGCTGGATAATATCATGCTAAGCAAAATAAGCCAAACCCAAAAAACCAAAGACTGAATGTTTTCCCTGATAAGTGAATGCTGATACATAATGGGATTGAGGGTGGGCAGGGAAGAATGAAGGAACTTTGAATTGTGCAGAGGGTAGCGAGAGGAGGGAAGGGATGTGGAGATGAGAAGGACACTGGAATGAGACAAACATGTATGATTATACTAACGGTGGGACTCTGCACCATGTAGAGCCAGAGGAATGAAGTTGTGCTTCAATTGTGTATAATGTGTCAAAATGCATTCTACTATCTTTTATAACTAATTAGAATGAATATTTTAAAAACACCTTTGTTATACAATCATATACTTGGACTTAGAATAGTATAATAGATGTTACAGTGACAAAGTTCTTTTCGTCTTGTACTGTTCCAGGTTTGAAAGCAAAACTAAAATATTAATTTTTCTTCATAATCCTTTGATTTCCCCATAATGTCTAATGCATTTTTTTCTCATTCTTCAAAACAAATTCTCCTCTTTCCTTAAATCTCCAGGTACATCTTTCCTAACTCCAACTGAACATAAGATCACATATTTTCTGTTAAGGAAAAAAAGACAATGAAGTAGACATTGATTCTTTCTATTCTGTACTCTTCACCTTAAAACACTACAGCACTTCCTGCTCTCTTTTCTTCAAATCTCTCTCAGAGTGTGAAGTATATGTTATTTATGTTCAGTACCTAGTACACATTCCAATAGGCATTCATTATATGTTGACTGAAAAAGTGGAGCAGCTGATGGGCAGTTCAGATTTATTTGCAGAAATTGGCAGAATTTTCTGAAGACAAATGCACACGTGATATATATATATATATATATATATATATATATATATATATATATATATATATATAAACAAAGCTAAATAAGTAAATGATTTTGACATAATAGAATTAGTAGGAACATTTAATTTGCTGTTAAACTTGCTTATACATCACTACATGGTCTCTGATACCATGTTGGTATTGGGGTTAGGGGACACAGTTTTCTAATCTTGACTTGATTACTAACTGGCATTGGCTCTCTAGACTTTAATAACGAGCTTAAAATGAGGGCCTTGATAGTCTCTAATTTCCCTGGCTATAAAAATGTGTTATTCTTACTTTCTTATCAGTGTGGCAAATTGACAGCTGATGTGAGGATTTTGTTTTAAGACAAGTGAACCAAATGACGGGGGAAAATGTCAGAAATAAGATTCTGGGAGAAGAGAAAGTACCAAGGATATACTGATGCTGGGGCACTGAGTTTACTGTATTGATTTGTCTGGGCCTGACCATAGTGGAAGACATGAAAACTTGAGGTCTCAACATCATTCTTATTACTTATTTCTTGGAGCACTACAGTCAACAGTGAAGAGGTGGATTTAGATAGAAATGTGTATTTGAAAGACTTTATACAGAATACAAAAGATATACTTTTACTTTTTTATTTTTATTTTTATTTTATTTATTTATTTATTTATTTATTTATTTATTTATTGGTAATGAGAGAGGAAACCAAGGATACTTTACCACTAAGCCACATCCCCAGTTTTTTTTTTTTTTTGAATCATGGTCTCACTAGGTTGCTGAGGCTGGCCTTGAGCTTGTGCTCCTGTTCGCTCAGCCTCTCAAATCTCTGGGATTATAGGTATGCACCACCACATGAGGTCATGCTTTTCCTTTTGAGGTCAAGAGAAGACATGAAACGATTTTACAAAATGATGTAACATTTTCTTTTAGGTATCACAGTTTGATGATGATAATTGTAGGGATACCACTGAATTTCCCAGAGTTCTACAGTGGACTGAATAATAATGTAAAATTTATATTGTGAGTGTGTATCTTCTTAATTTGTTATACTTAATCACTGCTTATGGACAAAATCATGAGGAAATATCTAAAGATGAATGAAGTCATTATCCTCTATATTTCTGAGACTATTACTTGGTATTCTTACACATACAGACTGAAAACCATGATTTTAATTGTTACTTGAGAAATTTTTTACATTTTGCATTTGTCACTTAGTCTATCCTGATGCTTTATTAAGCCCAAGATAAACATGATAATGCAGAATGCCTAGTGCCTTAGTGGGCAAAGAAAAAGAGCATGTTGGGGGTGTTGCCCTAAATTGAATTTGTTGGTTCTGAACATTTTGTGAGACTAAAAGGGAAAGCTCCATTCCCAGATGGGTTAGTCTATTTTAGAGGGATAAAATTCCACATTGGGCATATAGACACAAGAGCTGATACTTGCCTTTCCACAACAAAAATTGAGCAAGGATATTTCCACAGGGAAGAAAGGCATGTCTTATGAACATGGCAGCATCCTATTTACCAAAAAAAGAAGAAAGAAATGTCTGTATGTTCCCTCACCAATTATCAGTTGGTCTGTGACATTATTGGTTATTGAAAATGATTATTCTTTGGAAGTAAGGATAAGAGAAATGAGTCATATCACAATGGAAGATAGGCAGATACTTAATAAATTATTTTACTCTTTAACAATTGATAGCCATTTTTATTGCACTTAGTTTAAATTTACTTAGTGACCACATAGTGCCTGACAACTTGCAAATGGCATAGGTCCTACCCTTACATGCAAATGGTCATATTTAGACAGATAGGAAGCCAGATGTTTCACATACTTAAAAAATTCACTTAAAGTAAATTGTACATGGATGGATTACAGCTCTAATCAACTTTGGATGGCTAAAAGTGGTAAAAAGAAAAATAGATGCTGTTAAAAGGGGGAAAAAGCTATTCATCAGCCTTTAACTTTTCTGTAATATTACTGAAAGTGAGGTAACATGGATTTATCCATTGTTTACTTGAAGTAACTTTTGTGTCACTAGGCTGAAGTATTCCTATCAAATATCCATGAGCTATGTATTTTAAGACACCTGTAAAATTACCAAGTCCTTCTCCTTCAGCCCCATGTTATGTGAAACATGAAACAAAAACAAAAACAATTTCCAGTTGCTTTTTTCCCTAGCAAATAAGAAAACCTATTTTCATACCTGAATATTCAGTTGTAATATGTGTAATTTTGTAGTCCTGCTGCAAAGAATATTTTTCCTCTTTGTACAAAGACATAACAGATGCAATTAGAGGATATTATATTGTCATATGCATCAGAGGAATAGAGTTGGTATTAAATCTTTCACGTGGCACTCAGGCACCAAGGCATCAAAAAAGGAAATGGCATTCCTCAGAACCCCTTTTCACCCTTCAACCCCAGGGGGTCTTGTTATATCTGAAGATGGTATTTGTAAAAGTCAAGTGCAGAATGGGCTATAAATTGTCTGAGGAGCTGTGGAGAAGGAAGGGGCTCTCTTCATGTCTAAAGAGCACCTTCTCAAGGACCGAGTAAAGTGCTGATTTTACATGCTTTGTTGATTCTCCAGATACTGTGAATATGGGAAGGGGAGGTTTGATTGATGAGACAGCCCATTGCAGACAATAGTAGGTGATGGTGTTGAATAACAATGGCCAGAGAACAGCTCATGCACCATTACTTACAAATCTTGATTAAAAATAAGACACCTACAAACAACTCTGAGATTTGGAAGTACCACTGTCCTTGTTTTATCAGCAACTTGGAGCAGCCTCTGTAGGGTCATCAACTGCCAGTCTTCATTGTATTAATATTCTGGGTTTCATATTCATTCAGATGAAAAAGTAATGAATTTCAAAACAATGTAATCATATTACAATGCTACTAAACCTACCTTCTCAGACACCCCCCTGTGCTTTGGATAATGCTTTGTGTCATTCAACAAGACATGTCTTTTTATGCTGCATTAGATTTTTTTAAAAAAAGCCAGAGAGAAATACTAATGCCTGTAGAACTACTCTGATGGATGTTTCTCAAGCCCTATAATATACTCTCCTTGAACAGAATTTTCTTCTCTGTAAATGGGAAAAAGAAGCTTAGTTGAAAGAAAATTACCTTGAATTTTCCTCACTTTTAACCTACACAGGTCCCAAAATGTATTTTTAAATTGATTAAGCACCTACTGTGTCAGTTTTATATATTCATTTAACAACTATCTGTTAAATGCCACATTTAACAATGAACTAATGATACAGCAGTAACAGGTAGAAAGTCTTCCTTTGTTTGTGGAACTTACCTTCTATTTGTGGGGGCTGTTGTGTTAGTCAGCTTTCTGCCACTGTAACAATACATGAGAAAAACAACTAAAGTGAGGAAGGATTTATTTGACTCATGGTTTCAGAGATTTCATTCCATGATAGGTTGGCCTTGTGGGGAGGCAGAACATCACATCATGGAACATAGAACAGAGCTGTTCACCTCATAGCAGTTGGAAAATAGAGGGAGAAAGTGAGGAAGGGGCTAGAAGCATGTAATATTAGTCAAGAACATGCCTACATTGATCTGTTTCCTCCACCTAGGCCCCACCTCCTAGAGTTTCCATGACCTCCCAATAATGCCATCCAATTATGAATCCATCAGTGGATTAATGTACTGATGAGGTTACAGTCCTCATGATCTAATCATATTCCCAAAGCCCCACCTCTGAACATTCCTGCATTGGGGCTCAAGATTTCAGTGCATGAATCTCTTGGACGTTTTCCTGATGCAAACCTTACAGCATCAAATAGAACACATAAATAAATAAAAACTAATACAATAATAAGTAAATAAAGATATACAGATATACATGTATATGTATATATTCATCAATCAATAAATAAAGACAAATATAAGCCAGAAGTGGTAGCACACGCCTCTAATCTCAGTGGCTTGGGAGGCTGAGGCAGAAGGATCACAAGTTCAAAGCCAATGTCAAAAAGAGGTGCTAAACAACTCAATGAGACCCTGTCTCTAAATAAAATACAAAATAGGGCTGGGGATGTGGCTCAGTGTTAAAGTGTATCTGAGTTCAATCCCCAGTCCTTACCCCCACCAAAAAGACAAATACTGATAGTAATACTAACTATAATAGAACCAAACATTTATTGAACATTTATCACATGCAAAAATGTACTAGGTGCTCTCAAACACAAAAATAAATAACCAAGTATTTGTCCTCAGGTAGCTTATAGAAGTGTAGGAAAACACAAATCATCACTTTGTTCATGTTAACGTATTGTGCACACAATTAGTTTTGTGGTTTTATCTCTAAGTTTAGTTCTTCCTGTCTGAGTTTATATGTAGTATTACCATAATAATAAGTATGGGGAGATAAGATGAAGATGGAAGTGAGATGCAGTATCTTCATTCAATAAAGTGTTCAAAGAAAGAAAGAAAAAGAGAAAGAGGGAAGGAGGAGGGAGGGAAGGAAGGAAGAAAGGGGAAAGAAAAGAGAAAGAAAGAGAAAAGGACGGTATTGAAGAGAAACAGGATAATTACTATCTTGAGGACGTGGCAGTTAATAAGTTCAGTTAGGACACATTTTGTAGAGGGTAATCAGGCTATTTGTGACTTTACCTTTTCTATGTGACATATAGGATCTTTTCTTAAATGATCTACTTTCTTCATATAGGCATCACCCTTAAAGTTTCCATCACTTCCCAATAACACCATTGAATTGTGGGAATTGGGTAGGATACTTGAATAGGATATCAAATACATGGAGTCTCTGAGGGGTGCGGGAGAGAATAATAAAAGTCAAAACTTTTTTTTGTAGTGCCGATTATCAAACTTGGCCTTTCCCAACTAGGCAAGCATTCTACCAACTGAGCTATAATATTCTCAGGCAGAAAATTTGAAGATTTAAGGTAATTGAGAGCTTTGACTACTATGTGTTTGTAGGGACATTAAAATACCTGTTTGATTGATTTATCTTCACCAATCTTAAGCAGCCTAGAGGTTGAAAAGAATAAGACTCGGGTAATGAGGGAAAGAAACAATGGAAATACTAGGGCTAAAGTAATTAAAGGTATTGGTGAGAGCAAGATTGAGGTAATATCCAGGGATTACTGTAGTTTAGTTAGGGAAATGAGAGAACCAAGAGGTGGATGATAATCTGGAAGAAAATGGAGCTCTTGAAGAACCTTTGCCTCTCTTAAGTTAAAGAGTAGTTATGGATAGAGTGAAGGCATGAAGAACATGATGGAAAGAGTCTGAGATGAGAAAGCAGGGATTTGCATGTAAGGTTTCTGATTTGAAATAGTTCTTTTTTCTGTTTGATGATGAGGATTAGGAGAAGGAAAGTGTATAGCTCAAGTGCTACTTGAGGAAAGTTTTTAGAGTTGAATAAATGACTATTCAAGGCAGATAAGTTAAGGTCCTCAGAATAGGGAAAGAGGAAAAGGCACCATGGCATTCTGAAAGGAGACATTGGGCCATGAGACTATCCTTTTGCTGCCCCTGATAGCTGCAACCATGATGGCTTTTCCTTAGTTATCCTTACCTGTTGCAACGGCCACCCACAAAAATCTACCCTTACATGAAGGGTGGCTTCTCCCTGACAGATGTGCAAAAGCAAAAAGTAGGACCCATTATCTTAATTACATAAATAAGGGATTGAATTTACACAACTCTGATTGGCTCATTAAACTCAGAGCTTGAAGAGTTTAATTAGTCCAGACTAGAATACCTCATTAATAAAGTCTCCACCAATCACCTGTGCTAGGCCATTAGGTATGTCTTTAAAAACCCCCAGGCAAAGAACAGCCAACAGCACCCTCCCATGGAACCTCTCCTGTTCTATTGGAGCCTTTTTTTCTCCGCTTTAAATAAATCTTACTTCTCTATCCTCTGCTTGTCCTTGGAAATCTCTCTTTGAATTGGCAAGACAAAGAACCCACCTATTATAGAATTAATTGCTGTATCTTAAGGGAAAGAGTAGTTACTACCAGGATGGCTAGCAAAGAGGAGGGAGATTATTGAACTCATTGATTTTAAGCTGTGGTTGCCAAATAACCCTAGTGGTACACACCCTTGTAGAATTCTCCTCCTAAGGTATAGGTGGGACCTGTAACTTCGCTTTTAACCAACAGAATATATAAGTGATAGGATATCATGCCTATAATTCCATTGTTGTTATGTGATATAGGTGAAGGATTTTGCATATATAATTGTTACTTAATTAGTTTAAAATATAATAATGGGCTTATTCTGGATTGAACCTGACCTTATTAAGTGAACCATTAAAAGAGGGTCTAAAGGTCAGAGATGCAGATGCGTGAAGTCAGAGAAATGCTCTCCTGTACCCTTTAAGGACACAGAAGCCATGTTTTGAATTTTCAATAGAGGAGATGGCTTTGAGGAACTGAGGGCCTATTTCTATAACACAGGAATGAATTCTTCCAACCACCACATGAATTCAGAAAAGGATCCCATGCCACAACAAGACTCCAATCCTGACTGACACCTCGATTGCAGATTTATGAGATCTTGAGCACAGAACCCAGTTAACCCATGCCCAGATTCTTGACCTATGGACACTGTGAGGTAATAAATGTAAGCGGTTATGCAGTAATAGAGAACTAATTAGGTATATTAAATAGACCACCTTATGTTAACAGATTGAAGTGTGCTCATAAATCTTGTGTAAAATTCTACTAAGAAAACTTTTCCAATACTTCATTTTTCTATAAAACTTTTATTCACAGGAACAAATATGAGATGGTTTCTAAATTAAGACTGCAGATTAGAGCATGAGAAGCAAGCTGTGCAGGAGATAGATATAGAACAATGGGACGGATCTCAGTCATAATTCTCATTACTCCTGCTCCTCCTTAGTCAACTTGTCTGCATGAGCAGAAACAAAAGGAACAGGTGCGTCCAGCTGGAGGACTGAAGCTGCTGACAATCAACACCTCAGGAAAGAAAGCAGCTAAGAGAGGGTAAAAGATGTGAAGTTTGTGGAAGAAGCTGAGACGAAGAATGGAAAAGAAGAAGAGGGAAGACAGGGACAAGGGAAAGGGAGGAGAGATTCAGCTCAGTGGCTGCTTTGACAGAGGCATATAATTTCATGATGGCTTCAGGCATGCACCTTCTCCCCTAAAATAAATTATCTTTCCAGCCAGTGTGGGAGAGAATTCCTCCCCACAGGGTAATCATTGGATATTCCAGGACACCAAATAGGTCTGTATATAAACATCTTCTATTTTCTTTGATTGTATCAATGGCTTTCATTATAAACAAGCAAGAAAGTCTTAATGTCTGTTGGCTTTACTACAAAAATGAATAGCCATGAAGGAAGAAAACATTAACTGTTGAAGTATAAGAACATTTAATAATGTATGGATTCATATCAATTCTACTCACATAAAAATCACTTAGTATTTCAGTTTTCTTCTAAAAGTTTACTTTGGAACCAGAATGCAAAACCTTCTGAAATTACTAAGTGGGGTTTCAGACTACATTAGTAATTATACATTCGGGCATGGATAAACATTTGTTAAACACACCACAGAGCACTTTAAAGTATGTGGTGATTCAATAGGCTATAGGAATATAGTGGAGTCTTTGATTCATTATTTAAAGAATCATGCTTGAGCTCCTGATGTACAGTGATTTTTTTCAATGTCATCCATTTTATTTTCTGCTGTGGCTCATGGTTATGGGAAGAGGAAAGATGGAGTTGATCATCAATTGAAGATGTGGACTGAAAACAGTCTGGGGAGTCATGCAGAAAAAGTAAAAATCAGGACAAGAGCCAATATGAACATTTCATCATGTATATTTCTTGAGAGTAATTTGTGTATTAAAGACACTATTTTAAAATCACAGCCCATTCATTCATTCAACAAATGTTTTATATATGTGGACACAGATGGATATTTTTATTCAGAGTGATCTTGATGCATCTTTGAATCAGAGATAAATCAAATCCTTCTCTTTCCACTTACAAAAGTTATTTGACTCATCACATTATAATGGCTTTGTCAAAGACCTTTACCTAGGTGAGAATTCAATTAATGTAGGGTAGTCAGAATTAATCACTAATACTTTTATAGCCTGTGTATCTATCTCTATGGCAAGAGTAGGCAGAAAGGAGATTTAGTGGACCAACAAGTTAAAAGTACTACTTTTGGGGCTGGGGATGTAGCTCAAGCGGTAATGCGCTCGCCTCGCATGTGCAGGGTGCTGGGTTGGATTCTCAGCACCACATAAAAATAAAATAAAGATGTTGTGTCCGCCAAAAACTAAAAATATTTTAAAATTCTCTTCTCTCTTTCTCTCTCTCTCTCTCTCTCTCTCTCTCTCTCTCTTAAAGAAAAAGTACTACTTTTGTCTGCAGTTTGTAAAATGCAGGAGTTTGGTGTTCAGATATATATGAATTGGACTGAACAAAAGTAGATAGGCAGAATTTCAAAGGATCATATTTATAGAGGTACATGAGGTGATTTAAATACAATATATTACGTAAAGGAAGAACTAGTAGCAAAAGAAAAATTCCTGAGACAGGATTAGGAAAAAAATTGTCATTGCTAATAAGACTCTGGTAGGAAATAGCAATAAGTGTCTGGGGAGAGACAGCAAGTCCAAAATAAGACCAAACATTAATTGTGGAAATGACTCAGTAATCACCAGTCCTGCCTCTGAGATCAGTGATTTTCAGAGTAAAATTGGGAAAAATACATCTTTACCACCATTAGTGGCATTTTCCTGCCTTTACAAAGTTTTAGACTAGAGAACACATCTCCCTTGTTCTATATCTAAATATAAATACATATGCATATATATGCATGTGTGTATATATATAGTGCTATCTCCAAGTACTAATTCTCAATTTAACTTTAGAATAGTTTTTCACTAAATGGAAAATGACTTTTAAAGAACAATGTAGCTCCAATTTTCTTTAGAATAGAAAAATCCAAATCCCTTTAGACTTTTCTACAAACTGTTATTTTCCCTACCCTTTAATCATTTCTCTTGTTTTCCTCTCTGGACTACATCCATTTTCCAGACACCTCTTTTAACACACTGAAATTAAAATGGTAAAATGTTCTGTTAAGGTCCTGGCCAGTTTTGAATAGCATCTAGGTTTCTATGTCTTATTAACACTTCAGAGTTATTGACAGTGAGTCCTGGCTGAGCCCTCTTAGAATAGTGCAAGTAAGAACTCCATATCTGTGCTTGCTGACCAAAGGAAGCTGCTGTGGTTTCTTAGAGAGTTTCTGGCTCTCTCTAGACATTTCCAATATAGCAGCTCATAAGCAAAGTGCTTTAAGCAGTGTTTATTTATAGGATCTTCTTCAGTGAAGTGACATGAGTCTCACCGATGCTGTTCAAATCACTACATGATGAACAGCACATTAAATGATCTTATGACACTTCTGATATTAACTCCAAAGAATCATTTTAGACACATGTATCTCCTTTCTCCAAACAATGGATAAATCAAATAATGTTTGTTTGACGTCACAGGATTTGGAGCTAATCTACAATGTGATTCTGTGTCTTGTAGATACAGTCATCAGCTGGAAATTTCTCAGGCAAAGTAATTAAGCTGCATAAGACTACAGCATTCATAGCCTAAAGGGGAAATGGATCCCAATTTAAGAGCCCATTCATGTTAATTTTTATTTATCCCTAATGGTCATCTGCATGCATTACATATTGCCACATATTAGAAAACCATAAGTTGTTTATATTCCTTTAAGATGTTTGACAGTGGAATTGAAAATAATCCTTGATTTAAATATTGCATAAGTATTAAGTGTTTTCAAAGGGTGATTACAGATGGGATTTGTATCCAAGCCATTTTCCCCCAACAAGTTCTCAGCTGCAGGCCACTTAAGTGCAGTTAATTCATTAGAACACGAAGAACTTGAGTTAAATACATTAGTGATGAACTGTTCATCTGTAATAAGGCTGACTCATGCTGGTAATTTCTTGCATAGTTATTATTTAGTATGTATTCCGGAGTTCTGGATGAAAGAGAAGAAAACAATGAGAAATGTAGCTTTACTTTTTGACTGTGGTTTTGAGAATATTCTTTCTGTGTCACTGGCTTAATTCGAGCATCCCAGTGTTAACAATTCAGAAACAGGTCACAGAAGAGACTCAGTGCATTTGTATGATACTAGATCACCCAGGGAAGGCTGGAGACCAAAGATATTCATGAAACAGTATTAAAGGATGAGTGGGGTTATTCTTAAAGTCTTCAATTCTACACCTTAAAATTGTCTGTTTGCAATATAGCAGCCCTCCTTAGAGCTTGGAACCCACCAGTGGTCCCTTATTCCCTGAGCAAATGAATTAATTTGGCAGTTGTTGTGCCTCTCCCCAGACCATCCCTATGTTCTAATTATCAGTTTTCTCCTTCCTAGTTTGGAATAAAATAACTCTATCACTTTCTGTATTTAATCAAAGCAGTTGTCAGCATCTGATGGCCTTTAACATATGCTCCCATTTGTCCTATTTACCTCCCCAGTCCCCGCCACTTGCCTTCTATCCTACTCAGTGACAAAATCTCTTCTTCCCTCTTTCTGTGTACTAGCTTAGAAATTTCCAAGGTAAAGTCTCCAAATCTTATTGTTCCTTCTTAGGTGATGTACTTACAAACCTTAAGTAACAAATAATAGACCCAGTGGAAATCCCTTTGTAGAAAGCTTATAGTTGTTCAGAACATACTAGTTGAATGATAAAATCTGTCATCTTTTTATTTTGGAAAAAAACTGTCATCTTTGTACTTGGGTTTAGCGGATGGATCTTTGGAGATAAATAATGCTTGGTTTTAATGCCAGCTCTAAAAATCATTAGCTGTGTGACCTTGGGTTAGATCAAGGTTATTTTGAGCTTTAATTTATTTTTAAATGGGTCTATCAATTTCAAAATGAAGTATTTGTCGGTTCAATGAATAAGGCTCTCAAGTCAGTATAAGGATTGGAAATGATATCTGTTAAAAACAAAGCCTTGATGAATACATGGCAGCCATTATTACTATATACTCCCCCATTTACAATGGTTCAACTTATGTTTTTTTAATCCAGTACTGTGAAAATGATATGCATTTAGCATAAACTATACTTTGAATTTTGATCTTTTACCACACTAGCATATACAGTATGATGCTCTCATGCATGATGTCCAACAATAGCCTGATATAAGTGTTCTGAACATGTTTAAGGTAGGCTAGGTTGGGCTATGATGTCATTAAGCAAATTAAGTGCATTTTAAACAATGATATTTTCAGTTTACCATGGATGTATCAGAATATAATCCCATTGCAATTTGAGGATCATATATATTAGGACATAAAGATAGGGAAATTTGGCCATACAGGGTTGTTTTTAAGCTGTTATTGTTGTTTTATTTATTTGTTTATTTGTTTGTTGGTTGGTTGTTTTGATGCTGAGGATTGAACTCTGGGATACTATCATTGAGCTATATACCCAGACCTTTTTATTTTAGAATTGGGTTTCATCAAGTTTCTCAGGCTGATCTTGAACTTGCTATCCTTCTGCCTCAGCCTCCTGAGTGACTGGGAGTACAGGCATGCACCACATCCAGTGATGGGTCATTTTAATGAGAACCCAGGGTAGCACTTGGGAAGACCAACTGTAGATATAATGAGGTTGACTGGCCCTAAGAAAAATTTAAGTTTGTTGTGTTTGATTCATGTCATCTAAAATAATTAAACACTCAGCTTATCTCTGGTGATAAGAGTTAGTGTAAAGTCACAAGGGAAGGAAGGAAGGAGGGCAGTCATTCTCATCTGTGGTGCCAGAAAGCTTTATGGAGAATTGGAACTTTGTGACACTCTGATGTATCATCTCTCCACAGAGCTCACTCTGTCTCTCTCCTGACTCTGTTCCCAGCTCCACTTTTACTCTGAAGTTACCAAATGCTCTGCAGCATATTCCTTTATTCCTTAGACTCTCTTTCTGAATCATGCCTTTCTTTGGCATTCTTTCATCTATCCTTCTCTGTGTCTCAGAATTAACTAATAAAATTAGACCCTGTCTTATAGAAAGTTTAGTCATAGTACAGTATTGACCATCCCTATGGAGTAGTCTTCTCCTGCCAAGCCCCTCAGAGATGCCTGTGCATCCCCTGTGGGTGATTGTTCATGACTGAATTTGAGCCTCTAGAATAAACTTTGGTGGTCAGCCTGGCAAAGTCAAAGGGCCCGAAGTAAAGCAGTATGTGTCAGGAATCACTTTTAATCATTTGGCCTGGGAGACACTATTGTGTTCACACTGCTTGGAGATTGTGTCAAAGATACTGTGACACTCTGGGTACCCATTGGCCTACTGATCTCTCAGGGAAGTTTCTATTGAGGAAGGAGATTTTATTATGAATAACTTTATAGCAACACTAAGCCTTATCTACCTTATAGATAAATCATCTAGCAAGATAGTTTAGACCATATCACACTTGTTTACTAAGTTCTTAAACTCTAAGACTATCTTCACTATCATGGCTGAATTATTATAAACATATTAAGCTTATAGGTAAGATGTATTTTTCTGAAAGAGTGGCATCCAGTACCTAATCTGGACAGTCAGAGGGAAGAGAAGAGGTTGAGTGCTTCAGAGTGTGTTGTCTCTCACATTGTGTTTGAGCCTTGCCCTTAAGGAACAAACTGTCATCACCCTAAAAAAGAAGGTGCTGAAACATAGCAGGCAAATAAAAGAATGACATTCTTAGAGACCTGGTTATAGAAACTAAAAATGTAAAAACATTTCTTCTCATGACCATAATGTCAGACTGTAGTATGGGTGAGGAGGAGGATGCTTTCTCCAGCTCATAACAATGAGAATTAATACTCAATTAGAGAATATCACTATTGACTGTAGCATAGCATTCAGAGGATGGCAGAGGATAAGACTTCCCATGAACAGAAGAAGAAAGCCACATGGAAGTATGAGGGATAGTTCTGCCCCATTTTTCTGCCACTTGAACCATAAAGAAGAATTTAGGGGCCAGGGTTCCAGTGATTGACCTGGATGTGATGAGATTTGGCTATTGGTTATCTATTGCTATATAATATTTTTCTCCAAAACTTTGTGGCATAACATAGCAAATATTTATTACCTCATAGTTTCTCTAGAATATAAATTTCAGTGGTTATGGTGCAGCATCTCTCATGAGATTTCAATAAGGTCAGTTGAGGGCTCAGCAGGTGGACAGTGTTAATCCTGCCTATCCAAGAACATGGGGAGGGGAAGGGCTTTCCATCTTTAACATCTTCTTCAGTTTCTTTCTTAATTGTAGAGATCTTTCACTTCCTTGTGTAGATTTATTCCCAAGTATTTTAATTTATTTTTTGAGGTTATTTTGAATGAGATAGTTTTTCTGATTTCTTTCTCAGCAAACCCTTATTGGACTATAAGAAATCTGTTGATTTATGAATGTTGATCTTGCATACTGCTACTTCAGTGAATTTGCTTATCAGTTCTATAAGTCTTCTGGTAGACTTTTTTAGGTCTTCTGGATATAGGATTATGTCGTCAGCAAACAGATAATTAGACTTCTTTTCCTATTTGTATTCCTTTAATTTCCTTCTCTTGCCTGATTGCTGTGACTAGAATTTCAAGAACAATATTGAATAAGAGTGGTGCATAACTGCATTCTACTGTCATGTATAACTAATTAAAACAAATTTAAAAATTAAGGGAAATAAAAAGAGTGGTGAGAGTAGATGTTATCCTCTTGTCCCTGGTTTTAGAGGAAATGCTTTCAGTTTTTCTCCATTTAGTATGGTGTTGGCTTTGGGTTTATCACAAATAGCCATTATAATGCTGAGGTAATCTCTTTCTATCTCTGATTTCTCCAACATTTTTGACATCAATAAGTGCTGGATTTTGTCAAAGATTTTCACTATTTATTCAGATGATCATATGATTCTTTTTCTTATTTTCTTTGTTAAGCATTTTGCTTATGATGGAGAGGACCTTTTTTGATCTTGTTTATTTGGGTTTCCATTTGAGTCCTGAATATGGATGTCTACCTCATTTCTAAGGTTTGGAAATTTTTTTGCTATTATTTCACTGAAAAGTTTCTTGATACCATTAGTCTGTATCACCATTTTTCTTCTATCTCAGTGACTCTGATTTGGTGGAGTTCTTGTATATTCTGATCATGGCCTTTAATTGTTTTTTCCTTTATTACATATTATATATTACAAGTTCATATACCCTGTCTTCAAAACCTGATGTTCTATTTTCTATATAATTTAATCTGTTGGTGATACATAAAAATGAATTCTTTATTTGATTCATTGTGTCTTTCATTTCCAGTTCTGATTGGTTTCCTTTCAGTATCTCTATTTCTTTATGGAAATAGTCTTTCACCTTCTGCTTTCACTATCTTAATACATTCCTTAGTTTTTCTTTTAGCTCACTGAACTAAGTTGGTTGTGGTAGCTCTCATTTTTGTAATTTTAGCATTTTAGTAATCAGTTTTTGTGGTCTTCCTCTGGCATTTCATCCACTTCTCTATCTGTGGTTTCCTTTGTTGGGGGATTATAAATTTTGATGGGGGAAGGACATATATTTGCTTATTTCCACGTTTTCAGAAGTCTTGGATTTGTGCATCTGTTTAGATGGATTCTCTTCTTCTTTAATACGTATGTAGTTATCCTTTTGTTCTTGTAACTTCTCTGTTTTTGCTGTCTGAGCAGATGCCAGGAGGGGGACCTCAGATTGCACTCTGACCATTCTTCTGTGGCATGGTCATTGGTTTGGGGGTTTTTGCCTCCTCTATTCTATACATTGAAGTAATTTTGGAGTTGCAGTGGGGCAAGTTTGTGTATGAAGTGAGGCTTGCTGTGGTTTGACTGAATTGTAATTATAATTCAGCAGCAGTATCTCTATTCAGTGAACTTGTATTATCTTAATCACTTCCCAGCCCCCGTTAGAAAAAGAGGAGAAAGGAACAGCAATAATGTTAGCAACCAATATATAGCCTTAAAATAAATGTCCAGAGCCTATTATGACATCTATAATACTGCTTGCCACTTAAGAGGAATGATAGGTTCAGCATGTAACCTCACCACCAATAATAAATAGCCATGAACTAGATCTAGCATTAAACAGCAGGTGTCAACTGTATCACCCACCATATTAATAACCACCGCAATGTGAATGATAGGGGTAGGAATTATATTAAATAAATAGTTCTTAACAGATATTAAAAGCATAGTTCCTTAAGAGAAAATGAGGTAGAAAACCAAAAGAAAGTTTGAAATATTTAAAAAGTGAACAGAAGGGAACAGGAGAGAGGAAGCAAGTGACAGCTATGAGGTAGGAGGAAGAAAACATAAATAAAAGTAATTAGAGAGGAAGAGGGAACAAGAGAACTTGGCTATTAGAGGGGAAGTAAAGTAAAGACAGAGTAAAAAGAGAAATAAAAATAAAGGTAATAACAAATAAAAATTTTACCCTTCCAAAGTCAAAACAAGACTAAATAACAAATGGGTAAAGAAAAAAATCATTAAGATGTAAGAAAAATTATATGAATATATGTATGTATGATCATTTTGGAACCTGTCAGTGTACCAAGAAAACATGCACATGCACACACACACTTGCACACACACACTTGCACACTCACACTTATACATAAACAGAGTAAAAATGGGGGGGGAAGGAAAAAATCTTCATGGAAAATAAAAATTGTTTCTCGTGAAGTGGTCAAAACTGTTGGCAAGATGAAATGTCCATTGCTTATGCTGTCATGCAGTTCTTTGCACTTGTCTTTGGGCTATGTACCCGTTGGATCAAGGGCTTTGGGTCATTAAATCCAATCTCTGTGTTTCTCAATATGGCTTGGAACCTAAGTTGGTTGTAGTAGCTCTCAGCTTCCTGTCTCACAGGATAGGGTAGGATAGACTGGGGAGTGCTGAATTTTGTCTGCATGGACTAGGTCACTGCACTCCCAGAGCAGCAATGATGCATAGTTCTAAATGGGAAGTTCCAGCAACTGGGATTTAATTCTCTATCCTTTGGAATTTTTTTCTGGAGGTATTTGGAATTAGATCCACATCTCCTGTTGCTGGGCAAATGCTCATTTCTACTGGATACATGGGTCTCAGGGACCTCTTAAATTTTTCATTTAGAATGGGGGATCTAATTCTCCACAGGACTCATATGTTTCACCACCGTGTGAATTTTCCAGAATCAGTGCTAGAGTGCAGATGTGCCTATCTGACCAGTTTCTCGCCTCTCTCCTGCTGGTTGCATTGACTGCTAGCAATAAAGGGTACTAAGAGCCTCTCCCTCCTTGATATCCCCAATCTGATCACCCAGACAATAATCCTCTCTGATCTTGTTTCAGCCACTCTAGTCCAAGGACACCCTGGACCCTACAACAGGTGTCTGCTGGGGCAAGCTAGGAATGTCCTTTATGAATTTCCAATTTCCCTCCTCTTCAAGCTGCCACTCAGCCACTTAACAGATGGTGCCTGCCATGACTCTCCAGAGATTCTGGTCACTTTTCAATCATCATCTTGCCCCACTATCTGTGGATTAGTTAGGATCAGCCCCCCTCTATATTCTATAGGTTCTCCCAAGCCAAATGTTCTTTTGCATACTTTCCTCTTTTTGTCTGCATTGCTGCTCTTCTTTACAGTGGGCTTAGCTGGCATGTCTCTAACATATTATTTCTTGCTCTGTGTTCAAAGTTTCTGAATTTCTGTGTCTCTATGATTATTTTTCTGCCCAGTGAATTTCAGTGAATTCCCTTGGTCACCTCCCTTGCTGAAAAGCAATACTTCTACTCGAATCTCTAGCTGAGGATCAAATGGAGAGCACACCCTCCCTCTTATCCATCATCTTCCAACCTACCAGCATTCCTAATTTTATACCAACAAAAGTCGCAAAATTTTATTAGTGATATGAAAACCATATTGTATGCTGGGGAATAAGACTAATTGATTATGTTATTGCACATATGAATATGGTATAGTAAATCCCACAATTACATATAATTATAATGTACCTATTTTAGAAATTAAAAAAACAAACAAAAACAGCATAGTAGCCTTGGGAGAGGCAGCAGAAAATTATGACTAAGTTTATTTGGTCAGAATATTCCAAGTCTTTCAGCTACCATCAAACTCTACCTGAATAAATCCAAAGAAAAAATTCTCAAGTTCTTGCCTTAACCTGTCAGTACTATTGCACATAGTTGATTTCTTTTACTCCTTGAATCAGTTTCTTCATTTGGCTTCTAGAACATTTCCTCCTGAACTTTCTCTTGCCTCTAATTAGCTTCTTGCTTTCAGTCTTGGCATGTACCATTTTTCCTTATCTCCTCAACCCCCAAAACAGTGGAATGTTCTAGAGTTCATCGCCAAACCCCTTTTTATGCACTCAGTTCTTTTCAGTTCTTTGATGACGTTATGCAATTCCAAGTCTTTAAATACAATGTGTACTTATAATCGCCAAATTTGTATCTCCCTCATGTAATTCTTCCCCTCAACTCTAGACACACACCAATCATATCTTCACTTGAACATCTAATAAGTATCATCAACTTAGCATGCCCAAAACTAAGCATTTGTTATTTTTACTTCAAACTGTTCCTATAGTCTTAGTCTTTTGACTGGCAATTCCACCTTACCAGTTGACCAGAATTCATTTTCTTTCATCTTCTCTATCCTTCTCACAGTTTTTTTCTCCCCCCTTCCTCCCTGCATCCCTTTCTCTTTCTCTTTATACTTTTAATAGCTCAGCAAATCTGTTAGTTCTGTCTACAAAATAAACATATTGACCACTTTTCACAAACTCCACAAGTATCACTGTGGTCCAAGCCACCACTTTCTGTCTCCTGAATTACTGCAGCAACTTTCTAATTGCCCACCTGTGGTGCCCTTCCACTCTTGCCTCATACAGTCTATTGTTAGCACATTGTGCAGTGATCCTGTTCAACATATACCAACTCATATCACTTTTCTGCTTTAATTCCCCGGTGCTCTCTGTTTCACTCAAAGAGTCTTGGCCCTTAAAGTGATGCAGGTTGTCCTGCACTATCTGGCTTTACCTCTTCACTGACCCATCCCGTACAGTTCTCCCTTTTGCTCATCCTACTCCAGCATTATTTCCCTGCCACTCGAGTTCAGTCATACTGGGCTGGTTTTACCTCACCACCTGATCCTGCTGCCTAATACCATGCTCTTAGTGCTCCATGTTCTCCCTCACTTCTTTCAAATCTGACTCCAGTGCTATGTTCTAAGTGAGACCTACCCTAGTTACATTATTTAAAGTTGTTCCAAGGCATCTCTCTTCAATTTTGTTTCCTTCATAGCAATTATAATAACATAGCAAACTATTTTATTTATTTTTATAACTATGAAGAAAGGATTTTTTGTTTTATTGTTAGTATCTGGACTATTTTTGACAAATTAGCCATCATTTAATAAATGCCCATCATTTATTAAAAAGATGAGAGCATCCTCATCTTTTGGGAATGCTCTCTTTCTATCCTCAGAGCATACAAATTCTCAGTTAACTCCCACAGCCTTGCTAATCAAGTGTAGTCTCCTTGGAAGCCTCTGAGCCTTACACCAGTGTTTCTCACTTTGAATTTCCTTAGCCCTTATTGTCACAGCCCAGATGACATTATTATACACCATCTCTGTCCATTTTCCTCCACCTCACTCCTATATTGTGTCTTGCTTGCCTAAATAGATCCTTAAGAAACCATATTCATTTCCTTTTTTCTACTCTTTTGCCCCTTTGCAATTATGCAACATGTACTTTATAAATTCCTGCTTCATAAACAACTGTTAACCCATGGAAATGAACTTTCTAACCCCACACATTTAATGGAAGATGCTACATCAGAACAACACAATGTTTTTGTAAAGGGCATACAATCATTTTCGATTTGTACAGTAATAAGTTCCAGGAAAAACCAGCTGAGCTACACAAGCAACTCTGTTCTAATATTCACACAGTTATTATATTCTCTTTAGGAAATGGAATCCACTTTTCCACATGGGCTGAAATCCTAAGATGTAAAAAAAATATTTAAAAGGCTCCACTGAGATTTAGCTCCTTGCCATGATATTCTCAATTATTTCAGCATTGTGTAAGGCATTATAAAACACTACAATTTATATATTCCTGCAAGCATCTCTCAGAATGTTTGCCAATTAGTTCTTTTCTGAACCTTCTTCTGATATCCCTGAAGGTAAGTAAGGAAAATGCCTTCGTATGCAAGCTAAGTATAAAGACAGTATCAAAATCAGTCATGTCAGCTAAATGTTGCCATAAGAACAAGCTCTAAATTTTCTGATATTTTGAAATGTGGAGAGCTCATCAAATGATTATACTAAGACTGCACATAGATTATTTTTCCTTCTGTGAATTTAACATAATCCTCTACTTTTTTCTAAGTTAATCTCCTTATTAGATCATGACTCAGATTTTGCTTAGGGATGATATAGATTGAAATTGCCTCAATCAACTCATCTTTCTCTCTCTCATATTGCCTTGGATGCATACCATGTTACATGTCTCTTTGGTTCCAGTTTTCTTAGGTTGTTAAAAAAAAACTTATGTCCACCAACAAATCCTAAACACTGGATCAAGAATACTAGTGCTTGTGACAACTTTTCTTGGGGCAAGAAAATCAGTATTTTAAAAAGAAATCAGAGGTTTTCTAAAATACATTTATTTATTAAATTAATACTGTAATTTGGTAGCATCTGACACTAGGTCAGAGTTTCTCTAATTTGTAAATAATATCAGATAGAATCTTTGTGATGTCTCTCTATCTCTATCTCTCTCACCTTTTTTATGTTGAAACCTTTGTTAACTTACTATTTTAAATAATTTTATATAATATATATAAGAATAAAAATATTAACCCTATAAATCAATTTTATTGTAAGTTTCTGGTTTTGTCTCAGAGGTATAATTGGAATCTGTTGCTTTGTCTTCATTTTGGCCATTAGTAAAGCATCATATTAAGGGCTACCTGTGAAGACAAGAATTTATCACATGTAACTAGAAAATACACATCATATATATATGATGTGTATTTATATATACTAGAACTACATGGACTTCAGAGGTAGTCTATAGATTTATGACTTTTTGCATGTCAGCATACCTGAGAAACATAAGTCATCAATAGAAGTCATGATGGCAGTATATTAGTTTACTATTACTGCTATAACAAATTATTGCAAATTGAGTAGCTTAGTGCATCATCTAATTATCATCTTAAGGTTTTATAGGTCAGGAGTCTGAAATATGCCCCATGGAGCCAGACAGCATTCCTTCTGAAGTATCTGGGGGAGAATCTATTCTCCTTGTCTTTGTCAGCTTCCATAGACTTCCCCCATCTCTTTTCTTTGGCTAGTGGACACCTTTTAACACCACTTGGACTGCTCCTTCTCTTACTATGATACTTCTATCTTCCTCATATACTTTGGGCCAACATGGATGATCCTGTATCATCTTCCCATTTTAAGATTGTTAACCTAAACCCATCTGCAAAGTCCCTCTTGCAGTATATAGTAGAATTCAATTAGAAAACTTGACATATTAAAATTATTAATTAAAATTGAATCAGCATCTGATTAATCTATATTCAGCCAGTAGTAAGTACCCATCTTCTAATAAGTACGAGTTCTTAATTAGCCTGGTGATATCATCAACTGTACATGTCACTCTTACTCTAGTAACTGGAATCCAATGACCATATTATGTCTCTTTCTCAACATCTGTAACTTGATGGAATCATATTATATACTATAAAGGATAAGATATTTTGACACAGCAGCACAAAATTGAGAAGACTCAAAGACCAGTCATTTTATTATGAACTTTCCCTTTACATTTTTTATCTAGATAATGCTATTAAAATGTTTAGGTAATTTTAAACCTCCACTGAAAATTAGCTCAAGTTTTAAATTTAGTTGTTTTTATTGTGGTACTGAAGATTGAATCCAAGGGCAGTCCACCACTGAACTACACTTCAGACCTGAATTTTCAGTATTTTTTATTTTGAAACAAGGTCTCATTAAGTTGTGAAGACTGGTCTCAAACTTTCAATTTTCCTTTATCCGCTTCAAAAGTAACTGGGCTTACAAGCTTGTGCCACCATACCTGGATCAAACTTTTCTTTAATTTGCAGATTTCATGTAGTCGGTGTATTGATTATTTTTGCAACATGGTCAACTGAGCCTCTCACTAAACTGAGCATTAGAATAGCCAGATTTAATTGGCCATTCAAGATAATGAGGCTTAATGATTTCAATTATGTAGAAACTTTCATTGGTTCCTGTTATAATTTGGATCTGGAAGGTCCACCCAAAAGTTCATGTGTTGAGGGCTTAGTCCACAGCTGGTGGGGCTATTGGAAAGTGATGGAGGATTGAGGAGGTAGGGCCAAGTTGTAGGCAGTAGGTAGGTTAGGGACATGCCTTGAAGGATATATCTTGTGTCTGTCTGTCTGTCTCTCTCTCTCTCTCTCTCTCTCTCTCTCTCTCTCTCTTTTCTCCCTGTCATGAGATAAGCACTTCTCCACCTCACACTCCCTGTCATGATAACCTATCTTGCCAAAGGTCCAAAACAATTATGCCAAGGTTCATGGACTGAAAACTAATTTGATTTTTCTCAGGTATTTTGTCACAGTAATAAAGGCTGACTAATAGTTTCTAATTTTAAATATGCTTGAGAATTTTTCCAATCTAAGATTAGGGTTCTGACAGTACATGTTTTGATTCTTCCACTTCCACGTGGCCTGAAATGAATGTTTTGAAATCTCTTTTTACTGAGAGGCTAAGCACAAAGCAGAGAGAAAAAAAAACCTTTTTATATGGGAAATTATGAGTTAAGGACATGTTATCATATCATTCTAATGAAATAGAAATTTCCTACTAAGAGTTTAATTCTCCCCTCATCCCCTCTTGTAAATAAAAAAAAATTAATAGAATTATGAAGTTTAAGAACTAAAAAGGAGCATAGAGATTATTTGGTTGAAAGCCCTCATGTTATAGGTGTCTAAGACTACAAGAGAAAATAAAAATGAGCAAGTGTAATTTTAGGAAGCTGAAAATAATTCAATTACAGATTTGTTTTTCTCTAGATCCCAAACATTTGATTTTTATCACATGAATAAGATACATTTTCATTTACTCTATCTAAGCTCTTTCCTCTTACTTCTGTATTCCTCAGGAGGAGGCAAATAAGTGTTAATCATCATACAGGCCTTGATGGTTACTGTAGTCCTTTTTCTAATTATTATTTTTTTGCTATTGTTTTGCTGCCAGCTAAAGATGGCTTTGTGATCTTAAGATATTTGTAATAACTGTTCTACAAGGAATGTTTATGTATTTCTAGACTATTCTGCCTATTCAGTTGTCAAGCTGTAACTTCACATTCTTCTTGTTGCTATTCTTTCTCTAAAAATAAATAAATAAAACTCTGAAAGAGAAAAATAAAAATGTAAGCTCTTCCTAGATTTTACAACCAGCTCTGGTTTTTTCCTGTGTGGCCTTGACTAAATCACTTAAACACTGTGTTTGACTGTCATCATCTGTGAAATGAGGACAATAGCACATAGGAAATGGGGCAATAACAAATGAAGGTAGGCTTTATCTATAACTGTTAGCTGTCATTACTGTCATTTCCTATTGCCAATTAGAAGTGTTTCCTTTGGGATGGAGTCCCTATAGAGTTTCCATAAGCCTGAGGCCAGGCCCCCTCTGATTTTCCAACTTCACTGACTCCCTGCACACTCAGTTCTCTCCACTACTCCAAGAGGTGACTGGCTATAAAATCAAACAATTAATTACCCCCTTAATTTTTCTGTTCCTCTGATTGTAAAGTCTTCTAAATTTTAAATTGATTATCTTTGTTATTTTTTAACACACGAGTGTACAGATGTCACCCTACACATATTCAACTTTATTGAGTGTCTTTTTTTGTGTTAAGTGATTTCACGTATAACATCTTGTGTAAATCTATAATCCTCAAATAAATTTGGAAGCAGATGTTATTGTATCATATCAATGATGACCAAGGCTGATAGATATTAAGTGAATTGCCTAGAATCATTCAAATATTAGTATAATGGTCAGGATATTAACCTAGTTTGTCAACAGGTCCCTCAAAGTCCTGAACAGTAGACTCTGTACAGTATCTGCCTATTAGAGCCAACACTTTTAACCATCTTTGGCCCCATTTGTAACAGCTATAAACTAACATCAGCATACACCTGTAAAAATCCAGAGTTGTATCCTTAATCAAAAAAAGGTAGAGTCTTTACCTCATTCTTATTTTAAATCGAGATGAAAATAGATTATTATCTTTTTTAATATAATAAATCGTAGAAAATTATGTTAACATATCATTGTTGTATGATGTCACCAGCCAGTGCACAGGAAAGTTTTTATTCAGGGCCCAATGGCCTAATTGCTTTCTTTATTCCTCAAACAAAAGTTAACCTAAGAAAGTGCTATTTTCCAAACAATACTGAGTAAAAGCATAAATGTTCAACAATTCTCCTGTAAATATTTTTATTACTTTCATAGAAATGCCTATTTCAACTTCATATTAAATAAAGCCACCTCTTGATCAACAGATCTCACAAAAGTGTAATCTTTTCTCAGGACTCACCTGCTTTTTCAAGTCTGTTAGTAGGGGTGAAATGGGAACTTGGCGTACTCAAGTAGTACCATTCTTCCATCAGCACTGAAGCTTCTATCACCAGGGATCAAGAAGCAGCCTATGTACTTGATGTAAGACTGCTCTTTTGCCAAATACCTAAGATTTTTAAAAAAAGAATCTCATGCTCTCAAAGTTAGACCACTTCAAGACCTTCAGTGTTGTTAAGATGTTCAAGTATTTTCTAGGTTTTCCATCTACTTTTTTTGTCACTACTCAGACTGTTTCAATGATTCTCTTTTCTTCTATACAATCCCTATTGTTAAAATGCCCATGTCTTAATCCTCGGACCTCTTTAGTTTCTAATGTTAGTCACTCTTTTGGGTCCATCATCCCATCTGATGGCTATAAAGACAGTCTTGATCCTGATAATTACCAAATTAATATTTCCAGACCCATTCTAGTCCCTGAATGTCAAACTTATTCTATTGCCTATTCAATATCTTCACATAGAATGATACTAGGCATCTTGGATTTAACAAGTGTTAAATATAATCCTGATCAGCCTAGTACAAACCTTCAACTTTACAATGTACCCTGGCACCCATACTGCATATGATGGAACCTTCATATGCCCATTGAATTTAACCTGTAAAAGCATAGTCACACTTGATTTTTCTCTTTTTCTCATAGCCTACATCCTGTCTGTAAGAAAATCCTATTGGTTCAATTTCAAATTATATCCAGAATCTGTTTCTTACCTCTTCTGTTACTGTACTGATTGTTTCACTATTAGCTGGGAACTATTGCTGACATTACTGTAATTGCCTCCTAATCCTCCTGCTTCTGTCCCTAACCCACTAGCATCCATTTTCACCAAAGTGGCCATGACCATCATGTTAAAATGTAAGTCAGGTTATGTCAGAACACTTCTCAAATTCCTCCAATGTTTTCATATCTCTGAGTAAAAACCAAAGAACTGGGAATATATTCCCTACAAAGCATTATTTATCTTCATCCCTCCCCTATCACCTTTGAATTTATCTTCTCCTACCTTCCTCATGCATTCCTTTCCAACCATCTTGACCTTCTTATAAATCTTAAACATGTTAGACATCTTCTCACCTCAGTCTTGCTCCCAGACATCCATATAGCATACTCCCTCCCTTTTTAAAGTCTTTACACTCTTGTCAAATTCAGTGAAAATTTCTAGGCAACCTTTATAAATATGCAGTCTCTGTCCCCTGAAAACTCTGCTATCCCACCTACCTCATTTATTTTTCTCCACCTGATTTATTTGTCTTATATCCATCTAGCATATTGTGTATAATTAACTGATTTTGCACAGGCAGTTCTCCTCCCATGGGAATGTATATGCTCCAATGGAGATAGGGACTTTTGTTGTTGGTTCATTCACTCTTATATTCCAGCAATTAGCACAATGCCTGGTACATGATACATACTTAATTACATAGTTAAATATGGATTAAGGGTATCTTTTTTTCTTATCATAACTAATAGGGACCATAAATTCTACAGATTATAATATCCTGATTTTTTTGTTAACCATTATTTTCTTCATGAACATTCATTCATCATATGTTTTTAAATTACAGTTGTGTGTTATGCATATTGTTACATGTCCCAGATATTTGGGAGAGCAAATGGAGACATAGTTTTGCTCTTGTAGAACTTACCATATGTATGTATGTGTATATATATATATATACACATACACACATACATATGTATATATATTTATATAGAGAGAAACATTAATCAAATAACCATATGCAAATTATTATATAGGTATTAATTGATCTAGATTATTTTCAAGAAAGTATATTTACAATATTTATAGAAGCCAGACATATATTGAGGTAGGCAAAAGTTAAATTTTATTTGAGCTGACATCAGAAGGATGACTAGTGAGGAAGATTTCAGATGCCAGAAATAGTAAGTGCAAAGGCTCAGTGGTCAGGAAGAAATGAAACTAAAAGGAGATCTGCATGACTAAGTGCAACACAAAAGTTGAGAGAAAGAATAATACCATAATATAAGATCAGAAATTTTTGTAGATACCATATAAAACATTTTAAGGAGTGGTCTTTATCCTGAGAGCAAGGGGGATTCCATTAGGGACATGTAAGCAAGAGGAATACCCCTTTGAGCTTATATTTTTAGACAATGATTGTTTCATAGCCAAACAAAAATGATTCTAAATTTGTTGTGATAAAAAACTGAAGGAGAGCCTGAATGGATATAGGGAGACTGTTACAAGAATTATTATTTCCATATCAGAATTTCTTTTAGCATTCTCAGAATTTTTTCCCAAATCTCAAGAAAAGTCAAGTCAAAAGTTTAGAAATACAGGAAAATATGATTCTTCTCTGAGAATAAAGCTTAATGATCAACAGAGAGATTGCCAGTTTGAAAGAATCCACTAGCATCAAATGACAAGTAAGAGCAGGAAATGCTGACAAACCAAGTACATGATGAGGTCTGACATTGCTAAAGCTGGAACAGGAATCCATAGGAGAAAAGTGGCCGAGATCTAATGAGTCTGGCTTGCTTGCAGCTCTTGTCGCGCATCATAAGTATGTTTATGTGACCCTGTCTGCTAATAAGGGTGAGTTGGTTTTACAAACAAAAACTATTAATAAATGTAGATATACAGAATCATATGTGATGTTTCATAACAAGTTTTACATGCAGATTCCTTAAATTAGAAATTGCAAAATGTGATTCTGAATAATGTTATTAACCTTGTTAGGAGATCTGAAGTCATGTTATTTGAATACTTTCTAAAAACGCTTTATTGACATTTTCTAGTGTTTGACGATTTGCTATGGAATAGAGTTCAATATGAACTCATTAACAGAAGTGCAAAGTGAACAGGAGGAAGATGCTATGGAACATTTCAATGAAGAATCAGAAACTGAAGTTTGAATTAACAAAATCAGTATGGGTTTCATAGTCAAACAAAAACCAGTACAAGTGGGCAGAACATGGTTTCATTGATAAAAAATAAATGAGCTTATAAGGAACATCATGTACCTTATTGGCAACTTGAAAATAGATCTGGATATACTTTTAAAAAGTTTAACTACCGGCAGGGCATGGTGGCACAGGCCTCTATTCGGGAGGCTGAGTAGGAGACCAGCAAGTTCAAGGCTGGTCTTAGCAATTTAGTGAGACCCTGTCTCAGAATCTTAAAAAATAAAATAAAAATTCTTGGGGATGTAAATCAGTGGCAGAACACCAATGAGTTTAATCCCTAGTACCTCTCTCTCTCTCTTTCTTTCTCTCTCTCTCTCTCACACACACACACACACATACACACACACACACACACACAAAATGACTCCCATTGAGCAATGTAAAATAATTTTCTATGTCTGCAATATTGGTCATGAAAAAAGTCCACGGTACTTATTACATAGAGCAACTAATGCTTTGGGTATTTTTAAATTTCATCTCAAGAATAATCTTTAATTATTGTATATTTATGGTTTCATACTTTAATTTTAAAATGATTTTTATTTGGCATTTATTTTACATTAATGTTTATTTAATGTTTTCTGTTATTCAAACATCATTGTTTATATATTATTGAAATATATACCCTTTTCACAGTATGTGGGGTTCATGACAATAATAAAGCATTCATTTATTTATATAATTTTACAGTACAACTCCAAATATTTTAACATATTCCTGACACAGAAAAATTATGCACTATTTTTATTATGACCATTTATTATTATTAAATACCTATAGATATTATTAAAATTATTATTACAACCTCCCCCAACTCAAAAAAGATCACTTAAAGTGTTAAAAAAATAAGAAGGATTTTAGGATTTCCAAAGAATTATTACTGACAATGGTTCTCCATTTGCAAATCCTGAAGATACCATCTTATAGAAACCTGGAAACAGCAGCAATGTAAGAAAGAAGCAGTAGTAACTTGAGTGATAATAGTATCAGTAGAAATGGAAATAACCAAGTACAAGAAATATCTGGGAAATAAAATTCACAAGAGTTGCAAACAACTGGACATGGGGAATGTAGATAGAAAGGATATCAAGAATAACTTCTAAGTTGGTAATTTTTATGATGGCGAATGCCATTGAATAAGGTAGATACCACACAAAATTTCAAGGGTGCATAGAAGAACCATCTTATAAGAGATCTGGAAACAGTGCTAATGTCTATCACTACAGGATTAGGGCAAGGAGCAAGAGTTCAGTTTGAAACACATTGAGTGTGTGATATGCCTTTGAACTGTACAAAGTAAAGTGGTAAATGGGTCATTGGCTTTGTGGGGCTAGTACCTCAGAGGAGAGGTCTAGCCTAAAGAAATAAGTGGTCACTGAGAGATAGGTGCTTTTTTGAAGTCATGGACAGGGAAGAGATTTCAAAAGAAGATGGTGTCTATAGATATGCTATAAGATCACATTTCTCTATGCCACACACTCATGCATGCACACGTCATATTCAATCATGGTTTCTCTCCTAAGCCATCTGGAATTATGATTATTAAGAGAAATTGGGAGAGTGTCAAACTCTCTTTGGTGCCTTAGAAATATTGAAGATGACTGGAAAGCAATTGGAATTTTATGTCTGTCAAACTTTATACGAAAGGCCACCTGCTCAGGGAAACCTCTGACATCACAGGTGATCTCTCTGCCTTTCGAATTTCATAACACTTTATTTAGCTCTCCTTCATAAAATATTTCATATTCTGCCCTGCCATTCAATGTGTTGATATGCTAGATTTATTCCTTCTGGTAAACAGAAAGCCTCTCTATTGGAAGTCTGTTTTCATCTTTTTTATAACCATCAAAATATTCACCATCATACCTTCTACAGGGTTGTCCAAAAAAAATTTAAAAAGTAAAAAGGTTGTTGTATAAACACATTTCCCCAAATGAATTATAAGCTTCCTAGGACAGATAATATGCCTTCTGTTTATTTGCTTTGCTTTATGCCTAGCACAGCAATTTCTACATAGTTGATAAATGATTGATTGATGGGTTAATTCAGAGAAAAAGTTAAAAACTTCAGCCCATTATTTTTAGAAATTATGTTGCTTCCACCTGAAAGTATATGTATAGAAACACCTGATGCATGCCCTTTACTTTTCGGTAATACAAACCTAACTATCCAAAGCTGTTAGTACTACCAAGTATAGACAAAAATATCTGCTTTCTTTTGTCTCCAAAGTCTCAGAAAAATAAGTTACTGATTTTTAAGATAGTTTATTCTCTGGAAGGTATTTTATGTCCCTGGAATCCCACATTCAGAACTTTATAGCTACTGATCAATTATTTTATTGTGAATATTGAATATCTTTATATGTGAATTATATGCACATATGTTTTTATAAATTCTAATATGATCATTGTTCAAAGAATCACAAGTAACAGTAATTTATAAACATTTTAAAATGTAACAGAATATTAGGAACATATAGACACCAGGAGATTATATGTGTTATATAGATGTGATGTACATGAATATATTATATATGTATAATTTAATTATTTAGCACCCAGATAGATTCTTGAATTAAAGAATACAAAATATAATATGATGAATATTTAGATAAAACAACTTACCTTGTAAAATTGTTAAAAGTATCATTGTAAACATGATGCTTAAATGTTATGAAAATGGCATAAATACAAGAATAACAAGTATCTGAGAAAGACAATAATATATGTATTATCTAGGCCAAACAGTTGAAAAGAATAAAGAGGCTACTTTTATTTGTTCATTTTACAGATTTTGAAATAAAGTAAAAATCTTAAAATGTAGTGTTGTGGTATTAAAGACACAGATGTATTCAGCTATTTAATAGCTGTTGCATAATCTTCCAGGCCTATTGATAAATCAGAAATTAGTTCCTATCAAATCTGCCTTCTAGGTCAGATTTCTTCTTTCATTTGCATGCCTTCAATACTTTGTAAGTCCAATAGAAATGAATATATATTAATTAATATATAAATATTTATTTTAAAATTACTACATATAAATAAATGTAGCCACCAAGAACAAGCTTAGCATGGTAAATTCAACAGCCCTATACACATTAGCTGGAAGGGAGGTAGCATAAAATAGACAGTAATGAAACAAATTCATGAAATACATAGTTTGCAATCCTAAATTACAAGTTAACATTCTTTTTGAAATTATACTTTAGTGATATAATGCAAATATTTATTAAGCACTTGCCATGTACCAGTTACTCTTCTATGATACAAAAATGAAAAGTATTTAGTTCTTGCTCTCAAGGAATTTAGACTCTGATCCCACTGGAATGCCACATACACTGAGGTTTTATTCTTTGCTTTCACCAAAGACTTCTCTTCCTTATTTTCGTAAGGAAATGCTCACTTCCTTAGAAAATACAAGCCCCTTGCACATTGAGTTAATTGCAGATCTATGCAGAACACTTTATTTAGAAAGGTAGATAAATTCTGACTTTTCCATTTGGGAAGAAGACAGCCTGAGGTGAATCTGTCATCTTGGAATATGCAGAAATAGCCCACTACCGTACTGATCCAACAACAGATGAGCTGTGTCATTTTTAATTACCTCAGTTTTAGCAGTTTTTCAAAAACAAACTTCTTCCTTTTTTATATCCATCCTGGCTGATATCTCCTGAATGCCTTAAGCATGGCTCTCCAGGCCCTCTGAGGCATCCAGTCACATATAATGAACTGTAATGGAACTAGCTGCGAAACTAAGCCTGAATATCCCAGCCCTTGAGAATTTTCCATGCTGGTAAGGCATGGCATAATTCCTTGTCAGATTCTAGCTCAGCATTGGCTGCTGAAGTATAATTATTTCCAATTGCCAAAAATGTCTAAAAAGAATCACATATGTTCACCTTATCACACTCATGTGCATACATGGAGCATACAGGACATGCACATCCACATATGTTATTCCTGGATCAAAGCAGAAATATACTGACTGAACAAGTAAATAAATACCATGAGGCTGAAAGTTGGCAATGGATGCTAACGGAGTTAGAAAGAATCTTGGCTGACAATATAAAACTCAAATGTCTTCATCTCATTTGGTAGATGTTATTTTAAGAAATATTTTCTCCTTGTCCCAGTTCCATCACCCACTTAGCAACCCCTGTCAGTTCTTCACCATCACCTACAGAGATCTTGCAGATATCACAAAGTTCAGTGTCTTGCTGTTGACCACATTTTATTTCCAGGAAGCAATACAGAGAAGTTTGATCTTGAAGTCAGAAGTGCTGGGTAGGAGCCTAAGCTTTATCCTTTACAAGTTTGGTGAACTTGAGCAAGAAGACTTAGTTTCCTCGTCTGTAAAAATGGCTTATAAAAATACCTTCATACAAGTTATAAAAGAGGAGGAAAGTAGACAAACCATAGTTTCATAGCAAAGATTTTCCGCAACGTCATAAGCAGGTCCCCACGAGAGTTGCAATGCTACAGAGAGAAATCTCAATCTCCATCTTGCAGGCTCAGTAAGAGGATATGAGACTTACAGGGTTTTTAAAGGGAGCCTTAGATTAGCCATGGATGCAGAAACTGAATTTAATTCCTATTCTTAATTTAAAACAAAACATGAGAACTACCCAGGGGCACTGGTGACCTCTGGCCAGCACACTCCCTCCAAAGCCAGAGTCCATAGGAAGCCAGATATTATTAGAAGAATACTTTCTACAGCACACTCACACCTGAGAACCCATCCTTGTAACAAAGATACTTATGCCATAAAGACTGAATATACCAAGTGTTTAGACACTTTCATTTCTGGATAGCCTTTATAGGTAATAGACACAGACAGCCTCAGTGATGTTCCTTTGTCTAGGTTTCTTGGTGGCTAAATCCCTTCAAAATTCTCTTTTCTTTCCTTATCAAATTCAATCAGGTTGATAATTTTACATTGCAGCCAAGTGTTGCTACCTGGAAACATTTCATACTCTATATGGAGATTTTATATACCTTTGTTTTGATCTATTGCATGCCAATTTTAAAGACACTTCTTGGAGGAATGCCGTATTTCCAAGTTTTGTGTACATTTATGAGGTTTAGAGTGGGAGAGGGAGTTGGCAACTATGGGCACAGAATCTCTTTGATTTGTTATGAAGATTAAATAAATTGTATGAACATTTTATAAGCTATGTGCTTTATATGATGAAAAGCACTAAAGGAATATAATTTGATAATAGTGGTGTTCAGGTACTTGTCCTTTGGGATAAAGAATCTTGTGTGTCTGAGAGGAATGTTTTAGGTTTTGTTAATTGAACAAATTGCATGTATTTGAAGTGTGCAGTTTGTTAAATTTTGACACATGTATACATCCATGTACTACATAATGAACATATGTTCCCCTGACATATGCTGGTCTTTTTTTTTAAGAGAGAGAGAGAGAGAGAGAGAGAATTTTTTTAATATTTATTTTTTAGTTTTCGGCGGACACAGATTCTTTGTATGTGGTGCTGAGGACCGAACCTGGGCCTCACGTGTGCCAGGCAAGCGCGCTACCGCTTGAGCCACATCCCCAGCCCAAATATGCTGATCTTTTGTCATAAAAGATTAATTTGCAGTTTCTAGGTTTTTTAATAAACAGAATCATACTATATATCATATACTATTCTTTTTTTCCAGCTTCTGTCACTAAACATAATTTTAAGATTTATCATGTTGCTGTTAAATATATTCACTTCTTTTTATTGTTGTGTAGTATGCCATTATATGTAGATATTATACTTTGTCTATTTGTTGGTGGACATTTGGATTATTTCCAGTTTTTGTTCATTTCAAATAAACCTGCTATGTATGGGTAAGTGGGTTTTTAAAAATTTTTTAGGAAAAATACCTATATGTGACTGTTCACATTTTAGTTATGTGCTTTGAAGAAAATTTCTTAACTTTTCTGAAATAATCATGCAGTTCTTGTATTCCCATTTACCAGCGGTATATAAGAATTCCCATTCTTCAATGTCATTCCTAACACTCAATATTATCAAGTCTATAATTTTAGCCATTTCAATAGACATTGTAGCTTTAATTTGTATTTCCCAAATGATTAATAATGTTTCACATGATTATTAACCAGCTTTATATTTTGAGGGCATATATACCTGTTTGTATCTTTTGCCTACTTTGTTCTTGGGCTTTTGTTTTCTTACTAAGGTTTGAGAGTTCTTTGTATATTTTTTTAATATAAGTCCATCAAATATATGATTTGAAAATATTTCTCAAATATATTTTGCAGTTTGTCTTTTCATTCTCTTAATGTGGTCTTTCAGAGAACAGAAGTTTTATATTTGTGATGAAATCTGATATGTAAATTAATTATTGATGGATAATGCATGTGGTTTCATAACTTAAAAAAATCTTCACCTAATCAACAAACAGAAATATAAACAACAGTTTTCTTCTAGAAATTTTATAGTTTGTGGTATTATATCTTGGATTAATTAGTGTCCACTTTTAATTCAATTTTTGCATAAGATGTGAGATATGAATCCATATTCTTTTTCTTCTTTATTTTTTTGTATGTAGAGACTCATTCATACCTTTTTTTCTACACTGAATTGCTTTTGTATCTTTGTCGAAAATTACTTATCTGTATAATATAGACATATATTTTCTCAACTCTCTGTTTTGTTAATGTACGTGTCTACCTTATACCAATACTACTTTGTTTTGATTATTTAGTTTTATAACAACTCTTATAAAACAGGCAGTATTATTCCTTCAACTTTGTTTTTCTCTTGAAAGTTTTGACAATTCTAAATCCTTTGCATTTCTGCATAATTTTAGAATCTAGACATTACTTCTGTAATTTATTTTTAACTCAAGATATAGTGATCAGAAAAATATTTTGTGTAACTTGAATTATTTTAAATTTGTGGAGATGTATTTTATTATCCAGAGTATTTTCTACCTTGATAAGTGTTTCCTATGCATTGGAAAATATGTGTATTCTCATAAGTGTTCTATAGAAATCAATTAGATAAAGTTTTGGATGGGCTTGTTCAAATCTGTGTCTGTACTAATTTTTTTTTACCTGTTTGTTCTTTAAATTATCAATAGAGGTATACTAAAATATACTACGATACCTGTGAGGTTTTCTTTTTCTCTTTGAAGACATAGCAGTTTTTTATTCATATATTTTATAGCATAGCTCTTTCATAAATCTTTAGGAATATTATGTCATCTTAATGAGTTGTTCACTTAATTATTAGGAAATAATTTTATTTGTCCCTGATAATATTCTTTGCTTGGAGATCTGCTTTGGTGATAACAATACTGCTATTCTACTCTTTATTTTTAGTATTAGGATGGCATAAATTTTTATATTTCTTCATTTTTATGCTATTTGTTTTATATATAAATTACATTTTTTCGAGGTACCAAATAATTGGATCTTGATTTTTTTCATCCTGACAATCTTTGCCTTTTAATTTGAATATTTAATTTGAATAATTAGAATATGTAGTTAATTATATATATGAGTATATAATTAGTAAATCTAATATATTTCTCTTAGTTTTCTCTTATCCCATCTACTATTTGTTCCCTTTTCCATTTTTATCTCATCTCTTTTGAAATAATGGATTTCTTTTCTATTTTTAGTGTTATCTTATTGGCTATAACTTGATTATTCCATTTTATTATTTTACATGTGTGTTTACAGGATATATCTTTAATGTATCACAGTTTACCTTCAAGTGATATTATAGGAATTTAACTATAGTATAAGAAACCTCCAATTACAAAATTCCATTTCTCCTCTCCTGACTTTTACATTATTATAGTAATATGTTTTAATTTTACATAAATTATAAACTATATTCTCTATTGTTATTTTGTTAAGCAGTTTAAAATTATCTTTTAAAGATATTTAAGTAATAAAATGTTATATTAATTCATATAGCTAGCATTTATAATGTTCTTTTTTCCACTGTATAAATCCCATATTTCCGTTGTCTATTGTGTCAGTCAACTTCTTGTCATTTTGACTAAAATACATTACAAGAACAATCTAGAAGCAGAAAGATTTATTTTGGCTCACAGTTTCAGACAGTTCAGCCAATGGCCACCTATTCCATTGTTCTGGGCCCAACTTGAGATAAACAATCATGGCAGAAAGGCATGGTAGAATATAGTTGCTGAGCTCAGGCAGCTGGGAACTGGAGAGAGAGGAAGGGTCTGGAGAGAATATACACCCAAGGTATACCCACCTACTTTCTCCAACTGTGCTGCACCTCCCAATAGTCTATTCAAACTTTGGTGGATAAATCCACCAATGAGGCCAAAGCCCTTAAGATCTAGTCACTTCCCAGATGACCCACCACTGAACATTGCTTCACTGGGATTCATGCTTTCAACATGAGACTTTGGGAAGCATTGGCACTCCAAACCATAACCTTTATGATATTTCTTCCACCTGAAGTACTTCCTAGTCTGTGGTAAATCCTTTAAACTTCTGTATGTCTAAAAAAGTTTTGTTTGAAAGAAAATTGTGCTCGATATGGATTTATAGGTTGACACATTTCTATTTTTCTTTTTATTCTTTTTCTTTCTTTTCTTTACTTCAAAGACACTTATTCATTGTCATCTCACTCTGAAGACAAATCTGTAGCCATCCTTACGTTTTTTGCTCTGTATTTAATGTGTCTTGTTTCCTTCTGGACTCTTTTAATATTCTCTTCTTTGTCGCTGGAATTTGATCATAATTGGTCTTTCAGATTGACATTCATTAAGCTACTTGGAACTCTGGGTTTATCATTTTCATGAGTCTTTGAAAACTTTGGCTATTATTTCTTTAATTATTTTTGCTTTCCCACCCACCAATCTGTTATGTCTTTGTAAGCCTTTAATTAAATATATATTGGGCTGCTGGAAGTTGCCTCACAGCCAGCTGATGCTTTATTATTTTTTCTTATTATTCTTTTTTCCCTCTATTTTTCAATTTTGAGAATTTCTGTTACCATGTCTTTAAATTTACTATTTTTTTTTCAATTGGACTGTTACTCTATCTTTAAATTTACTAATCCTTTTTTTTCCAACTGGCCATTAATCCTGTACTGTATATTTTTTTATCCCATTTAAGGTTTTATTGTAAAACTTCAGTATGATATTTGTTGTATCTTCTAAGATTTTTCTTAACTTTTGAACATATGACATATGATTTATTATAAGTCTTAATATTCTATTCTAATAATTCTAAAATTTATGCATGTTCTGGTTTGGTTTTGATTGATTGCTTCACCTCAAAATATGGTTTCTATTTTCCTGTCTTTTTTTTTGCATGCCTAGCAATTTTTATTAGAATATAGGTATTGCATATTTTACCTACATATTTCATGTTAGATATTCTTATGTTTATACAAATATTTTTGTGATTTGCTCTAAAATGCATTTCATTTACTTGGGATCAATGAGATACTTTTTATATTGGCTTTAAGATGTGTAAGACTAAATCAGAGCAATACTGAATGTAGGGCCTATTATGGTCTGCTACTGAAGGCAGACCATTGTGCATATTCTCAGTTCCAATGTGTATTGTGAGGTTTTCCATTCTGGCTATTGAAATGGGCACGGTTTGGGACTCTGTGTGAATGGCAGGCACTATTATTTCTAATCATTTCAGGTGTACTTTTCACTAGACTTGGTTGTTTCCTCAAACACATGTTTTTATTAGTATTCTATTGAGTACGCGAGTGGAACTCTGCAACTCTCTGGGCTTACTTTTATGTGTCATTTTCTCTCCTCTCTGATTCTGTAACCTGTGGTCTCTGGTTTATTTTGTTGTCCACACTTGCAGCTCTGTCTCTAAAACTGAGGAGATTGCCCAGGCTTTCCCGGGATTTTCCTTATAGTAAGTTTGTCCAGAAACTTTTCCAGTGGGAAGTATGTTCTATTTGTCTTTTGTTGTTGTCATTGTTTTGGTTATTTCAGGAGGGTCATCCTGATTTTTATCACTAGTTCTTGTCTAGGGGTATAAATAATGGTATATGGGTTTTTTAGTAATATATATTTATTTTGTTTTTCATAGTAAAAAAAATGAGGAGAGAAAAGAGAGCTGATGGGGTTTTTCTACTATATATAGGAGATGAAACTTTTTCTCAGGGTTTGCACTTCTTCTGAGTTCTGACTCTCTTAACTGGCATGGATAAGCCCTGAGGCTCCTGCTTTATTTTTATATATTAAGACAACAATTTAGGTAATGCACACATTCTCCCTCAGTACATTTACAAATAATTTCCATCATGTATAGTTAATGAACAAATTGACTCAGGTGTCACTGTGAAAATGTCATCAATTCTTAAGATGTTTTCTTCTTTACTTTCTTAAACAGATAACACATTTGGAGTCAACCTAGTTTCATGGACAGAGGAGTAGTTTCTGGAGGGTACTTGTTAATCTTTTCCAATGCCTATTTTGAGTCACCAACGATGATTCTGGCAGGAATACTCTGGGGGAACTCTTCAGAGAAAGCATTTATTCAATTTCCATCTCCAGATATGTTGGCAGAACATATTGGGAGGCAGAACAAGATGGTAGCAAAGTAAAACTTTCCAGCGATTATCTCACCACAGAAATGTTGATTTGAATAGCTATTCACACAAGGAACTTCCATCACAAGAGCTAAGAAAATCAAATTAGCGATCAAGGTAACTGGTTTTAACATACCAGTAAGAAAGGATTATTGAAGAAGGCTGGAAGAGAAGAGTGGCCTGTAAGCAGTATTCTCGATATGCCATTGATTTGGGGGAGGAAAAGAAATTTAAGTATAGTTCTTAGGCTTAGAATCAGTACTAGGTTTGCCATGGTAAAACCTAGTACTATGCAGAATCTCACTATTTCTGCCTTCAGGCCAGTGCCTCTGGACCTATGATAGCCTGGTGACCACAGAATTAACCCCACCATAGTTTCCCCAATCTTGGGCAGCAAGACACAAAGAAAGGCTCCATTCACTGGGAAGTGGGACAGGGAAGTAAATACAGAACTTTGCCTTGGAACTCAATGCTAGGCCTGGTATCTCAATAATCCATTTCCCCAGGCCAATGTCTATAGATGGAACCTCAGTACCAACTCTGATGCTAGGCAGAGACCCATGGCCCCAGTCAGATAGACTTTTATTCTGGCTAGCATAATCTTGAGCTGGCTTACTATATCGATCTTGGGCCACCAGCATACCATAGCAGCAGGCCGACTATAGCAGCATTGGCCTGCATCTTGCCCCTGTGATGTGCAGGCTCAACAGACTGTGGGCTCTGTTCATGACCCAACGTTGTGGGGTCAGACAGTCTCTTCCTCAATCGCAGTAGCACAATACAGACTTATGCTGTGCTTGGGGGAAGAGATAGAAAGAGACACTCCATTGGCCAGATTCAAATATATACCCCCAAGCCACGGCCCAATGCCCACGCCCTCCAGCCACACCCTACTACTTCAGTTACTACTCAGTTAATCCCTACCAGGGGATTAATTCACTGATTGGGTTAAGACTCTTACAACCCAGTCATTTCTCCTCTGAATCTTCTGGCATTGTCTTACACATGAGCTTTTGGGGAACACCTCACATCCAAACCATAGCAGAAGCCTAGGGCTGATTCTTCCACAGTGATGCCCAGTACCAAGCAGAATTGTGGCACACCTGGCCATAGTCAAGTAACTGTGGATGGGGTATCTCAGCCTCCATTGGGCCCAAGTATGAATCTTGTTAAAATAGACTACCCTTTTTATTTTTATTGGTTCTTTTTACTTATGCAAGACAGTAGAATTCATTTTGTAAAATTGGCTAAACATATATTTCTTATTCTAGTTAGGAACCCTTTCATATGGAGGTACAGGATGGTGGGATTCACTATAGTGTATTTATTTAAGTACAGAGAAAAACTGTTTTGGATTCATTCTGCTGTCTTTCCTTTTCCTATTCGGTTCTCTTCCCTTCATTCCCCTTTGTCTAATCTAATGAAGAGTCTTCCACTCTTCCTACTTATTGTGGGTGAGCTTCCATCAGTCAGTGGAAACATTCAATCTTTGGTGTTTGGGGAACTGACTTATTTCACTTAGTACCTTACTCTCCAGATCAATCTATTAATCAGCCAATGTTATAAAGTCATTCTTCTTTGTGTCTGAGTAATACTCCATTGTGTATAATACCACATTTTCCTTATATCTGTTGAAGGGTATCTAGATTGGTTCCATAGCTTATCTATTGTGTTTGGAACTGCTATAAACATTGATGTGGCTACATCACTGTACTATGCTGATTTTAATTATTTTTAATATAAGCTGAGGAGTGGGATAGTTAGATCAAATGGTGGTTCCATTCCTAGGTTTTTGGAGTAATCTCCATACTTCTTGCCTGAGTGGTTGCATCAATTTGCAGCAATGTATGAGGGTACATTTTTCCCCATATCCTTGCCAACATTTACTGTTAATTGAACTTTTTTTAACTTGATAATTGCTACTCTTACTGGAATGAGATGAAATCTCAGGGCAGTTTTAATTTGTATTTCTCTACTCACTAGAGATATTGAATTTTTTTTCATATATTTGTGACTGTTCATATTTCTTCTTAGAAGTATCTGTTCAGTTCCTTTGCCCATTTATTGATTGGGTTAGTTGTTGTTTTAATGCTAAGTTTTTTGAGTTCTTCATATGTCCCTCAAAATTAATGCTATATTTCAGGTGCAGGTAGCAGAGACCTTTTCCCATTCTGTTGGTTTTCTCTTCATGTTCTTGTTAAGGAAGTTGGTTCATGAGCCAGTATGTTGGACTGTTGGGCCTACATTTTCTTCTAGTATGTGCAAGATTTCTGGCCTAATTTTTAAGTCTTTGATCTACTTTGAGTTGAGTTTTGTGAAGGTGAGAAGGATTAAGCTTTATTCTACTGCATATGAATTTCCAGTTTTACCAGAAGCATTTGTTGAGGAGGCTATCTTTCTCCAATGTTCGTTTGGGGCTCATTTATCAAGTACGTTTTAATTCTATTTTTGTGGGTTTGTCTTTGTGTCTTTTATTTGGTTCCATTGGTCTTCTTGCCTGTTTTGGTGCCGATGGCATGCTGTTTGTTACTATAACCCTGTAGTATAATTTAAGATCTGGGATTATAATGCTTCCTGCCTCACTTTTCTTGCTCCTTATTGCTTTGGCAATTCTGGGTCTCTATTTTTCCAAATGAATTTCATAACTACTTTTTCTATTTCTACAAAGAATATCTTTGTAATTTTCATGGATACTTTCTTGAATCTGTATAGTGCTTTAGCATGGCCATTTTGGTAATATGAAATCTACCTATCCAAGATCACTGGAGGTCTGTCCATCCTCTATTTCCATCGTTAGTGTGCTATAGATTTCATTGTAGAGGTCCTTCACCCTTTTGTTGGATTGATTCCCAAGTATTTCATTTTTTGTCGGGTATATGCTATTGTGAATGGGATAGTTTTTGTAAATTTTCTTTCAGCTAATTCATCTTTGGAGTTAGGAACACAATTGATTTCTGGGTGTTTATTTGGTATCCTGCTAATTTGTTGTATTCATTTATAAAATTAGAAGTTTTCTGGTGGAGTTTTTTGGGTTTTCTAATGTAAGATCATGTCAATGGTAAATTGGAGTAGTTTGAGCTCTTCATTTCCTATTTTCTCCCTTTATGTTTTTCTTTTGCCTAGTTGTCCTGGCTAGAGTTTAAGGACTATGTTATAGAAGTGATGAAAGTGGGCAACACTGTCTTATTCTGTTTTTAGAGGAAATGCTTTCAGTTTTCTTCTGATTAGAATGATATTGGCCTTGGGTTTGTCATTTATAACTTTTACAATGTTTAGGTGTGTTCCTTCAATACCTATTTTTTCTAGTGTTTTAAAATATGAATGGATAGTGCTTTTTCTTCATCTATTGAGATCATCATGGGATTCTTGTCTTTAAATATATTTGTGTGATGAATTACATTTATTGATTTCCATCTGTTGAACTAAACTTGCATTCCTGGAATGAAACCAGCTCAATCATCAAGGATATTGGTCTGAAGGTTTTTTTGTTTTGTTTTGTTTTTTTAATGTGTGTTGAGGGCCACAGCCAAGTCGGGATGATGCATGGCATCTTGCCAGAAGGGAGTGGTTGAGAGCCATTGAGATTGATGGTTATGTTAAGCTGTGTTTTCAATTGTATATAGACCCCTGCTGTCTGCCTCCATGCTCCTTTGGAGTTCTCTCAGGGATTCCTGGGGAGTTCAAGTTGGTTGGTGAGGTTCTGGTGGAGGGAGTTCCGGTAGGTGTGTCCCTGGAAGGACCACATGGGTGGCGTTCAGGGGAGTTCGGAAATAAAGTTTGTTCCTGCTTGAGTGGCTCGTGATTTGTGCCCAGCCAGACTGCGGCAAATGTGTCTTTGTTTTTGGTGTCAGACTCAGAATATGTTTGGAAGAGTTCCATCCTTTTATATTTCATGGAAAATTTTGTGAAGAATTGGTATTGGTAGGACTCTGATGAGAATCCATCTGGTCCTGCTCTTTTTCTTTGTTGGTAGGCTTTCTGTTTCCTTCAATTTCCTTACGTGAAATTGGTCTGTTTAAATTCTCTATAGCCTCCTGGCTCAATTCGGATAGGTCATATATCTCTAGAAATTTGTCAATGTCACCAAGATTTTCTAGTTTACTGATGTATACATTTTCAAAATAGTCTCTGATTATCCTCTATAATCAGTAGTGTCTGTGGTGATATTTTCTTTTACATCATGGATTTTAATAATTTGAGGGTTTTTTCTCTTTTTCCCTTGGTTAGCTTGGCTAAGAGTTTATCAATTTTGTTAATTATTTCAAAAAAACAACTTTTTGTTGATTTTTTTAATTGTTTTTAAATCTCAATATCATTGATTTTGGATCTGACATTATTTTCTGTCTTCTATTGATTTTGGTGTTGATTTGTTCTTCTTTTTCTAGAGCCTTGAGATGTAATGTAGATTATTAATCTGTTTTTTTTTTTAATGAATGAGCTCCATACTATGAAATTTCTTCTTAGAACTGCCTTCATAGAATCACAGAGATTTTCACATTAAATTTCTGTTCTCAACACACTCAGCCACACTTGTGGATAACGACCATAGTGGTTTTTAGACAAACACCATAAATAATCTGCTACAAGCAGAAGGGGAGGATACAAAATGCCACAATACCAAGCCAATTGATGGCTCCAAGTAAGAAGCCCTTGGAAAAATTGTACCACAGATGACACCATCAGCAAAGATACCCGGTACTACCACAATTCTTTGCATCAACAGATAGTTCACAATGCATATAAGTAACACATAGTCCAGGTAAATCACAGTCCAGGTAAGTTCAAAGCTCAATAGATTAATTAAATCACAGTCCAGGTAAGTTCACAGTCCAGGTAAGTTCTGCAGGCAGCTAGCTTAAGCTGTAGCCACAGAAACAGCATCAGCCCTGATGATCCGAAGTCTCCTCAGGTTTTCAGCAACACTGGAAATCTTCCTCCCTTGTCCTCACCGGCACTGGGACGAAGGCAGGAACTCCGCAATGCTGGCTAAAGAAAATCGTGTAGCATTCCACTAAGAAAACAACCTTTGGAACAATTTAGTACATTATCTCAATGTTTTTTACATTTGAAATAGGCCTTAATGGTGCTCATTACTCATTAGTCTCCAGGTGTGGGAGAAAGAACCATTGTAGTTATCCATATTGGAGATGACCAAACATCAGGGATGCCAGCATGTCTTCTGCCCCAGGCTGCCCCAGATGGCCAGGGAGTGTCCCGGACTCAAACTGCCACCGCACAGGGAGCAAAAGCCTGGAGACTGTGCCTCCGGGTCAGGTCTGGATTTGGGCTCCAGGCAGTGGCATCCCGCTCAGGGCGGGGGTCGGGGAAGGGCTGGTCGCTGCCACCACTTGGAAAGTCCCTGCTGCACTGTGACCTGCTCCGGTAACAAAAAGTATTCAGTAGTAACCTTTTGCAATTCCTTTATTTTTTATTTTTTAAATTTATTTATTTTTGTTAATTTCTTATGTGGTGCTAAGGATCAAACCCAGAGCCTCACACATGCTAGGCAAGTGCTCTGCCACTGAGCTACAGCCTCAGCCCGAAATTTCTTTCTTGATAGTCCTTCCTCCTCTGAACCTTCTTCCTCTTCCTGACTAGAGTTTCTGGGCCCTTATCAACTTATGCCCTAACTGTTCTTGGTTCCACTGGGGTGCCTTCTTCCCTTAGTAATTTACTTAACACCCCTTCCATATTTTCGTCAAAAAGACAATACAATTCACCAAGACAAAACAAGATAAAAACACACTGCATCAACCTTCTCCATTTTCTCGCAGATAAGCAGTGTTCCTGATGCTTGAATCTCTGAGCTACAGGAAATGCTGCTTTCCCCTAGTCTTCCATTTTCCCCTCTCAGACTACCATTTTTAGGCACTCCCCCAGCTGATCCTGAATAATGCATCAACTCTGAATTTGAGACAATCCTTGGGCCTGGGCCCTCCTCCTAGTGCTGAAATAGTGACATCACACCAACCATGGATTCATGACAAATCCTGATATAGAGTACCATCTAGTGCTAAAGTAGTGGCAGTGACTACAGGCTCTCTAGTGTACCTTGCTTACACTTTCTGGAAGAACAGATACAAAGAAGGCCAAATTACAAAGACTGTAATGAATATTTACTTTTTAAATTTACAGACATTTAAAAAGTAAATATTCATAACATTAGGCATCAAGAGCTTCTAGCAAACCATGATTTCACTCACTGGACAAAATAGGGCACTAGAAACCAATCATATGGTAACCAATATGTGAGAACTCTTGGACATAAACTTTTCAATAACTGTTTCAAGGAAACTAAACAAACTTCAAAAAAATAGAGAAACAATTCATTGGTTTATCAGAGGAACTTAATAGAGAAACTGAAATTTTTTTAAAAAACTCCTAAAAGCACACTAAATGACATGAAAATATGATAGAAGTTGTCTCTAGCGGAATAGATCAAACTGAAGTAAGAATTAGTAACTCAAAGACATTTTGAAAATATGCAGGTAGAAAAGAAAATTCAGGAAGAAACAAGAGGAATGAACAAAACTTTTTTTTTTAAAGAGAGAGAGAGAGAGAATTTTAATATTTATTTTTTAGTTATTGGCGGACACAACATCTTTGTTATGTGGTGCTGGGGATCGAACCTGGGCCGCACGCATGCCAGGCGAACGCGCTACCGCTTGAGCCACATCCCCAGCCCCTGAAGAAAACTTATGGGAACATATAAGAGCAAAAATACAGATTATTGAGACTCAGAAGGGACTTGAAGATGGTTAAGGGGTAGGAAGCTTATTCAAAGAGATAGTAACAAACAGAAACTTTCCCAAACCTAAATAAAGATACAATCATCCAATTACAGGAAGGTCAAAAGTCAAGAGTCAACTCAACCAATCTACTTCAAGACATATTACAATAAAAAATAAAGACAGGATTTTCAAAGCAGCGAGAAAAAGAAATGGTACATGAAAGTATTCCAATTTGTCTGAGAGCATCTTTCTCAAGCAGAAACCTTATGAGCCAAGAGAGAGTAGGAAAGTAGTATGAAATATTCACAGAAGGAAAAAAAATGCCAATCAAGACTATTGTGACAGTAAATCTATCCTCTAGAAAAGAAGAAAAAATTTGTTAAAAATTTCTCAAACAAAAGCTCAGAGAATTTATCACCACTAGACCTGCTCTACAACAAATGCTACAGGGAATCCTTCAAGTCAAGCTGAATGAAAAAGACACTAATGAACAAGAGGGAAACCTTAGAAGGAATACACATTTAGAGGGGCATGATTTGGCCTACCACATGCGTAAGGTGCTCTTCTTTCATTTAGTGTTTTTAAGACTAGTTTTGCTTAAATATATTTTGCTTCCCTCAGAATATAAACATATTAGGACCAGCCTGAATATTTAACAATGATATTAAGAAAGAAAGTTAATGTAAGTTATAACAATGTTCAACTTAGAGCAGTACAAATGCTCTAAATTATTGGTAAAAAAATAAATATGACATTAGAAAAACTGTATTTATGGAATAGTAATGTGATATATAGTCTTGTATGTATCATACCCTTCTTTCAAATGCACTAACCAAAAAATTAGATATCAGAAAGAAATGTGTTCCACAGATGGTAGTAGCAGGGAAGATATATTTCAAATATATGTGCAACTAGGTTGAACTGTATGAAATCAGAATTTTTTCATGGGTAAATACAGTTGAATGCAATTAATTACATTTAACTTAATATAATTCTTTATATAAGCATCCTGTATTATATTTTATTATGAAATAATATAAACATATAGAAACAGGGATACTAAAATTAACATCCATATAACCATCACCAAATTGTAGGGAGTACTATATTAACAAGGAAATATATTTTCCTTTGATATTTTTAAGATAACTAGAAAACTACAGTAGAAAACTTCATGAACCTTTCTCTCAATCCCAATCTCATTTGGTGATATGTAGAAAATATTCTTTACAGATTTTGTTGCTCCCTAAGTAGATACAAGTTTTATTTTTGTGAAAAAAAAAACCCATCATGTACTTTCTTTTTTTCCATTGTGCCACCCAGTTTTTTCATTAAAAAAAATCTTTACCCTAATGGTTCAATTAGATTCCCTTCAAAAACTAAACAGGTTTGAACATTTTATTATATTAAGATAAAAGGAGAGCTACGATTGTGGCTCAGTGGCAGAGCACTTGCCTAACGTGTGTGAAGCACTGGGTTCAGTCCTCAGCACCACATATAAATAAATAAATAAAATAAAGAGTCATTGACAACTGAAAATTAAAAAGAAAAAAAGATAAAAGGAGATGTAAAACTAATCTCAGTGACTTCTTATAAGAGAACCAATTTTCTACTCATACTGATCCAACAACTCAGTCATCTTTAAGCAAATAGTCTCTGAAGTTCTGTGAAAACATGTTTAAGAATAGAATGAGAAATGTCATCTTCAAATAAGATGATAAAATTTGTCTAGAATACTTATTTATTTTTATAATTTTCTCATTATGGGTTTTCTATGTATAGATTCTCTTTTATGGTTTCTTTCTCTTTTTGTCAGCTTACCCCTCAGTACTCAATATATACCTATGGAACTGACTACCCTTCTTGGTCATGCCATTTAGGGCCCTGACTATGAAAAACACAAAAAAACATAATACTTGCTCAATGCAAAAAGAAGTCACTCATGAATGTTAAGAAAAAACTTTCATAGAATTCTGGGGGGAAAAAGTCTAGAAATTAGGTTGTAACTTAGTATATATAGAGTAGAGCTATTCATATACAAATGCTTATACTTGTAAAATTATAGTTGTAAATCTTTGAATACAGCAGTTAGACTCATCCTTAAGGAAGAAATAGTTCAAGTATTCTCTCCAATATTTAATTTTGATTGAAGTTTAAATCATTGCCTTCTGTCTGTATACACATAGCCATTTCATCCTGAGTTATTCTGGCAGCCTTCAAAATTGAGTGAACAATAGAAAAGTTTCTTCTGGAAATGAATGAAAAACTGCAATTCCTAGTAAAGGATATTCTGGGTAGAGTTTAAAACTGTGCAAACTTGTATTTGGCATTTCAAGTCCACAAACTTTTTTTTTTTTTTTTCTTTTTCAAAGCTTTCCTTGCCAAGGACTTCCTGCATTTCAATTGTGATAAAAAAGAATTTCAGAAACCAGAAAGTAAGAGAACTAGCTTTTGAAGAATAGACAAAGTAGAATATTTGATTACTTGTGTTCTAATAGTCACTTTTAAACTAGATTTTTTGGGGAAATGGTGATGGCTTCTTCTAATGCAAAGTACCATTTATTTACACTGAGATAATTTGAAAACCGATGAACTAGTTATCACCAAACTTTCCAATGTAATATGTTCTCAATCTTAAAGTAAAACTTATTGTGGTCTTTACACTCCTAAGATTGTATATGTTGATGGGTATTAATGCATACAGTTCTGATACAATTCTATACTGGCTTATGTAGAAAAGCTTTCAGTTGGCAAGCAATTTGATATCTGTTGAGATTTTGTAATTAAGTGATTGAATCTTTAGAATAAAGATTTAGTCATAAGTAAGGATATGAGAATGAAACTTTCTAAAATCTCAATTATAATAATCTTGTTCTCCGAATATCATCATTTGTGTTTTCTGGCATATTACCTCTGGCTCACTTACTCCAACAATTAGGATGTATAATCCATTGGCTCCATCTCTTCTTTCCATCTTTTGTTTTCCTTTTCCGCCACAACTATCTAAATTCCATGGTCTCTCATAGTACCTTACCTCCTCTAACTTCACCTTTTGTCTTTAATGCACCACTGAGATGCACCCTTCAGGACAGAGATCTTAATTCATTGATATGCTAAAATTGTTGGTTGTGTTTGGCTCACATCTGAGTCTCTTGCTTAAGGAATTGCCCTCCATGACTTCTGACATTCTTAAGGTTATGCCTCTTCTCCAGGGGCAGCTGACTCCAATAACTGGTTGATTGACTAAAGGCCCAAATGTTTTTCCTCAGTTTAGGGGCCATCCTCACTCTGTCTTCTCAGTAGGATCAGGTAAGAACTCATCAGTTGGAACCACATGGCATTTCCACTTATCCCTCCGCCTGATCCTACTACCCTTAGTACTTGGCAGATTTACTCCCCAGATTCCTGCCCTATAAAACACCTGCACACAAATCTCCCATCTGAGAGTATGTTTAGCAGGAAGTGATTCTTAAGTAGTTAGCATTACAATGTTGTGCTAGAAAGCAGATTCTAAAGTCAGATCTTGGAATAGGATCATCTGTCTCCAAGCTGGCAGTGAGGAAAACATCACTGGTGGAGATGGAGTTATTATAACTTCTGGCATGTTGCAGTGGTGTGATTGTAAAACTGCCATTGGTAATAAACCGAGATAGTTTCCCCACCAGACAGAGTACAATGAAAGGTACAATGTTTCAAGCATTTGAGAAATATAGGAAAATTTTCCTTATAAGAATTACAGAATTTGATGACAATTGCTGGAGGTTATTAAATTATCCTAGAAAGATAATGAAAGGCCAACAGTGATTAATCATCAGTGTTAAGAATACAGTTGAAAGTCTCCTTGCCTACATGCAATGAGGCTTTTATCTAATGCAGCTGGAGAACAGAGAGCTGAAGAAGAGGACTTAATTGGTAGTGGAGAACCATATAAGGTTGAATTCTGAAACCTGGCAAGTCTGCCACACCAGGTTTAGAGGCTTGTAAAGTGATTCTGAGACTTGAGATGGAAACATATAGGCATTTTAATTTTTTGAATGCTCAAGTTTCCCTGAACATTCTGGAATGATAGATGTGGACCACTCCTTTCTGTTAAAGTTTATTGCCCTCACTCAGCCCCCGTTTGACTACAAGCTCGCCAAGAATTCTGGCAGAGTTTATTTTCTTATAAATGTGGGAGAGATGAATTTCTTTTTCTTTTTTTAAGCAGCCAGTGGCTGTGCTTAGCTACTTTAAGCCACCCCTAATTCTCTGTCATGTGCCTATAGATGGTTCACAGAAAACCATACTATCAAGGCCAGCAAAAGAAGAAGACCTAGGCTAGCATCAATATAGAGTCTTAAATATTCTAATGTTATCGCAAGAGGATTATCCTATCACATTCACTATATTGTCTTTGTTAAAAGCACATCATAGATACATGTGTGATCTACCCATTATTTTTGGTAGAACATTACAGAGGACATAAATATCAAGAGGTAGGAATTTTTGTGGGTCACTTAAGGGTCCATGGAACTCTCTTGCTGACTTCACAGTAAGTAAACAAATGCAATGGTCATAGCTCATGAGGGATAGGGTAACCAAGGGTTCAGATTTCTAATGGGTTATAGTTGGACTACCTCTACTAATTTAGCCATCAAGGCCCTCAGAGGTACTAGTTAAGTATAATAATAATTTCAAATAGGCAGTAGAGGATTATGACCATTATTATCAGTTGTGGCCCCAAGACCAACTATAGCAGCAAAAGACACAGTCTTTCATCCTGTCAGTCTTCCTCCAAGAAAAGAGACAGTCTGCACCCTTCAGGAGTCGTCCTCAGATAGGGAGAATTCATTATATAAAGCAACTGGATTTGAGTGGCACAGGGAGTGGACAGTAATAAATACTATAGTGTGCCTCCCAGAGTCTCCTATTAGTAACAAAGCAGGCCTTCCCCCAGCTACCAGAGTGCTACCAACTAATGACTCATGACAGACTCCCTCCACTGGCATTGCCCTCAACCAAAGAGAACTGCCTTGCCCAAAGTTGTCCTCCATCTCAAAAGACAGCCTACATCCAGTGACTGCCTGACATGGGGATACAACAGCTCTCTATCCCTTTTCCTCAAATGTGGACATATTTCAGGAGTCATTACACTCAGGCTACCAGGGATTGCTGAATTTCTATAGCAAAGATCAGTTCAACTCCTCCTCTTTTACCAATCTGCCACCCTTACTTCCATAGAAATGTTTTTCACAAGAGTATTCTCTGTAAAACCACCTGTATGCAGATATATGCTTCAGGGTCTGTTTCCCAGGATACATACCCTATGACACTTCTAAGCCACCCTATATAATGGTAGTCCATGTCTCACCCCATGTTCTTCTTTACACAGTCTATGATGGCTAGAGAGAAACTCACAGCAGCTCATACTGTTTCACTTTAAAGCGCGACCACTCATCAAGGCTGCCGAGAAATCTTACTCTACTTTCCTTGTGCATTTGTCCATCTCATACTCCCTAGCTACTATTTCATATCTTACCTTCTCAATTCTTCAATATCCTTCCCTCCATTCTCACTTTTAGCTGACATCTTACTTTTAACTTTAATGAGAAAATATAAGCATTAATAATAGAATTTTGACATATACCCACCATCTCACTGATAAACAGCCTGGTGTTATGCCTATTATTCTTTTTACCATTTAAGTTCCTGTCAAGGGCTAATTTTCTACAAAAGTGAAGTCTTATTCTAGCCCTTTCCTCAAGAACATTATTTTACAAATTCTCACTTCACCCCATGTGTATTACACTATTTTACCTCTCTGTTCTATCTTTCCTATCTGTACACAAACATAGTGTTTCCCCCACTTCACAACATCTTATCTTCTAGTCCTTGCCCCATTTTCTGCTATACTCTCAGACAAGATCCTCAAAATTTTGTCTATATTCTTTCCTCAATTATTTTCTTTATATTATTTCTTGAGTCCACTCCTTAGAAACCACCCTTTTGAAGGTCATCATTGAATACCATGTTACTAAACCCAAGGGACAGTTCTAAATCATCACTTCGTACTGTCTCAAGTATTTGATATGATTAATCATCCTCTCTTTTCTTGGAACATTTCATTTACTTGGTTTCCATATTGTAGATCCTGAAGATACTTCTACCTCATTGTTACTGTCTTAGTCTCCTCTATCAATTTGCTCACCCATCTTCATAATGTCATGTTGGGGGGTATATTAAGACTCATTCCATTGACTTCATCTTTTCTATATTGAGGCTTCCCTCTCTGATAAACACATGTAACTTTATGACCCCCCAAGATAAAAGCTGATGATTACCATATTTATGTTGTTTATCCAGAACTTTCTTTGGCCCCTGGACTCATATATGAAACTGCCTTTGCAACATCCATATTTGTTCAACAGACAACTCAAACTTTCCAATCCTAAAAATCCAGTCTTTCATACCCAAACCATCTCCTTCTACAATCCCTCACACTTCTGTTAATGGCTACTCTGCCTTTTTGTTTAGTCGGTCTAAAAGTCCAGGATTTATCCTAGAATGTACTTATTCACATACTATATCCAGTCTCTCAGTAAATTTACCACATGCTTTTTTTCAAAGTGTATGCAGCCACTTCCCTAATCCAAACCACTGTTTCTGTCCACTTGATCAGTGCAGTCACCTCCTAATCATTTTTCATGATTCCATATTTCATTTTCTTGTTGGCTATTGTTAATAAAACAACCAGAATAACTCTTCTAAAAGAGAAGATTCATTAGGTCATTCATCTACTCGGTCCTGTTTATAGCTCCCTGACTATTCACATTAGAAGCCAAAGTCCATTTAATGACAATTTGCCTTATACAACTTGGTAAAGATCCTTAGTTCTCTGAATTCATGTCTGAGAATCCTCAATCCTGCCATATTCTTCTAGCCTCACCATTCTCAAATAATAATGCATTCTGCAGCTTCACGTTTTGCAGTTAAAATCCTCAGCCTGTAAAGCTTCCTCCCAAATAACTCCTTCACTTTTTCTCTTGTCTCCCACAGATTTTTATCCAAATGTCATCATCTCAGTGAGAACTTCTCTAACCACATCTTTTTACATCTTATACACATGCCTTCTATTCCTCTTTTTTCCTTTATTCTATCTTTATAACACTTTCTACCTTCTAACACACAAGCATCCCTTAATATCTTTGGGGAACTAGTCCAGGACCCCCATGGATACTAAACTCTGTGGAGAACTAACTCTCTTACTATACATTGTATAGTATTTGTATATGACATATGCATATCTTCCTGTGTATTTTAAATAATATTTAGATTACTAATAGTACCTAATATGATTTAAATATTATCAAAATATTTGTGCAATATTGCTTAGGGAATCATGACAAGAAAAAAGTCTGTACATATTCAGTACAAATTCAATTTTGCAAGTATTTTTGATCTGCTATTGGTTGACTCCATGGATACTGGACCCATAAATATGAAGGACCAACTGTACCATAATTTAGTGGGTTTTTTTTTTATTATTTATTGTCTGGCTTCCCTAACTAGACCTAAGTTCCATAAGTTCAGAGATTTTTGTTGTTGTTGTTGCAGTTCAGTGCTTGTATTCCTAAGGCCCAGAGGAGCACATAGCAGATGATAGATATTTAATGTTTGCTAAATAATCAGTAAAGGAATAAATGAATAAGTGAATTAGTGAATAAATAAAACTAACTCCTTCTATATTAGTCAGAACCCCAGAAGGAAACAGAAAAATCAAATGGGAAAACTTACCTAAGTTTAAACTGTATGCAGAATTGAAGTAGACCAATGAAAATGGTAAATATCCAGGGGCCAGGAACTGTGAGAGTTGTTATACCTGTACTTGAAGGAGCAAGGAAGACATCAGACACCAGAATATAAAGAGAGTAGCTCTGAGGTGAAGCTGCCTAACATAAGGTTTGGCCTTCAGTAGGAGGATACAGTCATTCAGAGGCAACCCAGTAAAAGGACCAAGAAAGTAAATATCCTCGTCTCCCCAGCTGTTGACTCCCATTAGCTAAATCCCACTGTAAGTCAAAGGACAAGGAAATCTTCCAGGATACTCTCTAACAGCGAAAGCCCAAGCACACAGTAGGGTAGGGAATGTTGGAAAGTGAGTCTAAACAGGAAAATAGAAACCATCTTCTATATATACTTTTAATTTCTATCCCAGTTTCTTATGGAATGGTATATAGCAAAAGGATTATTTTAACATTAGCATATTTGCTAAAGAAGATAAATTTCATTAATGCTGGAAACTTTGTATCTATAATTTCTATTCCCATAGCATTTTTAGCACTTATTTCTTATCTTTTAAAATAAAAACAGTCAATCCTTAGAAGGTTTTGATTTTTCTTCACTTTAAATCACTACAGTTCAGATTGTTTTCTCAGAATCAAATACTAACCTTTAAGAGAATGTCTAAAGGCTACATTCTTTGGCCTGTTCTATTTAGGCGACTAAAAGAAATATCATTGAGATTTGCTAAAGGCATCTTTGGAAATTTTTTGAAATGAGTCTTATTTTCTTTTTAATAGAAGCAAAGTAAAATCAAAGGAAATGAAGCAACAGCCCTGCTGTGGAAAGATAAAACTCAGCTCTGGTTAAAAATAGCATCTATAACTGCTGATGAGAAAGAGGCACATCTGGTGGAAAGAATACATTTAACAGGTGACACTTTTGAGAAGGTGCCTAAAGCATTTAGGACATCATAACAGTACCAATATGACGATACCTCTCAGAAGTTGGAGTAGAAAATAAAGAAAGTTACTCATAATATTTGGGGTATAATGTAAATGGTCTTAGCTTTCTGTCCTCTAGGACTGGGACTTTCTATTTGTGAAAGAAGCTTTCCCTGTTTTTCATTTAGCCTTTACTTAAAAAGGGCTTTGTAAAACAAAAACACAAGTCTACAAAGAATGTGCAATGTGCAAATCGACAAGAAGGTTATATAAATGGAACCAGCCCTTAGAAAAACTTTTGGCTCATTCTGGAGACTCAAACTTGAGTTCTGTAAACCGAGAATATGAAGACATAATAAAGAATCAGGTAATAATTGTAGAGAATTCTATAGTGATTTGGGGGGTACTGTTGAATGTGCTGTTGCTGTTTGTGTATCCTGAAAAAAAGGCACTTGCTATGGAAATACTGAGAGCAGTTTTTTCTTCTGAACTTTGTTGCTCTACAGTGTGTCTCTCTTGTTCATGTCCTGAGCTCTTGGGATTTGTGATCTGTTTCTGCTTCCTTCTATTTCTATCTTACAACTCGAACATGGTACCCTGTGTGGTACCATGCCTCTTGTATCTTTAATTTCCTCCTTACTCTTCTTTATCAGCAAATACCTCTTGTGCTCAGTGTGATAATTACTATTCATTTAATAAATGTTCACTGATTTTCAATAAATCCCACTACCAAATCACTTGGTCACCGTTTAGCCTTTATGTTAATCTTTGGCATCTCTGAATCAGTGAACCCAAGTGACTCTGAATTATCCTTTCCCATCTCAGTATATCATAACTATAACTGGAAAAAAATTTACCTTTCTCACTTTGCTTTAGCCTCCAAGCTGACTTAAAAATTCTGCTTTCTTCTTCTACATACAGCCCAAACCTCTGCTTATGCCTGTCCAGGCTTTTAATTATCTCATCTAAATTTACTTCAAACCCATTCCATCTGTTCTATTTAGACCTTACCAGATTAGTTTCTCTATATTGTCTACAGAATTGGATGATAATATGAGGAAACTCTACAGAAACTTCATTTGGGGGATCTATTATTTTGGAATTCACTGCTTATCTCTCCATTTAAATATGCATTTGCCTGTGGAAACAACTACCTCTGCCAGAGTTCTGCTCCATTAATGATCACATCTGACTCTGATTGAAACCATGCAAAGTACATGTTGTTCTACCCATACCGCAGATAAAAAGTATAACATTTAAATAGGTTATTTCCAAGATCATACTTCTGACAAGTGAAAGAAAATATAAAGTACTTCTCATCCTCATTGCTAATTGGAATAATCCATATCACCTTCTTTTCAGTATTTAACTGCACACAGGAGTCACTTGGGGATCTTGGTAAAATGCAGGTTTATGATCTGTGAAAGGGACCAAGGATCTGCATTTCTACCAAAGTCCCAGAGGACCTCAGTGATTGGTGTCATATTTTGAATAGCAGAGATTTAGAAAGCTTTTTAAGAAAATACGTGTGCCAGACTTCAGATTATTTAAGTATTTGAAGATGGATCAGGCTGAGGTGTCCACATATTATCCAAGAGATTTGAATGCGTAGGCATGATTGAAAACTACTAAGTCCAAATTTTTCATGTCTTCCACTTTAAAACAATATCTTTTAATAGACTTTATTTTACTGAAGTCTACCTATCTGGGTAATATTTTACATGCTATTTATCAGGGTACCATATAATTTTAAAAGGGATAGTGAGGGCATATTAGTTTCCTGTGGTGACTATTAGAAATTGCCATTAACTAGGTGGCTTTAAACAGCATAAATTAATTATCTCACACTTCCAGAGAATGGAGGTTCAAAATGAGGATCTGTGCTAGGCTAAAACCAAGGTTCAGCATAGCCATATTCACTTGTATGGGAAAAGAATCTGTTTCTTCCTTTTCCTCCTTATTATAAGTGCTTGGTTTGTTACTGCACCATTCCCCTCTCTACCCATGTCTTCCCTAGACTTTCTCTGACATCTTTCAACTTTCCCTCTGCCTACTTCTTATAGAAATGCATGTAATATCATTAGAACACACCTGGAAAAATCTAAATTATATCTGTAAAACCCCCTTTGCAAATAAAGTAACATTTGAAAGTTCTAGAGAATAAGCTGTAAATATCTTTAGAGGACATTAATTGGCCTGTGAAGGATAAAAAGAACTTATAATATTGAAACTAGAGTTTGGGATAAAAGTAGATTCTCCACTTCACCAATTTCCTTCTGAGTTCTTGTCTTGCAAATTTGAAGAGTAAAATCCACAGACAGTGATGGAAGACAAGAATAAACAGAGTGAGTAGGATTTATTTTAAGTGAGAAGAGAAAATGTAGAACTTCCGTGATACAGGAGGGGACCTGATAGCCAGAAACCCATTTTCGTGTGCTAGTCTACAGGCTTACAGGGTTATGGGGGCATGAGTGTTGGCCAAAATCTGTGTTAAATAGGCATTGAAAAAGTACCAAAGCTATTGGTAAAAACCTCTGTTAAACAAGCTTTGAAAAAGTATCCAGGCTCTTGGCTCTTTCCTATATCCTTTGAGTTTTAGTCCTTCCTGAAACTATCTTCCAGGTTCATCTCTACTTTTCATTTCCCCATACTTTAGCACAAAGGAGTTGACTGGAATGTCTCCACAGCTTAGCTTCAGAGTATCTTTATATCTGAAAACAGCCTTGATGGGGTCCATTAATGTTCTACTCCTTAATCTCCTGATGAAGTCTTTGCATTTTAAAGAGATCTTAATTGGAACCCATTACCCTGAATGCCTGACCATTGACTATCTATTATTATTAAATATGTCAGGCAATTCTGATTAAAAAAGAAGAAAGTCACAGGACTTCCATTATTTTACTTCAAGACTTCTTATAAAAAATATAGTGATCAAGATAGTGTAGTATTAATTTAAGGATTGGCAAATAAATCAAAGGAAAAGAATAGAGCCCAGCAATATACCCACATATGAAGGACTATTTGATTTTTCATAAAAAAACCAAAGCACTCTTACAGAGGAAGTCTTTTCAACAAATGATGTGGCAGAAACACAACATTCACATTAAAAAAGTGACTCACCACTTCATGTTATATACTATAAACAATTTGGGATAAATTAAAGACCTAAATGTAATACTTAAAACTCTGAAGTTTCTAGAACAAATTGTAGGAGAATGTCTTTAAAACTTAGAATAGGCAAAGCGTTCTTAAAACACAGAAAGCAATAACTATAAAAAGAAAAAAATGATAAATTAGAGTTAATCAAAATTTAAATATTTTTTTTTATTGAAAGACATTTAGAGCATAAATAAGCAGGCCACAGACTGGAAAAAGATATTAGCAAAACATAAAGATTTAATATCCAGGACATATTGAGATGGCAAAATCAGACCTGGTTATAAAATGAAATTATGAGAATATTATATTGAGAAACAACTGCCTGGGGAAAGGGTCAGTTTCCCACCCCTTCTGAGAGCTTTTCTTCAGAAAACCTAATTAGCCATAGGTCCCTACCATTTGGATTGTAATAAACTGTCTCTAAAAAATCTGTCTTCACCCTTTTGAAAAACAAATACCACTGTACAAGGCTTTCAGGCACATTTGATGCCTGTGAAAAGACCCAATTTCTTTTACAGAAGTTTTTTGCTTCTGTAAACACACTTCCCACTAGAAACCCACACAAGGGCTTCAGTCATGTAGATTAGAAATCTTTTGACACCAAATAGCTTATAAATTTTGTGAGAAACTGTGAATCAGAGTTCAGAATTTGGAGCAGAGATTCCTCTGGGCCTGCTAGTATAATAAACTTGAGTTCTCCCACTCTCTAAGCGTCACTTGGTGCTTCCTGACCATTTTGTTTACCTCAAAAATATAAAGAATTATTACATATTAATAACAAAAGAGAAACCAATTGAAAAATGGGCAACAGATTTTAATAAGTACTTTCACAGGAAAAATGTACAAATGGCCAACAACCACATGGAAGAATTCTTCAACATCATTAGTCATCAGAGAAGTGAAAATTAAAACGACAATTAAAAAAGAAATAAAACAGAATGAAAACACCAAATGCTGTTGAGAATGCAGAAAAACCAAAACTTTCGTATATAACTTGTAAGAGTCCAAAATGATTTAATTACTCTGGCAAAAAAATTGGCAATTTCATATAAAATTTAAGATCTATCCACTGTATGACAATAATTTCACTCCTAGGTATTTACTGAAGAAAAGTGAAAAACCTGTTGTTTTAGTCAACTTTTTTGCCACTGCAACTAAAAGACCCAACCAGCACAATTATGAAGGAGGACAAGTTTTTTGGTGACTCCAGTTTCAAAGGTCTCAGTCCATAGGCAGTAGGCTCCATTTCTTCAGGCTCAGGGTGAGGCAGGATATCATGGTGAAAGAGTGTGGCTAAGGGAGGCAGCTCACATGATGATCAGAAAGCAAGAGAGACTCCACTTGCAAATACAAATATATACCCCAAAGCTATGTACCCTATGCCCATCTCTTTCAGCCACACCCCATCCGCCTCCAGCCACCATGTAGTTAATCCAATCAGGGGATTAATTTACTGATTTGGTTAAGGCTTTCACAACTCAATCACCTATATTCACCAAAAGGACTTGAACAAGAATATTGATGAGTTTAATTCATCATAACCAAATATGGGAAAAGCTGACATGTCTATCCATTGGGGAATGAATGAACAAGTGTTACACTGATACAGTGAGATACAACAACTCTGCATGTAAATGCTAGATATCCGATACCCATGCTATGGAAAACACACCTAAGACTCAAGTTATTTTTCAAAATCACACTAGTGATAAGTAGAAGAAACATAAAATGAAGATATTTACCTAATTTAGTACTTCCAGTCTCTTTGCCTAATGAAAGTACCAAACTATTGTCACTAACACCCACATGGCTGTGTTTCAGTAACATGCAAGTAATGGAAGTCTTATAGAGCAGTGTATATACTATATTACAGAGGCTCCATGACTTACAGTGGGATTACAGCCATATTAGTTAGGCTTCTCTAGAGGAACAGAACCAATATAATATGTATATAATTATAAGGGGGTGATTATTAAGTTGTCTTGCATGATCAGAGGCAGGAAAGTCCTCAATGGCCATTTGCAGGCTGGAGAGCCAGAGAAACCAGTCACTGTTCAGTCCAAGAAGCTGGAATCCGCAGAACAAGAGGGACCAATGGTGTAATCCCAATCTAGATGGAAGGCCTAGAATCTCCCTGGTATTGAAAATCTGAAGAAGCCGTAGTCTGATATCCATGGGCAATGGCAGCAACAGAAGCAAACCCTCTCAATAATAATTAAGCTTGCATGTGTTTGGTGGGTTTCCTCCTTCCACATTTGTTACATCTAGCCTATTGGACAGTTCCACCTGCATTCAGGGGAAACAAACCCACCCCTACCCCCACCCCCATCCCTGCTTATTGTCCGACATTCCAGTCATCTCTGAAATGCCCTATAGACAGACCCAGAATGTGCTTTAACTGAAATCCTAGGTGTCTCTCAAAGCAATCAAGTTGATAAACAATATCAACAATCAGATGTCCCAAATACACTCATATATAAGGTAATATATTTTAAGGGAAAAAATGCACTCAAAACACCTACCTTCCTAATATCATGGCTTAGCAACACAGCACACTGTAGTGAATTAGTTTTTAGCCCTCATGATGGTAAGTCTGACTGGAAACTGTGAATCGCTGATACCCAGCATCAAAAGAGAGTATCATATCACCAGCCAAGGAAAAAAAATCAGAATTCAAGATTTGAGATATAGTTTCTATTGAATGTGTATCACTTCAACACCATTGTAAGGTTGAAAAATTGTAAGTTGAAACATCATGAAGTTGAGGACTGCCTTATTCCATTTGTACAAAGTTCTAGACCTGGCAGTCAGTCATTCTTATTGTCCTAGGGGAATGTGAGACTGATGGCAATCTGGGAAAGGGCACAGGGAATTTTCTAAGTGATGGTATCATTCTTGTGAAGGGTTGGACTATAAAGATTTATGCATTCATGAAAACAAGTTGTACACTTAAATTGGCACATTTCACTGTGTATAATCTTTCTTTAAATAAAACATTATTAAACTATAGTTAATACTGAAGGAAAAGGTCCTGCAGAAAGAGAAGTACATCAAATACCTGCACCATGCTTATAAATGCAGCAAATATAAGATGGATTTATTGATGAATAAGTGCAGATGTTTTAAAGAAGGTATAGCAAAATATAAATTTTACAATCTAGGTGGTGGTCATATTGCTGTTTACTCCAAACTTGTGTATATTTAATTTTTTTTTCTACAACAAACTACTGGGTTAGGAAGAAAACTTTGTGAGGCCCCAGAGCCTCTTCAGAATATACCATGTATACAGTCCTCTCTTCTGCAATAAATAACCCTACCCTTAAATAATTTTTACTTAATTTTTGCCATGAAGTTATTCATACTTGTTGCACTGACTGAGACAGTGCCAATCTTTGAGATGATTTAATATATTTAATATATTGCAGAGCATGAAATCTGGAGTCAGTTAAAGACACCATAGTAGAAATTTTAAATTCATTCTTCTCTTATTAGTTTGCAGTTGTAACCTTGGCCTTAGCTTTATAATTTTTAATTTGGTAGTTATGATGATGGTGATGATTTTTTCTCATGAAACCCATGGCAAATTGTATATTTTTGATATTTTTGACACTGAACCCAACCAAGTTGTTTGCCATTACAATCAACCATGTTTTGTATCATGGGGCTTGTTATTAAACTAGTACCACCACCATTACCCCCCAACACACACACTTTCTCTCTCTCTCTCTCTCTCTCTCTCTCTCTCTCTCTCTCTCTCTGGCAAAACTGATTGGACAGACCTCATAGCAATAACCAGGAATACTGACTACCCAATCATATAGTTTATGGCCTAATTCAATATGAGGTACTCCTACCATATCATGATTCTCTTTCTCAACAATATAAATCAAGACATTTAGAGAGTTGATAGTACATTCTGAGGTGAAAGGTCGTATAGAGAAAAAGTAGGGGATTATACCCATGTGATTAGTAAGTATGTAGAGTTTATTGAGGTGGGAGAGAAAGTAACAGGCAAGAAGAAATCTGAGAGGCTTCATAGCTTCTGAGATGGATAAAATAGCCCCAGTCCCTAACTTTTTAGTGTTTTGTTCCAATGAATCTTAAGTGTGCTTGGTTCTATTTTGTGATATCCATAAAATTTCCTATTAAATTCTTTCCCAAATCTCCCCTTCACTTGAACTAGTCTGAATGAATCACTATTAGGATAGAATAGAGTGTGCTGTGCTAACACAAACACACACAACTAAGTAAGACATTTCTAGTAACAGTGCATGTTACATGCTGAAGCTCAATTTAGCTGGGGTTCTATTTCATAATATCTGAAGTGAAAGAAACATCTTTATGGAACATTTCAATCATCAATAATTTGAAAAACTCTGCAGAAGTCCCACTTTGCATTTCTGTTCTCATTTCATTGATAATGGAAGCCACCTGACCGTACCTTAATTCAACAGGTAACAGGAGTATACCCTCAGGAAGGGCACTAAATATTAGTGAATGCTAAAATAATCTATCACAAAATCTTTGGGATTTTTTATTTTTTCTATAAAAGTAGCACTGAGAGTTAATTTATAGAAAATGACTAGTGCACACCTGTAATTCCAGTGGCTCAGGGGGCAGAGGCAGGACGATCACAAGTTCAAAGCCAGCTTTAGCAACCATAAGGCACTAAGAAACTCAGTGGGACCCTGTCTCTAAATAAAATACAAAATAGGGTTGGGGATGAGGCTCTGTGGTTAAGTGCCCCTGAGTTCAATCCCCAGTACCTATCCCCACCAAAAAAAGAAAGAAAAATAAAATGACTGATACATAATAGATACAGTGTGATATTGTTCTTGGAGAAGGCCTTTGTCCATTGAAAGCCTTTCTCAAGATGTTAGCATGTCTTCTGATAGATAGAGCACCTGTTGTATGCCAGGCAGGATGCTAAATTCCAGAAATAAAAGAAAACAAGAGAGACACAAATCCTGTACACATGGTGCATAGAGAATAGTGGATGATACATACCAACAAAAAGGCAGTTGCAGTGACTATTATGATGCCAGACAAGTACTGAGTGCCTGAAAACACAGGAGGTGAATCTAATTTAGATCTGGTACACAAAAAAAACTTCTTAGGGTGGCAACAGCTGAAGCCAGATACATGAAAAAGAATTAGCAAAGCAAAGGGCAAAAATGAAGTAGAGTATTATATAGACAGAAGAGTCAGCCAACTTGCAAAGCCAGCTTAAGAAGGCATGGAATATTCAAGGAGTCATAAGAAGGGAAAAGAAGTATCCACGTAGTTCTAAGCTGTACTGAGAAAGTTGGACTTAATAGCAGGCAACTATGAGTTTGTGTTTTACAAAAATCACTGAGGACATAGTAATTCTTAAGGGACTTAGAACTACGCTAAAGCCATGCATACATTGACAAACTGATACCTTCTCTGCCCACTCAACCTAGTGGTTATAAAGCAAAAGATAATGGATTCAGACTTCATCTAAGCTATGTGTTTTCTTCATTTCTCATTATGACTTTTTGTATGTGGCAAGCATTCATGCACTGTGCTGAAGTCAGAATAATCCCAGTGGACTGGAAATAACAGAACCATATTCTAGTCTCAACTCTATCATTTCTTCAAAATGTGATTTTGGACAAATTACTTAACTCCTCTGAAAAATGGGGATAGCAGATTAAGGGTTTTGAAAAATATGAATGTATTTAATATGGGTAGCATTACAGGGAAGTTTTAAATATCTTCAAAAACACTTAAATCTGTGAAATACTCTAGTTGTGGAACAAACTAAAGTAGTTTGTCATAACTTGATTGTATACTGTGGATATATGGTATCAATAACTTCCTTGGCAAATAAGATATCCAAGTGATACTCAAGATGTATTATTCATATATTACTCAGAAGAAATAATTGAGATTTTTCTTCATTTATGTGGATGAGAAAGTAAAGCAGGAGCCTTTGGAAGACTTGATTACCCTTACCCAAGAGTCATTTCTGAACACTAAACTTAGTCAACCTATCTGCATTGTCCTTTCATTGTTTTAGTTGGACTTTCCAATTTGCATTTGAAATTCAAAATGTCAGACCTAATACTCATGCTGCATCTCAGAGGGCATGACATGGCCTTTATAACTAAATGTTAAAACATAACTCGAAGCTTGATAGTTGCAGTTCCATTTTCCAATCCTTGGTGCTGTCAAAGGCATTGTGTAATATGCTGTCAAGTCAAGTTGGGCAAACAGCACAGAATACAGTCTCCTTTCTGGAAGCTATTCTTAAAATAAGGAGTATCTCATGGCCACTTACTGGTCTCAGAGCACATCAGCAATGTCCATGATTTATTTTCTCTCTCTTCATTTAAGTAACTAGAGAAAGTTTTCCAGAGGATGCTGAGAGGCAAGCACTACAAAAGTTGCTACAATTCATTTTTCAAATTCCCCATTGATTAATTAATTTATTTTTCAGGCGAGGCAGCTATACAATGGAAAACTATCTGGAAAATTGGTAGGTTTAGGCATTTGTCAAGATGGCCTTCCATAGTCTGTGATGAATCTGCTTGAATAGAAGCAGAAGTAGATCTAAGGTGTTTCAGGCTAATAGTACCTTAGACACCCAAGAAGAACAAAAATAGTTATCAAATGACTTTGAGTAAGAGCTGTTCATTTAAAAGTTAAGCCAAAACTATGGTTTGAGTCAATGAATCATTTTACTGTGGATACTATACAAAACTACCTAAAAAGGGAATGAATAAAGTTGGCAAAACTATTTTTGCCAATAGATTAATGAATGACAAACCTGATGAAACAAAAAACACAAGGGAAGTTATAGTTTTTCATTAAATAAATAATACAAAGTGGGGCAAGTAGGAACAATTTGTATGATTCTGATTTGTTATCAAAGCTTAAATAAGTGTGAAAATTTTGGGAAATGAAAATAAAATAATGATTTTTTCCCTTCTGATAATGGAGGTATTTATTGATAAGCAGCTATCAATTTTACAAAGACTGAAAATGCTGTACAATTTTTAAAATTTGTGTTTGAAGGTCTGGTGGGATCACTATGGAAGCCAGGGCTTGAAGACTCAGAGATTTCAGAGAAAAGAATATTGAGTACTTTTTTCCTTCATGACATTTATTTGTTGAGGGTCAAGGACAGAAAAACAGAACCCAGGGGGAAATCATGGCTAAGAATCTGGGGAAACTTAGCAGAACTTTTGTCAGTCTCATGGGAAGGACATAACAAAAGTACTTCAGGATCCCAACATGGCTGCTCATAAGACTCAGTTGGGCTACATCTTGGGAGTAAGGACAGCCAAAACGAGACCTAGTGTCACAAAATTCTAAAATCCAAAATAGAAACAGCTTAGGCCTAAAGTAGACCCATCAGAAAAGATGGAAAGTGAATTTGGGATAGATCAAGAGGAATAGCATCTAGAAACAAAGAAAAGGATATAAAAGATTGGAAGGACACAGTGAAAAGATACAGTGTGTGTGTGATTGGAAAGCCAAGGACAAGGGAAAGCAATGTCAACCAAGAGTTTTACAAAACTGGGTTTTTAAATTTTGGCCATTAAAAAGCTCTCCATGCCCCCAAAACAATTAATTGTGAAGAAAACTGAATTTAGCCATATCACTGTAAAACTTCTAAGGACCAAAGACAAAAAGGAAAAATTTCATAAGCAGCCAAAGTGGGAAAAATACATATATCCTTTACAGAGCAACAAAAAGATGGAAATAGAGACAATGAAAAGGAGTACTGAAAAAGATGAGACTGGGGAACAACTTCCAGCCCTAGAACTCTATTTTCAGTAAATATATGCTTCATGAATACAAAAGAAAAGAAATAAAAAGGTGTTTGAACAACCAAAAGCCAAAACTGCGGGGTGTTTTTCACCAGTAGACTTGCATTAAAAGAACAATTAAAGTATTTCAGGCCAGAGGAAAATGCTCCCAGATGGAAACATGGAAATACAGGAAAAATTAACAGCAAAGGGAAGAGTAATTATCTGAATAAATATACATAAATATTGATTATAGGAAATCAGCCTTTTGGGTTAGAATATGGGTGAATATAAAACATGACAAAATTGTACAACATGTAAAAAGATGAAAAAAGACTTACATTCTTAGATCTTTGCATTATCTAGACAATGGGAAATATTTCAGTTTATACCATATTTTAATAAGCCATGAATTCAATCAATCATATCTCGAATAACACAAAATAATGCAATAATGTATAATTTGCAAACTAATAGAATAATAAAATTTAATGGTAAGAAAATACTACTTGACACCACTCACCACCACCACCCCAAAAAAGGAGGTGAGATGGAGAGGAAAAGGAAAAGACAGATTAAAAAATTTTAAATAGGATGGGAGATTTAAAACCATGGATATGCTGGGGATTTACCTTAGTGATAGAGCACTTGCTTAGTATGCACAAGGTCCTGGGTTCAATTCTCAGCATTAGGGGTAAAAATACATTAGTTCACACTTAATTTAAATAGAATAAAAATATTCTAAAAAAAGAAAAAGGTAAATTAAGCCAGGTGTGGTAGCACATGCCTGTAATCTCAGCAACTCTGAAGGCTAAGGTGAAATGATTGCAAGTTTGAAGCCAGCCAGGGCAACTTATTTTTTAAAAAAGGAAAGGGCTAGGGATATGGTTTAATAATAGACAACCCCTGGGTTTAGTCCCCAGTACTTGAAAAACTAAATTAGCAGATTGTATTTTAAAATATATTTAATTATCTCCTACTCATAAGAGAGAAACTTTAAATTTAAAAAGAAAATCAAAAAGATTATAGCACTAACCAAAAGATAAGTAGGGTAGATCAGTAGTATGAACAAGTACATTAATGTAAATAATGAAATTAATCATTAATTAATAAACAAATCCAGAGAATGGCTTCTTTTATTGAAATAGAACAGACTGAGCTTCAAGGTCCTATCAAGCTATTTGTTTTTACATTTGTTTTTTATAATTATCAGTTAATATTGTGTTTTCTTGATCATATTATAAAGTCCATAAATGTAGAAAGTCTGTTATTTTATGCCTGAGACTAGCATAGAAAAGTCTTGGGAAAGAGCACAAACTAAATATTTATTTTAATTGAATAAATGGATGGATAGATAAACAGTTGGACTTCAGAAAAGTTTACAAGATAAATAACATTATCCTGTTTCTTATAATAGAGAACCCCTGGGTTTAGTCCTCAGTAGTGGAAAAATAATGATTACATGAGTTACAGTTTTTCACACTCTAATACTAGGTTTTAATAATGTAGTGAAGAAATAGTGTAGTCATCTAAGTTACAAAAGCAAAATAATAAGTTTAATAATTATAATAATGAGAATAGCAGATAAAAGACTTTCTCAAATCTGAAGTCACCCATTCACCAACCACAGGTCTCATTTTCTAATCATTCCTTGTACCTCAGTTTCCCTTATTCATGGAGGATAAGCTCTAATATTCCCAAGAAATGCCTAAAACTACAGGTAGTACTGAGCCCTACTTATACTATGTTTTTTTCCTATGCATACATATCTGATTTAATTTAATTTATAAATTAACACAGTAAGAGATTAACAATAATAACAACAAAACAGAACAATCATAATTAAGTAATTACCTTATAATATAAAAATTAAATTGCTGGCATCAGTGCTCTTGCACTCTGGGATCATTATTAATTAAAACAAGGGTTACTTGAACACAGTCTAGTAAGTAACAGATACTAAGTGACTAACAAGTGGATAAGTGTATACACTGGACAAAAGTCTGATTCACATCCTCATCTGGATAAAATGGAATGACCAAAGATTTCTCCATGCTTTTCAGAATGGGGTGCAGTTGAAAACTTATGAATTATTTATTTCTCAAGTTTTACATTTAATGTTTTCAGACTGTGGCTGACCTCAAGAAACTGAAAATTCTGAGGTTTTCTGGAGGAAAACCCAGGCAGAGATAAGGAGGGACTTCTATACATACTTTTTTAGAAGCCTCATAGAAAGAGAGGTAGTTGGGAGGACATGTCTGGACATTCCTGGATCCTCTTACTCACCAAAGTTCATTAATTTTCCACAGTTTTTTCTAACAGTTGCTTCAGCTGTACTTACTGTTTTTATGTTTTATATTATTTGTTTTCCTGATAGCTGCTTCCATGTTATTTCCTAAGTCACTCAGACCTCAGATACTTCCATAAGAAGATAGCCAGATACAAATTAGTATATAGAATTATAACTCTTTCAGTGCCACTCACTGACTCCTAATGTGGTCATTTCCTGTGGTTTCATGACTCATCATGTTCCTCATAACCTTTTCTTAATCAACCACATTCACTGTCCGTATTTCCAAACCAAGTTGCTATAAAGTAAATTAGGAGATTCTTTAAGTAGATCTATCAAAATAACACTGTGTTCTATAGAACATTTAGAATCTTTAAGCATCTGCTTAGTTTTGGATTTTGCACAGAAAACTACCTGCTTCCTAGTCATAAACACACTGCACCTTCCTGCAGACCTATAATTGAGTTAGTTTGGTTTCCCTGGCAACCACCACAATTAATTAGAATACTTGAGCATGGTAAGTTTAAAAATGCAGAAAATATATCATGTATAAATAGTGCAATCTGTTTATGCTCAAAGGAATTTTCCCCCTCAGTTGAAAAGCAGGGATACTTTTTTTCCCTTTTTCTTTGAATTAATGACATTTTCTTCCTCATAAAATCTATACATAGTATTCAAGGATTAATGTTGAATTAATTCCTTTCAGCAAAATTGCCAGTACTGGTGTTCATTGGACAGTTTGTGGACTGAGTCTGGGGTCCCTGTGGGGTGAGGTACAACTGGGCTCACACTGTATTTAGTGACAAAGCTCACAAAAGCAGTTACTGGATCCCATGGAAATCTGTTCTTTTTCTGAATTATTTTGCAGTACAAACGGTGATCTGTAAGAACGTTTGTGTGAAAACTAGTTTCTCCCTGTGATAAACTTTGCATGGAACCAATAAGAGCTCATCAGTTGCTTTAAAAAATTGTTCTACAAGCAGTATTTGTTGAACATAGAAAAGGGGATATGAGAGCTATCATTTGTTGAATGCATACTTAATTCAGGTGTTTCATGTATGCTATTTCATATAATCTTCATGATGAAGTAAGATTGATACTATTGTTTTAGTGAGCTTTTTTGTCATTGTGACCAAGAGACCTAACAAGAATAATTTACAGGAAGCAAAATGTATTTGGCTCCTGGTTTCAGTTGTCTTAGTCCATATACAGCTAACTCCCTTGCTCTGGACCCAAAATGAGGCAGAACATCATGGTGAAAGTATGTGGTGGAGGAAAGTAGCTCAGAACATGGCAACAAGAAAACAGAAAGAGCTCCATTCATCAGGGACAAAAGATAAACCCCCAAAGCATACTCACAATAACCCAGCCACACCCCACCTGCCTATAGTTATCACCCTGTAATCACCATAAGTTTATTAATCCACTGATTAGGTCACAACACTCTCAGTCTGATCATTTCACCGCTGAACATTCTTGCATGGTCTCACACAAGAGCTTTTGGAGGGATACTTCACATCTGAACCATAACAACTATGGAACTCATTTTCCAGATATAAAGCTGAGACCTTGGTAAATTAAGCAAATTGTTCATATTTCCTTTGAACCAAAGAAAGGTTATCAAAATCAAAAGCTTAGGCATTCATACATCTGCCTAGACCAGTCCTCTTAATGTGACTATGGAGGAAGAAATAAGAGGCATTCTGAAATAACATTAAAGTGGAATGACCAAGTCTCTTGGTTTGAGCAAAATCCATCTCTATCCTTTAGAAACAGATGAAATGGGGCATGTGCATAAAAAAATTCTTTTTGATAGATACATTTGGCCCCCAGCTGGCCATTTCATACAGCTATATCTGAATCGCAAGCTAGTTCTTGAGAAATAATTTTGAGCACATATGGGTTAATCTCGTGTACCAATCAGACAGGATGGGGAGGTGGTGGCATGCAAAAGGCACTCACCTAATGCAAAAGAGTTCTGTCACCACTGGCTGCTCATTCCAGGGAAGCACATCTTTATAGCACAGGTTACCACTTAGAAGTTTATAACTGGTAGAGATTCTAGGACTTACTTCTAGAGATTAGAATATGAATCCTACTCCATGCAGTCTATCTAGAAAATGCTAAGACTATTCCATTTTGTTCTAAGGGATACACAAAAAATTCACTACAGAAATACACCTTCATCCTGTTTTGACTAGGTTATTACTGCTCTGGGAAAAAATAGAAATTTTTATCTATTTTTATGTATTGGAACCAGGAAAGATTCATCAAGGTTCCTATCTCTGATCATTTCCCAATTTTTCCATTTTTGTCTCATGTTAATAATGTTTCCTATTTATCATGTAAGAAAATCTAGTAAAAAAAATCTGGTTCATATTTATTCAATTCTAGTATACACTCTCCTGTGACTCCCTGGGTCTTAAGTGGAAGTCGGGGATGTTAACTAGTTTTTACCAGAAACTTGGCCAAGCTTCTTTTTATTCATGCTAGTCTCAGCTGTAAATATTTATTTCCTTCTATTGTATTAAACTAGGAAATGTATTCATAACATTTTAGATACTTTATTTTGACTATACCAACATTGCTGGTATTTCTTGGTCATGACATTCCATCACTTTTTCAATCTAGACCGATATTCAATTTTAAGGTTATCTAAATTGACTTACTAAAAACAGAACAACATTTGAAGAGTATCTTCATTGAAGGACTTGCCAATCCGGGAATGTGCAGTGGATAGATAATTCAGCTTCTTTGACTTTTTTCTTGTTTGTCTCCTTCTTTCTTCTGTTTTTTTCCCTTCTCTCCTTCTTTCCACTACAGTTCACCTTTCACCTTTTCTCTTCCCCTCCCTTCCTCCCTCCTACCTTCTTCCTCCTTTCTTTCTGATTTTTTTCCTGCTTTTGAACAACCAATAAAAAAAAGAAAAAAAAAAAGAAAAGGAATTGTTTCTCTTATCCTCTCTCCTTTCCTGTAATTGAAACACCCTTACCCTGCTTCACCCTAGACATGAATATAGCTCAACTGATGAGCTTTAAGCAGCAATTATAGCAATTCAGGTTCTGTGACTAGAAAGACCTCCTTGAGGTAATGGTATAGGAAAAGTAGACTAAGTGTTGGAGGTAAGGCAATTAATAAAATTTCCTTGGGTGCTGTAATGTCAACTTTGTATTTCTAAAGCTTTTCAGAGATAATTACAAAGATCTTTCAGTGGGGTAATGAACACAGATCTGGACATTTTCTCTCTACTCAAAGACTATAAGCAGGGTCCTATCTTAGGCAGCTCTAAATTTTAGTACTCTGCATAGGCCTAGAATAATAGGTGCTTGTCAGCTTGAAATCCCAACAATTTTTAATACACTGAAATGTATTTGTTTATTTCTGGCATGTTTAGAAGTATTTTTGATAAATTAATGTAGACAATATGATTTTGCTTAACTCTGGCCTTTAGTGTATTATAACAAATTTAATTCATATGAAAATTAATTCTTTTGCTATTTGAAAGATTATGATCAAAATCATAGATTATTAAAGTGATAATAAAAATAACAAAACAGTTATAAACCCTAAGTCTGATTTTTTTTTAATGGTTTATGCAACCAAGATTGTGTCTAAAACAATGTCAGAGGCATAAAGGTCACTGTCTGTGGTATCAACCTCCGAAGCTATGGTCATCCCCAAATCATAGCCATCTCATTCTTCAAAAGATTAAAAATATTTTTTCAAAACTGCCATAAAAATAATGATGAAAATATTCATAAAAAGTTTAACAAATTGTGTGTTATTTTCTATGTTGAGATGCTAATGGAACATTTATTTACTATTTTCTATTATTTGCAGGAATAGCACTGTGGCATCAACCTCTGAAGTTATAGTTATCTCCAAATCATAGCCTTCTCATTCTTCAAAAGATTTAAAATATTTTTTCAAGACTGCCCAAAACAATAATGAAGAAAATATTCATAAAATGTTTAACAAATTGTATATTACTTTCTATGTTGAGTTGCTGACACATTTATTGACTATTTTCTGTTATTTGCCTTTTTGAACTTTTAATTCTTTTGACCTATGCTTGGTAAATATATGTTGATTTTATCAATGTACTTTGTTTTTCATAGATAGGTATATTATACCACCTCTGCCTTGTCTTCTCTGTACTAAAACTCATCATTTATTTTTCTTCAAATGCCAGGCTTTAAATTTATAATCCCTCAACCATTTCAGATTCTCTCACCCAAATTTTCCTCATATATCAATATACAGTTTTTAACCCCAGAAAAGGGACTCAGTTTGGCCAGGGGCTCAAGAAATTAATCTTGTAGAAATGCTTCTCAGTAGATCCAACAAATACCTAAGGCAGACCCCAGGTAGATAAAAATTGTTGCTGATAATCTAAATATCCTATCTAATGAACAGCAGGATTCTCCAAAGAGCAGCAATCCTTCTTCATCATTTGATGGCAGAATTGTGGCTCTAGGTACAACTCAAATTCTGTTGTTGTCTATTTATTATGCATTTAGGATTGCATCTAAATGCATAATAAATAGAGTGATGTTTGTCCTCTCTCATAGAAGGTTATTAGGGTTTTGTTTCCCTCAGTGGTTGCTAAAGTGTTACCTCAGGTGTAACAAAGGCCAATCATTTGGCTACAGATACCACATTATATACATCCTCTTCTCCCTCTTCTGTTTCACCTTCCACTCATCACATTCCTTGAAGTTTCTCTGCCACTTCTCAGAGTGTCAGTAATGAGAAATTCAATCCATTAAATGGGGATAAGTCTCTTAGGGTCTGTCCCAAAGCTACCATTTCTCAGGGAGCCAAAGAAGAACTAAGTTTAGGGTTGATGATTTCTAACTCTGTGTCACACTTGTCACCTGCCTAGGTGGCTTGGCTTAAGGACAGAATCCCCAAAATTTTCTCATAAATAGTTTTACAATGAATAGATATTGTCTTTTAATCACAGAGTTCCCCTCCCAGTCCAGTGGACCAGAAAGAGAGCTGGAGTTAGGTGTTTATTTTCCTCCTCATCATTCACTTTGTGTAATAAGCTTTCCCTAAAGAAAATGATCTCCTCAGATATCAATTTTATGTCTTCCTTTAGGATACTAATGTTTAAATATCATGATTTTGGCAAAGAATATTTTGGGATAACTCTATAATAGTCTTAGTTACATAGAAAAAAAATAAAACCTCCTCATTTTAAGAAGCAGAACATTCTCCTATAGCTATAAGCAAGATTTTTCAGTCTCCACTCCTTGTTGAATTCAAAAAAAGAAATTAGAATTCAGGACAGATCACCTTGTTGAATAAAAAGTTTTTTGTGGGGTTGGGGTATAGTTCAATGGAATAGCACATACTTAGCATGTTTGAGTCTCTGGGTTCAAACTCGGCATAATAATAATAATAATAATAATAATAATGATGATGATGATAATGATAATAATAACTACTACTACATAGGTAAAAATAATCATAATGTATCATTATAGTAGCTATAATTATTATTATTATTATTTGAAGCTAATCCCTCAACTGAGCTGAAGCCACTGTGATTAGGACCTACATCTTGCAGACAGAGAGAAAGAAGTCAAATTATTGGACTGAGTTGGATTCTAACCAGTGAAGGGAATCAATGTACAAGCCAAGTGCCAGGACAGAGACCCAAGCAGAGGTATTGGACCCCTCTATAGGGAGGAGAGCAAGGGCTGTACCTGGAGAAGTTCTCCCCAGGCGTCAGATTATTCAGATCCCATTGTAATAGGATGCCAGATTCAAAACTTACTCACGCTCAGGACAGATTTTAGTCCTCCCCTCTGACAACTGGTCCTCGGCGAGTTTTGACACATAGTTGTGTTGTAACTTCCTTGACATATAGCAAAAAGAGTAGAATTCAAGAACCCAGATGAGGAAAACTCCATTCACATACAAACAGTTTGAAATAAAGATAGCAGTATGTGCTTTTTTGTTTGTTTGTTTGTTTGTTTGTTTTATTTTCAGAATCCTTCACAGTTAGAATGAGCCTATATTCCTATAAATTAATGCATATTTCCCCAAGTCATTGGTTCTGTAATATCTCATGGTGACCCTCACCTTGGGGTCTGATATTCTTTTGAGAGATTTTGAGGTATTGACTAGAATTTCAATACTAATAATATAAAAAAGTAGTAAAGACTACCTTTTAGTGAGTGTTGGTTAGTATTTAGTGCTTTGGAGTATTGGGAGAACATGGGGCAAAGAACATCAAGACCAAGGCATACATGCTCATGGGAAGATTTTTACCTTCAGTACATAGCCTGTGACTATTACTTATACCTGAGCCTACTTCTACTTGTCACTGCATTCTGTATCCCTCATGTCTAACAAATATCTCACAGAGCACAATCCACTTTGCAAAGCCCTTTAACATCTAGCATCTTTCTTGAGGCAATAACCCTAAGAAGTACATGATAGCATTTTTTATGTCCTAACCACATGCATATTTTCCCCAAAGATCTAATACTTAAAGTATTCAATCACAAAATCCAAAATATGAAAGGTACATGGCTGGAATGTGTGCCTTTCCTTGCAGGCTTCCTCTTCTCCCGCTGTGCGTCTCTCTTTCCCAGGCATCTGCCCTTGTAAGAAGACATTCTTCAGCAGGTTTAAAGCAAGGGAGGGGACTTGTCACCACCTTAATACTAACAAACCATTCATTCTCCTTCCTTTACAAAAATCACATCTTTTTTTACAAGTTTAGGTTTATATTATTATGACTATACAAACTTCTTCACTTTGAGATTACCATTGCTTCATTTTAATTGCATCATTTTCTATGTATTTATCCCTAACTGTTAAATTATATCACATTCCAACATTGGTTTCTGCATTCTGTTTATCCCTGTTTATTTATGCCATATTATATCATTAATTTCTGTTTTATATATCTTCATACTTTTCAGATATTCTAGCAACTTATCTTAATTTATTTATTTATTTTTTTGTATCCTGGTATCTTCCTCTGAGAGACTTACACTTTTTGCACTTACACTAATACTCTATGCTGATCTCTCCTTAGGGCCCAGTCTTCTCATCCCTACTTTTTCTGTACCATATTTGTTCTCTCTTTCTTTTAACTTTATATTTGTTTTCATTAGTCATACATGACAGTAAAATGCACTTGTATACTTTGATATATCATACATAGATGGGATATAATTTCTCATTTTTCTGAGTATACATATTGTAGAATCATATTGGTCATACAGTCACATGTATACATAAAATAATAATGTCTGTTTCATTCTACTATCTTTCTTATCCCCACATCCACTGCCTTCCCCTCTTTTCACTTCCCTCTACCTAATTTAAGGTAATGCTATTCTTTTTTTTTTTTTTTGCATTACAATTCTTAATACACATATACAACACAATTTTTGTATCTCTGTTTGTATATAAAATATGTTGACACCCAATTCAAGTCTTCATACATGTACTTTGTATCATGATGTCCATTACATTCCACCATCCTTGCTAATCCCCTGTCCCCTCCCTTTTCCCTCCCACCCCTCTTCCTTATCTAGAATTCATCTATATACCTCCCATGCTCTCCCTCCCTACCCCACTATGAGTCAAACTCCTTATATCAGAGAAAATATTCAGTATTTGTTATTTTGGGATTGGCTGACTTCACTTAGCATTATCTTCTCCAACGCCATCCATTTACCTGCAAATGCCATGGTTTTGTTCTTTTTTAATGCTGAGTAAAATTCCATTGTGTATATATGCCACAAAAAATTTGAAGGTCAAAAATACTTTGGTGGGCTAGGGATGTGGCTCAAGCAGTAGCGCGCTCACCTGGCATGCACGGGGTGCTGGGTTCGATCCTCAGCACCACATAAAAATAAAATAAAGATGTAAAAAAAAATACTTTGGTGGCAAGCAATTGGGTTTTCCACTTTGTTTTTGATCCCTAACCCGAGTAAGCCATACAGAGGTCACTTCTTATCCATTTGTTCAATATGCAGTGGCCAGCTGTGAGACACATAATTTTGTACCATGAATAAATTCAAGGGCACCTGGCTCCTGTTTGCATTTTTGGCTTAAATTACCCAAGTACCCCTGCATAAGCCCCCATTTTTGGTTAATGTTGCTGTAGTTTATTCATCATAGCTGTTACCAAAGCACAGAACATGAATAAACTACTTAGTAAAGACTTCCTGAACCTAACAGAACAAATTGTTCAGCAGTGCAGAAACAGAGGCTCATTAGTCCCTGAAAGCTTCTGAAAATAGGTTTCAGTGCACCATCATGGAGAGAGGGAAGTGGAGGGCAAAGTTCAGTGTCTATTAGGTCTGAGTACTCAACAACAGGTAATCTGGTCATTACTACCTGCCTAGTCAAAGGACCAGATGATACTGTTTTCTTCTCCCTGCAGATGCCTGGGATGGTGGGAGACTGAATTACTGCTCACACCACAACCACAGCACAAGATAACTCAACATTACCACAAAGAAAAGCAGCAACTTGAGACCTTCTCCCACTGTGGATAACACACTTCTGTACCTGGCCACTCTAGGTTGCCTGCACACACACAGATACATCCTCAATGTACACATCAATGTATTCGATGCCCTTCTTCTCATACACACACACACATACACACACACACACACACACACACACACACATGCATTTTGACAGAAATCTGCTACTTTTAGCTAAAGCTATCCTAAGACAACAGATGAGAGAAATATGCTTCCTGCCTGAACTCTGACAGATATTCCTTCAGCTTATACCTTTAAAGGATGGCTTTTAAAGATTTTATAGCCCCTGCAGAGTTGTTTGGTGTAGAACACATGGCAGGAAGCAGGTTGTGCCCAATGTCCCCTGTCCACCAACTAAACTCAACAGGCATCAGGCGTCTGAGCATCTGTCAGGTAAAAAAAAAAAAAAAATTGAAACACAGCAATCATCAAGATTCTCTAACCCAAGCCAATGGGAAAAAAATAGTTATCTTCCTTCACCACTTATGAAGGTGAAATCTGACAGCACAGTTTTCTTTTGGTCCTTAATACCATTACCTGTGAGATCATCTAAAATTTGCTTTGAGTATACCTCAGTATAAATTAAGCCGGATCTTTGACATTCATTAGCACACACAGATCCATTTATCTCTGTCCCTTTTTTGCTTCAGGAACCAACCTTGCATTGCAAAAAGAAAAAATATATATACACAGAGCCCATAAAGACCCACTGATAGAGTGATAGATCTTTTTTAAACACTGGGGCATTACAGGATTTTATGAAGCAGTAAAACTTTCTCCAGGCACGAGAAGTGCATACTGACAGAGACCATTTTATCTATAAGGCATTAATGCCACGTTGGACAAGCATAATAGAAGAGAAAAAAATAATAATTTCAGGAACAGCATCCAACTCCTCGAGCAAAAAGGATCAGACCAGAAGACACCTAATGATCTTCAAGAAATCTAAAAAGCGCCTCCACAACACATGAGCCTTTAAACAGAGAAAGTTTTGCTGCTGCCTCACCCTCCTCTCATTGCAAAAAAACATCAAAAAAGTGAAGTAATTCCAAAAAGACTTCTAAAGTAAATAGTTGAAATACTAAGAGAAAGAAGATTCTGCTTTCTCATCTCATCCTACCTCATTTTCCCATCACTTTAAGAAGAACTTGTACAGTTATTTCCCACATATTTAGTGACCATCTTCCATGTACAAAACAAGGTATACTGGGGAGATCTCTGCCTTCCTCAATGGTGCCTTCTTAGGAGGGAAGAGAGACTATGAAACAAAGCAAACAAGATACTTACAGATTTGTTATAAATGCTGTGAATGAGGATGCTATGATATTGACAAGAGGAATGAAAGGAGAGAAAGATGAGATTATGTGAGCTGAAAAGCAATGTTATAAAAATTAGCTATAATGTTGGCTTTACTAATTGCCCTTGTTTCTTAGTCTCATAAGATACCATTTCTGGAAGGAATCACCAGACAATCTAATTATTCCCCCTCCCTGATTTCTGACAGTACGGCTCATCAACCATTTCAGTTTGAGAGAAATGCTTGTCTTATTTTAAATGCAATATCTTCCAAATATTTTTCATAACATTCTAGACTTTAGTCATGACATTTCTTATTTGATCCAACTTTCTGTATTGCTTAATTTAAGCATTTATCCTCTTTTTCCAGTTTTAGGAGAGGACCTAAAAACTATAATTATCTCACAAGCAAGCCTGCTGTTCTTCAGATAGATATGTTTATTTTCCTTATTTCACCTTTAAACATAGATACTCTTTTCCTTGCTTTGGTTTTTATAAAGTTATGTCTTCTGGGACATCTCAAATATTCTATTCTGCTATTTAAAAGTCCCTGTTTGGACAAAGTAAGGACATATAGTACTTGATCCAACCTCAGCATGCAAGACTCAGATTACTGCTTCATCCAAGAATATGATATATACAATACTGCTGATAAAAGAACTATTTTATATGCTTTATTTAGTCTGTTTGTCTCCCTTGATATGACATTAAGGATTGAAGTTTGAATTGGGGAAGTGATTCCTTAAAACTGGCTTTATTCACTGCCGAAAAATATAAAATGCCCTCTCATTGCATGAGACTGTGTTCCCCAGACCTCCAAACAGGCATAAAGCTATTCTTGATTAAACAGGTTTTTTCAGGCCACATCTGCACACAGACTGCATACTTCTCTCACTCTATCTTCTTTCTCCCCTTCCTCTTCCATGAAGCTGTTCTTGTTTGTTTCAAACCATATTGGTCTCAATTCTCCTAAAATACTCTTATGATTACTACTCAAATTTCTCTTTTAGCACAGTAATATATAGCTACACAAATTCTGGTATATAAGTGGAGATCAAGGACCCAAACAATACATAAATATCATCCATGCAGAATTTAAATTTCCACATATGAAATGCACTAAAATGTGTTTGGGCAAAAACATAAAACTTTCTTTCTATTATGTATCATATATTAACATGTTGCCTAATATGTTTTACTCAGATCCTCCTCAGTACATTCTTTGGCCTACAATAGGTATTCACCAAGTATTTATTGAACAAAGGTTGAATATGAATATTAAAAAATTCTTTGTTAAAAAAAACAAGTACAAAAGTTCTCATAGATAAATTTTCTGTCTTAGAAATTATCACATAAATTGCCGGGTGCAGTGGCGCATGCCTGTAATACCAGTGGCTGGGGAGGCTGAGACAGGAGGATTGAAAGTTCAAAGCCAGCCTTAGCAATGGTGAGGCACTAAGCAATTCAGTGAGACCCTGTCTCTAAACAAAAAACAAAACAGGGCTGGTGATGTGGCTTAGTGGTTGAGTGCCCCTGAGTTCAACCCCCAGTATCCACCCCCCCCAAAAAAAAACCCAGAAATTATCACATAAATTATTCTGTAAGGTTATACAAGAAAAAAACACATTTGGCCCTTTAGGGTGGCAGCAGGTCCTACAGTGTCTGTGGTAGCAGGAAGTACAGCAATGACAGCGACAGTGATCAGTGGTCAGGCAACATGAGAGAGGATGCCTCGATGTTCATCATTCCCAAAGCTTGCTTCTCCAGAAAAGACTGCATAAATTTGAGTTGATCTGTTTGGCAACCTTTGCCCTGAGACTGCTGAGGAGACCAAGGCTCTGATCCCAAGCCTGGAGCAGTGGATTGAAGATAAGGAGACACAGCAGATTCTTAATGATATCCAGACAAAGCATGATTTTTAATATTAATCTCCAAACTTTACTCTGTGGCTTGGGGAACTATGTCCCCCTCACAGCACCACCCTCCCAGGTATTAATTAATTCTGTCTTACAGAGAAACTCAATTGCAGAAGACAACTGGGCCTCCTTTGGAGAGGACAGCCCATCTTGGTGTTGCTTTACTTTGCTGTTTCAGACATGGCTGTTAAACCATAAGGATGGTATAATCTTGGAGCAGCCAGCAGTGATTGCCTAAGCACGCTGCTGAAAGGAGTGAGGTATGGTGATATCAAAGCCACTGTTGATTATCTCATATTGTAGTTTTTTAATCCAAATTATTTTTATTCATGACATTTTATTTTATTTATTTATTATTATTTTTTCTTTTTTGTACTGGGAAATGATGGTCAGGACACCGAGATCTGGAAGTAACACTTTAAGAGTGGCGCCACAGCCCAGAGAAATAAGTTCCAAAGTCTAAGCCCCAAGCACACCATGGCTCTTACTTATATACATAAGCAAGTTTTGGGTACATCAAGGCAAGAGAGTTGGTGAAATTTTATTGAATATTGCATTCTAAATTCCTTATATGGGTATAAGCTTGTCAACAGCCTAGGGACTTTTAGCTCATGCAACCTAAGGGTCTTTTATTGCACTAAGCCTAAAGGGGGATTGTTCTGTCACTGCTAATTTGTTTCCTGCTTCTGCTACTGCAGTTATCTTTTATAAGTATCTGTTAGCTGCTGCAAGCTTCTATAGTTAAATGTCAGTAAACAGAGCTGCTGTGTGTCAGCATGAAAAACCACAGCCTGTCAGCTCTTAAAGTGCTAAAGTTCCCATTCCATTCAACTACATTTTGATTTCAATGTTTGTAGTTTTGAAAGTAAAGTAGAACATAGTAAACTCATGTAGGGAAAGAAGAGCCTTACCTAGATGCAAAAGAAAGAATAAAAGAAATGTGGCATATATACACAATGGAATATTACTCAGCAATAAAAGAGAATAAAATCATGGCATTTGCAGGTAAATGGATGGAGATAGAGAAGATAATGCTAAGTGAAGTTAGCCAATCCCCCCCAAAAAAAACAGATGCCAAATGTTTTCTTTGATATAAGAAGGCTGATTCATAGTGGGATAGAAAGCGGGAGCATGAGAGGAATAGACAAACTCAAGATAGGGCAGAGGGATTGGAAGGGAAGGGAGGGGGCATGGGGTTATTAATGATGATGGAATGTGATGATTATTATTATCCCAAGTACAGATATGAAGACATGAATTGGTGTGAATATACTGTGTATACAACCAGAGATATGAAAAATTGTGCTCTATATGTGTAATAAGAATTGTAATGCATTCCACTGTTGGATATAAATTTAAAAATTAAGAAAAATAATTTAACCAGAGAAGTATTGTTTTAAATTATGGAATGAGTGACAAGAATGCTAATAACTGTGAAAGAGCCTTGGCACCATTGTGCCTAACCCAAGAGATAGGGAGGGACCTGGATATAACCACGCCCTATGGTGTTTCCTAAGCCTCTGTGTAGACAGGTATTCTGCCTTTTTTTTTCCTTGGGCTGTGTTACAGAATATGGATATGTAGAGGCCCCAAAGCACTTATTTGTCACCCTCAAGTTAGGACATTTTTTCTTCAGTTGGACATGGCCACAGCACACTTGTTTTTCCAGCTAGTTTGGAGGCAAAGGCAGGAGGACTGCTAGAGTACAGGAATTTGAGAACAGCCCAGGCCACAGAACAAGACCTCTTCTCAAGAGAAATTGGGGAGCTAGGGTTGTAGCTAAGTGGGAGAGCACTTGTCCAGCAGTGAGAAACCCACAGTTCCATCTCCAGCAGAGCACAAATAATAAAAATATTATTTAATAAAAATATTATTTCATAGGTCAGACATGAAGGTTTGGACACTTTGAAGTCTTCTCTTATGGGACATCCAGTCTGACTCACTACTTAACAATAAATATTTTTTGATGGAGTTGATTTGGAAGGAGAGAGTATTCCCCTTTCTGAGCTATTGCAACAAAGTCATTCAACCTGAGGTTAAATGGGGAACACTTTAATAGCTAAATACTTTATCAATGATTTTTTTGAAGAGACATACATCTATTTTCTTTGCCCAAAACATATTTCACTGCATGTTTATTAGATAATACACAATATCTGCTTATTCTGGAAAAATTCTAGGAAATGTAGTACCAGGAGCACACTCTAGTTTGGGGATAGAACTTATATGATAAATGTCAGTATAATGTACCCACAGGTCACCAAGTTATATACACAACATTCACCTGCTCCAGACCTCAGCTGACATATAAAAATGGCCTATCCTCTGTTGTGGCAAGTGCATGGGTCATGATATTCCCAGTCATGAGAATCTGCCCACATGAGCCCCATCTCTATTCCATAAAATGGGCTCATAGTAATACCAGTCCTAGTTAATAGAGAACACTGTTCCCATAGTCTACAATAAACTTTTATTTTTCTAGCACTTGTACGGAGCCCTGTGTCATCTAGCTATTGTATTCATCATCCTGTAGTCAGACACACTAGGGAATTCTAAATGGTGTGTAAAGTGAACATCTGGTCACTGCAGCATGGGCACATCTGCACCCATTAATTTTTCATCATTTCTCCAAATCAGAGGTCAGATGCTCACAATGTGCTAATGTCCTGGCTTCCCTCTCCCAGAGATTTCATGCCTCTGAAGCAGATCTTGCAATTACAAGAAAATGGTGAACTTCCGGCTGAGAATATGTAGTCATGGAGAGTTTACCTCCGGCTCGAGGTGGAAAAAGAAAAAATATTTTAAAAGATTGCATCTTCAAAAGGGAAGAAAACAAGGAATTATATTGTTGCTTATTAAACACAGGATAATCATCTTTTTTTCTTATATGTCTGCTTAAAATAAAATAAGCATGATTTGCTTGCTTGAGAGCTTACTGCTTTGTATTCTGCTCCTAAATGTAATGACCTGTGATGTTATTCTTTTTTTTTCACCTTCTATCAGAATACCTTACCAACTGTCATCTCATTTTCTCCACTAAGACTTACTCGGTCTTTTATGTTTTACTTCACCATTTTTTTTTATTCCAAAAAAAAAAAAAAAAAAAAAGGAAGGCAATGATCTGGTGCTGCCCAATACCTTTTCTCAGGTCCTCACTAGCTTAGGTTTTCTTGTCCTTTCTCTGTTCTATTGGATTTGGAACAAAGTAGAGAAACAATTTACAGCAAGACAAATAATCATGATCTTTGAACATGGCTGGCAGAAATTTAAATGTTCAATGAGTTAATAAACATTTGCTTTGGGATGGGAGGGGCACCTTCATGCAAATGTTGCTTTCATATTCTATAGAAACAAACTATTCTCAGAAACACTGCCTTGGTTAATTACCAATCTCATGGTGTGTTAAATATCTAAAAATAACTATTGATTGTCCTTCTTTGCAGAGAGTTGAAACCACAGCAGGAGGGCTATGAAGAGAGAAGATGTTTTTAAAACTTGGACGGTTTCCCAGGATTTTTTTTTTTTTTTTTTTTTTTGCTTCCCACTTTCCAAAAATACAAGGTAACTTCTGAGATTTCCCAAGCTGTTATAAGATTTGGAGAGAGCATGTCGGCATGTTCATTGCCCCTTAGGAAACGAGGCTATCTGTTTTTCTTCCCAGCTTTGCAGTCCATGTAAGCATTTTGTTAACAGCAGGTCAGCTATTCCAAATTCACAGTCACTATCAACATAGACCTTGTTATCAAGGGTAAGAAAATGCTTTTTGAGAGTCTGCTTTTCTTGAAGTCTCTCCTCTTTGTTAGAAACCACAACTATTACTGCTTTTGTGAATGTATTTCATCCAAAACTCTTCCTTGGTTGAGGAAAATTGCCTGGATACATTCCAGGTTTCAATATGATTCTAAACTGCTGCCAACAGCAGGCAGTAGCAACCATAGTAATTATCCAGTGGGCATGGCCAGTCCAGGGTTTTTTCTTTTTATCAGATATAGTAATTTGGCATCTTTGCATCAGTTGAATTTTAAAGAACTTGCAGTCTTTATTCTTTAATTAATCAACCACTACAGATTTTCTGATTGTTTCCAAGGAGCAAGTTTCAGTCCAGGTATTAATGGGTATAAAAATGGTCTACAGTTTACAGACCATTGTCATCAATGTTATATTTTTCATACAACTATAGATTATAAAAATATAAGATACAATAGTCTCTTTTGTGAGACAAGGTTTATACACAGTATTATTTTTTTAATTGAGAAAGAGGCTAATATTTACCTGACATTGTACCCAGGCATTGTGGTAAAGCTTTACATATATCATCTCATTTAAACTTCAGAAATAAATAACTTGTGCAAAGCCATACACATAAAACCAGCTCCAACACCCGTTTTCCTTCTCTTAAATCACACCAACTATTATATGTAACAAGTGTCTATATTGCTGCTGAAGAGCCCCTAGATATGGGGGCATCAGTGTTCCAAGTACTTCAGTGATGTTGCTGAGGTCAGAACTGGAAAAGTCCAGGGGGGTTTCATTGACTATGGGGATCTGCTGGGCTGTGAGCCCAGATTTTGAATCTGAGCATTATTATATGAACAAGTGAAAATGATATACTTGTCCTCATCTTGATGGCCAGCTTCCTGAGCTATTGGAATGTGTTTAAATTCCTAATCTCACCCACAAGATTGGGCAGCTTATTTGGATAACAGTTTAGAAAATTCAAAATTCTGTTTTCTGGGCCCTGACCAATGTTGACTATCAATAGTTCTGCATATGAATCATATCTCTTGTCTTCTAGCCACATAAGTGCTAATATCTGGGACCTGACACTGTCCAATTTGGTAATGAGCTGGTTCTGCTCTACCTACTAATTTACTCAGAAAGGATTTGTTTAGGCTGCAAAAGGTTTAACTCATCCTGATACAAAGGGATGAAAAAATAAAGGTAGCTTCACAAATGCCAGGATACAAGAATATAGTGACTAGTGGGGCTCTAAATATTCAGATCTATTTGAAGGGTAATTTTACCATATGTGTCCAAAGCTTTAAAAATTCATGCCATTTTTCTCATGAATGTTGCCATTAAGAAATTGTTTAATACAAATAGATTTGTGAATTCAGTTAAAAATCACATATCAAAACAACCATAATACCAAACTGGAGTTTTTTAAATTAATGAGGTATAATTTATATACATTAAGCAATAGCTATTTAAATTAAAATGATTTTGATTTATGTTTCCACCCAGGGAACAATAAAAAAAAAAATAAGAGCCAGGAAGTGGCACTTGTCTGTAATCTCAGCTATTCAGGAGGTAGAAGAAAGAACATCATAAGGTTGAGGCCAGGCCAGGCTGGGCAACTTAGTAAGATCCCATCTCAAAATAAAAATAAATTACTGGGGATATAACTCAGTGATAGAGCACCCCTAGATTCTATCTCTGATACTGAAAAATATAGATCAAGTTACTGAACATTCCTATCACCTCCAAAATTCCTTTGGAATCCATCCCTCCACCCCTGTCTACAGGTAGTTCACCGTCACTATAAAGTACTTTATATTTATGGAATTTCTTATAAGGACAATCATTTAGCACATGTCATTTTGTGTCTGGATTCTCTCAGTTCATAATCTTGAGATTTATCCATGTACCTGTATTTTGTTCCTTGTTATTGCTCAGTAGTTTTGAACTCTAAGGATGTTCCATATTTATTTGTTTGTTTGCCTGTTGATGGATATTCAGGTCATTTTCAGTTTGGATGATTACACATATAGCTGCGGTAAGTATTCACATACAAAATTTCCCATAGATTGGTATTTCCTTTCTCTTTGACAGATGTCTAAGCATTATTAGAACTGTATCATGCAGTAAGTATATGTTGAAATCATTAAGCAAAATTTCTAAACTATGTAAACAAATAATAATAATCAAGTAAATCAAAGGTGCTACCCCTTGCTAGGCATGGTGGTGCACTCCTGTAAACCAAGCAACTTGGGAGGCTGAGGCAGGAGGATCACAAGTTCAGAGTCAGTCAGCCTCAGCAATTAGGGAGGCCCTAAGCAACTTAGTGAGACCCTGTCTCAAAAAACAATTATGAGGATATGGCTCAGTGGTTAACTGCCATTGGGTTCAATCCCAGTACCCCCCAAAACACAATGCTTTCTCTAAATTGTGCACTGTGTAATAAGATAAAATTTAAAAATCTTTATTCTGAGGAATTTACATGAGAAAATATTCATCATAAAAACTTTCCAAAGATAAGTTCTCAGATAATATATAGTGTCTTAGAATAAAGATTCAAAGAATATACAATATTTTCAACAATAATTATTTCTGAAGGTAATTTTCTCTGTTTTGCACCTGCTTTTCATTTCTAAATATGTTGAGTTGGAAATGTATTACCAGGAAAAAAATAGCAGCATATATATATATATGCTATACTACACATACACACACACACACACACACACACACACACACACACACAGTGCATTTTGTTAAGTTTTCCCGAAGGTGCATCTACAGTCTGAAGAAAGTATCTCAGAGCATAGATTTTTGTATATGAATATTTACAGCAGCTTTATGTGTAATTATCCAAACTGAAAATGACCTGATTATCCATCAACAGGCCAACAAACAAATAAATATGGTACATCCTTATAGTTCAATACTACTGAGCAATAAGAAAGAACAAAATATAGATACATGGATGAACCTCAACATTATAAACTTAGAGAATCCAGACACAAAATGACATGTGCTAAATGATTGCCCTTATTTTGTTAAGTTTTCCCAAAGGTGCATCTACACTCTGAAGAAAGTAATTCTCCAGCATTGGAAATCTGGAGAGAGCTAGAACTATCTTTTAGTGTTTAAAGATAGTTCTGAGTTGCTGATAGAAATATAGCAGCTATTAATAGAAATATAAATATAGACCTTTACCTCTTTCTGGAGCAAGTCTTGGAATGAATGAGTAGATGGATTCTTAAATTTGTCTACCATTTTACTGTTGAATTGGTGTTTTTCACATATATTGACTTTGGTTAATCTTCACAACCACCCTGTAAGTGGTCCCAAAGGAGTTTATTGCTAGAATAAACCCATAAATTGTGAGCTTAAAAGTTGCTAGCAGATAAAGATAGTGTTTTATTCAAAAGTATGAACTTTAAAAAGGTCATTTTATCACAGGCTTACTTTGCACATCTTACACATATAGGTGCTTGAGGAGGAACACCATCATGAGGTATGCTGGTAAAGAAGTTTTTCAGAGACAATTTTTGTTGCTATGAGCACTTACAAAGCCATTAGCAGGAATCTGGGATCTGTATTTGTTAG